>NC_143132.1:129497366-130697366 GCF_059928025.1 Delphinapterus leucas | reverse complement strand
TTTCACTAATCCCACAGGTAAATTTAGCTAGAAGGCATATGTCCTATTAACACCAGAATAACTTTTGAGAACTTTAACATTTTCCTTTTTTAATTATATTCCGCTTACTGAGGCTAACAGCTGTCCCTACTGCTCCCCTAAGGCAGTCACTCAGAAATCCCTTCTGCATTGCTATTTAATGGGAGATTCACTAAGCCCAGTACAGAAGGTCACTTACTAGAGTTCTGAGAGGATAACACATGGGTTCAGAGGTGATTGCAGGTCAGAGAGGGCTTCCCGATAAGCATTCTGTTTTAAACAAGTGTGCATTGCTTCTTTCCCTTTGGCTCTATTTAGCTTCATTGCATTCAGTTTGATTAAACTATTTAAAGTTTTTAACTTATTGAGTGCTTCAACCTGAAAAATAAGTTTCCCCACCACCAAAATTCATTTATGTTAAAAATAATATCATGTGATAATATTAATCAATACCATTCCCTCACCACCCTCCTCCCCACAATACACAGGCAGGACAACCAGCTAACATAAAAACAGTGCTTGCTTTATGACAAGAATATTAGATACAACGAAAAAAATTGTTACCTCTTGTTACTTAAAGCACCATTTTTCAAATGTTCTTGAACCTTTTCTTAAATAAAATCTTATAAATTAGAGAAAAGTAAAGAGACATAGATTATAGGTAAGAAGATAAGTATGAAACTTTACTCAGAACTCTGCAACTAACTGAGTAATAGAGTTTGAAATACAATTAATCTGAACCACTGTAATTGGGCAACTCCATAGTACGAAAGGAAAATCTACGTACAAGTAACCCTGGGGTTGACATTCAACCTTACTAACTTTGTCATCACTCTTCTATAACATCTTCTCAGTATATTCTCTTTCCACTAAGAGTATAAAGTAAATTTTTGTGCAATAAAATAGATATGAATATAGACAACAGTAGCTATTGTTCAAGTCTAAATTAACTGGTTTTTATAATGAGGTAACTCTGGCTATCAAAACTTATGCAAAAAAAAAAATCATGCAAGTAGTACAAGGGGAATCAACAATGGCCAACTGGATCAAAACCATGTGTTTGGGACTTCCCTGGTGGCGCAGTGGTTAAGAATCCACCTGCCAATGCAGGGGAAACGGGTTCGAGCCCTGGTCCGGGAAGATCCCACATGACGCGGAGCAACTAAGCCCATGCGCCACAACTACTAAGCCTGGGCTCTAGAGCCCGCAAGCCACAACTACTGAGCCTGTGTGCCACAACTACTGAAGCCCTCGCGCCTAGAGCCCCGTGCTCCACAACAAGAGAAGCCACCGCAATGAGAAGCCTGCGCACCACAACAAAGAGTAGCCCCCGCTCGCCACAGCTACAGAAAGCCCATATGCACCAACGAAGACCTAGTATAGCCATAAATAAATAAAACCATGTGTTTAAAAGTCAACTTTACTGGGCTTCCCTAGTGGTGCAGTGGTTAAGAATCTGCCTGCCAATGCAGGAGACACGGGTTTGAGCCCTGGTCTGGGAAGATCCCACATGCCATGGAGCAACTAAGCTCATGCACCACAACTACTGAGCCTGCGCTCTAGAGCCTGCGAGTCACAACTACTGAAGCCCACACACCTAGAGCCCGTGCTCTGAAACAAGAAGCCACTGCAATGAGAAGTCCGCGCACCACAACAAAGAGTAGCCCCAGCTCGCTGCAACTAGAGAAAGCCCGCACACAGCAACAAACACCCGACACAGCCAAAAATAATAAATAAAATAAATAAATTTATTTAAAAAAAACAAGGAAAGAGAAGTCAACTTTATTGTTTAGTAACTCAAGGTCTTTCCATGTAATATTATGTCAAATTCTGTAAGACCCAGCCTCAGCCAGGTATAAAACATAAAAAGGAGTATTTTATTTTATCATTATGTCATTAAAACTGGAAACAACAAATGATAAAAACAGAATACATATATCAACATGTGAATTGTGTAAAACAAGCATATAAAATATGTAGGCAAAAAAAAATATGTAGGCACAAACATTATGAACACCATGGCTTGCATTTTGATGAACAGGAGATTTATTTTACACCATATTTTCATTTTTGAACTTTGCTTCTATGCAAGGAAACCACTAAGACTCTGTAGGGAGGTGAATTCGGCATGCAGTTTTTACAGACAGGCTGAGGGCTTGCTCACAGGAAACTGGGAAGGTTCTATGTAGCCTGGTGATAAAATTGAGATTGCTGAAGCTTGCCAAGTTAGCCATCTGTCAAAACCACAGACACCCCATTTCTCAACAATTTCAGGAGCTGTACAAACACTGGTGAAAAGGGAACTCGCTGAAAAATGGGCTATGCAAACAAGAACTTTTTAAAGTATTTCAAATTTGAATTTCTTCCATGTTTGTACAGTTGTGAATTTTCAGGGCCTAACCCTAATTATGTTGATATCCATTTCCTGGAACAGCGTTCGGAATACCCACATGGCCATAAGTCAAATACTTTAAGTGTTTCAACACCTTGTCACACTATAGGTTTACAGTGATAACAAGAACTGCCATGTAAAGGGTACAATCTTCCCCTGGCTATTCATCAGTCAAGAAAAGAGTAAGAATAATGTGATCAGATATATGTCATATGTTTGCTGGTATAAACGTCAAACTGAGGTTCCCAGAGAACCAAAAAAACGTCCAGTGTTGTCTGCTCATATGAATGAGGCCAAAGAAGTAGGGACCTCATCAAGTGGGGTCTTAATAGCCTTTGTTAAAATTTGGATTTTATTCTCTATGCAATGAATATTACTGCAGGGATTTTAAAAAGGGAATACATCTACATTTTAAAAAGATCATTTTATCTGCTGGGTAGAGGATAAAGGTACGTGTGTGTGTGTCTGTGTGTGCGTGTGCACACATGTGTGCGTGCAGAAGAATGGAAACAAGGGGCACAATTTAAGAGGTTAATGAAGACATCCAGGTAAGAAAGGATGGTGGGTTGGACAAGGATGGTAGTCATGAACACAAGAGAAACTGATAGGTATGAGATATCTTTAAAAGGACTATAAAATTAAGAGGACTAATAGTATCTGACTATAAAATTAACGGGACTAATAGTATCTATCTCATATTCTTGTGAAGAATAAATGGCCCACAATAAGCGGTGAATAAACATTAGCTATTATTACCATCATTAAAGGGCTTTCCAAAAAGGAGGGATCAGATGCAGTTATTTTAACATGAATAAAAAACCGTAAATATTTTTTTACATCTTTATTGGAGTATAATTGCTTTACAATGGTGTGTTAGTTTCTGCTTTATAACAAAGTGAATCAGTTATACATATACATATGTTCCCATATCTCTTCCCTCTTGAGTCTCCCTCCCTCCCACCCTCCCTATCCCATCCCTCCAGGCGGTCAAAAAGCACCGAGCTGATCTCCCTGTGCTATGCAGCTGATTCCCACTAGCTATCTACCTTACGTTTGGTAGTGTATATACGTCCATGCCTCTCTCTCGCTTTGTCACAGCTTATCCTTCCCCCTCCCCATATCCTCAAGTCCATGCTCTAGTAGGTCTGTGGCTTTATTCCTGTCTTACCCCTAGGTTCATCATGACATTTTTTTTCTTAAATTCCATATATATGTGTTAGCATACGGTATTTGTCTTTCTCTTTCTGACTTACTTCACTCTGTATGACAGACTCTAGGTCCATCCACCTCATTACAAATAGCTCAATTTCATTTCTTTTTATGGCTGAGTAATATTCCATTGTATATATGTGCCACATCTTCTTTATCCATTCATCCAATGATGGACACTTAGGTTGCTTCCATGTCCTAGCTATTGTAAATAGAGCTGCAATGAACATTTTGGTACATGACTCTTTTTGAATTATAGTTTTCTCAGGGTATATGGCCAGTAGTGGGATTGCTGGGTCATATAGTAGTTCTATTTGTAGTTGTTTAAGGAACCTCCATACTGTTTTCCATAGTGGCTGTATCAATTTACATTCCCACCAACAGTGCAAGAGTGCTCCCTTTTCTCCACACCCTCTCCAGCATTTATTGTTTCTAGATTTTTTGATGATGGCCATGCTGACTGGTGTGAGATGATACCTCAGTGTAGTTTTGATTTGCATTTCTCTAATGATTAATGATGTTGAGCATTCTTTCATGTGTTTGTTGGCAATCTGTATATCTTCTTTGGAGAAATGTCTATTTAGGTCTTCTGCCCATTTTTGGATTGGGTTGTTTGTTTTTTTGTTATTGAGCTGCATGAGCTGCTTGTAAATTTTGGAGATTAATCCTTTGTCAGTTGCTTCATTTGCAAATATTTTCTCCCATTCTGAAGGTTGGCTTTTGGTCTTGTTTATGGTTTCCTTTGCTGTGCAAAAGCTTTGAAGTTTCATTAGGTCCCATTTGTTTATTTTTGTTTTTATTTCCATTTCTCTAGGAGGTGGGTCAAAAAGGATCTTGCTGTGATTTGTGTCATAGAGTGTTCTGCCTATGTTTTCCTCTAAGAGTTTGATAGTTTCTGGTCTTATATTTAGGTCTTTAATCCATTTTGAGCTTATTTTTGTGTATGGTGTTAGGGAGTGATCTAACCTCATACTTTACATGTACCTGTCCAGTTTTCCCAGCACCACTTATTGAAGAGGCTGTCCTTTCTCCACTGTACATTCCTGCCTCCTTTATCAAAGATAAGGTGACCATATGTACGTGGGTTTATCTCTGGGCTTTCTATCCTGTTCCATTGATCTATATTTCTGTTTTTGTGCCACTACCATACTGTCTTGATTACTGTAACTTTGTAGTATAGTCTGAAGTCAGGGAGCCTGATTCCTCCAGCTCCGTTTTTCGTTCTCAAGATTGCTTTGGCTATTCGGGGTCTTTTGTGTTTCCATACAAATTGTGAAATTTTTTTGTTCTAGTTCTGTGAAAAATGCTAGTGCTACTTTGATATGGATTGCATTGAATCTGTAGATTGCTTTGGGTAGTAGACTCATTTTCACAATGTTGATTCTTCCAATCTAAGAACATGGTATATCTCTCCATCTATTTGTATCACCTTTAATTTCTTTCATCAGTGTCTTATAATTTTCTGCACACAGGTCTTTTGTCTCCTTAGGTAGGTTTATTCCTAGATATTTTATTCTTTTTGTTGCAGTGGTAAATGGGAGTGTTTTCTTGATTTCACTTTCAGATTTTTCATCATTAGTGTATAGGAATGCTAGAGATTTCTGTGCATTAATTTTGTATCCTGCTACTTTACCAAATTCATTGATTAGCTCTAGTAGTTTTCTGGTAGCATCTTTAGGATTCTCTATGTAGAGTATCATGTCATCTGCAAACAGTGACAGCTTTACTTCTTCTTTTCCGATTTGGATTCCTTTTATTTTCTCTTCTTCTCTGATTGCTGTGGCTAAAACTTCCAAAACTATGTTGAATAAGAGTGGTGAGAGTGGGCAACCTTGTCTTGTCCCTGATCTTAGTGGAAATGCTTTCAGTTTTTCACCATTGAGGACGATGTTGGCTGTGGGTTTGTCATATATGGCCTTTATTACGTTGAGGAAAGTTCCCTCTATGCCTACTTTCTGGAGGGTTTTTATCATAAATGGGTGTTGAATTCTGTCAAAATCTTTCTCTGCATCTATTGAGATGATCATATGGTTTTTCTCCTTCACTTTGTTAATATGGTTTATCACATTGATTGATTTGCATATATTGAAGAATCCTTGCATTCCTGGGATAAACCCCACTTGATCATGGTGTATGATCCTTTTAATGTGTTGTTGGATTCTGTTTGCTAGTATTCTGTTGAGGATTTTTGCATCTATGTTCATCAGTGATATTGGCCTGTACTTTTCTTTCTTTGTGACATCCTTGTCTGGTTTTGGTATCAAGGTGATGGTGGCCTCGTAGAATGAGTTTGGGAGTGTTCCTCCCTCTGCTATACTTTGGAAGAGTTTGAGAAGGATGGGTGTTAGCTCTTCTCTAAATGTTTGATAGAATTCACCTGAGAAGCTATCTGGTCCTGGGCTTTTGTTTGTTGGAAGATTTTTAATCACAGTTTCAATTTCAGTGCTTGTGATTGGTCTGTTCATATTTTCTGTTTCTTCCTGATCCAGTCTTGGCAGATTGTGCATTTCTAAGAATTTGTCCATTTCTTCCAGGTTGTCCATTTTACTGGCATAGAGTTGCTTGTAGTAATCTCTCATGATCTTTTGTATTTCTGCAGTGTCAGTTGTTACTTCTCCCTTTTCATTTCTAATTCTATTGATTTGAGTCTTCTCCCTTTTTTTCTTGATGAGTCTGGCTAATGGTTTATCAATTTTGTTTATCTTCTCAAAGAACCAGCTTTTAGTTTTATTGATCTTTGCTATCGTTTCCTTCATTTCTTTTTCATTTATTTCTGATCTGATCTTTATGATTTCCTTCCTTCTGCTAACTTTGGGGTTTTTTTGTTCTTCTTTCTCTAATTGCTTTAGGTGCAAGGTTAGGTTGTTTATTCGAGATGTTTCCTGTTTCTTAAGGTAGGATTGTATTGCTATAAACTTCCCTCTTAGAACTGCTTTTGTTGCATCCCATAGGTTTTGGGTCGTCGTGTCTCCATTGTCATTTGTTTCTAGGTATTTTTTGATTTCCTCTTTGATTTCTTCAGTGATCACTTCGTTATTAAGTAGTGTATTGTTTAGCCTCCATGTGTTTGTATTTTTTACAGATTTCTTCCTGTAATTGATACCTAGCCTCATAGTTTTGTGGTTGGAAAAGGTACTTGATACAATTTCAATTTTCTTACATTTACCAAGGCTTGATCTGTGACCCAAGATATGATCTATCCTGGAGAATGTTCCATGAGCACTTGAGAAAAATGTGTATTCTGTTGAAAAACCGTAAATATTAAAATCATCTATGAAAACCTACGGTAGTTCCTCTGGCAATGCAAATGAGTTAAAAAACTGTAGTGGGGGCTTCCCTGGTGGTGCAGTGGTTGAGAGTGCACCTGCCGATGCAGCAGACACAGGTTCGTGCCCTGGTCCAGGAGGATCCCACATGCCGTGGAGCGGCTGGGCCCGTGAGCCATGGCCGCTGAGCCTGCGCGTCCAGAGCCCGTGCTCCGCAACGGGAGAGGCCACAACAGTGAGAGGCCCGCATACTGCAAAAAAAAAAAAAAAAAAAAAAAAAAGGTGTAGTGGAACTGGAAATTATAATACTACAGAGAGCTGATATAAAATTAGGGTGTGATACCACAGAGGCATAGGAATGAACAGCAGGTTAGGAGTGGTGAAACAAATGGCCTTCAAATGAGATAGAGAAGTTAGAAAAGGTAAAAAGGTAGGGGAGTCTTTGCCACAAGGAAAAAACAATGTAGTACCGAAAAGTAAAGTCTGGGAGAGAATATTTAATACTACAGAAAATTTCAGTTATGTGGACTGAATATACTGATTTCAGTTTATATCAGCTAGATGAAACTACCCTGCTAATACTTACAGCTTACATACTGTAATACTTACAGTCACATACAGCTTATGGTCTACGTTTACACCATGACAATAATAAACATCTCACTTCTCTAACATGTACTCATAGGCTTAGACACACTAAAAAGTTAATAAATCCCCCAATACTTTCATCAACGCTGAATGATGCCTGTGAACTCTCCTATATCAACCAGACTGAAACTGACTTTTCCCTGGCTTTCCCAAAGGGACCCATGGCCTTTTACCATAGCAACTGCACACTGGGGGAAAGGAAATAATCAGAACTTTCAGGGACTTCTGGACACTGGTTCTGAATTGACACTAATTCAAAGAGATCCAAAACATCAGAGGTCCACCAAAGTAGGGGCTTAAGGAGGCCAAGTTAACAATGGAGTTTTAGCACAAATCTATTCCATGGTGAGCCCAGTGGATCCCAAACCCATCCTGTGGTTATTTCTCTAGTTCTGGAATGCATAGCTGAAACAGATATACTCAGGAGCTGGCAGAATCCCTATGTTGTTTCCCTGACCCGTGGAGCGAGAGCTATTATGATGGGAAAGGCCAGGTGGAAGTTATTACAACTGCCTCTTCCCAAAAAAAACAGTAAAAACATTCCTGGAGCAACTGTACAGATTAGTATTATCATCAAGGACTTGAAAGATGCAAGGTGGTGATTCCCATCACATCCTCATTCATCTTGCCTATTTGGCCTGTGCAAAAGATTGATGACTCTTAGAGAATTACAGTGGATTGTTACAGCATTAACCAGGTGGTATACCAGATGTAGTTTCACTGCATAAACACACCCCCTGATACGTGGTATGCAACAACTGATCTGACAAGTGTTTTTCTCCGTATGTGTCAATATGGGCCCCCATAAGTAATTTGCTTAAGTTAGCAAGGCCAACAATACAGTTTCTTTGTCCTAACTCAGGGGTACATCAATTCTCCAGCTCTATGTAATAGTTTAGCTTGCTGGAACCTTAATCGACTTTCCTTTCAATAAGATATCATGCTGATCCATTACAGTGATAACATTATGCTGACTGAACCTAGTAAGTAACATGTAGGAACTACTCTAGACTTAAAGAAATTTGTATGTTAGAAGGTGGGAAATAAATCCGACAAAAATTTGAGGCCTTCAATCTCAGTGCATCTTCTAGGGTTAAAGTGGTATGAAGCATGTCAAGATATCCCTTCTAAGGTGAAGAATAATTTATTTGCTTACAACCAAAAATAAGGCACAACACCTAGTGGGCCTCTTTGGATTTTGGAGGCAACATATTCCTCACGCACTCTGGCCTATTTACTGAGTGACCCAGCACCTCAAAAGGTGCCGGTTTGTTTTTTTTTTTTGCGGTATGTGGGCCTCTCACTGTTGCGGCCTCTCCCGTTGCGGAGCACAGGCTCCAGATGCGCTTGTCAGCGGCCATTGCTCATGGGCCTAGCCGCTCCACGGCAATGTGGGATCTTCCCGGACCTGGGCACGAACCTGTGTCCCCTCCATCGGCAGGCGGACTCTCAACCACTGCGCCACCAGGGAAGCCCGAGGTGCTGGTTTTGAGTGAGGCCCAGAACAAGAGAATGCTCTGCAGCAGGCCCAAACTGCCATACAAGTTGTGGCCACATGATCCAGCAGATCTAATGGTGCTAGATCTGTCAGTGACATATAGGGATGCTATTTGGAGCCTTTCGCAGGCTCCTATAGGTGAATCACAGCACAGGTCCTTAGGATTTTGGGGAAAAACAAAATCTACCATGCCCTACTGATAACTACTCTCCTTTTGAGAAATAGCTCTTAGCTTGCTTCTGGGTTTTAGTAGAAACAACGCTTAACCACTGGCCATGAAGTAACCATGCAACCTGAGCTGCCGGTCATGAACCAGGTGTTATCTGACCCACCACACATAAAGATGGGCAAGCGCAGTGGCACTCCATCATCAAGTGAACGTGGTTATATACGAGACTGGGCCCAATCGGGTCCTGAAGGCACAACTGACATGAAGAAGTGGCCCAAATGTCCGTGGTTTCTCACTCCTGTTATACTACCTTCTCTATTCCTATCCTGCAGCATGGCCTCATGGGGAGTTCCTTATGATCAGCTGACACAGGAAGAGAAGACTTAACCATGGTTTACAGATTATTGGATTACAATAGGTAGGCACCATACAAAAGTGGACAACTGTGGTACTAGAGCCCCCTTCTGGAACATTCCTGAAGGACAGTGGCGAAGGGAAATACTCCCAGTGTGAAGAACTTCAGAAAGTGCACCTGGTTGTTCACTTTGCTTGGAAGGAGAAATGGCCATATGTGCAATTATATACCAATTCACGAGCTGTGACCAACACTTAGCTGATGGTCAGAGACTTAGAAGGAACATGATTGGAAAACTAGTGACAAGGAAATTTAAGGAAGAGGTATGTGATAGGCCTCTCTGAATGGGCAAAAAAATAAAAGATATTTTTGTCCCACTGTATGCTCACCAAAGTTTAACCTTGGAAGATTTTTATAATTAAGTGGATAGGATGACCCATTCCATGTACACCAGCCAGCCTTTCCTCAGCCAACCCGGTCACCATCCAATGGAGAACAGTGGCAGGGATGGGGGTTATGTATGTGCTCAGCAACATGAACCTCCACTCACCAAAGCCCACCTGCTACGGCCACTGCTGAGTGCCTGATGTGCCAGCACCAGAGACCAACACTGAGCGCCCGATATGCCACCATTTCCTGGGGGTGATCAGCCAGCTATGGAATGACAAGTTGATAACATGGGACTGCTTCCCTTCTGGAAAGGGCAGTGTCTTATTCTTACTGGAACAAACACTCTGGATATGAATTTGCCTACAATGTTTCTGCCAAAACTACCATCCATGGACTTATAAAACACCTTAGCCACCATCATGGCATTCCACATAGCATTGCTTCTGATCAAGGAACTCATTTCACAGCAAATAAAGTACAGCAATGGGCTCATGCTCATAGAATTCACTAGTCTTACCATGTTCCCTACCATTTAGAAGTAGCTGCCTTGATAAAACAGTGGAATGGCCTTTTGAAGACAATTACAGTGCTGGCTAGATGTGAATACCTTGCAGGGCTGGGGCAAGGTTCTGTAGAAGGCTGTATATGCTCTGAATCAGCATCCAATATATGATGCTGTTTCTCCAATAGCCAGGATTCACAGGTCCATGAAGGTGTGAAAATGGAAGTAGTACCCTCTCACTATTACCCCTAATGACCCACTAACAAAATTTTTGCCTCCTGTTCCTGAGATCTGTTGGCACAGAGGTCTTAGTTACAGAGAGAAGAATGATTCTACTGGGAGACACAACAATTCCATTGAACTGGATGGTAAGACTCCTGCCCAGCCATTTTGGGCTCCTCATGCTTCTGGATCAACAGGCAAAGAAGTACATTATGGTGCTGGCTAGAATGATTGATCCTGACTGCAAAGCAGAAATTAGGGAAGAGTATGTCTAGAATATAGGTGATCTCTTAGTATTACCATGTCCAGTGATTAAGATCAATGGGAAATTACAAGTCAATCCAGGTAGGCCTAGACTCTTCAAGAATGAAGCTTTAGGTCATCCCAGCATGTAAAGAACACAACCAACTGAGGTGCTTGCCGAAGACAAAGGGAATACAGGATGGGTTAGAAGATGGTAGTGATAAATACCAGATATAACCACGTGATCAGTTACAGAAATGAGGACTGTCATGAATATCTTACTTTGTTAAGAATATGGGTGTATGCACACATATATACACACACATATAACAAATATCTTTGTTTCCTTCTCACTCTTATTCCCTTAACATGTAACATAAGATACATTAACTTTATATCATTACTTAAATCTTAATATTTAAGTATTATTAATTTTACAACATACTATTTAATTTACAGGGAATTAAGGAGAAGAACAAACGCCACTCAAGGAGATTATCTCCTCCTCTGAGAAAGAAGTTAATGAGTAATTGGTGGTACTCAGCCTCGTTGTATCATGTTAGGTGGAATTTTGACCTTGTTATTGGCTTTATTTAGAGATTAAGTAAGGGTTTAAGGAGCTACATATGGATGCCAAGTTGACCTGTGATGGCTAATTTTACATATCAACTTGACTGGGCCACGGAGTGTTCAGATATTTGGACCAACATTATTCTAGGTGTTTCTGGATGAGATTAACATTTGAATAGGTAGACTGAATATAGCTGACTGCCCTCCCTTATGTGGGTGGGTCTCATCCAAACATTTGAATAGAACAAAAGGCAGACCCTCCTGCAAGAAAGAAGGAATTCCACCTGCCTGACTGCCTAGAGCTGGGACATTGTTCTTTTCCTGCCTTCAGACTTGAACTGAAACAATGGCTCTTCTTGGGTGTCAAGTCTGTCTGCTTTCAGACTGGTACTCATATACTGTTGGCTCTCCAGGTTCTCAGGCCTTCAGACTCAAGGTTGGAACTACACCAACTCTCCTGGATTTCCAGCTTGCTTGACTGCAGATCTTGGGACTTCTTGGCCTCCATAATCACATGAGCCAATTCTTTATAATAAATCTCAATCTCACCCACCTGCCCCCTTCACTCTTTCTCTATATAGACACAAACACAATTGTCTCTCTGTAGAGCACTGACTACCACACTCTCCAACTAGCTAACCAGATCATCGAAACCCACAACAAGTGTCACCTGCACTGTGACCTCTTGCCTAATGCCCTAAGCTAGAATATGTGCCTCTTTTTTCTGCTACCATACATAATACTCCCATTAATAACACTGCCATCATAATATCACTAATTTGTGTACCTACTCTGTGGAATATAAAATCCTTGATGACAGCAACATAGCTAATATGACTTCACATCACCAACAGCAACACAAACCCTAGCATATAGCAGGTTCTGAGTAAATATATATTAAACCATTTTAAAAAATCTTCTTGAGTTATGTTAGATAATATTCAATTTAGGAAAAACTATTGCTAGAGAACAAGAGCATATCGTTGCTATCTGTCAATGAAGGATTCCAGCATGAAGAAGCTAATACAGGGCTGCTTTACCTGACGGCAGAAATGCTCTCATCTCATCCTTCAGGGGACCAAGAAGACAGCAACAAATCAAGCTTGGGCCAAGGTTATGTTTCTCATTTGCAAGAAAGCTCTTTAAAAACCATTACTATTTGTAATTACTTAGAGGTATAAGTCAGGATTATCTCCAAAATAAAATACACAAATAACTGGATACTGAGACAACTGTCAACAATAACGCCCGATGAAATTCTGTGTTCAATAAAACAGCATCATGATTCTGTTTAATGGCTTATGTTTTATTTTAGCTTCAAAGATACATTTATACTGATAAAATGACATTGTTGTCTATTTTGTAAGATGGGTCTATCTTTGAGTTTTGATTTTAAAAAGAGAGGTTTTGCTTAAAAGGTTTGAAAACTCCCGGTATAATAAAAAGAGATTTAGTTTTATAGTTGGACAGAGAGCTAAGTCTGAAACTTACTCTTTTACTTAATAGTTGTGGGTTTTTAGGCAAGTTACTTAATCTCTTGGAGAGATTGTTTTTTCACCTTGTCAAATCCAGACAGTAACAGTAAATACTGTGGCACATTATTAGGAGAGTAAAATAGCATACTTTAAACACTTAGTATACTTCCTGGCATACAGTAAGCATTTAATATCTGACCTATTAGTATCACTAATAACTCATCACCTGAAATGATTAGAAAATGAAGGCCTAGGAAGAAAATGAGGGAATGTGGGAGAGCATCACAATTTCAGGCATGTATATATAGTTTGAAAAAGCAGCTTGAGGATTCTGAATTCTAGAAGCTGTAACACCTACAAAGTTAGGTGTCAAAATATCTCAGTTTAAAACAAATGGCAGAGCGTATGAATCATAAATACTATACTAACTGGAAAGAGTAACTCAGGGGTATGGAAAAACAGCGTCTAAAGATTTCATAATCTTTGTTACCATCAAATCCATTGTTAAGCATGTCTAAATAGGTATTTCCTACTAAAATTTAAGGCATGGTGTTAATACTATAAGGAATCCTAATTTTTCAGATAGCATTCAATTAATAATATTCTGCTGAATTTGTTGAAAATTCATTTCTTGGCTTACATTTTGATTAAAAAATGTATTAACTGGGTTCAGTTATTGAAACTTCTATGAAATACTGTGATAGGAGAACCAGCATATGACACAATTTATCAAATACCATGTGACAAAGTGAACATGAAGATTAAAATAAGCTGATACCTGCTTGGAAAGCGCTTTCATGTGACCTACGCTTCCCCGGCAGTATGCTTCAAGGATGACACCAAATTGTACTGAAACAGCAGGAATGTGCACTTCTGACCTGCAGAAAGTTAATATTATGAAGATTTATCAAACACTTCAGGTCACCAAATAAAAATACTGACTTCTTTATTCTATTATGAAATTAACTTATTATGCTAATCAAAGAAAGGGAGAACACATCATCTTGTACCAATCACAGATGGGATGCTCAACTTTTAATTCTTTAAACACTACAGTTCAAAAAGATATGTGATTTTATCATTAGTTAATTGTTTACTCCAAGAAATCCAAAGTTATCACATCTTATTTGTTTTTTTGGAGTGAAATGGTAATACTACCAATTTACAGACAACTCAGATGAAACACAGATCTGACTCAGATCACACAATTGACTAATCCCTCAATTAGCTTCTATGTGATTTTTTTTTCACTTAAAGAATGGTGTACACATTTGAAAAAGGAAGGAATACCTTATTTTGTTATTCCTTGAGGGATTTAAAAATAAGAAGATTGAAATGGATGAGAAAAGAAGACAAGTTAAAAACAAGAAAGGAAAAACTATAGATAATAAAGAAATCAAGATTCAGAAATATAACTCCTAAAATTAACATCAAAATACTATACAGCTTATTTTCCTTAAGAAGCTTAGCCAAAAAGGAGAAAAGTTATTTTTTTCTGTTAATGATTAGCTTCAGTACTCTGAAGTCCAGATGGAAAAAAATCACAAATGTCCAAGTATAGAGTGAGAAATGAGGAATTGACAACCTTCCTAGGCAACAAAAGAACTTTAGTTCTCTTTCCCTATTTTACTCCTATATAAACTTGGTTTAATAAGATTCATGTATTTCTGAAAATGACCTAGTTAATAAAGAAGCAAAAAATAAAGTTGCTGTTGTTATAGGAAAACTTTAAAATCTTTATTTATGCAATAGTAGCAATGATGATACCACTACCCAATAAGTACGTTTTTAGTCCAAAAATATTAACACAATAAGTAAACTTTACTGGAAAATAGCAATACATTATAATTATTATTAATTATAATAATTATCATAATAAAAATTATTAATTTCAGTTATAAATCAAGGAGGCATAAAGGGACACTTATCTCAGTTACTTTGCCAAATCATGAAAATTGAGAGTCTGGGTATCAAGAAATAGGAGTAGATACCAAGAAAGCATAAATGTTATGGATGACTCAGAAACAACTAAAGCAGCTAGACTGTTTTACTACATGCCCTGTATTATGCTGGTTAATATTTACAAAAGCACGTGGTGGATTTGATTTGAAATATAAAAGACTTACCTAAGGTGCCAAAATAAAAACTGCCCTATCCTCCGATTAGCAAGTGCTCTTTCTAGTAGGAATCTAGAGAGGGCACAATCAAGAAAAGGCTCATATTTTAAAACTTGCACCAACTGTAAAAGATACTGAGAGAGTTCTTCATCACTGAAAAAAACAAAAGACACAGTAAGTCACTCAACAATCGGTGCTGGAAAAAGACCCATTCCTATCAAACTTATCAAATACTAACTTACTGAAACACAATGGTTCTTTTGGGTCAAGCTTGGGGCACACTTACATTCACTGTTTCACTGTTACAATAACATAAGAAAAGCTGAGAATTTCTGATGGGCAGAAGAGTGAAAAGGAGCAAAGAACAGATATATGGGGCATTTTTATTAAGTTAACTAGGTTTATACAACTGATGATTGTATTTATAATCAGCCGAGAGTTATAATAAAATTAGGTAATAATTTTCTGTTCATGCTGAAAAAGTTACATGCTCAGTCAACCAACCAGCTTTTTAAAATACAAATTCCATCAGTACTTCAACTTATTTTCCTTTCATATCATTGGGATTAAGTAATTTTTGCTCCCAGAAAATGAATGAAACAATTAAAATCTTCAAATAGTCTGAAGGATAAAGAGTGTATTTGTAAGTGGGAATGGATTCATTGAATTGACATAATATTGTAATTAAATGAGCTGAATTAATTAATGTTCGGGCTCTCTATTTTGTATCCATCTCCAAACCATTCACATGTAAACACACTCCCATCAAAGGCAATTCCAGTAGTCAGGTAAGATATGTATCCCAAGTCCTCTACTTGGTGACTATAGTCTTGGACAATAAATGGTTAAGCAGTAGTCTAAAGCAGACCTGGGAATGAAACCTACGAGACTGACCTGGGACTGAAACCTAGGATACTATACACCAGAAAAAAACCTCATACCAGAAAATTTAACATAGGAAGATACATTAGAATTACCTATATGGAACATGGGGATCACAGCAATCTCCTCCTAGGGATCAATATATTTAAGAAAAACACTTAGCTCAGTCCAAGGGGGGCCAGGTAGCCCCTCCCCTTCAGATCTCCAATGCAAACAGAGAGACTGAGGAACAACTGGGAGCCTCATTTTTTAAAACTATCTATAAAACCATCTTAAGTTTATTGTAAAATCCATGCCCACTATAAAATCTGTAAGTAGTGTAAAAGATAGAAGTATAGAAAAGAAGAGGCTTCCTCTTTCCTTACACTTCTTATTTCACTCCCCCAAAATAACCACTGTTAAAGAGTTTGTATAATTTGTTTTGGAGAGCACACAATTTAAAACATAAATGATTTATTTTAAAAAGAAGAAAAGGAAAAAAAATGTATCACAGTATCCATAATTTTCTGAGAACTTTTGTTTTTCAAATGACCATATGGTATAACCCTTCATTTTGAGGCTAGTAAGAAAATGGATAAACCTGAAAATGCCCATTGTCTAAGACTGTCTCAATAATGACATTTCATCCAAGAAATCCCATAGATTCTCACACATGTACTACCCTAAAGAGACTGTACAAGCATGTTCACTGTAGCATTGTTTGTTAAGAGGGAAATTTTGAGAAAATTTAAAATGTTCCTCAATAGAGAAATGGAGTAAATACGATACATCTCTATGAAAGAATATTACACAGTAGTGAAAGGAATAAACTACATTTATATGTAACAGGAGAGACTGACCTCAAAAACCTAATGTTGAATAAAGGAAAAAAACTATGTAAAACAATATATATGGCAAGACACAGTTGTGTGATTTTTAAATGTACAATATTATCCCATATCTGTATTTTATAGATATATAAATGTGGTAAAAACAGAAAATTATGCTATAGAAGGATATACACCAAATTCGTGATACAGTTGCCTCTGGGAAGTGAAAATAATCAGGATTGAGTAAGGAAACTATGAGGACTTTAGCTGTAACGTTAATTGCTTTAAAATACAAACTTAGGGCTTCCCTGGTGGCACAGTGGTTAAGAATCTGTTTGCCAATGTGGGGGACACAGGTTTGAGCCCTGGTCCGGGAAGATCGCACGTGCCGCGGAGCAACTAAGCCCGTGGGCAACAACTACTGAGCCTGTGCTCTAGAGCCCGCGAGCCACAGCTACTGAGCCTGCATGCCACAACTACTGAAGCCTGCGTGCCTAGAGCCCGTTCTCTGCAACAAGAGAAGCCACCGTAATGAGAAGCCCGTGCACCGCAGTGAAGAGTAGCCCCCGCTTGCTGCAACTAGAGAAAGCCTGCACGCAGCAACGAAGACCCAAGGCAGCCAAAGAATAAAAAAAAAATTTTTTTAAGTTTAAAAAAATAAATAAAATACAAACTTAAAAAAAGTCAAAAATATTAACATTTTAAAAAAGAAAAAATATTAACATTCCTTCATTGTGGGTAGTGGACAGAAAAGAGTTAACAGAGGAGCAAGCCTGACTGCTATCCTTTGATAAAGCATGCTTACAAGGTTAGCCCTTGACTGGCATCTGGGAATGTAGATTTCGGAAGGCTTCCCACCACCTTAACAGATAAGAGTGGCTTACTATGCCTAAACTGTTTTTGCAAACAGTATGTTTTATGCTCAACACGCATTTTTGTTCCGGGAGTCTAGAATTTGGGAATATACTAGGCAGAGGGTGCTCATGTGACTAGCACTGCCCTCCCCGCAAAAAAAACCCTGGCCACCAAGTCTCTAACAAGCTTCCCTGGTAGACAGTATTCAGGTGTGCTGTCACAACTTGTTGCTGGGGAATTAAGTGTATTCAGTGTGATTCCACTGGGAAAGAACTCTTAGAAGCATCTCCCTGGTTTCCTCCAGACTTTGCCCCATGAATTTTTTTCCTTTGCCAGTTCTGCTCTGTATACTTTTTCTGTAATAAATCTTAGCCAAGAGTGACGATATGCTGAGTCCTATGAGTCCTCCTAGTAAGTCATGGAACCTGAGGGTGTTCTTGGGGACCACCCGATGCAGTTTTTGCTTGCTTTTTTGTTTTACCATATAAAGTGGGGACTTCCCTGGTGGCCCAGTGGTTAAGACTCCACGCTTCCACTGCAGAGGGCACAGGTTCGATCCCTGGTCAGGAACTAAGATCCTGCATGCCAGGCAGCCACGCCAAAAAAAAAAAAAAAAACAGAGAGAGAGAGAGCACGAGAGAGTCGGGGAGGATCGGAGGAGATAGGGCGGGGTGGGGGGAGAAAACAGGAGAGACTGTGGGAGAGAGTGGGAGGAAGGAGGGAACAGATGCTTTGAACTCGGTCATTCCTATCCTTTTCCTTTCTTACAAGACATTCAAGCAGACATCAACTTCTCTTCCCACCCACAAGTTATTCCTTGACCCAAAAAAGCCTCCTGCAGGAGATACCTCATCTGTTGCAGACAGCCCACAGCATATTCTCGCACGTACTGATCTGGATAGTTGAAATCTAGAAGCTCCAGGGCCTCCCGGGGGGGCAGTTTAGGCCAAATCTGAAGTAGTGCCTGAAGCTGTTTAAAAATTGAAAGTGGTTCAGAAATTATAGGAGAGAAAAGTAATCTATTTTTCCTTGGTACACAGGAGCAGAGATGGGTCAAAAGAAAGGAGAAGCATACTTGCAGTTACTAAGGCCTCAAAAATCCACTATTGTTAATACAGATTAATAAAGATTGTCTCTGTTGAAAGATTCTATCGGTAAGCAAGTGAAAAAGCTATTATGTACTTACCTGGAGGTAGAATGATACATTGAATATATGAATTCTACAATCATTAAATAATTTTTTAAAGGAAAAAAAGATGGGGGCAGAAGGTAGGGAGGAAGGGGAGAGGGGAAACAGCAGAAGGAAATAATCAAGAAATACTTAAAGGTCAAATTCAAAGTACAAATATAAGCTGCAAGGCTCAAACTAATGAAAGGCAATTTACATATAAAAAAGTGCATTATAACAACATAAAATTATCTTGAGGAAGTTTACTTTTAGTTCTTAATATTTTTAAGAGTATCACTTTACAAAACTTTATTGACTATAACATGTTTAAATCCATTAAATCACAGTACCTAGTTATTTTATATACACAAGATAAATACAGCCAGTTTCCCATTTACAGATGCCGCTTAGAAATGACCTAGATATAGGATAAAAAAGAGTCCCATGGGTGAATGAGCTGGGAGTACTGGTGAAGGGTGGGTTCAGATGGACATGGCCACATCTTTGGAAACCCTAGTTCCAGAAAACCCAAATCTCTAGAAAGGATTCTTACCTGCCTCCCATCAGAACACAGTGAGACTCATCAGGGTTGATTTTTTTTTAAGGGTCGATTTTGGAAAGAGTCCCTTCCTCCTCATGGTTTTGATATGTTTATAGCTTACATCCTTATCAGGGATGGTAAGTGGGAAGAAAAGTGGTTATGGAGGAAAGCAAAACATTTTTTGATAATTATGATTTGTGGCCCTCCAAAGCTCAACCTTATCGGACAAAATCTTATTCCTTAATATCTGATTTATATTGTTGGGTTTTCTTGGGTATCACTTATGTAGCACTGACATCAAGTCCAAGGAAGAAACACAAAATGTATGCAAGATGAGAGCTACAAGAATATGGCAAATAGATGGCAATGGTTGGAGGCTTTTCTCTCAGTTGCCTGCTCAATCTCAAAGTCATGTTGCAAGAGATGGCTTGCAGTACCTGCTGCCTGCCTTGTCGTTTGTCACTTGAGCATCTGTGAGAGACTTGGGCTTTGAAAATTACATAAAAATAATTTACATTTTATTATTTTAATTCTCCAAATTATTCAACCTCTCATTAACTTGTCAAGTGCTCAAATAAGTCAATATCTAAATGAGTATCTAGCAGCTAAGTTAAAAGGTATCTTCTCATATGAAGCAAATTTAAAAGTTAAGTTCTCTAATGATATAATTTTTTAAAAATTAATTTTCAATTATTTTACATTAGCAGAAAAAATAACCCTTTTGAGTAATTTTTAAAAGTTGACTGCATTGCCTTTCTAATATATATTTACATAAATTACTAACATGGATATGAAATGTGATACATTACAATTTACATAATGAATTACATCAGTTATTCGACAAATACAACAAAATGTTAGTTTTTACATTTTAACCTTTACCTTAAATTTTGGTTCAATTATTCTTAAACTTGTACTGAATAAAAAGATTGTCTTATACTTGCTCTTTTAATATACAAAGTACATATATGCATACACTACATAGGCAGACATACACTTATCTGTGGTATCAAAATCCCATGGGGATGGGGCTATTGGGGAAAATATGTAAAAAGGGTCCTAAGGAGTGTAATAATTGAACAAAAGTTTGAGCAATACTGCTTTAAAGATATGAAACACCTACATCACCCCACATTTTATCACTGATGGGGCTCCCTGCCCACTTTCCCCAAGGCCCTAATGGACTAGTAGTCCTCCTTATGGATAAAGGGGACTGTTTTTTGAGGGTCTGAAATGATAGCTAAAAAAAACCTCTTAGCATCCCCAGTTAACACATGGAATATACACTGCTCCACAAAAACAATACTGTAAAGGATAGATAATGTTATGTAATACCAGAGGTTCAACTATGGTATAGGTTAAAAACAGCCCTACTATTGAAAAGTTATAACTTTTGCTAAGATTATTAAATTATTAAATCAATAATATAAACATAAAATTAAATAAATTACCAAAACTCATCGCTTCAGTTTGGAGAAAGCTATGGAAGCAAACAGGGAAGGGAAATCTGACTCAGCCATATAAATAGTGAAAGCAGTGCTGACTAATTAATTACCTGTCTGCTGCAAGAGACTATTGAAACCCCTTCTGCAGTATGCCAACAGAATGTTTTCCTGTGGATTAATGGGAGGCTACCCTTCTATAGAATTTTCACCTGTGGCATATGCCTGCAGAATATGTGCACCAGGTTCTGACTCTCCACTTCTCTTAGGTAGTCAATTCATTGAAAATACAGTTTATATTCTCTTATACCAGTTCAGTGTAACTGGCAATGGGATAGGGCTGGGGGAGAAGCCAAAACACATTACTTTTTATTTCGTTGATTTTCTTTTCTAGACTACTAAAAGGGGGGATTAGGATCATGAAATTCATGCCTTCCTATACTTCCTTACACACATTTAGGTTTTTCTATAAGAATATTAAGTTACACTACAGACTTTCTTCTACCACAATGGAGGAAGTTAAGTTATATCTGAAAACAATGCTTTAGATTTACTCATGGAAATGAGACAAGTATACTAAACTAAACTCCTCAGTGTAAAAATTTCTGCCCCTGGGGTTCGAATAAAGAAATATTAAGCCTGAATTGTCTCATTCCATTTTCTGACAGTTGACATACAAAACCTCCCTCTCAGATATCTTTAGAGTACAGCAAGAAATTTTTTTCTATTCTAATTATATGTAAAATAATAATATGATGCATTTCTTGGATAGGCACTTAGAAATGAATGCTATTCATTGAGAAGTAGGCAAATGTGCCAGGTAAAAAATGCTTATATTCAACCATTAGGGGGGGTTCACAGAAAACTAACCTTGAATTTAAATAAATAAACGGTTAGAAGACAACTGTGTCAGAACAATTAAAATCTATCTAGCTGACAAAAATAGTTCCTTTTCAGAGTAAGTAATTTTCACGTGGTCTGTGTAACCAGTTTAAACAAGGCACATCATATAATTTTGTAACATGATTCCAAAAAAATTGTTAGACCCTAGGAATAAATTCAAAAGAAATACTTTCTAAATTTAATTTACAAAGTAAAACAATAAAATCAAAGATTTAAAAAAAATATACCTGATTAAAAGAAATATACATTTCTTGACTAAATTTTTAAAGTCATTATAGATTTAATAAGACAAGAAAAATTTTTAAAAGATCGGTTGAATTCAAGTAAGGTGAATATCGTTATTTTAATATGCCAAATGTATTCATTCTGATTAAGAAATAATTTCAAGAATCTTTCTGTAGAGCACTGATAACCAAGTGAATTTAATAATGCCAGTGCTTTTTCACATAGTCTTGAAAATTAAATCAAGTAGCTAAAATTTGGTGACTTTTTTGGATCAAACATTTTTTCCCCTTTTGCTTTTCTGCTTAAAGACAAATATTCATCAACACTGACCAACTTTAAATAAACAGTAAAATTGATCTGAATGGCTTATGATCTAAAATGTTAACTTTTACAAATAGAGGTAATTTTCAAACAATACATATTCACTTTAGGACACTCACTGCAAAGGGTCTTAAGATTCAAACCTTGGAGTTCATTGATGAAACTGTTAGAAGTAGCCGAGAACCTACCACATGCTGGTAGTAATTACAGATGATTACACCAAGGCCTAAGTCTTAACTATCTGTAGTAAAAGATATAGAAAACTACCCGGAATCTGGGATTTTGAAATCTTAAAACTTTCTGGTTTACCATTTAGACCAGAATATGTAAGAGTTGAAAACCTCAAAATTTCTCCTGCAGAAAATTACCCAACCTTTGGAAACATACCTATGTAGGAAAGGACAATTTACATGAAATCAACAAAGTAACATATACTGCTGAATGGAGTTACAGAAATGATCTTTTATTACCTGAGCAACATCCTCAAGTTTATTCCACTTGATTGACAGCAGTAATTTTGGCAATGACTGTGGGAAATTCTCTCTGCAGTCTTGTCGCAAAGTCCAAATAAGATCCATTTCATTCTCACACAGTTGAGACAACGGATCCCTGTCCAAGATTTCTTTCAGTACAGCAAGAAACTTCTTTCCACCTCGACTCTAAGAAAGTAAAATTACTCATTACAGAACAAAACTGTGTGAACATCATGGGCAGGCCTTGAACACAGGGGTTAAAGGCACCAACCCCCAAGCAGTAGAAAATCCCTAAATTCATAGATTCAACCAACCACGGTTCACGTAGTACTGCAGTACTTGTTTATTGAAAAAAATCCACTTGTAAGTGGATCTGCACACTTCAAACCCATGTTGTTCAAGGGTTAACTACACAATGAATTTTTCAACAATTTATGAGCTTTAAAATTTGAGATATTAACAATCTAATTCCATAAAAAGCTGGATACCCCTTTTAAAGTTTTTACTAAGCTGAATATTAAATTAGTAAGCTAAGGATGAAGGAAAAAATTATTCTCAGTTTTTTAAAAGAAAAAAGAATACTGTTAAAAAATCTGTATGCAAACACTAGGTGGCAGAATTGTAATTTGGATTAAAAAGAAGTCATTATTTGACTTTCTCATCTTCCTTTTTTAATTTTTAATTTCTATAAAGAAAAAAACAAACAAAATCAAAGATGAACCAAATTTATAGTTTTAAAAAAAGTTAATAGGTGCCTTCTTGGCTCTGAGGCATTAAAACATTTAGAGTAAGGACTGAAACTTGGCTAAAAGTAAACATAAAAAAAATACAGTTATCCCATTTTCTTTCCCAATCCTTATAAGAATATATTAAAATAAAGAAAATGGACCATACTATTTTTTGGATCCAGACTCTGAATTACACTAACATTAAAAGAAAAAGGGGGGCTTCCCTGGTGGTGCAGTGGTGAAGAATCCGTCTAGCAATGCAGGGGACACTGGTTCGAGCCCTGGTCTGGGAAGATCCCACATGCCGTGGAGCAACAAAGCCCGTGCGCCACAACTACTAAGCCTGCACTCTAGAGTCCGCGAGCCACAACTACTGAGCCTGTGTGCCACAACTACTGAAGCCTGCGTGCCTAGAGCCTGTGCTCCACAACAAGAGAAGCCACTGCAATGAGAAGCCAGCACACCGCAATGAAGAGAAGCCCCTGCTTGCTGCAACTAGAGAAAGCCCGCACGCAGCAATGAAGACCCAATGCAGCCAAAAATAAATAAAGAAATTTATTAAATAAAGAAAAGGAAAAGAAAAAGGTACATTTCCCCATACTTAAAGAAAAACTAAACCATTTAGGCGAAAGCATATCCCTTCCTTATCCCCCACCCCCACAAAAAAATCTCCAGAATTATCTGACAAGATTCTGTAAGGATTTATGTTCCATTAGCATATTATTTTGTACTTGAAATTATTTTAACTGGGATTTCATATAAACATTAAAATAAATAAAAGTCATATCACTAATTTTCTGAAGTAGTGAGATTCAAAATAGTATATGCATATGTAAAAATAATTAGGATGACATGATTGTCTATGTAGAAAATCTGAAAGAATCAACAAAACCACCATTGGAACTAATAAGCAATTACAGCAATTGTGGGATACAAGGTCAATATATAAAAGTAAATCCTTTTCTTATGTATTAGCAATAAATAAGCGGAATTTGAAATTAAAAATGCAATAACATTTACATTAGCACCCCAAAACAAGGAAACAGGTAAGAAATTAACAACATAATTACAAGATCTATATGAGAAAACTACAGAACTCTTACGAAAGTAATCAAGTAATTAAACAAATGGAGATATATTCCATGTCCACGGATAAGAACATTGTCAATATTCTTATCCATGAACTGACAATCACAATATTGTCAGTTCTTCCCAACTTAATATCAACAGATTCAATTTAAACCCAATTTAAATCCCAGTAAGTTATTATGTGGATATCAACAAACTGATTCTAAAATTATATGGAAAGGCAAAAGACCCAAAATAGTCAACACAGTATGGAAGAAGAAAGACCAATGTTGAGGGACTTCCCTGGTGGCGGTTTCACATTTCCTTATTTTAAAACTTACTACAAGGACCTCCCTGGTGGTTCAATGGAAGAATCCGCCTGCCAATGCAGGGGACACGGGTTCGAGCCCTGGTCCGGGAAGATCTCACATGCCACGGAGCAAGTAAGCCTGTGCGCCACAACTACTGAGCCTGCACCCTGGAGCCCGTGAGCCACAACTACTGATGCCCGCACGCCTAGAGCCCATGCTCTGCAACAAGAGAAGCCACCGCAATGAGAAGCCTGCACACTACAAGGATGAGTAGCCCCCACTCGCCACAACTGGAGAAAGCCCGCACGCAGCAAAGAAGACCCAACACAGCCAAGAATAAATAAATAAAATTTATTAAAAAACAACAACAACAACAACAACAGGGCTTCCCTGGTGGCGCAGTGTTGAGAGTCTGCCTGCCGATGCAGGTTACGTGGGTTTGTGCCCTGGTCTGGGAGGATCCCACATGCCGCGGAGCGGCTGGGCCCTTGAGCCATGGCCGCTGAGCCTGCGCTCTGCAACGGGAGAGGCCACAACAGTGAGAGGCCCGTGTACCGCAAAAAAAAAAAAAAAAAACAACGCTGAAGGACCGATACTACCTGACTTAGATAAAAATAAACGTGAAAAGCAAAACTATAAAACTCCTAGAAGAACACAGGAGAAAATCTAGATGACCTTGGGTTTGGCAATAACTTTTAACCTGTAACACCAAATGCATAATCCGTCACTGAAAGAATTGATACCTTGGACTTCATTAAATTTAAAATTATCTGCTCTGCAAAAGACGCTGTCAAGAGAATGAAACGATAAGGCACAGACTGGGAGAAAATATTTGCAAAAAGACATACCTGATAAAGGACTGTTATCCAAAATATACAAAGAACTCTTACAACTCAACAACAATAAAACAACCAGACAAAAAAATATGGATCAAAGACCTGAACAGACACCTCATCCAATAAGATATACGGTTGGCAAAAAATATATATATAAAATGATGCTTAATATCATATGTCAGCAGGGAAATGCAAATTAAAACAAAAATGAAATATGACTGCATACCTATTAGAATGGCCCAAATCCAGAACACTGACAACATCAAATGCTACTAAGGATGTGGAGCAACTCTTATTCATTGCTGGCGGAAATGCAAAATACTACAATCCCTTAGGAAGACAATTTGGCGATTTCTTACAAAACTAAACATACTCTTACCATACAATCCAGTAATCATGTCCCTTGGCTATTTACCAAAAGGAGTTGAAAACTTATGCCCACACAAAAACCTGTAAACGGATGTTTATTTGGCTTTATTCAAAATTGCCAAAACTTGGAAGCAACCAAGATGTCCTTCAGTAGGTGAATGGATAAACTGTAATACATACAGACAATGGAATATTACTTAGCACTAAAAGAAATGAGCTATCATCCCACAAAAAGACATGTAGGAACCTTAAATGCATATGACTAAGTGAAAGAAGTCAATCTGAAAAGGCTACAGGTAAAATGATGCTGACTACAACATTCTGGAAAAAGGCAAAACTATGGAGACAATAAAAAGATCAGTGGTTGCCAGGGATAGAAGGTAGGGTGAGGGAATGAATAGGCAGAGCACAGATTTGCAAGGCAGAGAAACTACTTGGTATGATATTATAATGATGGATATATGTCATTATACATGTGCCCAAACCCACAGAATGCACAACAGCAAGAATGAAACCTAAGGTAAACTATGGACATTTGAGTGTTATGATGTATTAATGTAGATTCATCCTTAGTAATAAACATACCATTCTGGTAAGTGATGTTGATAATGAGGGAGGCTATACATGTGCAGGGGCACGGATATATGGCAAATCTTTGTACAGTCCTCCCAATTTTGTTGTGAGTCTAAAATGCTCTTAGCAAAAATAAAGTCTTACACACACACACACACACACACACACTCTCACACACACACATACTCTCTCTATGTATGATTACAGTTTTATATTCAGAGCCTCAATCTAAAAAGGTATGCTTTATTTTACAAAATTGACTGAGTTTCTTTTTTCTTTGCAAAATGATCATGAGAAGTTATCAGAATTTGAAAATGTAACTCCTACACTTACATATAAAAGTGAAACCCGTTACTGCAAACAACAAAAAGTATAAATTGTTCATGCCGGAGAAAGGCAGACTGCTGTCAGGTTAAATAGCACAAAACCTAGCAGACTACTGTAATTTCATGGATCAAAATTAGATGCTACAGACCTACTGTAAGTAAATATCCTGAAGACCTAGGAATAAATGAAGAGGGAAGAGCAGGGGGTTAGCTGTATAATTGTAGTGTGATTGTTTACTGAGCTATGAAAAGCACAGCACTGGATAGAGCCAAAGTAAAAACAAACAACTACCAGAAATGTGGCAGTAAGCCAAAAAAACCCACAGAATCTTACATCCTTTTACAAAACTCAAAACAATCAGCAATGAAAAATTACACTGTAGTGCAACTGATGAACTTACACACATGTTAAAATGCTTGCATTAAAATAGTGGTAAAAAGCAATGAAAGTTAACACCTATATTCTCTGCTTTGTTTTTATGTTTAGATTTTTCGTAATTATATAGACATTATGATATAATAGTGATTACTAACCAAAATAAAACACAACATATATATCTTGCCATAGGCAAATGAAAAAAAAGACTATGGCTCTTTCCCATTCCTTACTGGGGTGGTGGGCCTGGAAAACTCATCTGTCATATTCAGAGGGGCTAGAAACTCAAAACAGCGTGTTAGCCATGTGCTTGTCAAGGATGGAATTAACTATGTGTTGGCCAGACTGACCAACACACAACTGGGGATGAGACAGCCCATGTAGTCAGGGCTGGTGGGAAAGAGACTGAGAAGATGTTTATATGATTGGGAGATTGATTACAGAGGATTGAGCAAATAAGTAAATATGTTAAGGTTCATAGGAATCCAGACTTCTCACTGTCAGAAAAGGTAATTTAAAATATGTTAAGGCAGAGGCTAGAAAAAAATCCTGTGGTGGTGAATCCAAATTGGAGACATTGATAAGAACTCACAGTTTTTAACAGACAAAGAAATATATCTCTGTGCTTATATATGCTCAAATAGTATGCAGTCAAACACATACTACCTAGTTCTGTTTCAGGAAAAGGCCTAGATGCAATTGCATGCCAAGGGTAATGAGCATACCCAGTGCCCAGAACTTGGATTCTAAATACTTTTAACAAGTAAAAGGAATCAGATCTCCTGGGAAAAATGACTGAATCCAAAGCTAGGGTAGAGAAAATACCAGATGAGCCTTGGAACACTTTGTTGTACCAGAAAGAAGGAAACGCTCAAAGAATGATAAAGACATGTCAAAAAGACTCAAGATGGAACATGAATGGGTTGCCACTGGC
The DNA here is from genome assembly GCF_059928025.1 of Delphinapterus leucas. NCBI lineage: Eukaryota > Metazoa > Chordata > Mammalia > Artiodactyla > Monodontidae > Delphinapterus > Delphinapterus leucas. The sequence continues at coordinate 130,669,152 of NC_143132.1, read as the reverse complement.
CAAATCTAGGTAAAATCTGAACATCAAAATTAATGACAGTTACTAATTATAAGTCATTAAATAAAACAAATCACAAATCCAATAATTTTTTTTAAGTAAGTAAATAAATGGGGGAGAAGAAAAACCTCGACCCTATGGTATGTCAACTAACAAATCCAAAAGGAAAATAAATTTGAAAATCAGCACGGCAAACCACTGTAATAATACTGGTTCAGGCAAGATATATTAATATTAAAACAAGTGGGTGAAAGTTAGATGTGAAACAGTATGTTTACTTAGTCTCAAAATATGCCCACAAACTACTTACTTATTAACTTTACAGTAGAAAAACCTAGTAGACACTATCCTAACCAAGTGATGTAATAATTAACGTCAATAGTAATAGGACAGGTTGACATTGTTTGCCTTTGAGTGAAATGCAGTAAGAACAAACTACCACTTCAATCTATTTATGCTAAAAATGCGTAGCTGGAATCTGATCATGACAAAACATTAGGCAAATCCAAACTGAGTGACATTCTACAAAGTAACCGGCTTGTATTCTTAAAAAACATCAGAGTCGTTAAAGATAAGGAAAGACTGAGGAACTATTCTAGAATGAAGAAAACTAAAGACACATGTTAAAGAAATGCAACAAGTAATCCTCAGTTGGATCCTGGACCTATAAAGGACATTATTGAGACAACTGGCTAAATATGAATGGAATGTGTGAATTAGACAACAGAACTCTATCAATATTATTTTCCTGATTTTTATGAATTGATTCTGGTTAGTTATGAGAATGTCCTTGTTTTTAGGAAATATACACTGAAGAATTAAAGGATAAAATGTCATGATGTATGCCACCTCATCTCAGATGATTCAGAAAGAACTGAATACACACACTCAAAATGATAAAACAAATGTGGTAAAATGTTAACCGTTGGGGAAGCTGGATGAAAGTTGTATGGGAATTCTTTGTACTCTTCTCCCAAGTTTTCAGTGAGTTTGAATTTTTTTTTAAAATGTTTGCTCTTTCCTTCCCTAAAATTGAAGGCTGTAAAGACCCCAAATCATTCTACTAAGAAAACATTCTAGGTAGATCCCCAGAACCTCTGAACTAAAGGCTGAGTCATCATCTTCATTAACAAAAGCCAGCCATTAAGATTTGGTTTCTCAGCCCCCATGCTATCTTGTTGTAGGAGGATGGTCCTGTACATGGTAGACAGTTTAGCAGCCCCTGAACTCTACTCACTACGTGCCAGAAACAACCTCCCATGACTTGAGATAACTAAGAAAATTTTAAGACAATGCCAAATGCCCCACTGAAGGCAAAACAGCCTCAGGTTGAGAACCACTGGATAGGAAGATCAAAAGCTGCCAATTCAATAATCATAATTCACAAAGGTCACATTTTTTTCTATTCTACAGACCCACGATCCTTGGCAACCACCTGTTTAAAAAAATGCCAACACTGGGACTTCCCTGCTGGTCCAGTGGTAAAGAATCTACCTTACAATGCAGGGGATGCAGGTTCAATCCCTGGTCAGGGAACTAAGATCCAACATGCCATGGGGGCAACTAAGCCCATGAGCCTCAACTAGAGAGCCTGCGTGCCGCAATTACAGAGCCCATGGGCTCTGGAACCCTCACGCCACAACTACAGAGCCCACGTGTCCTGGAGCCTCAATGTCACAACTAGAGAGAAGACCGTGCACAGCAACAAAGATCCCTTGTGCCGCAACTAAGACTTGATGCAGACAAAAAAAAAAAAAAAAATTGCCAACACCTATTAGGCTTAACACCATCAAAAGAACAGAAGTGGTGGGAAGGATATGGAAAAACTGGAATCCTTTTGCAGTTGGTAGGAATGTAAAATGGTACAGCCACTGTGGAAAACACTGGCAGTTCCTCAAAAAATGAAAAATAGAATTACCACATGATCCAGCAATTCTACTTCTGGGTATATACCCAAAAGAATCGAAAGCAACATCTCAAAAATATATTGTACACTCATGTTCATAGCAGCGTTATTCACAATGGCTAAAATGTGGATGCGAACCAAGGGTCCATTGATGAATGAATGGATAAACATAATCTGGTACATACACGCAATGGAATATTATTCAGCCTTAAAAAGGAAGGAAATTTTGACATGCTATAACATGGATGAACCTTAAAGACATTACACTAAGTGAAATAAGCCAGTCACAGGAAGATAAAATAGTGTATGATTACATTTATATGAGGTTTCTAGAATGGTCAAATTCATAGAGACAGAAAGTAGAACAGTGGATGTCACGGTCTGAGGGGAAGGGAAAATGGGGAGTTGTTTAATGGATACAGAGTTTCAATTTTGCAAGATTAAAAACTTCTGGATATCAATTGCATAACAATGTTTTAAGTATATTGTGAATATACTTAACACGTGTGAACTGTACACTTGAAAATGATTAAGACAGTAAATTTTATGTGTACTTTACCACAATTAAAATAAATTTTTTTAATTCCAAGAGCAGGTTTAAGTTCCTTAGTAAGGTGTTGGTAAATTCAAAAATAAATTGTATGTGTGTACATATTATACGTATACATGTTTAATATATATATATACCTATAAATGTACACACACACACAATTCAACAAGTCAACTTACCATGATCTTATTAAGGAATGTAACATGCTCTTGGCATATACATGAAAGTGGATTAAACAGTGGAATGAGAACTTAGTTCTCTTCATTCCTTTCATTCAAAAGACCATGAAGTGCCTTAAGTATTTAAAAATACTTATCAGTGGGACTTCCCTGGTGGTCCAGTGGTTAAGAATCCACCTTCCAATGCAGGGGACGCGGTTTCGATCTCTGGTCGGGGAACTAAGATCCCACATGCCACGGGGCAACTAAGCCTGCATGCTGCAACTGCTGAGCCCGCACACCACAACTAAAGAGAAGCCCGCACCACAACAAAAGATCTCGCATGCTGCAACGAAGATCCGTGGGCTGCAACTAAGACCTAACGCAGCCAAATAAATAAATACAAATATAAATATAAAACTATAAATCAGTAACAGTTCTAGGATACAAAGGAAAATGCGTAACATAGGAATCCTTTAATGAGAGAAAGTAGATAGGATCAGGGATCAGGTCTGCTGAGATTCAAGCGGTAGTGAAACACACAGTTCCAGGAGGCATTCCGGCTCAGAATCAGAGGATACAAGGGATGAGAGGAGGCCGGCGGGGGGGAATCGTCAGGGGAGTTATCCCAGGATCTGCATATGGAGCAGCTGCTTTGGTCAGGCATGCCCCTTGCTCTGTTTATGCTGAGCTGAAACAGCAATGGGATCAGCCCTAGACTGAGGTGAGGAGCATGGGTACTGAGTCATAAGGAGCCACCTGATCTCAGAAGGTATGGAAATCTTCATACAGGAGACCCATTGTCAGCACAGTCTACCCTAAGTCTTACAGATATTGAACACAGATTACAGTGAATAAGCAAACAACCAGGGAGTCACAAGTACAAAAGAGCTAAACTAAGAATCACCAAATATTGAGAAAAACCCATATGAAGATAGATAGATGTCAAAAGCAGAAGCAAGACCACTTCAAAAACAAGATTATTTAATTCCTCAGAGAGAACTAAGGTGACATTATAGCCATGAAAAAGGAATTAACAGAAATCTTTTAAAAGATAAATAAAATTTTAAAAAGAAAAAAGAAACAAACTCCAACCTGACTAAAAAGAATGCAAGTTAAAATAATGTGACACCATTTTTATGTTCACAGTGTGGGTGCGTTGTAAATTTTAACTCTTTTAGGGTATGCAATTTGGCAGAATTCTTATTAAAAAGGGACATACCTTTCAATCTATAATTTCATTTCTAGGAATCCATCATACAAAATACAGACATGTATATAAAGATGTACAAAGTATTCATTGCAACACAGCTTCAGTGGAAAATAATTAGAAATAAGCAAAACATCCATCAGTAGAGGTATGAATATTTAATAACTAATGGCCACCAATAATTAATGCCATGAAATATAAACAAGGCTTTATAAAGAGAGCAGTGGAGCTCTTCATACAGACATGACAAGATCCATAAAATGCGTTACATGAAAAAGGACGAAACTACATATATAAAGATCTCATATATTTTTAAAATATATAGATATTTACACACAAAGCTAAACTGTATAGTTATCTCTGGGCGAGAAAGGTAAGTGGCAGTTATTTTAAAAACTTTCATTTTTGGTTTCACACAATTTATTAATGTACCCACCAAAAAAAAAAAAAAAATACATCAAACCTGGGCAAGAGGGACTTCCCTGGTGGTCCAGTGGCCAAGACTCCACACTCCCAATGCAGGGGGACTGGGTTTGATCCCTGCTCAGAGAACTAGATCCCACATGCCGCAACTAAGAGTTTGCGTGCCACAACTAAAGATCCCACATGCAGCAACTACAAGATCCCACATGTCACAACTAAAGATCCCGCATGCCGCAGCTAAAAAAGATACCACATACCACAAAGATCTTGAACATGGGATTATTTAAAAAAAAAAAAAAAAAATCCGGGCAAGAATATTGCATCGTCAGTAAGGAGGGAACTCTCTGATTTAGGTAAGGTAGCAGTAGATCACAGCAGAAATAATAAAAATTAATTTACGCTTCTGATGTTCAAGGAGCAATATTAAGACTAATAAAAGGTAACTAAAAATAGGCATGAGAATGAAGATAGGCCTATATAAGTGTTATTTCTTAAACTGTAATTATATGTTTCAGTAATTGTCAGACAAGCTAGTAAGTGTATACTTATAATAAACTTATTTCATTAAAGAGAGCTACCACGCTTGACCCTTGAACAACATGGGGATTAGGGATGCAGACCACCTGCACAGTCAAAAACCTATGTATAATTTTACAGTTGATACTCTGTACCCAAGGTTCTGCATCCATGAATTCAATCAAACTGCAGATCATGTGGTGCTGCAGTAACTATTTAATGAAAAAAAATCTGTGTTTAAGAGGACCCACACAGTTCAAACCTGTGTTGTTCAAGGGTCAACTGTACTCTTAAAGTATTTGTAGTAGCAGATAACTTGCAATGAAAGGCTGCTGAAATTTTTGAGAACTCTAATGGTAAAGCAGAAGACAGCCTGCAGAATAGCCAAAACAATTCTTGAGAAAGAAGAATGGAACTGGAGCAATCACGCTCCCTACTTCAGACTATGCTATAAAGCTACAGTAATCAAAACAGCATGGTACTGGCACAAAAACAGACACATAGAGCAATGGAACCGAACAGAAAGCTCAGGAATAAATCCACACACTTATGGTCAATTAATCTACAACAAAGAAGGCAAGAGTACACAACGGAGATGACAGTCTCTTCAATAAGTTGCACTGGGAAAACTGGACAGCTACATGTAAAAGAATTAAATCAGAACATTCTCTAACACCACATACAAAAATAAACTCAAAATGGTACTATAAAAATCCTAGTGGAAAACACAGGCAAAACACTCTGACATGAATCAGAGCAATATTTTTTTGGATCTGTCTCCTAGAGTAACTGAAACAAAAGCAAAAATAAACAAATGGGACACAGTTAAACTTAAAAGCTTTTCCACAAAGGAAATCATAAACAAAATGAAAAGACAACCTACAGAATGGGAGAAAACATTTTCAAACGATGCAAGCAAAAACGGATTAATTTCCAAAATATACAAACAGCTTATACAGCTCAATATCAAAAACAAACAAACAACCCAATAGAAAGATGGGCAGAACACCTAAATAGACATTTCTCCAAAGAAAACGTACAGATGGAAACAGGCACAAGAAAAGATGATCGACATCTCTAATTATTAGAGAAATGCAAATCAAAACAACAATGAGGTACTACCTCACACCAGTCAGAATGGTCATCAACAAAAAGTCTACAATTAATAAATGCTGGAAAGGGTGTACAGAAAAGGGAACCTTACTACACTATTGGTGGGAATGTAAACTGGTGTAGCCACAATGGAAAACAGTATGGAGTTTCCTTAAAAAACTAAAAATAGAGTGGCCATATGATCCAACCATTCCACTCCTGAGCATATATCTGGAAAAGATGAAAACTCTAATTTGAAAATATCCATGCACACCGATGTTCATAGCAGCACTATTTACAATAGCCGAAACATGGAAGGAAACTAAATGTCCAATGATAGACGAACGGATAAAGATGTGGTATTTGCATGTACATACACACACACACACACACACACGCCACAATGGAATATTAGTCATAAAAGAATGAAATAATTCCTATTGTATAACACAGGGAACTACATTCAATATCCTGTGATAAACCATAATGGAAAAGAATATGGGTATATATATGTATAACTGAATAAGTTTGCTGTACAGTAGATACTAACCCAACATTGTAAATCAACTATACTTCAATAGATTTTTTAAAAGATGAAATAATGCCATTTGCAGCAACATGGATGAACTTAGAGATTATCATACTAAGTGAACATACAAATGAACTTATCTACAAAATAGAAATAGAAAGACATAGGAAACAAACATACAGTTACCAAAGGGGTAAGGTGGAGGGGATAAACTAGGAGTTTGGGATTATAGATACACACTACTATATATAAAATAGATAATCAACTATATTCAAACTATTGAATATAGTTTCCGGTGTATAGCACATGAAACTATATTCAATATCTTGTAATAATCTATAATGGAAAAGAATGTGAAAAAATATATATAAATATATATGAAACCGAATCAGTTTGCTGTACACCTGAAACGCTGTAAATCAACTATACTTCAATTAAAAAAGAAAACAAGGGCTTCCCTGGTGGCGCAGTGGTTGAGAGTCCGCCTGCCGAAGCAGGGAACACGGGTTCGTGCCCCGGTCCGGGAGGATCCCACATGCCGCGGAGCGGCTAGGCCCGTGAGCCATGGCCGCTGAGCCTGCGCTCCGCAAGGGGAGAGGCCACGACAGTGAGAGGCCCACGTACCGCAAAAAAAAAAAAAGAAAAAAAAAGAAAAGAATAAAAGGGAAGCAAACAAAAAAAGAAGACAGCCTGGGCCAGACGTTTCTCCAACTAACCAACATTAAATAGTGCTTTCATTCTGTGCAAATAACAAAAGGATATACATTATCTCCATTTGCCTCCTGGCTTCTATCTAATTACCATTCTATATAGAATGGCATTACTAAAATCACTCGAAAGTTATAAACTGGTGACATGAAAAGAAAAAAACAGATGAAAACTCAGCGAAGTCTTAAAGTGAACGTCAAAAAATTAAATTAAAAAATATAGATGGTAGAAATATTATATATATTGTAAACTAAATAAAGTAATCTATTTTGTAGTCTTTGGGCAGAAACTATGGGAATGGTGTATGTAGCAGAGACTGCTATTTGTCTCTCAATATGCATTCTCCCCTTCTTACTTTATTAACTACAATCTCTTACTCTTAGCCAAGCCCAGGACTGCCCAGCTAACGACTACATTTACAAGCCTCACTTATAGTTAGGTATGGCCATATGACTAAGTTATGGCTAATGAGACGTGAGCAGAAATGAAGCATATTAATGATATCCTCAAAAAGAATGGGTACGGCCTCTAGTCTTGCTTTTCCTGTTCCTGTGGGCTGGAAAGTAGTAATGTAGGAAGCTGAAGCACCGATATTACATGAGACAAAAACTACATATTAACATGAAAGAGTGCCAAGATGCAAGAAACCTGGGTCCCCAGCATTGTGAAACCTGCCTTGAATATACCTGCTCTGTTATATCAGAGAAATAAAGAAAATTACAGCCTCCTCATTCAACTGAATAATATTTAAAAAGATGGTATTGTTAATCTATGAAGTGTCATAGCATCCCTTACAGACTACCTGCTGAACCTGTGCTTGTATCAGAAAAGGGCTTACCACCTGAACACAGACCAACCACAAACAGCTGCCATTTAACAAAATATTAGCATGTTCATACTCACGCACACTCAGACTGTTCTTGCATATAAGTATGGTCTCCTGTATGACATGAAGGTAACTAATAATGAACACAACTTTGTAATAAGGGCTATTTTAAAACCTTGATACTTACTGATACATTAGCACTATCACTGCTTGCAATCTCAGCTGCCTTTTCAATAATCTGTTTAAAAAAATTAAGAAAATTAAAATTTGGCTCTTGTATTCATAAAATTTTAAGTGTAAATTACTACATTTGTACATACACTATAAGGAGCTACATATGATCTGGCATTTCTATGGTTTATAACGTAAGCATGAATTTTAAATGCAAAATGGTATTATGCAGTGATTCCCAGTCTTCAAACTCTTGACAACCAGGAAGCAATGGTATTACTATAAAGGACTGTTAACTCCCAGGGTACACTAGGATTGCCTATAGATAAAATAAGCAGTGGCTTGTATATGTGAACGAAATTTTAATATAGGTAAATATTTTCTGGTTAAGAAAATGCAAAGTTAAGTAAGAGTTACAAAACAAAGAATAAGTTTTTGTCATTTGTCATGTTTTCTTCTGAATTAACATATCAAAAGTAGAAGTAATGTCAAGGGAGAACCTAAAAATATTTTTTAAATTCATTAAGTTCAAAAGAGGCTCTGATTCTTGAAAAGATGGGGAACCCACTAGTCTACTGGGAAGACTCAGCAGGTAAAAAAATCTGAAGATCCATGTCCAGTTACTGAGTTGACTAATTCTCCACAAATAATTTAATTGAATCCTTATGTTTAAAATGTACTGGTAATTTCCATCCTATTTCATAAGGTTGTTATGTGATAAAATGAGATTATATTTAATAAAATTAAGCAATAACCATAAAAGTTGATTTGAAAAGCAAAATGTATACAAGTACAGCAAAAAACATTAAATAAAAATACAAGGAACTTTCACTTTTTATATCTGCATTATATTTTTAATGATCATATATAAAATTGTACAATTAAAAGAAAACTAATAAATATAAATATATTATACATATTTAAAGACTAAAATCTCCATCCCAAGTAGATCTTCAAAGACAGACTCTCCAAGGGATCAGAAAGGCAAAAGGAAAGTTTAGTGGCCAGTTGTAGACGACTCTGTTGACAACAATGCTGAAACAGAACATTTTAAAGAAACTGGACTTATCTTGAAATATTAGATTAAAAATACTTAAATTTGCCCAAGATGTTATATTTGTAAAAACACTTCAAAAAGCACCTCATTTGATCCAAAAGAAACTATAAATGACTGCTGAACATATACCATAATTGAACACAAAAAAAGTCAGAGCTTGGACTTTTAACTGTATCACAAGTAGCTATAGTCTATGGATAAATTCCTATTCTAAGGAATAAAGCCATAGCAGAAATGTAATGGATGCATCAAAATGTACCTTCTTCTACTCTGTGTAATACAAGGTATATGGCTCTTGACATGTGAGATTTCTACTACTGTAATAATCACAAATTTTAATTTTGCTGTATATTACTGATCGGAAGAACATTTTAAAAAAATGAAATGAAAAATTACTTCTAACGTGGATAAAATTCAACTAAATTGAAAGTAAAGAAACATCTGAGTTACATTAATTTAATTTACATACTATATTTAAAATCTACTCTGTATAGGTCTGATAGTGCTGAATGTTAAATACAATTAAGTATATAGGTAGATTAGCTGAAATTTTAGTATAATACCAATTTTTAAAGGCAGCTTGGTCTCACATGGATTAAGTAAATCAAATAAAATTCCTGTTTATTATGTGAGAATTTGCTCAAAGATTTCCTCACGAAAATCAGCATCAATCATACCTGAAACAAAGAGGCCAAACCTGAAGGTACAACATATGACAGCTCAGCTCTCTTAACATATAAATGATCACAGCCCAGTTTTCAACCCCCACCAGACAGTCTCCATATCCCCAAAACATGCAGCTTGTAGACTAAGGAAATGTGTTGAGAAATAGAAGCCCTTGCTATAGATTCTACAAAAATAACAGCACCTTAGGAAGTCTTATTATATTTTCAACATAAATAATCTGTTCTTTGAATACCAACTCTAACACAGTAGTGATTGTCTTTAATCTGAACCAACATGCTGGGCACGTTTCACATGTTTATTAGAGTTACATATGAATGCATTTATAGCCCCTGTAATTGAAAAGGACCTCAGAGAACAATTATGATTTCCTCATTTTATAAATGAGGAATCTGAACTCCAGAGGGGCCATGTCTCACTTGGTCAGTGATAAAGCCAGTACTAAACACAGTTGGCTTCCTGCTCAGTGGTCTTTCCACTGAACCAAGATGTAAATGTATTTGATGTCTTGAAAGAGAAAGACATATATCGCGTAAATGATAAACATATAGACCCGAGAACTAATAATCCAATTATTTCATACACAGTGGACCTTTAAATAATTAGCTTACCTTATCAAAGGGAGGATAGTAATAAGGTTGTTTTTTATTCTCTGGGAATCTGATGTGCAAAGCTGTTGCATTTTCAGTATATGGATTTGTTTGAACAGTTCCCATTGGATTCAACATTTCTTCAAGTTCATCTAAAACATGCAAATAATTTTGATTCTTAGGAAATGTTTTTGAAACTAAAACAAAACTTTAATGGATTTCAATCCATTACTTTAAAAGTGTGTCACCTAAGGAAGTTTGGCAGACAGTATCAGTAAGCCTCTAATTTTCTTAATGCTTGGCACAAAATTTGAATATGAGTTTATATACATTTTTAAAATGAAAAAGTTAACAGAAATTAATGGCTACCTCACCTCTTTCTTCAAATGTGTTCAAGTATTCTCAATCTACAAAAAAAAAAATTGGAACTGCTCTCGTCCCCTCAAAATTAGGTGGTCCATAGGAATTTTTATTATTTCATCACTATATATCAATTTCTTAATCACATGTTCTGATTTCCGTGGTCATCACAGTACCCAAACTGATATTTTGACAGTCATTAATAACATTCCTTTTGACAAACCTAATGTTGGTAATGTTCCTCTATGATCTCATAACTGCTGATGTAGTTAAACACCTTCTCTGGTAGTTTCTCAAACATTCCATCCAAGTGGTACTTCTTTAACCTCACCAACTGTGACATTCTTCAAGGCACTCCTTCCTCTTCTCTACCACCCTAAATATGTTCCATTCACAGACTGGGCATGTGAATCAGAATTTCAATGTTATCTTAGACCCTAGAGCTCATATAACTTTCTCATTTCACAGAGAAGTAAACTGTTGAAGAGACATTAAACTCTGAGAAAACAAGAGTTAGCAGTACAAACTAAAGTCTCCCCTCTGCAAACTAATTTCTCTCTTCTTATAACTGATTTTTTGCACAGTTGTCCTTTTGTACTTCCTAAGGAAATAAAAGATAAAAGTACATTCTGTCCAGGCCTAATGTCCAGGTGGTATGCACACTGAGAATTATCTCCCAAAGCTAGAAAATCTTTACAAAGTACAGGGTGGTCCAAAAGGTTCGTTCAGTTTTTTCCGTTAGATGGCTCTAATAGCACTTAGTTGTCTTTAACTTCATTCGAAACAATTTTGTTAGACTGTATGTGACAGCTGTCATATCAGCGTGCATTTAAAAAAAGACATCAAAATTGGTGAATTTTTGTGTAGACATTTTAATACTGAAGATGGAAGAAAAAAAGCAACATTTTCGGCATATTATGCTTTATTATTTCAAGAAAGGTAAAAACGCAACTGAAACACAAAAAGATTTGTGCAGTGTATGGAGAAGGTGCTATTGACTGTTCGAATGTGTCAAAAGGGGTTTGCTAACTTTCGTGTCGGAGATTTCTCGCTGGACAATGCTCCGCGGTCGGGTGGAACAGTTGAAGTTGATAGCTATCATATCGAGACATCAGTTGAGAACAATCAGCGTTATACCACACGAGAGAGAGACGACATACTCAAAATATCCAAATCAAGTGCTGAAAATCATTTGCACCAGCTTGGTTATGTGAATTGCTCTGATGTTTGGGTTGCACGTAAGTTAAGCAAAAAAAAACCTTCTTAACCATATTTCCGCATGCAATTCTCTACTGAAACGTAATGAAAGCATTCCGTTTTTAAAACAAATTGTGACGGGAAATGAAAGGTGGATGCTGTACGACAATGTGGAATGGGAGAAATAGCGGGGCAGGCGAAATGAACCACCACCAACCACACCAAAGGCCGGTCTTCATCCAAAGAAGGTGATGTTGTGCATATGGTGGGACTGGAAGGGAGTCATCCATTATGAGCTCCTTCCGGAAAACAAAACAATTAATTCCAACAAGTACTGCTCTCAATTAGACCAAGTGAAAGCGGCACTCGACAAAAAGCGTCTGGAATTAGTCAACAGACTGATCTAAAACGCATAATCTTCCATTAGGATAATACAAGACTGCATGTTTCTTTGATGACTAGGCAAAAACTGTTATCGCTTGGCTGGAAAGTTCTGATTCATCCGGCTGTATTCGCCAAATATTGCACCTTTGGATTTCCATTGATTTTGGTCTTTACAAAATTCTCTTAATGGAAAAAATTTCAATTCCCCGGAAGACTGTAAAAGGCACCTGGAACAGTTCTTTTCTCAAAAAGATAAAAAGTTTGGGGAAGATGGAATTATGAAGTTGCCTGGAAAATGGCAGAAGGTGGTGGAACAAAAAGGTGAATATGTGGTTCAATAAAGTTCTTGGTGAAAATGAAAAATGTATCTTTTATTTTTACTTAAAAAACCGAAGGCACTCTTTTGACCCATCCAATATTTACAAGTTTCAGCTCCTTAATCAACCCTTTGCTTATCTTGTTTAATACTCTCACATCTCACGGATTCCATTTTGACCTGGACTGAAGGAATTCTCATAATTTATACACTTCTGAAGCTGATTTCTCAGCAAATTAATATCCTATATTTGTGCTATCTAGTAGCATTATATTTATTAGTCCTATCAAATGCAACCTATCTAAAGTCAAGTGTACCAATTTAGTATTATCTGCCCCAAACATATGGAGAACAGAACACTGCACAGAATATGCTATTTTATTTAAGAATAGGGAGAAAAGTAGAAATTTATATTTGTATTTTCTTCTATATACATGAAGAATTCTGGAAATACAAAAGCAACCAATAAATGTGATTATAAACCTTCTAATGATGACCTAGGTACTCTAGAAATTAGAGTATTTGTAGTTCCTGTGTTTCTGGCTTGCTCGTACTAGGATAAATGTGAATTCTAGAACCAAACATGCAGAACAAACATCTCTAGCATTTTGTTAGAGATAAATTCAGGTCCATGATATGCCAAGTTAATTGCAAAAAATTGTCAATTTTTCTAAAAATATCAGTTAAGTTGCTTACTGATTTTGGAGAACATGTGTGAGTCTAAATTAAGATTTTCAAAAAAGTTTACTGCTGAAATGAATAATTTTTACTCTAACTGTGAAACTACAGTTCCTCTTAAGAAGAGCACACTGCTCTCCTATATTTGGGGAATAATGTGATTAGTGAAAATTATTGGAGGTATATGCAGGAAAGGGTAGGAATAAAAGAATATACACAAATAAAATGCTAGGATATGAGCAGTTTATAAATATGTTCATGGATAACTGATTATCCAAAAGCAATTTCTCAGGTAGCAGCTACTAAAATAGAACATTTTTAAATGTCTGTCACCCACAAAATAATTTTTAAATGCAAGTAAGGGCACAATTTTACTATATATATTAACCAACTATGAAGACCAAAAAAAAAACCCTCACTATTATAATGCAAAGATAACACTGAAAATTTCCCACATTTGGGAAAGCAGTAGGAACAATGGAAAGAGTCAAGCAATCTTTTGCACAAATCCTAGGTTTGAAGAACCAATTATGTAAGACTGACTTATGGCTGAACTTCACTTTTCTCATCTATAAAATGGGACAAAGCCATCTACCTCACAGGGATACTCTGAGTAGTATTTGAGAAATATAGGCTTATGGAAGGTGGTCCTCTTAGCTCAAATTTCAAGATAACGCCAACTAAAGAGGAAGTGTCTTTACTATCCTTCCCATGTTAGAATGTTCCTTCTAGTGCAGAAGCAGAAATTCAGTACAACTAGGAACCACAGAGATTGTTATAAAGAAGACATTGTTCCTTAGAAGAATGTCTCAAAAACCTGTAACAATAAAACATTTGAAGTGAGAAAACAGTTATCAAAATAAATATATTCAGATACAAATCACTTTTAAGTATATTAAAATAATCTTGGGAAATCTGTTTTAGAATAAACAATAAAAATATGGTTTCTTAACTGGACTGAAAAAAGAGTGAGTCATAAAAAAATGTTAACTAGTCCACATGCCAAAAATTCTTCTTTAACACTAAGGATTAGGATGTAAATCTTACCAGGAAATGAAGACCAGCTGTGCAATATTATATCTCCAGATCTCAACTGTCCTTTAAAGTCAAAAACCATCGTATTTACCCAGGCTACAGGATAATCCTGTTGAAAAGATACCATTGCGTAAATATACTAAGAATAAACTTTAAGGTGTGAACACACACATACCCTTTGCTTCAATAATGTTAGTTCTAGAAGTTTCTAGCTTTCTAGGTGATTTCCTCCAAAACCATCCAATATAAAAACAAGATGTACATGGAAAGATGTTCAGCATCTTTATAATGGTTAAAGAAAATCCTAAAAGCCAATTAATGTCTCAGAATAAAATACAGTATCCAAAACGTAGAATATTTATTGTGCAGCCATTGCAAATGATGAGGAATTTTTAATGATTCAAGAAAATATGTGCGATATGTTAGATTATATGTTTTAAGATCTTTCAGTCTATATAAATCTTAATTTAGCAGAAGGCAATGTCTCTAGGTATTGTAGAATTTATTTATATTTCTAAAAAGGAGGTACCAAGCTAATAGGACTTTTATGTAGACACTCAGACTAATTAATCTGGTCACAGTCTATGAAAAAACTATAAATACTTGAACACTCTGAGTAAAATTCTCTATCAGTGGAGGAAAAAAACTAAGGAAATAACTCTATGTGACTTTTTAGACAATAAAATTCATTTTTTTAAAAACTATATGATAATAACCAGAGGAAAGGCTTATATTCTCATGTTAAGAATAAAAGGATACAAATTCATGTAGATAAATATAGTCACCAGACTTTTTAAAATGCATAAAATTCATGTCTCCATCCTCCAAAAAGAAACGTTCCATAAAGAAGAAAATTAAAAAGACTTGAATAAAAATATGAAATGGAAGATGAGAACATAAGAACACGTTCACCATCCTTTATCCACAATTTCAAAGTCCAAGAAACTCTGACAACTAAAGGTTTGTTCATAACTCATTTAACAGTAAAACATGACCAGAAATAACATGAAGCTAAATGACAGCCTCCATTTGTCTCATTTAGTGAGAATATTCATATATTTCACTGCTAGAAACTGATGTGTTTGATTACAGAGTTGTGTCCCAGACCCTACAAGGTGTGTTGAGTGATCTATGATCTTTCTAAAATGCATAAAATTTTGAATTCTCAAACGTATCTGGCACCTGAAACTTCAGTTAAAGGACTGTGGACCTATAATATTTTAAATCTCTTCATTCTTTTTAAACTATTTCCTAAAAAGGATTACATTTATAATAGAACACTTACAGTATGACATATACTAAAATAAAGTTGCCAAAAGAAAAATGACAAGGACATAAAATGGAGACTTACTGTCTTTTTTAGAAATCAGTTCTTAGGGACAAAAGTTATATGACATAATTTCATTTATATTACTCTATTATTTCAAAGTTTTTAAATTATTCCATTATGTTATTATTAGTCCATTATAAAAACTTTTCAGAAGTTAGTATATAATTACCACTTTTCCAGATTTCCTGATGGTCTGATATTTAGAGGGATTAATAGTTTTAGTTGATTTCTTCGTTTTCACTTTATCCAAAACTGCATAAACAGCGAAACATAATCGAGCCATTCGTGGCAGGTCACAAGTACTGATATCAAATTCCAGTGGTTCATTCCAAATATGATCGTTTTTCCCTGATATCTCTGAGCTTACGACGGTTTTACACAGGAGTTCGGTACCATGAAAAAGGCCAGCCCTGACATGAACCTGTAATGATGGAGACAAAAACAAATACAGAATCATGAATACTGCACCACTAAAACACCTTTATTTGGGAGAATGAAGAAATACATACTGGCAGAAGCAGACAAACTCTAGGAAAGCATATTCGTCCACAGAACCATTAGACTATAATTCATCAGCATATAATTCACCACACTGTTAGTATAACCTATTTTTCACTTACTAAGCAGACCAGCTAAAAAATGCCAAAGGTCTCAATGGTATAAATGGGTCTAAAGAAACCAAGACCATAAATATAAAAACTACTATCGGGCTTCCCCGGTGGCACAGTGGTTGAGAGTCCGCCTGCCGATGCAGGGGACACGGGTTCGTGCCCCGGTCCGGGAAGATCCCACATGCCACGGAGCGGCTGGGCCCGTGATCCATGGCCGCTGAACCTGCGCGTCTGGAGCCTGTGCTCCGCAATGGGAGAGGCCACAACAGTGAGAGGTCCGCGTACCGCAAAAAACAAAATGTGTATGTACCATGTGAAAATAGAGAATGGAACTGAATAGATATCTGGGGTGGAAGCAAAGGCTTGAGAACCATAAGCAAAGGTAGGACAGTTTTTTCAATTTTCTTACAAAGAAGGTATTAGTTATTGTTTTCCAAGATCTGAAGAATATGAGCAGGAGGTAAACCACTAAGAGGTATTGAGGTAGGGTCCACATGCCTGAAGCAAACAATCCATCTGACCTCTGAGGACCTTGCCATCAAGATCTCCACAGTACTTTCTCTCACTCTCTTCAGCCACACAATCCACAATCTCACCCTGAATTTGACTTTACCACACCCTAGCACCTCCAAATCAATAATTCCTACATCTTACTCTCCAACTATCTCACCTTCCAACTCACTCCAACACTCCCAAAGGAACACTTCCCTGCCCTCACTAAGGCCTCCATTTCAATAATCAACACCTCCCCATTTCTCCATTAGCTTTGTTTGCCTTCACCCTCACCAAAACCCTCTGCCAGTGCCTGTCTCTCCTTTGCCACACTCATCTGAGGCCCATGTCCTGGATAAACCTGATTATCTGCCTCTCCTCCATGCCAAATATTACTGGGCAGACCAGCACCATGACCGACCAAAGCCAAATGTAAAATTATTCTTTCATCACTACAAGAACTATTTCTTACCTTTCCTTCACTGCTGAGAACTTCCACAGAGTTACTCTCCTCTGAAAGCCCTATTTAAGCTACTTGTTTTGTCTGGTTGTCTATTACTTGAAGATGACATGTTCTGAAGGATATGTCCTATCTGTCAATCTACTCTATTTAGAAGTTATGAAACATTAGGGCAATAAAATACTAAACAACTATTATTTATAAGGAAAACAAGTAATGAGGAACACCAAATTATGTACCGACTATAAAAATCAGAATCCAATACTTACCAACTACAGACAGATCATTGTTACTAAATTCTGAAGTCATGTGGGTGGGGCAGATTGAGGATAGGGTGTATGTTACATGAAGTAGAAGGCTTAAAGTGTATTTTCTTCCTGAAAAATGCAGGTTAATTCATAGACACCTGACACTCCACAGATCTCCACGTAAAGGTGTATGGCTGATGGGATGGGGTTGTCATCTATTCATACGTAAAACCCACGTAGGAAATCCATGTCTATAAGACTACTTTAATTCCACTCTAGGCTTTGATCTTTATATATATATATATATATATATATATATCAATAATCAATATCAGATATATATATATATCTGAGCTTAAATGGCCACAACAAAGTCTCTGCTGCCCAATCTTTATCCAAACCCATTTTTGAGTAAAAATACATATACGGAACTTCCAGAAAGTCATGCAATATATTTATTTCTTCGGAAAGTCCAAATATTACCATTCAACTAAATACTCACATGGTTGAGTATAGCACTTAGACTGAATTACAGTCAATATTAAATTTTAAGTCTACCCAGTGAAAGACTGGGTAAGAGACAGATATGTGAAACATTATAAGAGACAGATATGTGAAACATTATTTATGAGAGACAGATATGTGAAACATTATTTTACCTACTATAATGATGTTGGCAGGGATTTTGGTGCACACTTTATCACCCACTGTGTCTCCTTCATAAGGAACTGCTAAACATCTCTCCATTTCCAACATAAGGATGAACTACAACCATATGAATAACTAGATTATTTTTATCTCAGAGATTCTAAATATTATAACTGATCATGTTTCCTTTGCTTTGGCTACTATCTACATTGCCAGCAGAGAGTGAAATTGGTAGTCCACATCAAGCAGTTATACAGGACCCTATTATATAACTACCTGCTGCAAATCTTGCTCTTGGCTTTTTCAACTAATAAATATCCTCGATTATTTTTTAAAAAGTCACACTTTGTATATTTTTTTGTGTATATATGAGAGACTGGGTGTGCGTGGTGGGGGTGGGGGGACACGCAAGCGAGTTTACCTCAAACCATTTGTGAAATGAGATTGGATAAATCATAAATAAAACAAAACATACATAAAACTTTCGTATGATAGGATGGAAGATAGGCATTTCAGAATAAAAATGATATTCAATTCTTACTCTCAGTGACATTAAAGACTTATGAATTTATCACCTTTTGCATAAAGAATATATAGTTTATTCAGAAAAATCACAAGTTTAAAAATAAATATTTTTCCACGTTTTTGTGATAAAAACAAGCTACTTAAATTGCTGAGCTTAAAAACATTTGCGTCTCTTGGTTTTTGACAGTTTTTGAGAAATAGAAACAAATGAGCCCACTACATTATAAGTATTCAATAAATGTTTATACTTAAAAACCAAAACAAAAAATGCTGGTTATAGTTCTATCAACCAAATTCTGGCAAAATTCAGATATATGGAACACAGTAAAATTATGGATCGGTTGGATACAAAGCTCAAAAAAGAACTCAAGTATAATGACCTAGGAAAGTCCTATACTAGCTGTAAACAGCAACAGCCAAGGGTGTGGTGTGGAAAAGAATAACAATAAAGAATGAATCTAACTTGGGTGTGGTAACAATAAACAAAAATGACCCTGCACATTCTGAAGAAAACTGTTGAAATATCATTCTCTAATAGTCAAAGTGTGATATATTTAAGACCAAGTCATCAGGACTATGTTTCATTGCAAAATCTCCTGGTAATTCACTAAAATGACTGAAGTTCATACATGGTTAAAAACAAACAAGAGAAGAAAAAACTATCTACATTTAAAATAAAGTGAAAAAATCTGTGTTTTCTGAGCTTAGAATTTCCCATAGTAGAAGACATTAAAAAAAGGGTTTTGTTTTCAGAAAAAGCAGTAAGAAAAACCATTCTCTAAATTTATATCATGTGAAATTTTGTCAAAATTGTCACATTTCCTGATGCTTTGTCTCAATCACCTTCAGGCTCTGAAAAGTTGAGAATTTTAAAGGACCATCATGTTTAATTACAGTCACATGTTTCATTGTCCAACTTCAGCAAGCTTCCAAAGACACTTTTTCACAAGTCCCAGAATACTTGGAGATGGAGAGAAGGCAGGCTTTGTTATGTAAAGGACGTTCAACTGTGCCACAGCAAGGGTGTGCCAAGCCTGCAGAGACCGCATTCCTGAACTCACCAATTAAAAATGTTGTGTTGGCCAAGATGTGAAACTTTTTCCCAACATCAACACCTAATTTCCTTCTTGTTCGACGATATGGCCAAAATCCACTACATTTACCCTTCTGATATTAGACACCCAAAAAAAGATCAGTAACATGAATAGGCTGAAATTCCCAGGGTTTCATGAAGTATATCACAATAAAAAGGCAGGTTTGTTCTGGCTTAGTGGGAGGAGTCCTGTGCTACCTTTAACTAAGGATATAAAGATGTTAGAGACAGTTACATTAAAATGTATTCATTCATTGCACAAATATTTATTGAGTGTTCTAGGTACTGAAATAAGAAGATAAAAAGATTAAGATAGTTTTTTCTTTCCTAGGTTGTATCTATTTTAACAGGTTAGGAGTGGTGAGAGCCATGTAACTAGGCTTATGAGGTGTTATGATTTTTAACTAGGAAGAGTCAAGTTATGATTTTTGATACGGAGTATATCTGAGCTTGGAATTCTCTGGGTTTATCACGCTTAGGGTTCGTTGGGCTTCTTAAACATGTTATATTTATGTCTTTTGCCAAATTTGGAAAGCTCCCAGTGATGATTTCTTTAGTTTAGTTTTTCTCAGCTTCATTCCTTCCCTTTTCCTTTTGAGATGCAGATTACACATGAGTTAGACCTTCTGATATTGTCATACAGGTATGAGACGCTGTGAAGTTTTTTCTCCTCCAACTATTTTTCTCTCCATTCAAACTAGAAAATTTTATTGATTAATCTTCAAGTTCACTACTCTTTCCTTTCACACTACTTCCATTATTGAGTCCATTGAGGGTTTGTTTGGCTTTTTTTTGAGGTACGCGGGTCTCTCACTGTTGTGGCCTCTCCTGTTGCCGAGCACAGGCGCCGGACGCGCAGGCTCAGCGGCCATGGCTCACGGGCCTAACCGCTCCATGGCATGTGGGATCTTCCTGGACCGGGGCACGAACCCCTGTCCCCTGCATCGGCAGGCGGACTCTCAACCACTGCGCCACCAGGGAAGCCCCACTGAGGGTTTTTTTTTCCCCAGAGTTTTTTAATTAGCTGGCCCTCCTTATCCACAGGTTCTGCAACCACAGATTAAACCAACCACTGATCAAAAATATTTTGGAAAACAACTTCCAGAAAGTGATAAAAAGAAAAACTTGAATTTGCTGCACTCCAGTAACTATTTACGTAGCATTTACATTGTATTGGGTATTATAAGTAATCTACAGATTATTTAAAGTACAGGATGTGGGGCTTCCCTGGTGGCTCAATGGTTGGGAATCCGCCTGCCAATGCAGGGCACATGGGTTCGAGCCCTGGCCTGGGAGGATCCCACATGCCACAGAACAACTAAGCCTGTGTGCCACAACTATTGAGCCTGCGCTCTAGAGCCCACGTGCCACAACTACTGAAGCCCGCACACCTAGAGCCCATGCTCCGCAACGAGAAGCCACCTCAATGAGAAGCACACGCACCGCAATGAAGAGTAGCCCCTGCTTGCCGCAACTAAAGAAAGCCCACGTGCAGGAACAAAGACCCAATGCAGCCAACAATAAAATAAGTTTATTAATTTTAAAAATAATAATAAAGTACAGGATGTGCATAGGTTGTATAAGAATACTATGTCATTTAATATAAGGAACTTACTTGAAATTCTGGGGCTTTTGGTGTCCTCTGGGGGTCCTGGAACCAAACTCCTGCAGATACTGATGGACAACTGTATATGTTGGCTGAGGCTTTCTATTTTTCCATTCCTTTTCATTGTTTGTGTTTTGCCCTTAGTTGTTAGAGCATTTTTATAATAACTACTTTAACAGCTTTGTGAATAATTCCAACATCTATGTCATCTCAGCACTGATGGCTGTTGATTCTCATGGTCCGTACAACTTGAGATTTTCCTGGTTCTTTATATGCCAATTAATTTTGAAATATATCCTACATATTTTGACTATTATGTTATAAGATGCTCGGTTTTGTTTATATTCTACAGAGAATGTTGATGTTTGTTTTAGGAGACAATGGTTAGGTTCAGGCTGCAAGTTCCAACAAACCTTCTGTGAGTTGTGGTTCCAATACCAGTTCAGTTTTCAAATCCTTTGCAGGGCTATCTGGATCTGTCCTGCATGTGCACCATACAGTGACTAGTCTGAGACTTGGGTGGTGGTTTAGGCCACAGTTCAGGTCTCAAAGTATACAGGCAGTTATGACTCTGATCCATAGATGTACAGCTCAGGAATAAACCTAGAAATTTCCTGAGCTCGTCCCACTCTGAAATCATCCAAGTATTTTTTGGTTGCCTGGGGCCCCTCTTCTTGTCACCTAGCCAGAAATCTGAGGCGTTATTCACCCACATTTCCTACAACTATGCCAAAAAGAGAAGGACAGAAAGGGAAAGGGGGGAGGCCAATCAGGACATGTCCAATTCTCTTAGGGCTACAACTCCTCTAGTCAAAGAGGAAGGCTCAACTCTGCATTTTAGGCCTGTCCCCAATGCTGTTGCTTCTGCCACTGCCGCTCTGCTACTGCTGCCACAGGACTTCTTGGGATACTAGGGCAAATAAGAACAGAGAAAAGAACAGAAAGCAAAAAGGAGAGGGAAAAAATGGGGAGATCCCCACTCTCTCTGAGAGTTAGAAGAACCCATTCCAACTAGTGCTATAATTAAGAGGGCTTTCTGAGTTCTATCTGCACTAATACCATCTTCTAGATTTTGAGCAACACTGATATAAGGCTTCTGCTGAATATTAAGATGCAGACCTGAAAAGGGAAATGCCACGAGGCGGGGAAAAGATCAACCAGGAAGCTGTATACTACAGAATTCAAAGCACTTTAACAGTGAAAGACATTCAAATGCCAGCCAGGCAGAGTAGTGAATCTTCACCGAACACCTAGGATTTCATTACAGACTCCAGAGAATCATGTGCCCAGTAAGATCTCTGGGACTGCCATTACAATGGATTTCACTACCGTGATTACGTTTTACTATATGACATAGGTTACTTTAAGGAAGGGAGGGATTTCCCTGGCGGTCCAGCAGGTAAGACTGTGCTTCCACTGCAGGGAGCGCCAGTTTGATCCCTGGTCTGGCCACATGCTGAGCGCCATGGCCAAAACAAAATAAAACAAAGGAAGGGAGATTATCCTTCATGGGCCTGACCCACTCGTGAGCCCTTAAAAGGGATCAGAATCTTCTGGCAAGAGATTCAAAGCGAGGAAAGGATTTAATGCTTAGGAGAGCCACACAGCTAGGACCTGAAAGGTGCTTCTAGTAACTGAGAGCAATCCATAGCCAAAATCCATCAAGCAAAGAAAACCTCAGGCCTACAACTGCAAGGAACTGAATGTGGCCAATAACTTGAATCATCCTGGAAGCAGATTCTTCCCTAGAGCTTCGGGAAGGAACGTAGCCCAACTAACACCTGGATTTCAACCCTGTAAGACCATAAGCAGAAAACCCAGCCACACCATGCTCAGACTTCTGAACAACAGAAATATGAGCTAATAGATAGGTGCTGTTTTAAGCTGCTAGGTTTGTGGTAATTTGTTACACAGCAACATAAAACTAATTTGAGGGGTTATTATGAACTTAATGCCAAAAAATTTATCAACTTAAATTCTTCAAAAGACAAAAATTATCAAAGCTGACATAAAAGAAACAGAAAATATGACTATCTATATATCTATTAAAGAAATTAAATTTCTAATTAAAAACCTTCCCATAAAAAAAACTCCAGGCTCAGGTGGCTTGGAGTAAATCCTACCAAATATTTAAGGAAGAAATAATACCAATCCTACATAAACTTGTTCAGAAAATTGAGGAGGGGAAGGTTTCTCAACTTAATTTATAAGGTCAACATTTTCCTGATTCCAAAACCAGAGGAAGACATTACACAAAAAGAAAAGTGCAGACCAATATTCCCTGTGAACACAGACATAAAAATTCATAACATAATATTAATAAATCAAATCCAGCAATATATAAAAGGGCTACTACATCTTCAATGTGTAGTACATATTTCAGAAATGCAAGGTTGGTCTTAACTTTTGAAAATCAATCAAATTAACTGACCAAAATATAAAAACTACACAATCACCTCAATAAATACAGAAAAAGCAGTGGACGAAGTGCAACTTTTTCTATCCCTTTCAGGATAAAATCTCTTGGCTAAGTAAAAACAGAAGAGAACTTCTTGAATAAAGGGCACGTACGAAAAACCTACAGGTAATATTATACTTAAAGTTGAAAGACTAAATGCTTTTCTTTAAGAACAAAACAAAAATGTCTACTATGATGGTTAATTTCGTTTCCCGTGTGACTGGGCCTTGGGGCATTCAGATATTCTGGTTGTTTCTGTGAGAGTGTTTTTTTTTCCCCCTGATAAGATTGACATTTAAATGGTGGCCTGACAAAAGCAGATTACCCTCCTTAGAGTAGGTGGTGGTAATCCAATCAGTGGAAGAAATGAATAGAACAAAAACACTTGTCCTACTTAGAGTAAGAAAGAACTTTTGCCTAACTATCTAACCTCAGCTCTTCCTGGGTCTTGAGCCTACAGAACTTCAACAGGAAATTCATGATAGGTGCCTCCTGGTTCTCAGGCCTTCAGACTCAGACTAAACTATCCGTTCTTCTGGATTTCCAGTTTGCCAACTATTTATGTGAGCCAATTCCTTAAATAAATCTGTGTGTGTGTGTGTGTGTGTGTGTGTGTGTGTGAACACAAACATGCATGCACACACACACCCTATTATTTCCCGCCCCCTTTGGAGAATCCTGACTAATACCATCTACTCTCAGCAGTTCTATTCAACATCATACTGAAAGTCCTAGCCAGTACATTAAGAAAAGGAAAAAGTCTGGAAAGAAAGTTCCCTGCTCCGCATCTACCCCTCACCTTCTTTTTTCCCCCCAGATTTCTCTTCAACTTTGTAAAGGAACTCCTAACCTGTGTAGCAATTAAAAAGAATGAGGTGTACCTACAAGAAAGTCATGCCATAATTGCATTAATTTACTTAAATTCAACTATGTAACCCCACTGGAAAGAGAAAAAGGTGGAGGAGGGGGAACTAGAGAATTAGCTGGAGTGGGGGGGAGGGTACTTTAAATTAAGCCAATTATTCCTATGAATATATGACCACAAACAATAGAATGAATCCAGCTTGAAATAGCTGATGGAAGTTGTTAAAACCTATGAAAATAAAATGTCACTCACAAATAATCTGTCAATGACAAATATAAAGCATAATGCTCAAGAAAAATAAAGCATGTAGTGAATGCTTATTTGGTCCTCCTTCAGGAAGAAACTAAGTAACAACAAAAGGCTGTAGAGAAATAATAACTACAAAAGCATTAAATAAGTAATAAATACAATAACCTAAAAAATGGGAACAAGTAGGAATTCCCATTTTTAAAATGTAAATTATACATGTATACATACAAACTACTAAACAAAATCATACATATATGTTAAAAAAACCACTCCATATGACTTGAGGGTATATTTGCCTATACGTGATTTCTGCCTTTAGAAATATAATACCCGAGGGAGGAACCAAGATGGCGGAGTAGAAGGACGTGCTCTCACTCCCTCTTGCGAGAACACCAGAATCACAACTAGCTGCTGGACAATCATCGACAGGAAGGCACTGGAACTCACCAAAAAAGATACTCCACATCCAAAGACAAAGGAGAAGCCACAATGAGATGGTAGGACGGGCGCAATCACAGTAAAATCAAATCCCATAACTGCTGGGTGGGTGACTCACAGACTGGAGAACACTTATACCACAGAAGTCCACCCACTGGAGTGAAGGTTCTGAGCCCCACGCCAGGCTTCCCAATCTGGAGGTCGGCAACGGGAGGAGGAATTCCTAGAGAATCAGACTTTGAAGCCTAGTGGGAATTGACTGCAGGACTTTAACAGGACTGGGGGAAAGAGAGACTCCACTCTTGGAGGGCAGACACAAAGTATTGTGCCCATCGGGACCCAGGGGAAGGAGCAGTGACCCCAGGGAAGACTGAACCAGACCTACCTGCTAGTGTTGGAGGGTCTCCTGCAGAGGCGGGGGGTGGCTGTGGCTCACCGTGGGGACAAGGACACTGACAGAAGAAGTTCTGGGAAGTACTCCTTGGAGTGAACCCTCCCAGAGTCTGTCATTAGCCCCTCCAAAGAGGCCAGGTAGGCTCCAGTGTTGGGTTGCCACAGGCCAAACAACCAACAGGGAGAGAACCCAGCCCCACCCATCAAGAGTCAAGTGGATTAAAGTTTTACTGAGCTCTTCCCACCAGAGCAGCAGTCAGCTCTACCCACCACCAGTCCCTCTCATCAAGCCTCTTAGATAGCCTCATCCACCAGAGGGCAGAGAGCAGAGCAGAAGCAAGAAGAACTACAATCCTGCAGCCTGTGGAACAAAAACCACATGCACAGAGAGACAAGATGAAAAGGCAGAGGGCTATGTACCAGATGAAAGAACAAGATAAAACCCCAGAAAAACAACTAAATGAAGTGGAGATAGGCAACCTTCCAGAAAAAGAATTCAGAATAATGATAGTGACGATAATCCAGGACCTCGGAAAGAGAATGGAGACAAAGATCGAGAAGATGCAAGGAATGTTTAACAAAGACCTAGAAGCATTAAAGAACAAACAAACAGAGATGAAAAATACAATAACTGAAATGAAAACTACACTAGAAGGAATCAATAGCAGAATAAGTGAGGCAGAAGACGGATAAGTGACCTGGAAGACAGAATGGTGGAATTCACTGATGTAGAACAGAATAAGGAAAAAAGAATGAAAAGAAATGAAGACAGCCTAGGAGACCTCTGGGACAACATTAAATGCAACAACATTCGCATTATAGGGGTCCCAGAAGGAGAAGAGACAGAGAGAAAGGACCAGAGAATATATCTGAAGAGATTATAGCTGAAAACTTCCCTAACATGGGAAAGGAAACAGCCACCCAAGTCCAGGAAGCGCAGCGAGTTCCATACAGGATAAACCCAAGGAGAAACACACCGATACACACAATAATCAAATTGACAAAAATTAAAGACAAAGAAAAATTATTGAAAGCAGCAAGGGAAAAATGACAAATAACATACAAGGTAACTCCCATAAGGTTAACAGCTGATTTCTCAGCAGAAACTCTACAAGCCAGACGGGAGTGGTGTGATATACTTAAAGTGATGAAAAGGAAGAAACTACAACCAAGATTACTCTGCCCCCGCAAGGATCTCATGCAGATTCGATGGAGAAATCAAAAGCTTTACAAACAAGCAAAAGCTAAGAGAATTCAGCACCACCAAACCAGCCCTACAACAAATGCTAAAGGAACTTCTCTAAGTGGGAAACACAAAAGAAGAAAAGTATCTACAAAAACAAGCCCAAAACGATCAAGAAAATGGTCATAGGAAAATACATATCGATAATTACCTTAAACGTGAATGGATTAAATGCTCCAACCAAAAGTCACAGGCTTGCTAAATGGATACAAAAACAAGACCCATATATATGCTGTCTACAAGAGACCCACTTCAGACCTAGGGACACATACAGACTGAAAGTGAGGGGATGGAAAAAGATATTCCATGCAAATGGAAATCAAAAGTAAGCTGGAGTAGCAATACTCATATCAGATAAAATAGACTTTAAAATAAAGAATGTTATAAGGGACAAGGAATGACAGACACTACATAATGATCAAGGAATCAATCCAAGAAGAAGATATAACAATTATAAATATATATGCACCCAACACAGGAGCACCTCAATACATAAGGCAACTGCTAACAGGTATAAAAGAGGAAATCGACAGTCACACAATAATAGTGGGGGACTTTAACAGCTCACTTACACCAATGGACAGATCATACAAAATGAGAATAAATAAGGAAACAGAAGCTTTAAATGACACAACAGACCAGAGATATTTAATTGATATTTACAGGACGTTCCATCCAAAAAGAGCAGATTATACTTTCTTCTCAAGTGCGCAAGGAACACACTCCAGGATAGATTACATCTTGGATCACAAATCAAGCCTCAGTAAGTTTAAGAAAACTGAAATCATATCAAGCATCTTTTCTGACCACAATGCTATGAGATTAGAAATGAATTACAGGGGAAAAAAACGTAAAAAAAACAAACACATGGAGGCTAAATAATACGTTACTAAATAACCAAGAGATCACTGAAGAAATCAAAGAGGAAATCAAAAAATACCTAGAGACAAATGACAATGAAAACACGACAATCCAAAACATATGGAATGCAGCAAAAGCAGTTCTAAGAGGGAAGTTTATAGCTATACAACCCTACCTCAAGAAACAAGAAAAATCTCACGTAAACAATCTAACCTTACACCTAAAGGAACTAGAGAAAGAAGAACAAACAAAACCCAAAATTAGCAGAAGGAAAGAAATCATAAAGATCAGAGCAGAAATAAATGAAATAGAAACAAAGAAAACAAGAGCAAAGATCAATAAAACTAAAAGCTGGATCTTTGAGAAGATAAACAAAATTGATAAACCATTAGCCAGACTCATCAAGAAAAAGAGGAAGAGGACTCAAATCAATAAAATTAGAAATGAAAAAGGAGAAGTTACAACAGACAACGCAGAAATACAAAGCATTCTAAGAGACTACTACAAGCAACTCTGTGCCAATAAAACGGACAACCTGGAAGAAATGGACAAATTCTTAGAAAGGTATAACCTTCCAAGACTGAACCAGGAAGAAATAGAAAATATGAACAGACCAATCACAGGTAATGAAATTGAAACTGTGATTAAAAATCTTCCAACAAACAAAAGCCCAGGCCCAGATGGCTTCACAGGTGAATTCAATCAAACATTTAGAAGAGAGATAACACCCGTCCTTCTAAAACTCTCCCAAAAAATTGCAGAGGAAGGAACACTCCCAAACTCATTCTATGAGGCCACCATCACCCTGATACCAAAACCACATCGAGATACTACAAAAAAAGAAAATTACAGACCAATATCACTGATGAATATAGACGCAAAAATCCTCAACAAAATACCAGCAAACAGAATCAAACAACACATTAAAAGGATCATACACCATGATCAAGTGGAATTTATCCCAGGGATGCAAGGATTCTTCAATATACACAAATCAATCAATGTGATACACCATATTAACAAATTGAACAATAAAAACCATATGATCATGTCAGAAAAAGATGCAGAGAAAGGCTTTGACAAAATTCAACACCTATTTATGATAAAAACTCTCCAGAGAGTGGGCATAGAGGGAAACTACCTCAACATAATAAAGGCCATATATGACAAACCCACAGCAAACATCCTTCTCAATGGTGAAAAACTGAAAGCATTTCCTCTAAGATCAGGAACGAGACAAGGATGTCCACTCTCACCACTATTATTCAACATAGTTTTGGAAGTCCTAGCCACGGCAATCACAGAAGAAAAAGAATTAAAAGGAATACAAATTGGAAAAGAAGAAGTAAAACTGTCAGTGTTTGCAAATGACATGATACTATACATAGAGAATCCTAAAGATGCCACCAGAAAACTACTAGAGCTAATCAATGAATTTGGTAAAGTTGCAGGATACAAAATTAATGCACAGAAATTTCTTGCATTCCTATACACTAATGATGAAAATCTGAAAGAGAAATTATGGAAACACTCCCATTTACCACTGCAACAGCAACAAAAAAATACCTAGGAATAAACCCACCTAGGGAAACAAAAGACCAGTATGTAGAAAACTATAAGACACTGATGAAAGAAATTAAAGATGATACCAACAGATGGAGAGATATACCATGTTCTTGGATTGGAAGAATCAATATTGTGAAAATGACTATACTACCCAAAGCAATCTACAGATTCAATGCAATCCCTATCAAATTACCAGTGGCATTTTTTATGGAACTAGAACAAATCAACTTAAAATTTGTAAGGAGACACAAAAGACCCCGAATAGCCAAAGCAGTCTTGAGAGAAAAAAACGGAGCTGGAGGAATCAGACTCCCTGACTTCGGACTATACTACAAAGCTACAGTAATCAAGGCAATATGGTTCCGGCACAAAAAGAGAAACGTAGATCAATGGAACAAGATAGAAAGCCCAGAGATAAACCCACGCACCTATGGTCAACTAATCTATGACAAAGGAGGCAAAGATATACAATGGAGAAAAGACAGACTCTTCAATAAGTGGTGCTGAGAAAACTGGACAGCTACATGTAAAAGAATGAAATTAGAACACTCCCTAACACCATACACAAAAATAAACTCAAAATGGATTCAAGACCTAAATGTAAGACCGGACACTATAAAACTCTTAGAGGAAAACATAGGAAGAACACTCTTTGACATAAACCACAGCAAGATCTTTTTTGATCCACCTCCTTGAGTAATGGAAATAAAAACAAAAATAAACAAATGGGTCCCAATGAAACTTCAAAGCTTTTGCACAGCAAAGGAAACCATAAACAGACGAAAAGACAACCCTCAGAATGGGAGAAAATATTCGCAAACGAATCAACGGACAAAGGATTAATCTCCAAAATATATTAACAGCTCATGCAACTCAATATTAAAGAAACAAACAACCCAATCCAAAAATGGGCAGAAGACCTAAATAGACATTTCTCCAAAGAAGACATACAGATGCCCAAGAAGTACATGAAAAGCTGCTCAACATCACTAATAATTAGAGAAAGCAAATCAAAACTACAATGAGGTATCACCTCACACCAGTTAGAATGAGCATCATCAGAAAATATACAAACAACAAATGCTGGAGAGGGTGTGGAGAAAAGGGAACCCTCTTACACTGTTGGTGGGAATGTAAATGGATACAGCCACTGTGGAGAACAGTATGGAGGTTCCTTAAAAAACTAAAGGATATGATCCAGCAATCCCACTACTGGGCATATACCCAGAGAAAACCATAATTCAAAAAGACACATGCACCCCAATGTTCACTGCAGCACTACTTACAATAACCAGGTCATGGAAGCAACCTAAATGTCCATTGACAGACAAATGGATAAAGAAGTTGTGGTACATATATACGATGGAATATTACTCAGCCATAAAAAGGAACGAAATTGAGTCATTTGTTGAGACGTGGATGGATCTAGAGACTGTCATACAGAGTGAAGTAAGTCAGAAAGAGAAAAACAAATATTGTATATTAACGCATGTATGTGGAACCTAGAAAAATGGTACAGATGAACTGGTTTGCAGGGCAGAAGTTGAGACACAGATGTAGAGAACAAACGTATGGACACCAAGGGGGGAAACCGTGGTGGGGTGGGGATGGCGGTGTGCTGAACTGGACGATTGGGATTGACGTGTATACACTGATGTGTATAAAACTGATGACTAATAAGAACCTGCAGTATAAACAAACAAACAAAAAACAACTAATATTAAACTTTCTTTAGGTTATTTGTATGGAAATATGTTAATATAAATGTTTCAGGCATTACATGAAATTTCTAAAAATCTTATACGTTCTGGTATAATGTTACAGTCATAATTCTAGTTATTACTTTAAAATATATATCTCAGAAATAACTAAATTTCCTTGTCAATTGCATTATTATGAACTCTCATCAAATCTTTAACCGTGGTCATTTTTAAGTCTTTGGTCATTTACAGACAGTTCTGGGTATAGTCTGATGCTTTCACAAAAATGTTCCTATAAAGGGGTTTCATCTTCAAGGAATTCATGGAAAAGACTCTGACAAGTACAGGTTTCTGGTAACTGACTATACTACTGAACTGAATGAATAAGCATTTTCAGAACTCTAATGGAAAACTGATGAATTAATAAAAGTGCTAACAAAAGATCAAGATGAAAAAAAATTAATTACATGGGACTGGGTGAACTGATGAGGATGATTATAATTTTTGTGACTTTCTGTTTGAATAAAAAAAAAAATCCCACAAGGACTCAGAGGCAAAAAATATACAAATCAATTTTCACTGCAAAGTAAAGGAGCTGTTACAGTGGAGGATTACTGGACTGAATGTCAGTATTATGACATTGTATAAGTGTGTTTCGTGTTTGGTAATTGCAATCATTGTTGCTTTTGTGGTCATCCATTTACAACGCTTGGTGTCAGTTTATCTCTTGTAAAAATAAAATACAGTGTGTGTGTATGAAAAAAATAAAATGTCAAAAAAAACCAAAAACCATTAAAAAAAAAAGAAATATAATTCCCGAGGAACTCTACTAAATATTTAATAATCCAGAGGACCATCCAAGATATAAAGTGAAGAAATCAAATTATAGAATAAATATATATAACATCATCCCTTTTCTTTAAGAAACCGACCAATCAACAAAATAAACACAACCATATGTTTATATATATTTGTATAAACCATACGTGTATATATATTTGTATAAACATGGAGGTCACTCAAGGCCTATTGACCTTGAATCCCATATGATGGTAAAGAGATGGGGAGGAGAGATCAGCAGCTTTTTTCTTAAATAATGTTTGGACTTTTTTTGCCTGTTGCAACAATCATGCTATACTTTTGCCCCTGGAAAAAATTAATAAAGAAAACTTAAATTAAAGGGAAAAATTAAATTACCACTAAAATAGAAAACAAAGGCTAATTGGCCATAAGGATACTCATTAAGAATTAAAATCTAGCTAAGAATAAAAGTGAAAAAAATCCCTTATTTTAATGACAGCTACCCAAAGAATCTTTAATGTCCATTTATAAAAGCAAGCCACTGGTAATCTTTGGCAAGGTGCTCCTGAATATATCCTCATGCCAGCAAACATCTTAAACTAACTGAATCTCTTTCTTGGATCACAAAACTATTCATTTAATTTCCTGCCAAGCTAAATAGAGGAAAATGTATGCTTTACACTTTCAGACAAAATGCCTTGTTAAGTCTTAACTGTAGGGGTGGTGCAATAAATCCTCATGTGTTAACAAGTTGTGGTCTACAACAGAGTCATGTATTTTATTTCAGGAAAAAATATTACATTTTCTGTGTTTTCAGCAAGTTTAAATGGAAAAAAAAGGGGGGAGGGGGTAAGAGAGGCTATTGTGCAGCTCTAAGCAAAGCTGAGAAAAGAGAGTAAGCCTGCACAGAAACTTGTGACTTATAGGTTTGGCTTAAATTTCACTTGCTGAATTCTTGATCTAAACCCATTTCTTTTCCATAATATACACTGGGAAAATGTCAATCTATCCAGTACATCTCAAACTATTCAAAGAATATTTTAAAACAAAAATTCTTAATTGTCCTATATACCATACTCTATCTCCTGTAGTTAACCAATATGGGTAAAATTCGTCTCCAATGTGACTTTCACTGAGCATATCAGTGACTTATTCAAATAATGGAGCTGAAGATAAATTCAAATCTTAACAAGTACTCACTTTTACAGTTTCTTCTGTGTTAAGTTTATTTCCCTTAACCAAGACAATTTGGAAAGGGTTGTTATTTTCCCAAACATGCTGTAAAAAAATGAAATAAACAGAGTATTTTAACGAAAGAAATGAATATTCTATGCTAGCAATGAAATCGCCTTATCAGTTCTCATTTCCATTGGTAAAGTAATGAAAATACACCTCTGAACTAACAACTGAAAATCACATATATTAAATTAACCATCACAACCACTAGCACTTAGTTCTCAAGGCAAAACAGGCAGCATTCCAGTATTGCTAAGAAATTCACTAAACACCATTAAAAAATAGTATTAAAAGTTTTGCATAAATTAAGAATTGACCAATAAATTAATATAAAGATAATAACTTAATCATCAAGGAATGGTTAAACATTCAATTTCTTAAGACTGAAGAACTATTTTAAAACTGTTGTGTTCTAATGAATACAAACTTAAGATTTGCTTTATACAAATATATTACATTCAAGAAAAAAATGATGGCTTTGTTACATTTAAAGTCTAAAAGTATTCAATAAGAAAGAAAGAAGAAAACAGACACATTATACCAAAACACTATTATAGATAAACTGAAAGAAATGAGATATACCAGAAAATCAACTGTCTCTGCACATCTAACTTTTCTACTAGAATGCTCAACTTGCTCTTTGAAGTCCCATTTAGCTCTAATCTCAAAATATCTCAAATTTGAGGGCATTTTTCTTTAGCACCAAAAGATAAACGAAAACATAAATGGCCTGTTTACAATCATATGTAGCCTGAGTAAGGAAAAAGAAGGGTAGCTAAAAAGATAATTACTAATAAATGGTGATGGATCTTTGGCAAATATGCATTAATATTCTGTGGAATATTAATATTAATTCATATTAATATTCTGTGGAAAATATGCATTTTCCACAGAAGGAAAAGTGAGCAAAGAATATACGTGTGAGGCTTAAGCATACAACCTAACCAAAAAAATCGCGTGCCTTCTGGGGTTACCAAAGGTTCACACGTGAAACTTACAGAAATAATTCGAGTTTTCTTTGGTGGTAAAGGAAGAGGAAGGTTAGATGAATTTCGATTTATGGCAGCCTCTATGGCAATCATTTCCTGTTCATACAGCTTCTTGATCTTGCAACATTCCACAAGTATAAAATGGGGCAAGGTCCTATTCATTACACAGTTCCGGATATACTACAGTGGCAAGAAAGAATAAGGTAAGGATTTTCAAGCAAAACTTAAATCAACAGAAGCATAAAATTAAGCTGAACAACACTAGAACAAATGCACTGTGAAAGAGTATCTTAAATAACAACTCAATGTCAAGAATATGAGCAATAAAAATCACAACATAAAATTGCTACAATTAATTGAACATCTACATACCTGAGAACTGAACTAGATACTTCTTATATGTTAGAGCTAATCTTCATAACTCTCAAAGACAGATTTTCCCCTTTTAATAGACTAAAGAAATGAAAATCAGAAAGCTAAATTACACAGCTAGTATCTTTAACACCTGGATTTAAATCCATTTGTCTGACTTCTTTTCTGTTCGCTAAACTTTGGAGAAATATGTGCCACAGTATAGATGTTTTATTTTCTCTTCTCTGCACTTAAGACCTGACAGTATCACCAACTGGCACACCTTTCCAGGGGCAGGACTTGATCGTCATAGACTGTGATGCCACATTGCCACCTCTGACCAGTAAGTCAGGAAAGGTGAATATGTAGTACACATGTGGCCATTTTTTATAAGTCCTGAGGTGGCCACATTTCCATGGATCCCTGAGGCAGACCTGGCACCTTTTCAGCACAGGCCTCCAGGCACCCATTACTGCCTTTCATTCAAAAACTTACTGGCCATTTGAGCTTGATGCTGTTTCATTTCCATGAAACCAGGATGATTCTCCAGAGGCATATAAGAAGAGGGGTGGTTATTCACATTACCAAAGATTCCTAACATAATGAATAGAAATCCAATGTACTCCTCACTATAATAAATTTCCTATACAGATATAAAGTGTGACTCAGTATATTGTATTCAATTCAGAACCACTGAAAATACACTTCTGGAAAAAAAAAAAATTTCCAGAATGGCCTATAAGTGGGAGTTAACATGATACTATGATAAATAAATTCATTCAAAAACTTTTCACTATGAAAGATGTATCATTTCATTTCCTTCAGGTTCCTTCACCTTCACTGTATATTTTCTTTCTCACATGACCTTGTACAAAAAACACACGTCTTTAGTTTTCTTTGTAATAACAAATTCCAGTTTGAGCAAAACAATGTACTTTCCTCCTATTAAGGTTTTTAAAAAAAGTGTTAAATTAAAGAAGCAGGAGCCTACTTAAAAGATGGTAGAGGGCTTCCCTGGTGGCACAGTGGTTGAGAGTCCGCCTGCCGATGCAGGGGACGCGGGTTCGTGCCCCGGTCCGGGAGGATCCCACATGCCGCAGAGCAGCTGGGCCCGTGAGCCATGGCCGCTGAGCCTGCGCGTCTGGAGCCTGTGCTCCGCAACGGGAGTGGCCACAACAGTGAGAGGCCCGCGTACCGCAAAAAAAAAAAAAAAAAAAAAAAAAAAGATGGCAGAACATGAAGGGAAGAAGTCAGTACTTAGATGCTACCACCAAGCACTTTTCATCTTCCTTCTTCCTCTCTGGACACAGGTTCAAGCCCTGGTCAGGGAAGATCCCACATGCCGCAGAGCAACTAAGCCCATGCGCCACAACTACTGAAGTCCATGAGCCTAGAGCCCACGAGCCACAACTACTGAGCCTGTGTGCCACAACTACTGAAGCCCATGCACCTAGAGCCTGTGCTCCACAACAAGAGAAGCCATGGCAATGAGAAGCCCACACACCGCAACGAAGAGTAGCCCCCACTTGCTGCAACTAGAGAAAGCCTGAGCGCAGCAAGGAAGACCCAATGCAGCCAAAAATAAATAAATAAAATAAATTTTTAAAGAAAGAGTAATCACATATTTTCCTAAAATTCTGTTACTATTTACCTCTAACTTGGCACTTAACCCAGTATTCTTTATGTAACAACCATTTTTTGGTCTCCAAATGTAATTTCAACAAAAATATCCTCAAGTTCCTTGAAGGCAAAGCTTCTTTAAATAGCATACCTTATGCTGGGGGAAGGGGTGTCACAATGCACATATCTTATTTAAACTCCACTATACTCCAAAAATAACCTGAGGCACATCAATTCCCTGCATAAAACATCTACACAAAGAATTCATGACTAAATGTAAATAAATGTTAAATTGATAGTTAAAACACATACCTGGAACTGAATTAGTGGGTGATCACCAAACACATATTCTACTCTCCCACTGACTTGCAACACATAGTCACAGGGGCTAACTTCATCTTCTTTCCCATGAATAGTCAAACGTTTTTGGATTGCCAATTCATTTATTTTGATAGGATTCATATTAGGAGATACTTGAAAGCTAAACACATCCTAAAAACGGGGGTAGAAAAAAGAAGCAATTTTGTATTTACACTGGAAAAAAAAATCACTCTTTACATTTGTACTTATTATTAAGTACTACAGTGTACACAACTATACATAATGTTTATACATGTACATCCTTTACATTTAATTTCCAGTAAATTTTCTTTCCCCCTACCAATCCTGGAAAATCATTTTTTAACCTAAATGAATACCTTGTTACAGTTCATCTCATTTTTAGTTTAGTGTTCCCACATGCTGCTTCCCAATGCTGGTTATCAGCAGTGATGGTGAAATGGCCAAATGAGAATTTAAAGAATTTGAGGGGGGGGTGGTGGGCGGGGAGATGCATGTATGATGGAGTCAGTTGCCAAACATCCTTTATTTTGAGATTCTGTCATTCCTATTTTTTGATGGTAAAATGTTTATTCACTTATGAAATAGTGCTGGCAATAAATTATGGTATGGGGTTTGGTTTTTTTTAAAGCAATAATAGCCTAAATAAAAATCTATAAACTTGGGCTTCCTTGGCGGTGCAGTGGTTAAGAATCCACCTGCCAACGCAGGGGACACGGGTTCAAGCCCTGGTCCGGGAAGATCCCACATGCCGCGGAGCAACTTAAGCCTGCGAGCCACAACTACTGAGCCCACGTGCCACAACTACTGAAGCCCGCGTGCCTAGAGCCCATGCTCCACAACAAGAGAAGCCACCGCAATGAGAAACCCGTGCACCACAATGGAGAGTAGCCCCCGCTCGCCGCAACTAGAGAAAGCCCGCACCCAGCAACAAAGACCCAACACAGCCAAAAATAAATAAATAAAATAAATAAATTTATTTTTTAAAAAAATCTATAAACTCTATGTGACTTCCTAAAATTATTTCATGACTTAAAAATTTACTATTCTGTATGATCAAAAACTCTAAGAATTTTTGGTTTAATCCCTGGGAAGTATTTAGCCAAAAGAAAAGGAGACTAAGGAGACATATGATAGCTATATTCCAATTATCTGAATATCTGGCATGTAGAATAAAGGGAGATTGAATGGATACATATTAAATAAGAAAGTATAACCAGATGAGCAGAAGTCACAGAAAGCTAGTTTGAATTTAATTTCTTTAATTCAAAATTTAAATGTGTGCTTGCTCACAGTGAAAACATGCTACTTCGGTAGGCAGAGGGCTCCCATAGCAACTGGATGCATTTGGTTAGAGACACAGGATATAAAGGATGGTGAAAAGAATTATTATGTTATATAGAGTCTGCCTAGATGATGTCTAAACTCCTTTCACTGTTAAGTTCTATGACTGCTTGAATCCAATAAGATTTTACATCTATATTTCTCTTCTAACTTCAAAACACTTCTTTTCACATATACTTTGTTACAATGATGATCACATTAAAATTTGTATATCCAGTAGAGGTTTGACCCATATGTGATGAAATTCAAACTGACCTAGATGGACAAACTGCCCGGAGCAGGTATTTTCAAGTTGAATTCTAATCACCTTTCAACAGTAAAATTCCCTATTTCAACTCTTTCAACAATGCAGAATTCCTTAAATGGTATTTTAAATTTGATCTTTACACTTTATGATATCCAATTCTCGGCTTAAATTGAACTTGAGTCTCAACATATCTCAGTATAGAGTGGCAAATTGTTTTCTTTTTTTTTTTCTCTAGACAAACTTCCTTTGCAAAATGCCTGAATGTAGGATCCTTTTTTTACATCTGACTTAACAAATACTTAATAACGTGTTTTTGGCAAGGAGGCCGACTTGATAAAATGAGAAACACCTGGAAAAAATCCTGGCTCTACCACTGACCACCTATGAAGCAGGGCACAAAAGAACTCAAACTTCTCTCCCTTTCAGTTTCTTCACTATAAAATGGGGTTAAAATAACAACACTTTATTGGGTTGTTGTGAGAAGTAGAGAATATATTTCAAAAATACCTTTCATAATTTCTGGCATAGTAAAGTGCTCAACATAGAAGAGCTACTGATAAAGGTTTTGTTATTGTTATCACAGTAACTGAAGAACAAAACAAAATATCCTTGTACTCCTACCCTAATTCCAAGGCCAGAGACTAGATGATAAAATGAGCACACTTCATACAAAGGCAGTAGCATAATCTAGTTTGTAAAACTGCTATGAACATTCAGATACAGATTAACTGTATATACACTCTATTATAATGCCCAATTCCGAACCAGCACTTAGTTCACGTATCCACAGAATGCAAATGTAAGAAAATGGAAAGAAAGAGCTCTTTGATCAAACCTTTCATTTTATAGACAAGAGAAAAATCACATGAGAAAATAAAATTATATCTACATTAAACAACATTATCTGTACCAGGCGTTGGCAAACTTTTTCTCTAAAGAACTAGCCTTTGCTAACAACATGTGAGTATCTGTCGCATATTCTTCTTTCTTTTCTTTTTAACATCCTTCAAAATTCTTTGAGTTTTTTACATCCCACAAAAAATATAAAAACCATTCAAAACCACTGCAGTTTGCAGACCCCAATCTAGACAAAAATGCATCAAAAAACCATATATGTGCAAAGGATGTGTCACTTTAGGTTGTCACATATAATCCTAAATATATTTCCATCTTAAATCTAAAAATGATCTATGTCAGTCTTTACTAGGTGAGCAACAGCCTCCTCTAACATTGGTGCTGCATTCTGGTAAAATTCACAAATTTATTATAAAGTATTTCTTAAAATAATATAATACTACCTGACAATTTTCAAAATGAACAGCCACAATGAGCTTTCCTCCGTAAAGTTTATCTTCTAAATTTTCAGGAATGGATGGTTCATGCTCTGGTGGATAGGTTTGCTTTAGCCAATCCATCCAAGACAATCCCACAAGCGACTGAATCTTTTCCTCACTGAATCTGCGCATTTTTATTCGGAATTCATTCACCTCAGGATCCTTCAAGGCATCAAATTCATGCAAACCTAAACAAAAATTTTAAACGTGTCATTTTGAGTAGCTAAGAGAATACAAAATATACTCAAAAAAGATAATTTGGATGCTTGGTTTTTATGAAGCCAACGAAACTGAAAAGGAAAATATTATGAAAGATAAAGAGAATATTATGAAAGATAAAAAAATATTCAAGATAAAATAACGAACTTCATGTATAGAAGATGAACATACAATTAGATTTCTAAAGAATACAAACTTGAAACCTCTTAAAGAAATATAGCTGGTTACCAATTTTAAAAAGATAATCACTGAAATTCACAGTACTATTTTAAAACCACATATGAAAAAGCCAGTTTTTCTTTACAAATCAAGTAAATCACATTTAAAGTATTTAAGAAAGGCTAAGACTCTGAAAACTTTACAAATAAGCCTAAAACTCAAGTTATTACTTAAAACTCAGTAAACTTCAATTTTATAAACTTTCAGTTTACTGTGATTTTTCAACAATGGTTATAGCGTATCAGTTAGTCAAAAATCTCATAAACATAAAACTATTTTTTGTTGTACTGAATTATGAACCACTTCTGCCATGAAGATAACTATATAACAGCCTGTTCATAAGCTTATAATTATTCTAATAAATAATTCTAGATATCTAAAATAATAGAAGAACATGCATAAATTTTTATATGTGCATTAATTTTTACCTATCAGATTGGCAAACATTTTAAAGTTGGACAAAACCTTAAGCTGGAAGGGACAGAAGAGAAATAGGCATATTTAATATTTATTAGAACTCACACACACACACACACACACACACACACGTTTTGACCCTGGTATTCCACCAAGAGGAAGTGCAACCTGAGAGACTCAGGACCAACTAGTGAAAGTCAAATGTGTTCCCCAAACCAACCACGTAAGATGCCCAGCTTCTTGTGAGCCCACCTTGCACTTCCTCCTGCCAGCAACTTCCATCAGGCATACATGAAAGCCATCCACTTTCTCTACCATAAAACTTTATCACTCCCCTGCCTGAATCTGAGTCACTGCCAAACACAAAATTCCTTTATTATAGCAAGCTCTGGGTAAAAAGTCTGTTCTCATTTGCATGATTGTTTATTTCCACAAATCTATGGAAATAACTGTACAGATAACATGATATCAGTACAAGCATGTTCACTGTAGCTTTGTTTATAATAAACAAAAAACTGGAAATAACCTAAAGATAATCATTAAGACCTGGTTAAAAAAATTAAGATACATCCATATACCATGATAGAGTGGTACAAGTGCTAAAATGAATGAAGTAGATCTGTGTTGTTAGGATAAAAGTCCCAGATATATTAAATATATAAAGCAGGGACACAATGGGTCTCGCAAGATTCCTTTTATGCAAATTCAAAAGAAAGAATATAGAATGCATATAAATTTTTGCCTTGAAAACTGAGATAATATTAACAGCATTTCATAGTGTTGGAAAGGGAAGCACAGTGCGGCAAGCTGTTACTTTTCATTCTGTAGGGCCAAATCAATACTATATCATTTGAATATATGCACATCAATGAGTGTTATCTTGATAGTAGACTTACCTGCATTGTATATTTACGTCTATTAAAACAGTCATTATTTCTAAAATAAATATTAGCATTGATTTGAGGTATTAAATATAGAAAAATTAAAATGTTTAAGCTCCATAATACAACAAAGGTAAAATCTTGAGGGTAAAATATGATTTCTTGGATAGTTTTAGATCTGGAATAAAATATATTACTCTAAATCAGCTATGTGAATGAACTGTAATTTAAGCGAACTACCTTAAGTATCTTAGAGCTTCTTCCTTTGCACTGTTCAAACTATTTCTATTCACAGATCATCGGTACTACAGATAAGGACATGGAAATGGATACCTAATAATAGATACATCTAACAAAAATCAAACTCTTTATCTCCCTTTATCTACTAAAAGTCATGTCTAATCCACTTTCTAAATGTCTCTCAACTCCGTCTAGTTCTCTTAGGTCCTATAGCCATTACCTTAATCCTAGCTACCATCATCTCTCCCATGGATTAATTATTACATCAGTTTTTCATTAATTTCTCTACTCACAATCTTAATCCCTCCAATCCATTTCCATTCCCCAACCTAAATAATTTTTCTAAAATGAAAATCTGATGATGTTACTCCCCTACTTAAATCCCTTCAATAGCTTCCCAATTGCTCTTACGAATTAAATCTCTACTTTTTACACGGCCTGGATGGCTCTGCATGCTCTGAAGCCGGTTGCCTCTCTGGACTTCCTGCTTATCCTAGCTGTCCCCTTAAGCAAATCATAGTCAATTTCTTCTATTCCTTGAATAGGCCATCATTCCTATATGCCATTCCCACTTGGTTTTCCTTCTTCCATCTCCTTTCACCTACTCAACTCCTAATGAGCGCTTAAGTCACAGTTTAGATGTTTGTCTGCAAAGAGGA
Source organism: Delphinapterus leucas (assembly GCF_059928025.1). Lineage (NCBI taxonomy): Eukaryota > Metazoa > Chordata > Mammalia > Artiodactyla > Monodontidae > Delphinapterus > Delphinapterus leucas. The sequence goes on along the minus strand of NC_143132.1, from coordinate 130,627,083 downwards.
AGGCCCTGACTCACCCAGTTGATTTAAGTGACCCTCTTTGACTTATAACAGCTTACACATTGTATTGTAACTGTCGGTTTACTGATCCATTATTTCCCACTGGATTGTGAGCTCCAAGCAGACAAAGACCACATTACCCAAGTTCAGTGCTGTGGTTCTCAAGTATAAACACTCAATATAAACTGTTGAATTGCAATTGCTATTGTTTTGGTAATTTTTTTCAATATAATATAAATAAGGGACTCTTTTCACATAACTATGAGAGACAACTGAAAAGTACAGATTTCTTTCATACATCCCAGACTCACTAAATCCCAATCTCTGACAATCTGCTTTTTAAGAAACTGATGAATGGTTACCTAATCTAAAACAAAGGAGGCAAGTGGACTTCCCTAGTGGTCCAGTGGGTAAGACTCCACGCTCCCAATGCAGGGAGCCCAGGATGTGATTCCTGGTCAGGGAGCTAGTTCCTGCATGCATGCCACAACTAACACTCTGCATGCTGCAACTAAGAAGCCCACATGCCACAACTAAGAAGTCTGTATGCTGCAACTAAAGATCCCACATGCCACAACAAATACCCTGTGTGCCATAACTAAGACACAGCACAGCCAAAATAAATAAATATTTTAGGGCTTTCCTGGTGGCGCAGTGGTTGAGAGTCCACCTGCCAATGCAGGGGACACGGGTTCGTGCCCTGGTCTGGGAAGATCCCACATGCCGCGGAGCAGGTGGGCCCGTGAGCCACGGCTGCTGAGCCTGTGCGCCCAGAGCCTGTGCTCCGCAACGGGAGAGGCCACAACAGTGAGAGGCCCACATACCGCAAAAAATAAATAAGTAAATAAATAAATAAATATTTTAAACAACAACAAAACAAAGGCAAGCATATACAATGTAGACAAGACAGTCTCTTCAATAAGTGGTGCTGGGAAAACTGGACAGTTACATGTAAGAGAATGAAATTAGAACACTCCCTAACACCATACACAAAAATAAACTCAAAATGGATTGAAGACCTAATGTAAGGGCAGATACTATAAAACTCTTAGAGGAAAACAGAGGCAGAACACTCTCTGACATAAATCGAAGCAAGATCTTTTCTGATCCACCTTCTAAAGTAATGACAGTAAAAACAAAAATAAACAAACGGTATCTAATTAAACTTAAAAGTTTTTGCACAGAAGGAAACCATAAACAAAAGAAAAAGATAACCCTCAGAATGGGAGAAAATATTTGCAAACAAAGCAACCAACAAGGGATTAATATCCAAAATATACAAATGGCTCATGCAGCTCAATAACAAAAAACAACCCAATCAAAAAATGAGAAGACCTAAACAGACATTTCTCCAAAGAAGACATACAGATGGCCAAAAAGTACATGAAAAGATGCTCAACATCACTAATTATTAGAGATATGCAATCAAAACTACAATGACATTATCACCTCACACCGGTCAGAATGGCCACCGTCAAAAAATCTACAAACAATAAGTGCTGGAGAGGGTGTGGAGAAAAGGGAACCCTCTTGCACTGCTGGTGGGAATGTGAATTGGTACAGCCACTATGGAGAACAGTATGGAGGTTCCTTAAAAAACTAAAAATACATATGACCCAGCAATCCCACTACTGGGCATATACCCTGAGAAAACCAAAATTCAAAAAGAGTTCCAAAGTGTTCATTGCAGCTCTATTTACAATAGCCCAGAGATGGAAACAACCTAAGTGTCCATCATCGGATGAATGGATAAAGAAGATGTGGCACATATATACAATGGAATATTACTCAGCCATAAAAAGAAACGAAATTGAGCTATTTGTAATGAGGTGGATAGACCTAGAGTCTGTCATACAGAGTGAAGTAAGTCAGAAAGAAAAAGACAAATACCATATGCTAACACATATATATGGAATTTAAGAAAAAAAAATGTCATGAAGAACCTAGAGGTAAGACAGGAATAAAGACACAGACCTACTGGAGAACGGACTTGAGGATATGGGGAAGGGGAAGGGTGAGCTGTGACTGGGCGAGAGAGAGGCATGGACATATATACACTACCAAACGTAAGGTAGATAGCGAGTGGGAAGCAGCCGCATGGCACAGGGATATTGGCTCGGTGCTTTGTGACTGCCTGGAGGGGTGGGATAGGGAGGGTGGGAAGGAGGGAGATGCAAGAGGGAAGAGATATGGGAACATATGTGTATGTATAACTGATTCACTTTGCTATAAAGCAGAAACTAACACACACACACAAAAAAAAAACTAAAAATAGAACTACCATATGACCCAGCAATCCCACTCCTGGGCATATATCCAGAGAAAACCATAATTTGAAAAGATACATGCACCCCAATGTTCATTGTAGCACTATTTACAATAGCCAAGACATGGAAGCAACCTAAATATCCATTGACAGAGGGATGGATAAAGAAGATGTGGAACATATGTACATTGAAATATTACTCAGCCATAAAAAAGAACGAAATAACGCTATTTGCAGCAACATGGATGGACCTAGAGATTGTCATACTGACTGAAGTAAGTCAGACACAGAAAGATAAATATCATATGATACTGTTTATATGTGGAATCTTAAAAAAAGGGGGGGGTTACAAATGAACTTATTTACAAAACAGAAGTAGAGTCATGGATGTAGAAAACAGTTATCAGGGGATACGGCAGGGGGAGGGATAAATTGGGAGATTAGGATTGACATATACACACTACTATATATAAAATAGATAACTAATAAGAACATGCTGTATAGCACAGGGAACTCTACTCAATACTCAGAAATGGCCTATATGGGAAAAGAATCTAAAAAAAAAAAAAAAGGGAGTGGATATATGTGTATGTATAACTGATTCACTTTGCTGTACACCTGAAACTAATACAACATTGTAAATCAACTATACTCCAATAAAAATTAAAACGAAAAAGGGAGGGGAGGGGAGGGGAGGGGAGGGGAGGGGAGGGGAGGGAGGGAGGGAGGGAGGAAGGAAGGAAGGAAGGAAGGAAGGAAGGAAGGAAGGAAGGAAGGAAAAAAAGAAAGAAAAAGGAAGAAATGGATGAAGCCTGAATTGGGGAACTACTATAAAGATCTCTTACAAGTAGAAACTTTGCCAAAAATAAAAAGTTAGGCTAAGGAATTTAATTTTAAGCCTAGTTAATTGCCTATATGTCTTGTGGTATGAAAATTTGATAGCAAAGCTTAAATTTTAAGATAAGAGTACTGTATAGTTTACAGTCAAATATAAATTTTTGATATTAAAAAAGTACTGAATGAACAATTTCTTCATATTAAAGATACTGTTAAAATCCTACAGACTATGTATTTCCTTCACTTTAAGGTATGCCACAGCTTTAGATAGGTGAGGAGAAAAAGGAAGTGTTCAAATACTTTTTTCAGGATGCTGACAAAATCCTCTGATCAAGATTTACTACTGGGTATTTGGAGAAATTAATGCAGGAGTAACAAGTATCTTCTCTACAGAGAATAATCAGAACCCCAGCAGTAGCTCTATAAATAATTATTGAGAATAAACAGAAAATGAAATAATTAGGCATATCATCTTTCAGGAAAAGGTATTTTTAGACCCGTCAGGGCAGTTATGTCTGTAAAGGTTCTATTGTTTTCGCTGGGGAGGAGGAGGCAGCAAACTTGTTCCTGAAGTTAAATTGAAATAATTGTTCATTGTTTTCCCAGGAGGCATGAGCTCACAAAGTCCCGGTTGTAGTCATCACATACAAATCAGCAACTGCAAAAAATGACTTGTTAGGTATTTAAAGTAAAATTTCATTCTAAAACATCAGAACAGACTTACTCAACTTCCTAAATGACTGTTAACATTTGAATTTGTGTATATGATCATAAGGCCAGCTTTCCTAAACTGCTAAGGGTCTAAAGTACAATTTATAAATTTTAAGAGCTTATAAACTGTTTAATTCAATGCAATAAAACACTCGTGGCATTTTCTTAGTCATTCAAATTGCAGGGCACATTGCATAAAAAAATTTTTGTACAATAAGCTTTATACACTAAATGAAATATGGTACATTGTTTATAGAAAGAGAAATTCAATTCTAATATATATTAGATCTCTGTGCTGTTAGTAGGGTGAAGTTAGAGTTGTCATTTAAAAACAAAAAAACAAAAAAAACACAGTATGTCTAGTTCTATTTGAATTTTAGATAAACAGTGAATGACTTTTTGGCATTAAGAGTATCCCATGGATCTACTGTATTTTTATTTGGTAAATCTGACAAGCTTAGGTACAGATAATGGTGGCTAATGATTCCATATGCTTTGGAGATCAAGACCCAAAGAAAGCACAGAGATCTAAGTTTTGAAAAGATGGTAAATCTCAAAAAGACACCTATATTCTCATAAAAGTTAACTCTCTCTGTGATGCTAACCTTTTGAATTGTCAAATATTTCAGCTTCCCTAAATATCAGCAGAAAAATACAGAAAAACAATATTTTCACAAACATGCACACAAAACTGCTTAAAAAGAACTATATCAAAATATTATTAGTGGATATTCTTGTCCTGGATAAAACTAAGTGATATTTTTATTCTTTCTACTTTTACATATACTCTAATTCAAAGGAAAAATTTTTATTAATGGAGAATAATTAAAAGTTTAAAAAAAATCTTAGGAGCTCTAAAAAACAGAAAGGAATGCTTTCTATTGAAGCTATTAATATATTTTTGAAAAATCTGTATGGTACACAATTACAAGCCTATTTAATGGGGGGAAAAGTCATTGCCAAAGCAAACTAGCTAACATCTGAAATAATCAAACATTTTTAAATACCAGGGTGTCATTCAGTAACTAAACAAGCTTCTGTTCTAAGTACCCAAAGGGAAGAGTTTAGTCCCACTGTGTAATCATTAGCTAGCCTGAATTAACTATAGGTCAAAGATCAAAGAATAGTATCTTAAAGGTACTTACTATCTTAAAGGGGACGGTACTATATTATCCTATAAGAGTGAATGTGATCAATACAGGTAGCCAATCCAGATCCAACACTCTTCAGATATTTTTGGTTTTGTACTTTAAGCCTCCTCTTCAGTAATCCCTTGCAGTATGCAAATTCAAGTTAATACCCTGTCTAAGGCAGGATACCATTGGCCCTTTAGACATCTAAGATTACTACAGCAAGAGAGACTGCTCCGTGTTTATTGTGTTACTCACAATTCTCCCTGAAATTAATATGCAAAGAATAATGTGGGCATGATATATCTTGACTTGCTATAAAAGTAACTTCTACTTAAAACATAATTTTACTTATGGAGTAAAATTTATGGAAACATCAATCAGCTTAAAGTCTCGGTTAGCATAGAGTTGTGCATAAATTACGTTCATACTAGACGGGTAGTTCATAAGAAACTTAGGATGCATCTCTTAAAAAGGGCTTTTCAAAGTACCTGAGGCAAAGGAACAACTTTTTCATTTCAAATTTGCAAAAAAACAACACTTTTATAAAATAAAAATAATTCACTAGACATATAGATTGCCAACAAGCACATGAAAGATGCTCAACATCGCTAACTATTAAAGAAATGCCAATCAAAACTACAATGAAATATCACCTCACACTGGTCAGAATGGCCATCATTAAAAAGTCTACAAATAACAAATGCTGGAGAGGGTGTGGAGAAAAGGGAACCCTCCTACACTGTTGGTGGGAATGTAACTTGGTTCAGCCACCGTGAAAAACAATATATGGAGGTTCCTCAGAACACTAAATATAGGGTTACCACTTGATACAGCAATCCCACTCCTGGGCATATATCCAAACAAAACTATAATTCAAAAAGATACATGCACCCTTATGTTCATAGCTGCACTATTCACAATAGCCAAGACATGGAAACAGCCTAGATGTCCGTTGACAGTTGAATGGATAAAAAAAATGTGGTATATATACACAATGGAATACTACTCAGCCATAAAAAATAATGTAATAATGCCATTTGCAGCAACGTGGATGGACCAAGAGATTATCATACTAAGTGAAGTAAGTCAGAAAGAGAAAGACAAACACCATATGATATCACTTATATGTGGAATCTAAAATATGACACAAAAAAACTTATCTACAAAACAGAAACAGACTCATAGCCATACAGAACAGACTTGTGGTTTTTCAAGGGGCAGGGAAGGGGGATGGATGGATTGGGAGTTTGGGACTAGCAGATGCAAACTATTATATATAGAATGGATAAAAAACAAGTCCTACTGTATAGCGCCAGGAACTATATACAATATCCTGTGATAAACCATAATGGAAAAGAATATGGAAAAGAATGTATATTTATGCATAATTGAATCACTTCTTTATAGAGCAGAAATTAACACAACATTGTATATCAACTATACTTCAATAAATAAATTTAAAAAAATAAGTCACTGGAAAAGAAAAAGACAAAAAATACACACACCCTTGGATGTTGTGGCAATATCACATCGCTAGAGAAGTTTATTCTCGATTTCTATACTTACTTTATCTCAGACTGCTAACAATGTACAGACCAGCACTGGTCCATGGACCACACCTTGCAAAGCAAGGTCTCAGATCATACTTACTACATGTTTATACAGATAGCAACAAACATGTTAAAAATTCAAAATAAGAATTTTTTTAATTACCTCTTCCTATAAGGACTCCAATTTTTGAGTCTAATTTTTCCCCTGGGTCACAACTTCTTGTCACTAATTTGAGAACTGGAAGAAAAGGTCTGACATCACAGAGTCTTCTTGTTTCATCTTCAAGCTCCTCATATACAGCAGTTTGATTCACACATGCAAACATATAGGAGTCAATTTCCATAAGGAGGTTAAACATTGGGTAATTATGAACTTGTTTCCATAACATCTGCAGGAAAAAGTAATAAGACATTTTCTGAAATGGAAATACTTGCTCAAGTGTACAAAGATGTATCTACAAGGATGCTCACTGCAGCACTCTTTGGAAAACTCAAAAACTGAGGACAAGCAAACTGCTTAGCAATAAGGGATCAGTTAAGTGAATTACGGAATATTACAGAACTGTGAAAATAAAACAGAAAAACACGGTAACGTGGAAAGCTATACGAGATATATTAAGGTTGGTTCCTTTTAAAAACAGCAAATTGTAAGAGAATATGAACGGTATTTAACCCATTTTTGTAAAGCAATATAATGGTATAATGCAAAAAAATGCATTTATATAAACAAAAGTATTAAATGTGAAAATCTATGAAGAATAAGAATCACTGAAGACTTCCATATTTAGCATTTTGGTGGACATAAATAATTTCTAATTAAAAAAAGAACATTTAAATTATGTATCATCTACCACCTCCATACAAAATTTACATTATTTTTGTCCTGAATTCTTTTCTATTCACCAGAGTTATCTCCATTAACTCGCACTGTCCTGTTAGGATGAGCAGAATCAATTTCTCATGATCTCCCCTGAAGTCTCCTGGATGAGATCACATAAAAGGTCACCACACAAACACAAGGTGGATTACATATTTTAACTGCAACCAGGACAAAAGTCAACAGCTGAGGGATAAAAATCGTGGCCAATCCTCAGATTCAGTTATATGAAACAAACAAGAGAAACTGATGCTAGGCAAAAAACAAATTAAAAAAATAGGTAAATTGGACTTCATCAAAATTAGAAACTTTTCTGTATCAAAGCACACTATTATGAGAGTGAAAAGGCAACTCACAGAATAGGAGAAATTATTTTCAAATTATATGTTTGATAAGAGATTACCATCCAGAATACATTAAAGAACTCCCATGACTCAAGAACAAAAAACAATTGAATTAAAAAATAGGCAACAGTCTTGAACAGACAATTCTACAAATGGTCCATAAGAACATGAAAAGATGCCTGAAATCATTAGCCATTAGGGAAATGCAAATAAAAACTAAAATGAGAGGGCTTCCCTGGTGGCACAGTGGTTGAGAGTCCGCCTGCCGATGCAGGGGACACGGGTTCGTGCCCCGGTCCGGGAAGATCCCACATGCCGCAGAGCGGCTGGGCCCGTGAGCCATGGCTGCTGAGCCTGCGCGTCCGGAGCCTGTGCTCCGCAACAGGAGAGGCCACAAGAGTGAGAGGCTCACGTACCGCAAAAAAAACAAAAAAACTAAAATGAGGTACCACTTCACAGCCATAAGAATGGTTATTACTTTAAAAAAAAAAAAACAAAAAAGGAAAACAAGTGTTGGCTAGCATTTTGAGAAACTGGAACCCTTTTTGCATTGCTGGTGGGAAAGTAAAATGGTACAGTCATTGTAAAAAAAAAAAGTTTAGCAGTTTCTTAAAAAGTTAAAACAGAATTACCATATGATCCAACATATGGAGAGCAGGGATTCATACAGATACTTGTGCACCAATGTTCAGAGCAGCATTATTCACAAAAGACAAAAGATGGTTATAACCAAAATGTCCATCAAAAGATGAATGAATAAACAAAATGTGGTATATCCATACAATGAAATAATATTCAGTCTTAAAAAGGAATGAAATTTAGATACCTGTAACAACATGAATGAACTTTTAAAATATTATGCTAATTGAGAAAACCAGACACAAAAGGTCGACTACTGTATGATTCCACTTACATGAGGTAGCTCGAATATACAAATTCATATAAGCAGAAACTAGAATAGAGATTACCAGGGACTAGGAGAGGGGAAGTTTATTATTTACTAAGTACAGAGTCTGTGTTTAGGATGATGAAAAGTGCTGGAAATGGATAGTGGTGATGGATTGGGCAACACTGTGAATATACTTAATACCAAGAAACCGTGTGCCTAAAAATGACTCCTACAGTAAGTTTTATGTTATACGTATTTTACAACAATAAGTTTTTTTTTAAGGAGCATGGTTTCAGTGGTTAATTCAGCTTCAGCTATAGCCACAGGCATCCATACCTGTCACTTGTGACTATAAAAGTAAGTGTACTATCTGCCCCTGTAGGGTGCCCAAAACAATTAAAAAGTGATCCCTTTTCACTTAAGGGATTATGCAGTTCTGGAATTCTTATGTCTCCCTGATGAAGAAGCTTGGAAAAGAGTTAAAAGGCTATCCAAAGTCAAGCGTTTTAAAAAGGTTTGTCATAAATACTTTTTCTTAAGTATGTCATAAACCCCAATTTCCATATTGGGTTCAGCTATTTGAAAAACATTAAAGAGAAAGTTTAGGAAAATAATTTTACTTACAAGTCATAATCTTCACAAATCAATAGTACTCATCAATTCGCCTGAAAGAAATCATCCAACAAAACATGCAAGGCTTGCTATGTGAAAGAATTTGCTTTCAAATGAGGACATAGCATTGATTACTGGGGGAAAAAAATCTACTGAACAGCAGAAAACCTTTTTTCCCCCCAGAGTGACCATGAAAAATAGTGGGGATGGGGACAGAAAATGGGGATTAGAAAGGGAAGGAAAAGGAGAGAAGAGACAACCAACGAAAAATCACTTGAGGAAAAATAAACGTGATAAGCTCAAAGACAATTCATACAAAGATCTTACCTCAAAATAAAACTTTCTAGAACAATGTCAAATTCCTTTTGATAACCTGAACAAGCCTTTCAAACTAGCTAACATAAGCTAATTTGTCTTCATTTAGGTATCACACGTGGATTTTTTTAAAAATTAAAAGTGAGTGGGAGTGAGAATGAGAATGTTTTATATAGCCAATAAACAAGATCCAAGACACAGTATGGATCAAAATCTTTAAAATATAATGACTTATAAACTTCTCTCAAATTTACCATATGATTTACATTAATAACATTCTAAAATGGAGGAACATTTTCCCCTAAGTGATATAGTAAGTAAGCTATGTTTATAGAAATTCAGCCTGATAACATACCTGTTTAATATAGGAAATGGTAGCTTCCCGAGGTACCTCCAACTGGATATAAATCCCAGTGGGCAAAAGGAAATCCACAGGTATGGAGCCATCAGATGCTATCTGTGAATCCACTGCCCAGATGTCAAGGATGTCTGCCATAGCAGGAGGCATTATGAAGCGGAAGCACACTCATAACCATGGGGCTCTAGAAATCAGTGAGTAAAACTTAGTGAATTAATTAGCCAAATTTTATACTAAAACATGATAAAGCTCACCAATCCATAATTAGTCCTTGGATTTCAATATAGCCAACAATGTAGCAGGAGGTCAATTAAGTTAAGCAAGAGTAAGACACCATAACTTAAAAATACTTCTGGTTATCACTACATAAATTATGTATATATACCATACTGATTCAAATTCAACATAATAAGTATATGACTTATTATGTGAAAGATGAAAGGTTTAAGGAGTACAGGCTCCTGAGAAATCCAGTTAACAACCACTCAACAGGGGATTCTCTCCAGACTTTACTTAGAGAATTGATATCCGCTTCTTCAACCAGATTTTTCTTGGCAAACTCCATGAAAAATGGCAATCAAGAGGGCCTTCCTTCAAAAATAATTTTCTATCAAGCTCACGAGAGAAACAAAATGTCATGAACCCACCACCAAAGTATTAAAAAGACCAAATCCCCCAAACCAGCTGGCAAGGTGCTTTATGCTATGACTCTGGCCTGTTTTCCTTTGCTTCTCTGACTACTCCACAATCCAGGCTCTTGTGCCACAAGTGCTTTTTGCCTCCTGCTGCTAGACCTATGTTCACAGATATGTTGACACTGCCCGCACCAAACCACTATTCCAACAAATGCACCCTTCAACTGGACCATTTAAGTCTCATCTATTCCTTAAGGGCTTCCTTCAAGAAAGCACAACAATAATCCTGGGAAGAACATGGGCACTGAAGTTAAAAAAAAACAAAACAAGGTTCAAATCCCATTTATTCAAAACATTCAAGTATCATGTCAAAAGAGACAGACACCAACCTGAAGCATTTTGGGGCATCAAAATCAATAATGACATCCATGGATTGAAACACATGAAATATATACAAATGTGAGACAATGATGATAGAGAAAAACCCTTTATTGGTCAACTTTGGAGACTGATCTGAAACAACCTGGGAAATTTAAATATGGATTAAATATCAGACAATTGTAAGGAAACTGTTCATTTTGTGAGGTATAATAATGGAATGTTATGTTTCTAAAAACCAGTCTTTATCAGTCAGAGACACATAATGAAGTATATATAGGGATAAAATGACACTATGCTTGGCATTTGCTTTAAATTATTCCATTTTTTAAAACGTGAATGGGCAGCTGATTTCAACAAAGATGTAAAGGTAATTCGATGAGAAAAAAGAAAGTCTTTTCAAAAAATGGTGCTGGAATTACTAGACATCCATATGCTAAGAAAATGAAGCTCAATCCATATCTCACATCAAAAATTATAAACTCAAAATGGATTGTAGGCCTAAATGTAAACGCTAAAACTGTAAATCCTCTAGAAGAAAACATAGGAGAAAAGCTTGTGATCTTGCATTAGGCAAAGAATTCTTAGATACGACCCCATAAGCACAATTCATAAAATAAAAAACTGATAAAATGAACATCACCAAAACTAAGAACTTCTGCTCTTAAGGAAGACACTGTCCATAATATAAAAAGACAAGCCACAGACAGGAGAAAATGCTTACAAATCATATAAAGAACTTGTATCCAGCATACATAAAGAACTCTCAACATACAATAATAAGAAAACAGCTCAGGGCTTCCCTGGTGGCGCAGTGGTTAAGAGTTGGCCTGCCAATGCAGGGGACATGGGTTCGAGCCCTGGTCCAGGAAGATTCCACATGCCGTGGAGCAACTAAGCCCACGTGCCACAACTACTGAGCCTGCGTGCCGCAACTACTAAAGCTCACGTGCCTAGAGCCCGTGCTCCACAACAAGAGAAGCCACCGCAATGAGAAGCCCGCACACTGCAACTAGAGAAAAGCCCACGCGCAGCAATGAAGATGCAACACAGCCGAAAATAAATTAATTAAAAATTTTTTATAAAAGAAAATTCTGAATTCCTAAATTTGTTTAAAAAAAAGAAAAACAGCTCCGTTTTTTTAAATTGGCAAAAGATTTGAACAGAGGCTATCAAAGGAGATGGATGATAAAAGGGCTCAATATCATTAGTCATATAAATTAAAACAACAGTAAGACACCACTACACACCTCTTACGTGGCTAAAATTAAAAAGACCAACCATACTAAGTGTAGACAAGGAAGAAGAGGAACTGGAACTCTCATACACTGCTGATGGGAATGTTAAACACTAGAGCTACTTTGGAAAACAGTTTGGCAGTTTCTTAACATACACCTACCATATGATCAAGTCATCCCACTTCTAAATATATACCCAAATGAAATGAAGGCATATATCCATGTAAAAACTTGTATATAACTGTTCATAGCAGCTTTATTTATACTAGCCAAAAATTGGGAAAAATTCAAATGTCCATCAACAAGTGAATGAATTTTTTAAAAAGTGGTACACTCATACAATAGAATACTACACACTCAAAAAAGCAAAAGCAAACAAAAATCCACTACAGACACATTCAACAATGTGGATGAATCTCAAAATAATTACGCTGAGTGAAAGAAGCCTGACAAAAAGAGTACATACTGTATGACTCCATTTATATAAAAGTCTAGAAAATGTAAACTCGTCTATAGTGACAGATCAGTGGTTGCCTTGTGTGGGAGAGGGCAGGGAAGCAGGAAAAGGTAAGAAGGAGGGATTACAAAGGGACACAAGGGAACTCTTGGGAGTGGTGGATATGTTTATTTACCTTGATTATGGTGATGACGGTTTCAGGAGTGTGTACATATGTCAAAATATATCAAATTATACACTTTAAATATGTGCAGTTTACTTTAAGTCCATTATCCCTCAATAAAACTTTTTAAAAGTGACAGAAATAGATGAAATGAGAGGCAAAATGTTGGTATTTACTGAATCTGGGTGATGAGGAGTACACTGTATTACTCCTCTGCTTTTCTGTATGTTTGCTATTTTCGTAAAAAAGATTTTGTTAAATCCCATCTAAAGACGTCCCTGGTGGCGTAGCGGTTAATATACCTGCCAATGCAGGGGACACAGGTTTGAGCCCTGGTCCGGGAAGATCCCACATGCCACGGAGCAAGTAAGCCCACGCACCACAACTACTGAGCCTGCGCTCTAGAGCCTGTGAGCCACAACTACTGAGCCCGTGAGCCACAACTACTGAAGTCCGTGTGTCACAACTACTGAAGCCCACGCGCCTAGAGACCATGCTCCGCAAGAAGAGAAGCCACTGCAATGAGAAGCCCGCGCACTGCAACGAAGATCCAGTGCAGCCAAAAATAAATAAATAAAATTAATTAATTAAAAAAATAAAAGATTAAAAAAAAAATCCCATCTATACCATTTACCAGCTATGTGAATTTTGGTAAGTCACTTAAACTTCCTGAGCCTCCATTAACTAAAAAGGGGATTCATAATAAAATGCTCCTCCTGGGAACACTGTGACAAATGAAGGAGCTAATATGTGAGAGCCTGACACATTGCAAGTTCTGCTAAATGACAGCTTTCTCCCTTTACTGAACATCCTGGCCATTACTGATTCCTCCCTCCTAAGTCTTACACCCCATAGCCTAGATCCACCACACTGACACTGTCATAAAGGTCCTGAATCTTTCAGATGTGCAAGCCTTGTTTCTGTAGGCAGAACAGAACAACGATTAAATATTGTGTTCTCAGAGTATAACAGCTTAGTTGTAAAACCTGGCTCCATCACTCGCTAGCAGAGAGATCTTGGGCAAATCACATGCCTTCTTCCTACTTAAATTCCTTTATCTGTGAAATGGCGAAAACAACAGTAACTACCTCATAGCATACTTATTAACACTGAGTAAAGAATGCCTGGAATATAATAAGCCCCATGTTTGTTGCTATTTATTAATTTTTTTAATTCAAAAACTGTTAGTTCTTTTGAGCTGTGAGCCACATATATTCAACTACTTTTGTTTCCCCAAAAGTGATTAGCAGATAGTAGCCATTTGTAATTGTTTAATGAACTTAAGACCAAACAGTATTATCCCTACTCCAACAATTAAAAAAAAAGGAAAAAAAAAAAAGCTCACAGGATAATAGAATTTGTAACACCTAAAGGTAAGTACTTACTATGTGTCAGCATTCTAATAAAGTCTTACATGTGTTACTATATTTTATCCTTACTACTACCCTGTGGTAATACTACTACTCCTCAAGAAGCACCTGAGACTTAGAAAATCTGAGATCTCATGGATAAAAAGCAGCAGTCCTAGGATTTGAAGTTGGGTCTAACTCTAGAGGGTGAGCCCAACACCACACTCTACGTAATGACTACTAAAGCACCATAAAAAGAGTCTGAGACATTTAACCATAATAAACCACATTACGTTGACTGTAAGCTCCTTGAGGTCTTGTGCCATGCTTCTTAAAATACTGTCTCTCACCACAGTGTACAGAGAAATCATTATACGTTTATACGTAGAAATTCTAAACTGATAAACTTTCAGAGACAAGAACAAAATTACACAAAGTTACTACAGATGTCATTAACTGTCGCTGATCCTAGAAACACTTTAGGCAAATCACTGCAGAACAGCCTTTAGAGATTGTCTTCAGTGGAGGAGCTTCTCAACTTTCCAAGTATTAGGCATTCAAGAAATATTTGAGGAACGAAAACATGCTACATCAAATTTTAAAGACCATGCTTTGCTTACCTTCAAATACCACCATGCAAAGACAAACAGGGAAAAGCCATCTCCTGAACACCAAGTACTACATATGAGTTAGGAGTTGTCAACAAAAGCTGACAGGACAAACTAAAGTTAGCATTTAAAACTGAGATGAGTTTATGAAACATCAGCCAACTGTCACAGAATTACAATCAAGATAAACCTGTATACTCCCCTGGTTTCTTCAGCATAGATTCTTGGCAAGATTCTCACAACTGAAGCCAAATCACCTGATGAATATCCATAGTAATACAGGAGCACGAAACCATAAAAACAAAAACTCTGAGACCTCACCCTTACCAGACAACTGGAAATGATGAGACTTCCTGAGACTGGAGCCCAGAGCAGCAACCTTTTCAAGGAGACTTATTGCACCTCACTACCCAACAGCATCAACTCCCCAGATTCAAATTCTAAACTTCTTGGGTATTAGAGGCAAAACCACAATGGCAGATTTAAGAATTTCTTGATGAAGTAGTCATACCTAAAATGAATTACAAGAATGAATTAATGGGCCCCTACCTTTCTTACTTTCTAAATATGTCATTCAACACTCCCACACATACTATCCTTAATCCAGCCTTGCTGAACTGCTGATACTTGCCAGCATTTCCCATACTCTCTCCTGCCTCCTACCTTTAACCTATCATCCCTCTCCCTAGGTTGTCCTCAGCTACATATGTCCTGACCAACTCTTAGTCTTCTAGACTCTTGGAATCCACCCCCAATACTCCCCTGTGCACTCAAGCACCAGGGCATATCTATGTCAAAGCAGGAGCACACTATATTGAAGCTTGTTGCTTAGTGAGAGCTTCCCAACCTCCTACTATTTCTGGCTCAATAAATATTTACTTCTGTCTGAATGAATGAATTCAAATTCTATGCAAATTACTAGAACAATTATATTGGATCATTAAAAAAGTGATTTTTTGGGTTTCCCTGGTGGCACAGTGGTTGAGAGTCCGCCTGCCGATCAAGGGGATGCAGGTTCGTGCCCCAGTCCAGGAAGATCCCACATGCCGCAGAGCAGCTGGGCCCATGAGCCATGGCCACTGAGCCTGTGTGTCCGGAGCCTGTGGTCCACAACGGGAGAGGCCACAACAGTGAGAAGTCCGTGTACCGCAAAAAAAAAAAAAAAACAAAAAAAAACTAATGTTTTTTGTTGTTGTTGTTCCTTTGGCCACACTGTGCGGCATGAGGGATCTTAGTTCCTGACCAGGAATCGAACCCATGCCCCCTGCTGTGGAAGCACAGAGCGTTAACCACTGGACCGCCAGGGAAGTCCCCCTTAAAAATGTGATTTAGGGACTTTCCAAGTGGTCCAGTGGTTAAGAATCCGCCTTCCAATGCAGGGGATGTGGGTTCAATCCCTGGTCAGGGAACTAAGATCCCACGTGCCACAACTACAGAGCCCACGTGCTCTGGAGCCCATGTGCCACAACTAGAGAGACACCTGCGGGCCGCAACAAAGACCCGACGCAGATAAAAATAAATAAATAAATAGCATTAGGAACTGGCAAAGTAAATTACAAGGGTCAAGTATTTCTCTCCTGCCATCTCAAAATGCATCGTAAAGTTTAATCCTTTAGCTTTACAGTTAACCATGCTCTTTGCTTACTAAAGCAACATCACACCCATCTCCAAAATCAATTCCCCTATCTTTAATTTTTTTAAAGTTATTTTATTGAAGTATAGTTGATTTACAATGTTGTGTAAACTACTACTGTACAGCAAAGTGATACAGTTACACATACAAGTACATTCTTTTTCATACTCTTTTCCTTTATGGTTTATCATAGGATATTGAATATAGTTCCCTGTGCTGTATAGTAGGACCTTGCTGTTTATCCCTCTATCTATTTCAAGGACAAAATTCTCATATTGAAAATATCAACTTTTTGACATAAAATCATCGGAAAGATTCTAATGATTCATCAAAATATTGATGATGCTTGAAAAGCAATACTGTGTTTAAATGAGACCTAGAAATGTTTTTCTCAAAAAGGAGTGAATTATCAAAGGGAATACAGTAGGCCCTCTGTATCCATGCCTTTCACATCCCCAGATTCAACCAACCACGTATCAAAATTTCACAGATAACAGTATAATGACTGTATTTATTCATTATACTACACCATTTTATATGAGGGACTTGAGCATCGGCAGATTTGGTATCTGTGAGGGCTCCTGGAACCAAACCTCTGTAGATACTGAAAGTGAACTGTAATGAAAGGTTACGTCCAGGTACATAAATTTCTACCTTGATATTACCATATTAATAAGTTACTAATAACTGAGTTAGAATGGTTGTCAGACTTTGTAAACACTACAGATAGACATATACCATGTAATTACAGCCTAACATATAGGCTGTACTTGTGTGTCACTTTAATAAAAGCACTT
Source organism: Delphinapterus leucas (assembly GCF_059928025.1). NCBI lineage: Eukaryota > Metazoa > Chordata > Mammalia > Artiodactyla > Monodontidae > Delphinapterus > Delphinapterus leucas. The sequence continues at coordinate 130,609,936 of NC_143132.1, read as the reverse complement.
TTATTAGACCACTTCTCAAGGTTTTCAAAGTACTTTAAGTTAAATACTACCTAAGAGACTGGTTGTCAATCTTCATATTCAATATTCTTTCTAAATAAGTATTTTACAAATACTTTAAAAATCTGAAATGAAATTATTCATATAATTTACATACATATATAGCCAATTTCAAAATATATAATGTCCTAATTATAATATAAAGGGAAAATAAAAGAAAATAAGACTATATTTCAGTATGTGAATACTTGGACATAACCATACCCCTACACAATGAAGTAGTCAGAGGTTTGAATCTATACATAGAATCACCATGGATGTGACAACTACAAATGCAGACTGATCAAATGCCATAAAAGCCACCGGTGCCACTGATTTTACAAATCTTTATCTTCCAAGTTTATATCTTCCAAAATTAATGTATTAAAATCATGTAGGGCTTCCCTGGTGGCGCAGTGGTTGGGAGTCTGCCTGCCGATGCAGGGGACACGGGTTCGTGTCCCGGTCCGGGAAGATCCCACATGCCGCGGAGCGGCTGGGCCCGTGAGCCATGGCCGCTGAGCCTGCGCGTCCGGAGCCTGTGCTCCGCAACGGGAAAGGCCACAACAGTGAGAGGCCCGCATACCACAAAAAAAAAAAAAAAACAAATCATGTAAAAAATTCTGTGTATTATATTTTTATGTAAATAAATAAAGCTCAGATCTAGGCTCAGATAATAGTAAGACGTTTAACCATTACATAATAGTAGCACCTCCCCCAGTCACTGTATCAGCAACAGGTACAACAATATCACCCCCTACAAATTTCAAAAGCATCTTATAGGGGGGGATTTCACACTGTGCAGTTTCAGAACCCCTGCTCTAGGACAATTCCTACTATTTCTCAAAGGGTTAATGGGGTCTCCAAAATTCAAGTAGACCTAACTGTAGTCTGTATTTAAAACAATAATGAACATAATTTCCCATACATTTCTACTTGACAATCAATAGTGTTTCCTGTATTTGGCTATGTTATCTTTGGCTAATTCTTGAAGGGTGAAAGAAGGTCTAAGTCAAGAAAACTTTAGCCCCCTAACCAATCAGAGGAATGTAAGGCCAGTATAATTGGCTCTTAGTTTTCAAGACCCTTACTAAACATACTGATGGGGTAGTCTAACTAAAACTACAGGGGAGTGAATGGCTGATTCATTTTGTTATGAAGTGGAGGCTAACACAACAGTGTAAAGCAACCATACTCCAATAAAAATTAATTTAAAAAATTAAAAAAAGAACATAAGCCATCTATTACCTGGCAGAAAAGTTAAAGAAGGATCTTTTTTCTCCTGTATCTCCCAGCTTGGAGTGTGCATAAAGGAACTGATGGCTACAATTCACTTTTATTTCTGTCTGATACAGGAGAATAATGGTTCTTTTCTCAATTCCTCCTAGTTCCTTTCTAATCAGTAAAGAAAGAGAGGTGCATCAGTTCTAACATTTTAGAAAGAAAAAATGGCCCCCCAAGTTAAGAGATGCCTCATTCCTCTATGTCTTGATGATTTACAGTTTTTAAAAAAGAATTCATATAATTGTTTTTAGAGCAGTTTTAAGTTTATGGAAAAATTGAGCAGAAAGTCTCCCCCACAGCTTCCCCTATTATTACCTCATATTAGTGCAACACATTTGATACAACTGATGAACCAATGTACTATTATTAAATGAAGTACATAGTTTTAAAAAAAAAAAAAACAAAACAAAACAGGGCTTCCCTAGTGGCACAGTGGTTAAGAATCCACCTGCCAATGCAGGGGACATGGGTTCGAGCCCTGCTCTGGGAAGATCCCACATGCCAAGGAGCAACTAAGCCCGTGCGCCACAACTACTGAAGTCTGCGTGCCTAGAGCACGTGCTCCGCAACAGGAGAAGCCACTGCAATGAGGAGCCTGCGCACCGCAACGAAGAGTAGCCCCCACTCGCCGCAACTAGAGAAAGCCCGCACGCAGCAACGAAGACCCAACTCAGGCAAAAATTACTTAATTTTAAAATTCCTTTAAAAAACAAAACAAAACAAAAAACTACAGGGTAACTTGTAGCACTTAAGAGCTTCTTGCATAACACTTTTTAAAAAAAATTTTTATTGGAGTATAGTTGCTTTACAATGTTGTGTTAGTTTCTACTGTACAGCAAAGTGAATCAGCTATATGTATACATATACATTTTCTTTTTTTAACCTTTAATTTTATTTTTTTAATTGATGTATAGTTTATTTACAATATGTTTCAGGTGTGCAACATAGTGATTCAATGTTTTTATATATTATACTCAATTACACTCCATTTGAAGTTATTACAAAATAATGGCTGTATTTCTCTGTACTGTACAATATTTTTTTAATAGATCTTTATTGGAGTATAATTGCCTCACAATACTGTTAGTTTCTGTTGTACACCAAAATGAATCAGCCATATGTATACATATGTTCCCATATCCCCTCCCTCTTGAGCCTCCCTCCTGAGCCTCGCTCCCATCCTCCCTATCCCACCCCTATACACATAACTTTTAAGGTAAGTATTGAGAGAGGGGGCATACTTACAAAATGTGCTGTGCTGTAATTAAAAATAGTATATCCTTTATCTGATCTAAAACTGACACTGTTGCTAAACAAATAAGGTAACAAATCACGTGGTAACAGATAAATCTTTTATAAAGATATTCTGAAGAAAATGAAATTACTGCTACATAATTGAAAATAAATATATTCTAGTTCTGGTTCCTATTTCCCTTAGTCACCCTTATTTTATAGGAGCATCACACACAAGAGTCCAGCCTGAGAAGTAACTCAGAGTTTCAGGTTGGAAGGTACCTTAGGAGTGACAGACTAAGGCCCAGATGAATCAAGTAAATTACCCAGTTAACACAAAAACAGAGCCAGGACAGAAGTAAGATTTATTTCCAAGCAATTAACATACTCTATAATTATTTTTTCTTTACCTTTTTTTTTTTCCTTCTTTTAAAGGAAATGTTCTTCACAGGGTTGCCTTAGCACAACAATCCTTCACAGGGTGACTCTAGCACAGGGTTAACCTAGTACAGTATCACTCTTTTGTTTGAGCATTAAGCAAATGATCAAAGGATGAGGACAAGCATGAAACTACTTATGAAAACAACTTTTCAAGGAAGCTATCAGAGGGCACAGGAACTTCAGTAGTGACAATTAGCTCAACTAAACACTTAGGCTGTAATTACAAACCCATATCCTGCCAATTGTTCACGAGCAGAAAGAGAGGAAAGGGTTTAGATATTCTCAACTTCCCTAGCAATGTGCCAGCAGAACTACAGGATTTTACTTCTTTCAATCAAGTGATAAGTAGAAACCAACATAAACTTGTTAGACAGATGAACAAGTAGTTCACACAAAAACTTCTTTGGAAAATCATGGGAAAAAAATTTAAGAGAGATTGAAAGTGAATATTTTAAAAATATTAAATGCAATAGTATTTACCTAGTATTTATTTCTTTACTATTATAAGATATAGCTAGAAGACAGGTTAATGTTCATAAAAGAACTGGAAGGGGCAATGCACTTATCATGAACACCACATTTATTATCTCAACCTTCAGGTTTCAATAACAGACAATTTAAGTGATGGGATTTTGATTTACCTGGGTTTCTGTCCTTCCCCTCCCCCCACTTCTACTGTTCAAAGACAAGAAATCAGCCTTGTTTGCTGATTTGTTTACAATGAAGTATGCATTATACTGAACACTGAAAAACTGAACAATATAGAACTCCATTTGTTAAAGATGGTTATTTTATCTGAATTACTGTAATTCCATGTAAAAGGTCTCTCTAAAGTAATTCTACAAATTATTAAAGAATAACTGCTAAAACAGTACTGTATACCTTATCATTTATATTGAAATAACATTCAAATTTATCCTCTTAAAATAGAAGGTGAGGGCTTCCCTGGCAATCCAGTAGTTACGAATCCACGCTTCCACTGCAGAGGGCATAGTTTTGATCCCTGGTCGGGGAATTAAGATCCTGCATGCCGTGTGGTGCGGCAAAAAAAAAAAAAAAAAAAAAAAGGGAGTGTGGTGTGGCAAAAAAAAAAATAGAGGGGGAGGGCAGGAGGGGGAGGAGGGAGAAGGGGGAGAAGGAGGAGGGGGAGGGGAGGGAGAGGAGGAGGAGGCACTCTAAATAGCCTTTAGAAAATATTTGCAAATATGCACTGAGCCTTGAAAACTTTTTAAACCTACTAACCCAGTAATTTACCTATTTAAAAACTTGAATTCAGGAAAATTTTCATACACAAAGCAAAAACATACAAACGTGACAAACTTGAAAATAACCTAACAGTCCAAATATCAAGAAGTAGTTAAACAAACAATGATATACCCATTTGATGGCATATTAAGCAGCTATTTATACTGAAGTCTGTCATATGTGTACAATACTATGGACATGTTTATAGATGATATGGATAGAGTAAAATGTAAAGCAGTACAAAAAGTATAATCAGAATTCTGTTAACTGTAAAAAGGAAAAAATCATACGTACAATCTAATGCATGGAAATTTAGGCTGGAAAACCAGAGGCTGAGAGGCGGAAAGGGAGGAAGGGGGAATTAGATGAAGTTAGTCCAAAGTATAACCTCCCAGTTATAAGATGAATAAGTACTAGATATGTAATGTACACATGATGAAAATAACTAACACTACTATACATTATATACGAAAGTTGTTAAGAAAGTAAATCCTAAGAGTTCTCATAAGGAAAAAACTGTGTATTTTTTCTATTTCTTTAATATTGTGTCAATATGAGATAACAAATTTTCATTAAATCTACTGTGGTAATCATTCCATGATGTATGTAAGTCAAATCATTATGCTGTATGACTTATACAGTGCTGGATGTCAACTATATCTCAACAAAACTAAAAGAACTAAAGAAAGAAAGAAATTAAAGATGGAAGGAAATATACTAATATAGTTCAAAAGTAACTATAGGGGCTTTCCTGGTGGCGCAGTGGCTGAGGGTCCACCTGCCGATGCAGGGGACACGGGTTCGTGCCGGTCCGGAAGGATCCCACGTGCCGCGGAGCGGCTGGGCCCATGAGCCATGGCCACTGAGCCTGCGCGTCCGGAGCCTGTGCTCCACAACGGGAGAGGCCACAGCAGTGAGAGGCCCGTGTACAGCAAACAAAAAACAAACAAAAAAAAAGTAACTATAAATAAATGTTTTTTCAATGTTTCATTAATGAGAGCATACAGATTACATACTTTTTTTAAAAGTTCTATTATTCAAGACACTTAGAATAGTCCAAAGGAAGAACTCAGATTACAGCTAGGCTAGCTATTCTTAATATGTCGGTGTTCATCAGTATTTCCAAAGTCAGATTTTCATTCTTAGTAGTTAACGTTAATATAAACAGAATACATTTATAAGTACTTAACATGCCTCTATAAAACAAGTATATTTCTTATAAGCCAGATTTATTTCAATCTCTATGAATGCAGAGCAATTTTTTAAAACCACAACACAATACACCAAGACAGCTTCTGTGTCTAACCTAAACACTGACAAAACTAACTCCTGTATTGCTTAAGCAATTCCTCTCTTTTAAAACTTTTCCCAACAAGCAACCTATAATGCACAAACAGCTGGTAATCACAGTAAATATCCTGAAGAGGTAAGTATATATCTAAAACTGAAATAGTACAGGGAATTCCCTGTCAGTCCAGTGGTTAGGACACCAAACTTCCACTGCAGGGGGCCCGGGTTCGATCACTGGCTGGGGAACAAGGATCTCACAAGCCACATGGCATGGCAAAAATAAAAATTTTTTTTTAAATTTCAAAATCGTACAAATTTAAATGAAATATTTAATATTACTAAATTCCCCTCCAAAAACCAGATTACTATCCTAAGGCCTTAAAAGACACAGCTCCAAAGCATAAACTTCAAATTCAATAAAGGAATCATTTCATAAAATTACTTAGTATGTAAATGTTACATTTTCTATTTTGAATATTTAAAATAAAGTCTAATCTTAAGTCACTGAACCCGTCATTCTGTCATTATCTTTAATCTAGTATAAAGTTCATTAATATCCAGATCCACGAAGATTTATTAATGAAACACTAAGTAGTCCTTTTTGTAATATTGTTTCACCAACATATTTTTTGTATAGCTTGGATTTCATAACCTTAGATAACTAATTTATGAATAAGAACTTTCCACCCTGCAAAGCTAAAGGATTAAATAAAACAGCACATACAGAAAAGAACTTTGCACAGCACTTCACATAAAAAAGCACTCAAGGGACTTCCCTGGCGGTGCAGTGGTCAAGACATTGCACTTCCACTGCAGGGCACGTGGGTTTGATCCCTGCTTGGGGAACTAGAATCCCATATGCCATGTGGCAAAAAACAAACAACAACAACAAAACACAAAATCTCAATAACTGATGACATATTAATTTACAGTGAGACCAGTTTCTTCCCAACAAAAGGAACACCCGTGTCTCCTATTCACAGCATAAATCATCAGTCTTGTTTGCTTGATGTGAAAGAAATTAAAACAGTAATTCTTAAAAGGTGGTCTCTAGTGATCTACAGATGGTTTGCTCACATGCATTTCCCAAAATTAATAAAATTTTCTACAAAAATCCCACAACACAACTCTATGCTAGCAGAGCTGTGCTGTTCAATTTCCCTGGGATGCTTCCAAATCTTAGCAAATATATTTTTACTTCACTTCTGCTACAGCATTTACTTTTGTTAAGTATTTATTGTTAGTATCATGTTGTATCATTCACCTTAGTTCAGTGGCTCAAAACTAATTCAAAGAGACCAAAATCAGAGAGGCAAAAATTAAAGTTACATTCCTTGTAACAAGACAAACACAATTTCACAACTGCAAAAAAAAGAAGAAAAAAAGGTTCCAATGATAACGTTAATGATAATACTCGGAGAGAAAGCAGAAAAAGCTACTGCAAAATTCCTTCACCAAGAGGGGAGAGAGCAGAAGCAAGAAGAACTACAGTCCTAACAGCCTGTGGAACAAAAACCACATTCACAGAAAGATAGACAAGATGAAATGTACCAGATAAAGGAACAAGATAAAACCCCTGAAAAACATCTAAATAAAGTGGAGATAGGAAACCTTTCAGAAAAAGAAATCAGAATAATGATAGTGAAGATGATCCAGGACCTTGGAAAAAGAATGGAGGCAAAGATCAAGAAGATGCAAGAAATGTTTAACAAAGACCTAGAAGAATTAAAGAAAAACAGAGTTGAACAATACAATAACTGAAATGAAAAATACACTAGAAGGAATCAATAGCAGAATAAGTGAGGCAGAAGAACGGATAAGTGACCTGGAAGACAGAATGGGGGAATTCACTGCCACGGAACAGAATAAAGAAAAAAGAATGAAAAGAAATGAAGACAGCCTTAGAGAACTCTGGGACAACATTAAACGCACCAACATTCACATTATACAGGTCCCAGAAGGAGAAGAGAGAGAGAAAGGACCCGAGAAAATATCTTCAAAAGAAAGCTGGAGTAGCAATACTCATATCAGATAAAATAGACTTTAAAATAAAGAATGTTACAAGAGACAAAGAAGGACACTACATAATGATCAAGGGATCAATCCAAGAAGAAGATATAACAATTATAAATATATATACACCCAACACAGGAGCACCTCAATACATAAGGCAACTGCTAACAGCTATAAAAGAGGAAATCGACAGTGACACAGTAACAGTGGGGGACTTAAACAGCTCACTTACACCAATGGACAGATCATCCAAACAGAAAATTAATATGGAAACACAAGCTTTAAATGACACAACAGACCAGATAGATTTAATTGATATTATACAACATTCCATCCAAAAACAGCAGATTACACTTTCTCCTCAAGTGCACACAGAACATTATCCAGGATAAATCACATCTTGGGTCACAAATCAAGCCTCAGTAAATTTAAGAAAACTGAAATCATATCAAGCATCTTGTCTGACCACAATGCTATGAGATTAGAAATCAATGACAGGGAAAAAAACGTAAAAAACACAGACACATGGAGGATAAACAATACGCTACTAAATAACCAAGAGATCACTGAAGAAATCAAAGAGGACATCAAAAAATATCTAGGGACAAATTACAACGAAAACACAATCCAAAACCTATGGGATGCAGCAAAAGCAGTTCCAAGAGGGAAGTTTATAGCAATACAAGCCTACCTCAAGAAATAAGAAAAATTTCAAATAAACAATCTAACCTTACACCTAAAGGAACTAGAAAAAGAAGAACAAACAAAACACAAAGTTAGCAGATGGAAAGAAATCATAAAGATCAGAGCAGAAATAACTGAAATAGAAACAAAGAAAACAATAGCAAAGATCAATAAAACTAAAAGCTGGTTCTTGGAGAAGACAAACAAAATTGATAAACATTTAGCCAGACTCATCAAGAAAAAGAAGGAGGGCCTCCCTGGTGGCGCAGTGGTTAAGAATCTGCCTGCCAATGCAGGGGACATGGGTTCAAGCCAAGGTCCAGAAAGATCCCACATGTTGCACAGCAGCTAAGCCCGTGTGCCACAGCTACTGAACCTGCATTCTACAGCTGGCAAGCCACAACTACTGAGCACAAGTGCCACAACTGCTGAAGCCTACGTGCCTAGAGCCGGTGCTGCATAACAAAGAGAAGCCACCACAATGAGAAGCCCACGTATAGCAACGAAGAGTAGCCCTTGCTCACAGCAACTAGAGGAAGCCCGTGCGCAGCAACAAAGACCCAATGCAGCCATAAATAAATAAATAAATAAATAAATAAATAAATAAATAAATAAAATTAAAAAAAAAGAAAAAGAGGGAGAGGACTTAAATCAATAAAATGAGAAATGAAAAAGGAGAAATTACAACAGACACTGCAGAAATATAAAGCATCATAAGAGACTACTATAAGCAACTCTATACCAATAAAATGGACAGCCTGGAAGAAATGGACAAATTCTTAGAAAGGTATAACCTTCCAAGACTGAACCAGGAAGAAACAGAAAATAAGAACAGACCAAACACAAGTAATGAAATTGAAACTGTGATTTAAAATCTTCCAACAAACAAAAGTCCAGGACCAGATGGCTTCACAGGTGAATTTTATCAAACATTTAAAGAAGAGCTAACACCCATCCTTCTAAAACTCTTCCAAAAAATTGCAGAGGAAGGAATACTCCCAAACTCATTCTATGAGGCCACCATCACCCTCATACCAAAACCACACAAAGATGCTACAAAAAAAGAAAATTACAGACCAATATCACTGATAAATATAGATGCAAAAATCCTCAACAAAATGCCAGCAAACAGAATCCAACAGCACATTAAAAGGATCATACACCATGATCAAGTGGGATTTATCCCAGGGATGCAAGGATTCTTCAATATACACAAATCAATCAATGTGATACACCATATTAACAAACTGAAGAATAAAAACCATATGATCATCTCAGAAAAAGATGCAGAAAACGCTTTTGACAAAATTCAACACCCATTTATGATAAAAACTCTCCAGAGAGTGGGCATAGAGGGAACCTACCTCAACATAATAAAGGCCATATACAACAAACCCACAGCAAACTTCATTCTCAATGGTGAAAAACTGAAAGCATTTCCTCTAAGATCAGGAACGAGACAAGGATGTCCACTCTCACCACTATTATTCAACATAGTTTTGGAAGTCCCAGCCACAGCAATCAGAGAAGAAAAAGAACTAAAAGGAATACAAATTGGAAAAGAAGAAGTAAAACTGCACCGTCTGCAGATAACATGACACTATACACAGAGAATCCTAAAGATGCCACCAGAAAACTAGAGCTAATCAATGAATTTGGAAAAATTGCAGGATACAAAATTAATGCACAGAAACAGAAACCTCTTGCAATCCTATACACTAATGATGAAAACTCTGAAAGAGAAATTAAGGAAACACTCCCATTTACCATTGCAACAAAAAAAATGAAATACCTAGGATAAACCTACCTAGGAAGACAAAAGACCTGTATGCAGAAAACTATAAGACACTGATGAAAGAAATTAAAGATGATACCAACAGATGGAGAGATATACCATGTTCTTGTACTAGAAGAATCAATATTGTGAAAATGACTACACTACCAAAGCAATCTACAGATTCAATGCAATCCCTATCAAATTACCAATGGCATTTTTTACAGAACTAGAACAAAAAAAATCTTAAAATTTTTATGGAGACACAAAAGACCTCAAATAGCCTATACAGTCTTGAGGGAAAAAAACAAAGTTGGAGGAATCAGACTCCCTGACTTCAGACTATACTACAAAGCTACAGTAATCAAGACAATATGGTTCCGGCACAGAAACAGAAATACAGATCAATGGAACAGGACAGAAAGCCCAGAGATAAACCCACACACCTTTGGTCAACTTATCTATGACAAAAGAGGCAAGGATATACAATGGAGAAAAGACAGTCTCTTCAATAAGTGGTGCTGGGAAAACTGTACAGCTACATGTAAAAGAATGAAATTAGAAAACTCCCTAACACCACACACAAAAATAAATTCAAAATGGGTTCGAGGGCTTCCCTGGTGGCGCAGTGGTTGAGAGTCTGCCTGCCAATGCAGGGGACACAGGTTTGTGCCCTGGTCCAGGAGGATCCCACATGCTGCGGAGCGGCTGGGCCTGTGAGCCATGGCCGCTGAGCCTGTGCGTCTGGAGCCTGTGCTCCGCAGCGGGAGAGGCCACAGCAGTGAGAGGCCCACGTACCACAAAAAAAAAAAAAAAAAAAAGGCTTCGAGGCCTAAATGTAAGACCGGACACTATAAAACTCTTAGAGGAAAACATAGGAAGAACACTCTTTGACATAAATCACAGCAAGATCTTTTTTGATCCACCTACTAGAGTAATGGAAATAAAAACAAAAATAAACAAATGGGACCTAATGAAACTTAAAAGCCTTTGCAAAGCAAAGTACAAACAAAACGAAAAGACAACCCGCAGAGTGGGAGAAAATATTTGCAAATGAATCAACAGACAAATGATTAATCTCCAAAATATATAAACAGCTCATACAGCTCAATATTAATAAAAAAAAAACCCAATCAAAAAATGGGCAGAAGACATAAACAGACATTTCTCCAAAGAAGACATACAGATGGCCAAGAAGCACATGAAAAGCTGCTCAACATCACTATTAGGAAATGCAAATCAAAACTACAATGAGGTATCACCTCACCCCAGTTAGAATGGGCATCATCAGAAAATCTACAAACAACAAATGCTGGAAAGGGTGTGGAGAAAAGGGAACCCTCTTGCACTGTTGGTAGGAATGTAAATGGATACAGCCACTGTGGAGAACAGTATGGAGGTTCCTTAAAAATCTAAAAATAGAATTACCATATGACCCAGCAATCCCACTACTGGGCACATACCCAGAGAAAAACCATAATTCAAAAAGACACATGCACCCCAACATTCAATGCGGCACTATTTACAATAGGCAGGTCATGGAAGCGACCTAAATGCCCATCGACAGACGAATGGTAAAAGAAGATGTGGTACATATATGCAATGGAATATTACTCAGCCATAAAAAGGAACGAAATTGGGTCATTTGTAGAGACGTGGATGGATCTATAGACTGTCATACAGAGTGAAGTAAGTCAGAAAGAAAAAAACAAATATCATGTATTAACGCATGTATGTGGAACCTAGAAAAATGGTACAGATGAACCGGTTTGCAGGGCAGAAATAGCGACACAGATGTAGAGAAGAAACGTATGGACACCAAGGGGGGAAGTGGCGGGGCCAGGTGTGGTGGGATGAACTGGAAGATTGGGATTGACATATATATACTAATATGTATAAAATGGATAACTAATAAGAACCTGCTGTATAAAAAAATAAAATTCAAAACGAAAAAAAAGAAAATTCCTTCATCAAACTACACACTAGGCGCTGCATAATATCAATGGCATAGAACATGACAGAGCAATTACTACCTCGTGTGTACATTAGTGGACATTTTGCTTTATGAAGGCCAAAACCCCTGGAGTATTTATCACAGCTCCTGAGAGAGAAGTGTTCAGTGACTTTTTGTTCTGTTTGTGAATAAAAAGCCATGCAACCAGAGCAAGGGTTTTTCATTTGGTTTGTTTTTTGTGAGCCATGATGTAGAATCAAAAATAGCAGCTGCATGTACTTCTCATGGAATTTAAGTTACCAACACAACATCCCTGTGTCAGTCTTTACTTGTAGTCAATGCATTCACAAGCGATCTAACTACAGATACAGGCATCTGACTACGGTCTACTACAGTTGTATCTGAGGGTTTACGTATTTTTTAGCATGTAAATATCAAGCTATTTTTTTTATCACAAATGAACTTCCTTTATATTATAGTTAAAGCATATTTTTCTTATGTGTGTAAGTAGATTATGTTACCTATAAATTTCTTTTCAGTATAGTAAAACAAGTATTACAAAACATACTACAAAAGGGGTTGGGTCTAACAGGGTTTAGAATCTTTATTATAAACTTCTTTAAGATTCTTTACACATATTGCAAAACTTCTTAGAAAGGTACTTTCAAGAAAGGTTTTACCAATTTGTATCCCCACTACATTAATGGATGTACACAGTATCCATCAACAGAACTGTAATAAAGCTTTTTAATCTTAGTCAATTATTTGAAGTTATCTGAGTTAATCTGCATTTATGATTACTTGCAAAATCAAAAATTTTTTAAAGACTACAAGAACTCCATGGGGAGGGAGAGAACAGGCGGAGTGTAGGAGGGTAAGACACCATTCCCAAAGAACTGTCTTACAACAGATTTTTGAGTTCAGGCCTTGCTCTTTGCCTTGCTGCTGCTGCTGTATTTCAGTATACAATAACACAGCAGGGCTTCCCTGGTGGCGCAGTGGTTAAAGAATCTGCCTGCCACTGCAGGGGACATGGGTTCCATCCCTGGTCCGGGAAGATCCCACATGCCGCGGAGCAACAAGGCCCGGGCGCCACAACTACTGAGCCCGTGTGCTGCAACTACTTATGCCTGAGTGCCTAGAGCCCATGCTCCGCAACAAGAGAAGCCACCACGACGAGAAGCCCGCACACTGCAACGAAGAGTAGCCCCTGCTCACCACAACGAAGAGTAGCCCTGCTCGCCACAAGTAGAGAAAGCTCTCAGACAGCAAGGAAGTCCCAACGCGGCCAAAACTTTAAAAAAATAATAATAATAACACAGCAGACTGAGCCCAGTACTATAGGGGTGAGTGGACAGATAACATGAAGGCTGCCCCAGAGCTCTTCTGGAGAAAGAAGGAGACCCAACAGAAGCATTACTTGGGACCACCCACAACATCGTGACTCCCTCTCCCTCTCCCAAGTCCTTATACACTCAAAGCAGTGGGCAACTGCTGAAAAGAGAAGAGGGTTATTTTCAATCTCTCCATATTTTGGTTTTAGGCATGTGGCTTATCAATAAAATTTGCCTGAGATGTTAAAAAATCAAAAATTTTTTATATTTACTAGAATTCGTATTTCTGTATATGTTTGATCACACTGATGTAATTTATGTTAGAGGTCATTTCACTTCAACATTGTCTTCTTGCATTTCATAGTGAATGATACTGCATGAAAATGTTAGAACTGAGTTGTGATTTTATTGACTTGTTGCTTGCTTACCTTAGGCTTTGAAACTTTTAATATATTAAAGTCTACTATCCAAATAAACTGAATACTTCAGTATCTTAGAGATTATTTGCTTTGAGAATAATTCTTATTGTGATAAAATAGAGCACCCCACAATAAAATCCTGTTTTCCAAGAGAAAAAAAATTCCAAATACACTCCAGTTCCAAATATTCATCTGCAGTAAATTTAAATTAAACTACAGTTTATCAGCTAATGTAATGCCCTAAGTGGACTTCACAGAATGCTGACATATCTATTTGTCATTCATGTTATATTAAAAAATTATTAGGAACTACATTTTTTCCATTTTAATTGTATTGCTGCTGCATTTTTTCCTTAAAAAATTCCATTCTCAGCATACTCTGTGTACTAACATAATGTATTCAGTATTCAAATAAAAGACATTCTGTTTTTAAAATAAATTAAATCAAATTAAACCAACTGTTGTCACCCATGGCCCATTTTGGAGTGTCAGTGTTTTTCATTTCTAACTGGTATGGTATCTTTCTCTGAGGATTTTTATGTGGTAAGAATTTAGGCCTCTCCAAAATCAGTCAAGGCTAATCCCAGAAGCCTATCATCTAAGAACTTACAATCTTGAAGGTCACACAGAGCAGCAGAGTCTGAGCAGTAGTCTATGCTTTAAGACAGGTTTAGAAATGCAGTGAACCTCAAAATGCATGTGGAACGTCAAACCACAGCGTGCTCTACAATTCATACTTTTTACCCTACCTTTTTCTTGCTCCTTCCACTGATAATCTCTGAACAAATAATAAGGTTTGAAACAAGCCATATAAATTAGAATTAGTTAAAAGATACTAAAGAATTTTAAATAACTACCACATTCCCAACAACTTTTTAAGTCATTATTGTCAGATAAAAGTATAAATAGAAATTTAGATACATAATCCATAACAATGACGCCAATGGGGAGTGGAGACAGGACATTATTGGTATTATTTCTTCAGACCAAATGGGCTAATGAAAAAATTTAATTCAGCAGATTCCCAGGTCTAAAGAATGTTAACAATCTTCCTACAAAGATTATAAAAAAAAAAGTCACATCACCCCACTATTCCAATAGATTGTATACTGCTAACCTCTTTAAGATACTCAATTTAAAATTATTTAAGTGGTTTTGATTCAAATATTTAATTTTTATTAAATAATGCTAACTAATTTTTTTCAGTGTTCCTAGTTTTCAGTCTGCTCTCCTGTATTCTAATCTAAATGTTCAATCATACTTACCAACAAGAAAGAAATAATAAATTATTCTAATTGGGTATATATTACCAAGAAAGATATATTTCATCCCTACAATGTTCTCCCTTCACCCTGTCCCTTCTCTTCCACTTCCAAATGAATAGTATTTGGGGCATGGGAACTGTTAAACCTACTTCAATCACTGGTAGACCGTTACCATGTTTTAGGGTGATTATTTTCCTAAATATATCATATTAATAGGACAAAGACTTACTACTAATATCTACTATAAAATATGGTGACCTTCTGTAGCCATTGAAGATACAGCTGAGGGAATTCTCCTACATGATGAGCAAGTACTTTCTTTCTATTTTAAAATATTTTTCTTGTTTAAAATAATATATAAACAGAAAAGTAACAAACGAATTCCTGTAAAACAAACCACAAGCCAGGTCAAGAATCAGAACACTGCCAGCACCTCAGAGACTCCTTGGATGTTTGTTCCAGATACCAACCCCCTCCCTCATCTCTCAGGAATTCTGACTTCTGTGTAGCCCATTTTTGCATTTTAATCATTTTAGGCAATAGCACTAAAGTGAAGCAAATAATTCTGGCTTACTGGATACAATTTTGTACCTATCATGGGATACATATTTTACACCAAAGTTTCATAGTCTGGACAACTGCTTCTGTTTTTCAATCCAGTAGCAATGGAACCAACAGACTAACTAGGGTGGGTTTTTTTGGTTTTTTTAAATGACAACAAATCTTCACTCAAGACATGGTATTCAATCAATCCTGGTACTTGTTTATAACAAGTGACATCAAATAATCAGCAATGACTGTATAGCAAAGGGTACCCACATATAAGTGCTGTGAGAGTGAGTCATGAGCCAGACTGTACAAGTGTGTAGTGATGCTGGTGAGTAACTAACCAACACCTAGGAACTGATCCAGTGCCAGAAAGCCATCTGAATGGCAAACAGCAACATGAGAAGAATGTTAAATAGCTTACAGCTGTAGAAAAAGCACTATCCCAGGCTCTGAACCTTTTAGTTATTTCCGTCTGCTGTCATTTTGAACATAAGTTGTATGATGTAAAAATTAAATGAGAGTCCTAAAATACTAGCATTTCTCCCAAGCCATTTCAGGATTATTCTTCTGCACACTGGTGTTAAGTTTGGTCTAAGCAGGTACCTGTTTGTCTGTTTTAAAACTCTTCCTTGGAGACCAATTTTCCTCATAAACTATCCAGCCATGAATGACAAAATGCTTCTGTGTCTAGTTTTCACAGCCCCTTTACTACCGACACTAAACAGGGAATACAAAAAATAAACCTAGGAAAAATTGAAGAGATATCTGTCCCTGGTACCACCTTTTCTTTCACTGCCTATTCTCTCTACAGAACACTTCAGGAGAGGCAGGCTGATAGTGTCATCTCAGTGCTAGGCCTCAATCAAGAGAGAAGAGAGCAAAAATGATTGGAATGCAAGTTCACAAATATTTACTAAGTACTCGTTCTGTTTAAGATGCCATATCACACACTTGACTGGGGGAGGAGGGGATCAAAAAAATAAAATGGAGAAGTTTGCAACCCAGTGTGTACCAGAGCACTGAGGTCTGCTGAAAGAGACTAGTGGGAGGAGGTATACACGTGTTCTGTTTCATTCACAAGGTGCTCCTTCTCAGACTGCTGGGGAATATAAAATAAAGACAGATACTGAAGCTTACATGACTGCTTGCAGTGTTTTCCACCTCAACCCACACAGAATCTCAACCACAAGAGATGAGGATGGAATATTGAAAAGGGGAAGTATGGAGTACCTGTTTAAACTTCACAAAGTGGGATAGAAAGTAGTATTGGCTGGGGATCAGGAGACCTCACCACCATAGTATCACTGTCATGAAACCCCTTCATTGCCTTACTGGGAGTTACGCGGCTTGGAGGATAATAATTCACCATAGGTCACTATTTCTAGGTTCCAAAGAAATCCGAAATCTTCATCTATTTATGCTTCAAACTCGGCTTTTGGATACTGTGCTGTATTTAATTTACAAGACTACACTGTAGGTAATCTAATAAATCCATTTTGTTTCAAAAACGTCAAACAGCATTATTTCTAAAATGGCATTCTTTTTTCTTGTGATGAGAACTTTTAAGATCTACTCTCTTAACTTTCAAATGTAAGACAGTATTATTACTATAGTCACCATGCTGTACATTACATCCCCATAACTTATTTTATAATGAGAAGTTTGTACTTTTTGATCCCCTTCACCCATTCTGCCCTTCCCCCACCACTCCCCTGCCTCTGGAAACCAACAACCAACCTGTTCTCCGTATCTATGAGTTTGGGGTTTTTTGATTGTTTGCTTATTTTATATTTCACATATAAGTGAGATCAAACAGTACTTCTCTTTCTCTGTCTGAATTATTTCACATAGCACAATGCCTTCAAGGGCCGTCCAGGTTGTCACAAAAGGCAAGATTTCCTTTGTTTATGGCTGAATAATTTTCCTTTGTGTGTGTATCTATATCTATCTATAGATAGATATAGATACACCACAATTTCTTTATCTATTTATCCATCAATGGACACTTCGGTTGTTTCCATGTATTGGCTATTGTAAATGATGCTACAATGAACATGGGGACGCATATATCTTTTAGTGTTTTTGTTTCCTTCAAACAAATACACAGAAGAAGAAATGCTGAATCATATGATAGATCTATTTTTAATTTTTTGAGGAACCTCTGACTATTTTCATAGCGACTACAACAATTTACATTCCCACCACTGCTAAAGGGTTCCCTTTTCTCCACATACAACACTCATTCTGCATTTAGGATTTTCTCCCATTTGCTAAGTTGCCTTTTCTTTTTGTTGATGGTTTCCTTTGTTGTGCAGAAGCTTTTATTTTATTATTATTATCATTATTATTATTATTGGCCATGCCATGTGGCTTGTGGGATCTCAGTTCCCCAACCAGGGACTGAACCTGGGTCGTGGCAGTAAAGTGCCGAATCCTAACCACTAGACCACCAGGGAACTCCCTGAAGAAGGTTTTTAATTTGATGTAGTCCCACTTGTTTATTTTTGCTTTTGTTCCCTTTGCTTTTCATGTCAAATACAAAAAATCATCACCAAGACCAACAACAATGAGGTTAAAGCCTATGTTTTCTTGTAGGAGTTTATAGTTCCAGGTCTAAAACATTTAAGTCTTCAATCCATTTTCAGTTTATTTTGTGTATGGTGTAAGATGGTGGTCCAGTTTCATTCTCTTGCATGTGGCTGTCCAGTTTTCCCAACACCTTTTATTGAAGAGGCTGCCATGTTCCATTGTATATTCTTGGCTCCTTTGTTATGGTCATAAATTAATTGACCATACATGCATGGATTTATTTCTGGGCTATTATTTTCCATTGGTCTATATGTCTGCTTTTAATGTCAATGTCATACTATTATGATATCTATAACCTTGTGACATAGTTTGAAATCAGGAAGTATAGTGTCTCCAGCTTTGTTCTTTCTCAAGAATGCTTTGACTATTTGCGGCCTTTTGTGGTTCCACAGAAATCTTAGGGTTCTTTGTTCTGTTTCTGTGAAAAATGTTATTTGAATTTTGGTAAGGATTGCATTGAATCTGTAGATTGCTTTGGACAGAATGGATATTTTAACAACATTAATTCTTCCAAATCATGAGCATGTAGTATCTTTCCGTTTGTGTCTTCTTCACTTTCTTTCATCAATGTCTTAAAGTTTTCAGTCTTTGACCTCCTTGGTTAAATTTATTCCTAGATATTTTACTCTATTTCTTGCAATTGTAAATGGGATTGTTTTCTTATTTTTTCTTTCTAATAGTTCATTGTTAGCATACAGAAATGCAACAGATATTTGTATATTGGTTTTTGTATCTGCCAACTTTACTAGATTCATTTATCAGTTCTAACATATTTTTGGTGAAGTCTTTAGGGTTTTCTATATACAATATAGAATATCATGTCATTTGTAAATAGGGACAGTTTTACTTCTTTTCCAGTTTGGATGCCTTTTTTTTTTCCCTTGCCTAATTACTCTGGCTAGGACTTCCAGACTATGTTGAATAAAAATGGCAAGAGTGGGCATCTTTGGTCCCTGATCTTGAAGGAAAAGCTTTCAGCTATTTCTTTTCACCAGTGAGTATGATGTTAGCTGTGGGCTTGTCCTATATGGCCCTTATTATGTTGAGGTACGTTCCCTAAATACAGTTTGTTGAGTTTTTATCATAAATGGATGTTAAATTTTGTCAAATTTCTCCACCTATTAAGATAAGCACATGATTTCCATCCTTCATTTTGTCTGTGTGGTGTTATCACATTGACTGATTTACAAATGTGGACCATCTTGCATACCTGAAATACATCCCACTTGATCATGGTGTATGATTCTTTTAACATACTGCTAAATTTGATTTGTTAATATTTTGTTGAGGACTTCTGCATCTATGTTCATCAGGGATACTGGCCTGTAATTTTCCTTTGTTGTGGTGTCCTTGTCTGGTTTTGGTATCAGGGTAATGCTGACCTCATAATATGAGTTTGGAAGTGTTCTTACTCTTCTATTTTTTGGAAGAATTTGAGAAAGACTGGTAATTCTTCTTTATATGTTTGGTAGAATTCACCAGTGAAGCTACCTGGTCCTGAACTTTTGTTTGTTGAGAGGTTTTTGTTACAGATCAATCTCTTTACTAGTAATCAGTCTGTTTAGATTTTCTATTTCTTCATCATTCAGTCTTGGAAGGTTGTATGTTTCTGAAAATTTATCCATTTATTTTAGGCTGTCTAATTTTTAAGTAAAAGCTACCATTAGAGGTCCATTTGACTTCATGTCTCAGCTTCAAAACTGACATCATGTGGAAACTGAGGGAATACTCTCAAAGAATTTTAAAATGTATTGGTTAAAACATTCGCAATGAAAGAGAGCTTTAAGACTCCAAATTATCTAACAGAACATGGAAAACTAACTCAAAAGGACTTATAATTACATGATAAAGAGTTCTGCCTAATGACCTGCGATGAATTTAAAACAAGCCCCCCAATTCTTTTACCTTCCTCCTATTAAGAAGTGAGGGCTATGTTCCCTCCCCTTGAATCTGAATTTGGTGACTGCTTGACCAATTAAATAAAGCAGAGGTAATACACTAGTAGACCCAGGTTTAAGAAACTGGCAGCTTCCACTTGTTATCTATTCCAACACTTGTTTGTGAGATGCTCATTTTAAGAGCCATATATAGGTGTTTTGACCAACCCCAAATGACTGCCAGCACCAACAGCCAGACTTCTTAGTGACTAGGCCTTTACAACTCTGACCCTCAGACTTTGAGTTTCTCCATCTGAGGCCCAGACATCATGAACCAGAGACAAGCTTACCCTGCTGTGCCCTGTTCAAGTTCTTGACCACAGTGCAAAGGCATAACAAAATGGATGTTTTACATCACTAAGTTTTGTGATAGTTTGTTACAGCAATAGATGATTGGATATACTAGGTTAAGAGAACAAATTATACTACAGCCAAGAATTGATTCATTTCTTTTTTTTTAAATAAATTTATTTATTTATTTATTTTTGTCTGTGTTGGGTCTTCGTTGCTGCCTGCAGGCATTCTCTAGTTGCTGTGTGCGGGCTTCTCATTGCGGTGGCTTCTCTTGTTGCAGAGCACGGGTTCTAGGCGCACGGGCTTCAGTAGTTGTGCCTCATGGGCTCTAGAGCGCAGGCTCAGTAGTTGTGGTGCACGAGCTTAGTTGCTCCGTGGCATGTGGGATTTTCCCAGACCAGGGCTCAAACCCGTGTCCCCTGCATTGGCAGGTGGATTCTTAACCACTGCGCCACCAGGGAAGCCCTCATTTGTTTCTTTAAACACACACACACACACACACACACACACACACACACACACACACACACACACTTCCTTAAATACATATTTTTCTCAACGGCATTTCTCATAAGAAATCTTTTCTACTTATAAACAAATAGCTTCATTATATTAGCAAATAAGTTAACCTCTGAAATTATAATCACTCAGACCAAAATCCTATTGATATTTAAATGGAACTGAGAAATAAAAGCTAAAATTAAATTACCAGTTATAATCTTGTCTAGTAATCTAGTGTCATTTCCCTCAAATAAGGAGGTATATTTCCATTACTCAACTTTGATCTATCAAACTTCAGTTACAAAAACTATGAAGACAATTTTCTTGAAATCATAACTACTGAAAAGTAGAATCCAAATTTATGAACAAACTGATGCAAGCTCTAGTCAGCTTCCTTAATTAGATGTTTGTATGTAAAATTCTTATGTAAACAAGTTCTTAATTTAGTATTTCAAAACCAACTAATATATTTGTCTACAACCTGGCACAAACACATAACCTCAGAATTATTTCATCTCCCATAATAAGCTTCCATTCACTATAGGACCATGATGAGGTTTGTACCCAGGACCTGGATAAAGTTACAGAACTATAAGCAGCCTGGCTGTGATAACAAGGAACGAACAGTGATGAAAAGCAGCTTTATCACCTCATATTCCTTAAAATCTGCATTAGAAGAAGGTGAATGTAGGGACTTCCCTGATGGCACAGTGGATAAGACTCCACGCTCCCAATGCAGGGGGCCTGGGTTCAACCCCTGGTCAGGGAACTAACTAGATCCCACATGCATGCTGCAACCAGGAGTTCAAATGCCGCAACTAAGGAGCCAACGAGCCGCTTAAACTAAGGAGCCTGCCTGCCACAACTAAAGAGCTGGTGAGCCACAACTAAGAGGCCCTGGGGCCGCAACTAAGGAGCCCACCTGCCACAACTAAGACCCAGTGCAACCAAATAAATAAGGAAGGTGAATGGAGACACAATGGAAACACTTTCCTTGTGCCTTTTAATGTGAATCACTAAGGAAGTAGGATGTGTGTGTTATAAATCTTCTGAGTACAGATCTTTTATTTTATACATTAAGAACTAAGACTACAGAAATAAGATGACTTTCTGAAGACCACTGTAGTAGAGACTGCTTATCTCCTTCCACAGTTATGGGACTGTGGCGGTGCACTTGGCACACTAGATATTCCAACCTCCTGTGCAGTAAGAATGATCATATACTAAGTTCTCTCCAGTGGAATGTTGAGTAGAAATGACCTGTGTCACTTCAGGTTAGAGCGTTTAAGAAAGTCTGTATGCCACCTACACCTTCTCTTTCCTCTTTCACTGGTCACAAAGGAAGAAAGAGTCATGAGACGAAAGAAACCACCTGGAATAGAACCACCTACCAAAGAGGACCATCCACTTTGGACTGTTCCATGAGTAAGAAATAAACGTCTATTATGTTTGAGATATTATTCATTTTCAGTCTGTTACAGCAATTTGGACTTCACTAGTTTAGTCAAACACATAGTTTAGGTAGCTGCAAGACCGTGATTAAAAATCACATATGAACACAAAAGACCGCAACCATCTTGAGGAAGAACAAAGCTGGAAGTATCATGCCCCCGAAATAAAACTACATATACTATAAAGCTACAGTAATCAAAACAGTATGGGGCGGGGGGGGGAACCTCCCTGGTGGTCCAGCGGCTAAGGCTCCACACTCCCAATGCAGGGGGCCCAGGTCTAATCCCTGGTCAGGGAACTAGATACCACATGCCACAACTTAGAGTTTGCATGCTGCAACTAAAGATCCCGCATGCCGCAGCAAAGATCCCACATGCCACAACAAAGATCAGGCATGTCACAGCAAAGATCCAGTGCAGCCAAATAAATAAATAAATATCTTTATGAAAGAAAAAACCAGTATGGGGGAATTCGTGGCCGTCCAGTGGTTAGAACTCCACACTTTCACTGCCAAGGGCCCAAGTTTGATCCCTGGATGGGGAACTAAGATCCCACTAGCCATGCAGCACAGCCAAAACAAAACAAAACAGAACAAAAAAAATAACAGTATGGTACTAGCACAGAAACAGACACACAGATCAAGGAACAGAATAGAGAATCCAAAAATGAACCCACACTTATACATCAATTAATCTACAACAAAGGAGGTAAGGATATACAATGGGGAAAAGAGAGCCTCTTCAATAAATGTTGTTCAGAAAACTGGACAGCTACATGAAAAAGAATCAAACTAAACTACTTTCTTACATAGTATACAAAAATAAACTCAAAATGGGTTAAAGACTTAAATGTCTGAAACCATAAAACTCATACAAGAAATCACATGCTGCATGCTCTTTGACATTGGTCTTGGCAATATTTGGGGGGATATGTCTCCTCGGACAAGGGAAACAAAACCAAAAATAAGTGGGACTACGTCAAACTAAAAAGGTTTTGCACAGCAAAGGAAACTATCAACAAAATGAAAAGGCAGCCCACTGAATGGGAGAAGATATCTAGAAACAAGATATCCAATAAGGGGTTAACACCCACAATATAAACTCATACAACTCAACATCAAAAAACAAACAATCCAATTACAAAATGGGCAGAGAACCTGAACAGATGTTTTTCCAAAGAAGACATACTGATGGCCAACAGACACATTAAAAAGATGCTCAGGGCTTCTCTGGTGGCGCAGTGGTTGACAGTCTGCCTGCCGATGCAGGGGACACGGGTTCGTGCCCTGGTCCAGGAAGATCCCACATGCTGCGGAGCGGCTAGGCCCGTGAGCCATGGCCGTTGAGCCTGCGCGTCCGGAGCCTATGCTCCGCAACGGGAGAGGCCACAACAGTGAGAGGCCCGCGTACCACACAAAAAAAAAGATGCTCAACATCACTAATCATCAGGGAGATGTAAACCAAAACTACAATGAGATACCACCTCCACCTGTCAGAATGGCTATCATCAAACAAAAAACCAAGTAACAAGTGTTGGCGAGGATGTGGAGAAAAGGGAACACTGTGCATTGTTGGTGGGATTGTAAACTGGTGCAGCCATGATTGGAAAACAGTATGGAGACTCCTCAAAAAATTAAAAATAGAACTGCCATATGAGCCAGCAATTTCACTTCTGGGTAATCTGTCCAAAAATAATCAAAATATTAATTCAAAAAGATATATGCACTCCAATGTCTACTGCAGTATTATTTACAACAGTCAAGATACGGAAGCAACCTAAGTGTCCATCAATAGACAAATTGATAAAGAAGGTGTAATATCTGTATCTATAGTGGAATATTACTCAGCCATAAAGGCGGGAGGGGATCTTGCCATTTTTGACAACATGACTGGATCTAGAGGGCATTATGCTAAGTAAAATAAGTCAGACGAAACAACAAATGCTGCATGATCTCAGTCACAAGTGGAATCTAAAAACCAAACAAATAAAACAAAATGAAAACAGACTCATAGATACAGAGAGCGAACAGGTGTTTGCCAGAAGAAAGGGGGGTGAGGAATGGGCAAAATAAGTGAAGGGGATTAAAAGGTACAAACCTGCAGTTATATAAGTCACAGGTATATAATATACAGCATAAGGAATAGGGTCAATAATAACTTTGTATAGGGATAGATGCTTATTAGACTTATCTTGGTGATCATTTCATAATGTACGCATATTTCAAATCACTATGTGGTACACCTGAAACTAACATAATATTGTACATAAACTGTTTCAATTAAAAAAAAGAAAAACCTCATATATGCTCCCTCAGTTACATTCAGTCCAATGCTCTGTGTACTCTACCACTGTGTTTTCCTTATCGCCCTTCTCCAACCAAACAGAAAACGGAATTATGAAGAGGAGTGGGCAACAACATTGATGAGGCTAACATTATGATGTCCCCAAATCATTCACTATTTAAACTCAACAGCTTTAATCCTTGTTTATCACTTTACACATACATTTTTTAATCCCCTGGTAGAAAAGAACATGTTGACAGCTCTCTTTCTCCTCCTGACTAGTCATCTGACTAAAATTACTGTATTTTTCATAAGTAAGTATAGAGACACAAAGTATGTTGAATTTGAGGCAAGTAGAGCCAAGAGCGTTTTCCAAGAGAAGGGGATATTTTAACACAGACTTGAAGAGGAAATTGGCTAGGCAAAGGGAAAAAGAACATACGCAAAGACCTAAGAAACCTTAAGTATTTGAGGAATTCAAAGATTACCCTTTGGAACAGAGCGAGATGGAAAACAGAGGCAGAATGGTAGTGGAGGGGCTGGCCAAATCTCCATTCTGGCAGGCCACATTAAGGTATTGCTCTTCATGCAAAAAACAAGAGGAGACTCAATGAAGAATGTTAAACAAGTGAATAAAAGCTGATAGAATAAATTAATTTTAATACACTTCAGTGAGAAAATGAATAGGCAAAGAACATAAACCCAACAGAAAAATGGGCAAAATAATTAAATAGAAATTTCACAGGAGCCAAAAGTCCCATAAGCATATGAGGCAGGGGTAGAATATTCAAACTCATTAGTCACCAAAGAAATGTAAATTAAAACCACAATGAGATACCATTTCATAGATCACTGCTGGAGGGAGAATGAATTGATTCAACCTCTTCCAAGAAGTTTGGCATCAAAAATTCCATTAGAGGGGGCTTTCCTGGTGGCGCAGTGGTTGAGCATCCGCCTGCCAATGCAGGGGGCACAGGTTCGTGCCCCGGTCTGGGAAGATCCCACATACCGTGGAGTGGCTGGATCCATGAGCCATGGTCGCTGAGCCTGTGCGTCCAGAGCCTGTGCTCCCCAACGGGAGAGGCCACAGCGGTGAGAGGCCCGCGTACCGCAAAAAAAAAAAAAAAAAAATTCCATTAGTGGACTTCCCTGGTGGCAGAGTGGTTAAGAATCCTCCTGCCAATGCAGGGGACACAGGTTCCATCCCTCGTCCGGGAAGATCCTACATGTCGTGGAGCAACTAAGCCCGGTGCCACAACTACTGAGCCGCACACCTAGAGCCTGCGCTCCACAACAAGAGAAGCCACAGCAATGAGAAGCCTACGCACAGCAACGAAGAGTAGCCCCTGCTCACTGCAACTAGAGAAAGCCCGCACACAGCAACAAAGACACAATGCAGCCAAAAATAAATAAAATTAGAAAAAAAAAATTCCATTACTAGGTATACATCCTAGGAAAACTCTTATCCAAGGCTGTCACACGTACATGGGTATTCAATGTGAAATTTTTCACAGTCTCCAAAAACTAGACACAACCTAAATGTGCATTAATAGAATGGATCAATAAATTATATATTTTACAATACAGGAAATTAATACAGCTATACACATCACCATGAATGAACCGTACTAACAATGTAAAATCAAAAAAAGAATATTTGATTCCATTTACTTAAACATAAACATAAAGTCAAATATTGTTCAGAGATGCAAACAGAGATGGTAAAGTTATAAAGAAAAGCTTAAGAAAATAACAAAAAATTCAGCAAAGTATAGCTTGGGGAGAGGGAGGGAGATACGATCGAAGAAGGCACTTATTACTGATCTGGCTGTTATGCAGAGTTGTTCATTTCTCATCATTCTTTAAACTAGAAATTTAAGTTCTCATGTGCTCTTCTGTATAGATGCTAAATTTCACACTTTTTAAAAATGGATTAACAGCAATAACAGATGTAAAGCCCCTCGGCAGCATCTGGCATGGAGAATCCATTTGATGGGAACCCACTCCCCATTTTACTGTGACTATGACCTCAGTGTTACTGATAAACCTAAGTTCTAGATTTTTGCTATCACCCACAGTTGCTTCTTCTCCTCTCTTCCTACCTAAGAATCCTGACCGTCCTCATGCCCCTAACTACTTCTCCTTATCACCTTTGTCTTTAACTCTGGATTCTAGGAGGGAAGTGACATTAGCATCTACAGCAAGGAATTGTGATCCTGTTCATCTCCATTCCTGCCACCCTTGCTGAAACCTAGAGAGTGAGTTCCTGAATGACAGTTACAGGCTCTTTCGTCTTTGCAGTTCTTTCTGCACAGTGCCTGATACAGGACCTCAGTAACTATCTGCTGACGGATGAATAAATAAATACATTACAGAGCTAAGCTACTAGTGAAAATAAGATTAAAGTAAAATCAGGCTGGTGCTTCCTCATGTTCTCTAAGCCCTTTCACAGTTTTAAAGACTCTCTTGGCTGCTCAGGAACAACAGAAAGACAATTCCAAAGTTGCTTTAAAACCTCTGCCCACAAAAATAGTAGATGTGTAGTCATCAACTGTATATAATAATCTCCATTCATTAATAATTCTTAAAACTCTGAATAAAAAATTTAGATCCTTCTTCAAAGTAACAAAAATGATTTTCCATTTCAATTTTTACAATTATAATTTACTATTATTTTATTTTAAAAATTACATTTAAAATGTACTCTATGTATAATGCATAAAACTAGTTCATCCTCTACATAAACAAAACGATGATATTTGATAACATGTGACTGTTTAGCAAGCTCTTATATTGGAAAATTGTACTGAGATCAACAAGGCAGCCATTTATATTGCCTTTTATACACTACTTCCCCTGTCATGTGGCAGTCAAAAGGCTAAGTGAGATGCTTACAGCAAAGAAAACAGTTTTGAAAGGTCATGCTACACAGATAGCCAGAATTTCTTTCACAATATCCTTACTGTCTGTGGTAGACTATATGACAATCTAACCACAGTTATTTTCTGAGTAAAAGCAAAAAGCATGTTATCAAAGAACCAGAAACAGTAGGCACTCAACAATATAATCTTTATGAACATTTTTCTAATGCAGAAACATCCAGTGCATATTAAAGAAAAAGAATCCTGAGTCAAAGACAAAGAACTGGAGGAAGAGGAACTAGTAAAATCTGGAAGGCAAGTTTAAACCACTCAGTTTATTCATAATATTCATATAACATGATAAGCTTCTAAAGTAAACTTTTTCAAATTAAAACATGTGATTTACCAAGGAAAAGCATAACTATAACAATATTGAAGCATGAATATGATCTATTTCAAAATTTCCAAATCTTAATGACAATTGCAAACAAGGTACAAAGCTTCAAAATCCTCTCTGCAGGAGCTGTAATCCCATCAGCACTTTTTTTTTCCCCTTAGTAACTTTTATCAGTCTATTATCCATCTGAACAAGGAATGTCTTTTCCCAACTGTTACACAGACAGTGTGTCAGTCAACAGCATGATGAAAATTTCTCCACCTCCTTATAAAATTTCCAATTTTCAAGTGTATCCTTTGGGGGGAAAAAAGCATTCTAACTCATTTAATCATCTTGTCCTATCCTGGGAGATCATAGTTATTCCTGTCCAGTAATCAAAACACATAGCTTTCTCCTAAGCCAAGTGAAGGTACTTGGTACATTAAACACCACAGCCAGGTTACATAGACAGAATAACCATAAGTTTTTGGCAATGAATTCTTTTCAAGGGTCCATAATTTTAATTCCTGTGAGGATCTCTCACTAAAATTTAACCAGGTGACAACTTTCTTTACCAGTTCTGACCTTATAGCAGAGCATGAGGATGTGTTAATTCTAAACCTACTAGAAAATGATCTAAGATAAACCTTCTTTTAAGGAAATAAATATACTTAAAACATTCCACTGTTCAAAACCAAAAACAAACTATAAGCCAAATCCAGGCAAAGATGTGGAGAATTATAACCCTTGTATGTTATTGGTGGGAATGTAAAATGGTGCAACCACTGTGGAAGAAAATATAGCAGTTCTTAAAATATTTAAACAAAACTACCAAATGATCCAGCAATTCTACTTCTGGGTATATATCCAAAAGAATTAAAAGCAGGGAGGAAGTCACACAGGTATTTGTACACCCACGTGCATAGCAGTATTATTAACAATAGCCATAAGGTGGAAACAACTCAAATTTCCCTCAATAGATGGGCGGATAAACAAAATATGGTATGTACATACAATGGAATATTATTCAGCCTTAAAAAGGACACTGTGATACATGCTACAACACAGATGAACCTTGAGGACATTATGCTAAGTGAAATAAACCAGCCATGAAAGAACAAACATTGTATGATTCCACTTATACGAGCTACTCAGAATAGGCAAATTCACAGAAACAGAAAGTAGAATAATGTTTATCAGGGATTGGGCTGATAAAAAAGTTGTGGAGAGGGATAGTGGCGATGGTTGCACAACACTGTGAATATATTTATGCCAGGGAATTGTACATTTAAAAACCGTTAGGGACTTCCCTGGTGGCGCAGTGGTTAAACAGTCCGCCTGTCAATGCAGGGGACATGGGTTTGATCCCTGGTCCAGGAAGATCCCACATGCTGCAGAGCAATTAAGCCCATGCGCCACAACTACTGAGCCTGTGCTCTAGAGCCCACGAACCACAACTACTGAAGCCCGCGTGCCTAGAGCCCGTGCTCTGCAGCAAGAGAAGCCACCGCAATGAGAAGCCCGCATACTACAACAAAGAGTAGCCCCCACTCACCACTAGAGAAAGCCCGTGCGCAGCAACAAAGACCCAATGCAGCCAAAAAATTAAAATAAAAAATAAGTAAAAAACAATAAAAATAAAAACGGTTAAAATGGTCAATGTTCAGGAAGAACATATTGAGCTCTTTCCAAATGCCCACATTTGTACATATCCCAAATTTAATGATTCCATCATTTATGAAATTTATAAAATTCCTTCATTACTTATTTCAGAGGGAAGTTACTGATAGGATGAAATATGATGACAAAATAAGAACAATAAGGTCACACAGAGTTGTAGATGCTTAACATTTATTTAAGCTCACTCATGCTGAGTACTTGTCATGATGCACTCGTAATAAATGCCATTTTACTGGGACACAATTTGGAATCATGTGTTTTGGAGATCACAGAGGATCTTTGAATATGTTAAATTTGAAAATGTCAAGGGTGAGGCTAATGTATTTTTACTTCACTAGCTTTAGGCAGCTAAGGAACACTGGATTTAGAGACAACTCGGAGTTCTATAGCTGTGGGGGTTTTTTTCTTAGTATTCAATGTCAATGAGCAAAGTAACCAGACCTCTTCTTTCAATTTAGAGGAAAAAGTCTTTATTTTATTTTCTGGCTGCACTACGTGGCTTGCGGGATCTTAGTTCCCTCACCAGGGTTTGAACCTGGGCCCTCGGCAGTGAAAGCTCGGAGTCCTAACCACTGGACTGCCAGGGAATTCCCAGGGAAAGGTCTTTAACTGATCATGAGTGTTGCTTCTATACTCCTGACACCATCTCTCAATCAATCATGATGTGATTTGGAAATCCCCTTTTTATTAAAGTTTTTTAAAAGGGAGTACTCTTGGGTATTTCATTTCTCAATTTACAGGTAGAAGCAACAGCAAGAGAAGGCCCCCTTGACAATGTGAAATGAGTCAACTTATTCTTTCAATCCATCTCAGTCGTATATCTGCTTTGAGTAAAGAAAAGTGAGCAATACTGTGCAGATGAAACTGAACATTCAGATGCTTTGTACGCATGAAGAAGCTTACCTAATTCATGTATAGCAAGTGTTAACTTATCATAAAAAAATAAAGTCAAACTGGTCAATTTTGTTATGCACATTTTACAATTTTAAAAAGCCCGGGGCTTCCCTGGTGGCGCAGTGGTTGGGAGTCTGCCTGCCGATGCAGGGGACACGGGTTCGTGCCCCGGTCTGGGAAGATCCCACATGCTGAGGAGCGGCTGGGCCCGTGAGCCATGGCTGCTGAGCCTGCGCATCAGTGAGAGGCCCGCGTACCGCAAAAAAAAAAAAGCCCAAATCCAGGGACTTCCCTGATGGTCCAGTGGTTAAGACTCCACACTCCAAATGCAGGGGGCCAGGGTTCGATCCCTGATCGGGGAACCAGATCCCGCATGCTGCAAGTAAAAGATCCCGCATGCTGCAACTAAGACCCGGCGCAGCCAGATAGCCAGATAGATAGATAGATATTTTTTAAAATTAATTCATTAATTTTAAAAAACCCAAATCAAAATAAACTTAATTATCAGGAACTACAAGGCCTTCATGCATCCAATCCACCTTTCTCTACTCTTCCTACTTCCCTGTGGGATTAAAAAATCTGTTTTATTGTACATCCCCTTCTCTTATCATTGCCTCAGACACTTCAAACATCTGGCCTCACAGTTAGCCACAAGCTACACTGCTCAGCCATAGCCTTGCCTTTCACCCCTCCTGTATCTTCATCCCTGGATCTGCACCTCCACCATCAAAAAGAAGAAAACCCAAAGTCTACAACCTGACTCTAGCTCTTCTACCTTCACAATGTCAGCTTCTACTTCCTCGTGCCTCACTTACTCCATTTCAGTCACACTGGCCCTCTTACTGCTCCTAGAACACATCAAGTACAGTCCACCCTCAGCTCCCCCACCCCTAAGCCAAATATCTACCTGGTCTACTCCCTTAACTTCACTTAGAGCTGTGAGCCCAAATGTCACCTAATTAGAGAGGGTTTCCCTAAATCACACCTTATAAAACAGTAAGCCTACCCTTCCCCTGTCAATATCTACCCTTCCCTAATACATTTCCCTAATATATTTTTAATGGTACTGATTACCATCCATCACAGTATATATTTACTTACTGTTTATCTTCCCCACCCTCATTAGAACATCAATTCCATGAGAAAGGAGCCTCTGTTTTTGTTGACTGTTATAACCCCAGCAGCTAGCACAGTTCTTGGTATATTAGGAGGTGAATATATTATCAATAAATATGTGTTGAACCAATCATGGCCTCCAATCCCTTGTGCATTACCTTTTACCAAGCCTATATCTCCATAGACAGTTATTCCAACCACCAATGCCAAATTTCTCATTTCCATCTTAAAGGTTACGCTAGCTAAATTCACACTGCCTGCCATGTCAAGTTGTTTATGTTGAACTAGCCTTTATGATTGGTCAACAATCCTTTCTATCCTATCCTGGTGATCATATTAAGTTCCTCCACCATGGTCTCTGACCTGGTCAATTCTAACAGTCTCTTAACTGATCTCCTTGCTTTTCCTGTACTCCTACAGTCCATCTTTAATAAAGCAGCCAGAGGAATCTTTAAAACATGTAACATATCATGACTTTTCTGTGTAAAACCTTTCCTTAAAAGGTTTCCTTGAGTCTAAACTCTTTACCATGTCCATAGGAACCAACATGGCCTGGCCCTGCCTACTTCTTTAACTTCATCTCATGACTCTATGGTTCTCATCCACTCTGTTCCAGAACTCTGGCTTTCTTTCCATTCTTCAAATACATCAAGCTCATTTCTACCTTGAGATTTTCATGCTAGCTTTATTTTCAAGTGACTGAATCCTTGTCTTTCATACCTTACCTTAAAGTCACCTCCTCAAAAGTAGCCAGTAAGTCACTTTATCAACTGCCCTCCTCAGATCACATTACAATTTGGTGTTTTTATTGTTCGTTTCAACGATCGGCTTCATGAGAAAACTTATCAGGACTTCCCTGGTGGCGCAGTGGTTAAGACTCCACGCTCCCAATGCAGGCGGCCCGGCTTCAATCCCTGGTCCGGGAACTAGATCCCACATGCATGCCGCAACTAAGAGTTTACATGCCACAACTAAGGAGCCAGCGAGCTGCAACTAAGACCCAACTCAACAAAATAAATAAATAAAAACACACCTGGCACAAAGCAGGTGTTCAATGAATATCTGCTGAAGTTGGAAATTACCCTATAACATTTTTCCTAAATGTTTTCTCCTTCCAGAATCCCAACCCCACCACTGATTAACGATTTGCCTTGTAGATAACCTCAATCCCCATCTTCAATTAACCTCTCTAAAAAGCTTTAAACACTACTGACCCCTCCTCTCTCCTTCATGAAGTTGTGTTTAATCTGTGGTAAACATAATCCTAAGTACCTGAATATCTTAAAACAAGGCCTAGGACTTCCTTCCCATCCCCACCCCAGAATAACTAAAAGATTTAGGATCTAAGCAAGATTCACATCTTCCTTCTATACTTAACTTCTGAAAAAATGATATAAGTAATTAAAGATACGAAATTGGATACTTACCTTGAAATGACAGCCCCCATTTCAGTCTTTTAGGAAAACAGATGGCATTACTTATTTTTTAAAAGTGAAGTTTTCATGGAAGACTTTTTCAGATTAGAAGATACGCTGCCAAAAAGGGTGAAGATAAAAGATATTAACACCTAAATGGACTAAATTAAAAATAATTTTACTACTTATATGACATAATTGCTTATAACTGTATTTTTAAATATGGGGAAAATATAGAAAACACATGAACCACAATATTTAAGTTACAGAACATTACAGCTGAAAGGGAGTTAAGTGGACGTCCTGTGCAACTATCTGGATTCTCTTATGTAGATTACCTCCTCTTTCTTGAAAACTTTTCTGTAATATGCTAGTTTTCTTTCTATTTCCCAACCCATTCCTCCAACTGGATCATAAGCTGCTAACCATGAGTAGCTTATTTCATTTTCCCCCTTTTCTTCTTTAATGTAATATTTGACACACACAAAATATATGGAAAGATGAATGTAAGCAAGCATTAAGATGAACACTGTAAATTGTAAATCACCACGCCACATAAGAACATCAGTAACATTACCTACATGCTCCTCTCCTCCCAACCTTTATCCTAAATATTTATTATTCCACTACTTTTTAAAACATACTTTGTCACATATGTATTATGTCATTAAACAATATTTTGTTTAGTTCTGTGTCCCCTGCTCCCTTTTTCAGCTTGATAACTTGGTATGCTAAGTTATCACAGCATACCAAGTCTTCGGGGACTTGAATTTTTTCACTCAATATTTTTCTAAGCTTTATCCATGTTACATTTTCATTGCTCTATATGGTATTTCACTATATAAATATGCCACAGTGTATTTATCTACTCTGTTGACAAACATTTGGATGGTTTAGTTTTTTGCTTTTATCAACATTACTAAACAAGTCTCCAGGTACACTTACAGAAGAATTTCTTAAGGGTTAGGCTTTAAACCTAGAAGTGGAAAATTGGTGAGTTATACATAGGACATCCAAATTCCCAAGTTTACCAAAAATGCCAACATGTCTTCAACTGAATCACCTTACCAATTCTCCAGCAGTATATGAATCGCTAACACATCTTCTCCAATACCTGGTAGAGTCAGATTTCTTAATTTGTAGCAATACAGAACACATAAAATGGCATCACACTGTAATCTGTTTGTCCTTGATTAGGTTGAAGATCTAATAAGGTTGAAGACCTTTTCACAAGTTTATTAATGATCCATGTTTGTTTCTGCATTCCTTTGTTCACAGTTCTTAGGCAATTTTATTGGATTGTCTTTTTCTTATGAAATAATATGCTTTGTATATTCAGGACCAGGACTGGCTACATAATTTGCAGTGCCCAGTACAAAATAAAAAAGCAGGGCCACTTATTCAAAAATTAATTTCAAGACAGTAACAGCTTAGCGTTAAAATACGTGTGGGGCCCTGTATGACTGCACAGGTTGTACATCCATAAAGGTGGCCCTGTTCAGGACACTAATTCTCTATTACATATATTACAATTTTCCTCCCAAGTTTGCGGTTTATCTTTTCATCTTCCTTACGGTGTTTTTAGATGGACATTAATTTTAATGTAGTCAAAAATATCAATCATTTTTTGAGTCAGTTTTCTGGTTCACTGAGAAAATCCTATAGCCTTCATAAAACTTTATGGCTTTGCCTTTTCATCTGAGCCCTAATTCATGAGTGCTTTCCAAGGATCAGTGAGCTCACAGCTCTCTTCTCTCAGCCATTATGCCCCATTCTTCACAAACAACATTTCAGGACTTTATGACCTTTGTGATAGTAGCCTCCTAATCATTATCATTGAATTCATTTCTGGGCAAGCCCACTCAGATTGGATTGGAGGGACTTCCCTGGTGGTCCAGTGGTTAAGAATCCACCTTTCCAATGCAGGGGACGCGGGTTGGATCCCTGGTCAGGGAACTAAGATCCCACATGCCGCAGGGCAACTAAGCCGGCGCGCTGCAACTACTGAGCCCGCATGCTCTGCTGCCCGTTCACCACAACAAAGAGCCCACACACCTCCCACGTGCCGCAACTAAGACCAACACAGCCAAACAAATTAATTAATTTTAAAAAACCAAATTGGACTGGAACTTGTGCCACATGCCAAGTCTGGAATTGTTTACATTTGTCAGTAATACTCCAAGTCAGAAATTTTAATAAAAAATTTCAACCATCTGGTTAGAACATTTTACGTTTAAAAAAAAGGGAGAAAAGGCTGAAAAATCTTCAAGTTTCATTAAATTAGCAGGAATCAAAGGAGAGCATGATTGTTGTTATTAAAGTTGAAAATCTTTTTCATTTGGAACCTTCAAAATAAAATTTGGCTAGGAAGCAAATAATTTAATTCTAGTCTTGGCTTCTTTTCTTTTGAAATAAGGTGAATAATATGCTTTTAAAGTGAAAGCAATGTTATAAAACAAATTTTAGAATGATGTCAAAGTGTATCAGACTGTTTACTTTCCCAAAAGTAAGGTAATTAGTCAACTCAAAAATAACCAATTTGCTGGTACAGGATGTTGACAGCTGAGGAGGCTGTGGGGGGGGGGGGGGCTGGGATAAATGGGAACTCTATGTGCTTCCTGCTCCATTATACTGTAAAACTAAAACTGCTCTAAAAAAATAATATCTATTTAAAAGGGAAAAGGAAAGCAAAAAATAATAACCAATTTGACACAATATAGGGCAAAAACTAATGGGCAAAACTAATTCTAGGGTGTTAGCTGTCAGAATAGTGACTACCCTTGGGAAGGAAGCAAGCAGAAGTGAGTGGGGTGGGAGGTGGTATACAAAAGCAGAGTTTCTGGTCTCCTGGCAGTGTTCTACTTCTTGGTGATGGTTACATGGATCTGTTTACTTTGTGATAAATCATGATACTATATATTGATGATTTTTTGCCATTTACTGTATGTGTTATACTTCACTGAAAAAAGTTAAAAGAAAAAACACAGTGAACCACTATATCGCATTTGTTAGACTGACAAAAAGATCTGACAGTATCAACTGTTTGAGATTATGTGGAATAACCAAAACATTTTACCTTCCTGGTGACAGTGTAAATTAGTATGACCTCTAAGGAAAAATCAATCTGGCATTATCTAACATATTTCATTATTTTTGAGATGAAGTGTTTTCCACATTTTTTTTTTTTTTTTTTGCGGTACGCGGGCCTCTCACTGTTGCGGAGCACAGGCTCCGGACGCGCAGGCTCAGCCGCTCCGCGGCATGTGGGATCTTCCCAGACCGGGGCACGAACCCATGTCCCCTGCATCGGCAGGCAGACTCTCAACCATTGCGCCACCAGGGAAGCCCTGTTTTCCACATTTTAACACCTTTGATATAGAAATGCATCTTACAGTCACTATCAGGTAGCAGGAATGCCTCATGTGAACTTGATTCTTTTTCCTGATGTCCTAATAAGACAACTACAACCTTTAATATTTTAGTACACAAACCATGTAAGGACCATTTGAAAAAAGAATATATATCCTGGCTGTAGTCTGAAATCTTTGTTGACATCTTTTGGTAAAAATCACCAAAAAACATCCAGAATGAGTGTCAGAGGCTTATAAAAAATCCACCTCACTACACCCTTAAGATTTATACACTCTGCTGTACATATGTTACACTTGAATTAGAAAAAAAAAGTATAAATAAGGATAACAATTTCTGCTTCAAAAACCCCATGAAATAGTTAAGTTCACAGAACACGGGGCGTGGGGGGAGTCTTAAAAATATGGACAGACTCCCAACCTCACGCATTAGAAAAATGCAAATTAAAATTACACAATTTTCAACCTGTTTACCATGGTACATTGTTGGCAAGGCTGTGAAGAAATATACGTCATCCAGCATAACAACAACATAATGTAAGTATGTGATTTATGTAACCTTATTGTGGTAAATATTTTGCAATATATACCTGTATCAAATCATTACACTGTACACCTTAAATTTACATGATGTTATATGTCAATTAAATCTCAATAAAGCTGGGGAAGGGGGAGAGAAACACACATTACCTCTTTTCATTGGTGGGAGAGTCAGGGTCCAAACATAAGGGCAATTTAGCAATCTATCAAAATTACAACGATATATGGCCTTTTATTAGTAATACCACATCTGAATTTATTCCATAATTATATACTTGCATATGGGCAAAATGCCATATGTACAAGGTAGTTCACTGCAATACTGTTACAATAATAAAAAACCAGAAACAAGCCAAACGTCTACCAACAGGGAATTGGTTAAATAAATTATCCAAAGGGAAATCATACAAGTTAAAAAACAAAACAAAACTATATACTCTATGGAAAGGTCTTTGGTAAAGATCTCCACTGTTAAGTAAAAAACACAATGTACAAAGGGGAGGGTAAGAAGACCAATCTGCAGAACAACGGGTATAGTACGCTACCTTTGGAGTTGGTGAGTTTTTTGGATAGAAAAAAGTGTCTGTACTTTTATTGCCTTTATTTATGTAAAGAAACTCTAGAAGAATCCCTAAGAGGCTAATAAATAGTTTCCGGGACAGAGTGGAGTGTTGGAGGAATGCAGTAAATAGGAACAGGGTGGCTGAGGGCTAGAGGTGGGAAAGTTTCTACTGTTTAACTTTCTTATATTGAAAAGGTTTTTAATCCCATGGGAATCTATTACTATTATCCATAGATTAGTAAATTAATAAACCAAAATAGGGTCCAAATACTATCAACATACACACACGATGACAAAAACTATTCTTTTACTGTCTCTGTAACTGAGGCAACAACATTATCCATCTCACTGAAGTCTGTAGTGTGAACACATCTATCTGGCCTAAGTCATCAGCCCAAGATCTCTAATACTACT
This sequence comes from Delphinapterus leucas, assembly GCF_059928025.1. Lineage (NCBI taxonomy): Eukaryota > Metazoa > Chordata > Mammalia > Artiodactyla > Monodontidae > Delphinapterus > Delphinapterus leucas. The sequence goes on along the minus strand of NC_143132.1, from coordinate 130,572,134 downwards.
TTCCTTGAGAAAGTATGTTTCCTCCGAAATTCCATTTTGCTTCTCTCAGAGTCAGGGTCAACCTCCTCTCCCCTAACAGTTATATAAAGCCTCATGTCTCTTCTGAACAAAAGCCTCACCTAAGGATTCTCACACTCTCACCTGGTAAGTCCAGGGGCTAGTCTTTTCTACTCACCAGTAATTCACCCTAATAACTAAATCATGGTCTAATAAATAAGGGAATGTACAAAAGGGAGGCATCTAGTGTTTGCCGCCAGTAGTATCTCCTCCTTAAACTAAAACAATGAGATAATCCCTATACTGAATTGTCCTCCATACTGAATTATATCATTCATCTCTCATTTACCTAAAATGCAAGACACTATTTGACTAAATTCTGGTAACGACAAGATTAAGTATGAGAGAGTTTGGGGTGCAAGCCTCTGTGCAGATGTTGCTGTCTGTCCATCAGGCCAGCTCCTATGCACCTACACCAGTTCAGGTGGCATTTTCTCTAGAGCCCTTTCTGATCCCCCAAGGCTTACTCCCATGGGATCCTGCTATGACTTGTATGTAACTCATTTATTACAGTGCATTACAAATATTAGTTTGCTTATCTCCCCTGCAGGACTGTGGATCCCTCAGAGCAAGTAGAGAGTCATATTCATATTTACAATCCAAGTACCTGCAAAATGCCTTTGATTAGGGCAGGTAATCAAAAATGTTCACTGAATGAATTAAAGAAACTACACGTGTAGCTAAAATCCCACTTAATGTTCTGCTTAACCCCAAAGGCATTTTACTTCATTCAGTCCCTGTTTTGAAGAAAACAGCAACTCCAATAACACTTTTCCTTACTGAAATATATCAGTATCTTAGATGTAAAGCTTTCATACATATAGAATCACTGAAAATATTAAGAAAACATCTCAATCAGTTTAGAAGTGTTACATAAACCTATGTAAAAAGTTAAGTATGTCTACTAGGGCTTCCCTGGTGGCGCAGTGGTTGAGAGTCCACCTGCCGATGCAGGGGACACGGGTTCGTGCCCCGGTCCGGGAAGATCCCACATGCCACGGAGCGGCTGGGCCCGTGAGCCATGGCCACTGAGCCTGTGCATCCGGAACCTGTGCTCCGCAACGGGAGAGGCCACAATGGTGAGAGGCCCGCGTACCACAATCAATCAATCAATCAATAAAAAGTTAAGTATGTCTACTAAAAGTTAATAAAGGGACCTCCCCGGCAGTCCAGTGGTTAAGAATCCATGCTTCCATTGCAGGGAGCACAGGTTGGATCCCTGGTCAGGGAACTAGGATCCTACATGCCACATGGCATGACCTCCCCCCCACAAAAAAAATGGTAATAAAGTAGAAAAACAGCTGCTGTTGGAATGCTAAATTTTTATGAACTTTTGTTCATTTTTTGTTTTAAAGAAATTATGAGATATAATGATAACAAGAAATAAGTATATATAACATTTTCTAAGAAGGTAGACAGCGTTATAGGGACCAAGCATTTCTCCCAGAGTCTCAAACACTAACTGATACAGACATTCCAATAAGGGCTGTCCCATGTGGCTTGAGGAAAAGGAAGCAGAGAACAGAATAATCAACTATTCAAATACACCTAAGAACTGTGCGACAGACAGGTGTTTACAATTCAAAATGGGTTTTCAAATTTTATCAAATACTGGCAAAAGCTGGGAAACAAGGAGAAAAGCAAACTTTAAGGATGCCTTTTAAATACATCCTAGTTAACCTAGTTAACATAGAAGATAGTTATTCTTTTGTACTCTGCTTTTTTTCTTTAACAATCCTGGAAATTACTTTGTATCAGTTCACAGAGATCTTCCTGATTCTTTTTTTACATCTGGACTGTACTTCACTGTGTAGATATACCACTGTTTATGGGTATTTAGATTGTTTCCAATATTTTAACAGTGTAAACTACTGATATCCTCCTGTTCTGCTTCCCCTCAAACAACATCTCAGACAAAAAACCAAAAAAAACTGGCTCTACCAGCCAAAACATATCAAACTCAACCAACACTCCCACTGTCCCTGACACAGCCTCAGTCTAAGCCAGGGGTCCCCAACCCCCAGGCCATGGACCGGTACCACTCCATGCTCTGTTAGGAACCGGGCTGCACAGTGGCAGGCGGGCAAGCAAGCAAAGCTTCATCTGTATTTAGAGCCGCTCCCCATCACTCCCCATCGCTCGCATTACCACATGAGCTCCACCTCCTGTCAGATCAGCAGCAGCATTAGAGTCTCATAGGAGAGCGAACCCTACTATGAACTGCGCAAGCGAGGGATCTAGGCTGCGTGCTCCTTATGAGAATCTAATGCCTGATGATCTGGGGTGGGGCTGAGGCAGTGATGCTAGTGCTGGGGAGTGGCTGCAAATACAGACTATCATTAGAGAGAGGTCTGACTGCACAGAGAGACCATAATAAATCAATTGCTTGCAGATTCATATCAAAACCCTATCAGTGAGTGGCAAGTGAAAACAAGCTCAAGGCCCCACTGATTCTGCATTATGGTGAGTTGTATAATTATTTCATTATATATTACAATGTAATAATAATAGAAATAAAGTGCACAATAAATGTAATGTGCTTGAATCATCCTGAAACCACCCCCTTCCCCAACCCTCTGTGGAAAAATTGTCTTCCATGTAACCGGTCCCTGGTGCCAAAAAGGTTGGGGACCGTTGGTCAAAGCCACTATCAGCATTTCTGGGCTGTTCTGCTTCAGCACCCTCCTAATCAGTCTCTCTGTCTCCACTCTAGCTGCCCTACAGTTTATCTGTGTCAGAGTAACTACAATGTACCTCACAGAGCAGAAATCAGATTTACTCCGATTGTTTGCTTAATACCTTACAAAACTTCCCACTGTAACCCTACCTGAGTTGCAACTATGCACTACAAAGACCTTTTATGATCTGGTACTTGTCTACCTCTGACTTCATCTTCCATTCTTCCTCACTGACTTCTTTCTAGTCATAATGATTTGCTTTTTGTTCCTCTCACTCTTACTTTGTTCCTTAACTTAGTGCTTTTGTACTTGCTATTCTTTCAGATTAGAATGTTCTGCCCCAGGTCATCTACCACCTTCTAACATCCATGTCTCAATTCAAAAGTTACCTCTTCTAAGAAGTTTCCTGTGTACCACAATTAAGATTGTAACCTGGTTCATTCCCTACCACTTTACTACCTTCATAATAGTTAACAGTACTTGCAATTCTCATTTATTATTTACATGTTTTTTTCTTCCACAGGAAAATACGAAAAGTCTTGAGGATAGCTTGTAATCCATGTAACTTTAACTCTCTATTATTTTTTAAACTTTTCTATTAAGTCTGAAATTGTTTCCAATATTTCTCCATGGAATTGCCTATTCTGGACATTTTATATAAATGGAATCATACAATACATAGTCTTCTGTGACTGGCTTCTTTGACAGCATAATGTTTTCAAGGAACATCGATACTGCAGCATGTATAAGAATTGCATTCCTTTTTAAGACTGAATACTATTCCACTGTATGGATAAAATGCATTTTGCTTATCCATTCATTAGCTGTGGACATTTGGGTTGTTTCCACTTTTTGGCTATTATGAATAAGACTGCTTTGAACACTCATGTACAAGTTTTTGTATGAACATGTGTTTCAATTCTCTTGGCCATAAACCTAGCAGTGGAATTGCCGTGTCATATGGTAATTCTGTTTAACATTTTAAGGAACTGACAAACTGCTTTACCAAAACAGATGCGCTACTTTACAATCCAACCAGCAATGTATGAGGATTCCAAATCCACATGCAACATTTGTTACTGCCCATCTTTTGATTATAGCCATACTTGTAATGTGAAGCACATCTCATTATGGTTTCAATTTACATTTCCCTAATGACAGATAATGTTGAGCAATTGTTCATGTGCTTATTAGCCATTTTTATATCTTCCTTGGAAAAACATTTATTCAAACCAGTTTGCCTATTTTTAAGTTGGGTTATTTAAATTTTTATTATTGAGTTGTAAATGTTCTTTATATTATTATATATATTCCTTATCAGATATATGCTTTTCTAATATTTTCTCATTGGCCCTCTATTTGAACATTCGGCTCTGAGTTTTCTTATTAACTTAATCTCTAGGTTCAGAAGTCTGTCAGAACTTACAACCATAACTGACATATTAAAAACAGTTTACAAGAATTTGGTATCACTGACAAATGGTTACCTGAAACCCACATTTTATAGGAAATACAATAATTTCTTTAAGGACTTGAAGTCACAGATTATTCATCTGTTGTCAATGTTAAATAGTATTGTAAGCAAAGAACACCCTTGATATACAAAATGCTGACAGCCAATTTAGCAAATAAAATCAAAAACACAATCTTCTAACCTCCTTATATTTAAAAATACATATATAGTAAAATAGTAAATATATAGTAAAATAGCTTCCAACAGCACTTCATATGTAAGGTTAGAAATTAACATATTTTAGAAACTATTTAGAAACAAACTTCTCAGTCTGGCATACAAGGCCTTCTGTGATTCACCTCTTCCTACCTATTTTCTGAAACTCCCTCCCTCTTTACATTACAGCTGGCAGATTTTTAAACACCTGTCACTAAGCCCTGGTATCACCTCCCACAGGAATACTTCCTTGCCCACCTCTCTCCTGAAGACCAGTTTAGAAATTTCTATTCCAGTGGTTCTTAAACTTTTTGGTTTCAGCTTCCCTTCACACTCTTAAAAATTACTGAGAGGCTTCCCTGGTGGCGCAGTGGTTGAGAGTCCGCCTGCCGATGCAGGGGACACGGGTTCGTGCCCCAGTCCGGGAAGATCTCACATGCCGCGGAGCGGCTGGGCCCGTGAGCCATGGCCGCTGAGGCTGCGCGTCCGGAGCCTGTGGTCCGGAGCCTGTGCTCCGCAACGGGAGAGGCCACAGCAGTGAGAGGCCCGCGTACCGCAAAAAAAAAAAAAAAAAATTACTGAGGACTCAAAAGCTCTTGTCTATGTAGGTTATATCTATCAATATTTACTGAATTTGAAATTAAAACCAAGGATTTTAAATTTTTATTCATGTAAAAAATAGTAAACCTATTAAATGTTTACTTAAAAACATTTTATTTTTAAACATATTTTAGTTTTAAAAACCACATTTTTCAAAGAAAACCTTTCGTGAGAAGAGTGATACAATTTTACACTTCTGCAAATCTCCTTAACGTCTGCCTTAATAGAAAACAGCTAGATTCTCATCTCTGCTTTGCACCCAGTCAATTGAGATAACACAATTTATATTGCCTCTGGCAATCTCCATCGTATACTCGTAAACAAATAAGGGCAAAAGAAAAGCAAATAATGTCTTAAGTTATGAAAATAGCTTTGACCTTGCAGATCTCTGAGAAAGAGCTCGGGGACCTCCAGAGGTCCCCAGACTGTACTTTGAGAACCACTGCTCCATTCTTTTTGTTTGTTTGTTTGTTTATTGGAAATCATCACTGCTCCATTCTATGCCTCCCACAATACCGTGAAGAGGCTCTATCATTTGCATGTAACACACAGTATTAGAATTATCTGTTCATTTGTCTGTCTCTCTTAAAGTTCCTTCAAGCCATGAGCTTTCTTCAACTTTGCATCCCCAGTGCCTCATAGAGCATATATCTTCTCAATAAACATTCCATGAATAAATGGTAAATATAGGAAAATATTCACACTCTAATAGATAAAGGTATATGTGAATGAAGCAGATTTTCCATGGCCAACTCTTCAGCTAACAGAAATGTATAAAAGAAAAATCTTATGATAAATTGACAACAATGCTAGAAGTAGAATAAAGGATACATTCAGACCTGGCATAATCATACTAGATTAGACTTTACAAAGTTCAGCCCTGAGGGAAAAAGAAAAGAACATCCTAAAAAGCATCTTAGACTATAAACAAACACCCACTGCTCCAGCCTTCTGACTAAATAAAAGTATCACCTCTGCAACAAGACAATTAAACCACTGTTTTAAAAAAAAATGGGGGAGGGGGGGTTGGTGTCAAGGTAGGGAGAGTGCCAGTGATGGATGACTAAGGATCAAACAGGCATTCCCAGCTTATGAATTTCTTAAAATTTTGTCAACCAAATTAGAATACGAAAAACATATTTTCTTGTCTTTATTTACATTGTTTGATTTCAAATCAATGCCTCCTTACATTTCTATGAATGAACATCACCCTCCCAATCCAATTAAACAACATCATAACATCATTGAAGATAGGACACATACTTGCCTCTCTCTCTTATACCTAGACCAATAACCTCAATGCTCAACCAATATCTCTAGGTTTGTTCATTAACTGGGTATCTGAAGAAGTACCTGTGCCAGGGAAAAAGAAATCCTTTTAAAGTAAGGCCTGGGATGGGGTTAGGGTGGGATGTCACACTAACCAAGTCGATGAGAAAAGCTCTTGGAACAATTCTCAAGCATGAAGGGTAAATTCAATGCAGAGCTAAAGGAGCCTGCGGCCCTAGGGAAGCCAATGCAGCCTGCACACCCTAGAGGTGGCGGCCTCCTTCTCTAGGTCTCCATTCTCAACTGTAAAATAAAGCTCTAAAATGCAGAGTCTCTCTGCCATAATTTTCAGGAAGTCTTTACCTTGCATGCCTAGGAAAGCCCCAACCTCTTGCAATAACAAATCTGACATTCCAAAGGTCTGAATTTTGACCAGAGTCAGCTCACTAGTATTCCACATCATATTAGCAAAGCATTCAATTACTGTTAAATCACTTACAACACAGGTTAATACTGTTACCACATTTTCTAGACAAATTACTTGACCTCTTAAAGAGAAAAAGCCATGTGAATATTTTAGAAAATAGTCATTAAAATAATTTCCCAGTTCCTATTATGTTTTATAAAAGCAGATCACTTAAACTTTTAGTAGTTAAAATCACGACATATTTTTCACTGGAACCACAACCCGTAAATATGGTACCACACAAAGACATTCACTTTGGCATACTCTTAGAACAAGGTTCACAGAACAATAATAATGGCATAGTTTAGAAAACAGACTTTTCCAGGAGTCCCCTGGTGGTCCAGTGGTTAGGACTCAGCGCTTTCACTGCCATGGCCTGGGTTCAATCGCTGGCTGGGGAACTAAGATCCTGCAAGCCATGTGGCATGGCCAAAAAAAAAAAAAAAAAAAAAAGAAAGAAAAACAGGCTTTTTTTCTGAAGGGGAGAGAAACTGTTATCCATTATGTTCACTACAATTTCACTATATTCTCATTTTTATTTATTTATTATGTGACCTATTCAAAAAGCCTCAGGGACTTCCCTGGCGGTTCAGTGGTTAAGACTCCAAGTTCCCAATGCAGGGCGCATGGGTTCAATCCCTGGTCGGGGAACTAAGATCCCGCTTGCCACCTGACATGCCCCCCCCCAAAAAGAAAGAAAAGCCTCATACGGCCTTTAAATTAAGTGGATACAACAATGATTATTACTCTCATTTGATATTCTCACCAACTGTTAAGAACATCTTTATAAAATTAGCTAAAATCTGGTCATTAAATGCATGACACACAATTCCTTAAGAATTCTTAATTTCTGCAATTTCTTTCCTAGCATACTTTGAGCACCAGCCTTTAGAAAACTCAGTAAGGGGACTTCCCTGGTAGTCCAGTGGTAAAGAATACGTCTTACAATGCAAGTGATGTGGGTTCAATCCCTGGTCAGGGAACTAAGATCCCACATGCCGCGGGGCAACTAAGCCCGCGCACCACACTACTGAGCTCATGCACCTCAACTAGAGAGCCTGTGTACCGCAAACCACAGAGCCCACGCGCTCTGGAGCCCGCGCGCCACAACTAGAGAGAAGCCTGCCCACCACAACAAAAAATCCTGAGTGCCGCAACTAAGACCCAACGCAGCCAAAAAAAAATTAATTTAATAAATTTTTTTTTAAAAAACTTGGGGCTTCCCTGGTGGCGCAGTGGTTGAGAGTCCGCCTGCCAATGCGGGGGACGGGGGTTCGTGCCCCGGTCCGGGAGGATCCCACATGCCACGGAGCGGCTGGGCCCGTGGGCCATGGCCGCTGAGCCTGCGCGTCCGGAGCCTGTGCTGCGCAACGGGAGAGACCACAGCAGTGAGAGGCCCGCGTACCGTAAAAAAATAAAAAATAATTTTAAAAAAAGCTTGGCAGTTTGACTCCAGAGCCAGTTTTTTTTTTTAAATAAATTTATTTATTTATTTATTTATTTATTTTTGGTTGCCTTTGGTCTTTGTTGCTGTGTGCAGGGCTTTCTCTAGTTGTGGCAAGCGGGGGCTACTCTTTGTTATGGTGCGTGGGCTTATTGCGGTGACTTCTCTTGCTGTGGAGCACAGGCTCTAGGCGTGCGGGCTTCAGTAGTTGTGGCTCGCGGGCTCTAGAGCGCAGGCTCAGTAGTTGTGGCGCACAGGCCCAGCCACTCTGCGGCATGTGGGATCTTCCCTGACCAGGGCTTGAACCCATGTCCCCTGCACCAGCAGGCAGACTCTCAACCACTGTGCCACCAGGGAAGCCCCCAGAGCCAGTTCTTAAAAAAAAAAAAAAAAAAAAAAAAGAGGGGCTTCCCTGGTGGCGTAGTTGTTGAGAGTCCGCCTGCCGATGCAGGAGACACGGGTTCGTGTCCCGGTCCTGGAGGATCCCACATGCCGCGGAGCGGCTAGGCCCGTGAGCTATGGCTGCTGAGCCCGCGCATCCAGAGCCTGTGCTCCGCAACAGGAGAGGCCACAACAGTGAGAGGCCCGCATACCGCAAAAGAAAACAACAAAAAAAATAATAAAACTCAGCAAGTATTAAAATCAGCATTAGGAAGTCCATTTCCCATTTCAAAAGGATTCTTCCCCTTACAAAAAGAAGCAGGATTTCCTTAATTCAATCAGCAAGGCAACAGTTTCTATATAGACTAAGAGATATGTTAACACACAATTATAAGCACATCAGTGGTTTGTTTATAAAATCTTCAGTGATTTTCAGACTTGAAAAGAAACATTCAGAGGACTATCACTGTTTCATTCATTCAGCCACATGATAACTATACACGCTCAGCAGAAAGAGGCACCCCAGGAATGAATGAGTTGACACATTACATTAAGTAGAGGTACATTAAGTGTGGGGGAGGAAGCAATGTGCAGAACAATGTTTAGAGAATGCTATGTTTTTGTTTCTTTAAAAAAAAAGAAGGGAGATATATAAATACGAATATATTTGCTTATACAGCACTTAGGAAAAATGCATTTGTAATCACTGGTTGCTTCAAGGAATATAAATTGGGTAGCTAGGAGACAGGCAGAAAGGAGACTTCACTGTACACTCTTTGTTTCCTTTTGAATTTTGAATCATAGGAGTGTACTACTTGTTCAAAAACAATAAATTTGTTTAAAAACCCACAAAATCCAGCATCTTGAGGCATCTAATTCCTGTACTTGAGGCATCTGATTCCTGCCAAGTACAGGAAAGGGCATTTTCAATCCCCTCTACCAATCGGATCTTTCACCTCTGAATGCAAAAACACACACCTCACGTGTGTCTCCTTGCTTTCTTTCCATCCTTTTTCTCCTTTCCTCATCAGCCAAGATTATCTCCATCTGTCTTTCCCCACTAGCTCCCTTACTGCCTACAATCTATATTTTGTCCCACCCCTCAATTAAGAAAATTTTACTGCCAAGTCCTTCAAGACCAAATTCAAGTCTGGCTTCCAGGATGCCTTCCTTTACTAGTCTAGCTCACATTGACCTTGGTCTCCTCAGAATTTTAGGGTTTTTTAAAACACAATTAAACATTACCCTACACGTTGTCTCTCTCTTTTTTTATTTTTAATAAATTTACTTATTTATTTTTGGCTGCGTTGGGTCTTCATTGCTGCGCATGGGCTTTCTCTACTTGCGGCAAGCGGGGGCTACTCTTCGTTGCAGTGTGTGGGCTTCTCATTGCGGTGGCTTCTCTTGTGGAGCACGGGCTCTAGGCATGCAGGCTTCAGTAGTTGTGTTGCGTGGGCTCAGTAGTTGTGGCTCGCGGGCTCCAGAGTGCAGACTCAGTAGCTGTGGCCACGGGCTTAGTTGCTCCACAGCATGTGGGATCTTCCTGGACCAGGGATCGAACCCGTGTCCTCTGCATTGGCAGGAGGATTCCTAATCACTGCGCCACCAGGGAAGGCCCTATATGTTGTCTCTTAATGTTGATTTTTACTGTATATGTCTTGTACCCTCAATCAGAGTAACGGCTGGGAAAAGATGGATTCATTTTCTCCATATGACATATGATAATTCAATTCTGAAATTATTAGAACTTTTTATTCACCTCTAAAGAAGTTCTAAAATTTCATTTCACCATTTCTAACCATGAAACTTAAGACTGACATCTATATCCCATCCAAAAAATTAAAGGGAGAAAAAAAAGCCAAAATATATTACTTATTCAACTACTAAAAATCTCTCACTTAAAAGAAGCTCAAAAAGCTATTTCTGATGTAAAATGCAAAACTATGAAACTTCCAGGGGAAAATCTACGTGACCCTGGGTTTCACTATGAGTTTTCCAGCCAACATCAAAAGCAGGATCCAGGGACTTCCTTGGCGGTACGGCGGTTAGAACTCCGTGCTTCCAATGCAGGGGGCACGGGTTCGATCCCAGGTTGGGGAACTAGGATCCCACGTGCTGCATGGCATGGCCAAAAAATTTTTAAAAAGGAGAAAAAGAAAAACAAAGTACGATCCATTGGGGGGAAAATGGGAAGTTGGACTAATTAAAATTAAAAACTTCTGTGAAAGACACTGTTAAGAAAACCAAAAGCCAGGTTACTTACCATTGCAGTGGCACAGTTAAGCAACAAGAAGCTGGGATGATTTAGAGTTGGAAACATTAGTAGAAACTCATGTTTAGTTTAACATGGAATGAGATGGTTAAAAATATTTATTTAAAATTTTAAAAACAAGGGACTTCCCTGGTGGTCAAGTGGTTAAGATTCCACGCTTCCACTGCAGGGGGCATGGGTTTGAACCCTGATTGAGGAACTAAGACCCCGCATGCCACGCAGCATGGCAAAAAAATTAAAAATTAAAAACTAATAAACACAATAAAAGAAATATCCATAGAAATTATATATTCACAGGTTCAGATATTCACATATTTCCTTGCTCTGTCAGCCAAGAAGGCCTTGAAGCAACGATACCCTAGTAGTAATAAGCACACAGTGCTCAGATCTTAGTTTCTAAATACCATCCTCCAATGAAATGAACCAGGGCCCCTTGGAGAAATGACTGATCCTAGGAGTGAAGAAGGAAATAAACAAGATAAGCCCTGAACATCTTGTGGTACAAGAAAGTAAGAAAGTGCTAAAACAACAACAACAACGTCAAAAGGACACAGAAGCCAACTGAAAAAGTTCCCAGTGGCCAAGCTGTAACATTTTGAACAACAGAATTAAGTAGTATTGAATTATAACCTAAAGTATAAAAATCCACAAGTCCACACTAATATAAATGACTAAACAAACAAATAAATGGGAGTTGGGAAGGAGATGTATATCCCATGCAGAAGAATTTCAAGTAATTTATGTAGATACGCACCCCCCTCAAAGAGATGGAGCACAACTCCCCTCTCCTTAAGTGTGGGCTGCACATAGTGCCTTGCATTCAAAGAGCATAAGATGAAAAGGGGAAGAAAACAATAACTTTACAATGGAGAAACCTGACAAACACCATATCAGCCAGGTGATCACCCTCAACATCAACAATGTAAGTCATGTTGATAGTATGTGATGAAAATGCACTTTATCTCTGTAGTCTTCCTCCCAAAAAGTCATAACTACAGTCTAATCATTTTTAAAAAATCATCAAGAGAGATCCAATTGAAGGATACTGTGCAAAAACACCTGATCAGTATTCCTCAGAACTGTCAAGGTCTTCAAAAATAAAGAACGTCTGAGAAACTGTCAGCTAAGAGGACCTTTAAGGAAATACAGCAACTCAATGCAATGTGGTATCCTGGACGAAATGCAAAAACAGAAAAAAGACATTAGGTAAAAACCAAAGAAATATGAATAAAATATGGACTTCAGTTAATAACAATTTATCAACACTGGTTTGTTAAATGTAACAAATGTACCACAGTAATGTTGATAATAGGAGAAACTGGATGCAGAGTATATGGGAACTCTGGACAATCTTTGTAATTTTTCTGTAAACCTAACATTGTCCTAAAAAAATTTTTTTTAACTACCTCTGCCTTCAGATTCTCAAACATGCTTTTATCATTCCGTAATTCACGATCCAATCTTAACTTCTCAAGAATTACCCCTTGGGCTTCCCTGGTGGCACAGTGGTTAAGAATCCACCTGGCAACGCAGGGGACACAGGTTCGAGCCCTGGTCCAGGAAGGTCCCACATGCCGTGGAGCAGGTAAGCCCGTGCGCCACAACTACTGAGCCTGTGCTCTAGAGGCCACGAGCCACAACTACTGAAGCCCGCGTGCTACAACTACTGAAGCCCACGCGCCTAGAGCCCATGCTCCACAACAAGAAAAGCCATCACAATGGGAAGCCCACGCACTGCAACGAAGAGTAGCCCCCACCTGCCGCAACTAGGGAAAGCCTGCATGCAGCAACAAAGATCCAACGCAGCCAAAAATAAATAAATAAAATTTAAAAATTAAAAAAATTACCCCTTACATTTTTCTCTTAAAAATTATACTCTTGGGGAGGGTCTAAATTTATTATCCTTTTCTATACAATTTACCCCTTGCCTTTTTAGGCTTGCTTTTATATTATTAACATATATATAAGAAAGAATTGTTTTTTCTACTTTGTCAACTGGATGCTCAAGTGGAAGTCAGCTTTGCCTTTTTGCTGGCCTTTAAAAGTTTATCACCATTTTGCAACCATGATAATAATAATTCAGGTACAAAAAAAAACCTCAAGGGATGCTAACACTGGTGAAAGTTTGATGAGAAACAGGGTCTTTACTTGGACTCTGTAGTATCCTACAGAGTCCTCCCACGAAAGTATCCTCCCACGAAAATACTTATCAATGACAAAAGCAAAAATTAATAACTTTAAATGGAGAAATCAGGCTGACATCACTTTAATCAAGTAATCAAAGTTAAAATGACCAACAATGGAATGAACTGCCATCATGCATATGCTAAGGGATATACAATATCATTTCCATGGTTCTCCTGACAAAAATGAATAATCTGGATCTAACCATGAAGAACAACAAACCCAAAAAAGGGACATTCTACAACATAAACTGATCTGTATTTTCCAAATATATCAAAGTAATTACAGACAAGAAAAAAGGAATTGTTCCATGTTAAAGAAAATTACAGAGACCTGACAATCATACTCATAATGTGATACTGGACTGGGCAATGGTGGCAATAGTGTAGAGTATAATTAATACAACTGGTATAACTGGAATATGGATTATAGATAATAATATTTTATCAATGTTATATTTCCTAAATTTGAGAACTATAATATGGCTATGTAAGAGAATGTCTACTGATAATGCACAGTAACTTGGGTGAATCTTCAGGGCATTATGCTGAATGAAAAAAAGCCGATCTCAAAGGTCACATACTAGAGAATTTACATAGCATTCTTTTTTTTTTTTTTTTTGGCCACGCCACTCGGCTTACAGGATCTTACTTCCACAAACAGCGAGATCGAACCTGGGCCCCTGGCGGTGAAAGTGCCGGGTCCTAACCACTGGACCGCCAGGGAATTCCTTACATAGCATTCTTAAAAATGACAAAATCATAGAGATGGAGAACAGATTATTGGTTGCCAGAGGTTAAAAAGGGTGGGAGGGATGGAAGTAGCATGGGAGAGGCTTGTGATATAACTGTTGTATCTTGACTGTAGTGGTGATCGCACAAATCTATACATGTGATGAAAATGCACAGAACTAAATACACACATAAATAAGTACATGTAAAACTGCTGAGTTTTGAATAAGGTGGATGGATTGTATCAAAGTCAATTTCCTGGCTTTGATTTTTTCTATAGTTATGCAAGATGTTACCACTGGGGAAATATGAGTAAAAGGTAACCAGGATTCTTCCATATTATTTGTTACAACATGTGAATCTACAGTTATCTCAAAATTTTAAAAAAATTAAATGGTACCTACCATTTTTTTTCAAAATGTTAAAATTTTATTTACAAAGCTTCTTTGTTGTGCAGGAAAAAATGCTGTTACAATCTCACTGTAACTGATAGATGGCAGACTCACCAATCACACCTATCCACGCTCCAGCAAGAGTCTTACACAAAAACCTAACAATGCTTACAATTTCATTTGGGTGAAGTTCCCACAGAATTGAACTTCATTCCTTTTTGGGATGACTACAATGTACATAACAATGTTTAGAGTATGCTATTGTTTTACTTTTAAAGAGGGGAGATATATAAATATGTGTGGGGGTGTATATATATGTGTGTGTGTATATATATATATATATTTGTTTATATAAACCGAGGAAAAACGGTTGCCTCAGGGAATGAAAATTAGGCGGTGGGGGAAAGGGTGGAAAGATTAGCATTTCTCTAGGTTCAATGTTCCTAAGGCCCAAGGCTTTATTCAGTTTAGGTCAAACATTATCAAGTGCCTACTATATGCCAGGCACTGTGCTAAGTATTTTAGTGGTGGTTGCAGGGTGAAACTAAATTATACAAGACACTACAAGAGATGGTTCCCCACCCTCAGACGGGGGTAAATAATTAGATATGGGAATTTCAAAGGAATGAGGTGAAATCTAAGACAAAGGTACAGGATACAGAAGTGGGGCTCCTGGTGCAACCTAGATGGTTTTGTAGAGGAGTACACCTGAGCTATAAAAGGCTGAATAAGAGCAAAGCTGGGGGTGGAGGGAGCAGAAAGCTTTCTCAATGTGGATGGATGCTGTACCAACAGCTGTATGTGTTATTAACATATGATGAGGTGTTATTATCCCATTTTGCAAATGAGGAAATGGAGGCACAGAGAGAACAGATAACTTGCCCAAGATCACATGGCTAATAACTTGGAACCATCTGGTTCCAAGACAGCAATAGAAAGGTTGAGGCTGGTTTTAGTATCTGCCGTGGAAAGACCTGGGTTATTTCACTCCTATCCTTTATTCCTCTCTCCTTCACTTTTTCTCTTCCTTCATTCTCCTAGCTCTCCAAATTTTCTCCTACTCATCCTCCTCCCTTGTCTCAATCATTATAATGGCCCTTCTCTCTCTCTGTGCCCACACATACCTTGCAAACTTTGATTTCAAATCTGGCCACTTCAAAACTAGTCAAAAACTATAGCAAAAGATTAGAAACAATTTCAATGTCAATTCACATACAAATAGAGAAAGTTTATGTTATATTGATACAACAGAATACTAAGAAACCATGAAAAAGAATAAAGCCGTTCTGAAACTACAGATCCATAATATCAAATATCTTTTTAAGTAATAAGAAAAGACACAAAGAACAATGAGTATGCCACTCTACCATTTGTGAGGGTGGGGGTTTACTCGTGTATATATTCATAAAGGCATAGGTTATCTAAGGAACAACACACAAAAAGTTAAGAGTGATTTCCTCCTGAGAATGAGGAGAGGCAGAAGACTTACATTTCACTGTATTTGTTTTAAATTTTATATGATATGCATGTATCAACTATTAAAAATAAATATGTATCTAAATAAAATAGTTAAACAGAAATAGAACTACCACACGATCCAGAAATTCCAATCCTGGGTATATATCAGAACAGAAACAAAAACATTAATTTGAAAAGATACACACACCCAATGTTCATAGCAGCATTATTTACAATTGCCAAAATATGGAAGCAACCTAACACACACAATGGAATACTATTCAGCCATGAAAAAGAATGACATCTTGATATTTGCAACAACATGGGTGGACTTGGAGGGCATTATGTTAAGTGAAATAAGTCAGACAGAGAAAGACAAATATTGTATGACATCACCTATAGGTGGAATCTGAAAAATACAACAAACTAATGAATGTAATGAAAAAGAAACAGACTCATATACAGAACAAACTAGTGGGGAGATGGAAGTAGGGAGGGGCAAGATAGGGGTAGGGGATTAAAAGGTACAAACTACCATGTATAAAATAAGCTACAAGGATACATTGTACAACAAGGGAATATGGCCAATATTTTATAATAACTATAAATGGAATATAATCTTTAAAAATTATGAATCACTATATTGTACACCTATAACATATAATATTGTGTACTGACTATACTTCAAAAATTTTTTTTAATTTTTTTAAAAATTAAAAAAAATAGGGGGCTTCCCTGGTGGCGCAGTGGTTGGGAGCCCGCCTGCCGATGCAGGGGACGCGAGTTCATGCCCCGGTCCGGGAGGATCCCACATGCCGCGGAGCGGCTGGGCCCGTGAGCCATGGCCGCTGGGCCTGCGCGTCCGGAGACTGTGCTCCGCAACGGGAGAGGCCACAGCAGTGAGAGGCCCGCGTACCGAAAAAAAAAAAAAAAAAAAAAATAGGGACTTCCCTGGTGGCACAGTGATCAAGAATCGGCCTGCCAATGCAGGGGACATGGGTTCGATCCCTGATCCGGGAAGATCCCATGTGCCACGGGGCAACTAAGCCCGTGCGCCACAACTAGAGAGCCTGCACTCTAGAGCCTGCAAGCCACAACTACTGAGCCCGCCTGCCACAATTACTGAAGGCTGCGTACCTAGAACCCATGCTCTGCAACAAGAGAAGCCACCACAATGACAAGCCCACACACTGCAACGAAGAGTAGCCCCTGCTCACCACAACTAGAGAAAGTCCACGCACAGCAACAAAGACCCAACGCAGATGAAAATAAAAAATAGATAAAATTTTAATTAAAAAATAAATAAAAGTTAAAGGCCGGAAGGTGGTTGTCTCCTTGGAGACTATTACTTACTTGCTTAGTAACAATGGGCCTGCATTCACTCTGAGTCACGAAATAGTACCAGGGATTCTTGAGAGCCTATTCACCTAACCTGGGTGAGCACATAATGCCACCAGTGTAGGACAAAAACATGGCTAATAATACAGAGAATTAAGTACACATAAACTCTTTTTTTTTTAATAGTAATCTTTTATTTTTCTTTTATTTATTTATTTTTTGGCTGTGTTGGGTCTTCGTTTCTGTGCAAGAGCTTTCTCTAGTTGTGGCAAGCAGGGGCCACTCTTCATCGTGGTGCGCGGGCCTCTCACTGTTGCGGCCTCTCTTATTGCTGAGCACAGGCTCCAGACGCGCAGGCTCAGCAGTTGTGGCTCACGGGCCTAGTTGCTCCGTGGCATGTGGGATCCTCCCAGACCAGGGCTCGAACAAGGGAAACCCTAAACTCTTTTTTAAAAATAATCTTCTGGGGAATTCCCTGGCGGTCCAGGGGTCAGGACTCCAAGCTTTCACTGCCAACGGCCCGGGTTCAATCCCTGGTCGGGGAACTATGATCCCACAAGCCATGCGGTGCAGCCAAATAAATAAATTTATAAAAATAATCTTCTGGGGCTTCCCTGGTGGTGCAGTGGTTGGGAGTCCGCCTGCCGATGCAGGGGACACGGGATCGTGCCCCGGTCCGGGAAGATCCTACATGCCGCGGAGTGGCTGGGCTCGTGAGCCATGGCCGCTGAGCCTGTGCTCTGCAACAGGAGAGGCCACAACAGTGAGAGGCCTGCGTAACGAAAAAAAAAAAATCTTCTGAACAAGATCTCAACCAGAGTTCCTATTTCCTGATTTTCAGTATTATTTTAAAGTACGGTTGCTAGAGAAGAGCTTTGCTATAGAGAACATGAACTAATCTTTGCAGGTAACCATTTATTCTATTGAACTAAAATATATAACTAGGTAAAAAGTCAATGCAGAAAGAAGAAATGAAGATTCTAGTAAGCTGGTGGCCCAATTTATATCCTGATGCTGGGGGAACATACGTGTAAAACTCATTACTTAAAAATAAATTATTGAGCCAGCATGTATGGGAAGTAAAAGTAGAGGGCATACTATCTAGAAGGGGAGACAAGCACACTAACATACAAAACTATTAAAAAACTGAGCATAAGTCAAGAACGAACTCGTACTTAGTGATTCTGTTTAACCAAAGGATAAAATCACGGGCCTGACTTTGCAGATGACCATTCCCCACTACCTCCAGCCTGCACACAGCCATCCAGCCATCTCCTCCATCTTGGAATTCTCTTGCTCAAAACCTGAAATGCTCCCAAACTAATGAACTAACACCATCAAGTTCAAGCTCCCGCTCATCTGTTAATTGTTTTACCTTGGGAAGGTTCCCTTAACTTTCATTTTCTTATTTGTAAAATGGGATGGTTAAATTACATGATCTTTAAAGTCCATTTCAGATATAATTTCGCTTGGTCAAACAACTCCATACCTCACAACACCCCAGCTTTTGTTCTAGTCAAACAAATCTCCAAGCTTCTTCCTCCAAGGTCCAACACAGACTCTACCTCCCTCTTGAACTCATCCTATATATCCCTTATTCTACACATCTCTCCCTTTCCCTCTCCTCTCAAGCTATATATGGCCTCCTTTTTCGTTTCTCTAAGATGCCAGGCTCCCTGTCACCAAAGTTTTCCCCTGTGCTGCACACCACCACATCCCACCTACCCTCGGGTTCGCAGTCACGTCAGACCCAGTGCTCCCTTTTTTTAAAATAACAATTATTTCATAATATCCCTTTAACATTCTGAAACATAATTTACAAATAATGCAAATTAAACATAATTTTAAATATGTATAGGTTAGGAACAGTCCTAAGTATTATAAAGTAGAAATAAAAGGAACATAATTCAGTACCAAATAATATATATATGTTAATGGTAAATGCTCTGGTACAATTACTTTAGATGGGAGTGGAGCAGCAGAATGCTATTTTTTGTTTGTTTTTGTTTGTCTTTTGTGAAGTTATACTTTTATTAATGTTGTTGCTTGCAATGTGCCATTGATGACAATTTAGACACAAGGTTTTTTTTGTTTGTTTTAAAATAAATCCTACAGCTTGGCTTGGGTTGTTACTCTTTTTATATTTACTTATTTATTTGTTTATGGTTGTGTTTGGTCTTCGTTTCTGTGCGAGGGCTTTCTCTAGTTGCGGCAAGCGGGGGCCACTCTTCATCGCGGTGCGCGGGCCTCTCACTATCGCGGCCTCTCTTGTTGCGGAGAACAGGCTCCAGACGCGCAGGCTCAGCAGTTGTGGCTCACGGGCCTAGTTGCTCCGTGGCATGTGGGATCCTCCCAGACCAGGGCTCGAACCCGTGTCCCCTGCATTAGCAGGCAGATTCTCAACCACTGTGCCACCAGGGAAGCCCTAGACACAAGTTTTAAACCAACTGGACAGGACTGTGTCATTACTTTCAAACACTGTTTGGATACTATATAGACCCTCAAAAAATGCTATTGGTTTTTTTTTGTTTGTTTATTTAGTTTATTTATTTTTGGCTGTGTTGGGTCTTTGTTTCTGTGCGAGGGCTTTCTCTAGCTGTGGCAAGCGGGGGCCACTCTTCATCGCGGTGCGCGGGCCTCTCACTATCGTGGCCTCTCTTGTTGCAGAGCACAGGCTCCAGACGCACAGGCTCAGTAGTTGTAGCTCACAGGCCTAGTTGCTCCGCGGCATGTGGCATCTTCCCAGACCAGGGCTCGAACCCGTGTCCCCTGCATTAGCAGGCAGATTCTCAACCACTGCACCACCAGGGACGCCCAATGCTATTGTTTTTGATAACAAACCTTGGAGGACTATTTGATCCTTCAAACCATACATATGAAAGTATAACTGATTTATAAAGACAACAAAAACTAGGTATCAAGAATCCTGAGTTCCAGGGACTTCCCTGGGGCCTAGTAGGTAAGACTCCACTCTCCCAATGCAGGGGGCCCGAGTTCAATCCCTCATCAGGAAACTAAATCCCACACGCATGCTGCAACTAAAGATACCGCATGTGGCAACTAAGACGCGGTGCAGCCAAAATAAATAAATACGTATTTTAAAAATAATAAAAATAAAACTTTAAAAAAAAAAAGAAAGAAACCTGAGTTCCAATACCAGTTTTGCCAGTAACAAGCCTAAAATCACTTCTGATTTTTTTTTTTTAATTCTTTAAAGTGACTTCACCTGTCCAGCTCTGCGTTCCAGCCTGGGTGAAGAGAGCAGACAAGGCTGGCACAGTCCCTGGGTGGTGATCAAGCAGGTGGAACTCTAAGTTTACTTCAACCAGAACAGCAGCTCAGCTAGGATTTGTTTATATATTGCAGCTAGCATCTGTTTAGAGAAGGCTTCTCAGTTAGTTCTTGTATGATAAAACGGACTGTGGCGGTTTCTTATAAAAAGCTAAACATGCATTTACGATACAATTCAGCAACTGCACTCTTGGGCGTTTATCCCAAAGAAATGAAAACTTATGTTCGCACAAAAAACAAATGTTCATACTCGCTTTATTTTTAACAGCCAAAAACTGGAAACAATCCAAATCTTTCAACAGGTGAATGGTTAAACAAACTGTGGTTCATCCATATCATGGACTTCTACTCAGCAATAAAAAGGAACAAACTACTAATACATGCAACATTTGGATGAATCTTTAGGGAATTATGCCAGGTGAAAAAAGCCAATCTCAAAAGGTTACATACTGAATGATTTCATTTACATAAAGAACCACAGTGGGGAATGGAGGTGGGCAGGGTGGGTGCTAGAGGTAGATGTGGTTATAGACATGCAACACAAGGGATCCTTACGGCGTTGGAACTGTTAGGTTCCTTGACTGTGGCGGTGCACATAAAAACCTACACAGGTGATAAAATTGTGTAGAACTTATTACACACACGTACGAGTAAAACTGGAGAAATCTGAATAATGTCAGTAGATTGTATAAATGTCAGTATTCTGGTTATGATACTATACTATAGTTCTACAAATGTCACCACTGGGAGAAACCTGGTCAAGTATACAAAGACCTCTATTACTTCTTACAACTGCATATGAATCTACAATTATCTCAATTAAAATTTCAATTAAAAATAAAATCCTGGGCTTCCCTGGTGGTGCAGTGGTTGAGAGTCCGCCTGCCAATGCAGGGGACACGGGTTCGTGCCCCGGTCTGGGAAGATCCCACATGCCACATGGCCCGTGAGCCATGACCGCTGAGCCTGCGCGTCCACAGCCTGTGCTCCGCAACGGGAGAGGCCACAACAGTGAGAGGCCTGCGTACCGCAAAAAATAAAATAAAATAAAATAAAATCCTGAAAAAAATTAAAATAAAAAAAATAAAAAAAATAAAAAAATAAAATCCTGAAAACCTAAATCCACGTAACCAGAGGCTCCCTGAAAGCTGGAGCCTAGACATTTGACAGTTCCTTGTGCTTTTCAAACTCAGTAGTAATGAACTAGTGGGGTTCCCCCACAATTGAAGCAATCCAGTACTTTCCTAAAATACAATAAAAAGAACTAATAGAAAAATGAAGACAAAATACAAACCCATATTTTCTTATTATTAACTTTTGATTTCTGAAGGCTATAACAGTGGGCATGGCAATGGGCACTGGGATCACACTTTTGAGCAGTGATGCATCAACACAACTAAGCCTACTCATGAGTTCTTACCACACCAGTTCCATCTCCTGAAAATTCAACAGAGACATCATCTGGTTAAAGAGATACTTCTCATGTTCTTGAAAAAGATCTTAAAATACTTATGTGGGGGGAAAAAAACCTCCTGTCTATTCATGAAAAAGCCCATCAGAGCCAAAAAAACAAAAACAAAACACTTCAGGAACCAATCTCTTTATAAAAAACAACATATGTTAAATGTTCTTTGATGCCTGATAGATTAACTCAGAAATCACTATTTAAAATACTGGGAATTCCCTGGAGGCCCAATGGTTAGGACTTCCAGCTTTCACTGCTGAGGGCGCAGGTTTAATCCCTGGACGGGAAACTAAGATCCCACAAGCCATGCCGGGGGTGGGGGACGGACGGGACGACACAACAAAATACCTGAGATTAAATTAAGGCAACTCAAGGTGTTCTGTGAAACTCTTTACAGGAGACTAGTCTGTACTGGGTTTCACAGTAAGAGTGCTCCAGATATGAAACTGTCTCTTTTCCAACACTATAATTCTACATCTGACTATCTTCCACCTTAATTTAAGTTCAAGTGGAGATATTATAGACAGTATTTATTAGCTCAAATAAATAATAAATTTATTAAATAATAAATAATAGAAGAGACACTGCTTTGGAAAAGACCCCCAGTGTTCTCCTTACTTGTGCAAGTAATAAATCCTTCTCCCGAGAAAAATAAACAAATACTAGGGGTTGTGGGAAAAAACATGAAAAAGTAAATCCAAGAGTAATTCCCAAGTTTCACACTCCTTTTAAAATAAAATGCTTGCCAATGATATTAACAAACAGCTCACTCTTTTCCCTCTCTTTGCCAACACTATTAGAGACTTATCAATACACAGCAAAATGTTAACAACTAGGTGATACACAGAAGGAAAACCTAGGGCATGGATACTCCTGATTAACAGCCCTAATACGTAGCAGAACACATTTATTAGTGAAATTGAAAGAGGAAACAGAATTATTCAGCAATTAAAAGGAAGTACTGATACCACAGTATGGATGAACCTTGAAAACATGATAAAGAAGCCATTCACAATGACCTCATATTATGATTCCATTTATATGACATACCCAGAAGAGGCAAATCTATACAGACATAAATTATTCATTGCATAGAGCTGGGAGCAAGGATGGGATTGAAAATGACAGCTCAAAGGTTCCTTTTTGAGGTGATAACATTTTTCTAAAATTGATTTTGGTAGGTTTGCACAACTCTGAATATACAAAAAAAATTGAAATGTACAATTGAAATGGATGAACTGCATTATACGCAAATTATATATCAATAAAGCTGCTGCCAAAAAAAATGGGGGGGGGGAGAAACAGCATCAGGCTCCACAGATAGTAGACAGTAACTGCTTACTAAATATATAACAAAAAATAAAGAAATGGCTCTTTCCCGGCTGGAACCATGGAAGGTGCTGAGGAGAAGAAAAAGAAGGTTCCTGCTCTGCCAGAAACCCTTAAGAAAAAGCGAAAGAATTTTGCAGAGCTTAAGATCAAGCGCCTGAGAAAGAAATTTGCCCAGAAGATGCTTCGAAAGGCAAGGAGACGCTTATCTATGAAAAAGCTAAGCGCTATCACAAGGAATACTGGCAGATGTACAGAACTGAAATTCGAATGGCTAGGATGGCAAGAAAAGCTGGCAACTTCTACGTACCCACGGAACCCAAATTGGCATTTGTCATCAGGATCAGAGGTATCAATGGTATGAGCCCAAAGGTTCGAAAGGTGTTGCAGCTTCTTCGCCTCCGTCAGATTTTCAATGGCACCTTTGTGAAGCTCAACGAGGCTTCAATTAACATGCTGAGAATTGTGGAACCATACATTGCATGGAGGTACCCAAACCTGAAGTCAGTAAATGAATTGATCTACAAGCGTGGTTATGGCAAAATCAACAAGAAGCGAACTGCCCTGACGGATAACGTGTTGATTGCTGGATCTCTTGGCAAATACGGTATTATCTGCATGGAGGATCTGATTCATGAGATCTATACTGTTGGAAAACGTTTCAAAGAAGAAAACAACTTCCTGTGGCCCTTCAAATTGTCTTCTCCACGAGGTGGAATGAAGAAAAAGACTACCCATTTTGTAGAAGGTGGAGATGCTGGCAACAGGGAAGACCAGATCAACAGACTTATAAGAAGGATGAACTAAAGTATCTACCATGATTATTTTTGTAATCTGGTCAGTTAATAAACAGTGACTGCTCTCAAATTGAAAAATAAAATAAATTAAAAAAATAAAGAAATGAAGTGAGGGGATTTCCCTGGCAGTCCAGCACTTAATAGACTCGAGATTCCACTGCAGGGGGCACAGGTTCCATCCTGGTCAGGGAACTAAGATCCCGCATGCTGCATGGTGCAGCCAAAAAGTAAAATAAAAATTTTTAAAAAATGAAGTGAAAGGATTAAGTGCTTATATAGAAAAAAGAAAGAAGTACAGAATTCTTTCACATATACCTAGTGACAGAAATGCAGAAGCAAAACTGAATCAAGTCTACTGAGTACAGAAATGGATGAAGGAAGTAATAACTGGTCTTAGAATACTTTATACAGATCAACTAAAGAGCTATGCATATTATTTCTGTAGGTCAAGGCTAGCTATCATTCATGGTACAATATACATCAGTTTCCCTTTCTGTCCATAATTCCAACCTCTACTAATTATTTATGTAATTTAAAAGAAGGGAATATGATATTTACATAAACAGTGTGTGGAAGAGTAGAATACATACACATGTATATACTGGAAAAAGCAAAATCTCGCTGAAGGGCATATGAGAAACTTACGGCTTTGGTTGCCTGTCCAGAAGAGAGGAAGGGTGTTTCTGGTACTTTCAAATTTTGAAAGTAGTATCTATCATGTAACCAAAAAAGTTAAGAATTTGAATAAAAAATATCTTTCAGTGAGTCTGAAAGCCCTCCAGCTTGACACAGATCCATTAAGCAACTACTCTATAGCTGCTTGGTTAAAAAAACATGCCTAAAGCCATGCAATGGTACTATATCATCCATTCTTCTATCTCCATCTTCTTTTTTTTTTTTTTTTTTTAATCTCCATCTTCTCACCAGAGTTCCAGAGAATGAAACTCTATGTAAGTGGAAACATAGAACACTGGAGATATTCCTCCTGAACAGTAAACACAAGAGACCCAGTTTCCTAGTCTAGCAACTAAGTGATCCCTAAGTCTTCTCTTAAATTCTGAGAACCTATGAGATTAAATGATATTTCGCCAACCACATTTGTGTATGGTGTGAAGCAGTGTTCTAATTTCATTCTTTTACACGTACCTGTCCAGTTTTCCCAGCACCACTTACTGAAGAGGCTGTCTTTTCTCCACAGTATATTCTTGCCTCCTTTATCAAAGATAAGGTGACCATATGTGCGTGGGTTTATCTCTGGGCTTTCTATCCTGTTCCTTTGATCTATATTTCTGTTTTTGTGCCAGTACCATACTGTCTTGATTATTGTAGATTTGTAGTATAGTCTGAAGTCAGGGAGCCTGATTCCTCCAGCTCTGTTTTTCTTTCTCAAGATTGCTTTGGCTATTCGGGGTCTTTTATGTTTCTGTACAAATTGTAACATTTTTTGTTCTAGTTCTGTGTAAAATGCCATTGGTAGTTTGATAGGGATTGCACTGAATCTGCAGAGTGCTTTGGATAGTATAGTCATTTCACAATGTTGATTCTTCCAATCCAAGAGCCAACCACATCTGTGTCTCTAGGTTTCCCCTGTTCACATATCCCCTCCCCAACTTGAACAGATTTCAAAGAATCTCTTTAAGGAAAAAGTCTGTGTAGCACAAATCTGAAAACATAAATAGGTGTTAGAAAAATATGTGGGGACTTCCCTGGTGGCACAGTGGTTAAGGATCCACCTGCCAATGCAGGGGGACACAGGTTCAATCTCTGGTCCGGGAAGATCCCACATGCTGCGGAGCAACTAAGCCCATTTGCCACGACTACTGAGCCTGCACTCTAGTGCCCACAAACCACAACTACTGAGCCCATGAGTCACAACTACTGAAGCCCGCGTGCCTAGAGCCCATGCTCTGCAACAAGAGAAGCCACCGCAATGAGAAGCCCACACACCACAACGAAGAGTAGGCCCCTCTCGCCACAACTAGAGAAAGCCTGCGTGCAGCAAAGAAGACCCAACGCAGCCAAAAAAATAATTTTAAAAAATAATAAACTGGAGGCTTCCCTGGTGGCACAGTGGTTGAGAGTCCGCTTGCCGCTGCAGGGGATACGGGTTTGTGCCCCGGTCCGGGAAGATCCCACATGCCGCGGAGCAGCTGGGCCCGTGAGCCATGGCCGCTGAGCCTGCGCGTCCGGAGCCTGTGCTCCGCAACGGGAGAGGCCACAACAGTGAGAGGCCCGCGTACCGCAAAAAAAAAATAATAATAATAATAAACTGGAAAAATACGTGTTAAAGTCAAAAATGATAACTGTCTTGGTAAACTTTAATCAAATATAAAAGAGATACTTATAGAAAATGTAAAATGATCCTATTTAAAATAAATTATATATCTGTAATATGTTACTCTTTGTAAAGAGGAATTAAGAAAATATACATGTACCTACTACTTTCTGCCAAAGAAATAAAGATAACCCAGGAAAACAGATAGATAGATACATAGATAGATATGAAAATGTACAGAGAAAGGAATGCAGGCTATATGCCTGAGTATAACAATAATTATCTCTTATCATCTCACACCAGTCAGAATGGCCATCATCAAAAAATCTACAAACAATAAATGCTGGAGAGGGTGTGGAGAAAAGGGAACCCTCTTGCACTGCTGGTAGGAATGTAAATTGATACAGCCACTATGAAGAACAGTATGGAGGTTCCTTAAAAAACTAAAAAATAGAACTACCATACGACCCAGCAATCCCACTACTGGGCATATACCCTCAGAAAACCATAATTCAAAAAGAGTCATGTACCAAAATGCTCATTGCAACTCTATTTACAATACCCAGGACATGGAAGCAACCTAAGTGTCCATTGACAGATGAATGGGTAAAGAAGATGTGGCACATGTATACAATGGAATATTACTCAGCCATAAAAAGAAACGAAACTGAGTTATTTGCAGTGAGGTGGATGGACCTAGAGACTGTCATACAGAGTGAAGTAAGTCAGAAAGAGAAAAATACCGTATGCTAACACATATATATATGGAATCTAAAAAAAAAAAAAAGGGAAAAAGAAAAAAAATGGTCAGAAGAACCAAGGGGCAAGACGGGAATAAAGATGCAGACCTACTAGAGAATGGACTTGAGGATATGGGGTGGGGGAGGGTAAGCTGGGACAAAGTGAAAGAGTGGCATGGACATATATACACTACCAAACGTAAAATAGCTAGTAGTGGGAAGCAGCCGCACAGCACAGGGAGATCAGCTCCGTGCTTTGTGACCACCTAGAGGGGTGGGATAGGGAGGGTGGGAGGGAGGGAGACGCAAGAGGGAAGAGATATGGGGACATATGTATAACTGATTCACTTTGTTATAAAGCAGAAAGTAACACACCATTGTAAAGCAATTATACTCCAATAAAGATGTTAAAAAAATATAATAATAATTATCTCTGAGGAGGGCAATGGGAATGCGGAGAACAGAGGAGGTTGGAGTAGAAAGGTCTGAAAGGGGACTTTCACTTTCTCTTGTATTTTCCTTCTTTATTTGAATTTTTTACAACTAGCATATGGTTACTGAATAACTAGGGACATTTCAGGAAAGGTGAAATGTACCTAAAAGCTAATTCCCATTAACTTTATTTTTTTAATAAAACCTGAAAGTAGCAGGAGTGTTATCTTTTTCTAAAAGCATTACTTTTCCTAACAGAAGAAATTACCCAAAATGTGAATCTCTTACACACCACACACACATATATGTACCTAAACACAGTCCTGTTAAACAAAATTAAAGAAACTTTCCTTTTCCTCCTGATGTTTCTATTCCTTCTAGAAACCCAGTAACTTGCAAAGTGTTCAATATCGGGACTTCCCTGTGGTCCAGTGGTGGAGAATCTGCCTTACAATGAATGCAGAGCACGCGGGGTCAATCCCTAGTCAGTGAACTAAGATCCCACATGCCGCCAAGCAACTAATCCCACATGCCACAAGTACTGAGCTCACGCCCCTCAACTAGAGCCCACGTGCTGCAAACTACAGAGCCCACGTGCTCTGGAACCCACGCATCACAACTACAGAGCCTGCGCCCTGGAGCCTGTGCGCCACAACTAGAGAAGCAAAAACCTGCATGCCACAACTAAAGAGAATCCCACGCAACACAACGAAGATCCCTCATGCTGCGGCTAAGACCCGATGCAGCCAAAAATACATTAAATAAATATATAATAAATAAATCTTTTAAAAAAAATGTTCAATATCTCTCTAATGCAAATTTCCCCTTCTCAAAGCCACTGTCATAGTTAAGCATCCCTCACTGCTCTTCTGGACTGCATATATTTTAATACTTCCCCTCCCTGTCTCCCTACCTTTGAAGGGAATCCTTCCAAGTCTGCCCTCAGATCACAGAAGTATATTTTATAATTCTACTCCAAGGATCTTGGGCTACTTGTACAAATGCAATCAAGGGACAGTTGAGCAATTCTCCAAATAATCTGATGATTAGAGGCAACCAAATTAATCTATTTTTTAAATTTCAGACAAATTTTAATAGCTGCTAAAGCAGTCCGATAAAAAGATTGAAGCGTATGGAGTAGAAACTATTGACTAAAATAATTATCCTGCTCATTCTGGATCGGTTTGATATCTCCTTCAAAGAGACAGTAATAGCTTTGGATCCTGGTGTGTAGCAAAATGTGAATACATCTGAGAACTGCCACCAGTGAGGATTTGATATTAAAATTACTTTTCTTTTAAATTAATTATTTATGGCTGCATTGGGTCTTCGTTGCTGCATGCGGGCTTTCTCTAGTTGTGGCGAGCGGGGGCTACTCTTCAATGCGGTGTGCAGGCTTCTCACTGTGGTAGCTTCTCGGTGCGGAGCACAGGCTCTAGGCGCGTGGGCTTCAGTAGTTGTGGGACGTGGGCTCAGCAGCTGTGGCTCACAGGCTCTCGAGTGCAGGCTCAGAAGTGTGGCACACGGGCTTAATTGCTCCACGGCATGTGGGGTCTTCCCAGAAGGCTCAAACCCGTGTCCCCTGCACTGGCAGGCAGATTCTTAACCACTGCCCCACCAGGGAAGCCCTAAAATTGCTTTTGACAACTCAATACAGGAAAGAGGTAACAACTGAAATGAAAACTTAATATTTCTTTTTTTTCTTTTTTTTTTTTTTTTGCGGTACGCAGGCCTCTCACTGTTGTGGCCTCTCCCGTTGCGAAGCACAGGCTCCGGACGCGCAGGCTCAGCAGCCATGGCTCACAGGCCCAGCCGCTCGGCGGCATGTGGGATCTTCCAGGACCGGGGCACAAACCCGTATCCCCTGCAGCGGCAAGCGGACTCTCAACCACTGCGCCACCAGGGAAGCCCCCAAAATTAATATTCTTGATAGTAGCCCTTCCCTCAGAGGGAAAGCAGCAAACAAGCAATGCCACCATAAAGGATTTAGCATAGTGCCTGCTATATTGTAAGCATTCCATAAACCTTGGCTATCATTATTAATATGCCTAACACAGGGTTAGACCTCCATCTTACCCACCTATGCATTAATTGTACAGGTATAATACAAGTCAATGTAGAAGACAGAATAAATACAATTTTCTTAAGCTTTAATGATACTTAAACTAAACATTATAGTGTCCACTGTGTTTAATTTTGTAATACCTTACAAAATTACCTTTTTAATCATCAAAATAGCTGAATTTCTTTACTTTGTAGGTACATGCATTGATTACATAAATTCAAAATCACAAAAGGAAATTCAAAGGCACATAATTCAAAAGCACAAACGGATATACAATAAAGTCTCCCTACCACAAATGTCTCTCAGCATCCGAGGTTACACTCCCCAGAGGCAAACAACGTATAGCAGTTTTTGGGTATCCTTTCAGAAAGCCTGCATCTAGGGAGTTCCCTTGTGGCTTATTAGTTAGGATTATGGGCTTTCACTACCGTGGCCTGGGTTCAACCCCTGGTTGGGGAACCGAGATCCTGCAAGCCACACGGCATGGCCAAAATAAAAATAAATAAATAATAAAAAGGATTAAATTATATGTTTATGTACCAATTATCTTCAGAAAAGTAAGCCAGAAAAAGTTGATGTTATTCATTAGGTTTTAACTGAATGGAGCAGTTCCTTATAATATCAACTGCATAGTTGGGAAATAAAACACTAACTTAACGTGTATTCAGTTTAAATTGGTATGTATTTTTAAATTCCCGAAAAAAATAAACAACTTTGTACATTAAAAAATAAAGAATTTTTCCATTTTAAATAATAATGCAGGGAATTCCCTGGCGGTCCAGTTAGGACTCTACGCTTTTCACTGCCGAGGGCGCAGGTTTGATCCCTGGTCCTGAAACTAAGAGCCCACAACCTGCGTGGCACGGCCAAAAATTTAAAAAAAATTTTTTAGGGATTCCCTGGTGGTGCAGTGTTTTAAGAATCTGCCTGCCAATGCAGGAGACACAGGTTCAAGCCCTGGTCCGGGAAGATCCCACATGTCACGGAGCAACTAATCCCATGTGCCACGACTACTGAGCCTGCACTCTAGAGCCCGTGGGCCACAACTACTGAGCCCACGGGCCACAACTACTGAAGCCCACGTGCCTAGAGCCTGTGCTCCACAACAAGAGAAGCCACCGCAATGAGAAACCCGCACACCACAACAAAGAGTAGCCCCTACTTGCCACAACTAGAGAAAGTCCGCTCACCACAACTAGAGAAAGCCCGCGTGCAGCAACAAAGACCCAATGCAGCCAAAAATAAAATTAATTAATTTAAAAAATAAAATAAAATGACCTTAGCAATTTTCTAAAAAAAAAAAAAAATTGCTACCTTTTAAGATTACATGTTAAGGCAAACATTATTGACACTGTCAATAATATATGAAGACTTCAAGAAGAATTGTATTCCTTAAAAATATTTTCCTTTACTAAAATCAGATCCCAACCTTAGCATACAGCTAACTAGATGTAGTCAGTCCAAAACTTCTCTTAAGTTATTAAATAGTTCATTTTCAAAATGGATAATACATCGGTGGCTTTAGGTCTCCACACCCACTCAGGAATGACGAAAGAATACCTGTAATTTTGTAACTACACAGTTCTCATCTATAGACACCATTGCTTATAAATGAATTTAAAATAGTGATTAGCTCAAAACAATTATTATGGAATTTATAAGATAGGATTTTCCTGTTCTAAGTGCTTGCATTTTATTTTGTAAAATAATACACAATTTGGGAAATAATGTTAAAGGCGAACTGGGTAACTAAAATAACATTTGTGAGTCACTGAGATTACTGTCAACAGAAAAAAGTTCAGACTTCTAAGAGGGAAAAGTGACCCACCTGCCCCAATTTGAGCCCACACACGGCTTGTCTATGGGAAGAGGCATACTCAGTAAGAGCTCAACTCTTCAGCTGTAAAGAAAATAATCACAAATCCCCCATTTGCAGATTGGATGTGCTGTCATAATGGCTTATAATGGCATCACAACCAGAAACTTGCCTGAAACAAGTTAACTGGGCTCCAGAGTTAGAAAGAAAACCTCCATTGTGTCCTATGCATCTCCTTCTATGTGTCTGAGTACTACTAATGGTAGATGTAATGTTAACGCTCACATTCCTTTCTCCTGTGAATGTGAAAAAAAAGGCCAAATAGTATTAATGCTTCTCAATTCACTATTTTTTTAAGTTAAGGGATTAACAACTGTAGTCTATTGGTTCATTTATTCAAAGTAAATTTATGGAAAAAAAAAGTAAATTTATGTCTAACTTCCTCTATTCCCAATAATTTAGGATCAAGCTTAGCAACATGTTTTAATATACCACCCAAACAAATTACCTAAGCAGAAGAGGAAAAAAAAACTGTGTTTTCTTATTTTAAAACTCTGTAGGGCTTCCCTGGTGGCGCAGTGGTTGAGAGTCTGCCTGCTGATGCAGGGGACGCGGGTTCGTGCCCCGGTCTGGGAAGATCCCACATGCCGCGAAGCGGCTGGGCCCGTGAGCCACGGCCGCTGAGCCTTCGCGTCCGGAGCCTGTGCTCCGCAACGGGAGAGGCCACGACAGTGAGAGGCCCGTGTACCGCAAAAAAAAAAAAAAAAAAAAAAAAAAATCTGTAGAGATGATCTACACAAGCGGACTAGGACCTCTAACTATACAAAGTCATACATTAAGTATTTTTGTTACTTACACATATATGACAAACCACAAAACCACAGTCCAATTGTAAAGCCAAGGGAAAAGGAAAAGCTCATCTTACATTCAAAACAAAGGTATGGGACTTCCCTGGTGGTCCAGTGGGTAAGACTCCGCAATCCCAATGCAGCGGGCCGGGGTTTGATCCCTGGTCAAGGAACTAGATCCCGCATGCCTGCCACAACTAAGAGTTCACATGACACAACTAAGAAGCCCACATGCCCCAACTAAAGATACCGCATGCTGCAACTAAGACCCAGTGCAACCAAAATAAATAAATAAATATTTTTTTTTAAAAAAGGTACACTATATCACATAACTAATTCATTGTTTAACTCTTAACTCTAATCCATAAAACAGGACTATACACATAAAAACTTGTTTAAGAGTAGTGAGTGAAAGTTAATGGTTAAATGATTAGAAAATTGCTTCCTGTTTTCAAATACCCAGGTACTGTAAAATGAAGGTGGTGATTATTACACTAAAAAGCAACACTTTAAACTTATATAGTCTCGGGCTTCCCTGGTGGCACAGTGGTTAAGAATCTGCCTGCCAATGCAAGGGACACAGGTTTGAGCCCTGGCCTGGGAAGATCTCACATGCCGCGGAGCAACTAGGCCCATGCGCCACAACTACTGAGCCTGCGCTCTAGAGCCCACTATCCACAACTACTGAAGCCCACACGCCTAGAGCCCATCCTCCGCAACAAGAGAAGCCACCACAATGAGAAGCCCGCGCACCACAATGAAAAGTAGCCCCTGCTCACCACAACTAGAGAAAGCCCGCGCACAGCAACGAAGACCCAACACAGCCAAAAATAAATTAATTAATTAAAAAAATAAGAAAGGAAAGAGCCCTCTTCAAAAAAAAAAAAAAAATATATATATATATAGCCTCTTTCAACCTTCCTCTGAAGGACCTAACAAATAAAAAAACTATTGAGGCAATCAGCTATAAGCATAAATTCTACCCCAGTGTTCACAGCAACATTATTTACAATAGCCAAGATATGGAAGCAACCTAAGTGTCCATCAACAAATGAGTGGATACAGACGAGTGGTGTATATATATATATACACACAATGGATTACTACTCCGTTATAAATAAAAAGAACAAAATTTTGCCATTTGTAACAACATGGATGGATATGAAGGATATTATGCTAAGTGACATAAGTCAGAAAGAGAAACACATGCTGTATGATAACACTTATATGTGGAATATAAAAATTAAAACAAACTAGTGAATATAAGAAAAAAGACTTACAGATATAGAGAACAAACTAGTGGTTACTAGTAGGGAGAGGGAAGGGGGGAGGAGCAAGATGGGGTAGGGCAGCGGTCCCCAAATTTTTTGGCACCAGGGACCAGTTTCGTGGAAGACAATTTTTCCACGGCCAGGGCAGGGACGGGGGGGTGAGGGCAGGAGGGGGTTCAGGTCATAATGCAAAAGATGCTTTAGGCAGTAATGCAAGCCATGGGGAGCGGCAGATGAAGCTTTGCTCGCTCACCTGCCACTCATCTCCTGCGGTGCGACCCAGTTCCTAACAGGCCTTGGACCACTACCGGTCTGTGGCCTGGGGGTTGGGGACTCCTGGGGTAGGGTATTAAGAGGTACAAACTACTATGTATAAAATAAATAAGCTACAAGAGTACATTGTACAAGACAGGGAATATTTTATAATAACTATAAATGGAGTATAACCTTTAAAAATTGTGAATCACTATGTTGTACACCTGAAACTTATATAATATTGTAAATCAACTATTCCTCAAAAAAAATAAATTTAAAAATAAATAAATAAGCAAAAGCATAAATTCTAGAGTCATACAGACCGGAGTTCAAAACCTGACTCTCCCACTTAAAAGCTGTGTGCCACCTGGCATGTTAACTTCCCAAAGCTTCAGTTTACTCATCTCTTTTTTTTTTAATAAATTTATTTATTTATGGCTGCATTGGGTCTTCGTTACTGTGTGCAGGTTTTCTCTAGTTGCGGCGAGCGGGAACTACTTTTTGTTGCACTGCGTGGGCTTCTCATTGCAGTGGCCTCTCTTGTTGTGGAGCACGGGCTCTAGGCACAGGCTTCAGTAGTTGTGGCACGTGGGCCCAGCAGCCGTGGTTCGTGAGCTCAGTAGTTGTGGCACACGGGCTTACCTGCTCCGTGGCATGAGGGATCTTCCCGGACCAGGGCTCGAACCGGGAACCCCTGCATTGATTGGCAGGCGGACTCTCAACCACTGCGCCACCAGGGGAGCCCTCCTCATCTCTTAAATGAGGATATCATTAGTACCTTCATTACAAGTTTGTTATGAAGATAAAATGAATAATGCACAAAGAGGAGTTAGCATAACCTGACACATAGGTGAGCATTCAGTAATGTTAACTTTGGTTATAGTTTAATCCTATATAGTAAATCACACAGAGGAGTTTTTCTAATAGGCTATATTGACAGTCACAGCTTTAAATGACAAAAGAACATATTGATAAAAGGAAGCAGATAACAACAGAATACATAGAATTAAAGAAGTCACTGATTAAAAAATAATTGCCTGGCTCTCAAGGAGAAGATAGTAAATTCTTCATAAGTTAAAGGTAAAACAATTGTTACTGGTTGGTACAGCATATATAGTTCTCTATAACACACACACACACACACACACACACACACACACACACACACAGTAGACATTCCTTGTAGGTAGAATGAGAATCTAAAACCCAGAAGCCTCTCAGTTAGGGAAAATTTTAATAATTTAATAATGGAATGTTGAGTGAAGTACATCAAGAGTTAAGAACTAATGATTTCCAATGAAAATGTGAAATTTCCACAGCCATCAAAAGAACAAAAATAAAATAATTATAATTGATCATAACATTGTCCAAAATCAACAACCATCTTCTATGGATGTTTCCTTAGTGCAAAAAACAAGTGTGTTAAGAGAATTCCAGTTGGTTTTCCCCAGGACATGCCTCTAATAATTAACTACAATGAATCTCATTGGAGGAATGATGCCCATGTAACTGATAAACATGGAACCTAACTTTTGAAAATATACAACTGCAGAAATAAATTTTAAATAAATTTGTATTCAGATAACATAAGGGCAGCAATTTGTAATGATTTATAAAGTCAGAGGAAAACACCGATTTTAATAGTATGATATCTAAATACAAGATCTACACTAAATCAGTAGTTCAAGAATAAGCAAGTTTAAATGACCATATTTCAACTATTTAATAGAAATTAGTTACTGTGTAACTACATGTAAGTAACATGTCAGAGGTAGTAAGTAGTGGCCTGGCTACAAGAAATGAGCACCTCTATTTCAAATAGAAGGTCTTCATTTTAACTCCTATGAAAATGTTTAACAGGTTAAGTGATTAAATAAACATTAAAGAGAACTTCAAATTGCAGTAAATTTATAATCTGACAATCTGCAATACTCATTTAAATCACAAAAGCTCAATCATTTAAGCTAGTAAAGTACAAATGTCTCAAAATGGAGTTTGGCCTCTTGTTGACAGTCACCTCAAATTTCTTCCAGTGGCTCAGCAGGTAAGGAATTCATGGAATTCAGGGCTTCAAGGTCTAGTAAGCATTACTAAACCTTACTGGTTAAACCATCCAGTCAACACCAAGTTATGTGGGGCAATGCCTGTAGATTATCTAACTCCTTTGTCCCTTCCCACATATTCTCTACTTCATAACTACCATTACTTCTAAACGGTACAAAGAGGTAAACATGAAATTGGTAAATATTATAAAATTAGTTATTAGAAATGCAAAGAAAAACTATGGTCAGGAATGTGGTTAAACTGCAGTTTAAATAAAGCTTCTGGATTACCCATGGATTTCTTTTAATCCACATAATCCTCCTCCTGAAGGCATGGATAATCAGGTTCGCATTTCCATTGAAGGCAAATGAGCATTTGCCCGGTGGTCTCCCAAGTAGCCAGAGCAGCAGGAGACAAGCTACAGGGTCAGGGATGCAGCAGTCCCTCCAGGGTTTGCAGTAGGGGATTGTGAGCTGCTGACCTGTGCTCTAACAACACCACAACACAGGGGACTGTCAGATTAACTTTCTTTATTTTGGCGGTAAATTCCCCCTATTAAAGGCTCAACAGATAATAACCTCAGGTGACCTACTTTAAATAATCAAGAAAATAAGGAAATATACATTCTTGGTGAAGAAGTGGGGGAAAGACAGATCATGGAGCCAGGACTCAGGGGAAGGATGTGTAAACTTTTTGAGGAAATGAGGGAATTTCTAAATTATTGACTGCTTTAGGCTGGAAAAAAGTTAAATGAATAATGGAAAGCTACCTTTGCAATACACCATAGCTATAAAGATAGCACATCTTTCCCTCAAACCCTAGGAGAGGTGAATACCTGAAACAACTAAGTGCTGGAATAAAATGGATAGTCTAGCAGAGGTGACAATGCTAGAGAGAGAGAACAGAGAAAAGCTGAGACTTCATAACATAATCCCTGGCAAAATTAATCTCCAGTTTACCCTAGCTTACCCTGCGATTGCAGTAAATGGGATTCTGGGTTTATCAAAGACACATGAGAAGATATGTTATACCATCCTTTATGATTTTATCACAGACTTAGCCTCCAAATTTCTTTGTTAGATGCTCCCTATTGTAACTTGACATCATGGGATTTGCCTCACTTGACAGGTTCCTGAAGTTATACAATAATTTTTTTTTTAATTTAAAGCCTTTTAAACATTCCTCCATCTACAAAGTTTATTACTTTATTGCATGTAAACCCGTTATGTTGAAGACTGGAGTTCTTTCATTTATATTTCTAAAAGAAAACCAACAATTAGGTTGATCAATTATCCACTTATTCCAAGTTCTAACATATTCTATGCATGAGAGACTTTCCCTTTAAAAAAACAAATAAATCCAGGGAATTCGCTGGCGGTCCAGTGGTTAGGACTCTGCGCTTTCACTGCCAAGGGCCTGGGTTCAACCCTTGGTCAGGGAACTAAGACCCTACAAGCCGCATGGTGGCCAAAAAATAAAATAAAAAAATAATTCCAAGTGTTAAAAATGAAGGGGAGGCTGACCACAAAGGGGTAACATGAGGGAATTCTTTGGGGTGTTGGAATTATTCTGTACATTGTTAATGCTGGTGATAGTTACAAGAATCTAGGCATGTGTTAAAACTCATAGGACTGTACATGAAAAAGTTTTTGTAAAATTTTAAAATTCAATGTCACTCTCCTTTTAGAAATGTCTTTTTTATTAAAAAAAAAACAAAAACTAACAACTCAGAAAAAGAAAGGTCTAAATTAGAGATACGCAATCTGCATTATCAGAGCAACCGGTAGGTAAGACACTATACACACCCAACCATACATCTAATACCTTTCATTTTTCCTCTCTCAACTGTAAGCTTGTGACTCAGGATTATTTAACCTGGAGATGATAACATAAAGGTTACCATGGAATATATGAGAGAACAACTTAAAAAGGAAGTACACCAGTTTAGAATCACTCCAAAGGGTAAAGCTGGACCCAGTGGCTGGAAAATACAGGAAGTCAGACTTTGATTATGAGAAAGCAGAAAGGCCTCTTCAAGAAAGGATAGTATCCTTTCACACAAGGTGTCCCAGCAGACCTCAAACTACCAAAAGCACATAGGCACTCCTTAGAAAAATAGCCCATACAAATCAGGCAGTGGAGAGAAGGCAGAGGGAAAAAAAAAGTGTCAAAATTTGGAGAGGGAGATGAGAAGGTAAAAGGAGTGAGAAGCAAAGTTGCCCCACACAAGCCTGAAAATCTATAATATTCTCCTTTATCTTCCTTTTTTTCTTCTCTTCTACTAAATTTCCAGTATTGTTCTTATAGTCTAGGATTTCCTTCTCCAACGTATCTTTTTACTATTATCTACTCTGACAATGGAATTCTACACCTTGATTTTTCCATACTCTTCTTTCTTCACAAACCTACTAGATAGTCTTTGGGGCTTCAGTCTCAGGCAGGGGGAAAATCCTAAATTATTTGCCTCTTTCTACAACATGGCAAGGCTTGCAAGTGAGCAGTTAGCAGAAGCCAAATGATAGGGACTTATCTCTCCAAGATATGGTAAGATATGATAACTGAATCAAATGGTTCTGAGGATATTTACATAAATGCACACAAGGGGGGGGCTCAGATTTTTAAAAAATAGCGTAATTGAAATAAATAAACACATCTGTTCTCTGTAAAAATTGCAACTGCTACCCTATAGGATTTGGTATGCAATACTGGATTAAACTACCACATTCTATAGAACCAGTCCCCTCCAGTCAAGACCAAAATTCAACGCTTCTAAAGAACAAAACAAGGCTGGAAAACTTGTATGGTTTCTTATTCACAAAAATGCTAATGCTCCAGTATACAATGAACAAAATCCACATTTGTTTTTGTTATTAACGACTTGACGTCTAAATGCTTAGCCTTTTCAGGAGGTACCTTAATGAAGACTGAGAAAGTAAGGATACCTAATAGAATAACTCTAGGCCCTGTGATCACTTCCTCATTTGCACAAATCTGGGACCAAAAAAGGGTCAAGTGTGTTCAGTACATGTTATACTTGGAATCGGAAGATTTTATAATGTATTTCATTCACACATTCATTCATTCAACATTAGTTAAATTTTCCAGACACTGTTCTGGTTACTGAGAATACCCCAGGGAAGACCAAGTCCCTTCCATCAGAGAGTTTATAATATGTTGGAGGGAAAAGACCATAAACAAACAAGAAAATAAGCAAGATAATTAGCTGATAATGCAGGTAGAGTTTGGACTTACTTTTTAGTGCAATAAGAAGCCCCTGGAGCAGGAGAGTAAGTAAAGATCACTCTGACTGCTGTCTGAAAATGGACTGTAGGAGAGCAAGGCCAGAGGCAAGGAGACTAGTTAGGAAGCTACTACCTAGGAACAACTGGGGTGGTGACAATAAAAAATAAAGTGAAGTAGGGACTTCCCTGGTGGTCCAGTGGTTAAGAATCCATCTTGCAATGCAGGGGACGCCGGTTCAATCCGTGGTCAGGGGAACTAAGATCCCACATGCCACGGGGCAGCTAAGCCCACACTCTGCAGCTACTGAGCCCATGTGCCACAACTAAGACCCGATACAGCCAAAAAGTAAATAAATATTTTTAAAAAATAAAAAATAAAGTGAAGTAAATATATTCGGGATACATTTTGGAGGCAAAATCAACAGGGTTTGCTGAAGGACTGGTTGTGTGGGGCAGTGGGGGAGCAGTGAGGCAAAGCGTTGAATTAAGGATGACCACCAGATTTTTCACTTAAGTAGGTGGAACAGGGGGGTAGAGGGGTGCTCTTATGAAATGCAGACTGCTGGGGAAGGAACAGGTTGAAGAATGGAAATCAAGAGCTCCACTTTGAACATGTCAAGTTTAAGATAGACAAATGAAGTGAAGATATGTAGGCAGGTAGAAGAAATGTGAAGTTCAGAACTGGAGATAAAAATCTGAGAGTCAACAGCACAGTGACAGTATTTAAACCACAGGACTTGATGAGATCACTCAGAGAGAATACAGGTAGAAAAAAGTAGAGGGACGGACTTGGACACCCTGAGGCATTAGGATGTTTTGAATTCAAGAAGAGAAGGAAGAGTCAACAAAAGAGATAGAGAAACAGAGTGAAGAGAAGGAAAACCATAAAAGTGGAGTATCCTGGAAGATTCCTTTATATAATATGATACTCTAATCCACCACCACCCTCCCATCCTGCTGGCCACACACTCTCAAATTCTATAAAAAAAAAAAAAAAAAAAACTGAGGCCCAGAAAGACTGGGTGACATCCCCAAAGTCTCAGCTACCTGGGACCCAGGACCACGCCTAAGAGCCAAGGTGTGACTTCTGACCCCCTAGCCTTTTCACAGTGGCTAGCAGCGCTTCTACTGTTGGGTTCACCAGTGAGACAACAGGAAAGGTTATAATCTAGGAAGAACACAATGAGACTACAAGGAAGAAGATAATTTAGATTACAAGGTTAATTTTTAATTTTTTTCTATGTATTTTGTTTACATTCACAAAGCAAGTTGGATCAAAAGCCTTTATGGATGAGTCTCTAAGAAAAGCAAGAAATACAAACAAGAGGTGAAAAAAGGCAATAAATCAAAACCCAACTCGATTTTCTCCACTTCTAAAAAACACTGTGGGTCTTCCCCGGTGGTGCAGTGGTTAAGAATCCGCCTGCCAATGCAGGCAACATGGGTTCGAGCCCTGGTCCGGGAAGATCCCACATGCTGCGGAGCAACTAAGCCCGTGGGCCACAACTACTGAGCCTGCACTCCAGAGCCCGAGAGCCACAACTACTGAGCCCATCAGCCACAACTGCTGAAGCCCACGCACCTAGAGCCTGTGCTCCACAACAAGAGAAGCCACCACAATGAGAAGCCCGCACACAGCAACGAAGACCCAACGCAGCCAAAAATAAATAAATTAAATTTAAAAAAAAAAAAAACCACTCTGAAGGTAGAAAACCCTCATTAGGATGTGAATCAGGGGTTGTACAAAAAAGTTTTTTGATTTCAGTCATTTTTGCTTTAGTGAATACAATCCCAGTTTTAAAGCTAAAGATTTTTACTTTGTTCCACACTTGCCTCTGGAACTAGGTTAAGATCTTTATCCTGACCACCCTTTCCTATGCTACTTTATCATGACTTAAGCAGTTCTGCTTTTACCATAAAAATCTTACAGTGTAACCTAAAAATCCCCAAATGATTAATGAACTGCTGAGAATTCTGACTCGTTGGAGATGATTTTATTAGGAATCATATTTCCAAACACCCATTCAGTGCTTCAAAATAAGTACTCATCTAATTTAACTATGATGACTTCACCAGAAATAACACTGCCCACGATGATGTTTACAAAAGCACTTGTCACTCCCTTCGTATGTAGCAATGCAAAAAAAGGAGTCTGTTTCCATATTCTTCTCTGTTTATACTCTGTAACAAGTGATAGTTTAAGTGTCACTTAAGATTATTTAAACAGCAAAGCACTTCAAGTTTGATATGTCCCCACCACCTTGTATCTGAAGCGAATCCTAAAACTCGCTGTTTTATTTAAACAGCAATTCCCACTCGGTACCTGAGACAGGTATTCCAAGGCAGCCTTAGAAAAAAAAAAAGAGACTCCAGCATTCTAGGATGAGGCTATAGGATTTGTATTTTGGCCACTGTTAAGATAACAGGCTCCTGTATTAAACAACTCCAGTGGAGGTTACTGCAACATCAAAGCGCTTCGGAAATAAATGCCCCCCAAAAGTACACCCGCAGCCAAGAATCAGCAATAGCTAACAAGGGAAGATGCTGCAGCAGAGTTACTCTTAACAGCCTACCACTGACCAACCACTCGTTTTTCGGTTATGTACATCATCCTGTCCTAGCTTCACGACAACCCTGTGAAGTACGT
Source organism: Delphinapterus leucas (assembly GCF_059928025.1). Lineage (NCBI taxonomy): Eukaryota > Metazoa > Chordata > Mammalia > Artiodactyla > Monodontidae > Delphinapterus > Delphinapterus leucas. Next base: position 130,530,679 of record NC_143132.1, on the reverse strand, counting down.
ATAATTATTCCCACTAACAAATCCGGATACTCTGGCTCAAGGCCCCAGGGCTGCTCAGTGGCGGCGCCGGGATTTGAAAACACGACCCTATCCCAACAGGATCCCCGCCCCTAAAATACACCCTGCGCAAAAAGGCATCTGAGGATCAGGAGCTCGCGGGTGTCCGCACTGACACAAGGGGCGAGGACGCCGCCTCTCCCCAGACGCCCCTCTGGAACGCAACCCAAAGGGCCGCGTCCCTGCCGCCCGGAGGCCGGGGAGAGCCGCTCACCTTGGAGAGCCCCGGGAGGGCCGCAGGCTAGCGAGGCACCCCCGCGGGCCGGCGTCCTCCGCGTCGGCAGGAAGCGCGGAGCGGCCACTCAGTCGCCGGCGCCGCAGGCTGTGGCGGGCAAGAGCGCGCCGCCGGCCCGCGCGGGGGCACCTCAGAGGCCCGCCGCGACCGCGCCGCCCCTCAGCCTCGCCGCATCCGGGTCCCGCTCCACTGCACTCACCTGCCCGGCGCTCCGCCGCCGCCGCCGCCGCCGCCTGCCGCCGGCTCTCGGCTCCAGGTGCGCAGTTAGCAGCCCAGGCCACCGCGACCGTCCAGCTGCGGCGCTCCCATGCCCGTCTCTCTCAGTCGCCACCCGCCTGCCCCGCGCGGCGCTACACCAGCCCGTCGCCCACGGCCATGGCCAGCTCCGCCGCCGCCGCCGCCGCCCCGCCGCACCGACCAACGGAGCACGCGCGCGCCGCCGATGGAGCGCGCGCGCGCGCGCGCGCGCCCGCCTCAAGAGCCCGCCTCCCAGCAGCCCTCGCCCCGCCCCGCGAGCCGCTCCGGCCAATACCAGGTCTGCGGGCTGGGCGGGGCAGAGTTGGTCGCGGCTGGGAGGGGAACCGCCGCCTAGTCCTCTCGGGTTGATGCCTGCTGGGAGGCTGAACCGCCGCCTAGATTTCTCCGGCTGTCCGCCCAGCAGCGGCGCTGCTGTGCGGCAGCTCCTCCTTGAGGCTCCCGGAGGACTCGGAATCGGGAATCCCCAGCAAGCCGCTTTCAGGAGAGACCCACCACCTGCCCCGGCCTTCGTAGCCGCCTCCGAGAGATTTCTCTGTTCCTAGTTTCCTTGCCGGCCTTCTCTTCACAGCCACTCTCCCCAGTTCTGCGACTCTGAACTGATATCTCGGTTCCTGGGCCCTACACTTTGCTTTTCCCTCTCCCCCTGTGTCACTCCTCTTCTGGGGGTGGGGCCGCTAGGTCGGCTTACCCACAGCTGGCCCTTCAATCCCTGCACTGGTTATAAAGCAAAAGTCCAGCGTTCCAAGCCCAAGATTCTTTTTCTGTGTGTTCATTTTTGCGATAATTAACATTTATCTGCAGAGGCTTACAGTTTACCCAGCCCTGTTCGCATACCTTATCTCCTGTTATCTTTTGACCTCAACCGGGAAATCTCATGGTCCTCTTTCTTAATGGCACACTTCAATTTCACTTACTGAAAACCAAAAATTTAACTTATTGTAAAGCTACTATATTGTAAGGTTATTGTAACTTATTGCTACTGTAATAGCTCAGGCAAATAGTTGAGTAGTCTGGGATGGAATCTCAAGTAAACCTAATATAAAGCACAGGTGGCAAACAAGCCTGTGATAAAAGAATAGTTTATTTGATCAAGGATCCTGATTTAATTGACTATTCATAATAAATCTAGAGCCATACCATATTCAAAAATATGTTCCAGAAGAGTTAGACTTAAAAATGTACAAAACAAAGACTTAGAGGAAATTTTTTAAAGAATAGTAATATAACTTTAGCGAGGGGAAACTTTAAGCAAGACAGGAAGCTCAGAATCATCAAAGAAAAAAAATTTTCTACCTAAATATTTTGAAAGTTTTGCATAACATCACACTAAGACAAGTTAAAACAAAAAACAATAGACGGAATAGAACTGCACAAAACATATGGCAAACACATATCTCTAACATAAAAGAGCCTCTATTGAGAAAGCAAACTAAAACAGTAATCCATTTTTCACTCATTAGACTGGCAAACATTAACAAGACCAATCGATACATAGGAAACAAGCTCTGATGGGAGTGTAAATGCCACAAACTTTCTAGGAGTAATCTGAGAATACCTATTTAAATTTAAAATACATATACCTATCCATTGACCCAAAAATGCATTAACTCTGCCCTATAGAAAAACTAAAGAAAATACTAATTGTAAGGATGGATCCAAGGATGCTGCGGTGGGTTGAATGTTGGCCCTCCAAAAGAAGCCCACCTGGAACCTGTGAGCATAGCCTTATTTGGGAAAAGTATCTTTACAGATGTAATTAAGTTAAGGATCTTGAAATGAGATCATCCTAGATTTCGGGTGGGCCCTAAATCCAATGACAGGCATCCTTACAAGAGAAAGGCAGAGAAAGATTTGAGATAGAGACACAGAGATAAAGGGGATGTGAAGAATGAGGCAGTTAGGAATGATGCATGTACAAGCTAAAGAATGCCGAGGATTGCTGGCAGCTACCAGAAGCTAGGAGGGGGCCACAGAACAGGTTTGCAGAGCCTGCTAACACATTGATTTCAGACTTGGAACTCCAAATCCGGGAAAGAATCAATTTCTGTTATTTTAAGCCACTCAGTTTGTGGTTGCCACAGGAAACTAACACAGATGCTTATTGTGTTATGTGAAGTGCAAAACAAACACAAACAAACTAGGAACAATGTGATTGTCCATAGGTAATGGAATATATGAACCAATTGTACTCCCTCCATACTCTGCAATATTATACACTGATCAATGATGAAAATTAGTTAGACCTATCTGTATTGACCTAGAGGGATGTCCTTGATATATTGCTAAAGTGGAAAATGCAAACTGAAGAGGGATAAAGAGTGGTGTGATCCTGTTAGTATATTGCTGACCATTTATAGATATATCCATGGGGGCATAGAGAAAGGGATTTAAGAATTTATACTAGGCTGATCACATTGGATAGCTCAGAGGGCTGAAATGTCTTTATAGATATTTGATATCTTACTGTTAAAACCATTGTTTGGGAGATATCAGGATATATGTATACATATAGCTGATTCACTTTGTTGTACAGCAGAAAGTAACACAACATTGTAAAGCAATTATACTCCAATAAAGATGTGAAAAAAATTGTATGTATTATCTTATGCATTTAATAAATACAGCTTTAAAGAAAATAAATACTTGTGACTAGTTTTTAAATCATGATTAAAGTGGTGAACATAAAGAAAAGGTTCTATCTGTTCAATTTTAGAAGATTCAAATGTTCTCTACTTCCCCACTACTGAGTTCTGAGTTATACATTCAATACATAATCTTTTGGTGTTTTTTAGGGGGTGTTTTCCCCCTTTTTTCCTTCTTCTTACTTATGAGTACTTCCTTATTTCTGAGAATTTCCTAGGCTCAGAAACATTTTTTATTTTTCCTTTTTAGAATTTGAGTGCTTCCTCTTCATTTTATAAGTAGTAAATATGCATGATTTGAAATCCAAAATATACAACTGAACGTTCAGTAAAAGCCTCTCTCTCAGCTATTACTCGCTCTTCACGACCAAAGTTGTCAGCTTCTTGAGTATCTTTCCAGCCGTATTGTATACATTTATAAGCAAGTACAGGTATATTTCTCCTTTTTTTTTTTTTTTGCGATACGCGGGCCTCTCACTGTTGTGGCCTCTCCGGTTGCGGAGCACAGGCTCCGGACGCACAGGCTCAGCGGCCATGGCTCACGGGCCCAGCCGCTCCGCGGCACGTGGGATCTTCCCGGACCGGGGCACGAACCCGTGTCCCCTGCATCGGCAGGCGGACTCTCAACCACTGCGCCACCAGGGAGGCCCTATTTCTCCATTTTTAACACATATGGAAGTGTTTGATTCATGCTTGGTTTTCTTTCCACATAATATCTATCAGGTTGTTTGATATCAGTGCTTATAGAGTTTATCTATTCTTTTACATTGTTACTGCTATACAGAATAGAAAAAACTGCCCACGTCATAAATTTTCACAAACGGAACACACCTGTGTAATTGCTTCTCAAATCAATAGAGAACATGACAAATATCTCAGAACCCACTTGTGATCCCTTTCAGTCACTGCCCTACCCCCAGGGGTTACCACAATCTCTATCACTAGAGATTCCTTCTTCCTGTTTTTGAACTTTAATTAAACAGATTCATACAGTGTGTGCTCTTTTTGAGTTTGGCTTCTTTTGCCCTACATTTCCTCTACATTGTTTTGATATTCATACACTACTGCATATAACTGTATTTTGCTCATTCTCATCGTGATACAGTATTTCATTGTATCTGCATTTATTTTCAGGCTATATAATGTTCCATTGTAAGGATATATCAATACTATATTTATCTGGTCCCTTATTGATGAATATTTTTAGACTATTTCCAATTTTTTGATATACAAACAATGCTGCAATGAACAACCTTGAATTTATATCATTTTGTGCATATGCAAGTGTAACCACAGAATAAATCCTTAGAAGTAGAACTATTTGGTCAATAGGTATAGGTATTTGTAATTTTGAAGGATATTGCCAAATTGCCCTCTCTCTGGGATGTACCCTTTACACTCCCACCAGCAGAATACTTGAGAGCTTATTTTCTTAGAATTTTAGAGCTTGGAGCTTGGAGACTTAGAAATTACATTGTATAGCCTACTCATCTTACACAGGGAGAAATCTAAGCCCTTAAAGATGAAAAGAGTTGCACAGAGTCCTAGAACAAGTTACTTACCATCCCCAAATTCTGAAGGAGGAGGCCTGGATGCTCGTCTCCATATCAGACAGAGCCAACAAAGCCTCAAACATCCTGTCCTGCCACAGCTATTGGCATGCTGCCTCTCTCTCCTCCTCTTCCCCAACTACCTTCAAAGACCACTTCAAAAAGGTGCACACACACACACACACACACACGCACACACACATCAAGGCCAGGAACCTTAGGAGAAAGGAGACAGAAAGTGAAAGGCAGTGGAGGACAGCGGGGACTCAGGGGGAACAAGACACATTCTCCAGGAAAGCAAAGTAAGATATATATAAGGCTTTGAAGGGAAATTCAATAAAACAATTACTTACACAGGTGAGCACACACATACATACACACGGGTCATAACTGAATTATGTGACTGTATACAACTGTAAAAATAATGAGGCAGGGGCTTCCCTGGTGGCGCACTGGTTAAGAATCTGCCTGCCAATGCAGGGGACACGGGTTCGAGCCCTGGCCCGGGAAGATCTCCCATGCTGCGGAGCAACAAAGCCCGTGCACCACAACTACTGAGCCTGCTCTCTGGAGCCTGTGAGCCACAACTGCTGAAGCCTGCACACCGCAACAAGAGAAGCCACCGCACCGCAACAAAGAGTAGCCCCCACTCACTGCAACTAGAGAAAGCCTGCGCACAGCAACAAAGACCCAACGCAGCCAAATATAAATAAATAAAATTAATAAATTTAATTTTTTTAAATAATAATGAGGTGTTTCTATATGAACTGATCTGGAACAATCTCCAAAATATTATTTAATGAAATAGGCAAGATGCAGAACAGTAAAGTCAGCTACAATTTGTATATGCATAGATTATTTTCAGAAAGACAGAAGAAACTATCAGTGGTTGCCTGGGAAAAGGAGAACTAGAGGTTGGGAAACGAGTGGAAGGGAGAATTAATTTTTATGGTTATTGTCTTTTATGCTATTTGAAATTTTATCATGCTCACATATTACCTATTATATAAATATAGATAGATAAATATATGTATAGAGAAAGCATATAAAAGAGTTGTAATTTAGCCAGAAGTTTGACCATCATTGAGTAAGGAGAGGCAAAAAACAAGAAAGGAAGTGGTGGAGCCCTAGTAAGGGAGCCAGTGAGGCAATGGGTGCACTAAAGGACAGGAAGGGCACTCAAGGACTAGCCTTGCAAATTGAGAATGCTTATCACACTGTATGTTAAGCGCAATTTGTCTTCAGCCTTATTAACTTGCAAGTCTAGAATGGTGTCATTCACTAAAGAAATATAAGTTGAATGTTGAAAAATAATAAATCAGGCACTTTTAAAACCAATTAGCTCTGGTATGCAGTGTTAGCTGGATCAAAGATTGTACCCCTGGTTCCCAAGGGGTTTGGGTGTGACTCTGCCTTGTGGAATGTGAGCTCTTTATCAACAAAGGCTCTGCCCTGTTTGTTGTTGTGGACAAGCCACCTGAAACTGCAGTTTAACCTGTTTCTATAAAAAAGGATGCAATGTAATTAAATTAACATTTTAAATAACCTGCTACCTTGAAGATCTGGAATCCAGAAATTTCTGGCCCATTAAGAAGGCATCAGAGGCAGAAATGTCTCAAACTGGCCAGTGGCCTATTTGCAGTTTCACCCTGATTCACCCACTACTGAAATTTTATTGGAGAGCCTATACTCAGCTCCTGTGGTAGCTCACAGAGCCTTATATTTGCAAAATAAAGCCCTAACTTCAAAGGGAACTCCTTTAGCTAAAAAATGAGCTTCATCAGAGCCTTTTTTCCTTTAAGCAAACACCAAACCAAAGAGTTGGCTTTACTTCTGCTTTTTAATCAAGTCAATATTTCAAAATGTAAGTAGAAGAGACAGTTTGGCTTTTTGTAGCAACTTTAAAAAATATATTTAATTATTTAATTACTTATTTTGGCTGCTCTGGGTCTTAGCTGTGGCACGTGGGATCTTTGCTGCAGCATGGGGGATCTAGTTCCCCGGACCAGGAATGGAACCCGGGCCCCCTACGTTGGGAGCTCAGAGTCTTACCCACTGGACCACCAGGGAAGTCCCTGTAGCAAATTTTGATACTTCAATCAAGCCGAGCTCACATGTCTAGAGCAGGATTGAAATACCTATGCAAATGAATGGGGAAAATAGCAGGTACAGGATGGCTCTGGAAAACAGAAACCTGGATCGCCCAGTTTGAAAGACTGGGGACAAGAGCAAAATGTGAAATGACTCCTCTAGTCCTCAATCCCCCAGATTGGTCAAGGGGTGGATAAATGTTCCTCTTACAAGGATCAAGATTTACACATTCTGGGGACTTCCCTGGTGGCACAGTGGTTAAGAATCCGCCTGCCAAAGCAGGGGACACGGGTTCGAGCCGTGTCCGGAAAGATCCCACATGCCACAGAGCAACTAAGCCAGCGAGCTACAACTACTGAGCCTGTATGCCACAACTACTGAAGCCCGTGCTCCACAACAAGAGAAGCCACTGCAATGAGAAGCCCACGCACCGCAACAAAGAGTAGCCCACCGCTCACCACAACTAGAGTAAGCCCGCGCACAGCAATGAAGACCCAACGCAGGCAAAAATAAATAAATTTATTTTTTTAAAAAAAGATTTACATATTCAGAGGGTTCAGGGATGTTCCATCCGGACAGAACTTCCACAATGAAATCAGCAATTTTTGTCAAGTGTCTCCTTAATAGATACCATGAGAAATTCATAGAAGACAGTGTTTTTAAATTCCAATAATACACAGGCTGTTTGGAGGGTTTAAAAAAAAAAAAAAATTGTCCCAGACTCTTGAGAATATTCTCTTCTTCATTCACCAGCAACAGTCCCAGGCACTGGATAAATGGTGGTGATATGGGGGTGAGCAAAACAACATGATTCATACAGCATCTGCTGCAAAGGAAGAAACAGTCATTAATGAAGTCATCTCATGATTAACTGCAAATTACATCTCTAAGTGCCATAAGGTGGGGGGGTGCCTGACACTTTGAAAGTAAGTAATAATGGAGGAATTTACTGAGAGGGGAAAGCAAGTTTCTCTAAGGAAGGGAAAACTTGCCCCAGTCTGAAGGAAGATGAGACCAGGCAAAGAGTGGAGGCCCAGAGTATCGCAATCAGAAAAAACAGCCAAGGCAAGGGTCCTTTGCATGGCCACTTGAAAAACCAAAAAGACCAGCTGGAGTGCAGGAAGCATGGTATTCTTGCCAAGTTGGTCCACTGAACCTGCGCCAGGATCCTAACCCAGGCCGAGACCCCTTGTCTCAGACAGGGAGGTCCTTTTTCCAACCAGATTCCCACAACCAATAAAGAAACCTATACTGAGACTAGAAGAGCACAAACTTTATTCAATAGCCAGAAAATGGAGAAGCAGGAACCTAGTTCACAAATCAACTTCTCATTCCAATTCTGGTGGAGACACCAAATATATTGGAGGGTCAAAGTAAAAGGGAGGGACTTCCCTGGTGGCGCAGTGGTTAGGAATCCGCCTGCCAATGCGGGGGACACGGGTTCGAGCCCTGGTCCGGGAGGATCCCACATGCCGGGGAGCAACTGGGCCCGTGTGCCACAACTACTGAGCCTGTGCTTTAGAGCCCGCTTGCCACAACTGCTGAGGCGCACGCACCTAGAGCCTGTGCTCCACAACAAGTGAGGCCACTGCAATGAGGGGCCAGGGCACTGCAACGAAGAGTGGCCCCTGCTCAACACAACTAGAGAAAGCCTGCGTACTGCAACGAAGACCCAATGCAGCCAATAAATAAATTAATTAATTAAAAAAAAAAAAGTCCACAGAATAGGCCTTAAAAAAAAAAAAAGTAAAAGGGAGGGATTTGGAAAGAGTAGGAGGAATATTCATGAGTTATCCTAGAACAGGGGTGTGGTTTGGACCTGGAACTGATGCAGATCTCCTTTTCAGTCCTTGTGTGGGCTTTTCTGGTTGTGGTCATGGCAATTGTCAACTGTCATGGCCTGGTGGCTGTGTCATTGAGCATTCTAATGCATCACAATGAGCATATAATGAAGCTCAAGATCTACTGGAAGTCGAATCTTACACCATCTTAGGCCTAACCAGTTCTTGTTTTTTTCTCTTTGCATCTCCCTCCTGAAACTTAGATAAGAATAATTGGCTTGCATTTGAGGGAGGGGCAGGAGTATGATTCTGGGGCAACAGCCTTGGTAACAGTATGAGACCCTCAGGAGAGATTACCACCACTTGCTAATACTTCCAGTTCTCTTCCCCTGCAGAGCACTTGGGAGGACTGTACTTCCCTGCTCCCTTGAAGTTAGATGGAATCCTTACAGTTGAGCAGAGCCATAAGGCTTGCTTTGGCCAAGGAAATGTGAGCAGAAGTGGCATCTGCTACCTCTCAATGGAAGCATTTAAGAGATGGAGTGTGAGGGAATTCCCTGGCAGTCCAGTGGTTATGACTCTACACTCCCACTGATGAAGGCCTGAGTTCAATCCCTGGTCAGAGAACTAAAATTCCATAAGCTGCAGCATGGTCAGGAAAAAAAAAAAGAAGAGAGAGCAATGGAGTGTGTTTTTCTCCAGATCCTCTTTCCCACATGCTGATGTAAAGGTACCACAAGAAAGGATCAGTGCTGTGGATGTTGGAGACAACACATGAAGGATGGCTACCCTGGAGAGCTGACAGGAGCCAACTGAGTGTGAACTAGAAATAAACCTTTGCCATATCCAACCACTGAGATTTAGGAGTTGTTTGTAACTGCAGCAAACCTATATCTTACTGATATAGACCCAAATTTGAGAAACTCCACAAAGGAAACACATAACCCAAAGGAAGACCATTAAAATAATTCAAAATTTACACACTTTCTTTCATCTACAACTATATCTACATCTCATCTGCTTTCACAGACCTTTATTCAGTTATGAATTTCCATATCTAGCTTTTCAAAACTGCACCTGATTTGTACCATCTGATTTTCTGTATGATGTCATAAACATTGAAGACTGTTTTTTTCATTTTATAAAGCTGAATAGAAAACATTTATCACATGCCTCTCTACCGTCTATTAACACCAAGCTAAGTATCTGAATTTGTTCATTTCACGTTCCTAATAGACTGAATGAAGGTCTATTATATGCATTTTCCAGATGAGAAAACTGAGGCTCAGTTGTACTTGTATCTCCTACCAGATTGTATATTCCTTGGAGACAGTGGATGGTATAGTGTTTATTTCTATACTTCCCACAGTTGACACAGGGCCTAGCTCTGAATGAGTCTTTAGCAAATGCTTATTAGATCCCTTCACCCAAATCTACATAGCAAGTCCTGAAATAGGGATTCAAGCCCAATCTGTTCAGGACAATAGCCCCAGTTCCTTCCACACCACACTCACACCACCCCAGTCTCCCTGAGTTCTATTCCTCCAGGATCTTAATTAATTCAGTGATTTCTAGGAATATGCAGTTTATGGCCCAACCATATGTGGCAGCAAGAAAAAGTTTTTTTAAATTTTGTATTCAACTTTGAAAACCATTAAGTCAACTGTTTCTTTGTGTGTTTTTTTTGCGGTACGCAGGCCTCTCACTGTTGTGGCCTGTCCCATTGCGGAGCACAGGCTCCGGATGCGCAGGCTCAGCGGCCATGGCTCACGGGCCCAGCCGCTCCGCGACATGTGGGATCTTCCCGGACTGGGGCACGAACCCATGTCCCTTGCATCGGCAGGCAGACTCTCAACTGCTGCGCCACCAGGGAAGCCCAAGTCATCTGTTATTTGAAAAAGAAAGAATAGAGAAAACACACTTAACTGTACATATGATTAAATGGCCTTGAGGATGCAACACAAGCCAACCAAAGCACAGAAACCCAGAGTTCACTCTACAAGAGCATCTTGAAATTGTGTCTCTACTTCCACTCTGGGTTTTTGAATGAGAATGAGCTTCCCATGTGTTATTTTCCAGTGATGACATGATGACATCTGGAGCTCTGGATTGATCTGAACAGGAAAGATACTATCTTATCACACTTCAGTCCAAGCAGCTTCATGCAAGTCTCCCAAAACTTTCTGACCCACCCTCTAGTAAAAGAAGCATTTTACTGCAACCCAGTAAGTAATACATAAGGAGGTGTGTGTATGTGTGTGTGTATTGATATTATACGCTGAAATAAAACTGTGATGGAATAACACACCCTTATCATGTGTGATGCACTCTGATGTTTTCTAGGTCATTTCTATTTTCTATGCTATACTGCTTAAAAATTGTTTTAAATATGTTTTAAAAATTGTAGTTGCAATCCACCAAGTTAATTTCACCATCCATTTAGTCTTGCAATTTGAAAAACACTGGTCTAAGTTAGAGTGGGCATCATCAGAAAATCTACAAACAACAAATGCTGGAGAGGGTGTGGAGAAAGGGGACCCCTCTTGCACTGTTGGTGGGAATGTAAACTGATACAGCCACTATGGAGAACAGTATGGAGTTTCCTTAAAAAACTAAAAATAGAATTACCATATGACCCAGCAATCCCACTACTGGCACATATCCAGAGAAAAACCATAATTCAAAAAGACACATGCACCCCAGTGTTCATTGCGGCACTATTTACAGTAGCCAGGACATGGAAGCAACCTAAATGCCCATCGACAGACGAATGCATAAAGATGTGGCACATATATACAATGGAATATTAGCCATAAAAAAGAATGAAATTGGGTCATTTGTAGAGACGTGGATGTATTAGAGACTGTCATACAGAGTGAAGTAAGTCAGAAAAAGAAAAACAAATATCGTGTATTAACACATATATGTGGAACCTAGAAAAATAGTACAGATGAACCGGTTTGCAGGGCAGAAATAGAGACACAGATGTAGAGAACAAACATATGGACACCAAGGGGGGAAAGTGGCAGGGGGCTGGAGTGGGATGAACTGGGAGATTGGGATTGACATATATACACTAATATGTATAAAATAGATAACTAATAAGAACCGGCCATAAAAAAAATAAATAAAATTAAATTAAAAAAAAAAAAGAAAAACACTGGTCTAATGGAGATATAGAAGTTGCTACTCCTTGAGTCAGGGATACGTATATCTTATTTACCTGAATCTTTAGCACTTATCACACACCCCCTTTTATTTATTTATTTATTTATGAATAAATGAAGGAGTGAATACTACCATGTGCATCTGAACCAGGAGCTAGGAATGCAATCATGAGCAAAACTAAGAGGCAAAGCTGAGGGAATCCTTGCCCTGGTGGAGCTTACTGAGGGAGACAGACTTTCAACCGAAACGAAATTAAATTAAAAATAACCTTTTAGGGACTTCCCTGGTGGTCCAGTGGTAAAGAATCTGCCTTCCAATGCAGGCGACACGGGTTCGATGCTTGGCCAGGGAACTAAGATCCTACATGCCGTGGGGCAACTAAGCCCACGCACCACACTTACAGAGCCCATGTGCCCTGGAGCCTGCACACCACAACTAGAGAAGAGAAAACCCGCACTCCATAACTAGAGAGAGGCCCGCGCGCCGCAGAGAAGAGCCTGTGCACTGCAACAGAAAACGATCCCGCATGCCTCAACGAAGATCCCGCGTGCTGCAACTAAGACCCAATGCAGCCAAAAATAAATAAAATAAATAAATAATAAATTAAAAAAAAAAAAGCCAACATCAGGTATAGTGCCTTCCATGATGTGGGTGTTCAATACTCAGAGTCAGAGTCTTACAGATAAAAAGGACCTTTAATAATAATTTTTTTTTTAAATTGCTATGAGAATGTCAGTCAGATACAGGTGACAATGTATGGGGTCAGGGGCGGCATCTTTTGGAGTGACATTTAAGCTGAGACCTAAAGTCCATGTAGAAGTTAGGTCCATAGGGGCTTCCCTGGTGGTGCAGTGGTTAAGAATATGCCTGCAAATGCAGGGGACACGGGCTCGAGCTCTGGTCCGGGAAGATCCCACATGCCGCGGAGCAACTAAGTCTGTGCACCACAAGTACTGAGCCTGCGCTCTAGAGCCCGTGAGCCACAACTACTGAGCCTGCGTGCCACAACTACTGAGCCCGCGCGCCTAGAGCCCATGCTCCGCAACAAGAGAAGCCACCACAATGAGAAGCCCACACACTGCAACGAAGAGTAGCCCCCGCTCGCTGCAACTAGAGATAGTCCGCGTGCAGCGACGAAGACCCAACGCCTCCAAGAAACAAACAAACAAATAAATAAATAAATCTCTTTAAAAAAAAAAAAAATTTAGGTACATAGGATGTGAGTGGAAAGAGCATTCCAGGCAGAGGAAAGAGCACTCATGTCAATGAACAGAGGCAAGAAAGAGTTGGGCACATGTAAAATCCCTCCCCATACCCACTCTGCAAAAAGGGGCCTGGACCTGTGTTGTTTGTGTCCCAACTTTTCCTTTGGAAGCCCTGACCGATTATTCTACATGGGCCTGGTAGGACTGCTTTGTGGGAGCTTTGCGCTTATCCCACACGCATGAGTTGGCGCCCAGCCAATCAGAGCTCTGAACCTTCCTGACAACAGTGATGAATGTGATTAGTTCAGGGAGGAGCAGGTGACTTTATTTTACTTTTAATTTTTTTTTTTTTTTCGATACGCGGGCCTCTCACTGTTGTGGCCTCTCCCGTTGCGGAGCACAGGCTCCGGACGCGCAGGCTCAGCGGCCATGGCTCACGGGCCCAGCCGCTCCGTGGCATGTGGGATCTTCCCAGACCGGGGCACGAACCCGTGTCCCCTGCATCGGCAGGCGGACTCTCAACCACTGCGCCACCCCAGAAGCCCTATTTTTAATTTTTTAATAAATATATTTATTTATGGCTGCGTTGGGTCTTTGTTGCTGCGTGCGGGCTTCCTCTAGTTGCAGCGAGTGGGGGCTACTCTTCATTGCGGTGTGTGGGCTTATTGCAGTGGCTTCTCTTCTTGCAGAGCATGGGGTCTAGGCACGTGGGCTTCAGTAGTTGCAGCACATGGGCTCAGTAGTTGTGGCTCACGGGCTCTAGAGCACAGGCTCAGTAGTTGTGGCGCACGGGCTTAGTTGCTCTGTGGCATGTGGGATCTTCCCAGACCAGGGCTCGAACCCGTGTCCCCTGCATTGGCAGGCAGATTCTTAACCACTGTGCCACCAGGGAAGTCTGAGCAGGTGACTCTAACTGGACCAATCGAGGTCACCTTTATAATTGGCATGTGGAAAGGGTCTCTTTTTCTCTGTAAGATCAAGTAAAGGCAGACCTCTATGTCATCGTGTGAAGAGAGTGGGTTAAAAAGATGAAACCGACATACAGAAGAAGAGAGTGCTAAAAGCAGGAGCAATAGCGGGAGAAAGAACATCAAGTGAAACTCTGGGTCCAGACTGGCCTCAAGCCAGCAGACCAGCAACACTTTAAATTGTTTGAGCTATTAACTCCATTCTTTCCTATTGCTGGTTTTAGTTGGTTCTCCGCTATTTGCAACTGACTGCAAGTGTGAAAGGAAGGGTAGAAAGCCAATTAATTTCTTTTTTAAAAGAAGAACAGAAATGTTTGTGGGGTCACAGACACAATACTTCCACGAATGGGAAATTTGCCTGGAATATGCCAGGTTTCAAGAGTTCCAGATTTATGAGGTTGGTCATTTTCTCCCCTCCCTCCCTCCCTCCCTTCCTTCCTTCCTTCTCTCTCTCTCTCTCTCTCTCAAACTCTATCTCTCTCTCTATCATTACTGTATCAGCTGAGTGAAGAAACGTTACGGAGTTTTTAGACAAAGCTGGGAAGCTATGATATATGCCCAGCTACAAAAATATCTAGCTAGAGTGGCTTAGACGAAGGTGTGGTGCCAGTAATAGAGATCAAGAGAAGCAAATTTAAGAACAGTTTTAGTAAAGCTGCTAGTACTTGGTCATGGATTAGATATAAGGGACTGAACTGTCAAGACAAATGAATAAAATGGATAAATTAACACATGCTGAGTTAAACAGTCACAGAGCAGCTGGAATGTCTTAGACCCTGTGGTAGAAGCTAGGAGAGCAGAGATGAAAACAGTCCCTGCCTTCATGGAGTTTATAGCAGAGGGGCCCTTAACATTCAGAAAAGAAACGAAAAACGAACAACAACAGCAAAACCAGAGGGCTTCCCTGGTGGCACTGTGGTTAAGAATCCACCTGCCAATGCAGGGGACACGGGTTCGAGCCCTGGTCCAGGAAGATCCCACATGCCCACAGCCGCGGAGCAACTAAGCCCATGTGCCACAACTACTGAGCCCGCGCTCTAGAGCCCGTGCTCCGCAACAAGAGAAGCCACCGCAATGCGAAGCCCGTGCACCACAACGAAGAGAAGCCCCCGTTCGCCACAGCTAGAGCAAGGCCGCACACAGCAACGAAGACCCAACACAGCCAAAAATAGATAAGTAAATATATTTTTAAAAACCAAAACAAAACCAAGGAGGAAAGGGACTTTCTCCCTCAGGAGTCAAGAGCTGAAACGAGGAAGGGAAGAGAGGCAGCCAGAGCCTTCCAATGGGTGCTCTGGGGCTCCAGTAGCCAAAGGTGTGATAGGGAAGCAGCTGGAATAAGGGGAGTAGTTTAGCATCCAACCCAGACAGGCAGAATGGTTGACACACACACTTGTATCAAGTGGCTTTTTCCTGGGACTCTAAGAAGGGAGAAGAGGTGAGAGGAAGCAGGGCCAGGTCCAGCCTAGCCCAGCCCAGCCCAGCCTTCCATCAAGTGAATAAAGACCAGCTCATACCAAGACTCCCCAGGTTCCTTGCAAATCTGTAACTTCCTCAAAGTTAGTTATTTTTGTTATTCCTTGTTTCCATGCAGCTTAACGAGTAAAATGAATAGGGTTTAAGCAACGAAAGGAGGAAGTGCAATGGGGGGTTGGCTACTTATTTAAAAGCTGGCCTGGGGAGCTGAGAACAGCCCCAGATGGGGTAGCCGGGGGTGGGCTGGCTGTGAATGGACAGCGCCCAGGGAGCCTGTGGGGAGAGAGGAAAACGGGTCCATCCCAGTGGAGGTGTGAACGCTGGCTGGGGCGTGGGTGGGGCGTGAGAGCTCAGACCCGGACCGCTCAGCTAGCCCCTCAGGGCATACTTGGGCTTTCTCAAACCTCTTTGCTTTGTAGTCAGAGGTGCAGCACTGACTGCTGGGGGAAGGGCGAAGGGCGAAGGGGGAAGGGTGGGAAGCAGTTCTGCCCCCTCCCTCCAGGCTCCCACCGTTCGTTCGGCTGCCTCTTCCATCACTGTTACACTTATTGTGTGCTCTCCGTAGGTCTCCCCACCAGACCATGAGCGTCCTGGGAGCAGGCACTGTGTCCGATTCACCTCTTTCTGCCTCACAATGTGGCCCAGCGTGGGGCCTGACACTTGGAAGTTTCTCAAAGAGTTACTTGTTGAATGAATGAACAAATGAATGCTTTCTACAAACCACACTGAGCTTCTAGATGGGGTTACAAAGAAGGAAATTACCCACTTACCCTGTGCCGTCAGGATTCAAGGAGGTAGTGAGCCCCTAATGTTTGGTTTCTGTGTTTACATGTATTTTCCTGGGGATATGATCCTGTATCGTTCCTCTCAAAGTGGTGTGTGTCCCCCCAGAAGGATAAGAAGAATCACTTGAGAATGTAGTCCAAGATGGAGATTTTATATAAATTTTCTCTGCATCGATTTCCCTGAACCAAATTACTTTTTCTTCCCAACACTACTGTTTTCTTCCTGTATATAGTCTCTTGGCGTTTATTTTGTAATGTCACAATCTCCCGTTCATCTGAGGAAATCGTAATAAGATGCTGACAGGGTTCAGGACACGCAACCCCAAAATATGGCACCTTGGCATATTAAATATTTTAAGCTGAAGGAATTTCAAAAAGTGGCAGGAAGGATTCCCTGGTGGCGCAGTGGTTGAGAGTCCGCCTGCCGATGGAGGGAACACGGGTTCGTGTCCCGGTCCGGGAAGATCCCACATGCCGCGGAGCGGCTGCACCCGTGAGCCATGGCCGCTGAGCCTGCGCGCCCGGAGCCTGTGCTCCACAACGGAAGAGGCCACAGCAATGAGAGGCCCGCGTACCGCAAAAAAAAAAAAAAAAAAAAAAAAAAAAAAGTGGCAGGAGTAGGAGGGTCACTCTGTGCCCTTCTTACCTGAAACAGGTCATAAAACTCCCATGTGAAAAGTACCCTCCCTGTACTAGGAGGAAGGAGGACTTTCTTGTCACCAGGACAGGGAATTTGGGACCGAGGCTGTATAAACAAACTGCGTTAAACTAACCCTTATCTTCCTAGTTACTTCTTCACCATTTACTACTCCTAGCCCAAACCCCTTTGTGTTGTTAATTCTTCACACATTTATTATTTGTCTAAGGGATATAAAATCTTCCTGCTCTGGTCACTTCTTCAGGTCTTCATTCTCTTGTGAAGAATTTAATAAAAATTTAATAAAAGTTGTATGCAGTTCTCTTGTTAATCTGTCTTTGTCAGTTTAATTTTCATACCCAGCCAGGAGCCGTAAGAGGGAAACTTTTTCCTCCTCTCCAGTGCCTCAGCCAAGGCCCCCTTATTCATTTCTCCCACACTCCTGGCTCCTTTGTTCCTGGTTTTGCAGGTGGGAAGACAGTGTGGAGCGGGTGTGGGGCTCGTTGGAAGCAGGGGCAGAGACAGAACCCCCAAGAGACCTGCTGAGTTACCCTGTTACCTAATCCAATTCTCTGCGCACGTTCAGCCACCTCCCCGCCCTCTGCATAACAATGGAAGGAAAGAGGAAGTGGGAAAGAATAAGGTCATCTAATTGAGTTAGAAGGGTAATTACCAGGACCCTGGAGCAGAGGTAAAGTAGCTCCCAGAATGAAGGGCTAAAGACAGCCCACAAAGATGAAGCGTGGGGAAATTAGTAACAAATATTCACTTGTGCAGGGAAGCAAAAAAGTAAAAAACCTCAGCGCTGAATTGCACAGGCACTGGGGAAAGCTGAGGTAGGCAGCCAGGTCTGAGCCGAGGCAGGATCGGGAGAGGAAGAGAGAAAACTACAAGCCAGGCCGGTATTTCACGGCGGCTGCCATGGCCTAGTATTGAGTATCGGTGTCGCAAGGGAAGGATGAGTCAGTGCCACCAGATTCAAGTTTAGGGCAAAAGCCACTGGGAAGGCACTGGGCAAACATATTTCCTGTGAGAGGGCTCGCTGACTATCCAGTGAGGAACCTCAGCCAGATGAGGGAAACTAGAGGGGCCCTGGGCCCTGCGGAAGAGCTCCTTCTCGGGGAGGGTGAGAGTGAGGTGCCCTGTTAACCCCCCTTGGCTTCCCCTGCAGGAAGTTTCAGCGGGGAATGCCGCCCGTCGGTTTCACAGAGCTGTCTAAAGCCAGGGTTGGCATAGCGCAGAGGGCAAAGTGGTGACTAACAGATGATGTGGTGACTGTCACATCTTGCTTGCTGCAGGAGGCAAGGAAGCACGCTCTGAAACTAAAGAACACTCTTGGTCACGGGCATGGCTGTAAGTGCAGTGTGTGCCTCACGGGAGAGAGTGAGGAACGGTGGGTGTGGGGATCGGCCAACTGGCATCAGGTTCCTCTGAGGAAGGTAAGTTCCACCACCCCATCCTGACATTCAGAGCTGTTGAAAGGATGGCAGGACCAGCTTGCATCACTCAGCCGAGGTCTGCAGGGAAAGATAGAAAGTTATCCTGGGCGGATATTGGCCCACTGTAAGAGCTGTTCACAGTGGCTGAGGAGCCAATTGTATTGCGTGTTAGGGAAAGATTGCCATCTTTGGAGGAAGTTTGTGACAGGTGACTTTGCTTATATGGTTTTGGGGCAGGCGGTTGTTTTGTTTCTTTGTGGGTTTTTTTTTTTTTGTCCATGCCTTGCGGTTTGTGGGATCTTAGTTCTCCCACCAGGGATCGAACCCGTGCCCCCTGCAGTGGGAGCTCAGAATCCTAACCACTGGACAGCCAGGGAATTCCACTAAATGTGCCATGTTAACTAACCATTTAAAAAAATATTTATTTATTTTCCTTAATTTTTTGGCTGCATCGGGTCTTAGCTGCAGCACACAGGATCTTCGTTGAGGCATGCGGGATCTTTTGTTACGGTGCGTGGTCTCTTCGTTGCAGCACTCGGGCTTCTCTCTAGTTGCTACACTCTGGCTTCTCTCTAGTTGTGGCACACGGGCCCCAGGGCGGTGGGCTCTGTAGTTTGTGGCATGCGGGCTCTCTATTTGAGGCGTGTGAGTTCAGTAGTTGTGGTGCACACGGGCTTAGTTGCCCCGAGGCATGTGGGATCTTGGTTCCCTGACGAGGGATCGAACCGGGATCGAACCTCAGTCCCCTGCATTGGAAGGCGGATTCTTTACCACGGACCACCAGGGAAATCCCTTAACTAACCATTTTTAAATTGTACAATTCAATGACATTACTTACATTAACAATGCTGTACAACCGTCACCACTATCTCTCTCCAAAACTTTTTCATCACTCTAAACAGAGCCTCTGTACTCATTTCTGTGCTTGTTTTTCCTCTAGAATATATTGGTCCCTGTGCTGACAGAGTCATGCCTGGTAAGTCATGCCTAGTCAAGAGGTCTCCTCACCTGAGTTTCTTTCATCACAGGGTTGCTGTGAGTTCTTCTGCACTGTACTTTTTCCCTCCATATGCACACCTATTTCAACAAAGCAGATATTAATCAAACCACCCCAAAACTTGCTGCTTATTACTACAACCCTTTCACTTGCTCACAATTCTGTGAGTCATCAATTTGAGCAGAGCTTAGCTGGGCTTTTCTTCTGCTATTATCAGCTAGGGTCATTCATGCCACTGCAGTCTTCTGTTGGCTCAACTAGAGCTGGATGCTGTATAATATGGCCTCTTTCTATGAATGAGACATTCAGTGTCTGGCGCTGGCTGCGGGCTGGGTGGTATATGTCCAGCATGCTACCTGGGCAGCTGGGTTCCAAAAGCAGCAAGGGAGAGAGGTCAAGACCCACTGTGCAAACATCTTTAAAGCTGCTGCCAGAATCATCTTTGCTCACGTCCCATCATCCACAAGTCACATGGCGAAGCCCAGAGTCAGTGTGAGAGGGGACTTAAAGAAAATACAGATACAGGTAGGCATGGTTCGTTGGGGTCATTACTGTAACAATAAGCCACACCTACATACTATTTTGCATTTTTTTAAGATTTATTTATTTATTTGCCCGTGCCAGGCCTTAGTTGCAGCACACTGGATCTTCTAGTTGCGGCATGTGGGATCTAGTTCCCTGACCAGGAATCAAACCCCGGCCCCTTGCATTGGGATCGCGGAGTCTTAACCACTGTACCATCAGGGAAGTCCCCTGTTTTGCATTTTGATTTCTCACTTAACAGTATATTTATTTTCCAAGTTGATATAGTTCTTATAATTACATTTGTAATGACTACACAATAGCCAATCAAAGGATTGCCAAAATGTACTTAATCATTATTACTTAATCATTATTACTCTATATTTACATTTGTTTTAATTTTCACTATTATAAATAATTCATTAGTTAAACAGATATTTATGAGTACCTACTATGTGTAAGGAGTTATTCAAGGGCGCTAGGGACACAATTTGCTTTGATTCTTTGGGAGGGGTGGGGAGGAAACACAGACAAACACATGAATATATAATATGTACTATGAAGAGAAGCAGGGAAAGGAGATTAGAGCCTGGCGGATGGGGGTGGAGGGCTGGGGTTTGCTATTTTAAGTCTTTAAAAAAATGCTTTGGGATTATGTTCTAAGAATAAAGAATTATTTCTTTTGCATCACATCCCTGGTTTGAGAAGTGAGATCACTAGGACATAGGATAGGAATATTGTTAAAGCTTTCAAGATGGATGGATGGCCCAATGCTCTCCCAAGAGTTTTCCCAGTTTATATCGCCACCAGCAGGAGTTCGCCAAATGAGCTGCTTTGACCATAGTAACACTGAGCTTCTTATTAAAAAAAAAAAACTTTGCCAATTTAATAGGTGAGTCTGGATACCTTTCATCAAGGTAGAATGTTATATTGTCATTTATCTTGACCACCTTTTGGACTTTGTAAACTTTTGAGCTGTAATTGCCATTTTCTGTTGCTCTGGTGTGTGTGTGTGTGAGAGAGAGAGAGAGATAGAGAGGGAGAGAGAGAGAGAGAGAGAGAGAGAGGGAGAGAGAGAGAGAGAGAGAGAGAGGGAGAGACAGGTTAAGCGGCAAAAAAAAATTTTTTTTGACATGACCACACTTTGACATATACATGTTTCCTGTTGTGAAAAAAACTGGGGATACAATATCTGGAATCATAAACAGCCAAATACAGAGGAAACCAAATATTTTTAATCAGAGGGCTTAGGTAGGTATTTCTTGAAGTGGCAGCCTAATCTTGGCCCTTAGGAGGGATAAAAGGTTCCTTGGTGGGAGCCCATCTGGGCATGTATGGCTCTGACCCTGTGCTATGTACTCTGCTTGGCTGGGTACACTCTTAGGCACTGACCAGGAGATGGGGCCACTTGTGGTCCTCACAGGAAGGGCCCCAGTCTTGGGCTTAATGTGCTTCTTGTGTCTATCTCTACCTTCTTTCTTCTTCTTCTTCTTCTTTTTTTTTTTTTTTTTTAGTGATAAGAAGTTTATTCTGTACTTCTCGAAGCATCAGGTAGGGGATAAAACTGGAGAGGGCCAGGTTTGGAGGTGTAGGGACTCTGGTAGGCTTTCTTTCTGTGCCGGGGAGGGCACCAGGGACGGCTTTAGGCTGTTCCCCTGGGAGGGCTACCGAGGGGCTTGACTGGGCTGGGGGTGCTGGGGCGGTGGCACTTGCAGTAGGGGGCCCTCGGGTGAAACAGGTTAGGAAGGGCCCCAGACAGGGATTCTTCTGAGGGGTGAGGTAGAGTGCTTCCTTCAGCCAGCCCGGGCGGAGAAGAAGGGCGGAGAGTGGCCACAGGAGTCCAGTCGGGAGCGGAAGAGCTCATTCTGCACAGTTTGGCCCAGCGAGCACAGGGGATTCTTCACCACCAGCTCCACGTACAGCTCACCGTGGATGTGGTGCAGCACATCTCAGATGGGTCCCACGCCCAAGTCAGTATTCATGACAGCGCTGATCCCAGCAGGCATCTCGTACTAATGGAGTTTGTAACGCCTAGTTTGGAAGGCCAGGAAGCCGTCCTTAATGTCTAGTGGGGACATTTTGCTGACAAAGGAAAGGATAGAGAAGAGCATCCCGTACATCAGCTTGTACTCCTCCTACTTGGGGATCTCTGCTTGCTTCTTGCGGTGCCACTCGCAATAATGCAGACACACTCCATTCCGGTCAAACAGGTACAGGTTGTGGACAGTCGTGGGGACTTGCTCCGAGTGCCTGTCACTCCATAGTTCCTATCTCTACTTTCTAGGTCTGTCAGTGTCCATGACCCATACATAGTATGTCTGTTTGCCCCATGAGAAAGTGTTTCATTCATTAATTAATGCATGCATTTATGCACTTATTTACCCAATAATTGATCCATCTATTCATTTGGGCATGTATTCGTACGTTAGCACAGTTGTTTATTTAGTACACATTGATTATAAGAGTTGTGACTTTAAAAAAAAGAGTTATGGGTTTCCCTGGTGGCGCAGTGGTTGAGAGTCCGCCTGCTGAGGCAGGGGACACGGGTTTGTGCCCCGGTCTGGGAGGATCCCACATGCCGCGGAGCGGCTGGGCCCGTGAGCCATGGCCGCTGAGCCTGCGCGTCCGGACCCTGTGCTCCGCAGCGGGAGAGGCCACAACAGTGAGAGGCCCGCGTACCGCAAAAAAAAAAAAAGAGTTATGACTCTTTACTTTGATGCCAGAAGGATTGATGATAATTAGAGACCCAAGTGGGTGCCCAGGGAAAAGTCCCAGGCTCCAGACCTACAGTCCTGTTGCTGGCATTGTGTAAATCGAGATCACGACGGTGCACTGGCCAGCTGTTCTTGGCCCACTAACTTTGACCAAATAAATTCTTGTTTTACTAAACCCAAAGCAAAATGTGCTGACTAAGCCTTCTTTACCAGTAAAATTGTATTACATTTCTTTGTGATAGGAAAGGTTAGAACAACAATATGTGACCTTAACAACTCTGGGCACTGAATCTGCACTATGTCACCTGTGAAAAAAAGAGATGTCCCTTCGTTCAAGTTGCAGAATTTATTTGGCAAGTTATGTACCTTTGTGCTAAGAGATGACGGACATTTTTTTTTTTTTAAGCAAAATTGACACTCCCCATCCTTAAATAGCTTATAATCCAGTTGGAGAAATAAGGCCAGTCCACCTAGAATTATAGATCATAGAACTAAGGAATGTTTTATGTTGAAAGCTGCTAAAGACCCATCTGGTCTGAAATTCCCTACCAAGGTGGAACTCCCCATACAAAGTACTCTGCACTAGAGTCTGTCATACAGCATGACGTAAGTCAGAAAGAGAAAGACAAATACCGTATGCTAACACATATATATGGAATCTAAGGGAAAAAAATGTCATGAAGAACCTCGGGGTAAGACAGGAATAAAGACACAGACCTACTAGAGAATGGACTTGAGGATGTGGGGAGGGGGAATGGTAAGCTGTGACAAAGTGAGAGTGGCATGGACATATATACACTACCAAACGTAAAATAGATAGCTAGTGGGAAGCAGCCGCATAGCACAGGTAGATCAGCTCCGTGCTTTGTGACCACCTAGAGGGGTGGGATAGGGAGGGTGGGAGGGAGGGAGATGCAAGAGGGAAGAGATATGGGAACATATGTATATGTATAACTGATTCACTTTGTTATAAAGCAGAAACTAACACACCATTGTAAAGCAATTATACTCCAATAAAGATGTAAAAAAAATAAAATAAAATAAAATAAAATAATAAAGTCAAAAACAAAACAAAAAAACAAAGTACTTTGCAAATAGTCTTTTCAGCTTTGTACCAACTCTCCTCTGGTGAGGAAACTACTATTAATTTTTTTAATTAGAAAAGCTGTATTTGCTTAATGTAACACATTGAAAAAATATGGCAGAGCATCAAAGTAAAAAGTCAAGCCTCACCTCAAATCCCTCACCTCCCTACCACTTGTTACAGGATGCTAAGAATGGCTATTTTCTATACTTGTACAAACACATATATGGACATTTCCACCCCATACTTTCAATTGTAATCTGTTTTTTAAATTAGATAACATATACAATATAAAAATCAAAGGGTATGAAAGAATATACAATGAAAAGAAAGTCTCTTCTATCCCTCTCCCTCTAGCACCTCAGTTCTGCTCTCCAGAGGCAGCCACTGTTACTACTTTTATATGTATCCTTCCAGGGATAGTCTGTGCGTTTTACAAGTGTGTATGTTATTATTATTTTTTTTTTTTTTTTGACCACACTGCATGGCATATGGGTTCCTAGTTCCCTGACCAGGGATCAAACCCACACCCCCTGCAGTAGAAGCATGGAGTTTTAACCACTCGACCACCAGGGAAGTCCCTCTTTTTTTTTTTTTAACACAAGTGTTAGCAGATTAAATACAATATTTCCCCCTTAATTACATATCTTAGAAATTATTCCATACTTAGAGCAAGCTGCTTTATTCCTTTTAACAGGTGCATAGCATTTCATTATATGGATATGTCATAATTTAATAAATCAATCTATTTATGACTATTTTGGGGTTCCTGCGCTTTTGCTATTACAGACAAGGCTGCAATGGATAACTTTGACTATACTACATATCTTTCATACGCACGCAAGGTTGTGGGATAAATATCTAAAAGTAGAATTGTTGGATCAAAGGGCAGATACATCTGTTATTTTGATAGATATTGCCGGTTGCTCTCAGTAGATGTTGTATCAATTTGTATTCCATTCATCAACTATGAGAGTACTTTTTCCCCATGCTATTACTAGGATATTAATTACTTTTTTTTTAACTTATGCCAACTTGGTAGGTTAAAAATAGTTACCTTTAGCTGTTTTCATTTGCACTTCTCTTATGAATGAAGTTGAGCATCCTTTCATATATGTGAGAGTCATCGTGTTTATTTTCTGTGTGCCGTCTGTTCATATCCTTTACCTGTTTTTCTATTTTTTTCTCCTTGTTGCTTTTCCTGTAAATATTAGGCTTTATATATACATACGTTTTTGAAAATAAGAACAATTTAAATTGAAAATTTTTTCCAGTTTGTTATTTCTCTTATGACTTTTTTTTTCCATGCAGGAATTTAAAAAATTTTTTTTTTAATTTTTTAATTGTTCAATTCAGTGAATGTAAATGAAGTAAGCCAGACAAAGAAAGACCAATATTATATGATCTCACTTATATGTGGAATCTAAAAGAATGGACCTCATAGTAACAGAGTAGGAGGCTCATTACTAGAAGCTGGGGGTGGGGGAAATGGAGAGATGTTGGTCAAAGGATACAACTTTTCAGTTATAAGATGAATAACTTTTGGGCTTCCCTGGTGGCTCAGTGGTTGAGAGTCCGCCTGCCAATGTAGGGGACACGGGTTCGTGCCCTGGTCCGGGAAGATCCCACATGCTGCAGAGCGGCTAGGCCCATGAGCCATGGCCGCTGAGCCTGCGTGTCCGGAGCCTGTGCTCCGCAACAGGAGAGGCCACAACAGTGAGAGGCCCGCGTACCGCAAAAAAAAAAAAAAAAAAAGATGAATAACTTTTGGAGACCTAATGTATAGCATGGTGACTAGAGTTAATAATAATGTATTGTATTGAAGTCAACTAACATTGTAGATCAACTAACTAAACTAACTATCTATCAACTAAACTATCTATCAACTAACTATCAACTAAATCAACTAACATTGTAGATCTCAAGGGTTCTTACCACCATCACCAAAAAAAAAAAAAAGGTAACTTGGTGAGGTGATGGATTTGTTAATTAGCTTGATTTTGGTAATCATTTCACAATGTATATCCAAACATCATGTTGTTTACCTTAGATATATACAATTTCACTTTCCAATCGTATTTCAGTAAAACTGGGGGAAAAAAAGCTGAAACTTATTAGTATTTTCTTTTACAACATCTTGTTTTATCTATTTATTTTAGTGTTTGTTTTACCATACTGAGCGAAGTTTGTCTATAGCAAGATACAAAAATTCTACCACGTTCTCTTCTAGTACATTTTTTCTTTCACTTTTCACATTCCAACCTTTCCTCCATCTGTAATTTATTTTGCTTTAAACTATAAAGTGGTGATCCAATTGTATTTTTTTTTCCAGATTGCTCTCCAGTTTCCTAACACCTTTTATTGTATAACCCATTTTGGGGAATTCCCTGGCAGTCCAGTGGTTAGGACTCTGTGCTTCCACCACAGGGGGCATGTGTTCAATCCCTGGTTGCAGAGCAAATATCCCACAAACCACCCGGCACAGCCAAAAAAAACAAAAAATCCATTTTTATTTAATTTATTTTTTTGGCCACGCTGCATGGCTTGCGGGATCTTAATTCACTGACCAGGGATTGAACCCGGGCCAAGGCAGCAAAAGCGCCAAGTCCTAACCACTGGACAGCCAGGGAATTCCCTGAATAATCTATTTTTAGAATACTATCTTTATAATAAACTAAATTTATATATATAAATTATATATAAAAATTTACACATATATATGTTTCTGGGCTTTTAATTTTGTTTCATTGATCTATCTGCCTAGTGTTTTTGTTTGTTTGTTTGTTTTTTGTTTTGGCTGCATTGGGTCATCGTTGCTGGGCGCAGGCTTTCTCTAGTTGTGCTGACCGGGGGCTACTCTTCGTTGCAGTGTGCGGGCTTCAGTAGTTGTGGCGCACAGGCTTAGTTGCTCCGTGGCATGTGGGATCTTCCCGGAGCAGGACTGGAACCCGTCTCCCCTGCATTGGCAGGAGGATTCCTAACCACTGCACCACCAGGGAAGTCCCCTGCCTAGTGTTTTTTTTGTGTTGTTTTTTTTTTTCCCTGCCTAGTGTTTAAAAAACAAAATTCAACCAAGTAAATTTGAAGATCTAATTGACTTTATTTGAGTGGAATCTCATCTAGCAACTAGAAGAGCCTCCAAGGAGTTGTACAATATGGAAGGTTTTTATGGGAAGAAGGGTGGGGAAAGGCAGCTATTAGCAAAAGAAAAGAAAAGATTATTTTTAGGCTAGGGCATCTTTTTTTAGAGGAAGGGAGCAGCAAAGGTTTTATCATGCAGATTGGCTCTTCTTGGTTGGGGGAGGCGGGGTGGAAAGGGAGAGGGCCCATGTGACAGATTACCTTACTGGTGCTTGATTGGAAAATTCCAGACTGGTTGGTTAAGATTACGTTTCTGGGAGAGGTTGAAACTGCAATTAGATCAGGTATTAAATCTAGGTTTGGCGTCATGGGCTTTTAACATGAGTGATGCCATTTTGGGACTGTGGTTTTCCTTTTAACTTTCCTCATGTCCCTTACCACACTGTTTTTATTATTCTGTGTTTAATATGTTTAATACCTAGAAGAGATGGTCATCTTTTTTTTTCCAGAATTTTCCCAGATATTCTTAGAATATAAATTTTAAAATTGTGTAGTTAAAAAAAACTCGATGTTTTAATCCTGGTTATATTAAATGTGTAGATTAATTTATTGTGAATTGACATCTTTATAATACTGAGTCTTCCCACCCAATATATGTATTTTCCTCCTCCTATCAGACTTTTTTTTGAGGCAACCCATTCTATCATTGGATGATTCTGATAGTTTTTCAATTTCCCGTTGTTTTGAGGTATATCTCTTTATATTTTCTAAGCAATAGTTCTAATTTTGTCATTTGAAACTATACAGGAGTTAACATTTAAAGTGTTAAACATGATCTACAAAAAGCTACATCAGCGCTTCTCAACCTTCTACATCATGGAACACAAAGGAAATTGTAAATGTGCAGTGAACACTGGGGTAAGTAGATGAACTTTTTGCAATCCAAGGTGATGGTGTTGGTAAGGAGAGAAGCAGGCTGCTCCAAGCCCTAGTTCTGCTGACTTGCTGAGGGAGCTACAGCTGGGACCCTGTGAAATCCCCCTAGGGCACATCATCTGGGAGGCTCTTCATTAGAAGTTCCACTCCTTGCCCCTCTCCACCTCATTTCTGCTCCCCAGACCTGCTTTTCTTTCTAGACCTTAATATACCAAGCACATTCTCTCTCTCTTTTTTAAAAAAATTTATTTATTTCATTTATTTTTGGCTACGTTGGGTCTTCGTTGCTGCACGCGGGCTTTCTCTAGTTGCAGTTGCAGCGAGCGGGGGCTACTCTTTGTTGCGGTGCGCGGGCTTCTCGTTGCGGTGCGCGGGCTTCTTATTGTGTTGGCTTCTCTTGTTGCGGAGCACCGGCTCTAGGCGTGCGGGCTTCAGTAGTTGTGGTTCATGGGCGCAGTAGTTGTGGCTCACAGGCTCTACAGCTCAGGCTCAGTAGTTGTGGTGCACGGGCTTACTTGCTCCACGGCATGTGGGATCTTCCTGGACCAGGGCTCGGACCCTTGTCCCCTGCATTGGCAGGCGGATTCTTAGCCACTGCGCCACCAGGGAAGCCCCGCAAAGAAGTCTCTTTTCGGGACCTTTGCCTTTGCTCTTCCCTCTGCCTAGCTGGCTATGGCCCCAGAAGTTTGCACAGCTGGCTACTCATTCTCTAGCTCACTGGGCAATCATACCTAAAGGAGCACCCCTCTCCTGCCCCAAGTCATGCTACTTTCTTGGTATCACATCAGTTTTAGAAATTTCCAGATGATTTGTGTGTTTGTTGTCTCTCTCCCCACCACTAGAATATAAGCTCCAAAAAGGCAGAAGTCATGTCTGTTTTGTTCTCTTCTGTCCCCAGAGCCTTACACAGTGCCCTGCCCATGCACTCAGTTTGCTCTGTGAATGAGCGAAAGGGCTTCCTACTCTGGATTTTGAAGGATCTTTTTCATGACTACTTCAGTTCTTATTCCCAGCTTGACCTCTCTGTATCTACCTACCTACTTCCCACAACCAAACTTCTTGGTCTGATCAAAGGGCTGCTGGAGGAACTGTCCAGCCAGTTATGACTCCTGCTATCTACACTGTCTCCCCACTGCTTTGGCCATCCTGGCCACAGAGACACCACAGGACCTTATCATCCCCCTGGCAGAACCCAGATAATACTGTCTGCAGTATTCTCAGGATCCGTTCAATTTAGTAACCTTATCAAAAATGGAAATGAGGTTAACTTGGCAGGAAATGAGGTCAGTTTGGCAACTGTTGGTGAAACATTGTACAATGTAAGAGTTAACAGTCTGAGTTAACAATGCAAGCCATGTCATACAGCAGTGCAGTAGGAAGATCAAATGGACCATGAGCCGTGCAGGGCAATTTGGGCTCAGAGAGGGAATATCCCAGTAAACTGATGATTGATCGCTTTCTGTGTACCTTGGACAGGTGAGTGAGTGTATAGTGGAGCACTGCTGAGTCATCCCAACCTGGGATAAAGATCTCTCAGGGCATTGTAGGAGAATGGCTTTGGTTAAAATCAATAAGCACCGTTTTTTAAGCCTCCCATACCCTGTGCTAAGCATCTGTTATCTCTACTCCTCCCAACATCCCTAAGTTGGTGATGTTAACCATTTCAGAGAGAATGAAAAGGAAATTTAAATGACTAAAGGACCTACCCAAGGTCACAGGGTGTGTGATAAGACAGGGAGTCAATCCAGCCCACACACCCACCCCAATTGCTCCCCCTTTCTTTTCCTACGGTAAATGAGGAGGAAAATGCAAATATAGGGGTCTAATCTATTTGTTGTTTTACTTTTTTTTTTTTTTTTTGCGGTACGCCGGCCTCTCCCTGTTGTGGCCTCTACCGTTGCAGAGCACAGGCTCCGAACGCGCAGGCTCAGCGGCCTTGGCTCACGGGCCCAGCCGCTCCGCGGCATGTGGGATCTTCCCGGACCGGGGCATGAACCCGTGTCCCCTGCATCGGCAGGCGGACTCTCAACCACTGCGCCACCAGGGAAGCCGCAATCTATTTTTTTTAAATTGAAGTATAGTTGATTTACAATGTTGTGCTTCATTTCTGCTATAGAGCAACGTGACTCAGTTATACACATATATACATTTTTAAAAATATTCTTTTCCATAATGGTTTATCCCAGGAGATTGGATATAGTTCCCTTTGCTATACAGTCTAATGAATTCTTTTGCAAGCAAACATTGGTTTGAATCTATCTACTGGGATATAACATGCTTAATCAATTCTGAAATGTTATATTTAAGCCTTTGGAATTATTCTTGTTAATGGGCCACATACAGAAATAGAAGTTGAGTCAATATAGAAAGAAAATCTACAGAAAAGTCTAGGATGGTTATCAGAGATGATCAGCACACTCAAATTTCCATATGTTACAGTCCATCAAAGCTAATAGGTATAAAAGCTAATCAACAGAATAGACCCATAAATGAAAATAATGATGCTATTAATGTAGATGAGGGGGCTTCCCTGGTGGCTCAGTGGTTGAGAATCTGCCTGCCAATGCAGGGGACATGGGTTCGAGCTCTGGTCTGGGAAGATCCCACATGCCGCGGAGCAACTAAGCCCGTGCGCCACAACTACTGAGCCCGCGAACCACAACTACTGAGCCCGCGTGCCACAACTACTGAAGCCCGCGCGCCTAGAGCCCGTGCTCTGCAACAAAAGAAGCCACCGCAATGCGAAGCCTGCACACTGCAACAAAGAGTAGCCCCCGCTCGTCACAGCTAGAGAAAGCCCGTGCGCAGCAACGAAGACCCAACACAGCCAAAAATAAATTAATTAAATAAATAAATTTTAAAAAAATGTAGATGAGGGATACAGTTGAACTGATTAACCTCCTGTTTCAGCCACATCTTTCCTGAACTTGTGGAGACCATGCTGCAATTATAACCAGAAAGAGCAGAGGCTGATTAGAATGATAACTCCATGTGGAGGACATTTAAAGTTTTCATTGCAGGCTCATATCTCCCCATTTCTCCTGGATAATTATCACCACTGGCTGCCTCCCCCTCCCTCACTGCTAATCACACACACACACACACACACACACACACACACACACTCTGGCAGTACACCAGGATGTTTGAACTGGCACTAGGGAAAGGAATAAAGTTCTTCTTGGCTGGGAGGTGCAGTCTGAAAACTGCCAACAGCTATTGTTCCATTCACTTGTAGAAACTTGACTGAGACAAAGTGGTTGACCTACAGAGAGATGCACAGACAAGAAAAGGAAGGGGAGAAAGAGAGAGTCAGTCTTACTTGCCATTGCCCTTGAGGCTGTTTCTGTGGTTGTCTAAGCTAGTAGAGCTGGGTTTCTTTCACTTGGCAGGCTAGCTGTTTACCGTTTTCATTCCAAGCACCTCAACCATCAGCTTTCTATTTGAGGTTCATCCCTTCTGATGGGGGAGAATTCTGTTTTGTGTGTACTGGTGTGTGTGCGTGTGGCCTCACCCATTCTTTCCTGGGAAATCTCCCTTCCAGTCTCCGCCCCTACCAGCCATGTGTTCTCAGGGACTGTACATAAGTTTTAATACTCACTTGAAATAAAGTTAATTCTACTTTTTAAGTCAGCCTCATCTGTTTAAAAAGAATCTGTTTGGTGTTTTTCTTTCATTTTACCCCTAAAACTAGATGTGGGCAAGCCTTGGTGTAAACTGTGGAATAGAAGATAAAGCACTAGAATAGACTCAGGGGCCCGGATCCTCGCCTGGCTGTGTGACCTTGTGCAAGTTTCTTGAAAGTTTTTGAATCTGTCTTCGTCTGTTAAATGAAATGAGTAGGTGCAAACATCTAGTACAATGCTTGGCACACATTGCATGCTCAGTAAATGTTTGCGAAATGAATAGTTTAATGAGGGAATTGAATCCTAGTGCCCCTTTTTGAGTTTACTATATGGACAGTAAATTCCTTTTGGTCTTTAGAGCTCTACCCCACTCTTAGTCCACTGAGACCAAAGGTTATACCCCTCCTCTCCTGTTTGTTGAAATATCAAAACCCTGGAAGACAGCATTTGATTGGCAGAGCTTCTGTCACATGCCCCAAGGGGGCAGTGAGAGGAACTTCCTATTGAAAGAATCTTCTAGGGACACTTGCAGCTTCCTAGTAATTAATTTATGCTCAGGAGCTACTAGTAAAGTGAATACCCAGGCGAACTTATCATAAAATGATCAGACTATACTTCAAAATCAAATATATTCATGGAGTCAATTATTTGTGCCTTTTCCCCACTCCTTTGGGAGAATAATCGGATTTGTCTACTGAAACTCAACAGCTTTGCCATCAACCAAAAACATTTATGAAGCTTCAGACTATGGTAGAAGAGCAGGGGATGTAAAGAGGTGGCAGGTCCAAACCTTAATCAT
Organism: Delphinapterus leucas; assembly: GCF_059928025.1. NCBI lineage: Eukaryota > Metazoa > Chordata > Mammalia > Artiodactyla > Monodontidae > Delphinapterus > Delphinapterus leucas. The sequence continues at coordinate 130,498,628 of NC_143132.1, read as the reverse complement.
GAAGACCTTGGCCATTGCAAAGACAATATTACTGCCATAGTGTTCATTTATAAATCAGCAAGTATGTTTGCTATAGGAACTTCTAAAATAGTCTAGGGTCTAGATTGTGACAGCAGAGGACCAGAGGATTTTTTTGGGGAGGGGGCCATGTTGGCCAGCTGGCGGATTTTAGTTCCCGGACCAGGGATTGAACCCACATCCTCGTCAGTGAAAGTGCGGAGTCCTAACCACTGGACCACCAGGGAATTCCCAAAGAGGATTTTATTTTTTATTGTTTCCCAGTTTTAGTGAGCTATAACTGACATAACATTGCATTATATTAAGGTATACAACATAATGATTTGATATATGAAGCTTGCAAAATGATTACTGTTAAGGGATTTTGAAACAATCTCGGTAACTTTCATTTTTGGTTCTGTAATGGATTTTCATCTCCTTATTGACTCTTGTATACTAAATGTTTATTTCCTCTGATTATAAATGTATCCATGGATTCTTATCCCATAGTGTATAAGATCACTATTATATAAAGTTCAGATGCTAGCGTAACTGGTGGCTCCTTCTCCAGACGTCAGGGCCCGCTCACTGAGGTGCAGGTTCTGCGCACCCCAGCAGATGCAGTCCTGCTCAGGCGCAGCTGGAACCCCTAAGGAGTAGTTTTCTGACTAAGACTGACCGAAGCTTGGCTTGCTCCTCCTGCGGTTAAGTTTAAAGGAGCATTTTCCAAGGGTCTTTTCTAAACCAGAAATGTAGATTTGCCCTTGTGGTCTAGGTAAACGCTTTCCCTCCTGAATTAGGCTCAAGTGTTAAGGAATCTCATGGTGCAGTAAATGCCCTTATTCAGGTTCACACCACCTTGCAACCCGATTAAAGGGAGCAAAGTTTAGACTCTGTGGGGCCCTGATCCTGGCAGAAGCAGTGACCAGTCTCACCTGGGGAGACTTCTTTTACTAACTGTTGTCTTTTGAGTAGTTGTTTTCAATAATCAGCGTCAGCCACAGCCAGGGGATCCTCAGTCCCCTTTTCTGATCCTCAAGCGCAATCAGTCCTGCACCCTGCAATGCCTTTTCTTCCTGCTTACCCCAGAGCAGTCTGAAGATAGTGGCTCCTGCTGGGCCATTCCTGTGCCCTGGGGCTAGGATCTGGAGTTTCAAGTCATCAGCAAGGGAGAGTCCTTCCTGAGCTAGTGGCCTTGTCTTTCACCCAAAGGCAGAGCTTGAAAGAAGAGAGTGACTTCAAAGGAAGAGGGAGAATTCCAGACTAGAGATAAGCTCCAGAGAAAGTTAAAGAAAGAAGGATAAACAGAATTTGAATACCATTCAGTCTGTCAGCTAGGTTAAAAAATTAGTCATACATAGAAAAGGAGCTGAAAAGATTAACATTAAAATGTTGACAGATGTTTCTTTTCTTAAAATTGATTTATTTAATTTATTTTTGGCTGTGTTGGTGCGCGGGCTTTCTCTAGTTGCGGTGACGGGGGGGGGGGGTGGGGGGTGGGGGGGTGGGCGGCTACTCTTCATTGCAGTGCGCTGGCTTCTCATCGCGGTGGCTTCTCTTGTTGCGGAGCACGGGCTGTAGGCGCACGGGCTCAGTAGTTGTGTCTTGCGGGCTCTAGAGCGCAGGCTCAGTAGTTGTGGCACACAGGCTTAGTTGCTCCACGGCATGTGGGATCTTCCCCGACCAGGGCTCGAACCTGTGTCCCCTGCATTGGCAGGCGGATTCTTAACAACTGCCACCAGGGAAGCCCCAGATTTTTCTTTTAATATGAGATTACAGCTGATTTTTCTTCTTTTTAAAAAATAATTATTCTTTTTTATTGACATATCATTGATTTACAATGTTGTGTTAATTTCTGCTGTACAGGGCAAAGTGATTCAGTTTTCTTTATATCCTTTCTACCAGTAGGTGTTACCTTTTCCATTTATTTATTTATTTATTTTTAGCACTGGCTTTAGGCGCGGGGGCTCAGTAGTTGTGGAGCATGGGCTTTGTTGTTCTGTGGCATGTGAGATCTTCCCGGACCAGGGCTTGAACCCATGTCTCCCGTAATGGCAGGCAGATTCTTAACCACTGCGCCACCAGGGAAGTCCCTACCTTTTCCTTTTTTAAGTTGGTTTTTTTTTGTTGTTTTTGTTTGTTTTTGTTTGTTTTTTTTTGCGGTACGCGGATCTCTCACTGTTGTGGCCTCTCCCGTCGTGGAACACAGGCTCCGGATGCGCAGGCTCAGCGGCCATGGCTCACGGGCCCAGCTGCTCCGCGGCATGTGGGATCTTCCCAGACCGGGGCACGAACCCGTGTCCCCTGCATCGGCAGGCGGACTCTCAACCACTGCGCCACCAGGGAAGCCCTAATGACTGGTTCTTATGCAGTATAAATTCATATCTTCTTTGCTTCAGTTTGGGACAGTTATGAAGGGCAATCCTAGCTTCAGAGCTCCCCCAGGGATTGCTGCAGCCTCTGTTGCAACCTGCTACTACTTGGCAACCTAACTTCTCTCTTGGCCGCGTCTCACTTCTCTCATTCCCTCACAGATGTTTCTGAAAGTACTTCCTAATAGCCCATCCGCACACAAGTTTGTCTGACAGTCTATTTCCTCGGGTACCCAGCCTACTGCCATAGGCAATAAATTATTGAGTGGTGGAGTGTAGGTGGGTGGGTTTTTTCACATTTTGCTCCCTTACATAAACTGGAATAATTTATTTATAAGACTTGTATAATTTTAAATTTGTGTTTAAATATTACCATTAAATAGAAACTATAAGAACAAGGTTGAGCTAACTTTTAAAAAAGAAACCCTCATGCCCCCATAACTCTCCCCCTTCCCACCCAGTAATCTCACTACTGTAGCGCAAGTCATTTCATTTCTATGCACTTCCCTGAGCAGGGATCACGCATGGTCATATTTTTGCCTGGCTTGCTGTGGTGGAAGGAACCACATAGAAATGAAGATTTCTCATAAAGGTGGACTTTTCACTGCTCTATATGAATGCTAAAAGAACAAGGCACACTTGAACCAGAACAGGCATTCAGAGCATTCTGAGAGCCATTGTCTCCCGCTTGGGTCCAGAGCGGGTGAGTGAGTTGTATTCCATGAAAAAGGAAATTCCTGGAGGAACTTCAGTTCATATCACACAGACTCTGAGCCAAAGGAGCAGAACTGAAATCCAGGGTTCTGAGCTGCAGATTCTCAGTGCAGCTTTCTTTCCACCAAAGAAAGTCTCCATTTTCTTTTTCTTTCTTTTGTGGGGTGGGGGTGGGGGGTCACGCCATGCAGCTTGTGGGATGACCTGGGATTGAACCCCTGCCACCTGCAGTGGAAGTGGATTCCTAACCACGGGGCCACCAGGGAATTCATTCCATTTTCTAAAGGCTGAATATTCTCTGATTAGGATCCTCCTCTAGATGAACAGAACAGGTGTCTGTTCTCTGACAAGGGCAGAGGAACTCTTGTCCTTGGAATGGAAGAGAATAGAGAAACCTGTTCAAAGGACCTGCTAATCTCTGGTCACCCTGAGGAAGTATCTGTGGTCCTCAGCTGCACAGGAGTCACTTCCTCCCCCAACTTTTCTCCAGAGTTGTATTCTCAGGTTTCCCTGGGGACTGATCTCCAGAAGCTGTGGGGAAACACTCTCTCACTAGTTATTGTCACACATCCATGAAACTCCCCATTTAGGAGTCAATAGCTCAGGTTGGGCAATGAACAATTAACCACAAATGGGGTGGTCGGAGACTTCCCTCAAAACTGAGGAATTTCAAAATTGTCTATGTTTGTTGATCCAGGACAGTTGTGCTTTATAACAAGTGTTGATGAGGACATGGAGAAATTGGAAGCTTCGTGCATTGTTGGCAGGAACGTAAAATGTTATAGCCTCTGTGGAAAACATTATGGCAGTTCCTCAAAAAATTAAAACTGAAATTACCATACGATCCAGCAAACTCACTTCTGGAAGTATGTATGTATCTGGAAGAATTGAAAGCAAGGTCTCAAAGAGATATTCTCACACACACGTTTACAGTGGCATTATTCACAATAGGTAAAATGTGTAAGCAAGCCAAGTGTCAGCTAATTAATGAATGGATAAACAAAGTGCTATATACATACAATGGAGGATTATTCAGCCTTAAAGAGGAAGAAATCCTGATACATGCTACAACATGGATGAATTTTGAGTATATCATGCTATGTGAAATAAGCCAGTCACAAAAAGACAAATGCTGTATGTATGATTTCACCTACATGAGGTATCTAAATTAGTTAAATTAATAAAGATGGAAAGTTGAATGGTGGTTGCCAGGGGGAGGGGAATGCGGGGAGTTGTTGTTTAATGGGCATAAAGTTTCAGTTTTGCAAGATGGAAAAGTTCTGGTGATTGGTTGCAAAACAATGTGAATACACTTAACATTACTGAAGTGTACGCTAACAAATGGTTAAGATGATAAATTTTAAGTTATGTGTTTTTACAATTAAAAAACATAAAACACCAAATGAACAGGTCAAAAAGCAAATTAGATATAACTGAAGAGGGAATTAATAAACTAGAAGATATAGCTGCAGAAATTATAAAGAATGCAAAACAGAGAAACAAAGAGATGTTAGGAAACATGAATGATGCAATGAGAGGTCTAACACACAGACAACTGGGCTCCAGAAGAAAAGAATATAGAAAACAGAAAAGAGATATTATTCAAACACAAAATGCCTGAGAAATTTTCCAGAATTGGTGAAAAATATGAACTCTCTGGTTCGGAAATCAGAATGAATCTCAAGAATAAAAATAAATAAAAATAAATCCAAACTTATAGACTTTTTTTTTTTGCTGTGCTGCATGGCTTGTAGGATCTTAGTTCCCCAACCAGGGGTTGAACTCGGGCCACTGCAGTGAAAGCTCCAAGTCCTAACCACTGGACCACCAGGGAATTCCCCAAACCTACAGTCTTTATAGGGAAACTGCAGAAGATTGAAGACAGGGAGGCTATATTAATAGCATCTTGAGAGCAACACAGATGCATGATCAACTACTGAAGGCTGTAGGTAAATGGGTAAGTAGGCAATGGTACATCACACAATGTGTACATTGTACATTAATACATGGAATAGTCAGTGCTAAAAGAAATAAGCTATCAAGTTGTAAAAAGATATGGAGGAAACTTAAATGCATATTACTAAGTGAAAAAAGCCAATCGGAAAAGGCTACATACTGTATGATTCCAAGTATATGACATTCCAGAAGAATGCAAAAAAGTTTTGCAAAAACATTGAGATGGTAAAGAGATGAGTGGTTGGCAGGGGTTATTGGGGAGGGAGGGATGAATAGGTGAAGCACAGGATTTTTAGGGCAGTGAAACTATTCTGTATGATAATATAATGGTGGATACATAGCATTATACATTTGTCCAAACTCATAGAATGTACAACACCAAGAGTGAAACCTGATGTAAACTATAAACTTGGAATGATAATGATGTGTTAATGGAAGTTCATCGATTGTAACAAATGTACCTACCACTCTGGTGACTGATGTTGATAGTAAAGACAGTCTGTGTGTGTGTAGAAGTCTGGGGTAAATAGGAACTCCTTGTACTTTCCACTCAATTTTGCTGCGAGTCTAAAACTCTGAAAAATAAAGTCTATTAAAAAAATCCAAGAGGGCTTCCCTGGTGGCGCAGTGGTTGAGAATCTGCCTGCCAATGAAGGGGACACAGGTTCGAGACCTGGACTGGGAAGATCCCACATGCCATGGGGCAACTGGGCCCATGAGCCACAACTACTGAGCCTGCGCATCTGGAGCCTGTGCTCCTCAACAAGAGAGGCCGCGACAGTGAGAGGCCCGTGCACCGCAATGAAGAGTGGCCCCCGCTTGCCACAACTAGAGAAAGCCCTCGCACAGAAACGAAGACCCAACACAGCCAAAAATAAATAAATAAAAATAAATTAAAAAAAAAAATCCAAGAGGATGAAAGAACACCCAAGCATCCAGAAAGAAAAACAAATAACCAACAATAAAAGGACAATTACGCTGACAGCAAATATCTTAAAACAAAACAATAATTTAAAAAAATTTTTAACAAACAGACTTGTGGTTGCCAAGGGGGAGGGGGAGTTGAGGAAAGGTTGGATTGGGAGTTTAGGATTAGAAGATGCAAACTATTATACATAGAATAAACAAAATGGCCCTATTGTATAGCACTGGGAACTATATTCAATATCTTATGATAAACCATAATGGAAAAGAATATGTAAAAGAATGTATATATATGTATAACTAAATCACTTTGCTGTACAGCAGAAATTAACACAACATTGTCAATCAACTATACTTCAATAAAATACATTTTAAAAAAAGGAAGCAAATCCAAATAAATTCGAGAAGCTGCAAAAAAAAATTTTTTTTTTAAATACACATAACAGGGACTTCCCTGGAGACACATTGGTTAAGAGTCCACTTGCCAACTCGGGGGATACGGGTTCGATCCCCGGGCCGGGAGGCTCCCACATGCAGCAAAGCAGCTGGGCCTGTGTGCCACAACTACTGAGCCTGTGCTCTGGAGCCCGTGAGCCACAACTACTGGCCCCGTGTGCTTGGAGCCTGTGCCCTGCAACAGGAGAGACCACTGCAGTGAGGAGCCCGGGCAACGCGATGAAGAGTAGCCTCCGCTCGCTGCAACTAGAGAAAGCCCGTGCGCAGCAAAGAAGACCTAATCCAGACAAAAATTAAAAATTAGGGCTTCCCTGGTGGCGCAGTGGTTGAGAGTCCGCTTGCCGATGTAGGGGACGCGGGTTCGTGCCCCGGTCCGGGAAGATCCCACATGCCGTGGAGCGGCTGGACCCGTGAGCCATGGCCACTGAGCCTGCGCGTCTGGAGCCTGTACTCCACAACGGGAGAGGCCACAACAGTGAGAGGCTCGCGTACCACAAAAAAAACAAACAAACAAAATTTAAATAAAATAAAATACACATAACAAGAATTTAAGGTTGGTTATTGCTAGGTATGGTCATGCCCTATTTCCTACTCCCTTACCCCTACCCTCTGTTTGTCCTCATTAATGTGGATGGTAGCTTTTATTTTCTAAGTAGGAGAAGGGATAGGCCAACGTGAAGGAAGAGAGGAGAAAGTTTATTGAGGGAGGAAAGGGTGTTTGGTTTTAAATAGTGATATTGACCTTGGGAGAGAAGAGATCTAGAAAAGCCATTGGTCCATTTCCATTTTAGGGGGGTAAGATTATTCCTACATCAGTCTCTATGGGCAGGGGACCACTGCAGACACTTTCAGTGATGATGCCCATTGTATAGGAGCTTAGAACTCTAGATACATGATCTCATTAAGTCTCTGAGAGAAGTTGCTCACCAACTCTGTTAGACAATGCCAACCACAACATTTCTAGATATCTTGGTTGGTGTTATGCTTCCTGCTATTTGTTGGTTGAAATTCTGCAGTTTCCCTCTGATTCCAGCACTTCTTTTTGCTTATGAGCAGAGTAAGGCAGGATAAGGTTTTGAAAATTTTTATCTCCAGCCTGAACCTTTCTCAGGAACTCCAGGCTGCTAACTGAATATTGCCACTGGAATGTCTAGATAAGCATCTCAAATTTAATATGTCCAAAAATCAAGCTCTTGATTTAGTCCTTTCAACTTGCTTGTCTTGCTCTTTTTCCTCTCTCAGAAAATGGCAACTCCACCCTTTGAGATGCTTAGGCCCAAAACCTGGAAGCATCTTTCTCTTCTTTTGTCTCTCGTACCTCATGTCCAATCCATCAGGGAATCCTGTTGGCTCTATCTTTCAAAATATATCCAGAATCCAACCACCTCTCATCACCTCCACTACTACCGTACTGGTCCAAGTCTCCATCATCTCTTACTTGGATTACTGCAATAACCTCCTTAACAGTCACCCATGGTAGGACCTCAATAAATAATTGTTGAATGAATAAATGAAGCAATTCTCAGGTATGAGTTATCTTTGGCTGTTTGATGGGTCATGGTTAATCTTGAGACTCTTTACCATATTTTGGAGAGAGAGTGGGAAGAAGTAGTATTTGGGCAGCAAGTACTGTGGTGTGGGCCCATGGAGGAAACAATGGGGTGGAAAGTTGAAGCAAACTTGAAAAATACAGGAGAGAGGAATCGGTAGAATTGGGACTCTGAGTGGGAATCAGCAAAGACAATCCAGGTCACTGAGTGTCCTTGTCCCTGCTGTTGTGATTGCCTATCCTTTGCCTGTATAGAGAGCCTGGATGGATACCCTGCTTCCCTCTGTTGACCCATCCAACCTGGGGTCCTGTGAGGTGATTTCCATGAAGCCTGGAGGTGAATGACCCTCACCGAAGACCAGGTGAAGAGCAGTTTCCTTCTGAGCTTCAGAGATGCCTCCAATGAGGGAGGGAATTGAGTGGATCAGGCAAGCTCCTGGAACTTGGGCTGAAGAGGAAAGTAAAGGCAGGCATCTAGGTGTGGCTTGGCCTGAGGTTGCTTCCTCTGCTGCTGGGCAGCCCCATGTCCCCTTCTCCTCCCTCTCCCCATAGGAGGCCCAGCAGCTGCTTCCAACAGCCTGGGTCTTCTGCCTATATTAAGAGCCCTTCCAGAAGTTCATCCTTCTTTCCCCTGACTCTTCTTAGCCATTCTTCCAGTAGGCACCTAAGGCCTGGTCCCCTTCTCTTGGTCCCTCAGGGACTCTTCTCCAGACCAGCTAATGGAATCCGGTTTGGAGAAAGTGCTTGGCTGGGTCCCCTACATGTTGAGTTCAATTTCCTCCTCTGGGTGTGTTTTAGCTTCCAACTGGGATCTTTGCCATAGTAATTATAATAACCACACTCCACATGGAGGATCTTAAAGCTATATAGGCAAACAAACAGAAAGGAGTTCTTAAGGAAAGTCAAGTAGTTATCAGAATCTCCAACCCCACCAGACCCGGAAGCTCTATACTCGCCTCCCCATAACTTAGTGAACATTGTTTAAGCAGCTTGAAATTCTTTCTACAACCACATTGAAATGGGATATCCTGAGGGAAAGGGAAGTTTCCCCACCCCAACCCTGCTCCTCCCCAAGCCCTCCCCTTCCAGCCAGTAGCAGTGTTATTCACCTGACTGCTTGGGAGAAAAACCTAGAAGTTCACCTTCATTTTTCCTTACCCCTCACCTCTCATCCTGTGTATCAACAAGGCATACTGTATATGCAACTAGAGATGATCATACTAAGTGAAGTAAGTCAGAAAGAGAAAGACAAATATCATATGACATCACTTATATGTGGAATCTAAAATATGACACAAATGAACCTGTCTATGAAACAGAAACAGAATCACGGACCTAGAGAACAGACTGGTGGTTGCCAAGGGGGAGGGGGTTGGGGGAGGGATGGAGTGGGAGGTTGGGGTTAGCAGAGGTGGGCTGTTATATACAGAATGGATGAGCAACAAGGTCCTTTTATAGCACAGAGAACTATATTCAATATCCTATGATAAACCATAATGGAAAAGAATGTTTTAAAAAAGAAGGTATAGGGACTTCCCTGGTGGCGCAGTGGTTAAGAATCTGCCTGCTGGATGTGGGCCCAGTGCGACCGCATTGTCTGATTTTTCAAGAGAGGCCAGAAAGTGGGTTTTCATATAAAATCTCCTGAACCTGAAGTGTTGACAACTAATTCAACTGAAAAATAATTATAACTGGGGGTACTTCTGGACTGCTGGCCATGTTCTTGCCTTGACCTGGGTGATAGTGGCAAGGATGTTTATTTTATACCTAGTTGTTAAGTTGAACATGTAGGTTTTAAATAATTATCTGTGTGTATGATATGTTTCATAATAAAAAAAAATGTTTTTAAAAGGAAAAAAAAAAAAAGAATCTGCCTGCCAATGCAGGGACATGGGTTTGATCCCCGGTTCGGGAAGATCCCACATGCCACAGAGCAGCTAAGCCCGTGCACCACAACTACTGAGCCTGCGCTCTAGAGCTCGTGAGCCACAACTACTGAGCCCATGCACCACAACTACTGAAGCCCGTGTGCCTAGAGCCCATACTCCACAACAAAGACAAGCTACCGCAATGAGAAGCCCACGCACCGCAATAAGGAGTAGCCCCCACTCACTGCAACTAGAGAAAGCCCATGCGCAGCAACGAAGACCCAACGCAGCCAAAAATAAATAAATTAATTAATAAATAAATTAGTTAATCAAAAATTTAAAACTAAAAAAATAGAAGGTATATGTGTGTGTGTGTGTATATAACTGAATCACTTTGCTGTATAGCAGATATTAACACTACTTTGTAAATCAACTATACTTAAAAAAAAAATTCAGGGCTTCCCTGGTGGCGCAGTGGTTGAGAGTCCGCCTGCCGATGCAGGGGAAACGGGTTCGTGCCCCGGTCCGGGAAGATCCCACATGCCGCGGAGCGGCTAGGCCGGTGAGCCATGGCCGCTGAGCCTGCGCGTCCAGAGCCTGTGCTCCGCAGCGGGAGAGGCCACAACAGTGAGAGACCCATGTACTGCAAAAAAAAAAAAAAAAAAAAAAAAAAAAAATCATTAAAAACAAAAGAACAAACACAACAAAACAAAACAAAACAAAAAAAGAACAAGGCCTGCTGTGTCTACAGAATATGCCCAGAATCTATTTTCTTCTCTTCACCGCTTAGTGACCGTTGTGTTTGTGTTGAACAACTGCAGTGATGTGCTAACTGGTTTTCCTGCTTCTACTCTTGTCCTGCTGTAGATCACTCCCCCCAGAGCAGCCAGAGCCATCTTTCAGGGACAAGCCCATCCCACTATTATTCTGCTCATAACCCTCCAAAGGCTCCCACAGAACTTCTGATACATTTCAAACTTCTTACCACAGTGCGCGAGGCTCTGCATGATACGGCTCCGGCCTTCCTCTCCAGCCACACGTCTTATTACTCTCCCCCTCAGCCACATGGCCTTACCTGCTCCTTCAGTGTGCTGAGTTTGTTCCTGCCTTAGAGCCATGGGATTTGTTGTTAGCAATGCTTAAAATGCTTTGTGAAGATTTCTTCATGGCTGGCTCCTTAGTATTTAGAACTTAACTCAGTACTATCGCTCCCTAATGAAACACCCCCAAACTCAGTGGCTTCAGAACAGCAGTTATCTATTTCGCTTATTATCTATCTGTAATATGGGTAGGGCTTGATGAGGAAGATGCATTTTTGTTCCACATGGCGACAGCTGGGGCAAATCAACCGAGATCCGAGGATCTGCTTCAGAGATGGCTCACTTTCATGGTTGGCACGCTGGGGCTGGCAGTCGTCTGTTAGTTAAACCAGGGTTGAAGGCGAGGGACCTTGGTTGTTCAAGGGGTCCCAAGAGAGTCAGGTGGAAGCTGTGATGTCTTTTATGACCCAGCCTAAGAAGTCACGTAGCATCACTTCTATTGTACTTTATTAATTTTGCAAGTCGAAACACCTGTCCAGGGACTTCCCTGGCGGTCCAGCAGTTAAGACTCCGGGCTTCCACTGCAGGGAGCGCAGGTTCCATCCCTGGTCAGGGAACTAAGATCCCACACGCTGCACGGCCAAAAAGTAAATAAATAAATAAATATTAAAACAAACAAACAAACAAAAAGAAACACCTGTGCAAGTTCAAGTGGAGGAAACACAGGCTCTACCACTTGAAGGGGGAGCGGCAGGGTTCTGCAACAGCACACAGAAATAGGAATACTGCTTTTCCGGATGACTCTCTCTGCCACGGCTACCTCCTCAGTGCAGCCTTCCCTGACAGCCCGATATAAATTCGCTTCTCCTCCTCACCCCGCAGAGTCATTCTTTACCATTTCAGTCTCTGGCTTATTCACAGCAAGTTGTCTTGCCCATTTATTTGCTCACTTGCCGCCTGTTACAAGAATATAGTCCCACCTCCCACCCGCTCCTCCAAGAGAAGGATCCTTGCGTGAAGGGAGGCCAGACCACAGGCTGTTGCACTAGGTCTGGCAGTTGCAGTGGGAGAGGGGAAGGCTATTTAGAGATATGTAAAGTCAGTCAGATTTGTGACCGACTGCCTGTGTGGGGGGAAGGGGGAAGGGAGGACCCTGGATTGCTGGTCCATCTCAGAGCGAGGAATACCACGACACTGAAGGTGTGCATGGCTTAGGACCGCCTGGCAGGGGCCATGCTGAGCGCTGCATTACTGGGGGTAAGTGGTGTTAACATGTGTGGAGAGTCTGGTTGGATGGTCACCATATCCCTTTCTTGACCTTTCCAAGAGTCCAGGCACATCTCCCAGCTCTCTTCCAGTTAGGTACGGGCCAGGTGAAGTTATGGCCAAAGAAATGTAAGTGGCAGCTGAAGGATGTCACTTTAAGGCATGGTATTAAAAGCCATCCCGCAACATCCTGCCCCCTTCTCCTTCCTTATAGGAGGAGTGTGAACCATGGCAGCATCACAGATGGGAGAGGCCTGGGTTCCTGAATGACGGGTAGAGTCGAGAACCACCTTTTCACAACCTTTTTTTTGGTTCATGACACAACAGTTTTGAAGAGAAAAGGACAGTTGTAGAGTATCCCCACGTACAGGATTTATCTCAATGTTTCTTCATGTTGTTATTTAACTTCCTCCTCTATTCCTTGCATTTGCTGCAAATGGAAAGTCAGCTCTGTAGCTTGATTCGATTCAGATTAACATTTTTTAGTAAGAAGTATTTCAAAGTTAATGTACTTTATATTGCATCCTATCAGGAGGGACATCAACGTCTGGGGTCCCACCTACGGTGATGTTATGTTTGAAGACCGAGCTTAGGTGGTGGTTGCAGATTTCTCCATCATAAAGTCACTTGCCCCTTTTGCAATGAGTATGTAAACTATGGGGTAACTTTTGGTCACCATTGTGACATCCTGTTCCTGACCAATATTTCACCTAATATTTTTAGCATCCACTGTGGTTCCTTCCCTCAACTGTTTATATTAAGTATTTTTCTAGCATTTCTTGAGCAACTTACTATGTACTGTGCCCTCTTCCAAGGGTTTTACCTGTATTTTCTTTGATCATCACCATAACCCTATGAGATTATTTGATTTTCTCCGTTTTATAAGTGAGGAAACTGAGGCATAGAGAGGTGTATTCGTTTCCTATTGCTGCTGTAACAGAAGTCCACAAACTCAGTGTCTTAAAACAACACATTTATTATCTTAGCTTTCTGGAGGTCAGAAGTTTGAAATGGGCCTCACTGGACTAAAATCAAGGTGTAAGCAGGGCTGCTTTACTTCTGGAGGATCTAGGGAAACATCTGCTTCCTGACCTTGTCCAGCTTTTAGTGGCTGCCTGCATTGCTTGGCTTATGGTCCCCTGCCAGCTTCAAAGCCAGCAATGGTGGGTCGAGCTCTTCTCCTATAGCATCGCTCCAATCTTGTTTCTGTTGTCACAGCTCTTCTGACTCTGACTGAATCTCACTTCAGTCTCCCTCATCCATTTTTAAGGACCCTTGTGATGACACTGGACCTACCTGCATAACCCAGAACCACCTCCGTGTCTTAAGGCCAGTTGATTAGTCCACCTTAACTCCACCTGCAACCTTAATTCTCCTTTGCTATATAACCTAATATATTCACGGTTTCTGGGCATTAGGACATGGACATCTTTGGAGGGGCCGTTATTCTGGCTACCACAGAAGGTAACTTGCTTTGTTCACACAGCAAGTAAGTAGCAGAGCTGGGATTTAGGCTCTGGAAGTCTGGTTCCAGGGCCCACATTTTTGATCCCTATGTTTTGCTTTTTTAAAAAAATTTTTATTGAAGTACAGTTTATTTGATCCCTATGTTACGCTTCCTATAACAAACGTACTAAGTAACAAGTTTGGAATAGTTTATTATGACTTGCATAATCCCTCCAGCCACCCTTTTCCCCTGATTTCATAAGTTATCATGAAATTCTGTATTACATTTTGGCTTCCCACAGTATGCTATAATGTCTAGATCCAGAGTCTGGGGCTAGCTGGCTTGGGTTCAAATCCCAGCTAGGTTATTTACATGCTATATGATTTGGGCATGTTATTAAAGTTCTCTGTGCCCTAGTTTCCAAAATGTAACATGGGGAATTAATGATATTTATTCTATAAGGATATTGTGAGGATAAAAAGAGTCATTATAGGGCTTTCCTGGTGGCGCAGTGGTTGAGAGCCCACCTGCCGATGCAGGGGACACGGGTTCGTGCCCCGGTCCGGGAGGATCCCACATGCCGCGGAGCGGCTGGGCCCATGAGCCATGGCCGCTGAGCCTGCGCGTCCGCAGCCTGTGCTCCGCAATGGGAGAGGCCACAACAGTGAGAGGCCCACATACCGTAAAAAAAAAAAAAAAAAAAAAAGAGTCATTATAATTAAAATGCTTACATAGCAAGTTCTATGTGTTACCTAGACTTGCTTATTACTTCTGCGTATTCCTAAGAGATCACCTGGTCAGATTGGTTTTCTGGCCCTTATCTTTCATCTACAGTCATCAAGTGACACAGGGAACACTCCTGTCACAAAAAACACAAAGCCTCAGTAGAAGACAAGTGGCCCTGTTACAGCGACCACCAGCACTGGTATAAAGAGCCAATGCCAAATTTTCTTTGAGTGAGCACCAGAGAAAATTTGATCTCTTTTCTAAACAAAATCTGTCAACTTTTATAGTTTGGAGAATACTGACATATTTGCAGCATTGGCTTTTATTGTCATTAAAAAAAATTTTATTTTAATACACTTTATTTTTTAGAGCAGTTGTAGACTTGCATACAAATTGAGGAGCTAGTACAGAGAGTTCCCATATATCCAACTTCCTCTACTATTAACATCTTATGTTAATATGGTACATTTGTTCCAATTAATGAACCAATATTGATAAATAATCATTAATCATTAACCATGCTTTATTCAGATTTCCTTAATTTTTACCTAATGTCCTTTTTCTGATCCAAGATCCCATTACACTGAGTTACACTGAGTTATCATGTCTAAGGCTCCTGTTGGCTGTGAGAATTTCTCCTTGGTTTTGATGACCTTGACGATTTTGAGGAGCATGAGTCCCTTTTGTACAATGTTCTTCTGTTGGGATTTGTCTGGTGTTTTTCTCACGGTTAGACTGGAGTTACGGGTTCTTGCGAGGAAGACCACAAAGATAACGTCCAATATTCATTGTATCATATGAAGGTGCACACTATCAACATGTGATCTCTATTGATACTGACCTTGATCACCTGGCTGAGGTCGTGTCTGTCAGGTTTCTCCATTGGAAAGTTACTCTTTTCCCCCTTTCCACACTGTGCTCCTTGGAAGGAAATCACTATGCCCAGCACACACTTAAGGACTGGGGAATTATGCTCTAGCTCCTTGACGAATGACTTAGTTTCCTAGGGTTTTGTAACGAAGTACCACAAATGGGTGACTTTAAGTGACAGAAATTTATTCCCCCACATGTTCTCACTGAAGCCTCTAGGGGAGAATTTGCTCCATGCCTCTGTCCTGGCATCAGGTGCTGCTGGCGACCCTTGGCATTGCCAGGCTGTCTGCCTCCGCTGGCACACAGTCTTCTCCCCCTGTTGTCTTTGTGGCCTTCTCTTCTTCTGATACGAACACCAGTTACATTGGATTGGGGCCCACCCTAATGACGTCATCTTAACTTGATTCCACCCGCAACACTCTTTCCGAAGAAGGTCACAGTCAGAAATTCTGGGGTTTAGGACTTTAAAATATCTTTTTGAGGGACACAGTTCAACCCATAACGCAGGAGAATATCTATATAAATTATCTGGAATTCTTCTGCAAAGGAGATTTATCACGTCTTTCCTATTTATGTATTTTCAATTTTATTTATTTTATTTTTATTTTTAATTGAAGTATAGTTGATTTACAATGTTGTGTTAGTTTTAGGTGCACAGCGAAGTGATTCAGTTATACACATACATATAGCCATTCTTTCTCAGATTCTTTTCCCATATAGTTCATTATGGAGAATTAAGAAGAGTTCCCTGTTCTATACAGTAGGTCCTTGTTGATTTTCTATTTTATATATAGTAGTGTGTATATGTTAATCCCAAACTCCTAATTTATCCCTCCTCCCCACTTTTCCCCTTTGGTAACCATAAATTTGTTTTCTAAATCTGTGAGTCTGTTTCTGTTTTGTAAATAAGATCATTTGTATCAATTTTCTAGATTCCACATGTAAGTGATATCATATGTTATTTGTCTTTGTCTGACTTACTTCACTTAAATGATAATCTCTAGGTCCATCCATGTTGCTTCAAATGGCATTATTTCATTCTTTTTTTATGGCTGAATAATATTCCACTGTTTATACACCACATCTTCTTTACCAATTCATCTGTTGATAGACATTTAGGTTGCTTCCATGTCCTGGCTATTGCAAATAGTGCTGCTATGAACATTGGGGTGCATATATATTTTCAAATTATGGTTTACTCCAGATATATGCCCAGGAGTGGGATTGCTGGATCATATGGTAGTTCTATTTTTAGTTTTTTAAGGAACCTCCATACTGTTCTCCGTAGTGGAGAATATTTACATTCCCACCAACAGTATGGGAGGATTCCCTTTTCTCCACACCCTCTCCAGCATTTATTATTTGTATTCTTTTTGATGATGGGCATTCCAACCGGTGTGAGGTGATACCTCATTGTAGTTTTGATTTGCATTTTTCTAATAATTAGTGATGTTGAACATCTTTTCATGTGCTTTTTTGGCCATCTGTATGTCTTCTTTAGAGAAATGTCTATTTAGGTCTTCTGCCCATTTTTTGATTGGGTTTTTTATTTTTTTCATATTGAGCTGCATGAGCTGTTTGTGTAACCGAGCAGGACCCTATGGGGGCTTCCTGGGACAGGCCTTCCCCCGTATCCTCTGCTTTAGCTCCTCTCTGAAGTACCTAGATAACAGTATTTGATGCACATTTCCTGAGTTGTTTTACAGAAGTGAAAACCCCCCATTAAATGGAAGATGTTAACTACCTGATGACCATGAGCACATAGCCTCCTGTAGCCTAAGGACTGATAAGGTTAACCCCTGTGACACTGCCTGGTTACCTCACCATCAGCCAGTCAGAGAAGTGTGTACCAGTGGATCACTTACCCTGTGACCCCCACTCCCTCACCTGGCTTTTACAAATGCTTTGCTGAAACCCTTCAGAGAGTTCAGGGTTTTTTAGGGCATGAGCCACCCGTCTCCTTTCATGGCCCTGCAATAAGCCTTTCTCTGCTCCAAACTCCTACATTTGGTTTGTTTGGCCTCACTGTGCATTGGGTACATGAACTTCCGCTAACATTTGTATATTTTGGAGACTTATCCCTTGCTAATCACTTTGTTTGCAAATATTTTCTCCCATTCTGTGAGTTTTCTTTTTGTTTTGTTGATGGTTTCCTTTGCTGTACAGAAGGGTTTTTTTGCGGACGCGGGCCCCTCACTGTTGTAGCCTCTCCCGTTGCAGAGCACAGGATCCGGACGCGCAGGCTCAGCGGCCATGGCTCACGGGCCCAGCCGCTCCGCGGCATCTTCCCGGACCGGGGCACAAACCCGTGTCCCCTGCATCGGCAGGCGGACTCTCAACCACTGCGCCACCAGGGAAGCCCAATCTCTGTCTTTTAATCTGTGTATTTAGCCCACTTACATTTTTAATCTATTTTAAAAATGTACTTTATTTTTTAGGGCTGTCTTATGCTTACAGCAAAAACTGAGCAGAAAGCAGAGAGTTCGCAGATATTTTCCCCGGTTTGTGGCTTGCCTTCTCATTCGCTTAAGACAATTAACATTTAAAGTGATTATTGGGGGGAAATTCCCTGGCTGTGCAGTGGTTAGGATTCCACGCTCCCACTACAGGGGTCATGGGTTCGATCCCTGGTTGGGGAACTAAGATCCACAAGCCTCACAGCTCGGTCAAAATAAAATAATAAAATAAAGTGATTATTGGTATCATCAGATTAATATCCACCATGCTGGTAACTGTTTTTTCTTTGTTGTACTTGTTCTTTATTTCTTTCCTCTCCTCTTCTTTCTACTGTCTTTTTTTTATATATATAAATTTATTTATTTTATTATTTTTGGCTGCGTTGGGCCTTCATTGCTGCGTGCGGGCTTTCTCTAGTTGCGGCGAGCAGCGACTACTCTTTGTTGCAGTGTGCTCGGTGGCTTCTCTTGCTGTGGAGCACGGGCTCTAGGCACGAGGGCTTCAGTACTTGTGGCACATGGGCTCAGTAGTTGTGGCTCACGGGCTCTAGAGCGCAGGCTCAGTAGATGTGGCACACAGGCTTAGTTGCTCCGTGGCATGTGGGATCTTTCCGGATCAGGGCTCGAACCAGTGTCCCCTGCATTGGTAGGCAGATTCTTAACCA
Organism: Delphinapterus leucas; assembly: GCF_059928025.1. NCBI lineage: Eukaryota > Metazoa > Chordata > Mammalia > Artiodactyla > Monodontidae > Delphinapterus > Delphinapterus leucas. Next base: position 130,480,319 of record NC_143132.1, on the reverse strand, counting down.
CTGCACCACCAGGGAAGTCCCTACCGTCTGGTTTTAATTGAGCATTTATATAATTCCATTTTAAACTTTATCTCTTTTTTTTTTTTTTTTTTTTTTTTGCGGTATGTGGGCCTCTCACTGTTGTGGCCTCTCCCGTTGCGGAGTACAGGCTCCAGACGCGCAGGCTCAGCGGCCATGGCTCACAGGCCCAGCCGCTCCGCGGCATGTGGGATCTTCCCGGACCAGGGCACGAACCTGTGTCCCCTGCATCGGCAGGCAGACTCTCAACCACTGCGCCACCAGGGAAGCCCTAAACTTTATCTCTTTTTGAATAAAAGTTTTGCTGCTATTAGTTACGTCAGTGATTCTGAACTGACAGTGATTTTGTTCCCTAGGTGACATCTGCCAGCGTCGGGAGATATTTTTGTTTGTCACACCTGTGGGAGGGCTACTCGTATCTAGTCAGTGGAGGCCAGTGATGCTGTTAAACATCCTACAATGCAAAGTTCTGTCTCCCACAGCAAAGAGTAGTCTGATCCAAAATGGCAGTAGCGTGGCTATTGGCAAACAATGAATTAGATAAAAGAAACCAATGTATATTAGTCAGGAAAGGCTGGGTTAAGGTTATAAAAAGGATCCCAAGAACCTTATTGACTTGGAGCAACTTATTTCAAGGAAGCAATCTTACCAATGTGCCTGGAAGTGGGGGAACTGGAATTATTTGATGAAGAGCACTAATGGTTATCGCACAATAATACAGGCTTTTTCCTTTGGTTGCCGAGAAGCTCAGAACTATGTTTTAAACACAATAGCAATAACGTTTGTGTTTGTTCAGGTCTTCCAAGAAGTAGATGCCAAGATGAGGTTAGACCCCAAGAGATTCACTGGGAAAAGACCTGAGAGGGGACCAGTTAGGAAGCTGGAGGAAGAGGTTGAGAGAGCATCAGGCTGTGTGGAGGAGAGGGGAGGAGGGAGAAGGGTAGACACGAAGTCTCAGAGAGCAGTGCACTTCTAAAAACGTTCTGGCTCTGCTGATGAGGGGTCCTTGAGCTGAAGCTGCCTGTCAGCAGAGTCCCATGTCTCCAGGGTACAGGCCCACCTTGGGGCCCCTGTTGTGCTCAGTCACTGACTGTGAGTGGCCTGAAGGAAGTCGTGATGGTCAAACACAATCCCGCAGTTGGAGATATGAGAGGCACAGTCTCATGGCCACTTCACTGTACAAATTCTCTTCTCCACGGGTCCAGGGAGCAGCTCCTGCTTGGCTCCTGGAGGTCTCTCTTTCTGAGGGGAAACAGAAGGAGCTTACTGGACAATGACAGTCCCCGTTCATGCAGCTGATCTCTCGGTTACAACTGGCACTTATCCTCTCTCTGCTCCACTACTTACTCTAAATTTCACTCACCCTCATTGGTCACCTCTGCAGGCTGTAGCTTACCTGGTGGTATGACTCTTGTTACTTGTGGACTAAGAATGCTGCTTGCCATATGAGCAAACAAAGGATGTTGGCCATCAAGCCATCAGCCGCCACAGCTGCCCCCAACGGCACACCCTGAGGGGACTGGGGATGGGAAGTACAGGATACATGCCCTACATAGCTAAGGTGCATATCAAAGGAATGATTTCAAAGAGCCCTGACTCTTGCATCTTCCCATACATAGAAAAGCACTAAATTAACTTGGTGTCTGGTTTTCTTTATCTGATTTTTGTTGCAAAACTCCTATATATCCTGGTTCCTCCTCTCCCTCTTCGGAACAGACCCTAGAGCTATTTGAGAGGCTGCCTGCCGGGCTTGGAAGTCCTCATAACGTCTGCCAAATAAAACATAACTCTCAACTTTTAGGTTGAGAATTTTTGCATTTTTTTCAGTCAATATAATCATAACCATCTGAGGCCGGGGTTGCTACACGTGTCCATTCACAGGGAGTACCAAGGGGCACTGATGTGGATCACGTGGGTTCCCACCCCCTCACCCCCGTCACGGTGTAAAAGCAGTTCTACCTGCATCTGCTCAGCAGGGTCAATTTCTCTTGCCAGTGTGGTGACTCCTCGCATTGGCAGGACCCTGAGGAGGAGCTGTGGCTCGTAGTTCAGTGAGACCCTGCTTGTGTTCCCCTGGCGAGAACACAGCCCCTTTGGGGGCCAGAACCTTCAACCACGCAGAGCTGAGCTGCAGGCATGGGAAGCACAAAAGTGGGTCCTGGGAGTGATGGTTAATGGGGCCACTCCTGCTTCCCCGCTTTGGCTCCCAGACCCAGGAGGACTTCCTGGTCCACTGCAGATCACCTTCTCAGGCTTAGCTGGCCTGTTGTCTCTTGGCAGCCTGCTCCCCAGTCTCACTTTGCAGATTTCCTACCTTGTCTCTGAACTCAGTCTCCAGCTTGGATTAGTTTTGACTCCTCAGGTTGCCTCTAAGCTCCTGCCATCAGGTCCCTGGCTTCCTGCCTCATTGATTCCTCGAGGGCCAGGGCCAGCCCAGCAGGAGCTCAGGAAGCTCAGACTAGCCTCTGCTTAAGACCTTAAGTCTAGTGTTACCAAATGGCTCCACAGACCTTTGCCCAGTCAGAATGTCCCGGAACAATACACAAAACAAGAATAGAGCAGACTTTTGGAGGAGGGACCCTGAATTGCTGAGATTATCTATCTTTCTACTTCTTGTTATGCTAATGCCTTGGTTAGAGTGAGGTATTTGATAGGATATACTGAGAGCCCTGCCAGGGCTGGTTGTTTTGTTTGTTGTTCGTTTAGAACGGGTAATTATTCACAGGGTTCAAAATCCAAGAGGCACAAAACAATATTTAGTGAAATGTTTCCCTACTACCTCTGTTTTTCACTCACCCTAGGTCCCCTTTCTAGGCAAAACAAACGTCTTTAGTTTTTCCAGATACCATAACGCACACATTTATATTTGTTTACCCAGATGGTAACACATTGTTCTGAGCCTTGTGTGTATGGTTTTAAAAAATCTATCAGTGTATCTTAGAGATCATTTCATTCTATTTTTACTGTTGCTTTGTTGTACGTGGGTGTGTGTGAATGTACCATAATTTATTTAACCAGTCTACCAACTGACAAGCATTTATTTTTTTCCTAATCATTTGAGATTGCAAACAATGTGGCAAATAACTGTGTACATTTCAAGTATGTGAGTAGATCTGTAGAATCATTTCCTAGTGGAGGAATAGCTGGGTCGAAGGGTATTTACATTTGTCATTTGAGAGAAAACTGCTGAATCACTTTCCATAGAGATTGTATGAGTTAGCCTTCTGCCCTCAAGGTCTGTGTTACTTTACAGTTTTGCCAACATGAACCTTTGTCAGTACGAAAGGATGAAACTAGTACCTCAATGTTGTTTTAATTTGTATTAATGTTAGCCATAGGAAATTGCCGTGAATTTTAGGTAAAAATAATTGTTGACTATCACCAACTTTACGTAGTTTTATTTCTCTCATTGTAAGACTGAGAATATTTTAATCTTTTTTTTTAAGATTTTTTTTTTTTGATGTGGACAATTTTTAAAGTCTTTATTGAATTTGTTACAATATTGCTTCTGTTTTGTGATGTGGTTTATTGGCCGAGAGGCATGTGGGATCTTAGCTCCCGGACCAGGGATTGAACCCGCACCCCCTGCATTGGAAGGTGAGGTCTTAACCACTGGACCACCAGGAAAGTCCTGAGAATATTTTAATTTTTAAGAGTCGTTTACCTATAATTTTCTTCTCAGAACTTTTACCATTTTAAAATTTAGGGGTTGCTCTTTACCTATTTAGAGGATCTCTTTTTATATTAGAGAAATTAAGCTCTTCTTCTGTTATATGAATTTAAAAATATTTTCCCAGTTTGCTACTTGTCTTCTGAATTTGTTTACACAGGTTTTACAGTCAAGTATTAAATTTTTTAGGGAACTCCCTGGTGGTCCAGTGGTTAGGACTCAGCGCTTTCACTACTAAGGGCCTGGGTTCGATTGCTGTTCTGTTCGGGGAACTAAGATGCCACAAGCCACACGGCTCGACCAAAGAGAAATTAAAAAAAAAAAAAAACACTTTAAAAATTAAAATTTTAGGGCTTTCCTGGTGGTGCAGTGGTTAAGAATCCACCTGCCAATACAGGGGACACGGGTTCGAGCCCTGTTCCAGGATGATCCCACATGCCGAGGAGCAACTAAGCCCGTGAGCCACAACTACTGAAGCCCGCGTGCCTAGAGCCCATGCTCTGCAACAAGAGAAGCCACTGCAATGAGAATCCCGTGCACTGCAATGAAGAGTAGTCCCCGCTCGCCGCAACTAGAGAAAGCCCGCACACAGCAACAAAGACCCAAGGCAGCCAAAAATAAATAAATAATTTTAAAAAATAAAATTTTAAAAATTTAGTTGAATTTATCAGTCTTTTGTTTTATGGAATGTGATTGAGGTCATAGTTAAAAATGCCTTTTTTTTCCCTCCAAGATTATATGAGAATTTTGTTGTGATTTCTTCTCATACTGGAGCACGTGTACTAGGTGAAATCAGTCATTTCAGGAATCGCTGCTCTGGGACTGAAAACTGCAGCAGCAAGGGATCTGCCTTGCTTCATTGAAAGTTTATGGACTTCAGGTTATCAAGGGGAGAGGTTCTGGGTGTTTGGGATTGAGATGACCCTCTGCCAGGAGATGGGCTGGAGGCCAAGACTTACAGGAACCAGATAAGAAGGCTCAGAGGGTATGTATGGTGAGAAAGCCAGGGAGTCCTTGGGCTCGGCTACCCATGAGAGGATCAGTATGTCTTACTAGGCCACCTCCAAGCTCTCGTGTTTGTTCCAAATCTACCAGAACAAGCTGCTGCAGCCCAGCCCCGAGCACCAGCAGGGACAAGGGATGGGAGCCCTGGGGTCTGCACATTCAGCCTTCTCGCAGGCCCACAGAACTCGCCCTCCTGAGCTCTGACTCGGCATCACTCCAAGGGCTGCCCCATCACGTTCTGTCCTTTCTGCTGTTTGTGAGGCTCAGAGGACCTTGTACCCGTCTCATGGTCTCCCCCTTCCCTGGGGTGCTCTGTGAATACTTGTCCTACCCTGTCCTGTCTTGGGCACTGAGGGTGGAGAGAAGAACAGTGCAGAATCCGATGGGGTTCTGCCCCCAGGAGCTCACCACTATGAGAACGCACCTCTCCCTGGGGTCCCCAGGGCAGCCCCCTCTCTCTCAAATTCTTCATGGCTCCTGTCGTGAGGGCCTAGCCTTTTCTTTCTTTTCTTTGCTTTTTTCCAAGTTAAGGAATATTTTACTTTCAATAAAATGCACAAATCTTAAGAGTTTTCTGACTTTTTGGCCATGGCTCACGAGCCCAGCCACTCCGCGGCACGTGGGATCTTCCCGGGCCGGGGCACAAACCCGCGTCCCCTGCATTAGCAGGCAGACTCTCAACCACTGCGCCACCAGGGAAGCCTGTGTTTTCTGACTTTTGACAATGCGTACACCCTTATAACCCAAATCCCAATCAAGACATGGAAACTTTCAGTCACCACAGCAAGTTCCCAGTTGACACTTCCAGTTAAACCTCCCCAACCCTAACCCATTGGTCAGATTTCTATCGCCTTAGCTTAGTTTTGCCTGTTATAGAACTTCAAAAAATGGAACTCTTTATGTTCTAGCTTCTTTCACTCAGAATAATAATTTTGAGATTCATTCATGTTGTTGCATATGAGCAGTTCATTCCTTTTTATTGTTGACTGGGAGATGTAAGTTCATAGTGGTGAACTCCTAGAGGAAGAATACCATTTTTTTAAAGATTTTTTTTGATGTGGACCATTTTAAGGTCTTTATTGAATTTGCTACAATAGTGCTTCTGTTTGATGTTTTGTGGTTTTTTTTTGGCCTCAAGGCATGTGGGATCTTAGCTCCCCGACCAGGGCTCGAAACTGCACCCTCTGCATTGGAAGGAGAAGTCTTAACCACTGGACCGCCAGGGAAGTCCCAAGAACACCATTTTTATAGTTGAATGGTTATACAACAATCCGTTTATTCACTTATCTGCTGATGGACATTTGAGTTGTTTCTAGTTTGGAGCTATTACAAATAAAGTTGCTATCAACATCTGTGTACAACATATGAGGACATATATTTTTATTTCTCTTGGGTAATACTTAGGAGTGGATTTGCTAGGTCTCTGCTTATGTGCACGTTTAACTTTATTAAAAACAAACAAACAGGGCTTCCTTGGTGGCACAGTGGTTAAGAGTCCGCCTGCCAATGCAGGGTCCACGGGTTTGAGCCCTGGTCATCCAGGAAGATCTCACATGCCGCGGAGCAACTAAGCCCATGCACCAGAACTACTGAGCTTGCGCTCTAGAGCCTGCAAGTCATAACTACTGAAGCCTGCGAGCCACAACTACTGAGCCTGCTCACCTAGAGCCCATGCTCCACAGTAAGAGAATCCACCACAATGAGAAGCCCGCGCACTGCAACAAAGAGTAGCCCCCGCTCACTGCAACTAGAGAAAGCCTGCGCACCGCAACGATGACCCAACGCAGCCAAATATAAATATATAAATAAATAAAAACAAACAGACAAACAAACACAACCCTCCAAACTGTTTTCCAAAATGGTTGTGCCATTTTATACAACCACTGGCAGAGTGTATAAGTTCTATTTGTACCAAATTTTTACAAATGTTTGGTGTTGTCAGTCTTTTTAATTTTAGCCATTTTAATGGGTATAAAGTGGTATCTCATTGTTGTCATGTTGTGTTTTTAACTTTGCATCTTGGAGATTTTTCCACATCAGCACATATAGATCTGCTTCTTTAACTTTAATGGCTGCTCAATCTTTCATGGGATGGATGTATCATAATTTATTTAACTAATCCTCTGTTGATGGACAATAATGTTCTTTCTATCTTTGACAATGCTGTCACAAACCTTCTTGTTAATGAGTCTTTGGGCAAATGTGCAAGTATGTCTTTAGGATAAGCTCCTAGAAGTAGAATTTCTGGGTCAAAAGATAATGTACATTTAAAAATTTTGATTGATATTGACTGACTATTCAAGTAACATGTCCAAATAGCTCTTATCAGAGGAACAGAGATCCCCAAAGACAAGTCTTCCCCAGTCCTCCATGACACACATTCCAGCATACCATGAGACTCACCACTTTCTGACATTTGGTCTGACTTGCTGATATGATGTCTCTCATTGGCACAATCTTTCTTTTCTTAAAGAAAATTTTATTTATTTATTTATTTGGCTGAGTTGCAGCATGCGGGATCTTTAGTTGCAGCATGCGGGATCTAGTTCCCTGACCAGGGATCTAACCCAGGCCCCCTGCATTGGGAGCGCAGAGTCTTAACCGCTGGACCACCACAGAAATCCCAGCACAATCTTTCTAAAATTACATTTTCTTCTATAGAATGGATGCACTATAGTCTGCTTAGTCATCTCCCTATCGTTGGATATTTACTGAGGTTGCTCTGATCTGGAGCTATGTGGATAATCCTGCAGAGAGCATTTTGGTGAACAGGTCAATTTGCACTTCTGTGCAAACAGTTGCCTAAGCAAATAATAATAGCTAACATGTACCAAACACTGGCAATCAGCCAGGCACTGCTCTAAACCATTTGAGATGTATTTTCTCAAAAATCTTATGAGTTAGGTCATATTATTATTAGCTTAATGTTACTGACGTGAAAGCTCAGGCACAGATGAATAATATTTTCGGGGTCCTAGACCTGATAAGAGTTGCTGCTGGAGTTAAAACCCAGTCAGTCTAGTTCCAACCAGTGGTCCTGACCACCATGCTGAGATGCCTGGCCTGGAGTCCCAGACTGAGAATTTGGTTCAAAGGGTGCCCACATTTAAGAGTGAGATGCTGTCAAATTACTTTCCAAGAAGGCTGTTTCATTCTCTGATCCTACCAGAGTGACCATGAAGGCCTCTTTTTCCTCCAAGGACTATGTCTTCTTTATTTCCATATCCTGGGTTTTGGGGATATAGAAATGAAATACACCCAGCATAAGGTCTACCATAAAGAAGGTAGGGTGCCTGAGGACTGCTCAGAAATGGTCGGATGGATGGATGGATGAAGTGGGGCAGACAGGTGTGACCTAGGTCACATCAGAGGGGCCGTTGCCCAGCGTGGGCTCCTGCCTTGAGAACTCATTCATTTAACACAAGTGTGAAGTGTTCCTTATTACCTCAGACAGCTGCTTGGCTGCCCTCGGCCCCTCCTTTAGGTATCTGCTGAAGTGTCTCCCTCAGATAAGAGAGGCCTTCTGCAATCATCCTGTATAAAATAAGAAACCCCACCTCACCCTAGGTCTCCGTCTCCATATCCCTCTTACTCCGCTTTTTCTCCATAGCACCTATCCCCTTCTGACACCTATTTACTAGTTTTTAACGCTTCTATTTTGTTTATTGCCTATCTTCCTTGTCTCCCCTCCCCGCTTCCACAACAGAATATTAACCTCACAAGGGTAGTGGCTTTGTCTGTTTTGATCACTCATTTATCATCAGTGCCGGGGACATTTCCTGGCCTTAGCAAGCTTTCAATCAATTTTTGGTGAATATGGCACTTATTCTTCTCTGTTCGAGGAGCTGGAGCTGCAGCAGCCACTGGGATAGACGACCTGCCCTCAGGGCCCGACAGGAATCCTGCCCCGGGCTAGGAGCCCGGGGAGGGTCTCCGCCGCTGGGCTCAAGATCACTGGGCGCGTTTCTAAGAAAATCTGAAAAGGGCAGCAAGTGCTCTCAAGGGGCGCGGCCTGCCTGCCCCACAGCGCCCTCTGGCGGCCTCCCTGAGGCCGGAGCGGGCGCCGCGCTGGGCTGCGGAGGGACCTCCCTACCGCCGGCGCATTGGAAAGCCCTGGAGCTTCCGCGCCCGCTTCCTCTGGCCTTTGAGACGCTTCTGCTTTTGCCCAGCGCGGGAAGAGGAAGGAGGACTGGGGAAGGAAGAAGCGCGGGGCCGGCGGGGAGGCGGGAGGGAGGTCGGGGTCCTGCGCCTTTTTCCACCACGTCATCCTCAAGACGGGTTTTTCCAGTCTTCTCTGGTGGCGCAGTGGTTAAGAATCCCCGTGCTAATGCAAGGGACATGGGTTCTGAGCCCTGGCCCGGGAAGATCCCACATACCATGGAGCAACTAAGCCCCTGCGCCACTGAGCCTGAGCTCTAGAGCCCGTGAGCCACAACTACTGAGCCCATGGGCCACAACTGCTGAAGCCTGTACGCCTAGAGCCCGTGCTCCACAACAAGAGAAGCCACGACAATGAGAAGCCCGCGCACCGCAAGGAAGACCCAACACAGCCAAAAATAAATACATTTGAAAAAAAAGAAGTGGTTTTTCAAGTGCGAGGTCTCCTCATTTTGGGACATCCTTGCTTTTCCCTCGGCCCCCCTCCGGTCTTATCTTCCGCTCCTTTCCCCGCCCCCAACCCCGGGAGGCGAGGGGCTGCGACGTCAGAAGGCGGAGGCGAGGGCCGTGCCAGTGTCCTCCCTGGGACCTGACGTCCCTCGGCCCTGTCCAAGGGCTTTGAGGTCAAGGGAGGCGGTGCCTCTGTGTTTGGGATCGAGCTCCACGGTCTGCGGGCACTAGGCGCGTCCCCTCGGGCACGATTTGGTGGAAGCCCTGCCTCACGAACTATTGAGAGGGAAGAGCCAGCGGCCACCCCAGCCGAGGTCAGGACGCCACCTGGCGGTCGCAGCCCGCATCCCGCAGCCCAGGTGCGCCTTAGGGGCTATTTGGTCAGAGGGATCCTTGGTTGGGGCGTCTCTTCCCATAACGCAGGATCCCCGTGTCCATTTCACTTAGTGGTTGGGGTCCTGGATCATTGGAACTGGGTACGTTAAGGTGGGATCAGGTTTTGGATTGCCGAGGAATGGCAAAAACAGGATGGTTCCTGTTGGTGTTGGCACTCTAGTTTCCTGCCTTCGTGGATGATGTGAGGGCTCCAAGTGAGCCTCCTCCCCCCACACTGTCTCCTGTCCCCCATATGTATTGTTCTTTTCTTGTTTTTAATAGTTACTTTTATTTACCTACATGTTTCTAGTATTTTGTACTCTTCTTTCCTTTGGTATCTCTGATTCTCCCCCCCTTGCCACCAGCCTGTGGAATCTTAATTCCGCGACCAGGGATGGAACCCCGTGCCCCCTGCAGTGGAAGCGTGGAGCCCTAACCACTGGACTGCCAGGCAAGTCCTTATATTGTTCTTCTTATTCTAGTTTGGACGGCATGTATGATTATAAAAGGAATGCATAATCATTGTTAAAAGAAAAAAAAACGGAGAAAATATCTTATGGTTTCTGTTAGAAGTCCTCCCCTTCACTGGAACGTAGGTCTGTGCTCCCTGGAAGTGCAAATTTGCTGGTTCTCTTTCCTAGATCCTGGCAGGACTGTTAACTCAGGGTCAGCATTCCCTTCCTCATTTTGGTAGGGCTGGAAACGACATTGGAGGCAGCTCTAGAACTGGAGGAGTCTGGGGGCAGTCAGAGGGGAAGGCAAGGGGCCTCCCTCAAGGTTTCTCACTGTTCTCTTTTTCTTTTTGCATAACTTGATTGTTTTGTTTTTTTTTGTCCTTGTCAGGTTCTTGCCTACTCAAAGACAATTTTATTTTATTGAAGTAGGTTTACCTTGACATGTTAGTAGTCACTCATACCATGGGTGAGCCCTTTTCTCAGTTGATCTGAGTTGCTCACAAAGGGCCACATCAATGATGGGCCAGTATCCCAGATCTGGAGTGTCAGAGGCCAAGTTTGTGGCCCACTCTCCCGGTTTAGTCAGGGGTGTCCAGTCCCGGAAGTCCAGGTTCCAATAGTACCAAAGTTATGCTCATTTTCTACCTTACATAGTACAAAATTGTATTTATTTGTTCCTAATAAACACCTGAAAATACCAGTTCAACAATTCTGCCCAGAAAATGCTCCAAAACACAGGTGTCCTCTTTCAAAGAGCTGACAACCTATGTATGTCATGTGATTTATTCAGGAGCCCGTGGGTGGGCAGGGTCAGGACAAGACTGGGTGCAGAAGGCGATGTTTCCAGAGATTTCTGCTCATATGAGGCCTCAGGTCATTGTCTAGTCTGGCGGTTCCCAGGTTTTGGAAACCAGTGAAGTATCCCCTGTGGTTATTGGGGAAACAACATAAACTTGTCCACTGTTGCTTCGGCACACCAGGACATTAGCAAAAACAAATTCTATGATGGGTTCAGAAAAGGGATATTTTAACCCCAAGAGTTTTAAGAAAACTCAAAAAATGAAGTTTTTCTCATTTCACCAAGGACTGGCGTAACAGGGCTCCCATATGCTTCTTGGGCATCTGGGAGCCCTGGCTGACTTCCTTCATAGGAGGCTAGCTGCCCTGAGCGTTTGAGGTCTTGCTGACCTAGAAGGAACATCCATTTAGGGTGTAAGTCTCTGAAAACACAGACTCCACTGTATCAAAGTTCCACCTGCCAGGTCTGCGGCAGGTCACCATCTCTGGAATCTGGGAACTTCGGGACAGGTGTCTGTCATTTTCCTCTCCACATTATTCTGTGGTTCTGACTGCCCCACTTAAAGCCTTGCTGGCTAAAGACAGGAACTGCGTTAGATCTAGCTGCTGGCTGCCCGGCACCGTGCCCAGCACTCAGCAGGTGCTCACCAAATGCTTATTGCCTGAATGAATTATACTCCATTTCACTCTTTTGTATTTCCAATTAAATAATTAAGGAAGTCCTCATTGTAAGCTACTTCAGAATGAGAGGGGAAATAGCTAATTTCATGCTGAGAGAGGAAATGTATTTGCTAGTTTTTCCTGCAGGCTATTTTATAGCTATTTGATTTCCTTTTAGGATGTATATTTTCTGTTGGGCAACCTACACTCCACAAAAGAGAGGAACTCATGCCTTTCACCGCTCCATCTTCTAGAACAGGGGTTCTCAGCCTCGCTGCACATTAGAATCAATTGGGAGAGGTTAAAATGCTGATGCTCTGGGCTCCACCTCTGACCAATGGAATAAATCTCTGGGGATGGGGTCTGACCTTTGTTTTTTTGTTTGTTTTCTGGTCTTGTTTTTAAATTTTTATTTGTTTTTAAAATTATATTGGCCTTCCCTTGTGGCGCAGTGGATAAGAATCGGCCTGCCAATGCACGGGACACAGGTTCGATCCCTGGTCTGGGAAGATCCCACGTGCCGCGGAGCAACTAAGCCCGTGAGCCACAACTAGTGAGCCCATGTGCCACAACTACTGAAGCCCACGTGCCTAGAGCCTGTGCTCCACAACAAGAGAAGCTACCGCAATGAGAAGCCCACGCACCACAACAAAGAGTAGCCCCTGCTCTCTACAACTAGAGAAAGCCCGTGGGTAGCAACGAAGACCCAACGCAACCATAAATAAATAAATAAATAAATTTTATTTTTTTTAACTTTTTTTGGCTGCGTTAGGTCTTTGTTGCTGTGCGCAGACCTTCTCTGGTTGAGGTGAGCAAGGACTGCTCTTCCTTGTGGTGCGCGGGCTTCTCTTGTTGTGGAGCATGGACTCTAGGCATGCAGGCTTCAGTAGTTGTGGTTTTAGGGCTCAGTAGTTGTGGTTCACGGACTTAGTTGCTCCGCGGCATGTGGGATCTTCCCGGACTGGGGCTCGAACCCGTGTCCCCTGCATTGGCAGGCGGATTCTTAACCACTGCGCCACCAGGGAAGCCCTGCTTTCTTTTTTTTAAATTGAAGTATAGTTAATTTACAATGTTTCAGGTGTACAGAAAAGTGATTCAGTTGTATATTCAGTTATATATGATATATATATCAATTCTTTTTCAGATTCTTTTCCATTATAGGTTATTACAAGATATTGAATATAGTTCCCTGTGCTATACAGTAGGTCCTTGTTGTTTATTTTATATATAATAGTGTGTCTTTGTTTTTAAAATTTTTTTTGAAGTTTATGTAGTTTTATTTATTTATTTAGGCCATGGCCCACCGCTTGTTGGCTCTTAGTTCCCTAACTAGGATGGAATCCACGCCCTTGGCTGTGAAAGCGTGGGGTCCTAACCACTGGACCGCCAGAGAATTCCCCTATCTTTTTTTTTTTTTTTTAAAGAAGATGTTGGGGGTAGGAGTTTATTAATTAATTAATTTATTTTTGCTGTGTTGGGTCTTCGTTTCTGTGCGAGGGCTTTCTCTAGTTGTGGCAAGCGGGGGCCACTCTTCGTCGCGGTGTGCGGGCCTTTCACTATCGCGGCCTCTCTTATTGCGGAGCACAGGCTCCAGACGCGCAGGCTCAGTAGTTGTGGCGCACGGGCTTAGTTGCTCCGCGGCATGTGCCCAGACCAGGGCTCGAACCCGTGTCCCCTGCATTACACGCAGATTCTCAACCACTGCGCCACCAGGGAAGCCCCCCACCTTTGTTTTTTAAAGTAGTTTTCCCCAGTGATTCTAATTTGCATCAGCGACTGAGAGCCTGTAGACTAGAAGCATCTTTTTGTGCTCTAGCAACTGAGCGAAAGGAAACGGTGGGGTAGGGGGAAGTTCTGAACAAGGAAGGGAGACTGGGGTTCCAGGCCTGGTCCACAACTTCCTGTGGGCTTAAGCCCTCGGTTTTCCTTCTGTGAGGTGGGGATGATGCTGGCCACCTCATAGCATTCTTTTTTTTTTTTTAATTTATTTAATTTTTTTATTTTTGGCTGAATTGGATCTTCACTGCTGCACGCGGGCTTTCTCTAGTTGCGGTGAGCAGGGGCTACTCTTCGTTGTGGCGCACGGGCTTTGTTGCTCCACGGCATGTGGGGTCTTCCTGGACCAGGGATCAAACCCGTGTCCCCTGCATTGGCAGGCGGATTCTTAACCACTGTGCCACCAGGGAAGCCCCCTCATAGCGTCTTGTCAAGATTATCTGAGTACCCGGCACAGAGTAAGTACTTGTGATGGTTGGTTTTACGTGTCACTGCCTAGGTGATGGTTCCCAGTTATTTGGTCCAACACTGGTCTAGATTCTTTTTTTTTTTTTTGGCTGCGTTTGGTCTTCGTTGCTGCGCGCGGGCTTTCGCTAGTTGCGGCGAGTGGGGGCTATTCTTCTTGGCGGTGCGCGGTCTTCTCATCGTGGTGGCTTCTCTTGTTGCGGAGCACAAGCTCTAGGCATGTGGGCTTGAGTAGTTACAGCACGTGGGCTCAGTAGTTGCGGCTCATGGGCTCCAGAGCACAGGCTCAGTAGTCATGATGCACAGGCTTAGTTGCTCCACGGCACGTGGAATCTTCCCGCACCAGGAATCGAACCCCTGTCCCCTACATTGGCAGGTGGATTCTTAACCACTGCACCACCAAGGAAGTCCCCCAATCTAGATGTTGATATGAAGTTACTTTTTAGATGTGGTTAACACTTAAATCATCAGAGTCTGAGTAAAGCACATTACCTTCCAGGGTGTGAGTGGCCTTGAAACAGTTGAAGGCCTTAGGGGAAAAGACTGAGGTCCCCTCACGGGGAAGCAATTCTGCCTTTAGACTGCCTTTCCACTCAAGACTGCAATGTGGATTCCTGCTGGAATTTCCAGCCTGCTGGCATCTTTGCAGATTTCAGGATTTCAGATTTGCCAGCCCCCAATTCCTTAAAATCAATCACTCTCTTTTTCTCTCTCCCTATTGGTTCTGTTTATCTGCAGAACCCTAATACAGTGTTCAATCAGTGGTGACTACTATTGTTACCATATAACTGAATTCTGGCTAAGGCTGGTTTGAGGCAATAAATAAGGCTGCAGCTTTATAGGTCAGGGCAATGGGCATTATCCCAAGGAAGAGATAGCTATGAGCTCCCACTATAAAATTCCAGAGGGTGAAGTCCAAGTGCAAAGATAAACACATTGGCATAGAAATCCTTGTCCCGGGCTTCCCTGGTGGCGCACTGGTTGCGAGTGTGCCTGCCGATGCAGGGGACATGGATTCGTGCCCCCGTCCGGGAAGATCCCACATGCCGCGGAGCGGCTGGGCCCGTGAGTTATGGCCGCTGAGCCTGCGCGTCCGGAGCCTGTGCTCCGCAACGGGAGAGGCCACAACAGTGAGAGGCCCGCGTACCGCAAAAAAAAAATCCTTGTCCCTTTCTTCCTCTGAAACGTGGAGATTCCCTGGGGTGGGGAGGGGGTGTCTGAAGCCTAGGGCACAGAGCCCCAGACCTGGGGTGGGGAGGCCTGGTTTTGGCTCCTGGCTGTGCCACCAACTCATTGTGTGACCTTAGGCAAGTCCCCTGCCTTCGTTGGTTTCTAGCTTCCTGAGCAGGTTGGGCTGGGTGATGTGTGTGAGGAGGTTTCCATCTCAGAGCCTCTGAATCTAGAATTTCCTCTGATGCTTCCACTTGCAGAGCAGGTTTCCCGCCAGTCTGTTTATTTATTGCTGGAGTTTGGTTTCTGCTTCCTAAGTGGTTGCAGGTTGGGGCACTTGTATTTATGCTCAGGAGAGAGGCTGCGTGGCTGAATCATGGCTGCCCTTTCCCGACTGGAAAGGATGCTTCAGACCTCACACCCAGGCTCCTAGGGTCAGGGGCCCTGGGATACGTGAAAGCTGGGCTCCTACGGGTCTCTGCTGCTGGGATACCCTTCCTAAGTCTGCTCAGGCGCTCAGGGACCTTCCCTTCCCTGACAGCTTGCCCTGGACAGGGCGGAGACTACACACAGAGGACTGAATGCTGTTCTACAAACTCAGGTGTGAAAGAAACAGCACAAGCTGTGGTCCTCTTCAAATGAACCTAATTTTTTCTAATCACCCACCCTGTCTGATATCAGGGGCCTTGGGACATCAGTCCTCAGACGTTACTGCCGAGTTATTTGCTGTCCCAAGCTGTGCGGTCCCTTTGGGCCTGGCATCTCTGCTGTTTCAGTGCCACGCTGGTGGAGCTGGGAACACCAGTGCCCAGGTCACAGGTAGCCCGTGGTCATCCCCTCTGATTATCTGCCACCTCCCCAGGGCATCTTCAGGAAAACTTATTGAAACTTAGAGCTATGGAGCCTCTTCTGTGTGTGGGTGCTAAGGGTACCTACTTCTAACCCCGACGTGGGTGGCTTTGATCCCCATCTGCGGGATGCAAGACCTCAACTTGCTGCAAAACTGCCGGCCTTCCGTGCTTCTGGGGTTGCCTGGCGATGCTTCAGGAGAGCTCAGACATGGCTCTCACCTTCTTCTACTCTGGTCTGCCCCGCCCCCTGGTGGAATGTGGCTGCCTGTGACGCCACTTGAGGGTGGTGACTCTTCACTGCCATAGCTGCCCAGGCCTCTGATGGCTGGGAGGCTCTTCTCCTGTCCAGGGGGCATCAGCCAGCCTCTCACAGCTGCAGTCCTTGAGGATCCAGGGGGCCACAAGGTTGTGGTCTCCCTGCAGCCAGGCAGTGACCTCGGCGGAAGTGGGAGGATGCCCCCTCCCTTGCTCAGGGTTGCACCTGGTGACCTGGGCACAGATGTAGTGCTGCCTGTTGTCCTGGGGCTCTGAGGACCCTCCTGATGAGGACACTTCCGCCTCAGCCTGTGGTTCCATAGGACCCTGCCATACATCCATGATGACCTAACTCCTCAGAAAGGTTCTGCATATTAGTCATGAGTCTGTTGTCTGCAGTTGATGTGAACTCAACTCGAGCTGCTTACAATTTTTTTTAAAAAAGAAAATTATTGGTTTATATCACTGAAAACTCATGGCAAGTTTTCAGGTATGGCTGGAACCAGGAGCTCAAACAATGTGGTTGGAGCTCAGTCTCTCCTGTCTATTCTGCTTTCCTTTGTGTTGGCTTCACTGTCAGGCAGACTTTCTCCACTTGGGTGGCCTAAAAAGTTCCAGGCTTGGGCTTCCCTGGTGGCGCAGTCATTGAGAGTCCGCCTGCCGATGCAGGGGACACGGGTTCGTGCCCCAGTCTGGGAAGATCCCACATGCCACAGAGCGGCTGGGCCCGTGAGTTATGGCCGCTGAGCCTGCGCGTCCGGAGCCTGTGCTCCGCAATGGGAGAGGCCACAACGGTGAGAGGCCCGCGTACCCCCCCAAAAAAAAAAAAAAAGTTCCAGGCTTATGTCTTCTCTAGAGCTATCAGCCTTGGTGGAAAGAGAGCTTCTCTTTGCCTTCAGTCCCTACAAAAGTTCTGGAATTGGGTCTTCTTGGCTTAAATCACTTGCCTGCCATTGGGGCAATCCGTGTGGAAGAGGGGGTGAAATATACATCCCTCCCATGAGAGTGGAGATAGGAGTGTGTATGGCTCCATCTGAACTACTGGAATGAGAGTGAGGGAGAGGTAGTTCCCCTAGAAAATCAAGGTTCTCTTAGA
Source organism: Delphinapterus leucas (assembly GCF_059928025.1). Lineage (NCBI taxonomy): Eukaryota > Metazoa > Chordata > Mammalia > Artiodactyla > Monodontidae > Delphinapterus > Delphinapterus leucas. The sequence continues at coordinate 130,463,117 of NC_143132.1, read as the reverse complement.
AGAAGTGAGGAGGACAGATGTCAGGTAGGACCAAAATCTCAGGTGTGTGCTACATCCAGGCCCATCTGCATTCTGCTAAATACCAGCACAGAAGAGGTGCGAGGACCCGTCAGACGTGAGGCACAGAGAGCAAGGGCTGTGAGAGCTCGGAGGAGGGAGTGAATGTTCGGACTGGAGCTGTGTCATAGAGCGGTGCTTCTCAAATTTTAATACGCATGTGAATCACTTGGGGCCCTGTTAAAATGTAGATTCTGATTCAAGGTCTCAGAGCAGTAGTTCTCAACCAGGAACAATTTTGCCTCCATCCAGCCCCCCCCCCCCAGGAGACTTTTGGTAGTGTCTGGAGACATTTTGGGTTGTCACACCTGAGGAAGGGGGCTCCTGGCATCTAATAGGTGGAGACCAGGGTTGCTGCTAGACATCCTCCAGCAAACGGGACAGCCCTTCACAGCCAAGTCCTGGTTCAAAATGTCGGTAGTAATGTGGCAGTCTGGAGAGCATGGAACCAAGGGAGGGCATTCTAAGCAAAGGAACTGAAGGAGGAAGAAGTGTCTGGTTGATGGGGGCAGGTCATAGGCAGCCTGGCAGGAGGGGAGGGTGCATGCTGATAGAATCTTAAAACCACAGATGTCCTGGGTTGGAAGAAAGTCCCAAGGTCACCTACAACCTTGTCCCAGATGCGCTGCACCTGCTCCCATGAGCCTGATGCAGAGCCTGTTAGAAATGCAGAGCTCAGGCCCCACCCCAGCCCTTCTGAATTAAAATCTGCATTTTTAATAAGACCCAGGTCATTTGCATGCATGTTAAAGTTGGATAAACACTGGCCTATAACAGCCTCTTAGGATGACTAGACCAACCAGCTTGCATTTATGGAGCACATACTGTGTGCTCAGATTTGAACGAGATAAGGAGCAGACTCATCTGGAGTGGAAGTTCAGCCATAGAAAAGCAAAATGAACTCCAAGTGTCAGACCTTCTAATGGGAGGTGCCCAGCCTCACCACCCCACCGCCAGCGCCAGCGCCTTCCCAAAGGGGCCGATCTCAGCAGTCAGTTTCTGTGACAAGTGAACCTGCTTCCTTCCTTGGTCAGCCAGTTGGACCTGGGGTAGCTCATGACCCCAGGGCAGCCACTCCAGATGCTGGTGGGGTCAGCAGCCTCTGAAGTGGCTGTATTGATAGGATGAGCAGCCCCAAACAGAGCCACCTCTCTTGGAGACTGGAATTAGGAGCTTCCAAGAGAGGTTGTTAATTTGCAGTGGCAGTGGTGGTTGGAGGGGCCTCGGTGGCCACCAAATCCAGGAGGGGGCCAGTGGCCTGAGGGAGCACTTGATAAAACAGGGGAAGCAGGGGGATGTGCAAGGGAAGCAGGGCGGCCCTGGGAGAGACCAGGCAGTTGAGGAGAAAGACAGCGCCAGACAGCAGAGCAATCTCGGATCCCAATGGCTGTTCAGTCTCAAAGCCATGCAGTTGAACCCCTTTTCTTTCCCCAACGTCACTTCATAGTCTAACTAAAACACAATCATTTGACAGTTTACATTTAACTGATTTACTTAAAACTATAGACAGATTTAAAGACAAATAATAGTATTTCAAGTCGGGGGAGGAAATTTTCAAATTGCTTTCACTTTAGCTCACATGCATTAATTTTTCAGTACATTGCCCTTTAAGATTACCAAGTTAGCTGCCTCTCTAACCGCCCTTTCCGCCTCTCTTCCTTCTTCAGAGAACCCTAATTTTCTTCAGTGATGCAGGTAATTCGAATGCTTCAGAGACCCTGGCCCCGCTCCTGGGCAGACCACAGTTAGTCTGAGCCAGCCATGGTGCTCTCATCTTTTTGTCAGCAAATAGGAACAAGCATGTGGCTCAGTCCTGGCCCATGAGATGAGCGGGGAGGTGTGCTGAGGGCTTCTGGGAAAGTGGTCCAGATTCCTAAGAAAGGGCCTGGAAGAAATGGTTCCTTTTCCCATCGGACATTTAAAAATCTGAATGTGATGCTTGGACTGGCTACAGTCTACAAAGGAGAAAGATGATGAGGGCTCATACCCAAATCTTTGAATGACTAACCAAAGCCAGGAGCCATTAATCTCTGAGTCTTCTCTTTTGTGAGATAATGAAGACCTCATCGTTAAAATTTCTTTTTTTTAAATCCAAAAGCCTTGTAATTGATGCAAAGATACAGCAGGTTATTAATTACAACTAGATTAATATAATTCTGAACGAGTAAAGATTTGAGAAGTCATCTATCAATGCGATTCTACTCTAAGTTCATACAGGGGAAAGGGCATGAATGTGAAGTCAGTTTCTGTCCCCTGGCTGCTATTTACAAGCTGGGTGACCCCACACAAGTTATTTAATCTTGCTCAGCCTCACTTTCCTCATATAGTAAAAGGAAATAAAATATAGCCTGTGGGAATTCAGTGAGATAATGTTGTATTATGTCTGGCACAGACTAGGCACCCAATAAAAACTAGCTCTTATGATGAAAAGGGTATGGTCTTTGCTTCAATAATGTTAAGCAATAATGTTAATCAAAGAGTATGGAAAAGACAAACCACCATTAAATACAAAGCAAAACCTGACGGATGAAAGGGAGTAAAGTCGTAAGAGTATAGAGACACGTGCTATAGGAGTACAGAGGTGAGGAAAGCTTGACGGACAAAAGGGGAGTTGGGATTATAGTTAATTTTTATAATGTTATGAAGTTTTCAAATTCTCTGCAAAAAAATCCATTGCCTAATCCCATAAAAGTTATTAAGATACAGTACACACGCCTCAACAAGTGTTTCCATTCTATAACGGTGAAAAGCTTGCGAGCATCTTAAATTGCAGAGTTAAAAAAATTAGGCCACACACACATGGCTGAGTCTCACACCCTCGTTAAATATTGTGAACTGTGTAGCAAAATGGAAAAATGAAAATAATTGCTTTGTTAGTGGTCAGACTTAGGATGCTTATTGGCTTTCCATCCTAATTTAAAGTTGTCGTGATTATTAGAGTATTGTTTGTGCAATAAAAAAATAAATGAAATCAAAGAAAATCAGTGTGAAGTTTGACGGGAACATGAGGGCCATTTGTTACACTTTGCTCTGGTGGTTGTTGGGATAGCTGGCTGTGTTCCCAAGCCCTGGCAGGTCCCCAGCACAGACGTTTCGCCATCCTGGGGAAGCCAGGATGTGGCAGGCACAGCTCCCTGATTTGGCTGGCGTGTGTGGAGACCCCTCCTTCAGTAGGTGGTGGAGAGCCTTCAGCGTCCCCTTTATCTGCAGGGGACATTAAGTCAGGGGGACTGGGTGTGGCTTTTCTTTCTTAATCTTCTCTTCCTTGATGTTCTATACTGTTTGTAAAATGGATACCAAAGTAGGAGAAAACCAGGTCGGCCTGATTTCCCTGAGCAGCTGTAAAGGGTCTGGGCTCAGGTACTGGGTAAACAGGTAGACTGGAAACATTTTCTTCTCCGGCTAGAAAATCCCTGTGATGCTTTCCTCTTTAGGGGCCGTTTTTGGTAGGCCCAAGTCCTAAATCTGAGAGCTCTTTGAACTTACTTCCACTGAAGAGCTAGGGGCCTGTAAGTGCCCTTTTGGAGGGCGGTGCCTGACCCCAAGGAGCGCCCTGATGGTGTATTGGCAGGCACGGGACAGCCAAGCAACGGAAGCCAGCTCTTGGGACGGCCAGGGCCGCTCCAGCTTCTCTCTGGGGCCAACTGTAACTGGGTGGGTGGGTGGGGGGGGGAAGGGGAGGGGTGGGTCTCTGGATGTCGCGGCGCAGAGGCGGGTCAGCTGCAGTCCCGTCGGCGGGACGGGCTCAGCACGTAATGGGGACCATGCCCGTCCTAATGGGAAGCAGCCGCCGCGCCCCGGCCGGAGAGCCTCCGAGATAAAACGGAAGCGCCGCGAGAGGCGCTTTGATTCCAATACGAAACAAATTATTCCTCCCGGAATGGAACAAAACAAGTCAGAGTGGAGTCTCACGGCCGTCATTCCAATCCGCAAGGCCACTGCCGGCGGCCCCGGGACCTGCCGACCCCGCGAAGCTTCGCAGGGACCGAGCACTGGGGAGCTGCTCGCCCACTGCACTACAGCGGGGAGAGGCGATCCCTGACCCTCGGGGGTCCGAATCCTTTAAGTCATTTGAACACCCTGCTTCTGGGCTGGTTCCCGGTTGAGCCGAAATCACCCCCAGGCCCGTGGTCCTCAGACTTGGGCTAGGGAGTCTCAGAATCTCCTGGAGGCCTTGTTGAGGTGCGCATTGCTGAACCCCACCCCCTGAATTTCGGATTTGTAGGTGAGGTAGGGTGGGGTCTGAGAATTTGCACGTCCCAGGTACTGCTGGTACTGCTGGTCTATGGACAGCACTTTGAGAACCATCTGACAAACATGGCCCTGGCATTCAGAGGGCTGAGTCTCGCGGTCTACAGGGGGTCAACTATCCAGTAACTGCTTAAAAGACCTCTGCCCAAAAGTGAACCAATCAAGTCCCACTCCAAAGCTCAAGGATTGGAATTTCCCAGCAGCCTGTGCAGGTAAGCTGGCGACTGCCAAAGGCCTTTGGAAAAGAACTGGTAACAGCTCTAAGACTCTAGGCAACGCATCTGGGTGATGTTTCTGTTCCAACTTCCCTGGCTCTAGAGAGTCTCCTGGCTCTGTGTCACCCTGCCTGTGCCAGAAGTTCCTGGCAGGGAGTGAGTGAGTGATTGTGTGTGTGTGTGTGTGTGTGTGCGCGTGTGTGTGTTGGGTGGGTGAGTGGTTTGGTACTAGGGAAGACAGGGGCAGTAATTCTTGCTGGGGTGACATCTCTGAGGTCCTGCTTGGCTTCATGGAACCCATTTAGAGATCTAAGAACCTGGAAGAGTTAGACTTACCACGTCTGGAAAGAGTGCCTCCTCTCCCTGCATTCTGTAGAGTAGACCATTGGTTCTCCAACTTGAGGACTTGGATTGCAGTCCCCACCCCCAGAGTTGCTAATTCAGTGGGTTTGAATCATTTGAGAATTTGCATTTCAATAAGGTCCCAGGTGACGCTGATGATCTGGATTCCACACTTTGAAACCACTACCCTAGGCTTCTTTTGGCATCTCTAAGCCCTTACAGTAGCTGCAAAGTGGTCATGGTGTGTGTGCCCAGCCCCACCCTCTGTACATCCTCCATCAGTCACTGGCCTTTGTGTTGACTGCCTTTCCCGGCTTTCAGAGACAATTTGGTCTTGCTGTCTGTGCTGTCTGGCTCTTGGGGCAGGGAACAGCTCTCTGCTGATAGCTACCTTCTCCTTCCTGCCATCCCTCACCCTCTAGGTGTGCTTGAGACCTAGCCCTGGGCCAGGCTGGAAAGGGCCTGAGGAAGGGATCCCTTTAATGTGCTCCTTTAGATTCATGCAAGGCCAGGCCTAGAGGGGTCGCTGTTGCACTTCTGCCAGCGACAGGATGTCCTGGGCGTGATGCTTTTTTTTTTTTTTCCCTTCTTTGCACATCATAGCTATTTATGAGATACTTGCTGATCGGCTGATTAACTGTGTGGGGAAACTTACCAGGAGGGGAAATAGAATAAAATGAAGATTCTCCTCAAGCCTGCCATGGACTAGGATAAAGTTTTGATAGGCGTTTGCCAGCTTGGCTAAGGAGTCAGGGTCTCTCCTCTTTGGTCTCCTGTGTCAGAGGGCCCTGGGTGGGAACCTTGAAGCACCAGCCTGGAGTGGGAGCCAGCAAGGTCAGTGTGCTTCAGTGCTGGGAGCTTTGGGACTGTCTCAGCAAGCTGGAGACCGAGGAGAAGAAGGGGCAGGTGGTCCTTCGTGGGCTGGGGTCAACCAAAGCCACAGGGAGGCATCCTTTGTTTTTAGTAGCTCAGGGTCTGCAGAAAACGCAAATTTCTTTGGGAATGTAAATGAACATTTACACTAGGAGGTTTAGAAAACGTCAAATGTGAATAATCATGGCATTTAACATTGGGATTAGGATGTCAGTCTCCAATTAAGATGAAAATAAGCCATGTGCAACCCATTAGGTTTTCAAACTTTTTCTTTTAATTGGCTGTACTTTGACACTGCATATTTAGGAAATGGCTAAATTTGCTCTAGGTTCCCTATTTAGTTATTGCTATTGCATGTTGGGATCGCCAGGGTTGCTTTGAAAAATCCTGATGCCCTGGTTATACCCCATATATGGAACCTGGACACAATAGTTTTTGAGGATCCCTGGGTGATTTTTGGAGTGCAGCTAGTATCATGAACCCCTGAGCTACTGATTGAGTGGTTGAAGGGGCCATTCTGAAGCAAATCAGACTTTTGGGGTGTCTGCTTAGCCTTCAATGAGTGCCACGACTGCTCTCTCCCCGCAGGAAGGAACCGTCAGAAACTACTACAAGACCCTCCCCATCACCAACAGCTCCAGTTGACAAGACCCAACCCAGGTGGGTCAGTTTCTCTCTCACAGGAAAATGGAATTGGGACTCAGAGATTTGAGCTATAACTGGGCTCTTCCCTGGAACAGAGCAGAGGAGAGGCCTGGTCAGAGCAGCAAGAAAAGTTGATCTGGGGCTTCGTTGGTGGTGCAGTGGTTAAGAATCGGCCTGCCAATGCAGGGGTCACAGGTTTCAGCCCTGGTCCGGGAAGATCCCACATGCCGTGGAGCAACTAAGCCCGTGCGCCACAACTACTGAGCCTGTGCTCTAGAGCCCGTGAGCCACAACTACTGAGCCCGTGAGCCACAACTACTGAGCCTACATGCTACAACTACTGAAGCCCACGCACCTAGAGCCCGTGCTCTGCAACAAGAGAAGCCACTGCAATGAGAAGCCCGCACACTGCGCTGAAGAGTAGCCCCCGCTCGCCGCAACTAGAGAAAGCCTGCCCGCAGCAACAAAGACCCAACACAGCCAAAAATAAATTTAAAAAAGATTGACAAAGTGAAAAATATATATATATTAAAAAGAAAAAAGTTGGTCTGCAGAGAGAAGCTACCTCTGTTTCTGCCATCACTTCAGCCCCTGTTGTCCCAGTCCTTCAGGAAGTGTGGCTGCCACCCTGCCAGGAGCGCCAGAGGTCACCCACAAATCCTTATAACAATCTCCCCCTGCCCCTACTGTTTGGCTTAAGCCAGCTGTAGTGGGTTTACGTTACTTGTGACCGAAGAGGCCTGACACATGCAAAGGCAACAGTACAACAAAAGCACACAAAAACAAGCGTGTATTCACCACCCCACACATACACACATACACTCATACACACATCCGGTGTTTGAACCAGGCTTTTTGTAACTCCATGTGGTCCCAATGGAAGACTCTTTGGAATCTGTATTTTCCGGAGTCCACTTGGAGAAACCTCAGCTTTCAATTCAATTGGGAACAGCAGTGGTTCCCTAATGTGCCTCCATGGGCTTCATCAGAATCACCTGGAGGAACTGACTTACAGATACACATACAAGGATTGCCAAGCACTAGCCCCAGAGAGGCAAAAGCTATCCAGTATGAAGAGGATCATGAAATCCACACTTTTCAAACTTTCTTTGTGAGATTTTTTTGGGGGGCCACACCATGTTAACTCCCTGACCAGGGATCGAACCTGTGCCCCCTGCATTGGGAGCATGGAATCTTAACCACTGGGCCACCAGGGAAGTCCTCGCTCTGAGATTTTGATGTGCATTTGAGTCTACTGGGATCAGGCTGGCTGAATTAGTGTAACTTATGAAATTCCCCTTTAGCCTCTTTTCTAGTTGGAGGTGGTGTCCCCCCATCATGTCTGGGAGATGGATTCTTTTTTTTTTTTGGCTACCCCGTGTAGCATGTAGGATCTTAGTTCCCACGCCCCCTGCATTGGAAGTGTGGAGTCTCAACCACTGGACCACCAGGGAAGTCCCTGGGAGATGGATTTTGAAGGCATTTTGTTCGAGAGATGGATAAGAGCCTAGTCTGTGGACGTATACCAAAGAGCCCCGTGAAGTTCAGGCTTGTTGAACTGGTCAAATGAATTAGATCATTTACTTTGCCTATAGACTCAACTCCTCCCCATCCAACCCCCACCCCCAAAAAAGTGTTTGTATGTGTGTGTGAGTAAAGCAGCAAATGTACTTTTTATTTTAGAAACAAAAATATCATTTCTGACCCAACAATAGCCGGATCCCTGTGAATGAAGGGTTTGCATATTTTCCTGTTTTAACGGTTCTAGTATAAACAACCCAAGCCCAGGCCTGATTGTCAGTAGGTCCTGAGCAGCCCAACCAGAGTGCTGGAAATGACTCCTTCAGCCCTGAGAACCTGGACCCGGCGTAGTGCCAGGATTCAGGCTTGTGTTTAACAGTAGCAATGGGGTCAGGAGTTGAGGGAGAGGGCAACTGCAGTGATCCCCAAGACCAAAGCTAATGCCAGAAGCAATAGCAGCTGCAGAGGCAGTAGGAGCAGTAGTTACCATGTATTGAGAATCTCTTTGTTCAGGCACTAGGCTAAGTGATGTAATAATTTAGCTGAATACTTTAAAAAGGCTCAGTGTGATAGCATTATTATTCCAAGTTTTAGAATGAGGTTCAGAGACGTTGAGCAGCTTTTCCGAGGTCACACAGCCTCTGAGGGAAGATCCAGGATCCAAATAAATGCATGTTTGACTCCTATTACAAGATACTGCATGCAGAAACCCAGGCTGCAGATACCGTCTTGAGTGCCAGCTGGGGATACAGGGCTTGGTCCTAGAGGCAGGTCAGGGCAGCTCTTCAGGCACATTGCTGGTCCCTGCTCTCTTTCAGGACATTTCTTCCAGCACCCCAGCTCCACTGGTCTCCAGCAAAGAGAAATAATAGCTGTCAGCAGAGTCTGGAAGGCCCTCTCCCAGCTCAAGGCAATTCCCAATCTCTGGGTGGATCCTTTGTGCCCTGAGAGTGGGACCGCAACACTCCTTTCTGGGCCAGCAAGGGACTCAAGATTTTTTGATCAACTACTGATTCCATATTTAATGACCAGGAGAGTGTGATTCCTAGACCTGAAACAAAGCTGATTAGTGGGCTTCCCTGGTGGCGCAGTGGTTGAGAGTCCGCCTGCCGATGCAGGGGACACGGGTTCGTGCCCCGGTCCGGGAAGATCCCACATGCCGCGGAGCGGCTGGGCGCTTGAGCCATGGCCGCTGAGCCTGCGCGTCTGGAGCCTGTGCTCTGCAACGGGAGAGGCCACAACAGGGAGAGGCCCGCGTACCGCAAAAAAAATCTGATTAGTGCTTTTATATTAAAAAATTATGGCTCACCTATATGATGAATTATTAAGCATTCATTCCAAATCATCTTTCAAAGAATCAGATATGGAGAAACCCCCATAGTGAGAGGTTAAAAGAAGCAGGATACAAAATGGCAAATTCTCTATAAAATATATTCTTGTAATTATGGAAATTAGACTTATTAAAATAGATAAATAAAAGATCAGAGGAAAGTCATCAAAATGTTCACCGTGGTTACCTCGTGAAGGAGGGGTGGGATCACCTGTAATTTTTGTTTTCTTTTCTCAATTTTCTTCAATTTGAATTATCTTTGTAAATAAGAGGAAGAGGGAAAACGTGCAAAGTCCTAATATGTAACACTGGAAGGGCACAGGTATGATTACTGAATAATTTTTATCCCACCTTAGATTCCAGCAGGCGGAAGCGTCTTCTCCCCTCATGGCCCAAGGCTTGTTTCAAGAGTGACGACGGAGGCGCGGTCACCACTAGGCCGACTCTGAGCGAGTGTGCCGTGCGGGTCGGGAACTGTGCGGGTCGGGAACCGGTCCTTTCGGATCCTTGGGGCTCCCTTAATTTGGTTGAGGAGACAAGTGCTCTGCAAGAAATAGAGGCAGCCAAGCGACAAGGAGACTATGTAGTGGAGTTGTAAGTCGAACGGAGTGGGAGGGCAGGGTTTTCTGGGTCTTGACCCAGGGGTGCTAGTGCCATGGTGCTGAGAATAAAGGGGCCTGAGCACAGACTGGGGTTCTCCTCGGGCTCCCCAGAGTCCGCCAAGTGGCCTGCCGTGACGTGCCTGGTGGACGCCTGCGGGTTGCGGCTTCCCACCCTTCCCCCGCTTCCCCCGAGGGACGGTGATCCGGGCGGAAGCCCCAGAGCAGCTGGACTGCCAGCGCAGAGCTTCGGCTCTCTGAGCAGCCCCTGGTTGGAGCACCCGGAGTCCGGGGCCGGCGGGGAGCAGGGACCAGAAACTGAGAGATATCAGAGGGCATCGGTAGTGGTTGAAGGCGCGTCGGCCACTCCCGGGATCCAGCAAGAGTGGTGTCAGCCACTCTGCGATGTGGGGTAGCCTTGCCTTGCGCGAGCCCCTCTCTTGGGCTCAGCTCCTGGGCCGCTGAGGGAGTCTGCGATGATGTCGCTTAATGCCAGCAGAGGGCAGCCTGGAGGCAGCGAGGCCGCAAGGCGACCTCGCCGTGCCGCGGGCTCCCTTCCAGTGCCCTTGCTCGGCGGGATGGGGGCGGCCTTGGAGCCCGGGGACCAGCGACCTCAGTCTGCCGGAGCCGGGCGCCGAGACCCAAGGGCACCCGGCGAGATGTGGTCAGGCTGCAGCCCTCGGGCAACCTTAGTCTCCGAGTGCGAAGGCTTGGGGCGGGGAAGCGGCGGGGGGGCAACCAAATGCCCCAGGAGAAAAAGCACGAAGCAAAGCCCAACACACAGGGAATATATATATAAGAAACAGGTTCCAAGCGTGTAGGAACCTTTTTAAATTATGTTGGTGAGAGCTAGAATAGTTTTCGCGTCCTTGGCGGGGGAAGTCGGAGGCTAAGAGCCGGATGTCTCGAGCCGCGCGCAGGAGACGTGGCGCAAGGAAGGACCTGGCGATCCCGGCTGCGGCCATCGGAGCCGCGGTCTAGGGATCCAGACTCAGCTAATTGGGGATTCCAGCCCCGACCCTGGTCACTTCCCGGCTGTTGAATTTGGGGCAACTTACTGTAGCTCTCTTGCCTCCGACTAATCACTTCTGTAAAATGGGCATGGTGAGCTCCGGCTCTTGCAGGGTCATTAGAGATTCAAGACAGCAGAATTCGTTCGTCACTGCTTCTGCTCTGGCACAACTCAGGGCTCCTGGTTTTGCGGCTGGGGTGAAAGGATCGCGCATTTGCCTGTCGTGGCTGCCTTGGGAATGCAGGCCAGCCAGACTTTTGGGACCCAGCTGCGCGTGGGCGGTCACGGCCCTGGACTCTTAGGGTTCTCTTTCGCGGCAGTCCGGCGAGGCCCGAGCTCCCCTGCTCTGGGCACCAGGGTCACCGAGCTCTAGCAGTGCGCACTTTATCAGCGAACGAATTGAGACTAGACACCCGGCGCTGTGGGTTTCCCGGGAAGCCTGGCGAAAGGCCAAGGCCCGCCGGGCCTGGAGGTAGCTTAGGGCGGTAAACGGGCCAACCTCGGAGCGCGTCTAGCAAACACATCCACGTTCAACAGCGGGCGAGGTCTTTGGCTGGCCCCGCTCTCTCACAGTCTGCATGCAAACGGGCACCCATTAACTTGTCTTGGCTTGTTTCCCCACTTAAAATTCGAAAGGACAGTATCTCCAGGGTAGTTGTAAAAATCGTGATTAGAAACTGTAAAGGCCTATGTAAATATGAGGCACAATTACTACTCACGAGCAGCCGGCTCCATCAGCGTCTGCGCAGCGCGCGAACAGGGCAGATGCAAGAACAGAGTTCAAACGTGTGCACAGGTATACCACGCGTGTGTAAATGTGTCTGCCTGTCTTTCTAGACTGATAACAGATGCACACACGTATGCGTGTACACGCACACGGATACGGGATACCCTCGTGCAGAGGTGTCTAGGCACACTGCGCACGCGGACGTGACTGTTGGTGCCTGGAGGCAGAATGTACACACTGCTCAGCCGACCCGTTTCTCTCCAACTGAGTCAGTGCCACCTGGGGAAGTAGGATCTCAGGTGCCGCTCCAGGGTGCGGCAAAGCCCGGATCCGGTCAGCGCCTCGGCGCCGCCAGGCTCCTTTATCTCTCATCTGATGGCCGGTGGGCAGCTCCAGTTTCAGTGGGGACCAAGATCCCCGAGTCAGCGGGTGGGGGCCAGGGGCGAGAGAGGAAGAGGTGGAGAGCGCTCCCGGCACGCGAGGCTGCAGGGCCTCACTTCCCTTGTCTGTCGCCTTTCCTTTTCCTCCCCAGGTCGCGTCCCCATGGAAGATAAAAGAGGGGCCCGGATCTTCCAGTAGCTCAGGGAGAACGGCCCTGGCCCCTACCCCTACAAGCCATCATGAAGGGAAGGGAACCGAGGATTCGCCCTCAGCTTGGGAAAATGTGCGGCTGCAGCGCCGGCTGGGGGCCCCAGCGCACAACCTTGTTGGTGTACGCGGGAGGCGCGCAGCCTGACTGCTGAAGATCCCTCCATCTCCGCACGCGCAGGTCGCCGGGCTCGTCTTCCCCTTCTTTCTTCGGAAGAAGTCTGAGCTGCGCAGCACTCGCATCACCTGCGTGTGTCTGCGGAGAAACCGACCCTACGCGCACCCACACCGGAGACCCACAGGGGTCTCCGCACCGCCGTGCAAAGGCAACAGCACGGAGGCTTGAGCTCCGCGGCGACGGGCGTTTCTAAATCACAAAAAGCGGTAGGAGAGGGTCACAAATGCTCTCCTGCCACCTCCGCAGACCCGTTCGGCCGACAGGAGGGCGTTACGCCGAAAATTTGAGGCCAAGAGCTGGAGGGGTCTCCAGGGCTGCGAGAAGGCACAGAGGCGCAGCGGCGAAGTCACGGCACGGGTTCGGATCCTGTTGGCCAACCGAGCCCAGCGGCCGCAAACGCCAGAGACGCAGCAGAAGTTGCTCACGATTCCACTCTAGAGGACCAAATCAGGCGACGTCCGTCCCGGGGGTGGGAGGTGGGGGGAGACGGCGGGCATGGCCCCTCACCCCTCCTGGAGCCTTTAAATAGGAAAACGTAACGCTGGTGGGGACTGGGTCCAGGGAACTTAGTGGCAGAAGACTCAGGGCAAGTCGAGAAACGGGGATCCGTGCCTCAGTTGGGCCTGGGGCTGGGGGAGCAGCCTCTGGCTGGGTAGCCCCGTTCCGGCAAGGCCGGCCTGTTGGAAGCGGCCAATGGACAGCCCCGCTGCCCCCTCCCTCGGGATTCCACAGGGCTCTGACCCGGCCTTTATCTTGGCGCGGTCAGCAGTCATGGGGGCTTCAGGAAAGAAGACAAAGGCCCGATGTCACTGTGGGCGGGGGCTCGGTTTCCTGACTCTTCTCACACTCATAGCCTTTGGGACTTGTTGGGGGTAGATTTTTAAAAATATGTGTCGAATTTCCTTCTTTCTCCCTAGAAACAAACAAAAAAAAGCAAAAAGCACATTCACCTTCCCTCCTCATCCATAGGGATTGAAGTTTCCCGGGATCCTGTCCTTTCCTTTTCTTCGCCTGCCTAAAGAAAACTTTCCGTGGAGAATCCGGAAAAGGTTTTATTTTATTCGGTTTGATAGTGCTATTACTAAGGACAACGAGGTCAGGTTGAGCTCCCAACGCGGAGAAGCGGAGTCAGTCTCCCGGCGTGGCGGGGGCTCGGGAGGCCAATGCCCGGTGCGCTCCGCCACCTCTGGGGACGGTCAGGGTCTCCTGCGCTTCCCCTGCTCGCCCTGCTGTCCGGAGCACCCTGAGCTCAGACGGGCCCAGTCGTTCTCACCGAAGTTTTAGAGCTGCCAGGAGGCACCGGGTCCGCGCCTGGGGATCCGCGCTTGCAGCGCCGTCACCAGGCCCGCGGACTGGAGGCTCTGGCGCCCGGGCCCGGCTGTGCGGAGTCACGGCCCCATGCGGTCTCCGCTGTCACCCGCGGGCTGCGCCTCTGCCCGCCGCAGCTCGGCCAACCCGTTTCCTGCGTTTACCCCTCAGGTTTCCCGTTTCTCCACAAAGACCGGGGAGAGGCTCTCCCACAAGCTGACCTCCGCCACCTCCCACCTCGTGGCTACCTACTGCTTTTCTGAAAAAGTTCTAACAGCAGCGCGTTCCAGAGGGAGGCACCTGAGGGCGTCGGCCCAAGAGCTTGAGAGTGGCGGCTGCTGCTGGTCCCAAGCGCCTGAGTCGGTGTCACTTCGCAGGTCAGTGGGCCTTTCTTAGGGAAAACCTCATGTATCGGTGAAGGCTGGCTTAGGAGAAGCGAGAGGGCCGTTGGAGGAGCCCCGGACCAGGCTCTCCGTCTGTGCCCCCACGAATCGGGTATTCCCAGCAACAGAACGCGCCTCACCCCCAGGGTCAAGGGGCTGAGGCAGGGTGGATGCAATCGCCGGAGCCCGGATGGCCAAGGTGATCAGTGGCCTGGGCTCTTGGGCCGTGCAGGGGTGGCCACAGCCGCTGCATTTGGATGTCATACCCTACAGAGTTACTACCAAAGGCTTTTCCTTTCTTCCTCTTTCCCTCCTTTCTCCATTCTCCCCCTTCTCTTCATCCCTCCCTCCCTTCCTCCCTTCTTTCTTACTTTCCTCTTTCAATAGGGGAAGGAAAACCATATTGACTATCTATTATAAACTGGGCATTTTGACATGAGAACATTTTTTTAATAACCCTGGCAAGGTATATGTAATTCTATTTTACAGATGAGAAAACTGAAATTCAGAAGGGTTTTTTTTCCCCCAAGGTCCCACAGTTATTAAAGGAGGTCACCAGCCTCCACACTAGTCCTTCCAGGCTGAACAGTCCCTGTCCTTGCCCCCTCCTGCACAAACCATCTCCCTGGGGTGACATGGTCCCAGAACAAGCTTGTGAGAGCTTACCACCGAGGAGGGAGCAGCAAACAGCTGGCATAGCAGATGTTTCCAGAGTAAAATCCGCCCACAGCTCAGACCCAGCCCTGTGCTTCCTTCTCCTCTGGATGGCTCCCCCTTCACCCACTGAGCTCCCCAACATCGAACATCGGTTGGCAGGTGGGCAGCTGGGCTCGGTACTCTCAGGTCTCTCCTTAAAATTTCTGAGGCTGTTTGCCCGACAGACAGCTGGGTGACCTCTGTCTGGCTCCTTCTCTTCTCAGGACCCCAAACAAGATTTGGGGTTCCTGGGGCCCAGACACTCTTGTGACAGAATGGAGCCCTCTCTCCAGAAAGCAGAAAGCCAATCAGATCACTTGGTTTCAAGAATCCTTCAGAAGTGAAGTGAAGAATCTTTCATTTCTGGTTGTGGTTCTGGGGCATGAAGGTCGCTCCCAACCACTCCAGGCCTCCGGTCCCCACCACAGAGGAGAGGTGTGGGCTCCTGGGCCCACCCCTTCATATAGGTTCCACAGGCTACTCCCAGAAGCAGGGGCTGCCCTCCAGAGGCAGCGGGACTGACAAGGCATAGTCACCGCTGGCTTATCTCCACAGACTGGGAGCATCGCAGGAAACCTCAGCCTGACCAAGCCGCTCTTCCTGGAGCCTGACCCACTCCTGGAGACCAGGAGCCTGGCTCAGCGGTTCTGGTGCACCAGACCTCCATTAAGGGAAGAGCTTATTCATGGGCCGATTGTCTTGGGTCTGACCCAGTTTCCTGGCCCATCCTCTCCTGCCCATCTGGCTGCGAGAAGCCCTGGTCCACCCCTGGTTTCCACCCACCACCAGGGGGCTCTTCCCAGCCTGGAGCGCCAGCCTTGGCTGGTGAGAGGCCCAGGCAAGGGCAGAAGGACACCTAACCTCAGGCGAAAGGTCTTGGGCTTCCTGCCTGCCCAAAGCCAGGAGGGAGAGCAGTGAACGCTTTACTTAGGCAAGGGGGAAACAGGCCCAGAACACCCTCTGGAGTAGGGTGCAGAGCCATCCCAGAGAACCTCCTAGGTCCCCATTTTACAGTCCCTTGGTTCATGTACTGCACTAGCAAGGATTTCTCCCAGGTCCCCCCGAGAACTGGACACTCTCCCCCGCCAGAACCCAAGTACTCTGGCTGGGCAGTTCTAGGGGGTGGGGATGTTTACACGCACACAAGTGCGCACATACTCCTCATTCAATGCCATGTGTAGCAACTCATTACCCAGGACATGCAGAAATTGGCAACGTATTTATATCAAGCTATTTACGTTGCATTTACAATACACTCTGGCAAACATGTATACATATACCCACATGGTCTGGCCATCTAGACCAGACTGTATATGCTAAGGCATAATTGCTACATATCAGGAACTCTCTTAAATACTTTTGTCCTTGCTTAGGGTATTCCTTAAATCTTCTTCTCTAACAGAAACTCAAAAATGCAAAGAGGGAGAGGAAAGAAAGGAAATGAAAGATGAAGAAAATCAACCATTGCCCCGAACTTGTAACACTGGGGGGAAATGACCAAACTGTAGAGATTTGGAGAACCTCCTGGGGCTGGAATTAGAGACAGATGTCTTTCTGCGGGCATCCATGGGGAAGTGGGGTATGACTTGGCTCCCTTCTCTCAACTCCTCTAATCCCTGTGTAGACCAGGAATCCCTCCCCGATTCCTCCATCTCATCCTCCGAACTGGGTGAGGCTACTGCTCTTTCCCCAGTCGTGGGTGCCTCTCGCCTTTCAGTTCTTGGGGGACAGAGAAAGGCTCTGTCCTTCAGCGCTGGCCTAGGCCAACTTCCCCACCTCACTGGAGGCTCTGCCCAGAAGACTT
Source organism: Delphinapterus leucas (assembly GCF_059928025.1). NCBI lineage: Eukaryota > Metazoa > Chordata > Mammalia > Artiodactyla > Monodontidae > Delphinapterus > Delphinapterus leucas. The sequence continues at coordinate 130,446,588 of NC_143132.1, read as the reverse complement.
CCCTTCTCTTCTTTCTCTGCTTGGAATAGCAGTTGTGGGGTGCTGAGAGCCAGCCTTGGAACAGAGAGCCTCGACCAGCTGAAGCAAAGGCTCTGTATGTATTCTCTGTTTTCATTCAACAAACCAAAATTATATACCCAGAACATAACTGCATATGTTACCAATGACTTATGAATGCAACACACGCTGTGGTCCCAGTAACCATTCCCTGAATATTAGCCATGTGATTATTACAATGCCTAAAATATATGCCCTCTCTGAGGGCGAATGACAGATATACACACCTCTCTCCCTGTCACCAGGACATGACTTACACTGTACACACACGTTTGCAGCAGGCATAGACCATACAACTACCAATGAGATACATGTTCACATCACAGAAAGCACGGGCAAGCACACAGCCATCTACTTTCTTTTCCCCACCTCACCTTAGTCAGCCAGACAAAAGTGCAACAGGTTGCCAGAAGCACCCAGACACCAAGCCTGACCAGCCTCTTGGGTTTCTCGCCTGCCGGGGCTGAAGCTCATCTGCAGCCTGCTCTGGTTCCCCTGGCCCTGGCAGGCTCCAGTCCCGGTCTCGGGGTGATGCTCCTCAGAACCCGCACGGCTTCATCCTCCACCTTCCAGCCTCCCCGGGATGCCGGAGGAAGAAGTGGGATTTCTGAGCCTGAGCCACTTCCCCTTGGGGCCAACTACATATAACAGGGCTCCCACTCTAACATTGCCAAGGCGTAACCACCAGTATAGGCTGAAGTGGGAGGCCTGCAGGCTCATTCCTTGCCGCGGGCAGCTCCTCCCGGCTTACTGGTCGGCCTGGACCTGTGGCCACTGCTGTACAGGCTGGGTGGGGGGCAGTGAGCAACACGTGGCTGGGAGCGGGGTCCAGCTCAAGCTGCGCCGCTGCAGTGGCAGCAAGAGTTGGTTGATACTTGTCATCCCACCGAACGACTGAAAGCTGACCACCTCTAATCCTCCTCTCAGCCCCGGCCTGTAATCCGGTCGAACTCCCGTGTGCCTGCGCGGAAGCACCAGTCTGAATTCGTTATTCGAAGAGTCTCATTAAAGAAAAAGAGAGAGAAAAGATTACATTTCTACAGCCAGGCCGTATGTTCACCTATCTCTGATATTGCCAAATCTCTTACACGTACCTCAAGGTAAATGAATTCTGACCATTAAAAATAAGGCAATCAGTCACTCGTTACATTTGTACAGAGGTTTTCAGCTTACAGAGCATTTCCGCAACCAGGATTTTATCTATTTGGAATAAACTCTTCTGGCTGTTAGATTTAACTGGAAAAATTGAAAAGCATGAAGACAATATAATAAAAACACAGCCCATACACCTAGCACGGCTGTGGAGGAGGTAAAGTTCAAACTTGCATGGATGCAAAAATAGAACAAATCCTACGTACAGTCACGCCTTGTGAAAGAACCACGGCAAATAATGTCTCTGCGATGACGTGAAACAGCCTCAACAGACCAGCGATGACACAGAAAACAAACAATCCCCGGGAAAACAAAGCAGCAGCGACAACCACAAAGGCCCCCCACTCCGGCTGCCCTCAACCCTTGTTTATCTGAAAAAGGATAACTTTTTGCTGAAAATCTCCCTCTTTTAACTAGCTGCTGAACAAACTTAGACGCGACGTAAATAATATAAGTCCGTGTGAAAAGAAAGAACAAAAAAATTTATTCGGGAATCGACAAGACAAAACAACAACAAACAAACAACAAAAGTGCTCTAGTTCTTTCTAGAAAAACTTGGTCCTCCAAACGACACACTACAGAACAACCAGGTCTAGAGTTCTGGGCCAGCAGGCTCGGGGCCACAAGCCCGCCTGGTCCGACTGCTGCCGGGTTTCACATTTCTCCTGCCCAAGGTGGGAGAAGCAAGACGTTTGAAAAACAAAAATCAGGGAGGGGATGAGTTGTCCCTGCAGCTTCCGCCAGGCAGGCAGTGATCTCCCGGCTTTCGGGGGTTTGCATCGGAAGATAGGGGAAATTTTTTGATATTTTTTAAAAAGATAGGTTGAGGGGGGAAATCCTCTAGTTTGCAGAGGAAACCGTCTGTTACTGGGCATATTCTCCTACCTCTGTGAACACAGCTTTTTGAAGGGCCGGCAGGAATTCTACTTCAAATCTCCTGTAGAGAAGATTTTCATGTTTTGCTTTAGCAAACTCCAAGGCCACAATACTTCGCCGGTTTTCCGGTGAGATTTTTCTTTTAAAAAATATATTTTTTTGATATCATCTAAAATAGCCCTCCCCATCTTTTCAGCAAAACATTAGCCAGACGCCCGGGCCTGAAGGGGCCCGAAGCGCCGGGATGGAGAGCGGGGGAAACGCAGCCTCTCTCCGAGCCCGGATGCGGTGTAAACCCCGGCTCCCTGCTCCGGCCCACCGCCCGCCCGGCCCAGTGGGCCCCAGCAAGGGGCTTCTGAACAGCTCCAAGAGGGTACGCGGAGCAAATACACTTTCGTCCCTTTCTCAGTCGGCACGGGTCTCGTTGCCCGCCCAGGCCGGCGCTTCTAGCCAAGGATGGCGCGGCAGCCGGACGGAGAGAGCCGAGCGCGAGCGCACCGACCTGTGAGAAAAGGCCAGGAGGTCTGCGCCGCCGAAGCCCGGCTGCACCTCGGCCCCGGGCACTTCCTCTCCGCCGTGACTTTTGGCAACCGGTGTCCAGCTTGGACTCTGGGGCGCCCGGAGAAGACTAGGCCTGTAGAAAACGCGTGGAGAGGCGGCCTGTAGGCCGGAGGAGCGAAAGGGCATAGAGGGCAGGGAGGCGAGCACAGGAGGAGAAGCGGAGACAAAGAGGAGCGAGGGGAGCCGAGGGGAGCGCGGAGGCGCAGAGGGGCCGTGGGCGCTGGCTCAGGGGGCGGCCCCAGAGGGCGCGCGGTCTGGCTGGCGGCGGTGGCTGCGTCCAAGGCCGGCGTCGCGCGTTCCTGCATCCTCGCAGCCGGCGGGCCCCGGCCTTTCAGAGATCGAGGCGCGAGTGCAGCGCGCCGGTCTTGCTGTCGTGGTCCCAGTAAGAGCAATGCATCATGGCGAGCTCGGGCTGCCGGGCGCAGGCGAACTGCAGGCCGGGTGCGTTGGTGGGCGCGGGCGCCGGGGGCGCGGCAGTAGCCGGGCTGGCGGGGCTGAGCTGGCCGGGGGGCGGTGCGGCGGCCCCGTGGTGCGGCGGGGCCGGCGGGGGTGCGGCAGCCGCGTGCAGATGGTGTGCGTGCGGGTGTGAGTGGGGGTGAGGCGGCGGCGGCGGGGGCGCGGCGGGCGGGCCTCCCAGGCCGTTGTACGAGTTCACTACGCCGGGAGGCAGCGCCATGCTCTGCACGCGTGAGTACGGCCCGTACGAGGCAGCCGGGCCCGCCAGCCCCTTGACCACAGCGGCCGCGCCTGGGCTGCCCGGGCCTGCGGCCGCCGCTGCTGCGGCCGCCGCCGCAGCGGCCGCCGCCATCTGGCACGAGGCGTAGGGCATGGGCGAGGGCGGCTGCGGTAGCGGCCACGAGTTGTTGAGGAAGCCGGACTGCAGGTACTTGGGGGGCGCCAGGTAGCCGTAGCCGTCGGTCCCCGCGCCTGCCACGCCGCAGCCACCCGCGGCACCTCCGGCCCCAAAGAGCCCCTTGCCCGGCTGGAAATGCGCGGGCGGCGGCCTGAAGGGTCGTTTCATGCGGCGGCGGCGCCGGTAGTTGCCCTTCTCGAACATGTCCTCGCAGGCCGGGTCCAGCGTCCAGTAGTTGCCCTTGCGCTCGCCGCCGCCCTCGCGCGGCACCTTGATGAAGCACTCGTTGAGGCTGAGGTTGTGGCGGATGCTATTCTGCCAGCCCTTCTTGTTCTTCTCGTAGAACGGGAACTTGGCGATAATGTACTGGTAGATGCCGGACAGCGTGAGCCTCTTCTCGGCGCTCTCACGGATCGCCATGGCGATGAGCGCCACGTACGAGTATGGGGGCTTCTGCGCCGGGTCCGGTTTCTCCGGGGCTGTCCCGGCGCCGCCGCCGCCACCCTTGCCCGGGCTCGGCGGCGGCGGCGCCTCGGGCTCCTTGGCTGCGCGGCCGGTCTCCGGGGCCAGTAGGGCCCCCGCGGCGTCCTCGGGCTCGGGATAGCTAGCCATCATGACAAAGCCGGCCGAGTAGTCCCTGCTCTTTTCCGCTGGCGCTGGCGCGGCAAAGAGTCCCGGCGCACAAGTCCGCTCACGGCCGAGTCTCAAACTTCTGGAGACTGCGGATACCGCCCGCGCTCTCGCTGGCGGCCTCTCGCGCCTCTCTCTTCTTTCCCTTCCCCTAGGGAGAGGTCGGCGGGAGTGGAACTCAGCCTCTGGCCATGGGCAGTCCGCCCAACAGAGAGGGGCTCCGGCTCCGCCGCCCCTCCCCGCCCAGGCCAGTCCCCGCCTCGGTGGGTTTTCTTTTCTGCGCTCTTCCCCTCCCCCCACCCTCCGGTTTCCCGAGGCAAGACCCGCGTCTCTGGCAGAGCTGCCTCCTGGAGTCCCTAGTGCGCCAGGAGCCTCGCTCTGTTCTGATTCGTATGGGCTCCGCCGAGTTCCGCTTGCGTCAGGCGCCTTCGCCCCTATAGCGGGGCGGCCAGCCGCGCATGGGAGAGTTCATCTCCAAGTCACTTTTTGTAAACGCCCCGCACAGCCCGGACCAGCCTGCCCCCTCCCAGCGAGCTTAGGGGGCCCGGCGGACAGCCGCGCTCACGCTCTCACAAGCCCTTGAATCTGCCGGTGCTCGCTCTGCGGACTGGGCCGGGAGATGCCGAGGGCCTCGGCGGGGTCCGTCCGCACTTGGCCCGTGCCCTGGGAGCTCGGGCCCTAGCGGGGAGAGGCGCGCCAAGCCTCCTCGCAGCTTCCAGGTGAAAGAAAACGACTCCTTTGCTCTGCCCTTCGCTGCTGGCTGGGGGCTAAACTTCTAGCTCCGGTCCGGGGGAGGGCGGGACGGCGAGGGGGCCGGACGAGGGTGGGGTGCAGAGAGCTGCGCGTTGGCTTTGGGAAATTCAGCCCAGAAACCCGTGTCACTGAACGAAGAAACCTCGGCCTGTCCTGTCCCTTGCGCTCTCAGAGTGACTGGGCCGGGACGGAGCCGGGGAAGAAGATCGCTGGGAAGAGGGGTGCAGGGGCTCCGCCTGAAGCCCCTGCACCCCTCCTTGCGCCGCTCCTGGACCTAGGGACCAGACCCCTACTCAGTAACCGCGTCGTAATCCTACGGGTTGGATGTGTGCTTTAACACACAGAGACTCCCTTTAAGCAAGTAGACCCCACTGTGTTCCTGCGCCGACACAGGCGCAGATGTTGCCGTGGGGCTTTGGGGGACTGTATATGTATGTGCACCGCATCACAAATAGAAGTCATGGGGAGGGTCTGTCCTTGTGACACGTGAGATACCAGCTGTCCGGGTGTGCGTGTGCTGGTGCAGAAACACAGGTATGCACATATACAAGGTGTGATATTTATATTTATGGGGTAAAACACATTTATACTTATAGCTATGTAATGGTATATGTGTATCATGTATCAGAGTAAATGTGGCTCATGAATATTGCATCTTCTTTCTTTTTCCTCTTTTCTCTGTCCTCTCTCTCCTTTATTTATTCTTTCCTTCCCTTCCCCATTTCCCCTTTTCTTGCTTTCTCAATTCTTCCTGCCTCTCTCGCTGCTGGTGTATATAATCTATCACAGCCTAGGAAGAAAAACAACAGGCTGTAAGGGAGGTACTTGTTCAAATCTCTCTCCTGACAAGACATTTGTTCGATCTTTCTCCAGGGCTGACGGGTGAATTCTCACCTACTTTCAGCAGAAGTCTGATTGGGACCCAGTTGCATGCAGGGAGGTTGTCTCAGGGGAAATCAGTGTTGGCAAAATAGTCAGGTGTGTCTTTTAACAGTTAACTCAGCCTTAACAAAAAGTCTGCAATCATAAAGTGTGAGAGAGATGGCCGGTGTTTTGAGTCTTCATGCCCCACACCCCTTGTCGCCGATGGGGCCAGGATACTTTGTGGAGGAAGGTGAACTGAATGGATGTCATGCGGGTGTGTGTAGTGGTTGGCATGTCTGGAGTGGCTGGCCCAACGCCTGTCACTACCTCTTCCTCCCAAGCTGCCCAGTCTCTGAGGAAGCCTGAAGGGCCACTGGTGGCCTATGGGCCTTTTCCCCAGCATCCACAGGCCGTACCCTCATGTGCGGCCTCTTCCCACTCAGGCCCCCGATCTGCATTCTGAGATTAAAGGAAAGGAGGACAGGGTGATCAGGCTGTTTGGAATTCAGCATCTTGAAGATGACTCCAGAGAGCTCAGCAGGGCAGCCTGGCCTGAGCACCACAGTAAGAGGGAAAAGGTCCCAAGTGGCTTGATTGTTTTCTTTCACTGCTTCCAACATACACCGGGGCAAGCAGCTCTTCTTCAAAACTTCTGTGGTTGCTTCCTGAGCAAGAGCGAAGGTGTTTTCTTCTTTCTCACCCCCCTTAGTGCCCAGGCTATGGGTGGGAGTGGTGTGAGTTGGGTTTGGGGCTGCTGCAGATTGACCTCACTGTCCATCCTCCCCCAGGGCCTTGGCAGGGGAAAATACAGCTGGGGGGTGGGGGGCTGCTCTCTCCTCTGTTTTTTTCTGACCACCCAGGCTGGCGCCCCCTCTCTCTCCCTCTCCCTCTCCCTCTCTCCCCCTTGCAGGCATTTCCGCTGCTGGCCTGCAGCAGCCAGGTGTGACAGCATTGTTGTGTGTGTCATCACTTCCCTGAATTCCAAACTTGGCTCCCTTTTCAGCCTTTAAGGACTGTGTGTGTGTGTGTGTGTGTGTGTGTGTGTGTGTGTGTGTAGGGGTTGGGGTTGGGGGTAAAGGAAGGGGTTGCTCTCAAGGATTTTCTGAGTAGGAAGGAAGAGGAGTCCTGCTCCCAGGTATCGATTTCTCCAGGAAACGGTGGGGCGCCCCTTGGTTTACTTCTCAGCCCTCTTGGGCAGGCTGGGTAGGGCCCTGCTTCTGGGCGAGGTCGGGATCCCGCCGGCAAGACAGACCGCGCCGAGGCTTGTGTGGGGCCCCAGGGCGTTGCGGCGCGCAGGTCTCCGGCTCAGTGACCTTGGGGCGGTGCCCACGTCCAAGGGCCGGGCGGAGCTCCCAGCCTCTCCGGCCCGGGTTTCCCGGCGGCCCTCAGCTGCGGCTCCGGTCTTCCAGCCCGAGCACCGCTGGCCGACGCCGTGGAGACCCGCCGACCTAGCGCGGCCGCCGGCCCCGCGTCCGCCCCGCGCGGCGGAGGCCCCGACAGCCGGAGCGAGCTGTGCCCTCCGCTCTGATGGAGCGAGGCGCTCCTTTCCCACGGCCGGGAATCCTGCAACAGCGCTGGAGCGGCCCGCGCCTTGGGAACCTGGAGGCCGGGCCCCGCCAGGTGAGCCGCCCGGCGGCCCCGAGGCAGGCGGAGGAGCTTCCCTGGCCCCGCTCAGCTGGCCCCGAGCCGCCGGCGGCGGAGGCCCCCGAACACCCACCGCTCCCCGCTCCTGCGGGGCGAGAGGGAACTCTGCGGCGCCACGGCGGGAAAAGGGAAGCTTGAAAACGCGTGGTGACACCTCAACAGCTGTCAGCACCGTCCCGGCCCACCTCACCCTACGGACTCCAGGTCTCTCTACCCAGGTCACATTCCTCCATCCATCCATCTCTCTCTTAGTCAACCCCCATTATCCCCTCCATTTCTCCTTTCCCCCACTACTCTCTCACACTCTCCTGTCACATATACTAGTTCAGATCCTGCACATTTTGGTGGAAAACCTGTCAGCCTGATGCTGGGACTCTAAGCCTCTTCACACACTCCCACACCCAGCTATCTGAAGACTGATCTCTTGGCTCCATGTCTGCAAGTCTGACTCCCAAGAAGCCTGCTGATTCTCTGATGTCCTTGGCCCGTGGTTAGGGTGACTGGGCTGCCACCTGGACGTCACCATGGCGAGGCTGCTGTTCAGAGTTCTTTTGAGAAGCTCAGGTACAGAACATATACCTGATGCACTTGAACACACACAGGCCACTCACACAGGCTTCATCTCTGTCTTGTAGATGTGCTTGCTGCCCGAACTGACAGGCTGCAGAGAAGTTTGCACGGTTCTCTCCCATGCACACACCCACACGGCGCCAGGCCCCAGGCCAGCCGGTATTATTCTGCCTGGTTAGGATTAGCAGAGTCACTTACCCAAATATGTGCTTGGGAGAGAGAGTGAGAAAGAGTAGGGAAGTGGTGAGAGAGAGAGAGAGAGAGGGAGAGTGAGAGGAGAGAGAGAGAGAGAGAGAGAGAGAGAGAGAGAGAGAGAGAAGAGAGGAGAGGAGAGGAGAGGAGAGGAGAGGAGAGGAGAGAGAAAGGGAGAGAGGGAGAGAGGACGCTATTACCCATTATGGGGAAGAACTCACAGACCAGAGCTGAGAGCTGTTTCCAGTTGGTAAGTATCTTGCTGAATTCCCCCCCACCCCACACCGGGCCTGCGGGTGGCTGGGCTGGGAGGCAGCAGGCCAGAGTTCTGCGTTCCTCCTTACCTTACTGGTGTTGGGCTTCAAGTCCATCAGCACCTCTTTGCCCCAAGGAGTGTACGCCCTACCCTGTAGCAGGCAGACTGCAGTGCAGTTGCAGACCTTTTTCCTGGTTGAGCCTAATTCAGAAAGAAAAGGCAGAGGGAGTGGTTCCTGGGCCATGTCAGGACCTCTCCCTTCCAAAGACCTCTGGAATGCTCTCAGAGAGAGAAGTCTAGGGTGGCAGGAGCTGCTGGCCAGCTTCCTCTGGTATCCTATGGCTCTGACTCCCATGGCCCAAAGCCATTTTCTTCAGCTCTGAACAGTGAGTACCCTGACAGTAGGCCCAAACACATGCTTGAGATCGTGATGTATTCTTGTTTAAAGTTGCCTTTTTCCACATCCAAACTGTAAGCCTTGATGGGCAGAGACGGTGTCCTCCACTTCTCACTCAGTGCTTTGCACCAGGGTGGGCTTAATGCATTGTAGTGGAATTGGAACATGGCTGTGCTCCACAGAGAATTGAGAGATGCCACTTTCCTTATTATGAAGCTGGAATTTCTAAGAAAGGGACTGCAGGTGGGGAAGAGTGGCTGGACCATAGAGGGCCAGCTCAGGATCTGAGAGTCCTCTGTCGTCTGGGGCTATCTGCTCATTATGGTGGGACAGCCGTGTTGCTGAACCTTAGGCAGGGACACAGGACATCTTCCTGGTTCCCCCACCCCTCCCCCACCCCCGATCATGGCGAGGATGTGCCTGAAACAGTCAGACTTAACTTTACTAGAAAGAGAGAGGCCTCTGCATCTGTGGCAGCTAGCTTGCAAGGTAAGGCCTGCTGTCTGGAGCCCTAAGCAGGCCCATGAGGCGATGCCTGAAAGAGCTCTTCCTCGTGGTTCTCATTCATATTTCTCTCCAAAAATGGGCACCATCTAAAGAGCGTCCATGTAGGAGGGCAGTTTTAGATGCCTAGCTTAGATGAAGTCCAGAGGAAGGGAGAAGGGCTGAGTTTTATGTTCCCTATTACTGGGCTTCCGAAGAAGATTTCCATCACGCCAAAATGGTGTGTGTATGTGTGTGTGCCGTTTAACTTACATATGGTAAACAATATGCACCTCAAGTGTACAGCTTGATGTATTTTTACATATAATATAGCATGTAACCACCGCTCTGATCAAGATACAGAGCTTTAACATTTCTGTCACGTCAGAAGGTTCCCTCCTATCATTTCCTCATCCATACTTACTCCCAAAGGTAACAGGTATTCTGATTTCTGTCACCATAGATGAACTTGGCGTGCTTTGAGCTTCATATAAATGGGGCATACCCCATGTACTTTTTTTACTGTGGTTTCTTCTGCGTAATATGTTTTTGATATCCATGCATCTTGTTGCATGTATCAGATACTATTGCTGTGTAATATTCCACAATTTGCTTATCCATTCACCTAGTGATGGACATTTGTGTTGTTTCCGGTTTGGGGATATCATAAATAAAGCTACTGTCAACGTTTTCTACGTGTCTTTTTGTGAAGGGCATTTCATTACTCGTGAATGACTACGTAGGAGAGTAGGCATCTGTTTAGTTTTAGTAGAAATTGCCAGTTTTCCAAAGTGGAAGAACAAATTACAGTGTTATACAGACAGACAGACATGCCGTAACAGGCCTTTTCCTTCTAGAAAGCATTCTCTAAAGACCGCTGCGTACCTCCAGCTATTATTATTATTGTCATCCTTATAAAGGGTTAAGGTAGCTATCCTTTATTAAACGCTTATTTTGAACCAGGGATTTTACATGCATTTTCTCATTTCATTTTTTTTTTTCTCGGGAGAAGGATTTATTACTTGCAGCAAGTAAGGAGAACACTAGGGATCTTTCCCAAAGCTGTGTCTCATTTCATTTTTTTTTTTTTTTTTTTTTTTTTTGCGGTACGCGGGCCTGTCACTGCTGTGGTCTCTCCCGTCGCGGAGCACAGGCTCCGGACGCGCGGGCTCAACGGCCATGGCTCACGGGCCCAGCCGCTCCGCGGCATGTGGGATCTTCCCGCACCGGGACACGAACCCGTGTCCCCTGCATCGGCAGGCGGACTCTCAAACACTGCGCCACCAGGGAAGCCCTCTCATTTCATTTTTATGACAACTGAATTCCCTGGTGGTCCAGTGGTAAGCTGAGGGGTTGGTGCTATTCCCATTTGATAGATAAAGAAACTGAGGCTCACAGACGTTAAGTAACTTGCTGAAGGCCTCCAGCCACTAAATGGCAGTTTGACTTTGGAACCCCGAGTTTCACCTCTGAGTGTGTGCCTCTGTTGCTTCCAGGTCAGGAACTCCTTCCTTCCATTTGACCAAATCTAAGCTGTTATTTATGAGGCCCATTTCCTATAACCTCTGGTCCTCCCCGCATACATGGTCACACCCACTTGAGATCTCTGTACACACACATATGCACACAGTCTTTGTCACAGCCATGCGCACCCACTGTGAAGAAGACGGGCACGGGGGCCAATTCATGAAAACCTCAAAGCTTGCCAAACCCAGGGCTCTGCAACCTGAAGGTGTTCCTCTCAGGGAATTTGCAGGAGAAGATTAGACCTACAGAGAAGATTAGGCCTGCAAAGAAGATTAGGGACAAGTCTGCTTTTGGATGCTTCTGAGAAGGATTCAGAGACCATCCTTCCCTGGGAAGAGGTGGGCATTTGGTCCTCCTCCCAACACGTTGAGCCAAGTCCATAACAGTGGTGATTTAAAGGCATCAGCCTGGGGCATCCCTCTCTCTGCAGGTTCGCCCAGGGATGTTTTCATCTGGGGTTGATGGGGATGATAGCCTGGAAATGTCACACCTTGCCTGGGAAAGTGGTAAGTGGGAAGGGTGTGTGTGGTGTGTGCAGGGAGAGAGCTGCATTTCAGGACATAGCACTTGACTGAGTCTTGCAGGGAATGGTCACTCTGGGAAGGAGAGCCAACAGCCTTCTCCTCAGGACCATATCCTGAGGACATGGTTCCCAGGTATCCAAGGCCCTGGGCTTCACTGAGAGGAGTGTGCTACCCTGTGGGTGGAGACAATACGTGGGCACTACACTGCGTACCGGGCCCCTCCTCAGGCTCCTTTTCAGACTAATTGAGGCCTTGCTGGGCTCTGGGTTTGTAATTACGGGTAATTGCTGGCAGGCTGCTGTGGTGGTACAAGCAGGCTTTTGTTGGGGGAAACTGTGGTCAGGATTTTGGAGCTTTGGGTGGGAATCCTTTCCAGGATTCCTGTGTGCTCTGTTCCAGGTACCTCCTGGCCCTAGCCTTTTGCTCGGAGGCAGCACTTCTGAGGAATGGGAACTAGTAGCACGTCTGAACAGGAAGGGCCCCCTCATGTGGATGATGGGAACTCAGGTCCAGAAATATACAAGGCCTGCTCTAGGCCACAGAGGTAGTGCAGGTGGAATGGATGTCCTGGTGCCCGGTACTGTCACCGATGCACACCCACCACAGTCTGGGAGGCACCGTGGGGGAGTGGTTAACACAGACCTCTGTCCCAGTTCTTAACATCAGCCTTGGAGATTATGGAACCTTCCTGAGCTTCAGAGTTTTAACATTTTGTCATTCTTTGAACAGGCAATATACTTGCGTATACCAAAATTTAAAAAAATATAGAAGGTGCTCGCTTCGGCAGCACATTTACTAAAATTGGAACGATACAGAGGAGATTAGCATGGCCCCTGCGCAAGGATGACACGCAAATTCGTGAAGCGTTCCATATTTTTGTATAGCTGATTCACTTCGACATAAAGCAGAAACTAACACACCATTGTAAAGCGATTATACTCCAATAAAGGTGTTTAAAAAAATATACAGGAGGCTTACAATGACAAGTCTCCCACTTCTGTCCCCAAGTCACCCTTCTCACAGGCAGCCAGAGACCCTAGTCTCTTCTGTATCCTCCTGGACATATTTTATGCATATGCAAGCATACCACATATGTTTCCCTGCCCTCCCTCACTTTCTGCACATGGCAGCATCTCATGCAGTGTTCTGCACCTTAGAAATCTTTCGCTATCAATGCCTTCACTTTTTAGAGTTGCATAGCATTAGCTTGTTTCCAATCCTTTGCTTTTATAACTAATATTGTAATGTAAAATCTTGTATACACCTAATTTTGTAGGCATGTGCATATATCTGTACAAAAATTTCTAGAAGTATAGAGATGGGTCAAAGGGTATATGCACGTGTAACTTTGATAGATGTTACCAAATCACCCTCCTTATAGACTGAAGCAGTGTACACTCCCACCAAAAGTGTATGGGATTCCTGTTTCTCCACAGTCTCACTGACACACGTATTTCTTTTTATGAAATAAATCTTGCAGATATAGTTGAGGACCCCTCTGTATCCTTCCTTGATCCCTCTCTGTCCCTCTCACCTGAGGTGATTACCATGGTAAATATTCCCATAGGTGTTTTAATACTTGTGTGACAGGTATCCATTCCTAGGCAATACTTAGTATTGCTTTGTGTTTCATAACTTTATATAAATGGTATCCTGCTGTGGCAGAAAGACATGTGCTTGCTTTTTCATTCAACCTTATGTTTGAGAAAAGCTCCTGGTTGATACACAAAGACAAACTCCATTCATTTTCACTTGGTTGCACCATTCCATTGTATGGACACAGCACGGTTTATTTATTCATGTTCCTGTTGAGGGATGTTGGGTTATTTCCTATTCTTTAAGGTTACCAACTGGCCTGCTATGGACGTTCCTGTATATGTCTGCTAGTGCACATGTGCTCCAGTTTACCAAGAAGTGAGACTGCTGTATCAAAGGATTCAGATATCTTCAAATTTACTAGTTATTGCTGAACACAGCCTCAGCTTCTTCATCTGTCAAACAGAGAGAGTGATCCCTGAGCCCTGGGAAGTCAGTATCAGTGAGTGAGATGGTAGAGTGGGAGAGAACGTGGGCTTGAATTTCAATAGATCTATACTTAAATCCTGGCTCTTTGATCTACTTGCTGTGTGACTTTGGGCCGTTATCCAGCCTCTCTGTGCCTCAGTTCCCACATCTGCAGACAGTGATAATAGTATCTAGGTCACAGAATTCTGGAGAAGACTAAATAAGATACCGTGTGAAAAGTATTTAGCACTGGGTCTGGTACAGAGGAAGCACTAAAAATCCCAGTGGTGGTGATGATGATAATAATACCAACAATAATAATGTCTTTGATCTCTTTGTTTTTAGCCTGTTATTGTGGCGCATTTCAGGCCTATAAACTAAGAGAGAGAATAGTACAATGAACCTCCATCTGGTTTCCTCTATATCCCCACCCATTTCTTCACCCTTTCCCCACCAGATTGTTCTGAAGTCAATTCCAGGCATCATATCTATTACTTCATTTGTATATATGTCAGTTCATATTCCTAAAATATAAGCACTTAGAAAACATAGCTACAATACCATCATCATATCTAAAAATTGAGGGTGATTTAAAAAAATTATTTATTTATTTATTTAATTTTTGTCTGCGTTGGGTCTTTGTTGCTGCGCATGGGCTTTCTCTAGTTGCGGGGAGCGGAGGCTATTCTTCATCGTGGTGCGCGGGCTTCTCATTGCAGTGGCTTCTCTCGTTGCAGAGCATGGGCTTTAGGCACATGGGCTTCAGTAGTTGTGGCTTGCGGGCTCTAGAGTGCAGGCTCAGTAGTTGTGGCGCACAGGCTTAGTTGCTCCACGGCATGTGGGATCTTCCCGGACCAGGGATCAAACCCATGTCTGCTGCATTGGCAGGCGGATTCTTTTTTTTTTTTAAACATCTTTATTGGAGTATAATTGCTTTACAATGGTGTGTTAGTTTCTGCTTTATAGCAAAGTGAATCAGCTATACATATACCTATATCCCCATATCTCCTCCCTCTTGCATCTCCCTCCCACCCTCCCTATCCCACCCCTCTAGGTGGTCACAAAGCTGAGAGAGAGACCGAGCTGATCTCCCTGTGCTATGCGGCTGCTTCCCACTAGCTATCGATTTTACGTTTGGTAGTGTATATATGTCCATGCCACTCTTTCACTTCGTCCCAGCTTACCCTTCCCCCTCCCCCTGTCCTCAAGTCCATTCTGTACATCTGCGTCTTTATTCCTGTCCTGGCAGGCAGATTCTTAACCACTGCACCACCAGGGAAGCCCGAGGGTGATTATTTTTTGGTATATCAAATACACAGTTAATGTTGAAAATTTCTCAATAATCTCAAAAGGACTTTACAGTTGGTTTGAGCCAAGATCCAAACAAGATCCATATATTACATTTGGTTTAGATGTCTCTTAAGTCTCTTAACCTATAAATATTGCTCCTCTTTTTTTCCCTTCTTGAATTATATCTGTAAGATAGTGGGCCACTCATCCTCTAGGACAAGGCTTCTCACAGCCTGGATTTTGCTGATGGCATCCTTTAACATGCTCCTCTGTCCTCTGTATTTCCTGTGTGCTGGTAGATCTAGAGGCTTGGTTAGATCAGGTTTGATATTTTGGCAAGAACACTTTACCAATAGTGTTGCATAGTTCAATCAGGACACACTAATGTTTAGTTTTTCCTCTTTTGGATTTTAGCAGCCATTGATTATCACTGTCCAGAGTCATTATTCATTAGGGTTCATTAGCAAAATGGTTTTATTCTAATCCTGTCATTCCTTCTTCAATAATTAACGAGATTCTTCCATAAAGAGAAACTCCTCCTTATCAACCATTTGATTGCCCGGAGGTAATGTCTGTGAAGGATAGGCAGGATGAATGATGGATTTTTCTTATGTTTAAAGACAGTGACAATGGGGCTGTAAGTGGTCATTTAGGAAATAGCTGATTTTGTGGGTCCTGAAAGATATTAGGAGTGTCTTCCACCCAAAAGAAGAAAGGAAGAAAAGAATGAATGAACAAATTCACAAACTCCCTAATCACATAATTTGTTTCTTCACACAGGTGTTGAATCCCTTTTCTGTGCATTGGCTGTTCCAGGTGTGGGGATGCAGTGAGGAGCAATGTGTGATTTCTGCTCACAGGGAGCCCCAGGTGACAAGTACACAGCCTGTACACATCTCCCCAGCCCAAGATGCAGGTGCCATAGGAGGCAAGAGGAAGAGAGGAGAGATTTCTGGCTGGGTAATCTGGGAAGGCCTGGCAGGTAAAGGTCTCGTCCCCCAGGAGAGGCTGAGCTGCCCTTCTCACCCCCACCCCCCGCTCCCCCGCCATGCCATTGCATGGGCCAGAGGACAGCATGTTACTGCCTTAATCAAGGAGTGCTTTCACCTTTGTACCTGTCAGGCGCCAAGGTATGTGCCAAGTGTTATGGTGGACATAAGAAAAGACCTAGTTTCTACCCATGAAGAGTTCTCTTCAGTCTGATTGGGAAGAAAAACAACACACACTCGATCCACAACAGATCAGCAAGCGTTGGTTGTAATTCAACAAACTTTTCTGAAGTGTTTACGGTATGCCAGAAGGAGGGCCTCCTGCCTTCAGCAGGCTGTATGGCCTTCTCGGCATGTCCGTGTTTTGGGTGCTCTGTGTTCCTGTCCACCCCTCCTCTCACCCCAAGCTCGGGGTGCATCCTTGGTCATGTGGGCCTTGGTAAAGTTGACTTACCTATCAGTGTCTTCTCAGTTGCTTGCTGGTCATCCTTTAAGTCTACTCAAGGATCATCTCCTCTTGGAGGTATTCCCTGGCCCAATAATCTATTGATACATCAGCAGGCTGGGCTGGGTGTTTGGGGTCCTATGGCATGTTGTCTGTGCTTTCTTCTATCTCAGCAATTATTACCCTCTGCTGTAAATTATTTGTTAATTTGTTTATCTCCTTCTCCTAGGCTGTGAACCCCCTGAGAACAGTGGCTGTTTTCTCATCATCTTTGTATTCTTAGTGCCTGACGTATCTGTAGTGCAGAAAATGTTCGTTGAATGAATGTCTGAGACTCCACATTTAGCGCTTCTTTCTCTTAGGCGCAGATTCAGTCTGGGAAAAGATGAGGCATTCAAATGTTATTAGTCACTGACACTTTAGTATGAATCATTCCAGTGTTTCATTATAGTTCTGTGAGAGGTAGAAACTGGGAATGGGAGGAACTCTAGGACAAGAGTTAGGGGTCTGCACGTGTTATGTTCTCGGATAGTGAGGTGCCAGGGTGAAGAGGAGGGGAATTCAGGATGGGAGAGGGCCCCGGAGGGCTCGAAGGCAAAGGCTGCCGGCGGTATCGTCAGACGCTCAAATGGAGGAAAGAAAGGGCAGCTTCCGGGTGTGCCAGGCCCGCCGCGTGTCTTGGGTGTAGGACGTTGACGGTGCACGGTGCGTCCAACGGGCCGGAAGTCGGAAGTCGGGCTGGCCCGACGTGGGGGGCTTCCTCGCTTTGTAGCGCCGGAAGCGGCAGCCGGCTGTGGGGCTCAGAGCCCAGCCGGGCCGTACCGTGTTATCGTACCCCGCGGCGGTGCAGGAAGCCCCTGGGGAGGGCACCCGAGCCCCCGGCGCCGGGCCTCCGCCCGGGCGTGGTACGTGGCCCTCGGCTCTCAGCGCAGACGCACTTGCCCAGGGAGGCGGGGTCGACCGGGGTCCTGCACTGCGGCCGCCTCGCCATCTTCATGTCTCTTTGACGTCCTCAGAGACGCTGGCCTCGCCACCTCCCGTCTCTGCTAAGCCCTGCCTCGGAGGCCCCGTCCTGGGAGAGGAATAAAAGATACGCCCCGAGACGGCGGGACCGACTGCAGCTTCCTGTGGACGCAAGAAGGCGTAGCTAAGACATTCTCTAGGTAGGGGCGACCCTGGAGACAAGGTAAAGTCCAGATGGAGGGAACAGCTGTGTGGGGAGGCTGGCGTTTCGTTCGGGACAGCCAGGACTGCCTTGGCTCTAATTTTCTGTGAGAAACGGGTGCCCACAGGTTCTGGGACATTATTTATATGTCACGGGGTGGTCCTTCCTTCATCCGAAGAGTGTATGAATCGAGAACAAATCACAGAGGCTGAGTGTGTGCCCTCACAGTTCCACAAACATTCTGCACTTTGTGTGTCCACACATTACACATAGTTGTCCACCTGTGTCCTCACTGGTGTGTGTGTGCGTGCCCGCGCACACCCCCGAACCCACACAGTGCCCCACCCCACCCCTTTTCTCTCCAGTTTGTGTCTTAAAAAAACTGTCCGTATAGAATGCCTATTATATATGGCAGTCTGCTTTCCAGATGCTTCCTGATAGTTCTCCATTTTTCAGGTCTGGGAAGGGCATTTCTGTTAAGATCCCACCAGATTTTCTTTGGCTTCTGGGACTGTGGGGCAAAATTGTTTGCAAACTTTAAATTACGTGAGCCATCAGGGAGGAGCAAGTTTCTATTGCATATGTGGGTTTGCTTGCGAATGGCTGCCCCCCCAAGGACTACCTTTAGGTGGCACTCCCTGGTTGGCAGAATTTGTCATTCATTCATTCTTGCATTCAGATGAACACATCCAGACACTGCGTCTATACTGGCCCTGTGCTGGGCCTGGGGATCTGGGGAGGAAGGCCTTGTTCTTGACCTTGGGGAAGTGCAGTTTAGTGGTGAGTTGAGTAGGTAAACAGACAAATGCAATATAATATGATAAGTACTGCGATGGGGGGAGGTGGAGGAAGTCTTCTCGCTGGGGCTAAGTCTTGAGGGGAGATGTAGGGAAGGCATTCCAGTAAGAATAAGCATGTGTGTAAAGGCCAGAGCTGAGGGAGGCAATGGTGCTCTCAGGGGACCACCAGTGTCTGGGTTTGGCAGTGTCCAGTGTGGGGGAGGGGTGGCGGGTAGTGGGCCATGAAGCCGCACAGGTTGACAAAGTCACATCACTGAGGGCCAAGGATGCCTCCCTGAGGGAATTGGACTTTATCCTGAGGCCGTTTTGCTGTCAAATGGGAGTGAAAGGGAAGGTTTGCATGTTAGGAAGCTGGTCCTGGCTGCAGTGTGGAGGATGGCTGGAGGTGCCAAGGGTGAAGCACACAGGTGAGGGGTGATGGGCCTGTGCCAAGGAAGGAGCAGGAGGATGGCCGGAAGGGCCCACAGGTGGGTGAGATGATTGTCTGTGAGGCACACGCTGCATTTGAGGTGCCCGACGGGCGTTCAGGTGGAGGTGTCTGGGAGGCAGTTGGATGTGCGAATCTGGCCTCCTGAGAGAGATTTGGGAGTCACTAACCTATAGATGGGACAGGATGAATTCACCCAAGGAGGGTGTGGAGAGAGAGAGATTGAGAGAGAGAGAGAAGGGCGTTAAAGAAAAGAGATGGGTAGAGTTGGGGAGCCAGTAAAATGACTGAGCGGGAGTAGACAGAGAAGTGGGGGTGACGAAGAGTGTGTGGTGTAATGGGAGCCTTGGGAAGGCCCTGGTGAGGACCCTCCCTCAAACCCACCTTCTCTGGCTTCCTATGCCTGGGGTGCCTTGCCCCTTATGGGGTGATTGGTATTTTAGTGGTGACACAGTCTCTCTGATGGTGAAAATTTAGATGCTACAATAGACTGGTTGTGGGACAAAGGTTGGGGAGGGGGCCTCTTATGTGCTTTAAATACTCATGGATACTGTTTATGCAGCTCTTACAAGTGTTGGTAACTTTACACAAATTATCGCATTTAATCTTCAAACAACTCTTTTCAGGCAGATATTATTCCCCCACCCCTTGACAAGTGAGGAAACTGTGGCTCAGGGAGGTTAAGTGTCTTGCCCAAGGTCACACAGCTGTTAGAACTGTAGCTGGGATGCGGAGTCAGGTCTTTTTGCTTTCCATATTCCAAGTTTTTTTTTTTTTTTTTTAATTGCTTTCCTTAGCGCATGTTTCAGAGGTGGCTGCCTCCTAGATTGGCATCTGAGCCTGGCCTGGCTTGCCCACACCCTCCAAGCCTCCAGGCCACGGGGACTTCAGAGGAGGCTTGTATCCTAGATTAGCCCTAAAGACAACATGCTCCTGAAGAAGAAAGAGGAGGTCTAGGCACAGCCGAGGCCTGGGATGGGAAGGGCTTCCCGAGAATCAGTGGGGAACTTCCTCCTGGGAAAGCCATGAGAGGGGCAGTTCCTCTCCTGGGCCAGGCGTCAGGGAGTCAGGGCCCCAGCTGTTCCTGCCCAGCCGCCCGCAGCCCTGAGCGCCCACCGGAGACAGGAGGCCCTGCCTGCTCACTGCCCATTGTCCCTGCACCACAGTGCCGCTTCCCATGCGCCTCCTGTTTATACAGGAAGCCCCTGCTCTGGGGTGCCACCTCCCTCCCCTGATGGCTGGCTCCAAGCTCAAATTCCTCACAGGCAGCCTCAGTGAGGGAGGACTAGAGTACGTTATCCCTGCTCAGTCACTTTGAGAATTAGTACAGCAGAGTGGGTAGAAGCATGGCCTTGTGGTGTGGCTACCCTGGACTTGAATCTGGCCACTCTTTAGCTGTATGGCCTTGGGCATTCACGCTGACCCTGTGAGGGCAGCTTCCTCCTCTGTAAGATGGGGAGTATCAGTCCTATTTATCTCACAGCTTCTGTGTAAAGGTAAGTGAAATATGGAAGTGTCTGGAACACACTATGTGCTCAGTAACTTACAGATCTCGTTGTTACTTGTTCTTTACTTCCCACTTTTAGTTGCCCTGAATTTCAGCTGTGTTCCAGCTGCAGGTGATGGTTTTAGAATATGGCCTCCAAATTTTGTGGCATTCCTCCTTTTAAGGGGTAGGGTCTATGTCTCCTTCCCTTGAATCTGGGTGTTCGTGTGACTACCTTGGCCAGTATGGTATGGCGGAAGTGACACTGTGTGACTTCACAGGCTTTGTTTTGGCTGCTGGAACACATACAGGTGGTCCCTGACTTCTGATTTTTCGACTTTATGATGGTGTGAAAGTGATGCAAATTCAGTACAAACTGAATTTTGATCTTTTCCTGGTGATACAATACTCTTACGATGCTGGGCAGTGGCAGCAAGCTGCAGCTCCCAGTCGGCAACCATGAGATTAAACAACTGATACACTTACAACCATTCTGTACCCATACAACCATTCTATTTTTCACTTTCAGTACAGTATTCAATAAATTACATGAGATGTTCAACCCTTTTTTATAAAATAGGCTTTGTGTTAGATGATTTTGCCCAACTGTAGGCTAATTTAAGTCTTCTGAGTGTGTTTAAGGTAGACTAGGCTAAGCTTCACGTGATGTGTGGTAGATTAGGTATATTAAATGCATTTTCGGCTTATGAAAATTTCAACTTACGATGGGTTTATTGGGAGGTAGCCCCACTGTAAGTCGATAAAGATCTGTACTTGGAGCCCTGAGTCGCCAGGTGAGAATCTAACTACTCTGGCGTTTGGCAGGCGGTGAGGATTGTTCTTGTTGGGTGAACTACCAGAGGGGTGGGAATAGTTTTTCCAGTTCAATAAATACTTACTGAGTGGAGTTTCAAAATGGTATACTGAAATCAAACTGGAATTCCCTCCCTCACCAACAAAATATGGAAAAAGTTAAAAAGATAAAATAATAAATACAGAGTTGCACTTAAATTATGAAGCGATAAAACATTCCTGGAATGAGGAAGTGAATAGGATATGACAGCCATAAGCTGAAGTGCTTCTGAGTTTGTGCCTGAAACATATGCAGAATTATGTCTCAGAAGAGGTGCATGCAATCAAGAATCACCAACCAATAAACATTAGTTAAGCACTTACGTGCTAAGGCTTTGTCACTTATCTGTGTATTTTTACAGTTAATGCTTGTTTAGAGTCACTTACATGTTTACATTTTCTTTGCTCACCCATTTCTTCCTTTTGAGTTTAATTTCCTTCTTCCTGAAGCATATAGTTTCTTTCTTTTTTAAAAAATAAATTTATTTATGCATTTATTTATTTTTGGCTGCCTTGGGTCTTCGTTGGTGCACGTGGGCATTCTCTAATTCCGGCAAGCGGGGGCTACTCTTCGTTGCTGTGCACGGGCTTCTCATTGCGGTGGCTTCTCTTTGTTCCAGAGCATGGGCTCTAAGCACACGGGCCTCAGTAGTTATCGCATGTGGGTTCAGTAGTTGTGGCTCGTGGGCTATAGAGCGCAGGCTCAGTAGTTGTGGCGCACAGGCTTAGTTGCTCCGCGGCATGTGGGATCCTCCTGGACCAGGGTTCGAGCCCATGTTCTCTGCATTGGCAGGAGGATTTCTAACCACTGTACCACCAGGGAAGTCCAGCATATGGTTTCATAGTGCTTTCACCAAAAGTTTGTGTGTAGTAAGTCTTGATGAAATTTAAGAATTTCATTCTCCCTCTTAAATGTTAATATCATTGGATATAGAACATCAAAGGTGACAGTTATTTTTCCTCAGCACATGGGAGATACTTGGAATATTCTATTACTTTCTGGCATCTGTGGTGTCTGTTGAGAAGTCTGAGGTGAGCCTAATTGTTCCTTTGTAGGTAATGTGTCTAGTCTCTCTAGTTGCTTTTAAGATTTTACTTTGATGTTTTGCAATTTTAATATGATATGTCTAGGCGTGGAATTAGTTTTATATATTCTGCTTGGGGACTGGAGTGATTCTTCCTTATGAAGATTCATATTTTTCATCAATTTTGAGAATTCCTGGCTGTTACATCTTTTTTTAAAAACATTTATTTATTTAATTTTTTGGCTGCGTTGGGTCTTTGTTGCTGCACATGGGCTTTCTCTAGTTGTGGCGAGCAGGGGCTACTCTTCGTTGTGGTGCGTGGGCTTCTCATTGAGGTGGCTTCTCTTGTTGCAGAGCATGGGCTTTAGGCGCGTGGGCTTCAGTAGTTGTGACGCATGGGCTTAGTTGCTCTGCATCATGTGGCGTCTTCCCGGGCCAGGGATTGAACCCATGTCCCCTGCATTGGCAGGCAGATTCTTAACCACTGCACCACCAGGGAAGTCCCTGTTATATCTTTTAATATTACCTTTTCCCTATTCTTTTTATTCTTTCCCATTACAAATTTGTTGGACCTTCTCATTCTCTTTTCTTTTTCCCTTAATTATCATTCATGCTTTCTGTTGCTTTATCTCTCTGTACAATATTATGGGTGATCTCCTCATAGCTATTTTCCAATTCAGTAATTTTCTTTTCAGCTCCTGAAAAGAGATTTTACTCATCCATTAAAATTTTAGGTTTTTTTTTTTTTAATTTTAGTTTTGATGACTATATTTTTTCATTTCTAGAAGTTTTGTTTGGTTCTTTAAAAAAATGCCTGGTATTTCATTATGGTTTCTGTTATCTTTTTCTCTTTTATTATTTTAAACATACTTATTTTAGTCTTTCAGAATGTTTGTCTATCGGAAGCTCTTGGGATGCCATTTATCCTGTTTGTTGTGTCTGAAAACTTGCTCATGGTAAACTTTTCTCTGTATGGTCTGCCATTTTCACTGGTGATTTCCTTCCCAGTGGGAATCCTGTACTGCCTGAGTTGTAGGAATGACCCCACAGAGAGGTTTTATTTTGGTTTTGCCAGGTGCCCTGGAGGCATCAGCAGCTTGGGATCTATTTTTTATTTATTTGTTAATTTTTTGACTTGGGATTGCTGTACAGTGTGGGTGGTATAAGTTCAACTCTAAACCATCACGTGGAGAGATCAGGAAGAGACAAGCTTTATTGATATGTCTCTGGGTTGGTGGGGAAGATTTTCTAACCTTCTTTTTGCTTAGGGTGCAGCTCTTCAAAAGTCCTGACCTTCTGTAGGATTCTAACTCCTAATTTAACTTGAGTGATCTCAAAGCTCTGTCTCTTGTACCTGTAAGAAGGTTAGAACTGAAGCACTCCACCTTCAGAGATATTTTGTAGTCTGTAAGCCCACCTCCCCTTATCTAGGACTTCTTCAATGTTTTCTCATGTGCTACTCTTCTGGCTTTCAGTTCCCTCTATATTTCTGGTGTCTAGGGATTTTTCTTTCTTGAGAGCAAGAAGTTGAAAAAAATGGATCTTTTTTTATTAGTTATTTTAAAATCTAGAGTTTCTGTGAGTTTGTAATGGAAGACTCTTCTTTTTAAATAGCTTCAGGTCACAGTGAACCTTTCCAGGCCCTTTGTGTATGTTCTCTCATATCATTCTCACAAGAACTGTGTGACACAGACGTTATTTATCAACTTCTATTTATGCATTACGATATTGAAACTTGGCAAGTTTAAGTCTTGTCCTAGATCAGACAGGTAGGAAATGGCTTTGTTAAGATTTGAACCCAGCTTTCTCTGGTTCCATTTAATGTAGCCTTTAGGAAGTTATTGATAATGATCTCCTACCCCCATCACTTCATTATGAAAATCTTCAAACATAATGCATATACATACTATCCACCCAGATTCTACAATTGTCATTTTGCCATATTTGCTTTATTCTGTATCTATCCATTACCCATCCTTCTAGTCATCCATCTATTCATCTTGTATTTTGATATGTTTCAAAATAAGTTGCAGACATCAGTATACTTCATCCCTAAACAGTTCAGCATGCATATTATTAGCTAGAGTTAAATATTTATTTATGGTTCTTTTTCCCCCCAGATACAAATGAGCCAATATTAACTCTACCATCCATGAGTTTTGACTAATGTGCACACCTGTGTAATGCAAATCCATATCAACATATAGAGCATCATCATCTCTGCAGGAAGTTCCCTCCTGCCCCTTCCCAGTCAGTCCCTGTACCTGCCCAGAGGCAACTCTTTTTTTTTTTTTTTTTTTTGCGGTATGTGGGCCTCTCACTGTTGTGGCCTCTCCCGTTGCAGAGCACAGGCTCCGGACGCGCAGGCTCAGCAGCCATGGCTCACGGGCCCAGCCGCTCTGCGGCATGTAGGATCTTCCCGGACCGGGGCACGAACCTGTGTCCCCTGCATCGGCAGGCAGACTCTCAACCACTGCGCCACCAGGGAAGCCCCGAGGCAACTCTTTTGATGTTTTCCCCCATGAACTAGTTTTGCCTGTTCTAGAAATTCTTTCCAGGTGTATTCCTTTGGGTAATTATTCTTTCATTCAGCAAAATGATCTTGAGATTCATTCATGTTTTGCGGGTATGTGTATCAGTAGTTTGTTCATTTTTATTGCTGAGTAGTATTTCATTGTTTGGCTATAACACAGTTTATCCATTCTCCTATTGTTAGAAACCTGAGCTGTATACAGTTTTTAGATATCACAATGAAGCTGATATGAACATTTAAAAATTATTGTTATTTTAATGTTTATTTATTTATATTATTATTTTAATTGAAGTGTAGTTGATGTACACTACTATATAAGTTACAGGTGTACAGTAAAGTGATTCACAATTTTTAAAGTTTGTACTCCACTTATAGTTATTGTAAAATACTGGTTATATTCTGTGTGTTGTACAATACATCCTTGTAGCTTATTTTATACATAATAGTTTGTACCTCTGAATCCCCTACGTTTATATTGCCCCACTATGAACATTTTTACAGATACTGTTATTTTATGGCATGGAGGTGAGAGAGCAGGGTAGCCGCTAGATTGCAGTTAGTTGAGGGAGATGAGGGAGTGCAGAGAATGAGCACAATTTTCTTTTTCTTTTTCTTTTTTGTGGCTGTGCTGCGCTGCTTGCAGGATCTTAGTTCCCTGACCGGGAATTGAGCCTGAGCCATGGCAGTGAAAGCTCTGAGTCCTAACCACTGGACCACTGGGGAAATCCCCAGATAATTTTCTTAAGGTGAGTAGATGAAAAGTCGGGAGAGAAAGCAGTAGCTAGAGGGATGTTCATGGGTCAGGGATGGTATATCTATATCTATATCTATCTATCTATACACCGTATATTTGAGTTAAATACATGGTTAATATATATAAGACATTAAAGTATAAATACATAATAATTAGTATAAAGTAAATATAATAATAATATATATATAATATGTACATATATAAATTAAACATACATATGTATATACAAGTATAAATATATGTATTTCTATTAGTGGGAATAATACACACATGTTTTCACAGGGGGAGAGGAACGGGGTGGGAGGGAAGGGATGGGAATCTTGGCTTCTGGGGACAGCCCGTGGCTGCCCTCATTTTGGCCCTGGGTCTCAGATTCTGGGCAGAGCCCATGGTCCTTATGGTTGTTCCCTGGCTTCCCTTGGTGGAGTCTTGGGTCCTGATGGCATTGAAGGGACAGCAGAACTCTGTCTTGGCCATTTGCTCAGGCTCTTCATGCTCTGGGGGGGACAGCAAGTGCCAGTGAGAGGTGGGATGTGGCTTTGGGCAGTGGGGAAGAATCTGCTCAGAATAATTGGGCCACTTCTTGTGGTGATGCCTGCATGGACCTTGCCATGGGAGAACTGCTAAGATTCCTTCCAGGCCTAAGGAACTGTGACTTGGGGGGAAGGGTGACCCCTCCCTTGTGAGCAGTTGCTGATTCAAGCTGCTGGGCCAGAGATCGCCTGCTGACAGACGTACAGCAGTCACCCGTGGGGGCCAGCTCACAGATTCGCTTCTGTCCGTGTTTGGTTATCAAGATTATTGTTTGGACTGATAGAAGAAAGTCTAACTCGGGCTTAATTGAGTGCGGGCAGGCAGATTGGACCAGGGGGTTCTTGCAGTTATTCTTCTAACCCCTTTCTGGGTGTGCCCAGGCTTGTTATGAAGTGCTTTCACCATTAGGTTCTCAATACTAGCTTTTTGTTGCTTTCAAAACTCTTTATTTATTTATATCACACGCATGTATTTTCTTTTTTTTTTTTTTTTTTTTTTTTTTTCTTTTTTTAAAAAATATTTGTTTATTTATCTTTGGCTGCGTCGGGCTTTAGTTGCAGCAGGCAGGCTCTCTGTGGCGGTGTGTGGGCTTCTCTCCAGTTGTGGCTCGCGGGCTCCACAGCGCGTGGGCTCTCTAGTTGTGGCACGCGGGCTAAGTTGCCCCGCGGCATGTGGGATCTTAGTTTCCCGACCAAGGATCGAACCGGTATCCCCTGCACTGCAAGACCAATTCTTAACCCACTGGACCACCAGGGAAGTCCCCACGTGCATGTATTTTCCTCTTTGAAAAATCAACTCCGCTGAGGTATAATTTTCATACAATAAAATGCACCATTTTAAATGTATATTTTGAGGAAGGAATTTTGACACATTTAAACACCCATGTAATGAACACCTCAGTCAAGGTATAGAACACTTACATCACCTTAAAAAGTTCCTTTGTGTCCCCGTTTAGTCGATCCCCCACCCCACTCCCAGCCCCAGCAAACCACTGATTTTCTTTCTGTCACTAGAGATTAGATTTGTCCTTCTGGAGTTTCATATAAGTGGAATTATACTGTGTGTGGTCTTTTGTATCTGGCTTCTGTATACACAGCATAATATTTGGTAGATTCATCCATGTTGTTGAGTGAATCCATAGTTCACTCCTGTTTATTTCTGAGTAGTATTCCATTGTGCATATATATCCTAATTCACTGAACAGGTATTATAGACACACGGTTCAAAATTTAACAAGTACACAAGTCTTTCGCGCTCCACTGTGTAACCAGTCAGTTCCTTTTCACAGGCATCCAATAATACCAGCTTCTTGTATATCTTTTTGAGCTATTTTATGCATTTAGAAACAGATGTGTATACGGCAGGCAGTGGCATCTTCCTCTGGTCCTTCAAAAAAATATATATCTAATTTTGTGTGTGTGAGTATAGCCTTTGAAGTGGAATTGCCAGATTAAAGGGTTCATGCACATGTAATTTTGACAGATATTGCCAAGTTGCTCTCCACAGAGGCAATACAAGTCTCCCCAACTTAAAAAAAAGTGTTTGAAAGATTTAAACACAGAGAAAAGTGAAAAGAATAGGATAATGAGCACTCGTTTAGTACAGACGTTGGATGGTGATGAAAGTTGATTGATTTGAAGAAGATAGAGACATTTATTTCAGTCTGTGGAAAAAAGTAAACCAGTAACCGAGATTGTTACTTTGCTGACACTGTGGGTTTTCAGCTTCACACTTTGTGAATCTCTAGTGAGCCTGCTTTCAATCACAATGTCTTTGGGACCTGCTGCACTCCCTTGCTGGGACGTGATAGTCTTGGCTCCACCTAGGTGGGGCTTGGCGTTTAGGACGTTTCTGCTCAGAGAAGTTTGCTGGGCTGCTGACCTGAGATGAACGCGACAAGGGCCCTGTCCTGGATTGGGTCTGATGATGAGCTTGGCCCACAGGAGCCTTGACTCTAGAAGGGAGGATGATTGGATTGGATGGGCAGGAGGCGTGTGTGTGTGTGTGTGTGTGTGTGTGTGTGTGAACAATCCATACCCACGCTGCAGCCCTGGTGGGTCTTGAATTATGCCAACCAGATTCTCTTGCTCCCACCATGACTTGTTGGGGGAATTCTTGGGGGCAGCAGTAAATCCTTATCTTCACCTATAAAGTCCAGAGTGGTCTGGCCCTGCCGGCCACCCAGCCTCCTCTGAGGAGCTCTCCCTGGGCTACCTGCACTCCAGCCACCTGGTGTTTCTCCTTCCCAGCTCATGCTGTTCTCTGCATCTGGAAGACTCCCTCCGCCCACCTGCCACTCAGCACCCTGGTTTCTCCTAGTTAACACTGATTCATCATTCAGGACTGATCCCCACACAGTTCTCCTACAGCACTTATCATTATTTATGCTTATATATTTCTCCGATTTGACCCTTAGTGTCTATTTCTCTTCTTACTCTATGTGTCATGCAAGCAGGGAGCATGTCTATTTTGTGCAGCCTTATATTCTCTGTGCTCTGAGATTGGCACATAGTAGGTGCTCAATAAAAGTTTGTGAAGTGAACACGTGTGGCATTTTGATAGCACAAGCATGTAGCTTGTTGTCAGAACTTGGGGTGAATTTTATTTCTGCACCTTGGCAAGTTACCTAATCTCTATGAGCTGAAGTTTTCCCATCTGAAAAATGGGTACAATAACACTGCCTCTTGGAGCTGTTGGAAGGACTTTGAAAGTGCTGGGCAAATAGCTGATGCTTGAGCCCTGGTAACTATCATAGTAGCATCTTTGATGCAAAGCCAGGAGCACACTTGTTCACGAGCAGCTTGTGCTCCTGGTGACCAGCGACAGCTGGCCTCAGTGTCTGGGGTCAGGCTGGGCCACAGGTTGGGGCTCAGTCCCCCCTGCCTCAGGAGGTGAGTGACGCTGGAACTGGGGTTGAGGAGGTCACTGTGCTATTTGGCAGCTGCCACCAAGACCTTGGAGTGAAGACAGCTATGGGGCATCTCCAGTCACTGGCCTCTGCCAAGGCAGTGGAGGGGAGCAGCATGGAGCCATGGGGACAGGGACAGGCGGGAAGCCAGGTGGCCCCAGGAAGCTGCAGCCCTGGCTGGTGGGCGGGAAAGGAGCTGATGAGAATGTCAGGGCTCTGGAGGGGATAGGGTTTCTGCCGCCTCCAGCTGCCCTAAGCCGCCTCTGCTGTTTTCCAGAGGGACCCAATTACCACCCCCTTGTGGAGCCAGGGCCGCCAGAGATCCTGGGGAGATAGGAGGCGGCTCCCAGCAGGGCAGCAGGGGCCTTTTAAGCTCCCCTAACCATACACCTGTTCCTGATCATCTGAGATTTGGGGCCTGGTCTGGGGAAAACGTTAGGACTTCTAAACATGGTCCCTCAGGTCGCCACAGGGCCTCAGGCTTTCCAAGTGCTCTCAGAAGCACCAACTCATTTGATCTTTTTCACAGCTTAGGAACTGCCTGAAAGAGTTTATTGGTCTCTTTGGACAGACAATGTCCCTGTGGTCCAGAGAAGGGGAAGCCACTTGGCTTACAGTCACCTGGCAACCAAGGGATCTAGGACTCTGTCTCTAAAGAGCCTCTTCCCTGTGCAACTTGATCGACCGCTCAGCACCCAGCAAGGCTCTCCAGCTTGCCACACGCCCCGCCATGCCCTGCTGTACGTCACCATGCTCGTGTCCCTCACTTATGTCACCTTCCTGGTCCTTGAAGATGTTTGAGTGGCAGCCCCTGAGCAGCATGCAGCCTGTCCCCAGCTTTGTCCTGGGTGCTGTGGTGAGAAGGTGGACTGTTCTCTGCCCCCAAGGAGTGGGTGGCCAGATCTGCCCTCTGAGAGAATAGTGAATACTGCTAGTATACCATTAGGAGGCCATGTGGTGGCAGGCCTGAGGATGCTGAGCTGAGCCTTGAGCTGGGCCTCCACGTGGGATCGGGTTAGGCTGAGAGAAGGGAAAGCGTTCCAGTGGGGAGCCTACACCAGCAAGTGTGGGGAGGAAAGAAGGGATTAGGGTTTCACAGCATGGAGAGAAGGCCTTTCTTTGTAGAGTGGAGGAAGGTTTGCAGGTTCCATGGCGTTGAATCCGTTCATACCACAAATGTTTACTGAGAACCTCCTCACTGTGTGTCAGACACCTACTAGGCACTCTACATACCTTATCGAATTTCATCTCAGTATAGCCACAGAGGTAGATACTTTTCCCGTTTCACACATAAGCAGGTGTGAGTATCAAGAGGAGGTCTGCTGAAGTTAAGTGACTTGCTGAAGCCCAGTCTGACTCCCAAACCCATATAGAAGGCTTCTTGGGGAAGGCAAGTTTTGGGTATGTATGAGGGCAGATGGGAGGATAAGCCTAGGAGGCATGAGAGGTGGTGGAACTTCGTGAGTAGAGGCAAGGGGGAGGGACCAGGCTGGCCCTGTGTGGCAGCCAGTGAGGTGAAACTTGCAGAACTTCCTTTTCGGGCCCCATCCCTCCATCAAGGGCCTTGTTTGGCCACTCGAGGCCCAGCTGTCTGCTCTGACAAGCTAACCTCCTCTCCCGCTGGCCCCCTGCAGACATTCTACTTCTGCTGGGCTCCTTTCTGGTTTCCCACATTGGCATTTGCTGTTCCCCCACCTGAATGTCATCCCCTCTCTTCTCCACCTACCCAAATCCCGCCTGTCCCTTCATGGCCTGCTGGGAATTTCAGCTCCTCTGGGAAAGCCTTCTCTGACCTTTGCTGTAATTGCTCTCTGTCCTCTGAACTCCAGTTCTCCTGGCTTTTAGCTGAGGGGTCCTGGGCCCCTTTCTAATGTCTGTCTCATTAAGCTCCCCACGTTCAGGCAGGAGCCCCAGCTCCAACCCACTCCTTGCCCCACAAGCCTCACGGACAGTGGTAGACCGCTGATAAAGCATTTGCTATAGGCTGGGCAAGGGGCCAAGCCCTTCGCTAAAATTTCCAGATTTAGTCCTCACGGTGAGCCCTGGATCTTGACTATCCCTAAGGTGACTTGGAGAGGTGACTTGAACAAGGTCCCTGCTCACAGGCACTCACAAAAGAGATGTGAATGCAAAATAGTATGGGTCTGGCCCCTTTGCAGATGCCTTATAACACACCCCCTTTTATTTTTCTGCTTTTTCTTTTGTGTGCTGGTGGTGTGTGTGCGTGTGAACGTGTGCGTGTGTGTGTGAGGGGGGGTTCCCCATAAACCCATCTCTGCCTTTAATCAATTTCCACTTGGAAAGTGAGCCTGGGTGGCCACAGCTTGAATGGTACCCGCCTCTTGAGGTCGCAGTAAGCCCATCTGGGGTGACGATGAGGGGATTGTGGGGCTCCTTCAGCAACCCCAGCTGCCCACAGCTCAGGTGTGCAGCCCGAGGGACGCCCTCAGCCTGGGCCCTGGCCCCACTGAGACCCTGAGGCCCCCATGCTCCTGCCCAAGGGGGATGAAGCAGGCTGGAGGCAGCCAGCAGAACAAGAATGCAGCCTTCTGGCCGGCTCCTGACAGGGCATCTCTGGGAGGCCCCCCAGCTCTTCCAGGCCATGGCTCTGCTGGGGAAGCCAGGGATTAGGAGCCTAAGTCTGCTGAGAATCCTGTTTTTCTTAGCCTCACACAGATTGCTCTTTAGGAAAGGCCCCTCATCTAATTAGCCTGAGTCAACAGCTCCATTTATTTGGACACGTGATGTTATGGAATAGGCCGCTGCTGGGGTGTTTTTGTACTGCATATCTGGGCTGCCCCTCCAGGATGGCATTG
The DNA here is from genome assembly GCF_059928025.1 of Delphinapterus leucas. NCBI lineage: Eukaryota > Metazoa > Chordata > Mammalia > Artiodactyla > Monodontidae > Delphinapterus > Delphinapterus leucas. The sequence continues at coordinate 130,415,221 of NC_143132.1, read as the reverse complement.
GGAGGGAGGCTGCCTGGCCCGGGCGAGAGCACAGCCCAAGAGGGGCTCCAGCTGAGGCCGGAAGAGAGGCCATAGGCTTGCTAGCCAGGCGGGAACTGCTCACACTTGGATTTCATAACAAGAAAGTGACCCACGGAGTGTCCACACATCTAGCTTCCTCTCCTGTTGGTGGTTTTGAACCAAAATAAAGAAAGGATTAGGGGCCCTTTGACTGACACTCCTTCCTCTGTCCTAGGTCAGAATCAAAAGGGACTTCGACAAGGGACTTTTGATGGTCACAGGTCCTTAAGTATCCATAAGTATCTAAGACTTTTGAGAAAAAAATGAGTAACAGTAGTTACTATTTATTAAGCATTTACTGTGTGCAATGTGCTAAGCATATTATAAAATAAATCACACACATAGTTTTTCTTCTCTCTCTCTCTCTGCCCTCACAGTTATCTTTATCTGCCTGGTGAAAGTGGAAGCCCCTCCCTCTCTCTCCCACCTTCAGTCCCCTTCCCACTCTCTAACCCGTCTCCCAACTTTGAGTTTTATCCTTCCAGATTCTTTTCTATGTGTTTATATACATATACATCATATATTATTTTCTAACCATAAAAACAACCCTTCAAGGAAAGTACTGTGATCCCCATTTCACAGAGAAGAAAACTAAAGCCAAGAGAGACTAAGCAACTTGCCCCAGGGCACACAGCCGGGAAGGAGCAGAGCTGGGTTTTAAACCCACTGTTTGTAGTGTGTGACTCCAGAGACGGACAGGAAACCCTTTTCCTTGGCACCGCCCTGACCCCCAGCAGGTCACAGACTTTGGTCTTTGTCAACTGTAGTGTGCTTCTTACCTGGTCTCTTTCTTGCTGCCCCTCCTCCATGCTGTTATTATTTTTGCCAGTTGGGTCAGTCAGGGTGGGTATGTGTTACATGGTGGGAGGTCACCCTGAATAAATGGGGCAGGAGCTTGGCCCTGCTGCTTCCTTCCTGTCCCCTGACCTGGAATTACTGCACCAACCTAATTGTCTCACCTGGACCGTTTTCTGCTTTGTGCACACCAGAGTCAAACGGGAATAAGAAGTACCAGCAAGGGTGGCATTGCCACGCTTTCTCCAGACGGTTGACCAATGTGCATGTATCTCAGACCACAGAGCACCTAGGGCTGAATGCTCATCCCTTTCTGGCCAAATAGAACAGGTCAGCACAGCGTTTCAGGGCACTTACCACATGTGGGGAGCCTGGGAAAGCAGCTGGTCACTGCCTACTCCTGCCTAGGAGATAAACCCAGTGGGAGGAACAGGCCCCTAAATGTTTTCCTCTTTCTAGTGAGGGTTCTTGGCCAGGAACTGCTGTGTGTGTAAGCTACTGAAACTAATTCTCACAATTGATGTAGGCTGGAAAAGCAGGGGACTGAGAGAGGCAGGAGGCAGAGAGACATTACTTGATGGATTAAAAAAACAAATTCCAGTGCTGAGTCTGGAAGCTCCTTAGAAAAGGTGATGGGACCTTTTTTCCTGTTGAACTTTCAAACCTTTCTGACCCTGCACTTTGAGCTCTGGAGTTTATCAGGGACACCAGGGGCCAGGAGTGTAGCACGACTAAAGTTACTGGGACAAAGCCGGAGGCAGGTCACCCCTCCACAGGGGAGTCCCAAGGGCCTGCAGGCAGCCACTGCCACCAAGAACTTCTAAGGCCAAGAAAGGGAAGCCTCGAAACCAAACATCCCTGCCCGGTCCCAGGCAAATGTGTTCCTCATCAAGGCAGATACAAACAAAGTTTATTAAAAAGCCTTCTGAAGGACATTCCAAATCACCAGCAGGCCTCTGTGAGGTGACTGTCCATTCTCCTGTGGACTCTCATTCCAGCCTCATTGGAGCTTTTCAAACACCGAGTCACCAGTGTGTTCATGAAGGAAAATAAACAGGGGGCTCCAGCGGGCGGCCCTGCAGCTCAGGGTGACGCGGCTCTCAGTGCAGGCCTGCACTTTCTGACAACACAGCCAGCGGGGTTGATAGGGATGACCCGGGAATCGAGTACAAGCAGGGCAGTGAGGCCTCATGGCCTGTGGGGTGGGCCCCACCCCCCATGTCCTAATGGCAGCCCACCAGGTGGAGGAAGGGCCCTGCGGTTGCAAAGATGGTGGCGTAGGCCGGGGGAGTGTGCCCTGGACTAGGGAAGTCATGTGCCTTCTGGGGGCAGTGGGGCCTCGGCCCGAGTAACTGGGAGTTTCCTCATCTGTAAAACTGGTGATTTCCCTCTTAGATGGGAGAGGGGTTACACACGTGAAAGTGGGGACTGGAGGTCTCAGAGCTGGTCCCCGTGATTCCCAAAGCATGGCACGATACCCCATGGAACTCTAAGGCCCTGTGGAGCACAGTTTAACATTTAAACTAACATTCCATGATTTTAAAGATTGCAGGTATTTATTTATTTATTTTTTAGAATTTATTTTTATTTATTTATTATTTTTGGCTGCATTGGGTCTTCATTGCTGAGTGCGGGCTTTCTCTAGTTGTGGTGAGGGGGGGCTACTCTTTGTTGCGGTGTGCGGGCTTCTCATTGCGGTGGCTTCTCTTGTTGCGGAGCACAGGCTCTAGAGCACAGGGGCTTCAGTAGATGCGGCACGTGGGCTCAGTAGTTGTGGCACACAGGCTCAGTAGTTGTGGCTCACGGGCTCTAGAGCGCAGGCTCAGTAGTTGTGGCACACGGGCTTAGCTGCTCCGCGGCATGTGGGATCTTCCCGGACCAGGGCTTGAACCCGTGTCCCCTGCATTGGCAGGCGGATTCCTAACCACTGCACCCCCAGGGAAGCCCTAGGTTGCAGGTATTTAAATTAAGATTCTATGATTTTAAAATAATCTGAATACACAAGTGGACCAATAAGGAAGTTGTGAAGCACAGTATGTCGCAGTTCTAGGACAGGGACAGGAGAGAACTGTGTCTCTATAGTCAGACAGGCCTGTACTGCCACCGCCTGCCTGTCACTGTGGGCAGCTTCATTGCCTAAATTCCCAGAACATCATGGAGAGGGGGTAGAGCAGTTGCCTCGTGCTGTTGACGTGAGCATCTGTGCTAAAGTCTGAGCTAGTAAAGAGGTCAACACAGAGTTGATATTTAATAAGTGGTAACTACTGTTATTTATTGGATGTGTCCTATGTCCCTGGCTCTGTTCGACATTTTGGGGAAACAAGGAGGTATCCAGAGAAGAAAGGAGGGGAGAAGGAAGAGAGAGAGCCCATGGAAGGTAGGAGGAACTTTGCTGCTGATAAAAGTTCCATCTGGAGCAATGGACTGAGAGCTTTCTGTGAGTGGGTACTGTGTGTAGAGGTTATAGTCCTGCTGTGACAGCCCCACACTGCACATAACTATGTTCCTTGTCTTACAGGGGAGGAAACTGAAGCTCAGAAAGCTTTGCTGATTGCCCAGTCCCCAGGCCTGTGCTATAGGTTGAATCTTTGTGTCCCCTCAAAATTCGTATGTTGAAAACATAATGCCCAATGTGACGATATTAGGAGGGGCCTTTGGGAGGTGGTTAGGTCATGAGGGCAGAGCTTTCATGAGTGGAATTAGTGCTCTTATAAAAGTGCCCCGAGAAAGCTCCCTTGCCCATCCCACCATGTGAAGACACAGCGAGAGGGCACAGGCTGTATACCAGGAAGTGGGCTCTCATCAGACACCAGATGTGCCGGCACCTTGATCTTCCCAGCCTCCAGAACTGTGAGAAAGAAATGGTTGTTGTTTATAAACCACCCAGTCTATGGTACTATGTTATAGCCTGAATGGACTGAAACAGCCTGTAAGAGAAGGAGCTGGGGCTCAGGCTGTCTGATGCCCAAGTTCGGGCTCTTAGTCCCTAAGGGTCACAGATCACTGATGCTGAGGTGAGGAGTGCCCGCCTCCTAAGTCAAAGATGGTCGTGGTCTTGAAACACAGGAGCCCAACCAGAGCTGCCAATTGCGATGCTTGAGAAACCCTTACTGTCATGTGTTGTGTACAAGGCAAGGGGATGATTTCGCAAGTGCTGGCAGTCCGGCTTTCTTGGTTCTAAACTAGTGATTCTCAACCCTGGCTGCACATTAATACCACCTGGGGAGCTTTGAAAAGTCCACACTGCGCAGACCACCCAGATCAATGACATCAGCGTCTCTGGGTTGGACTGGGCGTTGGTATCCTGTGAAGTTCCCCAGTGACTCCAAAGAACATCCAGGCCTGAGAACCTCTCCAAAGGGAAACAGCTAGTCTTGTAGCTCTCGTTCCCTTCCACTGAGGGGCTGGGGCCGAGGGCTGGGAGTGGAGGAGGTTTTGAGGCAGGGATGGGGCATAGGTGGGGAAGCAGTAAAAGGGGAGAGATTAAAGACTGACACAGAATGTGTGGGGTGTGGGACACGGAGGCTCAGACAGGTTAAGTAACTGGATTCAGGGTGCACACGAGGTACCTGGCAGAGCTGGAAGTCATGCCACTGAAGTGGTGGCAATGTGATTGGAATCTCTTGTTACTGAGGAGGCCCCAAGGGTAACTCAGTGGTAGAGCTCCTCAAGACCTAATTCTGCATCTCATTCTCTTCTCAATCCATCCTTTCTACCCAGTCAGCCTTATCCACGCCCAGGGCTTCCATCATCACCTGACTTGCGAATTTCTATTTTCAGACCAGACTGTTTCTTGGAGCCTCAAACCTATACTGCAGTGAGTCATCTGACATCTGCCTTGGATGACTCCATGGCACTCAGGGTTTCACATGCCCAAGACTAAACTCACAACCACCTCTACCCGCAGCCTGGTCCTTCTGCAGGGGCCCAAGCCCAGCGAATGGCACCGGCAGTCATGCTGGACTCCTCCCTCCCCCACTGCCCCTGTGCAGCAGCAACATTCTTGGTCGAACCTTCTAAGTACCCGTCCATCCTGTCCTCTCCTTTCCATCTCCATTGCCACCCCTTTAGGCAAGCTCCCATCATCTATGGTAATTTATTCTTTTAATTTTTAATTTATTGGTAATTTATTTTTGCTTACGCAATTATTTGTTTTATGACTGCCTCCTTCACTAGCTTATACAGGGGTGGGGACTAGCTTTTTTTTTTTTTAACATCTTTATTGGAGTAAAATTGCTTTACAATGGTGTGTTAGTTTCTGCTTTGTAACAAAGTGAATCAGTTATACATATACGTGTGTTCCCATATCTCTTCCCTCTTGGGTCTCCCTCCCTCCCACCCTCCCTATCCCACCCCTCTAGGTGGTCACAAAGCACCGAGCTGATCTCCCTGTGCTATGCGGCTGGGGGACTAGCTTTTTTGATGACTTTTGTGTCCCCAGCACCTTGGCCTCAGTGAATATTTGTTGAATACTTAAGTAAGTGAATAACTTTATTTTAAACTTTTAATTCATTCTGGAGGCTGTTGATATAACGGCTGTTCCATTAGAGCTTGCTACTTTTCAGGCTGAAATCAGGGATGATGTGCTTGGATGACTTTGCATTCTATGAGGTCTGGGGGCAAAGAGGTCTTGTCTATGGAGACTAAACAGAGGGTCTGAGGGGATCACATGCTCTGAGATGAGACACAGCCACACAATAGGACAGGCGAATACACACACACACACACACACACACACACACACACACACTGTATCCATCCTTGGTCAGCTCTTGCCTGTTACTCCACAGACATTATCTTTATTTGGAGAATCAATTATGAAATCAATCCCTCACTATTTCTTCAATAATGTAGCTAATAAAAAGAAAAGCTATTTTGATGGTGTCTGGTTTTCAGCTAAAAGGAGGGTCAAACCAGCAATTTTATCAGCTGCCCTTTGAAAGTGCTTCTCTTGGTCACAGCAGTTCACAGGGGGAAACACGATGATTTCAACCCCATTCTTGATATTGGCTCCTGCCTAAGGTGACAGATTGTGTTACCTCTGGACCAGGACATCCGTGGGTAGACAGCAAGGTCAAGTCAAGGTTACACCATGCCGGCTCTGTCATCAGAGCATGGCCCAGCCCTCCCCCATTGCCTGTTCCAGTGAAATACTAGTCAAAATGGTGAGTTTGGGGGATACTGGTGGAAGTGGGCCGTGGGAAGAAGCACCAGGACCTGGGCTTTTGGTGCAGGCTTTGGTTTCAGAACCTCCTCTTCTAAGATTGTTCTCCAAGAAAACTATCCCAGCCACGTGGTGACAACTCTGTTGTTCCTGCCCCAAATAGATGGAAGGCCCTTAAGAGCAGAGACCATAGTTTTTCCACTCCCCACCTTCATTGTCTGGGCCTTTATGGGTGCTTAGGAATTCTTTGAGCAGCAGGAGAGGTCTGACCTTGGAGGTGTTAGAAATTAAGTACTGGAGTAGGAGAGACTAAGTCTGCCTCCTGGACCTACCACCTTCTGGCTGAGAACTTTGGGCATGTCACTTAACATCACTGAGCCGCAGTTTTCTCACCTATAACATGGGGACCATAATAGTAGTTATCTTACTTACGTAAGGTTTTGTGAGGAGGACTCAATCAGATAATGCATATAAAGCACAACAAATGCCAGTGTGTGGAATGAATGAAGCTGGGGGTGCTCCTCCTCCTTGGATGAGGGAGTCAGAGGAGATGCTGGCACATACTGGGACCCATTGCAGGGGCTCCAGGCCCTCTAAGTCCTTTGGATCTGACTTCCAAACATAGAAAATAGAAACCAATGCCTTTTAGTAACATATTTATTTAGATATATTGTTTGGAGCCCTTAATTTAAAAAAGGCATTTGTTTCTTTTTTTTTAAACATATATTTTAAAATTTATTTTATTTATATTTATTTTTGGCTGCGTTGGGTCTTCATTGCTGTGTGCGGGCTTTCTCTAGTTGTGGCGAGCGGGGGCTTCTCTTCGTGGTGGTGTGCGGGCTTCTCATTGTAGTGCTTCTCTTGTTGCAGAGCATGGGCTCTAGGTGCGCGGGCTTCAGTAGTTGTGGCACGCAGGCTCAGTAGTTGTAGCACATGGGCTTAGTTGCTCCGTGGCATGTGGGATCTTCCTGGACCAGGAACCCATGTCCCCTGTACTGGCAGGCAGCTTCTTAACCACCAAGGAAGCCCATATTTCTTTCTTTTTTTTTTTTTTAGTCCCATGTATGAACAATTACATGTGATCATCAAATGATGGAAGCATTGTTGAGTTCTAGTTGGTTGAATTTACTTGTCTTCTAGTTGGTCTGAAAATCACTCATTCCTGAGTTATAGCAGCTGTTGGCTGTGAGGCAAGCATATGTGGATTTTATATTTTTCACTGGTTCTGAGTTTTAATTTATTCTAAATTATTATTTGGAGTCTACAATTGAAATGCTCCCAAATATACTGTATTCTTTTAAAATGTAGCTGAAAATATATGACATTTATACAATGATTTATAAAGCTTATTTACATGAATTACAAGGAAATAATGTATGATGCTTACGTACATTTGTGTGTCAGGGAAGGTGAATGTTCATTTTTCTTTAGCCTATATTCTTCAAACTAAGGGTCAAAGCGTTGACTAGTTTGTTTAGTGTGGTTTGTTTTGTTTGTTTTTGAAGGAATAAACATTTTATTTAAGATACTTTTTATACAAAAACAAATATAATTTTGAAGATGGACTATTTTAAACTTTATCATACATTAAAAACTACCAAAAATATTAATAGCAAAAACTTTAAGCACTTTTCTAAAACTACTGCAATTACATGGTTATACACATGTACACCTTTTTCTCTATTTACAATAAACGACTGTCTAATAGACAAGTCAGATTCCATCAGATTTTCTTATAAAACCAGTCTTATAGCAAGAGCAAGTAACTTGTCTGGAGCATGTGTAGTTTAAGAAGACAGAGTAAGAGGAAGCATGTCTATTGCTGAGTTACTCTTCCTTTCACCACAGTCATGAAGTTTGTTTTCTGGATACCAACATTAATTAATTGAAGCAACAATGTTTAGTGTGTGTTTTTTTTCATTTTAACATCTTTATTGGAGTATAATTGCTTTACAATGGTATGTTAGTTTCAGCTTCACAACAAAATGAATCAGTTATATATATACATATGTTCCCATATCTCTTCCCGCTTGAGTCTCCCTCCCTCCCACCCTCCCTATCTCACCCTTCTAGGTGGTCACAAACCACTGAGCTGATCTCCCTGTGCTATGCGGTTGCTAAGGAAGCCCATATTTCTTTCTTTCTTTATATCTTAAAAAAAAGTTTTAATTGGAGTATACAGTAGTTGATTTACAAGGCTGTGTTAGTTTCAGGTGTACAACAAAGTGAATCAGTTATACATATATCCACTCTTTTTCAGATTCTTTTCCCATATAGGTCATTACAGAGTATTGAGAAGAGTTCCCTGTGCTGTACAGTAGGTCCTCATTAGTAATCTATTTTATATATAGCAGTGTGTATATGTCAATCCCAATCTCCCAATTTAGCGCCCCCCCCCCCCCGCTTTCCTCCCTGGTGACCATAAGTTTGTCAAAAGAAGGCATTTGAAAGAAACTCGGGGCTTCCCTGGTGGCGCAGTGGTTAAAAATCTGCCTGCCAACGCAGGGGACACGGGTTCGAGCCCTGCTCCGGGAAGATCCCATGTTCCACAGAGCAACTAAGCCCATGTACCACAACTACTGAGCCTGCGCGCCACAACTACTGAGGCTGCGCGCCACAACTACTGAAGCCTGCGCACCAGAGCCCATGCTCCGAAACAAGAGAAGCCACCGCAATAAGTCCGTGCACCACAATGAAGAGTAGCCCCCACTCGCCGCAGCTAGAGAAAGCCTGTGTGCAGCAATGAAGACCCAACACAGTCAAAACAAAAAAAAGCTTAAAAGAAACTCGTCACTTGTTCTTGGGCACCTAAGAGTAAATAAAAGCACAACGCCTCACTTTCTTAGGTTAAAACTCCAACCACCCTTCTTTGGTGTGCTAACAGTCCCTAATGAGGTCAGGAAAGCAGTGACCACCTCAGGAAGTGCCCTAAGGAGGTTCTTGCGCACAGCCAGGCCCTCTGGTCACTGTGAACACAGCTGGGGAGACCGCATCTGACAGGCTGTGGCCTGGCTTAGAAGAGCTCTGCTGATTTGTGGCTACTTCTTAGGCTGCCATCTTGTGGCAGTTGTTCTGAGGTGAGTCTGTCTGTGGTTAACAGGCTTCCTAACTTCTCCAAAGATCTGCTTCCCTGTGATTTATATAGTACTTGCATATACTTGCAAATGGGGCTCTGGGGTCCTAACTCCAGCTGTAGGAAAAATGAACATGATGATCTCAGGATGGAACCTTGTCCAAGAGGGATGTCCAGGCCAGCACTGGGTGGCAGGTGTCCAGGTGATATGCCCAGGGCAGTGGAGAGGGCAACAGTAAGAGCTACCATTTATTGAGCATTTACTATATACTATGGCTTAGTGCTTCCCATATATTATTTCTTTTAATACTATAACAACAATTCTCTGAGCTAAGCCCTGCTATCTCCATTTTACAGATGAAAAAACTAAGGCATGGAGAGGTTAAGGCACTTGCCCAAGGTTACAGAGCCAGTGTGTGGTAAATTTGGGACTCAAAATAAGGTCTTTCTGACCCAAAGCATGTGCTCTAAGCCCCGCTGTGTGATCATGGGTGGGCTGTAGAGCCACAACGACCTGGGAGCCTGTCCTGGCTCAGCCACTTGGGTTATGTGAGCTTGGCTCAGTCACTTAATCTGTCCCACCCTGTTTCCTCCTCTGCGTGGAGCTTCCTCATGGGGTGATTGAAAGGATTAAATGGGGTAATTGATGTAATTAGCACAGTGCCTGGCACAGATGAGGGCTCAGTAATGTGGGTTTCTTCCTTACACCATTGGGAGGGGAGAAATGGGAGGGGCCGTCTCCCTAGTCAGTCCTCCTACCGTTTCAGCCTCCTTTCCTTCCCCTGGGCTCCACAGGACCCTTTGTACCAACACCAGAAAGTCTTTGATTCCTGACACTTTGGCCCATTTCTCAGTTTAGTCATCTTGGCTGCATGGGAAAGGCAGCACTAGATAATGTAAAGAGCCCTTGACTAGAATTTTAGAGACCTTGGTTCTAGTCCAGTACCAGGTCTGAGACTTGGATGACTTTTGTCTCTCTGGACCTCAGTTTCCCCATCAGTAAAATGGAGGATTTGTCCATATATAGGACCAGTGTGCATATGTAGTCCGTGTGCAGCCACTCCCTGGTTCTTTACCCACTGTAGACATGATAGGCGTGATTAGTCAATTGCAGCATCTTTGTCACTGATCCTGGATGTAGCTGCAGAGCCCTCCCTTACAAGTAGAGGCAATCACTGTCAACTGGTTAGAGCTGAAATGACAAAACCTCTTGGATATTCCTGGAACAGTTAGTTATCTGCTAAGGGTCCTTCCAGCTTTCACTCTACCAATGGAGCCTTTAACGTTCTGAGGGGCAGTGCAAAGAACGTGGGTCTGAAACGAGGGGAGTGGATTCTAGCTCTAGAAATATCACCTAGCAGTTGTGTGACCTTGGGTAAGTGGTTTACACTCTCTGAGTCCTGCTTTCTCATTTGTAAAAAAAGAGTCCTAATGTGCTGTGGCTGTTGGTATGCTGTGAGACCGAAATCACTGCAGCCTCCCTGAAGGCAGGGTCTGGGTCCCTGTCAGTGCTGCACCCTCTGTACCTGGAACAGGATCTGGTTAGCAGGCTCTCCGTGAATTTTTGTTGAATTGAAGCAGAGTAAAATATGAAACCTGTAGAAATGGAAGAAACTACAACCCGGTGAAATACATCTCTAAAGAAGTGGTTCCCAGTCTTTATGGAGCATAAGGCTGATTAGGGAGCCCTTTCAACATGCAGATTCCTGAATCCTAGTGCCGGGAGCTGATCCAGGATGCCTGGGGTGGGACCTAGGAATCCACAGGTTCAACAAGCTTTCCTGGGAATTCTGCTGCAGGTGGTCCAGCATTCACTCTGTGGGAAATGTAGCTCCAGAACTGAGAGGCTCAGAGTAGAATTTGTAAATAGAGAGGCCTCAGTTTGTTGCCAGTTGTTCTCTGGGATTTGAGTTCCCACTTTGGAGTTCCCAGAGCCACTGCATCTGTGAGGGGGTCACCTGGAAGGATGGCTCCCGCCTCTCCTCATTGACTGCCTCCGTGCGAGGCCCAGTCCCCAGCTGGATGATGCTTTTAGGTTTCTACGCTCTGACCTGCGAGGCCCACGTAGAAAGCAGCCAGGTCAGGGGCACTTCTCCTTTTATCTCAAGTACAGTGGGAATGTTGGGGGTCTAGGTTGCCAAGGCTGCTCATCACCAGGTATCCTGTTCAGATCATGTGTCGCTTTACCCAGCTCTGTCCACAAGCCTCAGGCCAGGATCCTTGAGGAAGGGCAGCCAGGAGGCAGGTTGGCTGGGGCTCAGCCAGGGTGCCCCGGTTGTGGTGGTGGTGGTGGTGGTGTGTGTGGGTGTGTGTGTTTGTGTGTGAGTGAGAGAGGGAGAGAGAGGGAAGCGGGAGGGGTGTGTGTGTGGGGAGAGAGAGAGAGACAGAGACAGAGACACTACATGGTTCCCAAAACAACTGAGTGGAAAGTGAAAAACTACCAGATATTTGGGATTTTTTCCTCCATGTTAGTAAACATAGAGATCTTTGCAAACACCCGTGTATTAGATGGAAATTGAAATGTTTCATCCTGATGTTTCCGGGTGTGATAAGGTCGCTTGCAAGTAGGTGACTGGTTACAGCATATCTTTGGATGATACTACTTTACTTCACAGTCACATTCATCCCCGTCATCATCATCATTCAGGCCAAATTCATGAATTATAAAGAGATAGTTGGATTTTTGAGCCCTTGTTAAAAATTCAAAATAAATCCAGTTAAAAAAAAATAATGATCCTTTGCTTTTCCTCCCAGGGTCTTCTTCCCACAGCTAACAAGTTCTGTTAACTTCATGTGCTTCTTATAAGGCTTAAACAAGTTAACACATGAAATGGGCTTACAACTGTGCTATAAATTCTCATAAAATGATGCCCATTTTTCTTTACTACTACTACTGCTACTACAGATATATCCTGTTAACATAAATCCTTCAGGAGCAACCCCTTAATTATTTCAAGCCAGTGGGGAATTCTCTGTCCTACAGTCATTAAATTCTCAGCTAACTGAACTCTTATACTTTAAAAGAGGAGATCTTTGTACCTTTAGTCACTGGGACATGGAGACCTTGCTGGACTCCCTTGCTTTTATAAATAAAGCTTGATGGACACAGCCTGGCTTTCCTCTGGTCTCCTGGGCTCAGAATTCAGAACACCAGCTAGTGATTGTCAGGCCACAGCATGGTACACGGCAAGTGCAAAAAGAGTTGCTCTCTTTTTCTCTTTCTTTTTTTTGTGGTGCACCCTCCCCATTCAGATATTCATCTGTCTCTGCTTCCAGGAATTTTCTCTACTCTCCCTTCTAACTTGCTACACCAAATCTGTCAGGCCCTAAAGAGAAACAAGCAAGACAGAAAAGAGTAAGGATATCCAATGCCTGAGGGCCGCTTTTGCTTAATCTTAAGTTGTTAGTGATGTTCTAGAGAGTTATGATTGTCGTGCAGAATATCTTCCAGAGAAGCCAAGTGTTACCTGGACATTATACTCCAGCGGGACCAGGAAGACTCCAAATCCAGCATAAGGGCCGGTTATGCTCAGCCATTCCTAATTCAACACCCAGCCCGGTCAGAGGCTCTGATCAGCCTCCTTGCTTGGGCTTCCTGCTGCCCTAGCTGCCTCAGCCTGTCTCAGAAGTGAAACCAGACGGCTAGGATGGGTAGTGAGGGAGATCCACAAAAAAACCCCAGGGAAAACTGAGCTCCAGGTCCCACCCACTGCCCCAAACTGCTTCTGAATCGGTTCATCCATGAACAAACCCCGAAATTCCTTTTATCTCCCAATCACTAAGAATCTGATCCTTTATTTAGTCCCGAAACTCGGAAACTAATCTTTTATTTATCTCTACTGTAATCCCACTTCAGGCTATGTATGGAATACACCACTTGGGAACAAACCTCTAGGATTTCAGAAGGACCCTCAGTCAGGGAAGCACAAGGGCTTACGAGGGAAAGTAAAACCAGGGCCAGGATGTTTTGGTTCCATGCGTGAACTAGAGGAAGACATGCCTGATTTGGGCTTGTGTGATGGAGAATGGGCGACAGGCAAGCTCCCTAATCACCAAACCACAGTAGAGGGCCGCATGATGTCAGGCCGCATGATGTCAGGCCCCAGCGAGGCAAGCTGGTTGAAACAATTTCCTGAGCTTCCTTTAACGCGGCCCTCAAGCCAGGGTAAGGAATCAGTGACACACTGAATGGTTCCAGACAGCTGTCTGTCAGCCTGGTTTCACCCTCTCCCAGTGGATGTGAGGCCAAACTACACGGCCAGTGTGGCAGTGAGTGCCAGCCTGCGTGCCCCTCCTCACCCATCCGTCCCAAGCAGGCTGGCTGCCACGGGGGCCCCGAGAGGACTGTCTAGTCTCTCGAGGCCTTCCAGACCACCACCCCACCCCCGCCCCCGAGCCCCTGCTCTCTTTCACTCATCCTTGCATTCAACACATACTTCCTGAGTACCTCTCATGAGTAGCTCGGGGCTGGGGCCGGCCATTTAGTGATGAACAGGGCACTGTCCGTGCCCTTACAGAGCTAATAGACCCTGTGGAGAGATCAGTCAGATGCTGAATAGTCATTTAGGTAAAGTTGTGATGGAAGGAAGGCGAGGGGCCACGTTGCGGGGTTGGGAGTTTTTAATGGGAGAATGTGGTTTGTGCTGGCAGTCAGAGGCTAGGAGGCTGACCGTTGGAGGATGAGCGGAGTTATTAGCAAGGTGCAGAGCTGGGGAATCAAGGAGTGTCTTCACGAATTCCTCCACTCGCTTTGGCTTTTCACCTTCTTCATGCCTCCCTCCAAAACTGAGCTCCTGACTCAGGCCCCAGAGGCATTTAGCATGTGTTTAAAACTCCATTTCTGCAAACTGCCTCTGGGCCTCAGTCCCTGGTATCGTGCTCAGAACCAGCCAGCTGGTCCGTCCCTTCCCAAGTCCCCTTCTGGGGAGGCAGCTGCCCAGTCTTGGTCCTTCTTTCACCAACTCACTCTCTGATGTACTCACACGTCTTTGGTTCACATCCCATGTCAGCTCAGTTCTGCGGGGCTTTCCTGCACCTGCTGGCCCCACAGGGGAGATGGCTCACCTTGTTCACATATTCTCTCTCTCAGGAGTTTGCTTCTTCAGTTCGCCAACCTGCCCTCAGCCAGGGCCGGGCCTTGCTTTAGGTCCAGGCTGAGGGCTAAAGGGGAGTCTGGAAGAAGGCCATGGGGGTGGGGTTTGGGGAAGGCTTCCTGGGAGAGTCAGGCTGAGAAGGAGTTTGTCAGGGGCATTGCTTTTCTTTCCACTTCTCCTACCCCTTTTGCTCTTTCCCATGCATTCTTCACCCTCTACTCTAGCGTGTCATGGATGTTTCCTAGCTTCAGCCTCAAGGGATAGAGCTGGGAGGGCCCTTGGAGATCTAGTCTGACACCTGCCCATTTGACATATGGAGATAGTGAGGTCCGTAGAGGGGGATGGATTTGCACAGAGTCATGCAGCTCAAGGAAACATGATGGCTAGTTTCTTGTATTGTTTCAGAGTCTGTGTGCCTATGACTTACTCCTTCCCAGCCATAAAAGCTTTCTGCAAAGTGTACACCAGTTCTCTCCTCTGAGTGCTGCCCTTCACTGCCCCTCATCACTGCCTGATGCTCTCCAGGGAGGGATTTGCAGGAGTCTCAGTGCCTTCCTGCTTTGGGCAGAGGATCCTGGCAAGTATGTATCCTGGGATCCTCATGGGACTGTCTCCTGGGAGGGTCCCTCTGGGCTGCTGTCCTTCTAGACTTCGCCTGAGACAGTGAAGTTCACTGTTAAGAGCTGTAAGACTTTGGTCACCTGATTTTAACAATCTGTGAACCCCAGTTTTCTCATCTGCAACATGAGGATAACGATAGGGCTAATAGCTTGAATGAGATCATGTTTGAGAAGTCCCTGTTATATAGCAAGTGCCTATCGTCAGTGGCTGCTATTGCAGTTCTCTGTTCAATCCTGACCCAGATAGTCATGGTCAGTGGTCAGGGAAGGCATGGTAGCTTCTGGAATGCTGTGTCCAGAGGTCTGTAGGGAGGGAAAGGAGAGGCAGGTGGACCAGGCCTTTGACAAGGCCTCTGGGAAAGTGAGTCTTCTTCCTCCTACCTGATTTTGATGGATAGATTGGTGGAAGGATGGGAGTGGAATTAGTGGACCACAGGTTAATAAGCAGTAATCTCCTGGAGTCTTTGCCAGTTTGATGGGAAAAGGAAGAAAACTCCAGGAAATGCCCAAAGGCCGCTTCTGATGAGCATGACAAGGACTGATGGTTCAGTCATTGGGTCCTGGCTGTGTTTTCAGTGGTCTCCATGCAGGCTTAGCTTGCAGGGCTTTGAGCCCATGACAGCCTCAGCTTGATGAGTGGATTTAAAAGGAACCCAGCTCAGAACAGAGTTCATGTTAGAGCCAGGTGTCGGGGGAACAGAGTGACAAATGACTCCCTGGCTGTATTCTCTGAACGCACACACCCACTAGCTGATGAACCCATCCAGGGAAGCACATACCCATAAAATGTCCCTTAGAGCAGGGGAAACTGAGGCACAGAGACCTTGAGTGACACTCAATCTGTTAGTTGAGCAGCTTGGACTAGAATCTGAGTTTGTGGATTCATCTTTTCTCCCCTCCTCCTTTTTTTTTTTTTTTTGGTAAGGAATTTGATTTTTATTCTAAACACTGAGAAACTATTATTTGTAAGATGGAGAATGAGATGATACAATTTACATTAAAAAATAGCTTTACTGAAATATAGTTCACATAACATAAAATACCCTTTATTTTTTTCCTTGACTGAATTATAATTCTCTAAAGCTGCCTTTTTTTTTTTTTACATCCTTCCTACAAAATGGAGTTTGCTTCCTGAAACAGTGAACTTTTTGTGAAGCTCACCACGTTCCTCTAAGACTATTTGCTTGGTAAGAAGATAGTGAAGAGATTTTACGACAGAAAACTTACAGCAACCTTGCAGGGAGCTCTACTCAATGCTCTGTGGTGACCTAAATGGGAAGGAAATCCAAAAATAGGGGATATATGTATACATATAGCTGACTGACTTTGCTCTACAGTAGAAACTAACACACTATTGTAAAGCAACTATACTCCAATAAAAATGTAAAAAAAAGAAACCTTGCTTTGCATTCCTATTCCCATCTTCTTGCATTTCATCAGAAGAACCTATACTTCGTCCTCCCTGAACCAAATTATCCTTAAAGAAAAACAAAAGTAAGTAAGGTAAAGGGAACAGCTATTTAAAAGAGTTATATTCCTTTTAACTTTGTTGTATGCTCTATTTTCACACATTTTAAAATGAGATTTAAAAAACTAAACTAATTTGAAGAAAGCCATAAAATGGATTATTGAGTCCTTATAAAAATATAGTATTTTAACAGTGGTGTGTGTGTGTGTGTGTGTGTATGTGTGTTTGTAATTGTCATGCTTAGAAAGCATTCTTTGTGGAAACAAAGTACTGTAAGTTCTTGGTACATAGAGTTTTGAAGAGAAGGTACTTAGGACTGACGTCAGAACTACAAGTCCCAACAGGATTGTCCATCCAGCACAATTTTCTTTCTTCACTGTTAACATTGACCAGTGTGCTACTGTGGTCCTGATTGTCAGCTTCTCCATAGCGTGGTTATCCTGTCCTACAAGATCTCCATTTCCTGCCTCTGCCCAATCCCATCATCCTTGCTGCTCTGTCACTCTGACCAAGGGAAAACAAGTCAGAAAATAATCCTTTTTTAAAAGAACAAATTTGAAAATTCTGTTTTTCTTTCTCAACAACTAGTACAAATGGATGCAGTACCTTCAAACTACATTATATATTCACCAATAGAGTGAAGAAACTAAATCATAATCTGGTGTTTCAAAAGAACTATTTTTTTAAAATTTACTTTTTTAATGGGGTACACTTGCTTTACAATGTTGTGCTAGCTCCTGCTGCACAGCAAAGTGAATCAGCCATATGTATACACATATCCCCTCCTTTTGGATTTTCCTCGCATCCAGGTCACCACAGAGCACTGAGTAGAGTTCCCCATGCTATACAGCAGATCCTCACTAGTTAATCTATGTCGTACCCAGTGGCATGTATATGTCAGTCCCAATCTCCCAATTCATCCCACCCCCTTCCCCCTCCTACAAAAGAACTATTTTTAGATTGTGATTTAACATGGAGAGAAACAAATTCCCCCCCCAAAGGGTTAAAATTGTTGGATTAAAAAGTAAAACATCAAAGAGGAAATAAAAAACTATCTGGAGACAAATGAAAAGATGAAAATGGAAACGCAAGGATCCAAAATCTATGGGACACAGGGACTTCCCTGGTTGTCCAGTGGTTAAGACTCTGCTCTGAATGCAGGGGGCCCAGGTTCGATCCCTGGTCAGGGGACTAGATCCCACATGCCGCAACTAAAGATCCCACATGCCACAATGAAGATCCTGTGTGCTGCAACTAAGACCTGGTGCAGCCAAATAAATAAATATTTTAAAAAACCCCAGCAAAATCTGTGGGACACAGCAAAAGCAGTTCTAATAGGGAAGTTTATAGTGATACAAGCCTACCTCAGGGAACAGGAAAACTCTAAATAGTAACCCATCCTCACACCTAGAGGAACTAGGAAAAGAAGAACAAACAAAACCCAAAGGTAGTAGAAGAAAAGAAATAATACAGTAGGAGAGATAAACAAAATTGATAAACCTATAGCTGGACACATCAAGAAAAGAAGAGAGGGCTTCCCTGGTGGTGCAGTGGTTGAGAGTCCGCTTGCCGATGCAGGGGACACGGGTTCGTGCCCCGGTCCGGGAAGATCCCATGTGCCTCAGAGCGGCTGGGCCCGTGAGCCATGGCCACTGAGCCTGCACGTCCAGAGCCTGTGCTGCACAACGGGAGAGGCCACAACAGTGAGAGGCCCGCATACCGCCAAAAAAAAAAAAAAAAAAGGAGAGAGGGCCCAAATAAAATCGGAAATGAAAAAGGAGAAGATACAGTTGACACCATAGAAATACAAAGTATCATAAGAGATTACTATGAATAATTATATGCCAATAAAATGGACAACCAAGAAGAAACAGATAAATTCCTAGAAATGTACAATCTCCAAAGACTGAATCAGGAAGAAATGGAAAATATGAATGGACCAATTATCAGTAATGAAATTAAATTAGTAATAAAAGAAAAAAAAAACTCCCAACAAACAAAAGTCCAGGATTAGATGGCTTCACTGGTGAATTCTGCCAAACATTTAAAGGAGAATTAAATGCTCATCCTTCTCAAACTATTCCAAAAAATTGAAAAGGAAAGGACCACTTCTCAACTCATTCTATGAGACCAGTATTACCCTGATACCAAAACCAGACAAAGACACTACAAAGAAAAAAAAAAAAAGGAAAATTGTAAGCCAATATCCCTGATGAACATAGATGCAGAAATCCTTAGCAAAGAATTAGCAAACCAAATTCAACCATACTTTAAAAGAATTGTATACCATGATCAAGTGGGAATTATCCAAGGGAAACAAGGATGGTTCAACATCCGCAAATCATTAATGTGATACACCCCATTAAGAAATTGAAGGATAAAAACCATATGATCATCTTAATAGATGTATAAAAAGCCTTTGACAAAATCCAACATTCATTTATGATAAAAATTCTTAACAATGTGGGTATGGAGGCAACACACCTCAACACAATAAAGGCCATATGGCAAACCAACAGCCCAAATCATACTCAACTGTGAAAATCTGAAAGCATTTCCTCTAAGATCAGGAATAAGACAAGGATGCCCACTCTTGCCACTTCTATTCAACATAGTATTGGAAGTCCTAGCCACAGCAATCAGACAAGAAAAAGAAATAAAAGTAATCCAAGTAGGAAAGGAAGAAGTAAAACTGTCACTGTTTGCAGATGACATGACACAGCATATAGAGAATTCTAAAGGTGCCAGCAAAAAACTATTAAAACTAATAAATGAATTCATTAAAATTGTAGGATACAAAATTAATATACAGAAATCTGTTGCATTTCAAATTTTATATATAGAATGGATAAAAAACAAGGTCCTACTGTATAGCACAGAGAACTATATTCAATATCCTGTGATAAACTATAGTGGAAAAGAATATGAAAAAGAGTGTATATATGTGTATAACTGAATCACTGTGCTGTACAGCAGAAGTTAACAAAACATTGTAAGTCAACCATACTTCAATAAAATAATTTAAAAAAAGAAATCTGTTGCATTTCTGTACACTAACAATGAACTATCAGAAAGAGAAATTAAAAGTATCCCATTTACAATTACATCAAAAAATACCTAAGAATAAATCTAATCAAGGAGGTGAAAGAGTTGTACTCAGAAAACTATGAGACACTGATGAAAGAAATTGAAGATGACACAAACAAATGGAAAGATATAATATGTCATGGATTAGAAGAATTAATGTTGTTAAAATGTCCGTACTAGCCAAGGCAATCTACAGATTTAATGCAATCCTTATCATACCCATAGCAATTTTAACAGAACTAGAACAAATAATTCTAAAATTTGTATGGTAACACAAAAGACCCTGAAAAGCCAAAACAATCTTGAAAAAGAAGAACAAAGCTGGAGGTATCACACGCCCTGATTTCAAACTATACCACAAAGCAACAGTAATCAAAACAGTGTGGTACTGGCATAAAAACAGACATGAAGATCTATGGTGAGGATATGGAGTAAAGGGAATCTTCATGCACTGTTGGTGGGAATGAAACTTGGTGCATCTACCATGGAAAACAGTATGGCAGTTCCTCAAAAAATTAAAAATGGAACTGTCATATGATCCAGCAATTTCACTTCTGGTTTTTTTCTGAAGTAAATATAAACACTAATTTGAAAAGATATATGCACCCATATATTCATTGCAGCATTATTCACAATAGCCAAGATATGGAAACAACCTAAGTGTCCATCAATAGATGAATTGAAAAAGAGGTGATATATGTATTACTCAGCCATAAAAAGAATTAAATCTTGTCGTTTGCTACAACATGGATAGACCTAGTGGGTATTTTGCTAAGTGAACTAAGACAAAGACAAATATTGTATGATCTCACTTACGTGTAGAATCAAAAATCAAATAAGAGTAACAAAGCAGAGTCATAGATACAGAGAACAAAGAGGTGGTTGTTAGAGGGGAGGATGGTGGGAGATGCGTGAAATAGGTGAGGGAAATTAAGAGGTACAAACTTCCAGTTAAAAAATAAATGAGTCACGGGGATGAAATGTGCAGTGTGCAGAATATAGTCAATAATAATGGAATATCTTTGTATGGTGACAGGTGGTAACTAGACTTAACATGGTGATCATTTTGAAAAGTATGGAAATATCCAATCACTGTTTTGTGCACCAGGAACTAACATAGTGTTGTAGATCAATAATACTTCAGAAACAAACAAGCAAACTCATAGAAAAAGATCAGATTTGTGGTTACCAGAGGTAAGGGGTGTAAGGAGGGGGATTTGGATGAAGGTGGTCAAAAGGTACAAACTTTCAGTTTTAAGACAAATCAGTACTAGAAATGTAATGTGCAACATGATGAATATAATGAACACTGCTGTGTGTTATATGTGAACGTTGTTAAGAGAGGAAATTTTGAGTTCTCATCACAACAAAAAATGTTTTTTCAAAAAAAAATGTTTTTTCTTTTTCTCTAATTTTGTTCATGAGATGATGGATGTTCACTAAACCTACTGTGCTAATCATTTCATGATGTATGTAAGTCAGATCATGCTGTATACCTTAGATTTATGCAGTGCTGTATGTCATTATATCTCAATAAAACTGGAAGAAAAAATATAAATAAAACAAATCCTTTCCATTGTTCATTTTCTATCCTTTTCTGTGTATGTGTGCAACATAATTATATCTATCTATCTATACTGCAAAATGATCACCACAGTAAGTCTAGTTAACATCCATCACCACACAGAGTTACACATATTTTTTCTTGTGCTGGGAACTTTTAAGATCTACTTCTTAGCAACTTTCAAATATATAATACAGTATTGTTAATAGTCACCATGCTGTACACCACATCTCCAGGACTTATTTATTATATAACTAGAAATTTGTACCTTTTGATGTCCTTTACCAAAAACCCTTCCCCCCTTGCCTGCCTCTGGCAACCACCAACCTGTTATGTGTATCTATGAGTTTCTTTACTTTTTCTTAGATTCTGCGTATAAGTAAGATCATATAGTATTTGTCTTTCTCTGACTTATTTCAATTAGCATAATGCCCTCAAAGTCCATCCGTGTCACAAATGGAAGAATTTCTTCCTTTTTTAAATGGCTGAATAATATTCCTTATATATGCGTGTATATATCACATTTTCTTTTTTTTTTTTTTTTGCGGTACGCGGGCCTCTCACTGTTGTGGCCTCTCCCATTGCGGAGCACAGGCTCCGGACGCGCAGGCTCAGGGGCCACGACTCACGGGCCTAGCTGCTCCGCGGCATGCGGGATCCTCCTAGACCGGCGCGCGAACCCGTGTCCCCTGCATCGGCAGGCGGACTCAACCACTGCGCCACCAGGGAAGCCCTTTCTTTTTTTTTTAAATTGAAGTATAGTTGATTTACAATATAGTGTTAGTTTCAGGTATACAGCACAGTGATTTAGTTGTGTGTGTGTGTGTGTGTGTGTGTGTGTGTATTCCTTTTCAGATTCTTTTCCCTTATAGGTTATTACAAAATACTGAGTATAGTTCCCTGTGCTATACAGTAGGTCTTCGTTGGTTATCTATTTTATATATAGTAGTTCGTATCTGTTAATTCCAGACTCCCAATTTATCCCTCCTCCCACCCCCTTTCCCCTTTGGTAACCATAAATTTGTTTTCAACATCTGTGCATCTCTGCGTCTCTTTCTATTTTGTAAATAAGTTCATTATTGGGAGTATTTTTTTTTGGCCATGCTGCATGGCTCGTGGGATCTTAGTTCCCTGACCAGGGATCAAACCCCTGCCCCCTGCAGTGGAAGCACAGAGTCCTAACCACTGGATGACCAGGGAATCCCCATCATTTGTATCATTTTAAAATTAATTAAATTAAATTAACTTTTATTTTTTTGGCTGTGCTGCGTGGCTTGCAGGATCTTAGTTCCCTGACCAGGGATTGAACCTGGGCCATGGCAGTGAAAGTGTCAAGTCCTGACCACTGGACTGCCAGGGAATTCCCAATGTATCATTTTTTTTAGATTCCACATATAAGCGATATCATATGATATTTGTCTTTGTCTGGCTTACTTCACTTAGTATGATAATCTGTGTTGCTACAAATGGCATTATTTCATTCTTTTTGTTGGCTGAGTAATATTCCATTGTATACAGGTACCACATCTTCCTTATCCATTCATCTGTTGATGGACATTTAGGTTGCATCCACGTCTTTGCTTTTGTAAATAGCGCTGCTATGAACATTGGGG
Organism: Delphinapterus leucas; assembly: GCF_059928025.1. Taxonomy (NCBI): domain Eukaryota; kingdom Metazoa; phylum Chordata; class Mammalia; order Artiodactyla; family Monodontidae; genus Delphinapterus; species Delphinapterus leucas. The sequence goes on along the minus strand of NC_143132.1, from coordinate 130,392,684 downwards.
TGCATGTAGTTTTTCGAATTATGGTTTTCTCTGGATATATGCCCAGGAGTGGGATTGCAGGAGCATATGGTAGCTCTATTTTTAGTTTTTAAAGGAACCTCCATACTTCTCTCCATGGTGGCTGTACCATTTTACATTCTCACCAACAGTGTAGAAGGGTTCCTTTTTCTCCATGCTCTCGCCAGCATTTATTATTTGTAAACTTTTTGATGATGGCCATTCTGACTGGTGTGAGGTGACACCTCGTAGTTTTCATTTGCATTTCTCTAATAATTAGTGATGTTGAGCATCTCTTCATGTGCCTTTGGCCATCTATATGTCTTCTTTGGAGAAGTGTGTACTTACCTTTTTTTTTTTTTTTTTTTTTTGCGGTACGCAAGCCTCTCACTGTTGTGGCCTCTCCCGTTGTGGAGCACAGGCTCCGGACGCGCAGGCTCAGTGGCCATGGCTCACGGGCCCAGCCGCTCCGCGGCATGTGGGATCTTCCTGGACCGGGGCACGAACCCGTGTCCCCTGCATCGGCAGGTGGACTCTCAACCACTGCACCACCAGGGAAGCCCTGAGAAGTGTGTATTTAGATCTGCTGCCCTTTTTTTTTTTGAACAGAGACCAGGAGAAACAGGTTTATTTGGACTGAGAGCTGGAGAGTGAGAGGAGGACCTGAGATAGCATACTGAGCTAAGGGGTAGAGATCAGTTTCCAAAATGGCAGTCAGAGCTCATCAGACAAATGGACTCCACTTCCCAGCAGCCTTGCAGTGAGTGCAATCAATAAAAGGCCTGCTGGGAAATGTTTATTTGCCACTAAATCACCGAAGCATGCCACAATTACAAGAAAGGTACAGGTTGTCTTTTCCTTTCCATAATTAAATTTCCACAGCATCTCCCCAATCATGAGTATTACAAAAGAAAGTAAAAAAATCACATTTTACAGATCTTAGACTTGTCTTCAGCATTTAGCTCAAATCTCACCATCTTCAAAAAATAGTTCTGCAAAATTCACCAGCTAAAAGTTGTATCCAAGCAGTGGGAGGACGGCCTTTGCTAGCCCATGGCAATTCTTTTCACAGCAGAGTGAGGCTTAGATTGCAGGGGTGGCGGGGGGAGGGACACAAGGGCTAATTTCCCCCAGTACAAGATGGCATCTGAAGCTTGATGGGAGAGCAGAACTAGAGAGACTTGAGGGAAGGGTCCAGGCCTTGTATTCAGTCAGAGTCACTGCTGGAAGAGCAGGAGGAGGAGAAGGAATGCTTGCCATGTTTGTGGTGTTTCTGCTTCTTTTTATGAGCTTTTTTCATTTTCTTTTGCATCTTCTTGTCAATCACCATTCCTGGTCCAACCATGCCAGGAGCCAATGTATTCACAGGACACATACCAGGGGCAGGTGGTGGGTATGGAGGGGGATAGGGACCTGAGGGTTGGCATCCTGGATACCCTGGTTGTGGCACAGGATGACAGGGCCCACCAGGGGGAAAGGCTGGATTCCCCTGGGGTGCTCCTGGGGGAGTGGGAAAGGGGCCTGGAGGAAAGGTAGGGGTGGCAGGTGGTGGATGGGCAGGATTGCAACCTCCAGGGTACCCGACGTTGGGGGTGTGTGGATATGGCCCTGGCTGCCCGGCATTGGGATTCCATATGTTCAGGTATTTCCTCCAGCCCAGGAATGGAAAAGGAAGGAAACTGAGGAATCCAGGCATCCCGTCACCTCTACACCACTGTTTGGGCGGACTCCTGCTGCCCCTTTTTTGATTGGGCTGTTTGTTTTTTGATGTTGAGCTGTATGAGCTGTTTGTATATTTTGGAGATTAACCCCTTGTTGGTCGCTTCATTTACAAATATTTTCTCCCATTCTGTAGGTTCTCTTATCATTTTGTTTATGGTTTCCTTTGCTGTGCAAAAGCTTTTAAGTTTAATTAGGTCCCATTTGTTTATTTTTGTTCTTATTTCCATTACTCTAGGAGACAGATCCAAAAAGATATTACTATGATTTATGTCAAAGAGTGTTCTGCCTATGTTTTCCTCTAGGAATTTTATAGTATCTAGTTTTACATTTAGGTCTTTAATCCATTTTGAGTTTTTGTGCATGGTGTTAGACAGTGTTCTAATTTCATTCTTTTGCATGTACTGTTCAGTTTTCCCAGCACCACTTATTGAAGAGGCTCTTTTCTCCATTGTATGTTCTTGCCTCCTTTGTCATAGACTAGTTGACCATAGATGCATAGGTTTATTTCTGGGCTTTCTATCCTGCTCCATTGATTTATATTTCTGTTTTTGTGCCAGTACCATACTGTTTTGATTACTGTAGCTTTGTAATGTAGTCTGAAGTCAGGTAGTGTGATTCCTCCAGCTTCATTTTTCTTTCTCCAGATTGCCTTGGCTATTTGGGGTCTTTTGTGTTTCCATACAAATTAAAACTCTTTTTGTTCTAGTTCTGTGAAAAATGCCATTGGTAATTTGATAGAGATTGCATTGACTGTAGATTGTCTTCTGTGGTATAGTCATCTTGACAACATTGATTCTTCCAATCCAAAACATGGCATATCTTTCCATCTGTTTGTGTCATTATATCACATTTTATTTATCCATTCCTTATTTTTTTTTAAATTTTTACCTTTTTTTAAAACATCTTTATTGGAGTATAATTGCTTTACAATGGTGTGTTAGTTTCTGCTTTGTAACAAAGTGAATCAGTTATACATATACATATGTTCCCATATCTCTTCCCTCTTGCATCTCCCTCCCTCCCACCCTCCCTATCCCACCCCTCTAGGTGGTCACAAACCATTGAGCTGATCTCCCTGTGCTATGTGGCTGCTTCCCACTAGCTATCTGTTTTACGTTTGGTAGTGTATATATGTCCATGTCACTCTCTCACTTTGTCACAGCTTACCCTTCCCCCTCCCCATATCCTCAAGTCCATTCTCTAGTAGGTCTGTGTCTTTATTCCCGTCTTACCCCTAGGTTCTTCATAACATTTTTTTCCTTAGATTCCATATATATGTGTTAGCATATGGTATTTGTTTTTCTCTTTCTGACTTACTTCACTCTGTATGACAGACTCTAGGTCCATCCACCTCACTACAGATATCTCAATTTTGTTTCTTTTTATGGCTGAGTAATATTCCATTGTATATATGTGCCACATCTTCTTTATCCATTTATCCAATGATGGACACTTAGGTTGCTTCCATGTCCTGGCTATTGTAAATAGAGCTGCAATGAACATTTTGGTACATGACTCTTTTTGAATTATGGTTTTCTCAGGGTATATGTCCAGTAGTGGGATTGCTGGGTCATATGGTAGTTTTATTTTCAGTTTTGTAAGGAACCTCCATACTGTTCTCCATAGTGGCTGTATCAATTTACATTCCCACCAAAGCCCAGAGATAAACCCATGTACATATGGTCACCTTATCTTTGATAAAGGAGGCAAGAATATACAGTGGAGAAAAGACAGCCTCTTCAATAAGTGGTGCTGGGAAAACTGGACAGATACATGCAAAAGTATGAAATTAGAACACTCCCTAACACCATATACAAAAATAAACTCAGAATGGATTAAAGACCTAAATATAAGGCCAGAAACTATCAAACTCTTAGAGGAAAACATAGGCAGAACACTCTATGACATAAATCACAGCAAGATCCTTTTTGACCCACCTCCTAGAGAAATGGAAATAAAACCAAAAATAAACAATTGGGACCTAATGAAACTTAAAAGCTTTTGCACAGCAAAGGAAACCATAAAGCAGACCAAAAGACAACCCTCAGAATGGGAGAAAATATTTGCAAATGAAGCAACTGACAAAGGATTAATCTCCAAAATTTACAAGCAGCTCATGCAGCTCAATAACAAAAAAAACTAACAACCCAATCCAAAAATGGGCAGAAGACCTAAATAGACATTTCTCCAAAGAAGATATACAGATTGCCAACAAACCCATGAAAGAATGCTCAACATCATTAATCATTAGAGAAATGCAAATCAAAACTACAATGAGATATCATCTCACACCGGTCAGAATGGCCATCATCAAAAAATCTAGAAACAATAAATGCTGGAGAGGGTGTGGAGAAAAGGGAACCCTCTTGCACTATCCATTCATTATTGACAGACATTAAGGTTGTTTTAATATTTTGCCTATTCTGAATAACGTTGCAATGAACATGGGGTGCATATATCTTTTTGAGTTAATGTTTTTATTTCCTTTGGATAAATACCCAGAAGTGGAATTGATGGATCATATGATAGTTCTGTTTTTAAGTTTTTGAGGAACCTCATACTGTTTTCCACAGCGGCTGCACCAATTTACATTCCCACCATGCATGAAGGTTCTCTTTACTCCACATCTTCACCAACAATTGTTATGTGTTGTCTTTCTGATTATAGCCATTCTGACAGATGTGTGTGGTTTTGATTTGTATTTCCCTGATGTCTAGTTTATGTTGAACACCTTTTCACACACCTGTTGGCCATCTGTGTGCCTTCTTTGCAAAAATGTCTTTTCAGATCCTCTGCTCATTTTTTTTTTTTTTTCCTGCGGTACGCAGGCCTCTCACTGTTGTGGCCTCTCCCGTTGGAGAGCACAGGCTCCGGACGCGCAGGCCCAGTGGCCATGGCTCACGGACCCAGCCGCTCCATGGCATGTGGGATCCTCCCGGACCGGGGCACGAACCTGTGTCCCCTGCATCGGCAGGCGGACTCTCAACCACTATGCCACCAGGGAAGCCCCTCTGCTCATTTTTTAATTGAAAACAATCTTTTGCTATTGAGTTGTATGAGTTCTTTATATATTTTGGATATTAGCCCCTTATCAGATACATGACTTGCAAATATTTTCTCCCACTCTGTAGGTTGTGTTATCATTTTGTATATGGTTTCCTTTGCTGTGCACAAGCTTTTTAGTTTGATTAGGTCACATTTGCTTATTTTTGCTTTTGTTTTCCTTGCCTGAGGAGACAGATTCAAAAAATATTGCTAAGAATGATGTCAAAGAGCAAACTGCCTATGTTTTCTTCCAGGAGTTTTATGATTTCAGGCAGGTCTTACATCTAAGCCTTTAATCAATTTTGAGTTTATTATTGTATATGGTGTGAGAAAGTAGTCCAGTTTGAATCTGTAGCTGTCCTGTTTCTTCAACACTATTTATTGAAGAGGCTGTCTTTTCCTCATTGTATATTAACTGACGGTATAAGTGTGGATTCATTTCTGGGCTCTCTATTCTGTTCTATTGATCTACACGTCTGTTTTTTGCTAGTACCACAGTGTCAAAGAGCAAACTGCCTATGTTTTCTTCCAGGAGTTTTATGATTTCAGGCAGGTCTTACATCTAAGCCTTTAATCAATTTTGAGTTTATTATTGTATATGGTGTGAGAAAGTAGTCCAGTTTGAATCTGTAGCTGTCCTGTTTCTTCAACACTATTTATTGAAGAGGCCGTCTTTTCCTCATTGTATATTAACTGACGGTATAAGTGTGGATTCATTTCTGGGCTCTTTATTCTGTTCTATTGATCTACACGTCTGTTTTTTGCTAGTACCACAGTGTATGCTTTGCAGTATAGTTTGAAATCAGGGAGCATACTTCTAGCTGTGTTCTTCTTTTTCAAGATTGTTTTAGCTTTCCAGTTTCTTTTGTATTTCCATACAAATTTTAGAATTATTTGTTCTTGTTCTGTGAAAGTTGACATTGGAATTTTGATAGAGATTGCATTGAATCTTTATTTTATTTATTTATTTTTTAAAGAATGACTGTTTCAATTACAGCAGCTTTTATTATCTTTTAAAATTTTTTAATATTTATTTATTTTATTTCTGGCTGTATCGGGTCTTAGTTGCGGCATGCTGGATCTTTGTTGTGGCATGCTGGATCTTTTCGATGGGGCACGTGGGCTTCTCACTAGTTGTGGTGTAGGGGCTTCTTTCTAGTTGCAGCACACGGGCTTAGTTGCCCCGTGGCATGTGGGATCTTAGTTCCCTGACCAGGGATCGAACCTGCGTCTGCTGCATTGGAAGGCAGATTCTTTACCACTGGACTACCAGGGAAGTCCCAGCAATGTCTTTCGATATGAAAAAATTTCATCCCTACTTCAAAATACATACAAAAATGAAGTCCTAAGAAATTAGGTATCTAAATTGGAAAAAAATTTAAACCATTAGCAGAGAGTGTAGGAAATATCTTTTTGAGCTTTCTTGGGAAAGATTTTTAAAACTGACCCAAAAAGTAGAGACCATAAAAGACTGTGAAATTTCACCGTATGAGAATTATAAGGGCATGTACAATTAGACAAGTTAAAAAACAAGCAGCACACTGGAAGAAAGTATTTATAAGCTATAAAACATAAAGGATTAGTAGCTTGAATATACAAAAATTTTCAAATGAATAAAGAATAGTCTCATAGGTCTAATAGAAAAAAAGAGTTAAGGATATAAACTGACAATAAGCAGACATGAATATATCAATGAACAGATTTCTACTCAGTTGTATAAAGGAAGTATAACTTCTTCATTTATATAATTGACTTCATCTTCCTCCTGAGCCTCCACCTCATTGGTATGGGGGATTTGGAGTTGGGGGTTGGGGAATAGGTACACTGTAAACTTTCCAGATAAGTGAATCTCAGACATTTTTGGTTCTCATTCATCTTCAGATAACACAGGCACCTTTTTGTAAATGTTTCCCGTTTGGATTCTCTCCTCCTTTCCTTGCTTCTCCTTAGGATGGTGGCTGGGAACATGGTAGGTGGCGATTAGCCAATCTGAGTACCATCCTCCATCTTATTTTTCCCAGATTCTTAAATGGGAAGCAAGGAAAAAACCTGCCTTTTCTTGGCCTTTGCTTCAGCTAATGCTAAGGATTTTTACTCATAGAAGCTGAAAGTCATGATACATGTGAGTGATGAATGCTTACATTCTCTATTCTGTCCCTCTTTTATTTTACACATCCTACTCTTGGGTAAGAGTGGCCTTTTTCCTCTTTCCATTCTCATCCAGTTAGGACTCCTCAGTCCTCTCTGCATGATGATTTCTATTAAAATTCTATGTTCAGTCTTCCAAACATTGCTGTTGATATTTAAAGGTTGCTTAAGAAATTAAATGTAACTTTTCTGTCTGCAGAAAAATTGATTCTCATGACACTTGCCTAATGACTCCAGGCTGAAAGCTAACCTCTTTAATCTGGGTTGTATCTGTCCTCCCCGCCGAAAAGATTAAAGCCATTAGACTTGATGGGTGATAAGTTGAAAGACAGTAAGACTTACAATGTATGAAAATATATCTGATGAATGGATAAAGAAGATGTGGTACATATATATAATGGAATATTACTCAGCCATAAAAAGGAATGAAATAATGCCATTTGCAGCAACATGGATGCAACTAGAGATTATCATACTAAGTGAAGTCAGAAAGAGAAAGACAAATATCATATATCACTTATATGAGGAATCTAAAACATGACACAAATGAACCTAAGTGTGAAACAGAAACAGAATCACAGACATACAGAACAGACTGGTGGTTGCCAAGGGGGAAGGGGTTGGGGGAGGGATGGAGTGGGAGGTTGGGGTTAGCAGATGTAAGCTTCTATATATAGAATGGATAAATAACAGGTCCTACTGTAAAGCACAGAGAACTATATTCAAGATCCTATGATAAACCATAATGGAAAAGAATATTAAAAAAAGAAGGTATATATATATATATATATATATATATATATAGTTAAAAAAATTATTTATTTGGTTGTGCCGGGTCTTAGTTGCCGCAGGTGGGCTCCTTAGTTGCAGCACATGGGTTCCTTAGTTGTGGCATGCATGTGGGATCTGGTTCCCTGACCAGGGTTCGAACCCGGGCCCCCTGCATTGGGAGCGTGGAGTCTTAACCACTGTGCCAGCAGGGAAGTCCCTATATATGTATAATTGAATCACTTTGCTGTACAGCAGAAATTAACACAGCATTGTAAATCAACTATACTTCAGTTAAAAAAGAGAAAATATAAATGAAATTGCTTTAAAAAATATTATTCTCATTACATGTGAAAAATAGCACTGTCTTACCAGTAGCTAGGAAATTGCAAATTTAAAAAATGAGATACCACTGGCAAACAGTTTAAAGTTTGGTGAAAGACTGCTAGAGGCTGTTTAAACTGTTGCAACCACCCAAGAGAACAATTGGCACTATGAAGAAAACTGTAAATGTATATATTATGCCACCCGTCAATACAACTTCTAAGTATACTTCCTAGAGGAACTCTTCCTCAGTTGCATAAGATGACAAGTGTGAGGATATTCACTGCAGTTTCGTTTGTAATACTAAAAACTACGCAAATATCCATTAATAAATTAACAAATAAAATATGGTATATTCATATGATGGAAACAAAAACCTTTAGGAGAAATGAACCATATATATATCTATAAGTGATGATTTCAAAAATAACTGAGGAAAAATGTGAACTGAAGAATATAATGCCAGTTATAAAAATTTAATTGTTCACAAAACAACATAAACATTGATTATTTATATCTCCATACATGTAGCATTCATGTATTGACTAGAATGATACCCCCCAAATTCGTGATGTTATGAGAATCCTCTGGGAATGGGCAGCAGGAAATGGGGATCAAAGGATATGACTACATTATCTTTAATAATTTCTTTACAGTAAAAAAGACTTTAAAGAAATAGTACTAAGAAGTAACAGCTGCCAAGTCTGGGTGATGGGCTCATGAGCATGAAAAAATGCTCAATAATAAATTAGACCAGGGAATTCCCTGGTGGTCCAGTGATTAGGACTCTGCACTGCTGAGGGCCTGGGTTTGATTCCTGGTTGGGCAAGTAAGATTCCACAAGCTGGAATGTCCACGATGTGAAGCTGAGTGTGTCCTCGCGTGTAGCAGTTCTTCTTATCACCCCCATGGGGAAATCAAGGCAAAGCCTAGACTGCCATGAAATTAAAAATTAGCCATTTGATTGTTAAAGTACAGGGGAATATGGCATTGTACAAACTGTTTCTTTAAGGAAAAAAATCATAGCTTCCCCTTTCCTCCTTCCATTAAATATTGCTTTCACTCATTTTTTCGTTGTATTTTTAGAAATATTTCCAAAAAGTCCAGTGTATTACATTTGTGCCATTTATTCATTTATTTATTCAATGTGCATTTATCTTGACTGACCAGCTCTGGGGAAAAGTGTTAGGAAAGCAAGAAGAAAGGAAAAATGAAAGTCGGTGATCAGACTTCATTTAAATATTCAAGACCTATATGAAGAAAATTATAATTTCTTTACTGCCAGTTAAAGACCAGAATAAATGGAGATGAACATCAAGATAAAAAGAACCAGTATCTTGTGGTGGACAGTGTGATGCACCAACCAGAATCTTCTTCAGTGAGAGTTGTTTCCATAACTGGCTTCAGCTATTATCCCCTTTATAAACTGTCTCCAGTGAGGAAAGCTGCCTTGCCCAGAGCCATGGCCCTTCTCTGGTTTCTCACACCGAAAGACTGATGGATGAGGGAATTGGGCTATTTCAACCTAACCTGGGACAGCTCTGACCAGCCATTCTAACTCCAGAGCTCCCGGTGAGGTTGGCTGAGGCTGTTGCTCAACCTCCTGTACCTCGTCTTCTCTCTCTGACTACTACTGTTTACTTTGCTTCTCTTTCACAAGGATCTTCTTAATAAATATTGTGCATGCTAAAAAAAAATCAGAAGCATTTCAGAGGACACTGCGGAGGTCATACAGGTAAAACTACAATTACAAAAGGAAGGAAAAAACCTGGAATGGAGAGAAAGAAGAGATGCATGGGAAGGTGATGAAAAAGGGGATAAACTGGAAAAAAATTGAGGTGAGTTTGAGGCAAGAGTAGCGGTGAAACAAGAAAAATGGAGTTGGCTGAAGGTGACAGAGGTGGAAGAAACAGCTCATGCAAGGGATCTAAACATCCATGGTTGGCTATATGTGGTCTACCCTTGTGAAAAGTCCTTACCAGAATCTACTTTTGTAAAAAAATCTTTTTGCCGCTATCGATCAAGGCATTTTGCTTAAAAAAAAAAACCGCAACAAAAACCAAAAACTAACAAAACCAAAATAAAAAGCGCAGCTGCCCACTGTCCATGAATGAAGATGCTGCATCTCTGAGCGGTGGCATGGGCTCAAAGTGAGTCTAGGTAGATCACTAAGTGCTGGAAGCTGGGTGCAAGGAATTGTGGGAGGCAGTTCATTCCGGGATCAGGCATTTTCCGCCCTTGAGCAGAGGACCATGAGAGGGCGTTGGGGGCGCTCGTAGGACCCGGACAAGGAGAGGGAGGTAGAGGTTGGAGTGGTGGGTCGGGGAAGGGCTCCGGAAGGTGCAAGTACAGGTTGTCGTCGTGGTGAGGAGAGCCTCTCTCTGGACTGGGGTTGGGCGCCCGAGGCCAGAGCTCTGGGAGGAAGTCCTGCGCGCTGGGGCCTGACACCCTTGCGGCGGGGCTGCGGAGCCCTGTGACGTAGCCGGCTTCAGCATCCATCCCAGGCGGCAGGAACTCGGCGTCCGCGTCCTCCTTGTTGGCCTCTTCTTGGCAGGCGATCTCTGGGACAGCTGCGCACAAGAATCCCGGCTCCAGGGCCATGTACTCCCCTGGAGAGCTCAGGAAAGCGGCCCGTTCCAGGCCCTGTCCCCACGGGCCTTCCACACCCGAGCCCAGGAGGGCCTCGGGGACCAGCATGAGGATGTGATCTCCGAGAGACACTTGCAGCACGGACGTGGGCTTGGGCTCCAGCAGCACGTCGACGTGGTCCAGGGGCAGGTGCAGGCCACAGCCGGCGGGCAGGACCACCATGGAGGTTAGCGCGCCCTTGGCCAGGGGCTCAGGCACGTTGTCCAGGCTGGGCACCGCCTCAGCTTCGGGTTCCTCCGTTCGATGGCGCTTACCAGGGCCAGGTCCTCCGGGCTGCGGCCCCCACCAGCCCGCAGGGTAGGCGATGGGGCTGCGGGGCCGGCTGCCAATCACCTTGACCGACGGACCTGCGGGCGGCGGTCCCAGAGCCTGGCAGAGGGCGAGGAGGCGCTGGGTCCTGCACGCTGTGACGGGTCTCGATGACAGGTGAGGCAAGCTGGGACGGGCCGGATGGGGCGCAGGACAGCGCGATGCGGTTCGAGTCCTCGGAGCTCTGGGGTCACCTCCCGAGAGTACCGCAGTCCAGGTTTCTAGCGGAGCTGCGTCTGCAGCTGGGTTGGGCCTTGGGCGTTGGAATCTTCAGCTCTTCACGCTGACCCCTATGCGCGCTGGATGATTAACAACATGGGATGTCATGTGACCTGCGGCTGCCGGGAAGTCTCAGTGTAAGCCCCGCCTTCTGCCAGAGGTAGGATCGGATCAGCGTTAGTGCAATGCAGTAGCGGGAGAGTTTTGTTTTTTTTTTAAACGAAAGTGTAGCATAATACTCCTTGGGTGCCCGTATGCGGCCCAGTGGCCTTTATTACTTTTATTCTTGGGAAAATATCCAAAATACAATCTCATCAACTGCTTGCTTACTTTTAGAAGTAGCTTATGTCCAATGTCTTCTAAGATTTTCCATGAGGCTATGAAAAGCCTTTATCCCATCACCAGTCACTCCTTCCCAACCCCACCCACAAGGTTCTTGAAATTCTTTTCACCCAGGAGACAAATTAGAAATGCAATTTTTCTTCGGTAAAAAAACTTGAAAATATTCAAGTGAAATGGACTGATTGCAGTTTTTGTTGTTGTTTCTGGAGACCAGTATGTGGTAATTATTAATAACAGTACGGAAATTTTATCATGAAGTTAGCCTTTGTCTTTAAACTTGCTGTCTGACGTGTTATAATGAGTGTTTAGAAAGTTAGTTTATTCACTTCTCATTAGTGAAGGTCAGAGGAGAGAAGGAAATTTTACAAAATTAAACACCTGGGTTGTGTTGGACTTGGGAATTAAATACAGACATGTTTAACTTTAAAACAGAGATCTTTGACATTTTACCTATACGCTTATGGCAAAAAACCTAGATGTGGAATTGCTGGGTAGTAGTGTGTGGCACTGTAACAATAGGAGATAAAGCCAGACTGCTTTCTTAAATAGTTGTCCTAATTTATATTTCTGTGAGCAGTGGGTAAGTGTTCCCTTTCCACCACATCCTTGCCAACACTTAGTATGGTTAGATTTCTAAGCATTTTCCAATCTGATGGTATTTCATCATTTATTTATACTGTATTTCTCTGATTACTTATAAGGTTGATCATGTTTTCATATGTATTGGCCACTTGTGTAACATCTGTGTAGTATGTGTTTATGTCTTTTGCCCATTTTTGGATGTTACTGAATTTTGGAACTTCTTTTATATTTATGTGTGTTGAAATTATCTTTTCCCATTTTGTGGCTTGTTTGTATTCACATTCTTTATAGTGCCTTTTGATAAACAGAATTTCTTAACTTTAATATAGTTTCAGATGTATTAGTTTTGTTCTCTATGCTTTGTAAGTTTTGTGTATTGTTTAAGAAATACTCCCTATTCCAAGATAATTTTTATATCTTCCGAATATTTAAATCTTCGCTTTTCAAAATTTAAACTCTTTATCCAAATCCAGATTTAAAAATGATTGTTTTCTATGGATGAGACAGTGATTCAATTTCAATTTTTTCCTCATTGTGCATGTTGACCCAATTCTTTTATTGAAAAGTGCTTTCCTGGGACTTGCCTGACAGTCTGTTGGTTAAGACTCTGTGCTTCCACTGCAGGGGACACGGGTTTGATCCCTGGTCGGGGAACTAAGATCCCACAAGCTGCGCAGCATGGCCAAAAAAAAAAAAAAATCTTTTCTCTTTGAACTGCATCATTTCCTGGGTTACATACTTTTTGGTTTACGTGTGGATATGTTTTTCATCTATTATGATGCACTGATTTAATTGTCTAACCAGAAGCAGTTTCACACAATTAATACTTTTAATACATTGTTTGCAATATTTAACATATAATAATACAATACTAATTACATTAGTATACTTTCATAATAAGTTTTTTAGTCGACAAAATCTTTGTTTATGACCGTTTTTGAAAAATGGATTTATTAAGCAAAGAATTCCTGGTCAAAACACTTGTTTTCTAGCAGTACTGCTATTATTCCACTGTTTACTGTCTTCCATTGCTGTTTCTGAGAAGTCAGTTGTCTGACTGAATTGCCTTTTTATTGTAGTTGTCTTTTCTTTCTGCTTATAAAAAATATTCTCTTTGGATTTGGTGTTTTGTGGGCTTATAGTAGTCTGTCTAAATGTGTATTTTTAAAAATTTATCAATCTTGAAAGTTGTTGTGCTTCCTGAATGAGGACACTATACTATGTCCCAGAACTATGTATATTCTTGCAAATAGGCTTCTTTTCCCTTTCTTCCATGCTGAAAGTCTTGCCACCTCTACCTGCCATAGGATCATGAAGACTAATTTCATCATGCCTTTTACTCCTGTTCATTGTAGGAAACTGTTCATCCCTAATATCTCAGATTTAAAATCTTCAAATACTCAGTACCTGGCCTTTTCTCACTACCTCATATCCTTCTCCTTTTCATTCTGCCTTCTGGAACTCATAGTCAATCACAGAACTAAAAACTCTTCAACTTCCCTGATATTCCCTTTAACTTTCTTTTTATAACTGAAACCTGCTTCTTCTGAGTTCCCTTTTTTCCCTGGAGGCTTCTCAAGTGGAGGCTATTTTCTCTCACATACCCCTAGTAGCCATGGCTGGAGGTACAGTGTATGTTATTCTTGCTCCTCATTGATGTTTCCCATTCATATCTCCATTATTCCTGAATTTCACATCATCAGAGTATAACCACTGTCTAATCTGTCTTGGTGCAGTCCTGTACCCTCTTTCCAACTGTAGGACGCCTCTCCCTCACTCCTTAAGTGTTTTTTACTCTTGGCTTTCTGTCACTCTCTCTCTCTATTGTTATTTGGTTGTACCAGGTCTTAGTTGCTGCTTGTGGGCTCCTTAGTTGTGGCATGCAAACTCTTAGTTGTGGCATGCATGTGGGATCTGGTTCCCTGACCAGGGATCGAACCCAGGCCCACTGCATTGGGAGTATGGAGTCTTAACCACTGCACCACCAGGGAAGTCCCTCTGTCACTCTGTCTTGATGCTGTCATAATTCTTGGTGATTTCAAAATGCACATTAGGTAGTTCTTACAGAACACTGGTGTATCTCTATCTTATACCACTCCCCTGCATTCTAGACTCCCATCTCTCACTTCCTACTAAACATCTCCACTGAATATGTAACAGGCACTTCACATGACATATGTCCAAAATTGAACATTTTTTTCTATATATACTACCCTCAGGTCTTTCCAATTGCAGAAAATAACAATTGCATTTTTTTTGCCCTTGTCCCAAACCCTAAAGTTATCCTAGAATCTCTCTCACCTCTTGCATGAGGAAATTCTATTTTCTCTGTCTTCAGAATGTATCCAACTACATGCCACTTCATATCACTCCTCTTCCTATTACTTTAATGTAAGTCACCATTACTTCTTGTGTGAATTATTGTACTCCATGAAGGCAGTAATTTTTAACTATTTTGTTCTTGGCTGTACTCCTGGAGTTTGGAAAGGTGCCTGGTACATAGTAGGCACTTAATGCATGTTTGTTGAATGAATGAGTGACTGATTTTTTTCTGTCATCACATCTGGAGAATTTCTCATTCATTATTTCTGTGAATAAAGCTACTTCCTGTGCTTTCAGTGTTCCCCCTCTCTATCTACAACAGTCATGTAGTAGAACTACTCCCTCTCTCATAATGTCTCTTAGTCTCCCTTTCATATTTTACGTTTTTACCCTCCTTAGCTTTATGGATGATTTCTCTAGCTCAGTGTTTCCATTTTCTTTTTATTTTATATTGGGGTATAGTTGATTTACAATGTTGTGTTAGTTTCCAGTGTAACAGCAATGTGGTTCAGTTATACATATACATATATCCATTCTTTTTCAGATTCTTTTCCCATATAGGTTATTGCAGAATATTGAGTAGACTTCCCTGTGCTATACAGTAGGTCCTTGTTGATTATCTATTTTATATATAGTAATGTGTATATGTTAATCCCAAACTCCTAATTTATCCCTCCCCCCACCTTTCCCTTTGGTAACCATAAGTTTGTTTTTGAAGTCTGTGGTTCTGTTTCTGTTTTGTAAATAAGTATCATCTTTTTAGATTCCACTTATAAGTGATATCATATGATATTTGTCTTTCTCTGTCTGACTTACTTCACTTAGTATGATATTCTCTAGGTCCATCCACGTTGCTGCAAATGACATTATTTCTTTTTTATGGCTGAGTAGTATTCCATTATATATATATATATCACGTCTTCTTTATCCACCCCTCTGTCGATGGATATTTAGGTTGCTTCTGTGTCTTGCTATTGTAAATAGTGCTGCAATGAACACTGGGGTGCATGTATCTTTTTGAATTAGAGTTTTATCCAGATATATGCCCAGGAGTGGGATTGCTCGACCATGTGGTAGTTCTATTTTTAGTTTTTTAAGGAACCTCCATACTGTTTTCCATAGTGGCTGCACCAACTTACATTCCCACCGGCAGTGTAGGAGGGTTCCCTTTTCACCACACCCTCTCCAGCAATTATTATTTGTAGACTTTTAAATGATGGCCATTCTGACCAGTGTGAGATGATACCTCACTGAAGTTTTGATTTGCATTTCTCTAATATTTAGTGATGTTGAGCATCTTTTCATGTGTTTTTTTTAAAATATAGATTTATTTATTTATTTATGGCTGTGTTGGGTCTTCCTTGTTGTTCACGGGCTTTCTCTAGTTGAGGCCGTGCGGGGGCTGTTCTTCACTGCAGTGCGTGGGCTTCTCATTGCAGTGGCTTCTCTTGTTGGCGGAGCATGGGCTCTAGGCATGCAGGCTTCAGTAGTTGTGGCATGTGGGCTCAGTAGTTGTGGCTCGCGTGCTCTAGAGTGCAGGCTCAGTAGTGGTGGCAAACGGGCTTAGTTGCTCTGCAGCATGTGGGATCTTCCCGGACCAGGGATCGAACCCGTGTCCCCTGCATTGGCAGGTGATTCTTAACCACTGCTCCACCAGGGAAGTCCCTCATGTGCTTTTTGGCCATATTTATGTCTTCTTTGGAGAAATGTTTATTTAGGTCTTCTGCCCAATTTTGGATTGGGTTGTTTGTTTTATTGGTATTGAGCTGCAATAGCTGCTTGTATGTTTTGCAGATTAGTCCCTTGTCAGTCGCATCGTTTGCAAATATTTTCTCACATTTTGTGGGTTGTCTTTTCATTTTATTTATGATTTCCTTTACTGTGCAAAAGCTTTATGGGTGACTTCTCTAGTTCAGTGTTCCCATCCATTTTTAATTCTGTCTAAACTGTTGTTTAACCCATTAATTGTATTTCTCACTTCCATGTTTACAAATTTAATCCCCAGAAATTTTCTTTTAGTTCCCTTTTAAAGTTGCCATATCTTTTATTATTTTTTCTTAGCTACACTTATGTTGCCCTCTTTTGTGTCCTCAAATCATATTAATTTTATTTTAAGATATTTTATATATGATAATTCATCAATTTCAATCATTTGAGGGACTGATTTACCTTTTCCTTGTTTTGAATATTTCTCATTTTTTCTTACTTATGGTGGTTTCTTCCCTTATGTGTTCTCTGATTTTGGATTATAAGCTTAGAATCACTGGAAGGTCATCTCTGAGAAGGTACTTAGCCCTGAGTATAAGCTGTATTCTCAGAGAAAATTTGTTTTACTTTTGCCAGGTTAACCGTCTACCAGAGAATATCTTGAACTAAACTGTCACCTACCCCCTATTCTGTTCAATTCTACCTGGAGCCAAGGCTGAGACAGATACATTTATGTCCCATCTCCTTTTGTTTTATGAGGTGTTTTTTTTTCTTGTTAGATTAGCTATTGGAGGTATTTTCTGGAAGCCTGGGATTTTTTTCAGGGCTGTGTGACCCGGACTTTTATTCGCTCCCCCATAAATGGGCCATTAAAACCAAAGCTCTAGGTCATCATAGAATGTTAGGTATCCCCATGTACCTTCTTGTTTTAGCATATACTTTCCTGTCTGGGTTTGTGATATGTCATCATTTTTGACCTTGGAAGATTTCTCTTACATTTTTACTAGCTGTGATATGCCTTTAAAATATTAAAATAATTTTTATCCATCAGTTTCATGAGTGTTCCTCTTGAGGATATTTTGTACTATTTGGTTCACATGTTGCTAAAAATGGGTACCCTCAGTTATTTCTAATGTAGATTATGAGGCTCTTGCAATAGAAGGTATAATTTTGCAAACAGGGCCATCTTCCCTCTTCATAATAATCAGATAATTAGGCTGGGACTTGTGTCTGATTGATTGCTATGTTATGGGGGTAAGGAGGAGAGATTGTGGAATTGTGGTGGGAATTGTGGATGAGATGGTAGTACAGGGGATTCCTTCTACTGGAGGCAGAGAGCAATGATAGGAAATATTAAAGCATATTAAATATAGACATCTACTTTGAAAAGAAAGACACAAGCTTGCAGGGACCAGAGACAGAGTAGAAAATCCAATCTCTGAATGGACAGCTGATATTTTGATGTATTTGGGGCACTGAGACTAAAATATATAATGGCAGCTGGGATTTCTGTTCTTTTGAGGGGGCTCAAAATCAGCCCATTGCCAATCATCAGAGGTTGAAGAGGCAGTGACCGCTATTTCAAGGTTGTACCTGTGGTTGATCAGGAAAGACAGATGGAAACTGCAAATGGCCAGTTGTGATTTGTGACATGTAATTGCTTGGGGATTAGACCTGTGACGTTCTAGAGTTCCAAAAGCCATGGCTCTGAGTTGTTTTCCACTAGGAAGTGGAAATTATAAAAAATTATAACTGTGAGATGAAGAAGATGAATTCTCACTCAAAAGGCACCCACCAATGAAATGACCAAGCACATGCGGCAATCCAAAGTGATGAAAGAACAAAGAATAGGAGATTTTACTTGTGAGGAAATTGAATTAAGGGAGCCATTAATTAATGTTTAAATAATTTCAAAACATAAAGGATGGAATACTATCCATGAAACAAAAATAGGAGTTTATAATACTAAGTGGGGAAGTTTTGAAACAAAAATAAGGAAGTAAAATCTTGAAAAAAATTCTTTGAAATAAATACATTCTTGTAGAAGTATAAACAGAAGAAACTTGATTAAAGTATTAATTGGATTAAAAAATAGAAAGCTGGAGTTGATAAAGCATACAGCACATGATATTAAGATGTTAAGAGTCATGGGAGATTGAGCAGTGCCACTATTTATCTGATTGGATTTCCAGACATGAGGATGTGTTTTTTTAAAAAAATTAATTAATTATTATTTTTGGCTGTGTTGGGTCTTCGTTTCTGTGCGAGGGCTTTCTCTAGTTGTGGCGAGTGGGGGCCACTCTTCATCGCGGTGCGCAGGCCTCTCACTATCGTGGCCTCTCTTGTTGCAGAACAGGCTCCAGACGCGCAGGCTCAGTAGTTGTGGCTCATGGGCCCAGGTGCTCCGCGGCATGTGGGATCTTCCCGGACCAGGGCTCGAACCCGTGTCCCCTGCATCGGCAGGCAGATTCTCAACAACTGCGCCACCAGGGAAGCCCGAGGATGTGTGTTATTATAAGAGATAGAGCCTAAGATTTTGTGGGATTTCAGGCAAGAGATAATTTCCCATATTGATAGTTAACCAAATCCATCGAGCCAAATAAAAATAGAATCTACCCCTAGACATGTTACAGTAAAACTGTAGGATGCCAAAGGAAAAGAAACATTTTAAAATATGCTAAAATGTCAAAAAATACTTAGGAATAAGCCTGACCAAGGGGGTTAAAGACTTATATGCTGAGAACTATAGAACACTGATAAAGGACATTGAAGATGATTCAAAGAAATGGAAAGATACCCCATGCTCTTGGATTGGAAGAATCAATATTGTAAAATGGCCATACTCCCCAAGGCAATGTACAGATTTAATGCGAGCCCTATCAAATTACCCATGACATTTTTCACAGAACTAGAACAAATAATCCTAAAATTTATATGGAACCATAAAAAACCCAGAATTGCCAAAGCAATCCTGAGGAAAAAGAACAAAGTTGGAGGCATAACCTCCTTCTTCAGGCAATACTACAAAGCTACAGTAATCATAATAGTGTGGTATTGGCACAAAAACAGACATATGGATCAATGGAACAGAATAGAGAGCCCAGAAGTAAACCCACACACCTACAGTCAGTCTTTGACAAAGGAGGCAAGCATATACAACAGAGAAAGACAGTCTCTGCAGCAAGTGATGCTGGGAAAGCTGGACAGCTGCATGTAAATCAGTGATATTAGAACAGTCCCTCGCCACTCTCTCATACACTACCAAACGTAAAATAGCTAGCTAGTGCGAAGCAGCCGCATAGCACAGGGAGATCAGCTTGGTGGTTTGTGATCACCTAGAGGGGTGGGATAGGGAGGGTGGGAGGGAGGGAGATGCAAGAGGGAAGAGATATGGGAACATATGTATATGTATAACTGATGCACTTTGTTATAAAGCAGAAACTAACACACCACTGTAAAGCAATTATACTCCAATAAAGATGTTAAAAAAAAACCAGTCCCTCACACCATACACAAAAATAAACCCAAAATGGCTTAAAGATTTAAATATAAGACATGACACCATAAAACTAGAAGAGAACATAGACAAAATATTCTCTGACAAAAATCGTAGCAGTGTTTCCATAGGTCAGTCTCCCAAGGCAATAGAAATAAAAGCAAAAATAAACAAATGGGACCTAATCAAACTTACAAGCTTTTGCACAGCAAAAGAAACCATAAACAAAATGAAAAGACGGCCTATGGATGGGGGAAAAATTTGCAACTGATGTCACTGACAAGGGCTTAATTTCCAAAATATACAAACAGGTTATATAACTCTATAACAAAAAACCCAAAGAACCCAATCAGAAAATGGGCAGGGCTTCCCTGGTGACGCAGTGGTTGAGAGTCCGCCTGCCGATGCAGGGAACACGGGTTCGTGCCCGGTCCGGGAAGATCCCACATGCCATGGAACGGCTGGGCCCGTGAGCCATGGCCGCTGAGCCTGCGCATCCGGAGCCTGTGCTCTACAACGGGAGAGGCCACAACGGTGAGAGGCCTGCGTACTGCAAAAAAAAAAAAAATGGGCAGAAGACCTAAATAGACATTTCTCCAAAGAAGATATACAGAAGGCCAAAAAGCACATGAAAAGATGCTCAACATCACTAATTACTAGACAAATGCAAATCAAAACTACAATGAGGTTATCACCTCACACTGGTCAGCATGACCATCATTAAAAAGTCCACATATAATAAATGCTGGAGAGGGTGTGGAGAAAAGGGAACTCTCCTACAGTGTTGAAGGGAATGTAAATTGGTGCAGCCATTATGGAGAATAGTATGGAGATTCCTTAAAAAACTAAAAACAGTTGCTATATGGTCCAGCAGTCCCACTCCTGGGCAAATATCCAGAGAAAACTCTAATTTGAAAAGATACATGCATGCCAGTGTTCATAGTAGCACTGTTTAAGATAGCCAACTGGCTACTTCCTTGGTGGCGCAGTGGTTAAAAATCTGCCTGCCAGTGCAGGGGACACGGGTTTGAGCCCTGGGCTGGGAAGACCCCACATGCCACCAAGCAACTAAGGCCGTGTGCCACAACTACTGAAGCCCACTAGGCTAGAGCCCATGAGCCACAGCTACTGAGCCCACATGCCACAATTACTGAAGCCTGCGTGCCTAGAGCCCGTGCTCTGCAACAAGAGAAGCCACCGCAATGAGAAGCCTGCGCACTGCCACGAAGAGTAGCCCCCACTCACTGCAACTAGAGAAAGCCCACGTGCAGCAACAAAACCCAACACAGCCAAAAATTAAATAAATAAATGAAAAAAAAAAGCCATACATGGAAGCAACCTAAATGTCTATCTACAGATGAATGGATAAAAAGATGTGGCATACCTATACAATGGAATACTACTCAGCCATAAAAAAGAATGAAATGATGCCATTTGCAGCAACATGGATGGACCTAGAGATTATCGTACTAGGTGAAGTAAGTCAAAGAAAGACAAATACCATAAGTTATCACTTATATGTGGAATCTAAAATATAATACAAATGAACTTATTTACGAAACAGAAATAGACTCACAGACATAGAAAACAATCTTATGCTTACCAAAGGGGAAAGAGGGTGGGGGAGAGATAAATTAGGAGTTTGGGATTAGCAGATACAAAACTATTATGTATTCACTGTAAAACAGATAAACAAGGTCCTACTGTATAGCACAGGGAATTATATGCAATATCCTGTAATAAACCATAACCATGTAAAAGAACATGGAAAAAAATATATAACTTTGCTGTACACCAGAAACTAACACAACAACGTAAATCAACTATACTTCAATAAAAAATAAAACTAAATTAAAAAACGTGCTAATGAACAGCTGAATCAAATATAGTAGGAATAACAACTTGATTGGCGGAGACCTCTTGCCTGCAACAACAATAAAAAATGGCAGAACAATGGAGTAATGTCTTTAAAGTACTTAAATAAAACTTTAGAATTAGGAATGAATATATAATAAAACATTTTCAGATATACAAGACTAAGAGAGTGTACTACACAAAACATGTTGAGATTTACAAAACAAAGATAATTTACTACACATAGGGTACAGTGGAAAGAACTATTAACGTATATTCATCAGCAAGAAGAAAATTGAGGCTAGACTTTGAGAGTGGAATATAAGAATGAAAAGGTAGAGAGGAAATGGTAAAGCATGTTGGTGAATATAAATACTATTGATATTTGAAAAAACTGAAACCATCTTGTTTTCAGCTTTACCTGTAGATTTTATTTCTTTTATAAATATGTGAAACAAATATGGTAATTAATTAATGTTTTATTTTTAAAAAATTTTATTTATTTAATTTTGGCTGCATTGGGTCTTCATTGCTGCGCACCGGCTTTCTCTAGTTGCGGTGAGCAGGGGCTACTCTTTGTTGAGGTGCACGGGCTTCTCACTGCATTGGCTTCTCTGGTTGCGAAGCATGGGCTCTAGGTGCACGGGCTTCAGTCGTGGCTAATGGGCTGAGTAGCTCCGAGGCATGTGGGATATTCCCGGACCAGGGCTCAAACCCGTGTCCCCTGCATTAGCAGGCAGATTCTTAACCACTGCGCCACCAGGGAGGCCCCTAAATTAATGTTTTAAAAGTTAGACGTTTGATTTACAAAGGAAAAAACTCAGGGTAGAATGTAAAAGGTATGAATAATGTGGAATAGCAGGAATGCAAACATTTCACATCAGTCTGTGAGTGAAAATAACCAGAGGAACAGATTTAAAAATGAAATGCGTATCCTAATACGTGCTGAAAACATCTGATAAAATCCAACATTTATTCATAATGAAAAGTGAACTTGGCTGGAAGAGAACTTCCTCAGGTTAAGAGGAAGCTATGAACAAACATCATACAATTATGTATAGTAACCATCATACTGTTTTGCAGTTTTCCAGGAGAGAAGCTCAAAGCACCAAGAAAGAGAAAAGCCATGGCTAAAAATCTTTACAAATTCATGGGAAAACATATAACATGAGAAATCCATTTATTTTTTGGTTTGGGGAGAAAATAGGGTAGCAACGGTATGGTGCTGGAGAGAGTAGAATTTGAGAGAAAATAACTGATGCAAACGAGCGGGAATGGATAGGCCTGAGAATGATCTTGTAAAGAAGTCCAGATGTCTGAAAACACATTGTCCGGTATCCCTGGGCAGATTTTCCATTTCAGAGATGAGGTCTAGAGTCTGCTTTCTTTTCCTGACGTCTTCTCCTGCTACTATAGCCAGTCAGGAGGGGAAAAGGAGTTGTTGGCACACGAGATGCTTAATTTCCAGGTTGTAGGACATTCAGTGTAAAAGACGCTGGGAAATCCATTGGGCCTCCAGGATGGTAGCCAGAATTTGTGTGTGTGTGTGTGTGTGTGTACCGGGGTGCAGTTCATTCCGGGAACAGACATCTCTGGGCCTTGCGCTTAGGACCATGAGGGCGTTGGGGGCGCTCGTGAGGACCCGGAGGACTCGGAGAGGGAGGTAGAGGTTGGAGTGGTGAGTCGGGGAAGGGCTCCAGAAGGTGGAAGCCCAGGTTGTCGTCGTGGTGAGGAGAGCCTTTCTCTGGACTAGGGGTGGGCGCCCGAGGCCAGGGCTCTGGGACAAAGCCCTGCGCGCTGGGGCCCGACACCCTTGCGGTGGGGCTGCGGAGCCCGGCGACGGAGCCGGCTTCAGCATCCATCCCAGGCGGCAGGAACTCGGCGTCCGCGTCCTCCTTGTTGGCCTCTTCTTGGCAGGCGATCTCTGGGACAGCTGCGCAGCAGAATCCCGGCTCCAGGGCCATGTACTCCCCGGGAGGGCTCAGGAAAGCGCCCCGTCCCAGGCCCTGTCCCCACGGGCCTTCCACACCCGAGGCCAGGAGGGCCTCGGGGACCAGCATGAGGGTGTGATCTCCGAGAGACACTTGCAGCACGGACGTGGGCTCGGGCTCAAGGAGCACGTCGACGTCGTCTAGGGACAGGTGCAGGGCACAGCCGGCGGGCAGGACCGCTACGGAAGTGAGCGCGTCCGCGGTCGGAGGTCCCGTCAGGTTGTCCAGGCTGGGCGCCGCCTCGGACTCGGACTCGGGGCCCTCGGGCCCCTCCGTGCGGCGGCGCTTGGCGGGGCCGGGTCCTTCGGTCTGCGGTCCCCACCAGTCCGCAGGGTAGGCACTGGGGCTGCGGGGCCGGCTGCCCATGACCTCGACCGACGGACAGCGCTCCCGGGGCCTGGCAGAGGGCGAGGGGGGCGCTCGATCCTGCACGCTGTGACGGGTTCCGACGACGGCTGAGGCAAGCCGGGGCGGGGCGGCGCGATGCGGGGACGGCAGGACTGCGCGCTACGGGACGAGTCCTCGGAGCTCCGGGGCCGCCTCCCCGGGGTCCTGCAGTTCAGGTTTCTAGGGGAGCGGCGTCTGTCGCTAGGCTGGGCCTGGCGCCTTCGAATCTTCAGCTCCTCGCGCCGATTCGTCTACGCGACAGACAGCGAAAGATGTTGCAGGTGAAGCCAGTGGAATCCTAGTCGCAAAATGTCACGCTAAGCTCCGCCCCCTCCAAGGCTCCGCCCCGTAGAACTCGCGGTGTCTGTGCTGCCCAATAGCCGGGGCTGTGGTTGGTAGGAAGCTACTGTTGTAGTCCTAACAGGGGGCAGAATACTCGTGTACTTCATTTTTAGAGGAAAAAAAGATACACCGGAAATGGAACTTTAAATATTAGTCACCTTTAAGGTTAATATTTTCCTTTGATTTCAGGCATTCTAGAGAAAAAAACCACTCAAATAGACCACCCCCTTGGCAACATAAAACGGACCTATCTAAATGTCCCATGAAATTCCTTTAATGCTTGGTCTTTCATTTCAGGAGTAAATGGAAAATACTCATATATGTTTAGGTAAAGTTCTGTCTTAATATTAAAATATTTGTGGCAGTTCCTTCCTGAAGATAAAAGCTGTTATAAAATTAAAACAACCTTAGTATAATTAAATTGTTTTATTCAGTATTTATTATATGTCAACCGTTCTACTGAGGTTTAAAAAATGATCTTTTTAAAAAAATGTTTTTAATTTTTATTTATTTTTGGCTGCGTTGGGTCTTTGTTGCTGCGTGCGGGCTTTCTCTAGTTGCGGCGATCGAGGGCTACTGTTCGCTGCGGTGCACAGGCTTCTCGTTGCGGTGGCTTCTCTTTGTTGCGGAGCACGGGCTCTAGGCACACGGGCTTCTGTAGTTGTGGCACGCAGGCTCAGTAGTCGTGGGTCTTGGGCTCTAGAGTGCAGGCTCAGTAGTTGCGGCACACGGGCTTAGTTGCTCCACGGCATGTGGGATCTTCCCAGACCAGGGCTCGAACCCGTGTCCCCTGCATTGGCAGGCGGATTCTTAACTACTGCGCCACCAGGGAAGTCCAGAAAATGATCTTTTTCTTGAAAGGTAGCCCAACACTTTGTTGAGGTATGATTGACATACAAAAAGCTGTACACATGTAATATAAACAACTTGAGTTTGTAGATAAGCATACACTCGTGAAACTACCACCACAATCAAAACCATAAAAGTATCTATGACCTGCAAAAGTTTCTTCCTGCCCTCTTTGAAAAAAAAATGATCGTTTTTACTTTTCACTACACCTGAAGCTCAGAGTGGTCAAGTGAGGTTTCAAAAATTAAATATGTACCAAGTTTGTGTTAGATATAGGCATCCAACGCAGACTTATCTGGTTTTAAATCATGAACTCTTAACTCATACATTTATAGCATACACCTAAGAGTGAATTACTAATTGGTCCTATGTGTGTCTTTTGAAGTTAATAGGTAGGGACTTCCCTGGTGACGCAGTGGTTAAGAATCTGCCTGCCAGTGCAGGGGACACGGGTTTGATCCCTGATCTGGGAAGATCCCACATGCTGCAGAGCAGCAAAACCCGTGCGCCACAACTACTGAAGCCCGTGTGCCTAGAGCCTGTGCTCCGCAACAAGAGAAGCCACTGCGATGAGAAGCCCGCGCACTGCAGCCAAGAGTAGCCCCTCCTGGCCTCAACTAGAGAAAAGCCAGCATGTAGCACCGAAGACCAGACACAGCCAAAAATAAATAAATAAATAAATTTAAAAATTATAAAAAAAATAAAATTAAAAAAAGTGTTAATAGGTAATGCCTTCCTCTTTTTTTTTTCCAAAATATTTTTCACAGTTTAAACTCCTGTGAGCGGAGTATGTTTCCATTTCATTACATCCTTGTAAACATTTCTTATTGATAGACTCTTAACTGTTTTCCAACCTCGTGTAGTAAAATGCTATATCATTGTGTTCTCATTTTGCACTTCTGATTGCCAGTCAAGGTGGATCATTTTTTTCATACGCTTATTAGCCAATATTATATTTAATTCTTTGAAATATTCCCATCTTTTTTTTTTTACTTAGAAAAATTAGGTTTCAACTTTTCCTCCAGTTTTTTGCAGTGCTGGTTCCTTCTTCAAAGACCAACTCCGAGAGCACCTTCTTGAAAAGGGCATTTCTGACCATTTTGTTTGGAATGGTTTCTTCACTTATTCTCTATCTCATCCCTCTCTCTGTGGCCTTCATAGTATTACCACATTCTGTAAATAAACAAAATATTGTTTAAAGAAGTTGGGGTTCAGTCATACTAGTACCAGTCACTTATCAAATGTATGTGTAGCAAATGTCTCTATCACAGTCTTTGAAGACTTTAGCACTTGATTCATTGTAATTCTCACTCATTCCACATCTGCTATAATTTGTGGTGAGTTTAATATTGTCATGGATCCCTCCTCCCCCCACATCTTGGCTTCTTAGTTCTCTTCCTCTTCAGTAATTTTGTCCTCCCTCCTACCTCGACTCATACTCTTTACCTTGTCATTATGAAACTTATATGGTAGTCATCAGTTACATCCATTAGACTATAACTTAATTAGTAAATAGTGAACTGTAAACTGCCTTCACTGGTCAAGCTCACTTTAACTGTTTGTACAAAAACTTGCATATCCTCCAAGCATCATGAAGCCTAAACGATAAGTTACAAGGCCTCTTCACGACCCCTATAGATAAGTACCTCTGATGTAAGAGTCTTAAGATGTTTGCCCGAGTCGTTTTCTTGGAACTTGGAGTCAGTTGTCCAGTTTGAACTTCAGCTGGTTAAGACTGGTTGGGACAACCGACTCTCCCCTCGGGCATGCGAGAGTGTCTGATCGGTGGCCGTTTGATGTCAGAGGGCCAAAACCTCCACCCTAAGGATATGCTAATGCCGCCATTTTCTGAACATGCATCCTCTGAAGAAGCATGTAGGTTAGTTGCACCTGCCGAGAATAATGATACCTCATCTTTTTTTAAAAAAATTAATTAATAATTTCATTTATTTATTTTTGGCTGTGTTGGGTCTTCGTTGCTGCATGTGGGCTTTCTCTATTTGCAGTGAGCGGGGGCTTCTCTTCGTTGCAGCGTGCAGGCCTCTCATTGCGGTGGCTTCTCTTGTTGTGGAACACGGACACTAGGCGTGTGGGCTTCAGCAGTTGCGGCACAAGGGCTCAGTAGTTGTGGCACGCAGGTTCTAGAGTGCAGGCTCAGTACTTGTGGCTCATGGGCTTAGTTGCTCCGAGGCATGTGGGATCTTCCCGGACCAGGGCTCAAACTCGTGTCCCCTGCATTAGCAGGCAGATTCTTAACCACTGCGCCACCAGAGAGGCCCCTAAATTAATGTTTTAAAAGTTAGAGGTTTGATTTACAAAAGAAAAAACTCAGGGTAGAATTTAAAAGGTATGAATAATGTGGAATAGCAGGAATGCAGACATTTCACATCAGTCTGTGAGTGAAAATAACCAGAGGAACAGATTTAAAAACGAAATGCGTATCCTAATACGTGCTGAAAACATCTGATAAAATCCAACATTTATTCATAATGAAAAGTGAACTTGGCTGGAAGAGAACTTCCTCAGGTTAAGAGGAAGCTATGAACAAACATCATACAATTATGTATAGTAATCATCATACTGTTTTGCAGTTTTCCAGGAGAGAAGCTCAAAGCACCAAGAAAGAGAAAAGCCATGGCTAAAAATCTTTACAAATTCATGGGAAAACATATAACATGAGAAATCCATTTATTTTTTGGTTTGGGGAGAAATAGGGTAGCAACGGTATGGTGCTGGAGAGAGTAGAATTTGAGAGAAAATAACTGATGCAAACGAGCGGGAATGGATAGGCCTGAGAATGATCTTGTAAAGAAGTCCAGATGTCTGAAAACACATTGTCCGGTATCCCTGGGCAGATTTTCCATTTCAGAGATGAGGTCTAGAGTCTGCTTTCTTTTCCTGACGTCTTCTCCTGCTACTATAGCCAGTCAGGAGGGGAAAAGGAGTTGTTGGCACACGAGATGCTTAATTTCCAGGTTGTAGGACATTCAGTGTAAAAGACGCTGGGAAATCCATTGGGCCTCCAGGATGGTAGCCAGAATTTGTGTGTGTGTGTGTGTGTGTGTGTGTACCGGGGTGCAGTTCATTCCGGGAACAGACATCTCTGGGCCTTGCGCTTAGGACCATGAGGGCGTTGGGGGCGCTCGTGAGGACCCGGAGGACTCGGAGAGGGAGGTAGAGGTTGGAGTGGTGAGTCGGGGAAGGGCTCCAGAAGGTGGAAGCCCAGGTTGTCGTCGTGGTGAGGAGAGCCTTTCTCTGGACTAGGGGTGGGCGCCCGAGGCCAGGGCTCTGGGACAAAGCCCTGCGCGCTGGGGCCCGACACCCTTGCGGTGGGGCTGCGGAGCCCGGCGACGGAGCCGGCTTCAGCATCCATCCCAGGCGGCAGGAACTCGGCGTCCGCGTCCTCCTTGTTGGCCTCTTCTTGGCAGGCGATCTCTGGGACAGCTGCGCAGCAGAATCCCGGCTCCAGGGCCATGTACTCCCCGGGAGGGCTCAGGAAAGCGCCCCGTCCCAGGCCCTGTCCCCACGGGCCTTCCACACCCGAGGCCAGGAGGGCCTCGGGGACCAGCATGAGGGTGTGATCTCCGAGAGACACTTGCAGCACGGACGTGGGCTCGGGCTCAAGGAGCACGTCGACGTCGTCTAGGGACAGGTGCAGGGCACAGCCGGCGGGCAGGACCGCTACGGAAGTGAGCGCGTCCGCGGTCGGAGGTCCCGTCAGGTTGTCCAGGCTGGGCGCCGCCTCGGACTCGGACTCGGGGCCCTCGGGCCCCTCCGTGCGGCGGCGCTTGGCGGGGCCGGGTCCTTCGGTCTGCGGTCCCCACCAGTCCGCAGGGTAGGCACTGGGGCTGCGGGGCCGGCTGCCCATGACCTCGACCGACGGACAGCGCTCCCGGGGCCTGGCAGAGGGCGAGGGGGGCGCTCGATCCTGCACGCTGTGACGGGTTCCGACGACGGCTGAGGCAAGCCGGGGCGGGGCGGCGCGATGCGGGGACGGCAGGACTGCGCGCTACGGGACGAGTCCTCGGAGCTCCGGGGCCGCCTCCCCGGGGTCCTGCAGTTCAGGTTTCTAGGGGAGCGGCGTCTGTCGCTAGGCTGGGCCTGGCGCCTTCGAATCTTCAGCTCCTCGCGCCGATTCGTCTACGCGACAGACAGCGAAAGATGTTGCAGGTGAAGCCAGTGGAATCCTAGTCGCAAAATGTCACGCTAAGCTCCGCCCCCTCCAAGGCTCCGCCCCGTAGAACTCGCGGTGTCTGTGCTGCCCAATAGCCGGGGCTGTGGTTGGTAGGAAGCTACTGTTGTAGTCCTAACAGGGGGCAGAATACTCGTGTACTTCATTTTTAGAGGAAAAAAAGATACACCGGAAATGGAGCTTTAAATATTAGTCACCTTTAAGGTTAATATTTTCCTTTGATTTCAGGCATTCTAGAGAAAAAAACCACTCAAATAGACCACCCCCTTGGCAACATAAAACGGACCTATCTAAATGTCCCATGAAATTCCTTTAATGCTTGGTCTTTCATTTCAGGAGTAAATGGAAAATACTCATATATGTTTAGGTAAAGTTCTGTCTTAATAGTAAAATATTTGTGGCAGTTCCTTCCTGAAGATAAAAGCTGTTATAAAATTAAAACAACCTTAGTATAATTAAATTGTTTTATTCAGTATTTATTATATGTCAACCGTTCTACTGAGGTTTAAAAAATGATCTTTTTAAAAAAATGTTTTTAATTTTTATTTATTTTTGGCTGCGTTGGGTCTTTGTTGCTGCGTGCGGGCTTTCTCTAGTTGCGGCGATCGAGGGCTACTGTTCGCTGCGGTGCACAGGCTTCTCGTTGCGGTGGCTTCTCTTTGTTGCGGAGCACGGGCTCTAGGCACACGGGCTTCTGTAGTTGTGGCGCGCAGGCTCAGTAGTCGTGGGTCTTGGGCTCTAGAGTGCAGGCTCAGTAGTTGCGGCACACGGGCTTAGTTGCTCCACGGCATGTGGGATCTTCCCAGACCAGGGCTCGAACCCGTGTCCCCTGCATTGGCAGGTGGATTCTTAACTACTGCGCCACCAGGGAAGTCCAGAAAATGATCTTTTTCTTGAAAGGTAGCCCAACACTTTGTTGAGGTATGATTGACATACAAAAAGCTGTACACATGTAATATAAACAACTTGAGTTTGTAGATAAGCATACACTCGTGAAACTACCACCACAATCAAAACCATAAAAGTATCTATGACCTGCAAAAGTTTCTTCCTGCCCTCTTTGAAAAAAAAATGATCGTTTTTACTTTTCACTACACCTGAAGCTCAGAGTGGTCAAGTGAGGTTTCAAAAATTAAATATGTACCAAGTTTGTGTTAGATATAGGCATCCAATGCAGACTTATCTGGTTTTAAATCATGAACTCTTAACTCATACATTTATAGCATACACCTAAGAGTGAATTACTAATTGGTCCTATGTGTGTCTTTTGAAGTTAATAGGTAGGGACTTCCCTGGTGACGCAGTGGTTAAGAATCTGCCTGCCAGTGCAGGGGACACGGGTTTGATCCCTGATCTGGGAAGATCCCACATGCTGCAGAGCAGCAAAACCCGTGCGCCACAACTACTGAAGCCCGTGTGCCTAGAGCCTGTGCTCCGCAACAAGAGAAGCCACTGCGATGAGAAGCCCGCGCACTGCAACCAAGAGTAGCCCCTCCTGGCCTCAACTAGAGAAAAGCCAGCATGCAGCACCGAAGACCAGACACAGCCAAAAATAAATAAATAAATAAATTTAAAAATTATAAAAAAAATAAAATTAAAAAAAGTGTTAATAGGTAATGCCTTCCTCTTTTTTTTTCCAAAATATTTTTCACAGTTTAAACTCCTGTGAGCAGAGTATGTTTCCATTTCATTACATCCTTGTAAACATTTCTTATTGATAGACTCTTAACTGTTTTCCAACCTCGTGTAGTAAAATGCTATATCATTGTGTTCTCATTTTGCACTTCTGATTGCCAGTCAAGGTGGATCATTTTTTTCATACGCTTATTAGCCAATATTATATTTAATTCTTTGAAATATTCCCATCTTCTTTTTTTTTTTTACTTAGAAAAATTAGGTTTCACTTTTCCTCCAGTTTTTTGCAGTGCTGGTTCCTTCTTCAAAGTCCAACTCCGAGAGCACCTTCTTGAAAAGGGCATTTCTGACCATTTTGTTTGGAATGGTTTCTTCACTTATTCTCTATCTCATCCCTCTCTCTGTGGCCTTCATAGTATTACCACATTCTGTAAATAAACAAAATATTGTTTAAAGAAGTTGGGGTTCAGTCATACTAGTACCAGTCACTTATCAAATGTATGTGTAGCAAATGTCTCTATCACAGTCTTTGAAGACTTTAGCACTTGATTCATTGTAATTCTCACTCATTCCACATCTGCTATAATTTGTGGTGAGTTTAATATTGTCATGGATCCCTCCTCCCCCCACATCTTGGCTTCTTAGTTCTCTTCCTCTTCAGTAATTTTGTCCTCCCTCCTACCTCGACTCATACTCTTTACCTTGTCATTATGAAACTTATATGGTAGTCATCAGTTACATCCATTAGACTATAACTTAATTAGTAAATAGTAAACTGTAAACTGCCTTTACTGGTCAAGCTCACTTTAACTGTTTGTACAAAAACTTGCATATCCTCCAAGCATCATGAAGCCTAAACGATAAGTTACAAGGCCTCTTCACGACCCCTATAGATAAGTACCTCTGATGTAAGAGTCTTAAGATGTTTGCCCGAGTCGTTTTCTTGGAACTTGGAGTCAGTTGTCCAGTTTGAACTTCAGCTGGTTAAGACTGGTTGGGACAACCGACTCTCCCCTCGGGCATGCGAGAGTGTCTGATCGGTGGCCGTTTGATGTCAGAGGGCCAAAACCTCCACCCTAAGGATATGCTAATGCCACCATTTTCTGAACAAGCATGTAGGGTAGCTTCTCTGAAGAAGCATGTAGGTTAGTTGCACCTGCCGAGAATAATGATACCTCATCTTTTTTAAAAAAAATTAATTAATTTTATTTATTTATTTTTGGCTGTGTTGGGTCTTCGTTGCTGCATGCGGGCTTTCTCTATTTGCAGTGAGCGGGGGCTTCTCTTCGTTGCAGCGTGCAGGCCTCTCATTGCGGTGGCTTCTCTTGTTGTGGAACACGGACACTAGGCGTGTGGGCTTCAGCAGTTGTGGCACACGGGCTCAGTAGTTGTGGCACGCAGGTTCTAGAGTGCAGGCTCAGTACTTGTGGCTCATGGGCTTAGTTGCTCCGAGGCATGTGGGATCTTCCCTGAACAGGGCTCCAATCCGTGTCCCCTGCATTGGTAGGCGGATCCTTAACCACTGCGCCCCCAGGGAAGTCCCGAGCTCATCTTTTTCTTATTTCCAGACACCTTTCACCACGCTCCCTGCACCTCAGGCCACCCTAATTCTTTATCCAGTAAATGTCCCTATCCCCTGGCCTTTGGGGAGATAGATTTGAGATTTGTTCTCCTTTCTCTTTGCTTGACTGCCTTGTGAGTAAACCCTTTCTCTGCTGCAAACCTCTGTATCTCAGAGTTTGGCTTTCTGTGTGTTAGGCAAATGAACGTGGCTTAGTAACATTTACTCCAAATTGTGACTCCTCTATAAGCACAACTTAAAACATTTATTCTCAGAGTACTGGCTGCCTCCTAACTTTATAGCTTAGCCCTTTAAATATCCAAACTCCATCCATCCTTATGCCCTTCTGGAAAAATTTATCTTTTCAATGAAACTTAAACTATCAGTTCTTCACCTCCCTCCGTAACTGGAACCTAAATTCCACAGATAGTCATTTTAATGATTGCTGTATTTATTTTTTTTTAAAATTATTTTTTATTGAGGTAACATTTGTTTATAACATTATATAAGTTTCATATGGAAAATATTATATTTCTACTTCTGTACACACTACAGCATGCTCACCAACAAAGATTTAGTTTGTATAGTCACCACAGAGTTGGTCCTCTTTATCCATTTCATCCTTTCCCCTCTGGTAGCCACTACTCTGTTCTCTGTATCTACATGTTTGTTTTTGTTTGGTGTGGTTTTTTCATTTGCTTTGTATGTTTTTTTTATATTCCATATCTATGTGAAATCATATGGTATTTGGCTTTCTCTAGCTGACTTATTTCACTTAGCATAATACTCTCAGTGTCCATCCATGCTGTCGGAAATGGCAAGATTTTATTTTTTTCTATGGCTGTATCTATATTGTATATATTGTGTTTCACATCTTCTTTATTCATTTATTGGTTGATGGGCACTTCAGTTGTTGCTATATCTTGACTATTGTAAATAATGCTGCAATGAACATGGGGGTGCATAAGTGTTTTCAAGTTAGTGTTTTCAGATACTTCGGATAAATACTCAGAAGTGGGACAGCTGGATCATATAGTAGTTCTAGTCCTGAGTTTCTAAGGAATCTTCATACTGTTCTCCACAGTGGCTGTGCCATTTTACGTTCCCACCGACACCGCATGAGGGCTCACTTTTCTCCACATACTCGCCAACACTTTTAATTTCTTGCCTTTTGATAAAAGCCATTCTAACAGGTATGAAGTGATATCTCATTGTCGGTTTTTTTTTTTAGTTTTTTAAAAAATTGAGGTATAATGGAGTTACAGTATTATGTTTCAGGTGTACAAGATAATGATGAACAATTCCTAAAGATTATACTCCATTTATAGTTATTATAAAATATTGGCTATGGTCCCTTGTCTGGCGGTCCAGTGGTTAAGACTCCATGCTTACACTGCAGGGGGCCTGGGTTCAGTCCCTGTTCAGGGAACTAAGATCCCCGTGTGCTGTGGGGTACGGCCAAAAAATAAATATTGGCTGTATTCCCTGTGTTGTACAATATATCCTTGTAGCTTAATTACTTTATACATAGTAGTTTGTACCTCTTAATCTCTTACCCCTATCTTGCCTCTCCCCATGTGTAACCACTGGTTTGTTCTCTGTATCTGTGAATCTGTTTCTGTTTTGTTATATTCACTAGTTTGTTTTATTTTCTGGATTCCATGTTTAAGTGATAACATAACAGTATTTGTCTTTCTCTGTCTGACTTATTTCACTATGCATAATACCCTACAAGTCTATCCATGTTGTTGTAAATGACAAAATTTCACTCTTTTTTTATGGCTGAGTATATACATACACACACACACATGCATATATATATCACATCACATCTTCTTTAGCTGTTCATCTGTTGATGGACACTTAGTTGTTTCCATATTTTGGCTGTCATAAATAATGCTGCCATGAACATTCAGCTGCATGTATCTTTTCAAAATAGTGTTTTTGTTTTCTTTGGATATATACCCAGGAGTGGAATTGCTGTATCGTATGTTAATTCTATTTAGTTTTTTGAGGAACCTCCACACTGTTTTCCACAGTGGCTGCACCAATTCACATTCCCACCAACAGTGTACATATGGGTGTTCCCTTTATTTCACAACCTAGCCAACATTTGTTATTTGTGGTCGTTTTGATGTTAGGTGTTCTTACAGGTGTGAGGTGGTATCTCATGGTGGTTTGATTTGTATTTCTCTGACGGTTAGTGATGTTGAGCATCTTTTCATGTGCCTGTGGGCCAACTGTTATGTCTTCTTTGGAAAAATGTCTGTTCACCTCTTCTGCCCATTTTTTAATCAAGTTGTTTGCTTTTTGATATTGAGTTGTATGAGCTGTTTATATATTTTGGATATTAACTCCTTATTGGTCATCTCATTCCCAAATATTTTCCCCCATTCAGTAGGTTGTCTTTTCATTTTGTTGATGGTTTCCTTTGCTGTGTAAAAACTTTTAGGTTTAATTAGGTCCCATTTGTTTATTTTGGCTTTTGTTTCCTTTGCCTTAGGAGACAGATTAAAAAAAATATACAGTAAAGATAGAAAATCAACCATGTACAAAGCTAGTAGGAAGGTTAAAAGCCAAAAGTAGTAATATCATCTATATCTACAATAAGCAGTTTGGGGATACACAAAATAATTAGATGTAAAATATGATGTCAAAAACAGTAATCATAAGGGAGGAGAGTACAATTGTAGGGTTGTTAAAATGCATTTGAAATTTGAGATCAGCAACTTAAAACAATCACATATAACAATATATTGCTGTATATAAACTTCATGATAGACAAAACAAAAAATTCTTAATAGATGCACACAGAAAAAAGAGGAAAGAATTTGAACATGACATTAAAGATAGTCATCAAATCACAAGACAAAAGAATGAAAGAAGAAGAAAGGAAGAAAAAAGCACTACAAAACAACCCCAAAACAATTAATAAAATGGCAATAAGAACATACACATCAATAATTATTAAAAGTAAATGGATTAAATGCTCCAATCAAAAGACATAGGGTGATAGATAAATAAGGACGTACTGTATGGCACAGGGAACTATATTCAATATCTTGTATATAATAACTTATAATGGAAAAGAATCTGAAAAAGAATATATACATATATAGATTGCTTTGCTGTACACCTGAAACTAATACAACATTGTAAATCAACTATACTTCAATAAAAAGTTGTTTGTTTTGAAAAAAAAAAGAGTGGCTGAATGGATACAAAAACAAGACCCATATATATGCTGCCTACGAGAGACTCACTTCAGATCTAAAGACACACATAGACTGCAAGTGAGGGGATGGAAAAAGATACTCCATGCAAATGGAAATAAAAAGAAAGCTGGGGAGCAATACTTATATCAGACATAGACTTTAAGAGAAATAGACTTTCGTGGTTTTGATTTGCATTTCTCTAATAATTTATGATGTTGAACATCTTTTCATGTGTCTGTTGGCCATCTGTGTCTTCTTTGGAAAATGTCCTATACCCATTTTGGGGTTGTTTTCTTCTTTTTGTTGTTGTGAGTTTTTTCTATATTTTGGATGTTAACCCCTTATCGGATATATGATTTGCAAGTATATTCTTCCATTAGGTAGGTTCCCTTTTCATTTTGTTGCTGGTTTCCTTTACTGTACAGAAACTTCTTAGTTTGATGTAGTCCTATTTGTTTACTTTTGCTTGTGTTTCCCTTGCCTGAGGAGACAAATAAGTGGAAAAGTATTCTGTGCTCATGGATTGGAAGAAATAACATTGTTCAAATGTCTGTGTTACCTAAAGCAATCTTCAGATTCAGTACAATCTCTATCAAAGTCCCAAGGATAATTTTTGCAAAAACAGAATAAAAAATTCTTAGATTTACATGAAACCATAAGAGAACCTGAACAGCCAAAGCAATCCTGATAAAAAGAACAAAGTTGGAGGTATCACACTCTCTGATTTAAAACTATATTATAAATCTACAGTAATCAAAACAGCATTATATTTGCAGAAAAGCAGATACATAGGTCAATGGAACATAATTGAGAACCTGGGAGTAAACTCATACATATATGGATAATTAATTCATGACAAGGGAGCAAAGAGCGTACAATGGAAAAGGACAGTCTCTACAATGAATGGTGATGGGGGAACTTCCCTGGTGGTGCAGTGGTTAAAAATCCACCTGCCAGTGCAGGGGGACACGGGTTTGATTCCTGGTCTGGCAAGATCCCACATGCCACGGAGCAACTAAGCCCGTGCGCCACAACTACTGAGCCCCTGTGCCACAACTACCGAAGCCCGTGTGCCTAGAGCCTGTGCTCCGCAACAAGAGAAGCCACTGCAACAAGAAGCTCATGCACTGCAATGAAGGCCCAACACAGCCAAAAATAAATAAATAAATTTATATTAAAAAATGGTGTTGGGAAAACTGGACAGCCACATGCTAAAAAAAAAAAAAGAAACTAGACCACTATCTCACACCACACACAAAAGTCATCTCAAAATGCATTAAAGACTTCAGTGTAGGGCTTCCCTGGTGATGCAGTGGTTGAGAGTCTGCCTGCCGATGCAGGGGACACGGGTTTGTGCCTGGTCCAGGAAGATCCCACATGCCACGGAGCGGCTGGGCTTGTGAGCCATGGCCGCTGAGCCTGTGCTCTGCAACGGGAGAGGCCACAACAGTGAGAGGCCCGCATACCACAAAAAAAAAAAAAAAGACTTCAGTGTAAGACTTTAAACCATAGAACTCCTAGAGAAAATATAGGCAGTATTCTCTTTGACATCAGTCTTAGCCATTTTATATCTTCACTTCTTTTTCCTGTCTCCTGCTTTGCTGGTCGATATATCTGCTACCCTGTGCCTGCACTTTCCAAGCTGAAGGGGGTTGGAGAAGAACACTCAACCCCATTGACTGGTCTCAATTTATATTCATGGTCACATACATCAGATGGGCTCCTACTGCTGCCCATTGAACTTACTATGTTGCTGTACCCCATTCGCTCACTCTTTTAGATGAACATTGCATGCTTTCTCTTCTCTCTGCAAACCTCTAATACCTCATCCCTTATTTTATCTCCTAGGTGGTCACCTTGCTTCTTTTTCACTTTATGAATGAAGCAATCAGAAAATATTTTCCAAAATTCCCTAAGTCACATCTCACCAGGCTCCACTGAGACTATATATTGTGCTTTTTCTCCTGTTCCCATAGATGAAATATCTTGCTCCTAGCAAAGGCCATACTCTCTGCATTGGTACAAGTGATCTCATCTCATTTTGCCTCTTCAAGAACATCACTCTAGCAATTTTCCCATCTTTGTCCATCATCATCACATTTTAGCTACCTCTACTGAATCAATATCTTCAATACAGGGACTTCCCTGGTGGTCCAGTGGTTAAGGCCCCATGCTTCCACAGCAGGGGACGGAGGTTCGATCCCTCGTTCGGGAACTGAGATCCCACATGCCATGCAACACGGCCAAAAAAACTTCAGTACATAATTGAGAGGTAAACTCTTTCATCTTTTTTTTTTTTGTGTGGTATGCGGCCCTCTCACTGTTGTGGCCTCTCCCATTGCAGAGCACAGGCTCTGGACGCGCAGGCTCAGTGGCCATGGCTCACGGCCCAGCCACTCTGCGGCATGTGGGATCTTCCTGGACCGGGGCACAAACCCGCGTCCCCTGCATCGGCAGGCAGACTCTCAACCACTGCGCCACCAGGGAAGCCCAAACTCTTTCATCTTAAAGTAAAAACTCTCTTGACATGAATTTCTCCTCCAGTTTCTACATCAGTTTTCTCCTTCCTTATACACCAAAACTGTTGTATTAGTCAACTATACCTGCATTCTCTAATTTCCCTCCTCCCACACTCTCTTGCACCCACTCCAATCTTGTGTCCATGCCAGTCATCTGTAAGCACTCTCATTAAGGTCACCAGTGACCCCCACATTATGAAATCCGGGGGTTAATTCTCAGTCCTCATGGACATCATATGACACAGCCAATCTCTCTCTCTCTCTTTAAACATTTTCCCCCACGGCATCCAAGATCTCACACTCTCCCCGTCTGTCTGTTGCTTCTCTTTCTTAGTTTCTTTATCTGTTTGCTCTTTTTTCTGAAGGTTGGACTATCCCAGGACCTTGTTGTTGACCTTATTTTTTCCCATCAACTTTCTGTCTTCTTTTAAGTGCCATCTGTATGTTGGTGACTCCCAGATATGAAAGCTACTCCCTCCTGTAGCTTTCCCAAGAACATCCAACTACATTGTCAGTATTTTCTCCTGGATATCTGTTAAGTTGAACCATATACAGTTTTCATTTTTGTAGGTCAGAATGGTTGAATATTATCGATTTTATATAAGTCAATCTAATAGGTCACCATGTCCTGCCTGCTGTGGGCTGCACATGGTAGGTAGGATGTCACCCCAGGACCTTGCTTCAGATGTAAATATTTAAATGTTCAGTAAATTGGAGGAAAAAACATGGATTTTTAGAAACTGAAGAGCAAATTAAGCAGCATCAGCCCCATTTGGGGGCTTGTCAGTAATGCAGAATCTCAGGCCCCATTCCAAACCTCCTGAATCATGACCTGCCTTTTAACAAGATCCCTAATGATGTCCTTGGCTTCTCTCCATGAAGATTCCTGACTCATAGCCCTTGCAATCTTGGGAAAACCTCATCCAATTTCGTAGATCCAGATCCTGGGGCCTCCCTTTCCTCAGCATCACCCCCACCCAGCCTGGATGCATTGACCCAACCATATCCTAGGACATGAACTCCAGTGCTGGACACTTCATGCCAAACAACCAGCAAGACAGGAACATGGCCCCACGCATCAGCAGACAGGCTGCCTAAAGTCATACTAAGCTCACAGACACCCCAAAACACACCACCTAATGCAGCCCTTCCCTTCAGAGGGAAAAGGCTCAGCTCCACCCTCCAGAGTGCAGGCACAAGTCCCTCCCGCCAGTGAGCCTACACAAACCCCTGGACCAACCTCACTCACGAGGGGGCAGACAACAGAAGCAAGAGGAACAACAACAGCAGCCTGTGGAAAGGAGGCCATAAACACAGTAGGTTAGACAAAATGAGATGACAGAGAAATATGTTGCAGATGAAGGACTGAGGTAAAATCCAACAAGACCAAATAAATGAAGAGGAAATAGGAAATCTACATGAAAACTAATTCAGAGTAATGATAGTATAGATGATCCAAGATCTCGGAAATAGAATGCAGGCATGGATCCAGAAAATACAAGAAATCTTTAACAAGGACCTAGAAGAACTAAAGAACAAACAATCAGTGATGAACAACACAATAACTTACATGAAAAATACACTGGAAGGAATCAATAGCAGAACAATTGAGGCAGAAAATCAGATAAGTGAGCCGGAAGATAGAATGGTGGAAATAACTGCCACAGAGGAGAATAAAGAAAAAAGAATGAAAAAAAATGAGGACAGTCTCAGAGACCTCTGGGACAACATTAAACACACCAGCATTCGAATTATAGGGGTCCCAGAAGAAAAGGGAAAGGGCCAGAGAAAATATTTGAAGAGATTATAGTTGAAAACTTCCCTAATATGGGAAAGGAAATAGTCAATCAAGTCCAGGAAGCATAGAGGGTCCCATACAGGATAAACCCAAGGAGAAACCGAGAAACATACTAATCAAACTAACAAAAATTAAATATAAGAGAAAATATTAAAAGCAGCAAGGGAAAAATCAACAAATAACCTACAAGGGATTACCTATGAGGTTATGAACTGATTGTTCAGAAGAAACTGCAGGCCAGAAGGGAGTGGCAGGACATATTTAAAGTGATAAAAGGGAAAAACCTACAACCAAGATTACTCTACCCAGCATGAATCTCATTCAGATTCGACAGAGAAATCAAAAGCTTTAAAGACAAGCAAGAGCTAAGAGAATTCAGCACCACCAAACAAATGCAAAGGAACTTCTCTAGGTGGGAAGCACAAGAGAAGAAAGAGACCTACAAGAACAAACCCAAAACAGTTAAGAAAATGGTAATAAGAACGTACATATCGATAATTACCTTAAATGTAAATAGATTAAATGCTCCAACAAAAAGACACAGACTAGCTGAATGGATAAAAAACAAGACCTGTATACATGCTGTCTAAAGAGACCCAGTACAGACCTAGGGACACATACAGACTGAAAGGGTATGGAAAAAGGCATTCCATGCAAATGTGAATCAAAAGAAAGCTGGAGTAGCAGTACTCATATCAGACAAGATAGATTTTAAAATAAAGACTATTACAAGAGACAAGGAAGGACACTATATAATGATCAAGGGGTCAATCCAGGAAGAAGATATAATAATTGTAAATATTTATGCACCCAGCATAGGAACACCTCAATACATAAGCCAAATGCTAACAGCCATAAAAGGGGAAATTGACAGTAACACAATAATAGTGGAGGACGTTAACACCCCATTTACCCCAATGGACAGATCATCCAGACAGAAAATAAATAAGGAAACAAGCTTTAAATGACAAAATAGACCAAACTGACTTAATTGATATTTATAGGACATTCCATCCGAAAGCAGGAGAATACACTTTCTTCCCAAGTGCACATGGAACATTCTACAGGATAGATCACATCTTGGGTCACAAATCAAGCCTTGGTAAATTTTAGAAAATTGAAATTTTATCAAGCATGTTTTCTGACCACAACACTGTGAGATTAGAAATCAATTATAGGAAAAAAATGTAAAAAATACAAACGCATATAGGGTAAACAATACACTACTAGATAACCAAGAGATCACTGAAGAAATCAAAGAGGACATCAAAAAATACCTAGAGACAAATGACAATGAAAACACAACGATCCAAAACCTATGGGATGCAACAAAAGCAGTTCTAAGAGGGAAGTTTATAGCAATACAATCCCACCTCAAGAAACAAGAAAAATCTCAAACAAACAACTTAACCTTACACCTAAAGCAAGTAGAGAAAGAAGAACAAACAAAACCCAAAGTTAGTAGAAGGAAAGAAATCATAAAGATCAGATCAGAAATAAATGAAATAGAAACAAAGAAAACAATAGTAAAGAACAATAAAACTAAAAGCTGGTACCTTGGGAAGATAAACGAATTGTTAAGCCTTTAGCCAGACTCATCAAGAAAAAAGGGAGAGGACACAAATCAATAAAATTAGAAATGAAAAAGGAGCAATTACAACTGATGCTGAAGAAATACAAAGGATCATAAAAGACCACTCAAGCAACTTTATGCCAATAGAATGGACAACCTGGAAGAAATGGACAAATTCTTAGAAAAGTACAACCTTCCAAGACTGAACTAGGAAGAAACAGAAGATATGAGCAGACCAATCACAAGCACTGAAATTGAAACTGTGATTTAAAATCTTCCAACAAAGAAAAGTCCAGGACCAGATGGCTTCACAGGCATATTCTATCAAACATTTAGAGAGGAGCTAACACCTATCCTTTTCAAACTATTCCAAAAATTTCAGAGGGAGGAACATTCCCAAACTCATTCTACGAGGCCCCCATCACCCTGATACCAAAATCACACAAAGGTATCACAAAAGAAGAAAATTACAGGCCAGTATCACTGATGAACATAGATGCAAAAACCCTCAACAAGATACTAGCAAACCAAATCCAACAACGCATTAAAAGGATCATACACCATGATCAAGTGGGATTTATCCCAGGGATACAAGGATTCTTCAATATATGCAAATCAATCAATGTGATACGCCATATTAACAAACTGAAGAATAAAAGCCATATGATCATATCAATAGATGCAGAAAATGCTTTTGACAAAATTCAGCACCCATTTATGATAAAAAAAGCTCTCCAGAAAGTGGGCATAGAGG
The DNA here is from genome assembly GCF_059928025.1 of Delphinapterus leucas. Taxonomy (NCBI): domain Eukaryota; kingdom Metazoa; phylum Chordata; class Mammalia; order Artiodactyla; family Monodontidae; genus Delphinapterus; species Delphinapterus leucas. The sequence goes on along the minus strand of NC_143132.1, from coordinate 130,350,384 downwards.
GAACTTACCTCAATATAGTACAGCCCATATATGAGAAACCCACAACAAACATTATTCTCAGTGGTGAAAAACTGAAAGCATTTCCACTAAGTTCAGGAACAAGACAAGGGTGTCCACTCTCACCACTTTTATTCAACATAGTTTTGGAAGTCCTAGCCATGGCAATCAGAGAAGAAAAAGAAATAAAAGGAATCCAAATTGGAAAAGAAAAAGTAAAACTGTCACTGTTTGCAGATGACATGATACTATTCATAGAAAATCCTAAAGATGCCACCAGAAAACTACCAGAGCTAATAAATCAATTTAATAAAGTCACAGGATACAAATTTAATACACAGAAATCTCTTGCATTCCTATACACTAACAATGAAAGATCAGAAAGAGAAATTAAGGAAACAATCCCATTTACCATTGCAGCAACAACAACAAAATACCTAGGAATAAACCTACCTAAGGAGGCAAAAGACCTGTACTCAGAAAACTATAAGACACTGATTAAAGAAATCAAAGATGACACAAACAGAGAGAGATATATACCATGTTCTTGGATTGGAAGAATCAATATTGTGAAAATGACTGTACTACCCAAAGCAATCTACAGATTCAATGCAATCCCTATCAAATTACCAATGGCATTTTTCACAGAAATAGAACAAAATTTTACAGTTTGTATGGAAACACAAAAGACCGCAAATAGCCAAAGCAATCTTGAGAAAGAAAAACGGAGCTGGAGAAATCAGTCTCCCTGGCTTCATACTATACAACAAAGCTACAGTAATCAAGACAGTATGGTTCTGGTACAAAAACAGAAATATAGATCTATGGAACAGGATAGAAAGCACAGAAATAAACCCACACAGCTCTGGTCACCTAATCTATGAAAAAGGAGACAAAAATATACAATGGAGAAAAACAGACTCTTCAATAAGTGGTGCTGTGAAAACTGGACAGCTACATGTAAAAGAATGAAATTAGAACACCCCCTAACACCATACACAAAAATAAACTCAAAATGGATTAAATACTTAAATGGAAGGCCAGACACTATAAAAATGTTAGAAGAAAACATAGGCAGAACATTCTTTGACATAAATCGCAGCAAGATCTTTTTTGGCCCACCTCTTAGTGTACTGAAAACAAAACCAAAAATAAACAAATGGGGCCCAGTTAAAGTTAAAAGCTTTCGCACAGCAAAGGAAACCATAAATAAGACAAAAAGACAACCCTCAGAATGGGAGAAAACACTTGCAAATGAAGCAACTGACAAAGGATTAATCTCCAAAATATACAAGCAGCTCATGCAGCTCAATATCAAAAAAACAAACAACCCAATCAAAAAATGGGCAGAAGACCTAAGTAGTCATTTCTCCAAAGAAGAAATAAATATGGCCAAAAAGCACATGAAAAGATGCTCATCATCGCTAATTATTAGAGAAATGCAAATGAAAACTTCAATTAGGTATTACCTCACACCAGTCCGAATGGCCATCATCAAAAAATCTACAAACAAATGCTGGAGTGGGTGTGGAGAAAAGGGAACCCTCTTGCACTGTTGGTGGGAATGTAAATTGATACAGCCACTATGGAGAACAGTATGGAGGTTTCTTAAAAAACTACAAATAGAACTACCATATGACCCAGCAATCCCACTACTGGGCGTATACCCAGAGAAAACAATAATTCAAAAAGACACATGCACCCCAATGTTCACTGCAGCAATATTTACAATAGCCAGCACGTGGAAGCAACCTAAGTGTCCATCAACAGAGGAGTGGATAAAGAAGATGTGGTACATATATACAACGGAATGTTACTTAGCCATAAAAAGGAACAAAACTGTATCATTTGCAGAGACATGGATGGATGTGGATGTACTGTCATATAGGGTGAAGCAAGTCAGAAACAGAAAAACAGATATTGTATATTAACGCATATATGTGGAATCTAGAAAAATGGTATAGATGATTTTATTTGCAAAGCAGAAATAGAGACACAGCTATAGAGAACAAATGTATAGATACTGAGGGGGAAAGGGGGGGTGGGAGGAATTGGGAGACTGGGATTGGCACATATACAGTATTGACACTATGTATAAAATAGATAACTAATGAGAACATACTGTATAGCATAGGGAACTCTACTTAATACCCTGTGGTGACCTAAATGGGAAGGAGATCCAAAAAAGAGGGGTATATGTATATGTATAGATGAATCATTTTGCTCCAATACAATTAATTTAAAAATCTAATAATAGGCAACCCAAACTTCAGGTCCAAATTTGAACTCATATTTCCCCAAACCTGATATTTTCAAAGTGTTTCCCATCACAGTAATGGTACTTTCTTCCTTTTGCTCAAGCCAGAAACTTGGAATTGTCCTTGAAAGTCTTTCTTTCACATACATTCCATCTAGATATCCTGGACCACTTCTTACCATCCCTCCTGCTTCCACCCTGCTGCCACTTTCATCCCTTTAGTGAATTACCATAGAAACCTCCGAAGTGGTCTCCTCCCCTCTCTTGTCTCTTTTCATGCTAGTCTCCACTCAATAGCTAGAGTGGTTCTGTTAAACCATAAGTCAGATCATGTCCTCAAACATGTCCAGTTTCACTCAGGGTCAAAGCCCATGTTTGTATTTTATTTATTTATTTATTTTTAAAATAAATTTATTTATTTTTAAAATAAATTTATTTATTTTTGGCTGCATTGGGTCTTCATTGCTGCGTGCAGGCTTTCTCTAGTTGCGGCGAGCGGGGGCTACTCTTCGTTGCAGTACATGGACTTCTCTTGCAGTGGCTTCTCTTGTTGTGGAGCACAACTCTAGGCATGTGGGCTTCAGTAGTTGTGGCTTGCAGGCTGTAGAGCGCAGGCTCAGTAGTTGTGGCACATGGGCTTAGTTGCTCCGCAGCATGTGGGATCTTTCCGGATCAGGGCTCGAACGCATGTCCCCTGTGTTGGCAGGCAGGTTCTTAACTACTGCGCCACCAGGGAAGCCCAAAACCCATGTTTTTATATGGGCCTACAGGGCTATATATGATCTGGACATCCCACCTTCATTACATCAGACTGCACCTCCTATCACTCTCCCGCCTTGCTCCTTCTGTTACAGCTGCCTGGCCTCTGTGCTTTTCCTAGAAATTGACAGACATACTTACAGATTTTGCAATTGTTCCTCTTATATCCATCTATCTGCATGGTTCCTCACTCCTTTCAGGCTGTTACTCAAAAAGCCCCATCTAAGGCTTTCCCTGATAGTCTCTGACCCTCTACCTCCTCTTAATTTTTAGCACTTTCGAGTGTTTAACGTGCTGTGCATTTTCATTATGTCTTGTTTATCCTCTGTATTCTCTTCAACAGAGTATAAGCTCACGATCGCAGTGATTTTTAACTGTTTTTCTCTTTGCTGTATTTCCAGTTTTGGAACACACTCAGCTATATGCTGGACACACAAAAACATATATTAAATAAATGAATGCTTTTTTTTCTTTTATCAGTTACAACCATTCTCATTCATCATGAATCTCTTCAAATATTGCCCTTTATTTCATTTTCTGTACTTCTACTCTGAAACTTCACCAGTCATATGTTAGAACTTACTTTCCTCTGATAACACTTATTCTTTTTGTTATTTTTGTGTCTGTGCCCTTTAATGATAAATTATAGGTAGTTTCCATAACTCTTCTGCTGTTTCTAAGCGTTTAAATGCATAAATTTTATTCCTATTTAAATGTTTGTATAGCATAGCTCTGGAAGTTCATTTTTACCAATTTAAAAAACCAGTTATGTAATTTTTGATAGTTTCTTGTTTCTTAGCCTCATTTTGTCCTTTTATTTTGCTGAAAAAAATTATATATACCTTTAAAATAGTATGGATCTGGCGAATATCTTCATTGTTTGAGGAGCTGATTTTACTATTTGTTCTTTAAGCTGTCTCTCATTTACGTTGACTTGTTACCTAAGTCCCTGCTTTGGATTGTGAGGTTATGCTCGCTGGAACTTTATTTTTTTGAGAGAACTTTGAGGCCTAGGGATAAGGTGTATTCTCTCAGAGAGGACTTGGGTTGCTTTGGGAAGTTCCCAGAAGCATGAAGGAGGGAAGCCTTTGCACTCAGTTCTTAGTGGGTCTCTCTCTTTTGTCTCTCCCGACTATTGCCTTCCTTTCCTTCCTGTCACTTTTCCTTCTTCCTCCCGACTATTGCCTTCCCGACTATTGCCTTCCTTTCCTTCCTGTCACTTTTCCTTCTTCCCTTTCTCCTTCCTCTCTTACTTCCTTGTTTCTTTTTTCATACAGACAAGACTGAGTTCTAGACCAATGTCCTATGAGGGCCAACCTTGGTTTGCACCTCTGTTGGTCTAAGTGGCTTACCTGGTCAAGTGACCAAGACCCTCATTCTTGAGGGGAATGAGCTCCTGGTAAACAATGGATTATTTGGGTACCAAACGTATACTTCCCTGCCCTCACTGTGAAATTCGCAGAGGAACCTTAATTTCCCCCTTCCTTCAGAGATGAGGTTGGGATAGGCAAAATTTCCTAGAATTTCCCTTTGAAGATTGAGTTCTTTTACTTCACCTACTGGTAGAGTCATATTTGGGGGGTCTGAAATCTATTCAGAAGTTCTCCAATGCAAGAGTGTTCCCATCTTGTGTATATACTTAGGTTTGCTTCCTGATCCCCATGTTTGGTTCATAAAACCAAAGTTCTAGGCCACCATGGACTTCTAGTCATTTTGGTCTCTCAGTATTGCTTTATTTGGCAGAAATTTGGTGATTTTAAAGAATATTTTAAAAATGTGTCTACATGTTTTGTTCATGAGGCTTTTCTTTGGAAATTCTAGTCCAAAATGCAAGTCTTCAATTATTTATTTAGGCATAGAGTGTGATGCTCTGGAGAAATGAAAGTCACTGCAGAAATAGAATCATTATCGTAGGCTGGGACTTGAGACTAATCAATTGCTGATTCTTTATTCTGAGCCATATGGGAGGGAACATGGTATAGTGTGAGTGTGTGTGTGTATGTGTGTGTGTGTGTTTGAGTGTGAATTCTGGTCAAGCTGTTAATCATTATGGGGAGGGAGTATTCTCTCTTCTGAAGACGGTTAATATTGACAGGAATAATATTAAACATAGATGTCAGCTCTCAAAATAACTAAAAAACTTTACAAGGTCCAAATGCAGTGGAAGTGCAGGTGCACAGGTGACACTGGAGTTCACTGGAGGAACTGAATCTCAAAACATGTGGTGGCAGCTGGGATTTCAGCTCCTTTGAGAGGGCTGAAATTCTGCCCCTCTGACTGTCAGTCATTGACCAAGTACTGACCCTTTGGAGCTGGCTGCTGTAGAGGTTGTGGTTTGGCTTCCAGGCCAGGTTGCTACAGAAGCTGTGGGTCAGTGTTGTATTGTCATAGATGATCTGGTCATTGTTTGTTTGTGTATTCAGTTTCTCAGCCTCCCCCCTCCTTTTGATCATTCTCATGCTTGCAAGAGGTGGATCACTTCAGGGAAGGGTAGAGATCTTTTTGTTGTTGTTTTGTTTTTCACATCTTTATTGGAGTATAATTGCTTTACAATGGTGTGTTAGTTTCTGATTTATAACAAAGTGAATCAGTTATACATATACATATGTCCCTATATCTCTTCCCTCTTGTGTCTCCCTCCCTCCCACCCTCCCTATCCCACCCCTCTAGGTGGTCACAAAGCACCGAGCTGATCTCCCTGTGCTATGCGGCTGCTTCCCACTAGCTATCTATTTTACGTTTGGTAGTGTATATATGTCCGTGTCACTCTCTCACTTTGTCCCAGCTTAAAGGGTAGAGATCTTGATCTTCACTGCTTAGGGATTGTTCCTTCATCTCCATGGCCAATAGTATTGCAAGATCTTCTTGATCTTTTTATACCATCCTGGCTATCATCTGATGAGGGAATGGCTGTGCAGAAGCATTGAAGACTGGATAGAACTCAACAGACCAGCGTTATGACCACTGTGAAAAAAACAAGAACAACTAACAGTCCTTTTTTTAGTTGTTTTAGAACCAGGGACCCCAATTGCCCTACTCAATCCAAGAAAACAAACCCCATAGGCCATAAGGATCAGCCTTATAGAGCCAACTAGCTTTTTCTTTGGGGTGACGTATAGTCTGTTCCAACTTGTCTCTTGCATTGATCCAAGTCCAGCAAAAATATTAGCAATGGTACAAATGCCTTAATGACCAACTAATAAGAAATCTACAGTAATGAATTTTTCATCACTAGCTGTGCCAATAAGTTGAAATTGATCTGTATTCCATCTACAATAGAGGAGATATCATTAATAATTTTGCCAGCATTAGTGATAAGTTTCTCGTAGGATTTTCTATTTGTCTGTTTCTCACCGGTGAGAACACTGCTCGAATTGTTTGCATAAACTATGAGTCAGTAATTCTTCCAAGTTGAAGGTCTCATAATCAAGAGTGGCCTCATTTTGGAGCTTACATCTGAGTCACAACTTCCAGCCATAGTGGTTTATAGAACTGGGGGCTCAGTGTACAGACAAGTGTCGGAATATGTTCCTAAAGCATGTGATGATTAGTTTGAGACAAACAGGATCAGGCATCCTGGTCACACAGGAGTAATATCCAGTGGGGTCACATGGTAAGCTAAGAAAAAAGGAGTTGTTCACAGCACAAGGTCAGAACAAAGGCCTTACATTAGCCTGGGTTAAATATGTATTTTCTTTTAAAAAATATTTAAATATTTATTTATTTAGACTGCGCTGGGTCTTAGTTGTGGCATGCGGGATCTTTTTAGTTGTGGCATGCAGACTTCTTAATTGCGGCGTGTGAACTCTTAGTTACTGCATGCGTGCGCCATCTAGTTCCCCAATCAGGGATCAAACCCAGGCCCCCTGCACTGGGAGCACGGAGTCTTACCCACTGGACCACCAAGGAAGTCCCTCATTGTGGTTTTGATTTGCATTTCCTTGATATTAATGTTGTTGAGTAGTTTTTCATGTATCTGTTGGCCTTTTATATGTCTTCTTTTAAAAAATGGCTTTTCTCCACAGGGGTAAGACAGGAATAAAGACACAGACCTACTAGAGAATGGACTTGAGGATATGGGGAGCGGGAAGGGTAAGCTGTGACAAAGCGAGAGAGAGGCATGGACATATATACACTACCAAACATAAGGTAGATAGCTAGTGGGAAGCAGCCGCATAGCACAGGGAGATCAGCTCAGTGCATTGTGACCGCCTGGAGGGGTGGGATAGGGAGGGTGGGAGGGAGGGAGACGCAAGAGGGAAGAGATATGGGAACATATGTATATGTATAACTGATTCACTTTGTTATAAAGCAGAAACTAACACACCATTGTAAAAAAAATGCATACTCAGAACTTTTGCTCATTTTTAAATGGGCTTAAATTTTTTTTTTTTTACTATCGTTTGAGTCCCTTATATATTTTGAATATTAATTGCATGTCAGACGTATGGTTTGCAAATATCTTCTCTAATTCCGTGTGCTACCTTTTCTTTCTGTTGTTTCCTTTTCTGTGCAAAAGCTTTTTAGTTTGATGGAAACTCACTTGACAATTTTTGCTTTAATGCCTGTGCTTTTGATGTCATATCCAGCAAATCAATGCCCAGACCAATGTCAAGAATCTTTTTCTCTATGCTTCCCTGTAGTAGTTTTAATGTTTCAGTTCTTATGTTTAAATCAATCCATTTGAGTTGATATTTGTATATGGTATCAGATAAGAGTCCAACCTCATTGTTCTACTTGTGGATATGCAGTTTTCCAACACCATTTGTTGAAGAGACTATCATTTGCCTATTTTATATTCTTGCCACCCTTGTTGAACATCAGTTGACTGAAAACGTGTGGATTTATTCTGGGCTCTCTATTCTATTGCATTAGCCTGTTTTTATGCTGGTACTGCATTGTTTACAAACTATAGATTTATAATATACTTTGAAATCAGAAAGTGTTATATACACACACACACATATATAGTTGAGAGATTTTATCATGAATGGACTTTGAATTTTTTTCAATTGCTTTTCTGCATCTATTGAGATGGTCATGTGGTTTTTATCTTTCATTCTGTTAATGTGTATCACACTGATTGATTTTGAAGTGTTGAACTGCCTTTGCATCCCAAGGATAAATTCCACTTGGTCATGGAATATAATCCTTTGAACGTGCTGTTTAATTTGGTTTGTTGGTACTGTATTGAGCATCTTTGCATCTGTGTTCATCAAGGATATTGGAATGCAGTTTTCTTTTCTTGTGGGGTCTTTGTCTGGCTTTGGTATCAGAGTGATGCTGTCGTCATAAAATGAGCTTGAAAGTGTTCCTGCATCTTTTATTTTTTGGAAGAGTTTAAGAAGGTTTAGTATTAATTCTTCTTTGAGTGTTTGGTAGAATTCACAAGTGGAGCCATCTAGTCCTGGGCTTTTCTCAATTAGGAGGGTTTTGATTCAATCTCCTTATTTGTTATTGCTTTGCTCAGGCATTCTATTTCTTCTTGATTCAGTTTTGGTAGGTTGTATGTTTTTAGGAATTTGTTCATTTCTTCTAGGTTATGCAATTTGTTGGTGTATAATTGTTCATAATCGCCCCTTAAGGTTCTTTTTTATTTCTAAGGTATCTATTGTAATGCCTCCTCTTTCATTTGTGATTTTATTTATTTGAATCTTCTCTCTTTTTAGTCAAGCTCAGGGTTTGTTGATTTTGTTTATTTAAAAAAAATCTCAGTTTTGTTGACTTTTCTATTGCTTTTCTATTCTCTAACTTACTTTTGTTCTAATTTTTATTATTTTCTTCCTTCTTCTAACTTAGGACTTTGTTCTTCTTTTCTAGTTCTTTTAGTGTAAAGTTAGGTTGATTTACTGAGATCTTTTTTGATGTCAGTGTTTATTGCTGTAAAGTCCCCTGTTAGTACTGCTTTTGCTGCATTCCATAAGTTACGTTATGTTGTGTCTTTGTTTTCATTTGTCTTGAGATATTTTAAAAATTCCACTTTGATTTCCTTTTGACCCAATGATTGTTTGAGTATTTACTTTTGTTTCCATGCATTTGTGAAATTTCCCTTTTTATTATTATTACTGATTTCTACTTTCATTCCATTGTGGCTTCCATTTAGTCTTCTTAAACTTTTTAAGACTTGTTTGTGACCTAACATATGATTATCCTGGAGAATCATCCATGTGTGCTTGAGAAGGATATGTATTCTTCTCTTGTTGAGTGGCAAGTTCTATATATGTCTGTTAGGTCCATTTGGTCTATAGTGTTCTTCATTTCTCCTGTTTCCTTATTAATTTTCAGACTGTATGATCTACCCATTATAGAGTGATGTATTTAAGTCTTTTACTATTATTGTAGTACTACATATTTATCCCCTCAGATCTGTCATTGTCTGCATTATGTATTCAGGTGCTTTGATGTTGGGTACATATATATTTGTAATTGTTATATCTTCCTGTTCAATTGACCTTTTTATCATTCTATAGTGACCTTCTTTGTCTTTTATGACAATTTTTGACTTAAAGTCTATTTTTTTCTGACATAGGTATAGCTACCCCAGCTGTCTTTTCGTTATCACTTACATGGAATATCTTTCTTACCTCTTCACTTTCAACCTTTGTGTTTTCTTAAATCTACCCAAGTCTCTTGTAGACAGCATATAATTGGGTTTTGTTCATTTATTCAGCCACTCTATTTTTTTTTTAAACTGGGGAGTTTAGTGCATTTATATTTATATAATTATTGATAGGTAAGAACTTACTGTTGACATTTTGTTAATTGTGTTTTGTCTTTTTTGTAGTTCTCTTGTTCTTCTCTTTTTGCCTTCTTGTTATCTTTCTTTGAGGTTTTTTGTAGCAGTGTGCTTTATTTTCTCTTTATCTTTCATGTATCTACAGTACATTTTTTGTGTGTGAGGTTACCATGGGGTTTCCACTGAACATTTTATAGTTATAGTAGTCTGTTTTAAGCTGATAAGTTAACTACAATCATTGCAAACACTATATACTTTACCCCCCCTTCACTTTATGTAATTGTTTTCAGATATTACTTTTTTCTATATTGTGTTTCCAGTAACAAATTTCTGTGGTTATATATATTCTTACTGTTATTGCCTTCTAATTTATATACTAGTGTTAAAAGTGATTTATGTGCCATCATTACAGTATTGCAATTTTCTGTTTGTCTTTACTTTAGCTGTGAGATTTATACTTCATGTGCTTTTGTGTTGCTGTTCAGTATTTTTCATCTCAACTCAAAGAACTTCCTTTAGAATTTCTTGTAAGACAGGTCTAGTGGTGATGAACTCCCTCAGTTTTTGTTTGTGAAAGTATTTATCTGTTCTTTATTTATTTTTGATGTGGACTATTTTTAAAGTCTTTATTGAATTTGTTACAATATTGCTTCTTTTTTCTTTTTTTTTCTTTTGGCCATGAAGCATGTGGGATCTTAGCTCCCTGACCAGGGATTGAATCTACACCCTCTGCATTGGAAGGCGAAGTGTTAACCACTGGACAGCCAGCGAAGTTCCTGTCCTTCATTTTTTTTAAAAAAATAAATAAGTAAAGTTTGGGCTGTGTTGGCTCTTTGTTGCTGCACATGGGCTTTCACTAGTTGTGGCAAGCGGGGGCTACTCTTTGTTGTAGTGCGTGGGCTTCTCATTGTGGTGGCTTCTTTTGTTGTGGAGCACGGGCTCTAGGCACGTGGGATTCAGTAGTTGTGGTGCACAGGCTCAGTAGTTGTGGCTCATGGGCTCTAGAGTGCAGGCTCAGTAGTTGTGGTGCACGGGCTTAGTTGCTCCCTGGCGTGTGGGATCTTCCCAGACCAGGGATCGAACCCATGTCCCCTGCATTGGCAGGCAGATTCTTAACCACTGCACCACCGGGGAAGTCCCCCTGTCCTTCATTCTTAAAGGGCAGTTTTTCCAGGAAAAATATTCTTGGTTGTAAGTTTTATTCTTTAAGAATTTTGAATATATCATCACACTGTTTCCTGGCCTTTAAAGTTTCTGCTGATAAAATCTGATAGGCTTCCTTGTACATGATAATTTGCTTTCAAAATTCTCTCTTTGCTTTTTGATAATTTAATTAAAATGTGTCTCTTTGGGGACTTCTGGGCTTCATGAATCAAGATGCCCATTTCCCTTTTTAGGTTTGGGAGTTATCAGATATTATTTCTTTATATAAGCTTTCTGCCCCTTTCTCCCTTCTTTTTCTGGAACTCTCATGATGTGTATCTTCTTTCATTTCATGATTTCACATAAGTCTCATATACTTTCTTCATTCTTTTTAATTCTTTTTTCTCTTAGTCACTCTAACTGGATAATTTCAAACGACTTCTTTCTGAGTTTTCTGATTATTTCTTCTACATGTTTGACTCTTCTGTTAAGCTCTAGATTGAAAATTTCAATTCAGTTATCATATGCTTTAGCTCCAGGATTTCTCTTTGGTTCTTTTTCATGGCTTCTATTTCTTTATTAAAACTTCTCATTTTGTTTATGTATTTTTCTTGATCTCATTTAGTTGTTTACCTATGTTCTCTGGTAGTTTATTAAGTTTCATTAAGCTTATTACTTTGAATTCTTGTCAAGTAGTTCATGGGTCACCTTTTCTTTGGGTCAGTTACTGTCGTTGTATTGATTTCCCTTTGCTGACGCAGTGTTTGCCTGTTTCTTTATAATCCTTACAACTGCATTGACGTCTGTGTATTTGAAGAGGCAGAAGCCTCTTACAGTGTTTACAAACTGGTTTTGTCAGGTAAAGACTTTCTCTTATTGGGTTCCCAGAATGATGGGACTGCTCTGGGACTGTGGACAAGCAGGACTAGAACTGGATTATAGGGCTGCTTTTAGGGTCTGCATTTGGGTCCATAGTTGGTGGGGCTGTTACTGGGGGCACTGATGGAGTGGCTCCTTCTATATCCATTGATCGATAGGGTTAGTAGGAGGGCTGCTGACAAGTGGGGCTGGAGCCATGTCCGTAGGGGGATGGGGCAGCTGTTGCATCTACAGCTGGTACCACACCACTGTCAGTGGGCCTGCCACTGAGGCCTGCCTTGTAAAAGCATCCTTCCTTGATATTGGGCTCTATTGGGGTTTCACAACCTCCTACCTGGTCCTAAGGCTCCCACAAAGGATCTTTTGTCTATGCATGGGAGTCACATCATTGTTTCAGTGAGGGAAGTGTGCTGAGGACTTTCTATTATACTCTCTTGCTGACATCACTCCTTAACTATCTGGTTTTAAAGATTGCTTCCAATGGGACTAATTAAACTTAAAATCTTTTGCACAGCAAAGGAAACCATAAACAAGACAAAAAGAAAACCCCAAGAATGGGAGAAAATATTTGCAAAAGAAGCAACTGACAAGGGATTAATCTCCAAAATATATAAACAGCTCATGCAGCTAAATATCAAAAAGACAAACAAACAAACAAAAAACAAAAAAAACCCCAAACCCAAACAACCCAATCAAAAAAATGGCTGGAAGACCTAAATAGACATTTCTCCAAAGAAGACATACAGATGGCCAGCAAACACATGAAAAGATGCTCAACATCACTAATTCTTAGAGAAATGCAATTCAAAACTATAATGAGGTATCACCTCACACTGTTTAGAGTGGCCATCATCAAAAAAACCTGCAAACATTAAATGCTGAAGAAGGTGTGGAGAAAAGGGAACCCTCCTACACTGTTGATGGGAATGTAAATTGATACAGCTGCTATGGAGAACAGTATGGAGGCTCCTTAAAAAACTGAAAAAAGAACTACCATATGACCCACAATCCCACTCCTGGGGATATACTCAGAGAAAGCCATAATTCAAAAAGTTACATGCACCCCAATGTTCATTGCAGCAGTATTTACAATAGCCAGGACATGGAAGCAACCTAAATGTTCATCAACAGAGGAATGGATAAAGAAGATGTGGTACATATATACAGTGGAATATTACTCAGCCATAAAAGGAACAAAATTGAGTCATTTGTAGAGACATGGATGGACCTAGAGACTGTCATACAGAGTGAAGTAAGCAGAAAGAGAAAAACCAATATCTTATATTAACGCATATATGTGGACTCTAGAAAAATGGTACAGATGAACTGGTTTGCAAGGCAGAAACAGACACAGATGTAGACAACAAGCATATGGACACCAAGGGGGGAAAGCAGGGGGTGGGAGTTGTTGTTGGTAGTGTGATGAATTGGGAGATTGGGATTGACATATATACCCTAATATGTATAAAATAGATAACTAGTAAGAACCTGCTATATAAAAAAATAAAATTAAATAAAAAAAAGATAACATGCACCCAGTATTCATTGCAGCAATATTTACAATAGCCAGGACATGGAAGCAACCTAAATGTTCATCTACAGAGGAATGGATAAAGAAGATGTGGTACATATATACAATGGAATATTACTCAGCCATAAAAGGGAATGAAATTGTGTCATTTGCAGAGATGTAGATGGACCTAGAGACTGTCATACAGAGTGACGTAAGTCAGGGAGTGAAAAACAAATATCATATATTAACGCATATATGTGGAATCTAGAAAAATGGTATGGATGATTTTATTTGCAAAGCAGAAATAGAGTCACAGACGTGGAGAACAAATGTATGGATACCAAGGGGGAAAGGCAGGGGTGGGATGAAATGGGAGGTTGGAACTGACATATATACACTACTATGTATAAAATATTAGATAACTAATGAGAACCTATTGTATAGCACAGGGAAATCTCCTCAATGCTCTGTGTTGACCTAAATTGGAAGGAAATGCAAAAAAGAGGGGATATATGTAGACGTATGGATGATTCACTTTGCTGTACAGCAGAAACTGACACAGCAGTGTAAAGCAGCTATACTCCAATAAAAAAAAAGATTGGCTGCTTCTAAAACTGAGAATCCTTAATTGATGTCCCCTGTTAGGATGGACTTAAAATTTTATGGAATTCTGAATTGTTTCTTTACTTGTGAAATGTTAACATAAGGATTAACTTCCTGTAGTTTCATGGCTCTATTTATTGTTAGTAGTACCTGATAAGGTCCCTTGCAATGAAGTTTAAGAGCAGTTTTTTCCCTGATATCTCGTGTAGTAGGTGAAATCTCCCGACTAAGGATCATAAAGTGGCTTTTTAGGAAGATGTGATTGGAAAATGGACTTAACCTGTTGGTGATCGGACTGGGTATGTATGTGAGTCTCTAGCAATATTTTGCCATGTATGCATACAATAGGACAGAATCTAGAATTGGAGATGAAATCCCTAAATTCATGGGCTTTCCAGTTACCAATTCATAGAGGGCTAAGAAATGTGTCCCCAAGAGAGTGGAAAGTGTGGCCTCATAAAATCCAGCAGGAGTACAGTTGGCCAAGGGAGCACAAGGGTTTCTTAAAGTTTTACTAATTTTAATTTAAGGATGCTATTGGTGCTATTAACCTCTCTAGGAAATTGAGGGTGGTATGGGCAGTGTAGTTTTTGAGTAAGGGGAAATGCCTTAGAGAGTTCTTTTATAAATGGTTCCCATAAAGTATGTGTCTTGGCCACTGGTATGTTCCAGGTTGGATATACAACATTAAGCAGCTTTTTAGCAACTAGAAGGACTGTAGTTTTTCAGCCTGGAAATGATGGAAACCATGCTGAAAAAAGATGTACAAAACTCAAAGCATATTCAAATCTCATGAAATGTGGAAGCTGGAAAAAACCTACCTGAAGATGTTCAAAGTGCCCTTGAAACTTTGATTCCTGGCTCTGTCTCATTTTCACAATTTTTCAAGGATTATGTGTTGACAGGTGACAAGTGACATGGAAATAGCCTCTGTTGTCTTTTTTTAAAATTAATTTTTATTGGAGTATAGTTGCTGTACAATGTTGTGTTAGTTTCTGCTGTACCACAAAGTGAATCAGCTATATGTATACATATATCCTCTCTTTTTTGGATTCCCTTCCCATTTAGGTTACCACAGAGCATTGAGGAGAGTTCCCTGTGCTATACAGTAGGTTCTCATTAGTTATCTGTTCTGTACATAGTAGTGTATGTATGTCAATCCCAATCTCTCATTTCATCCCACCCTCCTTCCCCCCTTGGTATCCCTTCATTTGTTCTCTATGTCTGTTGCTATTTCTGCTTTGCAAATAAGTTCACCTGTATCATTTTTCTAGATTCCACATATAAGAGATATTATATGATACTTGTTTTTCTCTTTCTGACTTACGTCACTCTGTATGACAGTCTCTAGGTCTGTTCATATCTCTGCAAATGGCAAAATTTCATTCCTTTTTAGGGCTGAGTAATATTCCATTGTATATATGTACCACATCTTTTCCGTTGCTCTGTGATGGTCATTTAGGTTGCTTCCATGTCCTGGCTATTGTAAATATTGCTGCAATGAACACTGGTGTGCATGTATCTTTCTGAATTATGGTTTTCCCTGGGTATATGCCCGGGAGTGGGATTGTTGGGTCGTATGGTAATTTTGTTTTTAGTTTTTTAAGGAACCTCCGTACTGTTTTCCATAGTGGCTGTATAAATTTACGTGCTCACCAACAGTGTAAGAAGGTTCCCTTTTCTCCACACCCTCTCCAGCATTTATTGTTTGTAGATTTTTTGATGATGGCCATTCTGACTGGTGTGAGGTGATACCTAATTGAAGTTTTCATTTGCATTTCTCTAATAATTAGCGACGTTGAACATCTTTTCATGTGCTTTTTGGCTATATTTATTTCTTCTTTGGAGAAATAACTATTTAGGTCTTCTGCCCATTTTTTGATTGGGTTGTTTGTTTTTTTGATATTGAGCTGCATGAGCTGCTTGTATATTTTGGAGATTAATCCTTTGTCAGTTGCCTCATTTGCAAGTATTTTCTCCCATTCTGAGGGTTGTCTTTTTGTCTTGCTTATGGTTTCCTTTGCTGCGCAAAAGCTTTTAAATTTAATTAGGTCCCATTTGTTTATTTTTGTTTCTATTTTCATTACTCTAGGAGGTGGGTCAAAAAAGATCTTGCTGCAATTTATGTGAAAGAGTTTTCTGCCTATGTTTTCCTCTAAGAGTTTTACAGTGTCTGGCCTTACATTTAGGTCTTTAATCGATTTTGAGTTTATTTTTGTGTATGGTGTTAGGGGGTGTTCTAATTTCATTCTTTTACATGTAGCTGTCGAGTTTTCACAGCACCACTTATTAAGGAGACTGTCTTTTCTCCATTTTATAGTCTTGCCTCCTTTGTTGTAGATGAGGTGACCAGAGCTGTGTGGATTTATCTCTGTGCTTTCTATCCTGTTCCATTGATTGGTATTTCTGTCTTTGTGCCAGTACCATACTGTTTTTTTTAAAAAAAATTTGGATTCCTTTTATTTCTTCTCTGATTGCTGTGGCTAGGACTTCCAAAACTATGTTGAATAAAAGTGGCGAGAGCGGACATCCTTGCCTTTTTCCTGATCTTAGAGGAAGTGCTTTCAGTTTTCCACCATTGACAATAATGTTTTCTGTGTGTTTGTCTTATATAGTCTTTATTATGTTGAGGTAGGTTCCCTCTATGCCCACTTTCTGGAGAGTTTTTATCATAAATGGGTGTTGAATTTTGTCAGATTTTGTCTGTTGAGATGATCATATGGTTTTTATTCTTCAGTTGGTTAATATGGTGTGTCACATTGTTTGATTTGTGTATGTTGAAGAATTCTTGCATCCGTGGGATAAATCCCACTTGATCCTGGTGTATGATCCTTTTAATGTGTTGTTGGATTCTGTTTGCTAGTCTTTTGTTGAGGATTTTTACATCTATGTTCGTCAGTGATATTGGCCCGTAATTTTCTTTTTTTGTGTGTGACATCTTTGTCTGGTTTTGGTATCAGGGTGATGGAGGCCTCGTAGAATGAGCTTGGGAGTGTTCCTCCCTCTGAAATTTTTTGGGTGAGTTTGAGAAGGATAGGTGTTAGCTCTTCTCTAAATGTTTGATAGAATTCGCCTGTGAAGCCACCTGATCCTGGACTTTCATTTGTGGGAAGATTTTTGATCACAATTTCAATTTCATTCCTTGTGATTGGTCTTTTCATGTTTTACATTTCCTCCTGGTTAGTCTTGGAAGGTTGTACCTTTCGAAGAATTTGTCCATTTCTTCCGGCTTATCCATTTTGGGGCCATATAGTTTCTTTCAGTAATCTGTCATGATCCTTTGTATTTCTGCAGTGTCAGTTGTTACGTCTCCTTTTTCATTTCTAATTTTATTGATTTGAATCCTCACCCCTTTTTTCTTGATGAGTCTGGCTAAAGGTTTATCCATTTTGTTAATCTTGTCAAAGTACCACCTTTTAGTTTCATTGATCTTTGCTATTGTTTTCTTCATTTCTAGTTCATTTATTTCTGCTCTGATCTTTATGATTTCTTTCCTTCTATTAACTTTGGGGTTTGTTTGTTTTCCTTTCTTTAGTTTTTTAAACTTAAGTTTAAGTTGTTTACTTGAGATTTTTCTTGTTTCCTGAGGTGGGACTGTATTGCTACAAACTTCCCTCTTAGAACTGCTTTAGCTGTATCCCATAGATTTTGGGTCACTGTGCTTTCCTTGTCATTTGTTTCTAGGTGTTTTTTCATTTACTCTTTGACTTCTTCAGTGATCCATTGGTCATGTAATGACATATTGTTTGGCCTTCATGTGTTTGTGTTTTTTACAGTTTTTCCTGTAATTGATTTCTAATCTCATAGCATTGTGGTTGAAAAGATGCTTGATACGATTTCAATTTTCTAAAATTTACCGTGGCTTGATTTGTGGCCCAAGATGTGATCTATCCTGGAGAAAGTTCCTTGTGCACTTGAGAAGAAAGTGTATTCTGCTGCCTTCAGATGGAATGTCCTCTAAATATCAAATAAATCTATCTGTTATAATGTGTCATTTATGGCTTGTGTTTCCTTATTAATTTTCCATGTTGATGATCTGTCTATTGATGTAAGTGGAGTATTAATGAACCCCACTCTTATTGTGTTACTGTTCATTTCCCCTTTTATGGCTGTTAGCATTTGCTTTATGTATTGAGGTGCTCCTATGTTGGGTGCATAAATATTTACAATTGTTATATCTTCTTGGATTGATCCCTTGATCATTATATAGTGTCCTTCCTTTTCTCTTGTAATAGTCTTTATTTTAAAGTCTATCTTCTCTGATATGAGTATTGCTACTCCAGCTTTCTTTTTATTTCCATTTGCATGGAGTATCTTTTTCCATTCCCTCACTTTCAGTCTGTATGTGTTTCTAGGTCTGAAATGGATCTCTTTATTTTTTTTAAAAATTATTTATTTATATATTTTTGGCTTCATTGGGTCTTCATTGCTGTGCGTGGGCTTTCTCTAGTTGTAGTGAGTGGGGGCTACTCTTCGTTGTGGTGTGGGGGGTTCTCATTGCAGTGGATTCTCTTGTTGTGGAGCATGGGCTCTAGGTGCGCAGGCTTCAGTAGTTGTGGCACGCAGGCTCAGTAGTTTTGGCTCATGGGCTGAGGAGTGCAGGCTCAGTAATTGTGGCACATGGTCTTAGTTGTTCCACGGCATGTGGGATCTTCCCGGACCAGGGATTGAACCCATGTCCCCTGCACTGGCAGGTGTATTCTAAACCACTGTGTCACCAGGGAAGTCCCTGAAGTGGGTATCTTTATACAGGATATATACTGATCTTGTTTTTGTATCCGTTCAGCCAGTCTATGTCTTTTGGTTGGAGCACTTAATACATTTACATTTAAGGTCACTATCAATATGTATGTTCTTATTACCATCTTTTAAATTGTTCTGTGTTTGTTTTTGTGGGTCTTTTTCTTCTGTTGTGTTCCCACCTAGGGAAGTTCCTTTAGCATTTGTTGTAAAGCTGTTTTTGTGGTGCTGCATTCTCTTAGCTTTTGCTTGTCTTTAAAGCTTTTGATTTTGCTGTCGAACCTGAATGAGATCTTTTCTGGGTAGAGTAATTTTGGTTGTAGCTTATTCCCTTTCACCACTTTAAATATATCATCCCATTCCCTTCTGACCTGCAGAGTTTCTGCTAAAAAATCAGTTGATAACCTTGTGGGGATTCCCTTGTATGTTATTTGTTGATTTTCCCTTGCTGCTTTTAATATTTTTCTTTGCATTTAATTTTTGTTAGTTTGAGTAATATGTGTCTCAGTATGTTTCTCCTTGAGTTTATCCTGTGTGGGACGCTCTGTGCTTCCTGGACTTGGGTGATTATTTCCTTTCCCATGTTAGGGAAGTTTTTTTTTTTTTTTTTTTTGTTTTTTTTTTTGGGAAGTTTTTGACTATAATCTCTTCAAATATTTTCTCTGGCCCTTTGCCTTTTCTTTTTCTGGGACCCCTATAATTTGAATGCTGGTGTGTTTAATGTTGTCCCAGAGGTCTCTGAGCCTGTCCTCATTTCTTTTCATTCTTTTGCCTTTATTCTGCTCTGTGGCAGTTGTATCCACCATTCTATCTTGCAGCTCACTTATCTGTTCTTCTGCTTCAGTTTTTCTGCTATCGATTCCTTCCGGTGTATTTTTCATGTCAGTTATTGTGTTGTTCATCACTGTTCATTTGTTCTTTAGTTCTTCTGGTCCTTGTTAAACATTTTTTGTATCTTCTCGATCCATGCCTCCATTTTATTTTCAAGATCTTGGATCATGTTTACTATCATTACTCTGAATTCTTTTTCATGTACATTTCCTAGTTCCTCTTCATTTATTTGGTCTTGTGGATTTTTACCTTGCTCCTTCATCGGTGACATATTTCTCTGTCATCTCATCTTGTCTAACTTACTGTTTGTGGTCTTCTTTCTGCAGGCTGCTGGATCATAGTTCCTCTTGCTTCTGCTGTCTGCCCCCTGGTTATGGAGTCAGAGAAGTCCCATAGTCTGCCATCTGCAAGCTGGAGAACCAGTAAAGCCAGTGGTGTAACTCAGTTCAAGTCAAAATGCCTCTCGGACTTCATTCATGGAGTCTGGAGTTAGTACAAGTTTTGTCTCTTCCTGCTTTCTCAACTCCACTCACCTCTCAATCGACTTCAGTCAGCTTTTGCTCACATCACCACCAAAACAGCTCTTTTAAAAGTTGCCAGTGATGGGCTGAGAGAGGATTGGCTGGGATGGGCTGGGATGCTCAGAGTACCAGGGACCGCTCAGAGAAAGGCAGAATCACCTCAGGCGCTATGGCCAAGACTACACTTCCTGGGATGACAGATCTCACAGGATCTCAGGAGATGCTGGTGCCCGGCAGGGGTGTCCTGTGGTGAGAAACAGGTGGGTGCCCTGCTGTGAAGGCCCCTCCTTCCAGGCTCATCCTAAGGGGTTTCACTCACACTGCCTGTCCTTTAATGCCCGGAGCTCGTGGACTTTTCATTGCCCTAATCAGAGTCACAGGGTAGGGGCGCCTTGCCCCACAGCTCCTGCAGGTGCTGGGGAGTTGCTCTGGCTCTGATTCCCCAGTTGTCTTTTTTTTTAATTTACTTTTTTGTCCGCATTCGGTTTTTGTTGCTGCACGCGGGCTTTCTCTAGTTGTGGTGAGCGGGGGCTACTCTTCGTTTTGTTGCATGGGCTTCTCATTGTGGTGGCTTCTCTTGTTGCAGAGCATGCTCTAGGCACATGGGCTTCAGTAGTTGTGGCACGTGGGCTCAGTAGTTGTGGTTTGTGGGGTCTAGAGTGCAGGCTCAGTAGTTGTGGTGCATGGGCTTAGTTGCTCCACGGCATGTGGGATCTTCCTGGACCAGGGCTCTAACCCGTGTCCCCTGCATTGGCAGGTGGATTCTTAACCACTGCACCACAAGGGAAGTCCTTTCCTTAGTTGTCTTTTAAACAAAATTGTTTTCAATACACATAACATAAAAGACACCTTAAAATTTATCACACTGAAGTGTACAGTTCAGTAGTGTTAAGTATATTTGCATTGTTGTGTAACCAATCTCCCTAACTTTTTCATCTTGCAAAACTAAAAGTCTATAGACTCTTAGCAACAACTACTTTTCAGCAAACCTTTAAGCAATGACTCCACATTGCCTCCTCTCTCCAACCACTGGAAACCACCATTCTATTTTCTGTCTCTGTCAGTTTGACTACACTAGATACCTAATATAAGTAAAATCATACAGTATTTATCTTTTGTGGCTGGCTTATTTCACTTAACATAATGTTCTCCGTATTATTCCATGTTGTGGGATTTATCAGATTTTCCTTCCTTTTTAAGGCGGAATAATATTCCATTGTATGCATCTACCAAATTTTGTTTATCTGTTCATTCCTTTATGGACATTTGGTTTGCTTCTACCTTTTGGCTATTATGAAAAATGTTGCTATCAATGTGACTGTACAAATACCTCTTTGAGATCCTGTTTTCAATTCTTTTTGATATATACTGGAAGTGGAATCAATGCATTATATAGTAGTTCTATTTTCAATTTTTTGATGAACTGTCATTTTATTTTCCATGATGGCTGCACCATTTTACATTCTGACCAACAGTGCACAATGGTTTCAATTTTTCCACATCTTTGCCAACACTTGTTTTTTTTTGTTTTGTTTGTTTTGTTTTGTTTTGGCCACTCATTGCAGCATGCGGGATATTAGTTCCCTGAACAGGGATCAAACATGTGCCCCTGCACTGGGAGCACGGAGTCCTAACCATTGGACTGCCAGGGAAGTCCTTTTTTTGTTTTTTATAGCAACTACTCTAATAGGTATGAAGTGACATCTCATTGCAGTTTGGTTTGCATTTCTCTAATTATTAGTGAGGTTGCACATCTTTTCATATGCTTGACTGCCATTTGTATATTTTCTTTGCAGAAATGTCTATTCAAGTTCTTTACCCTTTTAAACATCAGTTTATTTATTTTTTGCCACTGAGTTTTAGTTCTTTATATATTCTGGATATTAACCACATGTCAGATATTCAGATATTTTGCAAATATTTTTCCCATTCCATAGGTTGCCATTTCACTATATATTGTGTCCTTTGATGCACAGGAGTTTTAAATTTTGATGTATCCCAGTTTACATATTTTACCTTTGTTGCCTATGTATTTGGTGTAATATCCAAGAAATCATTGCCAGATTCAATGTTATGAAGCTTTTCCCTTATGTTTTCATCTAAGAGTTTTATTATTTTAGGTCTTTGATCCATTTTGAGTTTATTTTTGTATGTGGTTTAAGGTAAGGGTTCCACTTCATTTATTGTTTTGCATGTGGATACCCAGTTTTCCCCCCAAAATTGTTGAAATATGGTTGACATACAATATTATGTTCGTTTCAGGAGTACTACATAGTGATTTGACATTTGCATACATTAAAATGATCACAATGATTAGTCTAGTAACCATGTGTCTGCCTATAAAGTTATTACAATATATGTATTGAATATTACAATATTCTTGACCATATTCCTTATGCCATATATTAACATCCCCATGTCTTATTTTGTAACTGGGAGCTTTTACCTCTTAATCACTTCACCTATTTCACTGCCTACCATCTCTAACACAGAAAGTTTTTTCAAAAGATTGTCCTTCCTGCATTGTATGGTCTTGGCACCCTTGCTAAAAATCACTGTAGCATACATGTAAGAGTTTATTTCTGGGCTCTCTATTCTATTGTATTGGTCTCTGTGTCTGTCATTATGCCAGTAGAACATTGTTTTTATTACTGTAGCTTTATAATAAGTTTTGAAATTGGAAGATATAAGAACATTAACTTTATTTTTCTTTTTCAATATTGTTTCGGCTATTCGGGATCCCTTGACATTCCCTATGAATTTTGGGATGAATTTTTCTATTTAGGCAATAAAAATTGTTGGCATTTTTCGATTTTCCCATTTTATCTATTTATTTATTTATTTAGCATTGAAGTATAGTTGACTTACAATATTTTATTAGTTTTAAGTGTACAACATACTGATTCAATATTTTTATAGACTGTACACTGTATATAGTTATTATATAATATTGTCTGTATTCCCTGTGCTGTACATTACATCTTTGTAACTTCTCTCCCCACACTTCTCTCCCCTGGTAACCACTAGTTCTCTGTATCTGTGAGTTTGTTTCTGTTTTGTTAAACTTGTTCATTTGTTTAATTTTTAGCTTCTGCATATAAATGAAAACATACATTATTTGTCTTTCTCTGTTTGACTTATTTTACTGAGTATAATAATCCCCTCCAGGTCCATCCATATTGCCACAAATGGCAAAATTTCATTCTTTTTTATGGCTGAGTAATATTTCATTGTGTATATACACCACATCTTCTTTATCCATTCATCTGTTGATGAACACTTAGGTTGTTCCATTAGCAATTGTAAATAATGCTACAGTGAACATTGGGGTGCATGTATCTTTTCAAATTAGTGTTTTTGTTAGCACAGATATACCTCCCCTCTCCCCCACACAGTTTCCCCTATTATTCATATCTCGTATTACTATGGTACACTTCTTACAGTTGACAAACTGATATTAATATATTATGATTAACTAAAATTCATAGTTTACATTAAGATTCACCCTTTTGTGTTGTATAGCTTATACTTTTGACAAATGCATAATGTCATTCATCCATACAGGATCATACAGGGTAGTTTCCCCACCCTACATATCCCTTGTGCTCCACCTGTTCACCTCCATCCCTCTGAAACCTTGGCAACCACTGATCACTTTATTATTTCTGTAGTTTTGCCTCTTTCAGAATATTACATAGTTGGATCTACATAGTATGTAGTCCTTTCAGACTGGCTTCTTTACTTACAGCATTATATGGGAAAATTTGTAGGTGTGTTATCACACAGCAGGAAGGTATGTTTCCAGTCAAAGGGCTCAAGGGTTACAGTTAAAGGCTGGGAGACAGGGAAAATCTGTGAGTTTTAAAAATATTGATCAACCTGTGTGGTATGTTTGCTTGAAGGAAGAGGCTGAGCAATGGTGGCAGGGCTTAATATAGAAACAGTAACACTTGTATCGATTTTATTGGAAATATTTCAGGTATGGTTTTTAGGAGACTTTGCCCAACTTTTCAGGCTTGTTTTTGGACCCTCTCTTTTGGTAAGAGAGGTCCTGTAAGTCCTTTCCTAGATCAATCCAATCTTTCCCATCCAGGAATTAACATCTGCTGTTCTGACCAATATGTATATGAATGATATGTGGCAGGTATTGGTAACTCTGAGTCATATGCACCCAAAATAGTTCTAAATTCTTCTATGAATATTTGCTGGTCTTGTCTGAATTTAGAATAATATTTAGTAATAGCTCTTAAAAAAATTAAAGTATAGGTGATTTAAAATGTGGTAGTTTCAGGTGTACAGCAAGGTGATGCTATACACACACACACTTCTTTCAGATTCTTTTCCATTATAGGTTATTACAAGATATTGAGTTTAGTTCCCTAAGCTATACAGTAGGTCCTTGTCGTTTATCTACTTTATATATAGTAGTGTGTAACTAATAGCTCTTAATTCAGCTCATGTCCAATGTTGAAACTCTACCTGATGCATGGGGGCATATCTTCTGAGGCAGCTGGCATTTGGGGTTCTTGGGAGAGTTGTTGGGAAAAGGGGCCAGTAACTAAAGTTAAGCACAATACAATAGAATAAATATAAAAAAGTTCAGCACAGTGGATATGATACAGTGGATATACCACTTAAGGCTGAATAATATATCACCTACTATGAAGTGTGGGGAGGGCCTTGAGGGGTGTTGTATAACAAAGCAAAAAGGAATGCCTCCAGGCACTAATATGATTGAGTTCAGCAGGCCAGGGTTGGCCAGTGATGGCAGGCGATGGCTGGCTTCCTTGGTAGCCACAGGGATAATAGGATCTGAAAGATATAATATACAAGTGAACAGTGGCCAGATCACATATGACAATAGAATTCTGACCCACATCCTTTGTAGCAACCATCCCAGAAGTAAAACCATAACCTCTGCAGTAACTGGCCCCAGTTGATGAGGACTTGGTCAACAACTGCCAGCTTCCCCAATTTTCACCCCCATTTC
This sequence comes from Delphinapterus leucas, assembly GCF_059928025.1. Taxonomy (NCBI): domain Eukaryota; kingdom Metazoa; phylum Chordata; class Mammalia; order Artiodactyla; family Monodontidae; genus Delphinapterus; species Delphinapterus leucas. The sequence continues at coordinate 130,325,415 of NC_143132.1, read as the reverse complement.
CAGCTCAAGACCAACTAAAACAAGTCAAATATGCTATGCCTAAGACATAAAGTACACAAACCAACCCAACCCAAATGAATAGGATTGTCTGCCTCTAGTTACTGTGCCTCCAGCTTCTCTGTGCCAGCAACCGCCAGTGATACATACCTGAAGCCCTCCCTTCTTCCACTACAAAGTTTTCTCACTTCTTTGTCTGCCTATAAGTCTCTGTCAAATGAGAGTTTTTAAAAAGTTACTGACTTAATCTCATTGCTGGTAATTTGTTCATATTTTCTATTTCTTACTCCTCAGTCTTGGGAGATTGTACATTTCCAAGAATTTGTCCATTTTCTAGGTTGTCCATTTTAATGGCATGTAATTGTTCATGGTCTGATCCTTATGATCCTTTGTATTTCTGTGGTGTTGATTGTAACTTCCCCTTTTTTATTTCTGATTTTATTTATTTGGGCCCTCTCTATTGTTTCTTGGTGAATCTGGCTAAAGTTTTGTAAATTTTGTTTATCTTTTTAAAGAGTCAGCTCTTAGTTGTATTGACCTTTTCTATTATTTTAGTCGGTTTTTTTTTCTCCTCTGATTTATGATGTCTTTCCTTCTTCTAACTTTGGGTTTATTTGTTCTTCTTTTCCTAGCTCCTTTAGGTGTAAGATTAGGTTGTTTAATTGAGATTTTTCTTGTTTCCGTAGGTAAGCTTGTATCTCTACAAACTTCCCTCTTAGAACTGCTTTTTCAGTGTACCATAGATTTGTTACAATTATTGTGCTTCCATTTTTATTTGTTTCCAGGTATTTTAAAATTTCTTCAGTGACCCATTCATTGTTCAGCAGCATGTTGTTTAGACTCCGTGTGTTTGTGGTTTTTTTCAGTTTTTTTCCTTGTAGCTGATATCTAGTCTCATAGTATTGTGTTCAGAAAAGATAATTGATATGATTTCAGTTTTCTTAACTTTGCTGAGGCTTGTTTTGTGGCCTGCCATGTGATCTATCCTGGAGAATGTTCCATGTGCATTTGAAAAGAATGTGTATTCTGCTTTTGGATTAAATATTCTATGTATATCTACTAAGTCTCCCTGGTATAGTGTCATTTAAGGCCAGTGTTTCCTTATTGATTTTCTTCTGAATTATCTATTGCTGTAAGTAAGGTGTTGAAATCCCCTACTATTATTGTGTTACTGTCAATTTCTCCCTTTATGTCTGTTAATATTTTCTTTACGTATTTAGGTGTTCCTATGTTGGGGGTATATATATTTACAAGAGTTATATCTTCTTCTTGGATTGATCCCTTGATCAACATGTAATGTCCTTCTTTGTCTCCAGTAACATTCTGTTTTAAAGTTGATTTTGTCTGATGTAAGTATTGCTATCCTAGCTTTCTTTTGATTTCCATATGCATGGAGTACCTTTTTCCATACCCGTACTTTCAGTCTGTGTCTTTACATCTGAAGTGAGTCTCTTGTAGGCAGCATATAAACTGGTCTTGTTTTTTTTTAAAATAAATTTATTTATTTATTTTTGGCTGTGTTGGGTCTTCGTTGCTGCACACGGGCTTTCTCTAGTTGCGGCGAGCGGGGGCTACTCTTCGTTGCAGTGTGCTTGCTTCTCACTGTAGTGGCTTCTCATTGTGGGGCACGAGCTCTAGGCATGCAGGCTTCAGTAGTTGTGGCACGCAGGCTCAGTAGTTGTGGCTCACAGGCTCTATAGCACAGGCTCAGTAGTTGTGGCGCACGGGCTTAGTTGCTCTGCGGCATGTGGGATCTTCCTGGACCAGGGCTTGAACCCATGTCCCCTGCATTGGCAAGTGGATTCTTAACCACTGCATCACCAGGGAAGTCCCTGGTCTTGTTTTTGTATCCATTCAGCTGCTCTCTGTCTTTTGATTGGAGCAGTTAGTATATTTACATTTAAAGTCATTATTGGTATGTTTGTACTTATTTCCATTTTTTCTTTTTTTTTTTTTGAGGTATGCGGGCTTCTCACTGTTGTGGCCTCTCCCATTGCGGAGCACAGGCTCCGGACACGCAGGCTCAGCAGCCATGGCTCACGGGCCTAGCCGCTCTGCGGCATGTGGGATTTTCCCGGACTGGGGCATGAACCTGTGTGCCTTGCATCGGCAGGTGGACTCTCAACAACTGCGCCGCCAGGGGAACCCCCATTTTTTCTTTTTTAATTGAGGTATAGTTGATCTACTGTATTATATAAGTTCAGGTGTACAATATAGTGATTCACAGTTTTTAAAGTTTATACTACATTTAGAGTGATTATGAAATATTGGCTATATTCCCTCTGCTGTACAGTATATCCCTGTAGCTTATTTATCTTATACATGGTAGTTTACACCTCTTAATCCCCTACCCCCTATTTTATCCTTGCTTCTAACCACTAGTTTGTTTTCTACATCTGTGAGCTTATTGCCATTTTGTTAATTGTTTTTGTAGTTCTTTTTTGTTTATTTCTTCTTCTTTTGTCATTTCATAACTATCTCCAGTGTTATGTTTGGATTTCTTTGTGTCTTTTGTGTGTGTATCTGTTATAGATTTTTGGTTTGTGGTTACCATGGGGTTTATATATAGCAATCTATCTATCTATATCTATATCTATCTATCTATCTATCTATCTATCTCATCTATCTATATAAGTATGGTTATTTTAAGTTACGGATCTCTTAATTTCAAACGCATTTTAACAACCTTGTATTTTTACTCTCCTCCCCCATGATTACTTATTCTGATGTCATATTTTAAATCTAATTGTTTTGTGTATCCCTCAACTGCTTATTGTGGATATAGATGAATTTACTACTTTTGTCTTTCAACCTTCCTCCTAGCTTTGTACATGGTTGATTTACTACCTTTACTATATTTTTACCTTTACTGATGAGCTTTTTCCCCTCATAATTTTCATTTTTCTAGTTGTGGCCTTTTCTTCTTTGCTTACAGAAGTCTCTTTAACATTTCTCACAAAGCTGGTTTGGTGTGCTGAACCCTGTTAGCTTTTGCTTGTCTATAAAACTTTTGATCTCTCCATCAAATCTGAATGTGAGAGTCTCCCTGAGTAGAGTATTCTTGTTTATAGGTTTTCCCCTTTCCTCATCTTAAATATATTGTGCCACTCCCTTCTGGCCCCAAAGTTTGGACTATAAAGTCAGCTGATAACCTCATGGGAGTTACCTTCTATGTGGCTAGTTGATTTTCCATTTTTTTTTTTTTTTTTTTGCGGTACACAAGCCTCTCACTGCTGTGGCCTCTCCCGTTGCAGATCACAGGCTCTGGACGTGCAGGCTCAGCGGCCATGGCTCACGGGCCCAGCCGCTCCGCGACACGTGGGATCTTCCCGGACCGAGGCACGAACCCATGTCCCCTGCATTGGCAGGCGGACTCTCAACCACTACGCCACCAGGGAAGCCCATAGTTGCTTTTCCTTTGATGCTCTCTTCGTCTTTAATTTTTGCCACTTTAATTGCGATGTATCTTGGTGTGGTCTTCTTTGGGTTGATCCTATTTGGGACTTCTGTGCTTCCTGAACTTGGATGTCTGTTTCCTTTCCCAGGTTAAGGAAATTTTCAGCTATTATGTCTATAAATATGTTCGCAGTCCTTTTCTCACTCCCTTCTCCTCTAGGACCCCTATAATGTGAATGTTAGTATACTTGATGTTGTCCCAGAATTCTCTTAAACTGCCCTCATTTCTTTTCATTCTTTTTTTCTTCTTTCTTTTCATCTTCAGTGATTTCAACTACTTTGTCTTCCAGCTCACTGATCTGTTCCTCTGTTTCATTTGGTCTACTGTTGATTCCTTCTAGTGTATTTTTTATTTCAGTTTTTATATTCTTCATCTCTATTGGATTGTTCTTTATATTTTCTAACTCTTTTTTAGAAACTTCTAACTTCTGACTCTGTTTGTCCATTCTTCTCCTGACTTCTCTGATCATCTTTATTATCAATACCTTGAACCCTTTCTCAGGTAGATTGGCTATTTCCACTCTACTTAGCTCTTCTTCTGGGTTATTTTTCTTGTTTCTTCTTTTGAAACATGTTCCCTTGTTGCCTTATTTTGTCTAACTTGCTGTTTTTATTTCTATGTATCTGGTAGGTTGGTTACATTTCCTGACCTTGGAGGAGTGGCCTTTTGTAGGAGATGTAACAACACACTCCCATCTGGTGACTAGATTTATATGTTCTCTATGTGGGATGCTTAGGCCTTTCTGTTGTGGTGGGCTGGTTACTGAGGGTAGATTGGTAGGCTTGGCTTGCCCTGGTCTACTTGGTTGTCAGGCCCTGCCTCGTGCAGAGACTGCCAGCTGCTGCTTGGTGGGACTGGGTCACGAGCGGCAGGCTTCAGAACACTGCGGGGGGGCCCGAGGCTAATGCTGGCTGACTCTTGGGCAGAGTTTGGGTCCAAGAGATGCTGGGGCTTGTGCCTGCTCATTGGTGGCTGAAGCCTGGTCCTGGGGCTAGTTCTGGCTTATTGGTGGGCAGAGCTGGATCCTCGGGTCTGGTTGCAGAGTCCAGGGGTCCCAGAGCTGGTGTCCAGCCACTAGTGGTGTAGCTGGTTCCTGACACAACTGGATGCAGGGCCTGGGGTGTCCCAAATATTATGTTGGCCTGCTGGTGGGTGGGGTGGGTCTGCAGGCTGCATGGCTGCAGTTTTCCTGGGGCTGGTGTCCTTTTGATGGTGTGTGAGGCTGGTCCCAAGGCTAAAGCAGGCTCACTGGTGGGGCCCAGCCAGTCCCAGGGCTGGTGCTGGCTTACTGGTGGGTGGGCTGTGTCTTCAGGCTATGGAGTTTCCTGGGGCTGGTTGCAGCCCACTGGTGGATGAGACTTGTCCTGAGTCTAGAGCAGGCTCACTGGTGGGCAAGGCTGGAGATTCTGGGGCAGGTTCTGCCCACTGTTTGTGGAGCTGCATCCCGAGGTCTCTGGTTGTAGGACCTTGGGGGGTCTTAGACCTAGTGCCTGTGCAGTGGTGTGTGGGGCCTGGTCCTGGGCCCTCTGCTGCGCAGGGCCATGTCCAGGGGCGACTGTGGGTTCAGAGGTTATTAAGGCAGTCTGTGTCCTGGTGGGTGGGGCTATGTCCCTGACCAGTGAGTTGTCTGGACTGAGGCTTGCCAGTATCATTGCCTAGGGACTGGTGGGTGTGGGCAGGGCTGGGTCCTGAGGCTAATAAGCTAGATGTAGGATTCCAAAATGGTGCTTGCCAGCATCAGACTCTATATGGTAGAACGAGCTCCCCAAAATGGCTGCCACCAGTGTCTCCGTCCCTGAGGGCGAGCACCAATTGCCTCTTGCCTCTCTGTGAGACTGTCCAAGATCAGCACTGATCTTGACTGATCTAGGACTGATCCAGACTCCTTTCAAATGACTGCTTCTGATCTGGGTCCCTGAGCATGTGAGGTTTTGTGTACACCCTTTAAGAGTGGAGTGTCTTTTTCCCACAGCCCTCTGTGTCTAGTGAATTTAAGCCTTGCTGGCCTTTAAAGACAGATGTTTTAGGAGCTTGTCTCCCTGGCACAAGATGCCCAGGCTTGGTAGCCTGATGTGGGGTTCAGACCCCTTACTGTTTGGGGGGAACCTCTGCAATTGTAATTATTCTCCTGTTTGTGGGTCAGCCACCCAGGGGTATGTGTCTTGACTATACAATACTCAGCCTGTCCTACTCATCTCACTGTTGTTTCTTCTTTATATCTTTAGTCACAGAAGACTTTTTCCAGTAGGTTCTAATCTTTTTTATCCACAGGTGTTCTGTAAATTGTAATATTTGTGTGCCCGAGAGAGAAGGTGAACTCAGGGTATTTCTCTTCCATTTTGGCCAAACTCTATTTGTTGTCTTTTTGATAATAGCCATTCTGATAAGTGTGAGGTGATATCTCATTGTGGTTTTGATTTGCATTTCTCTAATGATTAGCGATGCTGAGCATCCTTTCATGTGTTTGTTGGTCATCTGTATATCTTCTTTGGAGAAATGTCTATTAAGGTCTTCTGCCCGTTTTTGGATTGGGTTCTTTGTTATTTTCATATTGAGCTGCATGAGCTGCTTGTGTATTTTAGAGATTAATCCTTTGTCAGTGGCATCGTTTGCAAATATTTTCTCTGAGGGTTATCTTTTTGTCTTGTTTATGGTTTCCTTTGCTGTGCAAAAGCTTTTAAGTGTCATTAGGTCCCATTTGTTTATTTTTCTTTTTATTTCCATTTCTCTAGGAGGTGGGTCAAAAGGGATCTTGCTGTGATTTATGTCATAGAGTGTTCTGCCTGTGTTTTCCTCTAAGAGTTTTCTAGTGTCTGGCCTTACATTTAGGTCTTTAATCCATTTTGAGTTTATTTTTGTGTATGGTGTTAGGGAGTGTTCTAATTTCATTCTTTTACATGTAGCTGTCCAGTTTTCCCAGCAACGCTTATTGAAGAGGCTGTCTTTTTTCCATTGTATATTCTTGCCTCCTTTAACAAAGATAAGGTGACCATATGTGCATGGGTTTATCTCTGGGCTTTCTATCCTGTTCCATTGAGCTATATATCTGTTTTTGTGCCAGTACCATACTGTCTTGATTACTGTAGCTTTGTAGTATAGTCTGAAGTCAGGGAGCCTGATTCCTCCAGATCCTTTTTTCGTTCTCAAGATTGCTTTGGCTATTCGGGGTCTTTTGTGTTTCCATACAAATTGTGAAATTTTTTGTTCTAGTTCTGTGAAAAATGCCAGTGGTAGTTTGATAGGGATTGCATTGAATCTGCAGATTGCTTTGGGTAGTATAGTCATTTTCACAGTGTTGATTCTTCCAGTACAAGAACATGGTATATCTCTCCATCTGTTTGTATCATCTTTAATTTCTTTCATCAGTGTCTTATAGTTTTCTGCATACAGGTCTTTTGTCTCCTTAGGTAGGTGTATTCCTAGATATTTATTCTTTTTGTTGCAATGCTAAGTGGGATTGTGTCCTTAATTTCTCTTTCAGATTTTTCATCATTAGTGTAAAGGAATGCAGGATATTTCTGTGCATTAATTTTGTATCCTGCTACTTTGCCAAATTCATTGATTAGCCCTAGTAGTTTTCTGGTAGCATCTTTAGGGTTCTCTATGTATAGTATCATGTCAACTGCAAACAGTGACAGTTTTACTTCTTTTTTTCCTATTTGGATTCCTTTTATTTCTTTTTATTCTCTGATTGCTGTGGCTAAAACTTCCAAAACTACGTTGAATAATAGTGGTGAGAGTGGGCAACCTTGTCTTGTTCCTGTTCTTAGTGGAAATGGTTTCAGTTTTTCACCGTTGAGAATGATGTTGGCTGTGGGTTTGTCATATATGGCCTTTATTATGTTGAGGTAAGTCCCCTCTATGCCTAGTTTCTGGAGAGTTTTTTTTTATCATAAATGGGTGTTGAATTTTGTCAAAAGCTTTTTCTGTGTCTATTGAGATGATCATGTGGTTTTTATCCTTCAATTTGTTAGTATGGTTTATCATTCTGATTGATTTGCGTATGTTGAAGTATCCTTGCATTCCTGGGATAAACCCCACTTGAGCATGGTGTATGATCCTTTTAATGTACTGTTGGATTCAGTTTGCTAGAATTTTGTTGAGGATATTTGCATCTATATTCATCAGTGATACTGGCCTGTAGTTTTCTTTCTTTGTGACATCTTTGTCTGGTTTTGGTATCAGGGTGATGATGGCCTCGTAGAATGAGTTTGGGAGTGTTCCTCCCTCTGCTGTATTTTGGAAGAGTTTGAGAAGGATATGTGTTAGCTCTTCTCTGAATGTTTGATAGAATTTGCCTGTGAAGCCATCTAGTCCTGGGCGTTTGTTTGTTGGAAGATTTTGAATCACAGTTTCAATTTCAGTGCTTGCCATTGGTCTTTTTATATTTTCTATTTCTTCCTGGTTCAGTCTCGGAAGGTTGTACTTTGCTAAGAATTTGTCCATTTCTTCCAGGTTGTCCATTTTATTGGCATATAGCTGCTTGTAGTAATCTCTTATGATTCTTTGTATTTCTGCAGTGTCAGTTGTTCCTTCTGCTTTTTCTTTTCTAATTCTGTTGATTTGAGTCTTCTCCCTTTTTTTCTTCATGAGTCTGGCTAATGCTTTATCAATTTTGTTTATCTTCTCAAAGAACCAGCTTTTAGTTTTATTGATCTTTGCTATCATTTTCTTCATTTCTTTTTCATTTATTTCTGATCTGATCTTTATGATTTCTTTCCTTCAACTAACTTTAGGTTTTCTTTGTTTTTTCTTTCTATAGTTGCTTCAGATGTAAGGTTAGGTTTTTTATTCGAGATTTTTCTTGTTTCCTGAGGTAAGATTGTATTGCTATAAACTTCCCTCTTAGAACTGCTTTTACTGTGTCCCACAGATTTTGGATTGTCATGTTTTCATTGTCATTTGTCTGTAGGAATTTTTGTGTTTCCTCTTTGATTTCTTCAGTGATCCATTGGTTGTTTAGTAATATATTGTTTAGCCTCCATGTGTTTTGTTTTGTTTTTTAAATAAATTTATTTATTTATTTATTTTTGGCTATGTTGGGTCTTCGTAGCTGCATGCGGGCTTCCTCTAGTTGCGGCGAGTGGGGGCTACTCTTGGTTGCAGTGTGTGGGCTTCTCTTTTTTTAAAAAAAATTATTATTTTTTAATTTTTATTTTTTTAACATTGGAATATATTTTGCATTTGTATAATAAAATATAGAAGACAATAAAAATAAGTGAGCATTGCTGCAAGCAACAACAGAAATAAAACTCATGAGCAATATTCAGCAAAACCAGGCAGACATAAAATGATATACATTGTATGGTTTCTTTTTAAAAAATTCAGAACTGGGGAAAACAAATTTATGGTGAAGATAATGGTTACTTTAGGGGCAGAAAGCAGGGGTCATGACCAGGAAATGGTATAAGGAAGCCTTCCGAGGTGCTGGGAAAGTTCTGTTTCTTGATCTGAGTAGTGGTTATACTAGTGGGAGTTCAGATAACTCACATGTCATATGTTTATAGTTAAACTTATGACTTATGCACTTTTCTCTGTGTTACAACTTATTAAGAAAGCTAAGACAAAAACCTTATTTAGTTCATTAAGATCAACAGTTGGCAAAGAATTATTAAATATTATTTTAGACATCTACAAAGTTCAAGGAACTGTCTTAGGTGATCAAAGATTCCAAGTCCATTCCATTATCAAATATTTTTTTTCTTATTAGTCATCCATTTTATACACATCAGTGAATACATGTCAATCCCAATCTCCCAATTCATCTCACCACAACCCCCACTCCCCGCTCCTTTCCCCACTTGGTGTCCGTAAGTTTTTTCTCTACTTCTGTGTCTCAATTTCTGCTTGGCAAACTGGTTCATCTGTATCATTTTCTAGGTTCCACATATATGTGTCAATATACGATATTTGTTTTTCTCTTTCTGACTTACTTCACTCTGTATGACAGTCTCTAGATCCATCCACATCTCTACAAATGACCCAATTTTGTTCCTTTTTCTGGCTGAGTAATATTCCATTGTATATATGTACCACATCTTCTTTATCCATTCGTCTGTCGATGGGCATTTAGGTTGCCATTGCGGTGGCTTCTCTTGTTGTGGAGTATGGGCTCTAGGCACACAGGCTTCAGTAGTTGTGGCATGCGGGCTCAGTAGTTGTGGCTTGCGGGCTCTAGAGCACAGGCTCAGTAGTTGTGGCGCACGGGCTTAGTTGCTCTGCTGCATGTGGGATCTTCCCGGACCAGGGCTCAAACCCATGTCCCCTGCATTAGCAGGCAGATTCTTAACCACTGCACCACCAGGGAATTCCGTGTGTTTTGTTTTTTCCAGTTTTTTTCTCCTGTAATTGATATCTAATCTCATAGTGTTATGGTCAGAAAAGATACTTGATATGATTTCAATTTTCTTAAATTTACTGAGGCTTGATTTGTGGCCCAGGATGTCATCTATCCTGGAGAATGTTCCATGTACACTGGTGAAGAAAGTGTATTCTGCTGCTTTTGGATGGAATGTCCTATAGATATCAATTAAGTCTATCTGTTCTGATGTGTCATTTATAGCTTGTGTGTCCTTATTAATTTTCTGTCTTGATGATCTGTCCATTGAGGTAAGTGGGGGTGTTAAAATCTTCCACTATTATTGTGTTACCATCAATTTCCCCTTTTATGGCTGGTAGCATTTGCTGTATATATTGAGGTGCTCCTATGTTGGGTCCTTATATATTTACAATTATTATATCTTCTGCTTGGATTGATTCCTTGATTATTATGTATTGTCCTTTCTTCTTTCTTGTAACAGTGTTTAAAGTCTATTTTGTCTGATATGAGTATTGCTACTCCAGCTTTATTTTGATTTCCATTTGCATGGAATACCTTTTTCCATCCCATCACTTTCAGTCTGTATGCATCCCTAGGTATGAATTGGGTCTTCTTGTAGGCAGCATGTATACAGGTCTTGTTTTTGTATCCATTCAGCTAGTCTATATCTTTTGGTTGGAGCATTTAATCCAGTTACATTTAAGGTAATTACCACTATGTATGTTCCTAATGCCATTTTCTTAATTGTTCAGGTTTGTTTTTGGAGGTCTTTTTCCTTCCCTTCCTCTTGTTTTCTCCTCTCTTGTGGTTGGATGACCATCTTTAGTGTTGTGTTTGGGTTGCTTTTTCTTTTTTTAAAAATAAATAAATTTATTTTTTGCTGTGTTGTGTGTTCGTTGCTGAGCGTGGGCTTTCTCTAGTTGTGGTGAGCACAGGCTACTCTTCATTGCGGTGCACCAGCTTCTCATTGTGGTGGCTTCTCTCGTTGGGGAACACAGGCTCTAGGCACGTGGGCTTCAGTAGTTGTGGCTTGTGGGGTCTAGAGTGCAGGCTCAGTAGTTGTGGTGCATGGGCTTAGTTGCTCCACGGCACGTGGGTTCTTCCCGGACCAGGGCTTGAACCCATGTCCCCTGCATTGGCAGGCAGATTCTTAACCGCTGTGCCACAAGGAAGTCCACTTTTTCTTTTTTGTGTGTGTATCTACTATAGTTTTTTGGTTTGCTGTTCCCATGAGGTTTTGTTATAGTAGTCAATACATGTACAAGGTTGTTTTAAGTTGCTGGTCTCTTGTCTGGAGAAGTTCCTTTAGCATTTGTTGTAAAGCTCGTTTGGTGGTGCTGAATTCTTTTAGCTTCTGCTTGTGTGTAAAGCTTTTGATTTCTCTGTTGAATTTGAATGAGAACCTTGCTGGGTAGAGTATTCTTGGCTGTAGGTTTTTCCCTTTCATCACTTGAAATATTTCGTACCATTCCCTTCTGGCCTGCAGAGTTTCTGCTGAAAAATCAGCCAGTAACCTTATGGGGATTCCCTTCTATGTTATTTGTTGCTTTCCCTTGTTGCTTTTGATATTGTTTCATTGTATTTAATTTTTGTCTGTTTGATTAATACATGTCTCACCACGTTCCTCCTTGGGTTCATCCTGTATGGGATTCTCTTCACTTCCTGGACTTGAGTGAGTGTTTTCTTTCTCCTGTTAGGGAAACTTTTGGTTATAATATGTTCAAATATTTTCTCAGGTCCTTTCTCTTTCTTTTCTCCTTCTGGGACCCCTATAATGTGAATGTTGGTGCATTTAATATTGTTCCAGAGGTCTCTAAGGCTGTCCTCATTTCTTTTCATTCTTTTTTCTTTATTCTGTTCTGTGGCAGTGATTTCCACCACTCTGTCTTCCAGGTCACTTACTTGTACTTCTACCTCAGTTATTCTGCTATTGATTCCTTCTAGTGTATTTTTTACTTCAGTTATTGTATTCATCTCTGATTGTTTGTTCTTTAAGTCTTCTCTCTCCTTGTTAAACATTTCTTTATCTTCTACATCTGTGCCTCCATTCTTTTGATGATTTTGGATCATCTTTACTATCATTACTCTGAATTATCTTTCAGGTGGATTGCCTATCTCTTCAGTTGTTCTTGTGGGTTTTTATCTTGTTCCTTCGTTTTCAGCATACTTCTCTGTTGTCTCATTTTGTCTTTTTGTGTTTGTGGTCTCCTTTCCACAAGCTGCGGTATCGTAGTTCCTCTTGCTTCTGGTGTCTGCCCCCTGATGGGTGAGGTTGGTCCAGGGGCTTCTGCAGGCTTTCTCTTGGGATGGACTGGAGCCTGCTCTCCAGTGGGTGGAGCTGGGTCTTGTTCCTCTGATGGGCAGGGCCATGTCAAGGGGTGTGTTTTGAGGTGGCTATAAGCTTAGTACAACTTTAGGCAGCCTGTCTTCTGTTGGGTGGGGCTGTGTTCCTGTCTTGGTGGTTGTTTGGTCTGAGGCTTTGCAGCACTGGAACCTACAGGTTGTTGGGTGGGGCCTGGTCTAGGTACTGAAATATGGATCTCTGGGAGAGCTCATTCCGATCAATATTCCCTGGGGCTTCCGCTACCAGTGTCCTTGCCCCCACAGTGAGCTATAGTGGAACTTTGCCTCCCTAGGAGACCCTCCAAGAGTTGTAGGTAGGTGTAGCCCAGGTTCCTATGGAGGTACTCCTTTGTGCTGGGTCCCAGTGCACGTGAGACCTTGTGTGCACCCTCCAAGAGTGGAGTCTCTGTTTCCCTCAGCCCTGTGGAATTCCTGCACTCACACACTGCTGGCCTTCAAGGCTAAGTGCTCTGGGGTTCTTCCGTCCAATGCCAGACCCTCAGACTGTCTTGGAGGGCTATTTTATGTGGAAACATCCCTGTATAGGCTGTGTGATTTTTTTTTGTGGTACGCGGGCCTCTCACTGTTGTGGCCTCTCCCGTTGCGGAGCACAGGCTCCGGATGCGCAGGCTCAGCGGCCATGGCTCATGGGCCCAGCCACTCCATGGCATGTGGGATCTTCCCAGACCAGGGCACGAACCTGTGTCCCCTGCATCGGCAGGCAGACTCTCAACCACTGTGTCACCAGGGCAGCCCAGGCTGTGATTTTAATGTTTTTTGGTGTGTGGGTTGTTTTTAGTATAGATGTCTGCCACCTGTTTCCTCAGTGTATGCTGGCCATTATCCCCTTTATAGGAGGTGTGACTAATGTCCTGGTGACCAGAGCCTGAACTGGATATTGAGCAGGGCCTCCCCTTTGCTCTGTGTTTGTCACTGCCATGTCAGAGGTGGGGTCTGCTCACTAGTTGTTGGAGTAGAGGCCTGCGGATCTGTTTCTTAGCTGTGTTTCTGATCTGTGTTGTGAGGTGGGTGGGAGTGGAGCATGCCCACTGTGAGGGAAGCCACTGAGTATTCCTCCTCTGGAGCTGTTCACCAGTGGGTGTGCGCTATTGTGTCACCATTCATGCATTGTGCAAGCTCTCAGATTACACTATTGTTGGCACTGCTCTTGGCCCCACCTTAACTGTGGGTATGCCAATTGGCCCTGGTGTCTCAGACATTGTTTTCACCATGCCACCAGGGTAGATCCACTGAAGTCAGGACCTAGGGTTGTAGTAATCATGGATCTGGACCTGCTGTGGGCACTACGGTGGCAGCTCATATGCTGGCCTGGCCCAACCCCACACGGATGTGCCCACAAAGTCTACAGCTGCTAAAGCTAGACCCGTCTTGGCTGCGGAAGCACTTGTTGTCCATTCAGATGTTTTCTATGTGCTGAGTTTACAAAGCCGGTCATGGGGGTGTCAATTCACAGTTTGCGCAGCTGCAAGGAGAGAATTCAGCTTTTCATCCTTAGTTGCATGGTCCCTGGGGCTCAGCTGTGGTTTCAGCCCTACCTCTGTGTGTGGGCCACCCACAGAGGTCTGCTCCCGAGGCTGCCCTGGAGCACACAAGTCTGCTCTAGCAAGGAGGGGGCGTGGAGGTGGTGGTGGCTGGGGTCGCAGCAGCCCTGGTGGGGACGGGGCATGCAGGTTAGCTCGAGGCTGCGGGTGTAAGAGAGCTGACCCCAGCAGGGGCTCTTCTTAGTGCCAAGGAAGGCAGGGGCTGGAGCATAGGAAGAAGGCTGCAATGGCGGTCCGTCCCCTTGCGTGGCACTCAACAATGGCACTTCACTTCCATGACAGTCGGGGTTTCCTCCTCAAGCATTCCAGGTTGTGGATTTCCTCACTCTCCTTTCCTCAGGCTGTCTCCTCCCAGCCAACAGCAGTCCTCTCCCCAGGTTTGCTTTCCAAACTCCATGTTCCAGCACCCAGCTCCGTCTGCAGCATTGGACACACATCTCAGGATGGGGCACAAAGGGCTCTGGCATGGACCATCTGTGTAGGTCTCTTTCTGTCTTGCCTGACACAGATCGGTTGCTCTGCTGTCCTCCGACAGCCCCCGAAGCACCCCTTCTGTCCCAACTGATCTCCCCGCTGGTGAGGGGGCTTCACTGACTGTAGGAACCTCTCCTCTCCTTCAGCTCCCATGCCAGAGGTGCAGCTCCCATCCCGCTTCCTCTCCTCTTTCTTTCACCTTCTTCTTTCTTTCATCCTAACTGGTATTACAGGGCTTCTTCTTGTCCTTTTAGGCATGCAGGGTTCTCTGCTAGTGTTCAGCTTGTGCTCTGTGAGAACTGTTCCATTTGTAGATGTATTCTTTTGTTCTTTTTGTCTGTTTGTTTTGGCTGCACTGCATGCAGGATCTTAGTTTCCCAACCAAGGATAGAACCTGTGGCCCCTGCAGTGGAAGCACGGACTCTTAACCACTGGACTGCCAGGGAAGTCCCTGTAGATGTATTCTTGATGCATTTTTGGGGAGAGATGAACTCCACGTCCTCCTACTAATCTGCCCTCTTGACCCCAGGTTCCTTGTTTTTTTCAAAAACATTTTAATTGAAGCATAGTTGATTTCCAATATTGAGTGAGTTTCAGGAGAACAACATAGTGAATTCTTTTTCCACTATATTACATTATGGGTTATTACAAGATAGTAGGTATAATTCCCTGTGATATACAGTAAATGCTTTTTGGTTATTTTTTATGTATAATAGTTTTTATCTGTTAATCTCATACCTAATTTGTCCTGTCTCTCCTCTTGTCACATTTGGTAACCACAAGTTTGTTTTTAGGGCTGTAGGTCTGTTTCAGTGTTGCATATGTATTAGTTTGCATTACTTTTTACATTCCCCATGTAACTGATAACATTCATTGTTTGTCTTTGCTGTCTCACTACTACCACAAAGCATAATATTGCCTAGGTCCATCTACATTGCTGCAAATGGCAGAGTTTGAGTTTTAGTTAGGGCTGAGTATTATTCCATTGAGGGTGTGTGTGTGTGTGTGTGTGTGTGTGTGTGTGTGTATCTCAATTCTTTTTACCTATCAGTCTGTGGATGGGCACTAGGGTTGCTTCCATGCTTTGACTGTTGTCATTGATGATGCTATAACATACGGGTACATGTATCTTTTCCCGTGAGTGTTTTCAGGATATATATGTTTAGGAGTGGAAAAGCTGGATGACGTGGTGTTTCAGTTTGTATGTTTTGAGGAAACTTTATGCTGTTTGCATAGTGGCAGCCCCAATTGCCATTCTTACCAACAGTGTACGGAGCTTCCCTATTCTCCACCTCCTTGCGAAGATTTCTTATTTGGAGCCTGTTGGATGCTAGCCACTGTGACAGGTGTGAGGTGATATGTCATGGCTTTTGGACTTGCATTTCTCTAACGATTAGTGATGTGGAGCATCTTTTCAGGTGCCTGATAGCCATCTTCCGGTCATCTTTGGAAAAAGAAGTGTATTCCGATATTCTGCCTATGTTTTGATTGGGTTGTTGGTTGGTGTTGGTTGGTTGTTCTCCTATGGAGCTGTATGAGCTGTTTGTACGTTTGGATTCACCCCTTGTCGGTCATTTCACCTGCAGATATTGTGTCCCACTTTTAGGTTGCCTTTTCGTTTTGTCAGTGGTCTCCTTTGCTGTGCGAAAGCTTTGAAGTTCAACTAGGTCCCGTGTGTTTAGGGTTGCTTAGATGACTTTTGCCTGAGGAGATAGATCCCTTGGCAAAGAGAGTGCTACGATTTATGTCCAAGAGTGTTCTGCCAGTGTCTCATCGAGGAGTTTTAGGGATTCAGGTCTCACCTTTAGGTCTTTCACCCATTTTGAGTTCAGGTTTGTGGAAGGTGTGTAGAAATGTTCTAGTCTCATTGTTTTCCATGTAGGTGTCCAGTTTTGCCTGTACCACTTGTGGAAGAGACTGTCTGTTGTCAGTTGTGTACTCGTGCCTCCTATGTCATCAACTCATTGACCGTAGCTGCCTGGGTTTACTTCTGGGCCCATTTCTGGGCTCTCTTTCCTTTACCATTGAGCTCTGTGTCTGTTTCTGTGCCAGTACAAGGCTGTTTTGATTTCTGTAGCTTTGTAGTTTGGTCTGAAGCCTGGGAGCATGGTAGCTCCAGCCGTCTTCTTTGCTTTGGCCATGCTGGGTCTATGCTGGGTCTTGTGTGCCTCCCTACAAATGTTAGGAATATTTGTACTAGCTCTAAGAAAGACGTCATGGGTATTTTGCTAGGTATTGCTTTCAGTCTGTAGATTGCTTCAGGTAGTATGGCCATTTGAACAGTCTTAATCCTTGCAATCCCAGAGCTTGGGCTGTCTTTCCATTTCTATGTATCATCTTTTATTGGGTTCGTCAGTGTTTTATAGTTTTCAGAATATAGGTCTTTCACGTCATTGGTTAAGTGTATCCTGAGGTGTTGAATTCTTTTAGGTGCGATTTGAGAAGGCATTCTTCTTCTCATATTTTATCTTTTTCTTTCAGGGAGTTCCTTCATTTTTTACGGAAAAGCAGTACGTTTTTGTGTATTCATCTTGTACGCTGTGAGTTTGTGGAAGTCTTTTTAGTGCTGATACTTTTGGCATGGTGAATTTAGTGTTTTTCTATTTCCAAAGTATTATGTCATCTGAAAATAGTGACAGCTCTCCTTCATATCAAATATGTATTCCCTTTATTTCATGGTTTTACCCCATTTCTGTGGCTAGGACTTCCAATACTCTTTTTTTCCCATTTTAAAAATTAATTTTTATTGGAGTATATTTGCTTTACAATGTTGTGTGAGTTTCTCCTGTACGGCAAAGTGATTTAGATATACATATACATATATCCCCTCATTTTTGGATCTTCTTCCCATTAAGTCACTGCAGAGCAATGAGTAGCGTTCCCTTTGCTATACAGAATGTTCTCATTAGTTATCTATTTTATACATAGTATCAATAATGCCAGTACTCTTATTAATAGAAACTGCAAGAGGGGCACTACCGTTATTCTGCTTCACGCAAATACAGCAGGGTTGCTGTACAAGAAATGTTTGAAGCTGCCCTTTGTTATACAACATTTTCATATAAAAGCCTGTATTGTGTGTTAGAAAAAGTCTCTCCACTAAAAGGTAGAAGAGACAATGTACTTTGCTGATGACAATACCAAATCACAATAAGCTCTAACATATTGCAGAAGAAGACCCACCATACTTTGCCATTCCAGGAAGAAAACGAATTCCCTGTGTTAAGTTTGTAAATATTGATACATAGAAAAGCATTTTCTCACATCAATAGTGGATTAGTAGTTTGTGGGGAGTTGAAGGGAGCTGCAGCTTTAACTATGCTGTTTAGATTTTCTAAAATAGGCATCCAGGTATTATTCCTAAGGTGAATAAAAATAAATAGGAATTTGAAAAAGCTAGTTATGCATTCTTGGGGAATAACAGAATGGCCCTCATTAGAGCCAACGTCAAGAGTACTGTCAGGCTGGTGCCCTGGACCTGTGCCTTAGCATCTCAAATGGTGGTACAAAGCATTCACTGTGCCCAGATGACCAATGTTGCAGAAAGTCCTGAGTCTCACTCGGTGATATCCGTCTTGTGCCTGGCTTCCTGTGCCCAAATTCTCTCACTTTTCCTCTCCCAGTGGGACTGTAGAGAGCCATCTTGTACCCTACCCAGGACCAGGATTTATTTGCTAATTGTGTCCCACAGTGGTTCAAGCAGTTCATACTGTTGGGATAGTCAGTATTGATTGACACCAAGAAAGCCCAATGAGTGGGCCTGATAAACCACCCTGACGTTATTTGGGTGTCTAGAGTAAACAAAAATAAGGCAGAAGGAAAGGTATCTGATCTGGTGCACAGCAAGCCATTTCTGAATTACACAGAGGTTCTGCCATGAAAACACCTGGACCAGTACTTTCTAACAGATCAGACCCCTTTTTAGGATGACGATGATGATATTGGCTACTATTCACTGGATGTTGGTTACATGCCAGGCACTGTTCAAGATTCTGAGAACAGGGCTTTACACTGTGAAGTTGGAAAGGCAGATTATAAACATAATAAGCAGTGAATAGCTACTATTTACTAAGCATTTACCGTGTTCCAAGAACATTTTACATACATTATCTCACAACCCCCCTGCACACTAGATGGCATTCTTCCCACTTCCCACGTAGGAAACTAAGGTTAGAGAAGATGAAAGGACTTCCTGTGATCACCCAGTTATAAAGGGGCTGACCCGAAGAGGAAATTGGGAGTGTCTATGCCAGGCCCCCAGTAACTGCCTTTGTCTCAGGACAGGACCACATTCCCTTGGGAGGGGAGCGCACAGTGAGGATTCACAGGGCCCAAGACGATGATGAGCCCAGATGTGAGACTATTGAGGTCAGGAGAGCCGTGGACAAGAGGTGGCAGCAGGCTGGGACAGGAGCCACCACATTCAGGGCCCCATCCCTGGCCAGGCCAACAGCCCCGAGCCCCACCCTGTGTCCTGGCCAAGTTTGGGTTCCTCCTTCTGGCCCCTAAAACAGAGCATGTTCACACTCACTCTCCTGAATGGAGCCCCTATTATTCCCTGACCATGGTATGTTCAAGTGTTGCCCACAGAATTCTCCAGGACCAAATTAGTTGTTTCCTGAAAGCTCTCTAACATCGCCCCCCACCTCCCCACCCCACCCTCTGTCCAAACAATAGGAGCACAGCAGCTGCTCCCATCACCTGGGAACATAGAGATAGGTGTCAGCGACATCACATTCACCCCACGAGAACTCAGGTTCCTGGCAGGGCCCGCCAAGCCAGTGTATGGCCCCTGAATGTTCCCCTCAGCCAGAGTCTTGACCTAAGCAGGGGAATTTCTTGGCCAGCAGCCAGAAACATGGACATGCAGCCACGAGTGAATACAGGCAGTAGCATAGGGGAAACCCGGCCCAGGAAGTTTTAGTTCTCTTCATGACATTGTCACCAACAAGCAGGGACATGACGTCAACCATAACAAGTTCAGTGACCTTAAACTTTCTCCCCAAACAGAATCTTTGTGCAGGTGCGTACAAGGAATTTTTATGCCCGTGGCTTCCGGAATTTTGATCATTGGGTCTGGGATGTGGCAGAGAATCTGCATTTTACACTAATTGGCCAGAGAAGGCCCATGTCTGCCAATTCACAGATCACTAGCTTAAATGCCCATCAAGGGAAGCCTGATTTTAACAGAATTCTGTAAAAAGGAATGCTATGTGGCCCTAAAAATGAGAACATACAAGCTATTTTATAAAAAGGGACAAAGTGAGCAATCACATGGTTGAAAGACAGGGAAGGAAATGTTTGACATTACTCTGAAACCACATGAAAGTATTACCCATTCCAAAGAAATTATAGAGTGTTTTCTCTTATTAACTCTGGATAAGCTGTTGGGACACACCTTCCCTTTACCAGTACCATCTGCCGGTAGACTTACCTTTAAAGTGACACCCAGATCAAAGGCGCTGCCGCCTGCATCATCTTGAGGGGAGCCTGATGCGTCAGACCCAGATCTGCTAGTTCCGGTCTCTAGCCAATTGCTTCTTCCTTTGGCATGACCTTTTCATCGTTTGTCAATTGGACTACAACAGATACACCTCTCAAGTGTAGTGTAGGTCAATTTAGAGAATGTGAACTGTTGGTTTAGTTAATGGAAGTATAACAATGACCATCATGCTAAACTGATAGATATATAAGTTGATCCTGCAGTGACTGCAATTAAGACCCTCAATCCTAACATCTCTTTCCCTTTCGACACCGCTGGGAGGATCTGACAGTCATTAACAACCCAGGTAAACAGAAGCTTAGGGATGCCAGCCCCAACACACTCCACTTTTGGACCAAAAGAAGATAAAAGGTCACTTCCAGGGCGAGGTCTCAGGGGACGAGGGAACTGCATCTCACTGTCCTGGTGCAATGTTCCACTGGTGGGACTTGAAATTTAATCGGTTTTCTGGCTAAGGATTTCTACATCTGATGTCAACACGAGGAAAGCCAAGAATTCGACACAGGAAGCCAAGTCCTAGAGCGGCACGATTGCTCCGCCCCCCTGAGGCCTATAAAAGTATTTCTCTAGAGTAAACCTCCCACCACTGCCAGGGCTATTTGGCAACACAGAGGCCTCCACTTCTAGGGGCGGAGCCTAGGAAGGGGCAGGGCTTAGCGTGAGGATGCTTTGCGACTCAGGTTCTGCCGGCGTCACTCACAACATCCTTAGCCCACTCTTGCGCAAACCACTCCACGTGAGGACCTGAAGATTCACACACGCAAAGCCAAGCCCAGCAGCTCCCCTAGAAGCCAGGACCGAGAGGGGCCCCCTGAGCTCCGGAGTTTCGAACCGCATTGCCTAGTCTTGCACCACAGAGACCTGGCCTGCCTCAGCTGTCAACCAGGAGTCACTGCCTGCAACACCGACTCCACCTCGCTCTTCGCCTGGCCCAGGGAGCGCCGCCCGCGCCGCCATTGAGATGATGGGCAGCCGGCCCCGCAGCCCCAGCGCCTCCCCTGTGGACCGGTGGGGACCGCATCCTGGAGGTCCGGGCCCTGCCAAGCGCCGCGAACAGAGGATACCGCGGGGCCCAAGTCCAAGTACAAGGCGGCGCCCAGCCTGGACAACCTGACCTGGCCCCCGACCGTGGACACGCTCATCTTCGTGGTGGTCCTGCCCGCCGGCTGTGCCCTGCACGTGCCCCTGGACGACGTCAACGTAGTACTGGAGCCCGAGCCAGCGTCCGTGAGGCAAGTGTCTCTCGGAGATTGCATCCTCATGCTGGTCCCTAAGGCCCTGGTGGGCTTGGGCATCCAACACCCCTTGGGACAGGGCCTGGAACAGGGTGCTTAACTGAGCCCTCCTGGGGAGTACCTTGCCCTGGAGCAGTGATTCTTCTGCGCCGCTGTCCCAGAGATCTCCTGCCAAGAAGAGGCCAAAGAGGAGGATGCGGACACGGATGCTGAGTTCCTGCCACCTGGGATGGATGCCACAGCCGGCTCCGTTGCTGGGCTCCGCCCTTCCACTGGAAGTGTGCCTGGCTTCGACCTGTTGGGCCTAGTCTCAGAGCTGTCCCCTTGGACCCCCAACCCCAGTCCAGAGAGACGCTCTCACCACGACGACAACCTGGACTTGCACCTTCTGGAGCCCTTCACCGACTCACTGCTCCAACCTCTACCTCCCTCTCCAAGTCCAGGTCCTCACCAGCGTCCCCAACACCCTCATGGTCCTCCCCCGCAAGACCCGGAAATGCCTGTTCCCTTAATCAACTGCCTCCCACAATTCCTGGCCAACTCAGCGGGGACCAGGAGAGAGTCTTCTGATATTGGCTCTGTGTGCACTGCACACACTGTAAGAATCACAAGAACAGATGCTTTATGGATGCAGGCTGCACTGCAGAGTTCTGATCAGTGGCTGACTAAAACACCTGAAAGGAAGCTCACCCGGGCAAAGAAAAGCCGCTTGAAATACAGTGTGCTTCCTGACAGCCAGACTGCTCCTTAGGTTTTCTCTAGGGAGGTCACTCTTAAGCAGCTCTACCCGCCTCCACCTCCCAGTTTGCTTCAAACTTAAGCGACAGCACTTTTCTCTAAAAAGCCATCCTTTCCCAGGCACCCTACCACTGCCCCTTCTACTCCTTTTCTGTTCGATAGAGTAATTGCTAAATTTCTTTTGTCTACATGGTTTTGTCCCTAGTGTCCGTGATAGTTTGACTACCCTCTGCCCATTGTGAACTTTTCTGGATGTTTTTCCCTCCTGAGATGAGTCATGCTTTGAATAATGGACTGTATTTTGGAAAAATAATAATTATATTTGAAATTTTATGTCTCCTTTTTGCTAAGGCTGGGGCAAGTCAATGGAAACCTTTTACAGGCTTCCTTGTTCTTTGAACAAAGTAGATTATCTACACATTGTGTTAGGACTAAACCACAAGGGAAATTTAGATCTTTTAACTCTTGATCGACAACCAGGGAAAAATACAAGGGGGCTCCAGTGTACTCCAGGGGCATGACTGTCCAGGTATGTTGTTGTCCTCTGCAGGTAAAAGCAAAATCATATTGACTGTCTTGGTCTAGAGGCACACGAATAAAAAGCAGAGCAAAGATTCATTAGAGTGAAGCAAGTGGCTTCATGTGGAATTGATGACAGGATGGTATTTGGGTTAATCTCTGTCAGGTAGTGAGGTATACTTATTTTGTTGATGGCCTTAAGGTCTTGAACAAATCAAAATCCTTGTCTGTTTGGCTTCATTTCTTGCTGGATGAGAGTGTTACAAAGGCAGTGCATGGGAAGACCTTTGTAGAAGGCATTCAACTATACATTTGAGCTCTTCTTTGGGCATCAAAGGATATTGTGGGAAATTTGGGTAACAACTTGGTAGAATGTATCTGAACTTTAATAAGTTCTGCTCCCATTATTTTACCTGTTTTTCTTTTTTCCCATTTTTTCTATATCAGGGGAATATCTAGCCAATAGAGGGTCAGATATGGTGTCAAAATCTGGGGTATTTATCAAACAGAGTGGGAATGCAAAGATATACTCAGAACAGACTCAATTGGCTATGAACAGAGAGGTCCTCTGAAAACTCAAGAAATATTCCCTCTGGTGAGCTTCTAATACAACAAGTCTCTGTGTAAAGTCAAGTTCTACCCTGTTAGATTGGCAGGTGTGTTGTCACAGAGCAGGAAGGAATGTTTCCAGTCAAAGGGTTCAAGGGTTACATATAAAGGCTGGGAGACAGGGAAAATCTGTGCATTATTTGAAATACTGATCACGTGTGTGGGACGTTTACGCCAAGGAAGAGGCTGAGCAAGGGTGGCAGAGTTTATTACAGAAAGAGTAGCAGTTGTATTGAAGGGCTTACACTACTAAGTTTCAAATCTTACTGAAAAGATACAGTAATCAAGACAGTGTGCTATTGGCACATGAATAGTCATACAACAGGTCAATGGAATAGAATTATGAGTCAGAAACAAATCTTTACATTGATGGTCAATTTAGTTCTGACAAAAGTGCCAAGACAATTAAATGTAAAAGGCATAGTCTTTTTAACAATTGAATCATCACATTCAAAAAAACCCTTAAACTATTAGTTCACACCATACCCACACACAAAACCACAAATTGGATCAAAGACCTAGATGTAAAAACTAAAACTATTAATTTCTTCAAAAAAAAGGGGAGGGGAAATCTTTATGACCTTGGTTGGGCAGAACGTTCTTAGATACAACACCAAATTTACAATCCTTTTATTTATTTATTTATTTATTTATTTTTTGCGGTACGTGGGCCTCTCACTGTTGTGGCCTCTCCCGTTGTGGAGCACAGGCTCCGGACGTGCAGGCTCAGTGGCCATGGCTCACGGACGCAGCCGCTCCACGGCATGTGGGATCCTCCCGGACCGGGGCACGAGCCCATGTCCCCTGCATCAGCAGGCGGACTCTCAACCACTGCGCCACCAGGGAAGCCCCTACAATCCATTTTTTAAACTTGGTATTTTGAGAGGCAACAAAATTTTAAACACATGCACATCAAAAGTCATTAAAAAATAAAAAAATTTTAAATACACCTAAAACTAATATAATGTTATATGTCAATTATATCTCAATGAAACAATGGAGGAAAGTCCATACAATGGGAGAAAATATGTGCAATCACGTATCAGATAAAGGACTTGTATCCAGAATATATAAAGAACTTTTACAGCTCAAAAATAAGGCAAATGAGAGAATTTTTAAATGGACAAAAGATTTGAATAGATATTTAACCGTAAAAGATACACAACATAGGCTTAGCTAATACACTCATGAGAAGATATTCAATGTCATTAGTCATTAGAGAAATGCAAGTTAAAGCCACGATCATATACCAAAACACACTCACGAGAATGGCTATAATCACAAAAGACAGACGATACCAAGTGCTAGTGAGAATGAGGAAAGAGTGAAACCCACATGCATTGCTCATGAGAACGTCAAACTGTACAGCCATTTTGGAAAACCATTCCATGGGTTTACTTTTAAGTGGAACATAAACTTGCCATTTGACCCAAGAATTCCATTCCTTGGAATCTGTGCAAGAGACCTGAAAACATGTCCCCACAAAGACATGTATAGGAGTGTTCATAGCAGCATTACTTATCATAGCCCCCAAATAGAAATAATCCAAATGTCCAAATACTCATGAATGTATAGAAATGCAAATGTGGTATTTCCATACAAGAGATACTACTCCTCAAGTAAAATGAAAGAACAACATATACAACATGCTACAGCATGGATAAACCATGGATAACAGGTGCTACAACAGGAATAAACTACCAAAACAGTATATTAGCTGAAACAAGCCAGATGCAAACGACTACACATTGAATGATTCATTTCTATGAAATGTTCAGTAAAAAGGCAAATTTATATGTAGAGAGGCAATCAGCGATTACCTTGGTCTGGGGTTTTGAGAAAGGATTTAATGCAAATAGGCATAAGGGAACTTTCTGAGGTAATGAAGATGTTCTAAAACTGGCTGTGGTGATGATTACCCAACTCCATAACTTTACTAATAAGCATTAAATTGAAAAAAGAAAAATTAACGTCACCTGTAAGGAACAAATGGATATGATGTGTCTCCAGAGAAAAACACAGGATCACTTATTAGTATTGAAGGCAAAAATATTTATATAATTTTACTCTTATCATGAGGAAACATCAGAGAATCTCAAATTGAGGAACACTAAGAAATAACTACCTATAATTTTCAAAAATATTAATGGCTTGAAAAACAACAGAAGGCTAAGGAACTATTCCAGAAAAAAAGTTAACTAAGGAGACATGACACCTGAAAGAGATGCATGATCCTGACCTGCATCTTATAGGCAAAAAGAAAAAAGAAAAAAAGGGGGGTGGTTAATTGGATGAAAGTAGACCAAAGGTACAAACTTCCACTTATAGGATAAATAAATACAAGGGATGTAATGTATAGCACACTAACTATAATTAGCACTGCTGTATGTTATACATTAAGGTTAAGAGAATAAATCTAAAGAGTTCTTATCACAAGAAAACATTTTTTTTTCTATTTCTTTAATTTTGTACCTATACGAGATGAGGGACTTTAATTAAACTTATTGTGGTAATCATTTCATGATTTATATAAGTCAAATCATTATCCTGTACACCTTAAACAAACAGTGCTGTGTGTCAATTATATCTCAAAGCTGGAAGGAAAAATAATAGCAAATTTAAAAATTTTAAATAGATACAGAGATAGAGATATATAATAAAAGATATTGTTAATATAATTGACAAAATTGGAAAATGGACTATAGATTAAAGCATGGCAGCAATATTAAATTTTTAAAAATTTGATAACTGTTCTAAAATATATATGAGAGAATATTCGTGTTAGGAAATATACACTGAGTAATTCTGGAGAAAGGGTCTGAATATATACAACTTACTCTCTAATGATTCAAGGAACAAATATTTATGTATGTGTATATTTATTTATCTATATAAACATACATATCCTGTGGTCTTTCTGAGAGACAGGAATAAAGAATGACAAAGCAAATGTGTCAAAGTGTTAAAAGTTAATAGAGGATAAATGAGAATTCTTTATATTGTTTTTGCCCTGTTTCTGTAAGTTTGGAAATATTTCAAAAGAACGCATTAAATATTCAATAAAACAGGAGGAGATTGATTGACATGACATTTATTTCTGAGCAATATGCTTAATAGGCAAACAGTAGCAGGAGTCCCACCAAAGTCTAGAACAAGAAAGATGTCACTCTTCCAATAATATTTGACATTATACTGGCGATACTAGCCAACAAAATCAGACAAGAGAAAGAAATTAGATGTTTAAAATCTTAAAGGGAAGAAAAATAAGACCATTTGCAAACCATATGATTGTAAACCTAAAAAAATAACTGAAAAAACATAGAATTCCATAAAAAAGCTGAATTCAAAATTAAGATACAGAAATCACTGTCTGTCACTTATAACACAGAAGCTGAAGTCCTTGGTTAAAAAAAACAAAAAAACCCAAACTGCATTTGGCTTCAGCCTCAGCCTTTAAAAGGCCAAATAACTACTTCAATGACAGGTTGTCATTCTTAAAATAGTAAAGGATTAATAATCGTGTGACAACACAGGCCATCATCGTATCAAATCATTGGGATAGCATCACTAATTCAATGCAATTCACCTCTCAGTAACACATTCAGGAAAGAAAGAAAGCACAACATAATATACCAGAATTACCAGTATTACTGTGAGGTAAGCAGAGAGTGGGTGGGCCAGTACCTCACTCTGCTTCAGGCAAAGACAAAGGTGTTGCTGTACAAGAGATGTTTGAAGCTGCCATTTCTTATACAACATTTTCATGTAGAAGCCTGTATTGCATGTTGGAAAAGGTCTCTCCAATTAAAGATAGAAGGGGTAATGTACTTTGTGGATGACAATACCAAACAGCAATAAGATCCAACATATTGCAGAAAAAGACCCACAATACTTTGCCATTCGGGAAGAAAACAAGTCCCCTGTGTTATGTTTGTAGGTCCATAGAAAAGGATCTTGTCACATCAATACTGGATTGGGAGTTTGTGGGGAGTTGAAGGGAGCTCCAGCTTTAACTATGCTGTTTAGATATTCTAAAATATGTATTCAGGTATTATTCCTAAAGTGAATAAAAATAAATAGGAATTTTTTAAAAGCTAGTTATGCATTCTAGGGGGAGAGCAGAATAGCCCTCATCAGACGGACGATCGGCAGCCATCTTGTAACCTACCCAGAACCGGGATTTATTTGCTAATTCCGCCCCCACAGTGGTTCAAGCAGTTCATGTTGATTGGATAGTCAGGTTGGAATGACACCAAGAAAGCCCAATGAGTGGGCCTGATAATCCATCCTGACAGTCTTTGGACATCTTAGAGTAAACAAAAATAAGGCAGAAGGAAAGATATCTGATCTGGTGCTCGGCAAGCCATTCCTCAATTATATAGATGTTATCTCCTGGAAACACCTGGACCAGTACTTTCTAGCAGATCAGACCCCTTTTTAGGATGACGATGATGATGAAGCTATTGTTTACCATTCACTGGATGTTGGCTGCATGCCAGGCACTGTTCAGGATGATGAGAACAGGGCTGACAATGTCAAGTGGGAAAGACAGATTATAAACATCATCAACAGTAAATAGTTACTATTTACTAAGCACTTACTGTGTTCCAAGAACATTTTACATACATTATCTCACAACCCCCCTGCACAGTAGATGGCATTCTCCCCGTTTCACACGTAAGGAAACTGAGGTTAGCAAAGGTGACATGACTTGCCCGTGCCTGACCATGGGCATTCCCTGGCGGTCCAGTGGTTAGAACTCCAAGCGTTCACTGCAGTGGGGACGGGTTCAATCCCTGGTCGGGGAAGTAAGATCCCAGCAGGCCTCGCCGCATGGCCAATTAAAAAAAAAAGAAAGAAAGAAAGAAAGAAAGAAAGGGGCTGACCAGAGGAGGAAATCAGGTGCGACTATGCCAGGCCCCTGGTAACTACCTTTGTCTCAGGACAGGACCACATTCCCTTGGGAGGGGAGCTCACAGTGAGGATTCACAGGGCCCAGGACAATGATGAGCCCAGATGTGAGACTACTGAGGTCAGGAGAGCCGTGGACAAGAGATGGCACCAGGCTAGGACGGGAGCCACCACCTTCAGGGCCCAATCCCTGGCCAGGCCAACAGCCCCGAGCCCCACCCTGTATCCTGGCCAAGTTTGGGTTCCTCCTTCTGGCCCCTAAAACAGAGCATGTTCACACTCACTCTCCTGAACGGAGCCCCCACTGAACATTCCCCGACCATGGGATATTCAAGCTTCGCCAACAGAACTCGCCAGGACAAAAGTAGTTGTTTCCTGAAAGCTCCCCAACATCTCCCCACCCCGCCCTCTGTCCAAACAACAGGCGCACAGCAACGGCTCCCATCACCTGGGAACATAGAGGAAGGTGCCAGTGGCATCCACATTCACCCCATGAGAACTCAGGTTCCTGGCAGGGCCCGCTATGCCAGTGTACAGCCCCTGTAAGTTCCCCCAGCCAGCATCCTGACATAAGCAGGGGAATTTCTTGGCCCGTGGCTGAAACACCGGAAGTGCAGCCAGGAGAGCGGATGCAGGCCAGGAGTGTAGGGGAAACCCCTCAAGGCAGGCCCAGGAAGTTTGAGTTCCCTTCATGACTGTCACTAACAGGCTGGGATGTGACCTCAACCATAAACCGCCCTATTCCTGAACCCCTCAAATGCTGAATGAAAACAAATGCAGTGATCTTAAACTTCCTCACAAAACAGAATCTTTGTGGAGGTGCTTAAGGAGAATTCCTACGCCCATGACTCCAGGCGTTCTGAGCAGTGGTTCTGGGATGCGGCAAAGAATCTGCATTTTACACCAATTGGCTAGAGAAGGCCAGTGTCTGCCATTTCACAAATCACTAGCTTGAACACCCATCGAGAGAAGCCTGATTTAAATGGAATTCAGTACAAAGGAATGCTATGTGGCCCTCAAAATGAGAACATATAAGCTATTTTGTAAAAAGGGCCAAAGTGAGCAATCACGTGGTTAAAGGACAGGGAGGGAGATGTTTCACCTTCCTCTGAAACCATATGAAAGTATTACCTATTCCAGAATTATTATTGGATGTTTTCTCCTATTAACACTGGTGAGGCAGTCGAGCCACACCTTCTCTTGGCAACCACCTTCAGGGATCTGACAGTCATTGACATCACAGGCAAGGAGAGGCTTAAGGATGTCATCCAAAAATTCACCTCACTGTTGGACCAAAAGGAGTTAAAAGGTCACTTCCAGGGCGAGGTCTCAGGGGACGAGGGAACTACATCTCATCTGCATCTCCTGGTGCAGCGCTCCACTGGTGGGACTTGAACTTGAATCAGTTTTCCGGTTCAGGCTTTCCGTATCTGAGGTCAACGCAAGCAAAGCCAGGAACTCGACCCAGGAAGCCTAGTCCTAGAGCGGCACGATTGCTCCGCCCCCTTGAGGCCTATGGAAGTATTTCTCTAGAGTAAACTACTCACCACAGCCGGGGCTACTGGGCAACACAGAGGCCTCCACTTCTAGGGGCGGAGCCTAGGAAGGGGCGGGGCTTAGCGTGAGGATGCTTTGCGACTCAGGTTCCGCTG
Organism: Delphinapterus leucas; assembly: GCF_059928025.1. NCBI lineage: Eukaryota > Metazoa > Chordata > Mammalia > Artiodactyla > Monodontidae > Delphinapterus > Delphinapterus leucas. Next base: position 130,296,096 of record NC_143132.1, on the reverse strand, counting down.
GCGTCGCTCCCAACATCCTCGGCCCACTCCTGCGCAAACCAGTCCACGTGAGGGCCTGAAGATTCACACAAGCAAAGCCGAGCCCAGCAGCTCCCCTAGAAGCCAGGACTGAGGGATCCCGAGAGGCACCCCCAGAGCTCCGAAGGCTCCTCCCTCGTCCCGCAGTCCTGCGCCCAACCGCCCTGCTTCGGCCTCACCTGTCAAACCGATCTGTCACTGCCTGCAGGACCCAGCCCTTCCTCGCCTTCTGCCAGGCCCCAGGCCCGCGGCCACATTGAGAAGATGGGCAGCCGGTCCCGCAGCCCCAGCGCTTCCCCTGCGGACCGGTGGGGACCGCATCCCGGAGGACCGGGCCCTGCCAAGCGCCGGCGAACGGAGGAGCCCGCGGGCCCCGAGTCCAAGTCCAGGGCGGCGCCCAGCCTGGACAACCTGACCTGGCCCCCGACCGTGGACACGCTCATCTTCGTGGTGGTCCTGCCCGCCGGCTGTGCCCTGCACGTGCCCCTGGACGACGTCGACCTGCTGCTGGAGCCCGAGCCAATGTCCGTGCTGCAAGTGTCTCTCGGAGATCACATCCTCATGCTGGTCCCTGAGGCCCTCCTGGGCCCGGGCGTGGAAGGCCCGTGGGGACAGGGCCTGGGACGGGGCGCTTTCCGGAGCCCTCCCGGGGAGTACATGGCTCCGGAGCCGGGATTCTTGTGCGCAGCTGTCCCAGAGATCTCCTGCCAAGAAGAGGTCAACGAGGAGGATGCGGATGCTGACGCCGACTTCCTGCCGGCTGGGACAGATGCTGCTGCAGTCTCAGTCGCTGGGCTCCGCCCCTCGGCTGGATGCATGTCTGGCTTCCACCTGTTGGGCCAAGCCTCAGAGCCGTCCCCTCGGGCCCCCAGCACTAGTCCAGAGAGACGCTCTCCTCACCACGACGACATCCTGGACTTGCACCTTCCAGAGCCCTTCCCTGACTCACCACTCCAACCTCTACCTCCCTCTCCAAGTCCAGGTCCTCACCAGCGTCCCCAGCGCCCTCATGGTCCTCCACGCAAGATCCGGAAATGCCTGTTCCCTTAATCAACTGCCTCCCACAATTCCTGGCCAACTCAGCGGGGACCAGGAGAGAGTCTTCTGATATTGGCTGTGTGTACCTTGCACACACCGTAAGAATCACACGAACAGTTGCTTTATGGATGCAGGCTGCACTGCAGAATTCTGATCAGTGACTGACTAAAACACCTGAAAGGAAGCTCACCCGGGCAAAGAAAAGCCGCTTGAAATACAGTCTGCTTTCCGACAGCCAGACTGCTCCTTAGATTTTCTCTAGGGAGGGCACCCTTACGCAGCTCTACCCTCCTCCCATTCGCTTCAAACCTAAGCACTTTTCTCTAAAAAGCCCTCCTTTTCCGGGCACCCTACCACTGCCCATACCCCTGTTCCCCCCAACCCCCTTAATAGAGTAATTGCTAAACTTGTTTTGTTTACAGGGTTTTGGACCTAGTGTCCATACTAGTTTACAACAACCCTCTACCCAGTTTGACCTTTTCTGGATGGCAGCTCTAGCCCCTTTGGGGGAATCTAGCCAGTAGTTGTATGTGGACAGATCTTTGTTGGATACAGAACACAGGATGGGGAACAAAGATCAGGCGCCCTCCTCTTTTTGAATGAGCAGGTTGGCAAACGGTTTAACTTTATTGCTGGGTTTGGGTGGTATTTTCCCAAAAGAGCCAAGTGTTTTTCATTCTTCTTATATTCTTTTAATATATTTCTCTTGTCCTGGAAAAGTTTGTAATTCTAAAGATTCTGTGTTTTATACTTCTAAGATCCCAAATAGGTTTGTACGTTACTACTAGCATATAGAAATAATTTGTTCTTATATTGGTCTGATATCCAGCAAAATTACATAATTTCTGTAACCACTTCTCTGTAGATTCTCTTGCTTGACTGATAAAGATCTCTCGAAATAATGAGTGTGTCTCTTTTTCTTCACAGGCCTCTTACATCTTATTTTTCCTTAATCTTTTTAAAAAATCAATGTATTTATTTATTTTTGGTTGCGTTGGGTCTTCGTTGGCGTGTGCAGGCTTTCTCTAGTTGAGACGAGGTGGAGCTGCTCTTTGTTGCGGTGCGCGGGCTTCTCCTTGCGGTGGCTTCTCTTGTTGTGGAGCACGGGCTCTTGGTGCACGGGCTCCCGTAGTTGTGGCACGCAGGCTTCAGCAGTTGTGGTGCATGGGGTTAGCTGCTCTGTGGCATGTGGGATCTTCCCAGACCAGGGCTCGAACCCGTGACCCCTGCATTGGCAGACGGATTCTTAACCATTGCGCCACCAGGGAAGTCCCTCCTTAATATTTTTTATTGGATATTACTTCAAATCCAGGTTGACTGGTATAGTCAATAGGGTCATCCCTTTCTTTTTCTTTTGTTTTATTGAAGTATAGTTGATTTACAATATTAGTTTTTGGTGCACAACAAAATAATTCAATATTGTTATAGATTATATTCCAGTTAATGTTATTACAAAAAGTGGGTATATTTTCCTCTGCTGTACAATATGTCCTTGTTCCATACTTACTGTATACACAGTAGTTTTAATCTCTCAGTCCTCTACCCTATCTTGTTCCTCTCTCCGCTCTGTCTGGTGACAACCACTACTTTGTTCTCATTAAATGTGAGCCTGTTTCTGTTTTATTCTATGCATTTATTTCTTTTCTTTTTTAGCTTCCACATATGAGTGATAACATAGAGTATATGTCTTTCTCTGTCTGACTAATTTCATTAGGCAGAATACACTCTAGGTCCATCCACGTTGTTGCAAGTGGCAGAACTCCATTCTCATCAGACTGGCATCCATTTGCACACACTTTGCAGTGGGTATTCAATAAAACCAAATGAGCTTTTCTTCTCCTGATTTTCTTTTGCCGTGATAGTTTGGCTTTAATCCAGAAAGAGTGTTCTCTTTGGTGTCAGGTGGTGGAGGCTCTGAAGTCTGCATTCAGAGAAGTCATGTTGGGGCCTAAGTCATGAGATGTACAAGTACCTCATTTATCCACCATTGCCAGCTCTTAAGGGATAGTTTAAGTGTAGAGCTTCTACTCTTCCAGGAAAGATGCCTGCTTCTTACATGTCATCTCATTCAACTCCTCATAGCTTCACTAAGGAGGATTTGGCTTGAACAAAATTGTGCATTTGAGAGGCTCCTTCAATAAGAAGGGGAGAAGATTTCTCAGTTTCAATGGGCAGCATATTTTGATTTGGTATAAGGAGGCTTCCAAACAAAACTCTGAATCAAAAGCTGCTTCATTAAAACATTTTCTGGCCAAAGCTAATGACCAATTTGAAAAACAACTAGACTTATTTCTCTATTAAGTCCTCCAGTTGCCTTTCCCAAATCTCCCTCTGCCTCTTCTCCTGCCATTCTCTCTCCTTCTGAATTCCAGACTCCTCCTTTAATTACCCTTGTCCAGGTCCCCTGCCTTTCCCCAACAAAGCTCTCAAGAACCCAAAATGCTAGCTGCCTCTGAAGATCCACCCCCATGCACCAGGTATTCAGACAACTTCAGAGTTTAAACCTTGGACCTGAGCTGAATTAAGAGCTATTTGTAAAAATGTCTCTAAATTCAGACAAGACCAGCAAATATTCAGAGAAGAATTTAGTGTTCTGTTGGGTGCATAAGCCCCAGACTTGTCTTGACACAAATCACTCATACACATATTGGTCAGAACTGCCCGATGCTCATTTCTGGATGGCAAAGCAGACTGGACTGACCCAGGAAAGGACCTGCAGGATCTCTCTTATCACAATAACCCTAAGGGTTCAATAACAAGCCTGAAAAGTTGGGCAAAGTTTCCTAAAAATCATACCTGAAACAGTTCCAATAAAAATCAATGCAACTGCTACTCTTTCTATAACAAGCCCTGCCACCTTTGCTCAGCCTCTTCCTTGGCATAAACGTCCCACACACGTGATCAGTATTTCAAATAATGCACAGATTTTCCCTGTCTCCCAGCCTTTATATATAACCTTTGAGCCCTCTGACTGGAAACATTCCTTCCTGCTCCGTGACAACACACCTGCCAATCTAACAGGGTAGAACTTAACTTTACACATAGAACTGTTATATTAGAAGCACACCAGAGGGACTATTTCTTGAGTTTTCAGAGGAGTTCTTTATTCATAATCAATTGTGTCTGGTGTGAATATACCTTTACATTCCGCATTATGTTTGATAGATACTCCAGATAAATGTCTTGACACAACATCTGACCTTTATGAGCTAGAAATTTCACTGACATAGAAAAGATAATGGGAGCAGAACTTATTAAAGTTCAGATACATTCTACAGAACCATTACCCAAACTTCCCACAATATCCCTTGATGCCAAAAGAAGAGCTCAAACGTATAGTTGAATGTCTTCTACAAAGGTCTTCCCATGCACTGCCTTTGTAACACTCTCATCCAGCAAGAAATGAAGCCAAACAGACAAGGATTTTGATTTGTTCAAGACCTTAAGGCCATCAACAAAATATGTATACCTCACTACCTGACAGAAATTAACCCAAATACCATCCTGTCATCAATTCCACATGAAGCCACTTGCTTCACTCTAATGAATCTTTGCTCTGCTTTTTATTCGTGTGCCTCTAGACCAAGACAGTCAATATGATTTTGCTTTTACCTGCAGAGGACAACAACATACCTGGACAGTCATGCCCCTGGAGTACACTGGAGCTCCCTTGTATTTTTCCCTGGTTGTCGATCAAGAGTTAAAAGATCTAAATTTCCCTTGTGATTTAGTCCTAACACAATGCGTAGATAATCTACTTTGTTCATAGAACAAGGAAGCCTGTAAAAGGTTTCCATTGACTTGCCCCAGCCTTAGCAAAAAGGAGACATAAAATTTCAAATATAATTATTATTTTTCCAAAATACAGTCCATTATTCAGAGCATGACTCATTTCGGAAGGGGAAAACAATCTTTCCTGATAGACTAAAGACGATCCAAACATATCCTACATCCTTAACAAAAGACAATTGAGAGTGTTTCTGGTTTTAACTGGATATTGCAGACAATGGGTACTAAGTTTTTGTGAGATTGAAACACCTCTTTATGAATTGACTAAGTTCTCAGTCAGAGACCCTCTCCTGTGGAACCCAAATGTGAAGAGGGCTTCTGTATCCTGAAGAAGGCTGTTCAACAGCCTTTCTCTAGTCATGTCTAACTACTAAAACTCTTGTGTCTATTTTTGCATAAGCAATCTGACAAGCCCTTGGGATTTTAACTCAAGTTGATAAGAACTAGCCAAAACTCTTTTTTCCAGAATTTTACTCAGACATAAAAAAGAATGAAATTTTGCCCCTTTCAACAATATGGATGGACCTGTAGGGCATTATGCTTAGTGAAATAAGGCAGAAATAGAAAGAAAAATACTGTGTGTTATCACTTATATGTGTAATTTAAAAAGTGAAGCAAAGAATTGAAAATAACAAAAGAGGAACATACTACTGATATAGAGAAGAAACTAATGGTTATCAGTGGGGAGAGGGAAGATAGGAGTAGGGTAGTAAGAGATACAAACTACTGTGTATAAAATAAATACTACAAGGATATACTCTACAGTACAGGGAATATAGACAATATTTTGTAATAACTTCAAATAGAGAATAATCAATAAAACATTGGATCAGTATGTTGTACACTTAAAAATAACATAATATTTTAAATCAACTGTTGTTCAAAAATAAATATAAATAAGAAAAAATCCATTGCTCCAAAAACTGTAAGGAACTAAGAAATCTTTATAGACAAAGGGAAAAAATCTGTGGTCTATACATATGATGAAACATTTTTCAGTGATTTAAAAAAATGAGCTACAAAGCCATGAAAAGATATGGAGGAACCTTAAATGCATATAGCTAAGTGAAAGAAGCCAGTTTGAAAAACTACGTACTGTGTGAATCCAAGTATATAACATTTCTGAAAAAGGCAAAACTATAGAGACCATAAAAAGATCAGTGTTTGCCAGGGGCTCAGAGGGAGGAGAGTGAATAGGTGGAGCCCAAGGGATTCGTAGGGTGAGGAAACTACCCTTTGTGATACATATGTATGCATGACATCATCCATTTGACAAAACCCATAGAACTATACAACACAAAGGATGAACCTTAATGTAAACTATGAACTTTAGTTAATTATAACATTATCAATATTGGTTTATCAGTTGTAAGAAGTGTACCATAGTAATGCAAGATGTTAATAATAGGGGAACTGTGTGTGGGAGAGGTCTGATATATTGAACTGTGTGCTATTTGCTCAATTTTCAGTAACATAAAATTGTCCTAAAAGTAAATATATTACTTTTAGAAGGTAAGGAAGAAAAACAATCCATTTGAGAAGTTAACTTCAAGGGTAAGATTTTTAAATGAATATACACTTTAAAAAGTTTGATATCCTCAAGATCTAAAGGAAAGAAGTACCTGATTGATGTAAAAAAATGAGGATTTTGTTAGGAGAAGTCTGTCAGAGGCAAGTTGCATACATCACTAAAATGGCCAGTTTAGTGTTTACCTACTTCCCCAATCTCTAAAATCAAAAACCAACCAAAAACATTGCTTAGTATACTCTCACCCTTGACCCTGTTGGAAAGGTTTATCCCCCTTGTCATAGAGCAATAGCTATTACTGCAAAACTTGTTGATGCTTCTGCTGAACAGGTTCTAGCCTCCTCGCTTGATTTCAAGGTTCCTCATTCAGTACAGACATTACTAATGACTAAACGGACACTTTTCAACCAGCCAATTAATATCTTCTGAGATACTATTACCCTCTCCCTGTCACATTACTGTTCTTTACTGTAACACTCTTAATCCAGCCACTCTCCCTGCTCTACCGAAAGAAGGGGAGCCTCATGATTGTCTTACTTCAGTTAGGAAACTCTCTGACCTCACTCAGATTTACTAGAGACCCCTCCTGAGACTCTGACCTAATATTATCTGTTGATGGATCATACCCCAAAACTGAAACTGGAGGTTATCAAGCAGGATATTCTGTCAGTAATCTAAACTTTCCTTTAGTATACAGTCTTCTGCCTGAGGTAAAATCAGCCCAAATAGCAGAACGTATTGCACTTACTATAGCCTGTCAACCAGTCAGACCAGGAATTAAGCATATAGCAGGTGTGCTTTTGGTGTAGTATATGACTTTGGGCTGCATTGGCAACAAAGCAACTTTCTTGCCTCTGCTGGTATCCCCTCAAAAGTGGACAAATTAAGGAACTTTTTGATGCAGTTCCACTTCCTTGAGGTGGCTACAGGAAAGGTTGAACCCCATGTAGAAAGAAACAATTTGGAAGCTAACAGAAGATGCTCTAGCAGGTCATTATGTCAAACAAGTAACCTTACCCAAAGTTAAGTTTCTATAAATCTCTGAAGGGATCCAAAGCAGCCATTATTTTTTTTTAAATCTTTTAATTTTATATTGGAGTATAGTTGATTAACAATGTTCTGATAGTTTCAGGTGTACAGAAAATTGATTCATTTATACATATACATGTATCTATTCTTTTTCAAATCATTTTCCCATTTTGGTTGTTATGTAATATTGAGTAGAGTTCCCTGTGCTATACAGTAGGCCCTTATTGGTTATCCATTTTAAATATAGCACTGTGTACATGTCAATCCCAGACTCCCTAACTATCCCTTCCCCCCATTCTTCCCCCGGTAACCGTAAGTTTGTTCTCTAAGTCTGTGAGTCTGTTTCTGTTTTGTAAGTTCATTTGTATCATTTTTTTTTTAGATTCCACTTATAAGTGATATCATATGATATTTCTCTTTCTCTGTCTGACTTATTTCACTCAGTATGACAATCTCTACGTCTGTCCATGTTGCTGCAAATGGCATTATTTTATGCTTTTTAATGGCTGAGTAATATTCTATTGTATATATGTGCCACCTCTTCTTTATCCATTCCTCTGTCGATGGACATTTAGGTTGCTTCTATGTCCTGGCTATTGTAAACAGTGCTGCGATGAACATTGGGGTGCATGTGTCCTTTTGAACCATGTTTTTCTCCAGATATATGCCCAGGAGTGGGATTGCTGGATCATAGGGTAGCTCTATTTTTAGTTTTTTAAGGAACCTCCCTACTGTTCTCCATAGTGGTTGTACCAATTTACATTTCTACCAACAGTATAGGAGGGTTCCCTTCTCTCCACACCCTCTCCAGCATTTATTGTTTGTGGATTTTTTGATGATAGCCATTTTGACTGGTGTGAGATGATATCTCATTGTAGTTTTGATTTGTATTTCTCTAATAATTAGCGATGTTGAACATCTTTTCATGAGTCTCTTGGCCATCTGTATGTCTTCTTTGGAGAAATGTCTATTTAGGTTTTCTGCCCATTTTTTGATTGGGTTTTTTGTTTTGATGATATTAAGCTGCAGGGGTTGTTTGTAAATTTTGGAGATTAATCCCTTGTTGGTCAAAAGCAGCCATTATATCATATTAACGATTGGCCCCTGAAAAGGAAAAATGGAAAAAAATCTGGTTGTACCTTTCACTCAGATAATCTGTGGTGCTCTCAAGAGAGATACTAGCTAGAACCAAGTGATTTCAAATGCATATAACTAATTTCTGCAAGAAACTACTCATAATGATATAGACAAATGGGTTACTATCTTAAATCAGCATTAGTGGGGAAACCATTTTTAAACACCCAACTCATTAAAACGGCATCAAAAAGAATAAAATATTTAGGAATAAACTTTATCAAGGAGGCAACAGACTATTATGTATTCTTGGCACGCTTGCTGAAGATCAATTGACTGTAAATGTATGGGTTTATTGCTGAACTATCTATTCTCTTCCTTTCATCTATATACCTGTTTTTATGCCAGTACCATACTGTTTTGATGACTATATATTTTTAATATATTTTGAAATCATAAAATTGTAATGCCTCCAGCTTTGTGTTTGCTCAAGATTGCTTTGGTTATTTGGGGTCTTTTGTGGCTTCATAGGAATTTTAGGATTGCTTTTTCTATTTCTATAAAGAATGTCATTGAGATATTGATAAGGCTGGCATTGAATCTGTAGATCACTTTGGGCCATATGGATATTTTAACAATATTAATTCTTTCCATCCATGAACATAGGATACCTTTCCATTTATCTGTGTTCTTTAATGTCCTTCATCAATGTTTTATAATTTTCAGTGGACAAGTCTTTCACCTCTTTGGTTAAGTTTACTCCTAAGTATTTTATTTTTCGTTTCTATTGTAAATGGGATTGTTTTCTTAATTTCCTGTCAGATACTTTGTAATTTGTATATAGAAATACCACTGGTTTTTGTATGTTGATTTTGCATCCTGCAACTTTAATGAATTTGTTTATTAGTGCTATCAGTTTTGTTGTTGTTGAGTCTTTAGGGTTTTCTACCCGTATGGTCATATACAGGTAGAGATAATTTTACTCCTTTCCGATTTGGATAAACTTTACTTCTTTTTCTAGTTTGATTGCTCTGGCTAGAACTTCCAGTACTATGTTGAATAGAAGTGGTGAAGATGGTCATTCTTGTTTGTATGGGATCTTTGAAGAAAAGCTTTCAGTTTTCCTCCATTGTCTATGATGTTAGCTGTGGGCTTTTCATATATAGTCTTTATTGCAATGAAGTAAGTTTCTTCTATATGCATTATGTTGAGATTTTTAAAATCATGAATGGATGTTTAACTTTTTCAAATGCTTTTCTGCATTTATTGAGATGGTTCTATAGTTTTTAACTTTCATTCTGTTAACATGATGTATCACACTGATTGATTTGGATATGTTGAACTATCTTTGCATCCCAGGAATAAATCGCACTAGTCATGGTATATAATCCTTTGAATGTGTTGTTGAAGTTGGCTTGCTAGTATTTTATTGAGGATCTTTGCATCTATGTCCATCAGGGATATTGGCATGTTATTTTCTTTTCTTGTGGTGTCTTTGTCTGGCCTTGGTATCAGGGTGATGCTAGTCTCATAGGTTAGTTTGAAAGTGTTCCCTCATCTTCTGTTTTTTGAAAGAGTCTAAGAAGGATTGGTGATAATTCTTTGAATGTTCAGTAGAATTCACATGTGAAGCCATCTACACCTGGGCTTTTCTTTGTTCGGAGGTTTTGATTACTGATTCATTCTCCTTATTTGTTATTGGTCTGTTCAGGCCTTCGATTTCTTCTCGATTCAGTTTTGTTGTGCTGCATGTTTCTAGGAATTTATTAATTTTTTCTAGGTTATGCAAGTTGTTGGTGTATAATAGTTCATAATAGACCCCTAAGATTCTTTTTTGTTTCTAAGGTATCTATTGTAATATCTCCTCTTTCATTTATGATTTTATTTATCTGAGTCTTCTCTCTTTTTTCTTAGTCAAGCCCAGGGTTTGTTGATTTTATCTTTTGAGAAAACAACTGAGTATTGTTGATTTTTTGTTTGTTTTTCTATTCTCGATTTGATTTATTTTTGCTCTAACCTTTATTATTTCCTTCCTTCTTCTAACATTGGGCTTTGTTCTTTTTTCTAGTTCGTTAGGTGTAAAGTTAGGATGATTTCTTTGAGATCTTTTATCTTTTTGATGCAGGCGTTTGTTGCTATAAACTTCTCTCAGTACCACTCTTGGTGCATTTCATGATTTGGTATGCTGTGTTTTTGTTTTTATTGGTCCTGAGATAAGTTAAAACTTACTTTTTGATTTCCTCTTTGAATCAACGGTTATTTAAGATGGTTAAATTTTGTTTTGATGTGTTTGTAAATTTTCCCATTTTTTCTTATTGTTATTGATTTCTAGTTTCAATCCATTGTGGTTGAAGAGAAACTTGGAATGATTTTAGTCTTAAGTTTGTTAAGACTTGTTTTGCAACTTAAACTGTGATCTATCCCAGAGAATGTTCCATGTGTGCTTGAGAAGGATATGTATTCTTCTGCTATTGGGTGGAAAGTTCTTTATATGTCTGTTAGGTCCATTTGGTATATAGTGTTGTTCCTTTATGCTATTTTCTTATTAATTTTCTGACTGGATGGTCTATCCATTATAGAGTGAGATATTGAAGTCTCCTAATATTTATAGATACATTTTGGCTTATGGTTACCATGGAGTTTGCACTGAATATTTCATAGTTTTAGCAGTTTATTTAAGCTGAAAACAACTTACCTTCAATCACTTGCAGAAACTTTATATTTACCCACCCTTTCACTTTATGTAATTGATGGCAGATTTTACTTTTTTCCTATGTTTTTCCATTACAAGTTTCTGTGGTTATAGTTATTCTTACAATTTTTGTCTTCTAATTTGTATACTATTATTAAAAGTGATTTATGTGCTACCATTATTCTGTGACAATATTCTGTTTGTCTTTACCTTTAGCAGTGAGATTTATACTTTCATAGCTTTTGTGTTGTTTAGCATTTTTTTCATTTCTACTTGAAGAAATTTTTTTAACACTTCTTGTAAAGCAGGTCTAGTGGTGATGAATTCCCTCACTTTTTGATTGGGAAAGTCTTTACCTATCCTTCATTCTTAAAGGACAGTTTTTCTAGGTAAAAATTGGCTGGCAGGTTTTTTCTTTAACTACTTTGAATGTATCACTACACTGTTTCCTGGCCTGCAAAGTTTCTGCTGAGAAAACTTCCTGATGGGTTTCCTTGTGCATTACAAGTTGCTTTCAAAATTCTCTCTTTGCCTTTTTTTAAAAAAATAAAGTCATTTTTATTCATATTAAATTCAAGTAAATATACCTTTAAAATAAAAAAACCCCTTTCTTTAACGGAGGGTAAGCTCAATTAAAAGAGATCGTAATAGAGGCCAGATTTGTGATTATGAACATGGGAATCTATCCAGGGCAGGAAATGGGGAGAGAAAGGGCAGAGTGGAGAACAAATGCCAAACACAGTCCTCCCCCCCCAAAAAGCTATGCAAAGTCTTTAAAATAAATCACTGTGAAGACAAAACATTTCTATAAGCTATAGTCACCTAATCTTATATACCACTGTTCTCCATTTCTACTTTATACCTACACTTCATTAGGGCATGCATTGTATGGAATAATTTTTTTTAACTGACAATAGCAGAAAAAGCTTCCCCCTCCACACTCTCTCTCCTCTCTCTAGTTTTGAAGGCTCTGTGCAATTTATTTTGAAATGACAAAGAAGACTTTGAAGATACATATATTACTCCTGATATAACTGTGCAACATAGTAGATGCTAGCCATTGTGGCTAGTTAAATTTATATTTAAGTAAATTAAAATAGAAAACGTTCTCCCTCAGTCACACTAGCCATATAGCACTCGATAGTTGCACACGGTTAGTGACTACCACAGTGGACAGTGCAGTTATTCAGAGTTTCCATCACTGAAGAAAACTTTCTTGGACAGCACTGTTCCAGGTTATGAGAGTTTTAATTTGCCTTACTTTAACCAACTAAATTATTGCCATTCTATGCGGGAAATAATTGAGAAGTTACTAAGAAAATGAGATATATAAACTTGTCGGGGAGGAAGAGATTTTCCTCTACCCTCCTACATTCTTCTGGCTGGTCTAAGAATTATGTTGACATGGGACACATGAACACGAGAAAATTAAACAAAATTTTAATAACATATATACATGGGAGAGACCCAGGAAAACTGAGTAACTTGCCAAAATGGCCCAAATACTCATTTTAAGTACCATCTTCAGCTAAAGAGAAAAGAGGATATTGGAGGTAGTGGTTTGGGATTTCAAGTGGAAGGAAGACAATACACATGGATGTGAAAAAGCAAATGAGTGGTAAACAAATGTTTTCTGGGCCAGGCAGAGACCATGGGGCACAGAAAGGAACAGACTTTGCCAGGTTCCACCGTATCTACACACCTAGTTCATACTACAGTTATCTATCGTGATAGTTCCCTTCCTGGAACAGGTTCTCTATCTATATTCTTTTAGGCAGTTAAGGGGAAGGTCACATTTTTTTTTCCTGAATTTTTTGGGCCTTGATTGTTTTCAGCTTGAAATAATGTGCATTATGCTTTTCTCAGGGTAGATGCCCAGGAATGGGATTGCTGCGTCGTATGGTAGTTCTATTTGTAGTTTTTTAAGGAACCTCCGTACTGTTCTCCATAGTGGCTGTATCGATTCACATTCCCACCAACAGTGCAAGAGAGTTCCCTTTTCTCCACACTCTCTCCAGCATTTATTGTTTGTAGATTTTTTTGATGATGGCCATTCTGACCGGTGTGAGGTGATACCTCACTGTAGTTTTGATTTGCATTTCTCTAATGATTAGGGATGTTGAATATCCTTTCATGTGTTTGCTGGCAATCGGTATATAGTCTTTGGAGAAATGTCTATTTAGGTCTTCTGCCCATTTTTGGATTGGGTTGTTTGTTCTTTTGATATTGAGCTGCATGAGCTGCTTGTAAATTTTGCAGGTTATTCCTTTGTCAGTTGCTTCATTTGCAAATATTTTCTCACATTCTGAGGTTTGTATTTTCGTCTTGTTTATGTTTTCCTTTGCTGTGCAAAAGCTTTTAAGTTTCATTAGGTCCCATTTGTTTATTTTTATTTCCATTTCTCTAGGAGGTGGGTCAAAAAGGATCTTGCTGTGATTTATGTCATAGAGTGTTCTGCCTATGTTTTCCTGTAAGACTTTTATAGTCTCTGGCCTTACATTTCGGTCTTTAATCCATTTTGAGTTTATTTTTATGTATGGTGCAAGGGAGTGTTCTAATTTCATTCTTTTACATGTAGCTGTCCAGTTTTCCCAGCACCACTTATTGAAGAGGCTGTCTTTTCTCCATTGTATATTCTCGCCTCCTTTGACAAAGATAAGGTGACCATATGTGCAAGGATTTATCTCTGGGCTTTGCATCCTGTTCCATTGATCTATATTACTGTTTATGTGCCAGGACCATACTGTCTTGATTACTGTAGCTTTGTAGTATAGTCTGAAGTCTGGGACCCTGATTCCTCCAGCTCTGTTTTTTTTTCTCAAGATTGCTTTGGCTATTCGGGGTCTTTTGTGTTTCCATACAAATTGTGAAATTTTTTTGTTCTAGTTCTGTGAAAAATGCGATTGGTATTTTGATAGGGATTGCATTGAATCGGTAGATTGCTTTGGGTAGTATAGTCATTTTCACAATGTTGACTCTTCCAATCCAAGAACATGGTATATCTCTCCATCTGTTTGTATCACCTTTAATTTGTTTCATCAGTGTCTTATAGTTTTCTGCATGCAGGTCTTTTGTCTCCTTAGGTAGATTTATTCCTAGGTATTTGATTCTTTTTATTGCAGTGGTAAATGGGAGTGTTTCCTTAATTTCTCTTTCAGGTTTTTCATCATAAGTGTATAGGAATGCAAGAGATTTGTGTGCATTAATTTTGTATCCTGCTACTTTACCAAATTCATTGATTAGCTCTAGTATTTTTCTGGTAGCAACTTTAGGATTCTCTATGTATAGTATCATGTCATTCGCAAACAGTAACAGCTTTAATTCTTCTTTTCCTATTTGGATTCCTTTTATTTCTTTTTATTCTCTGATTGCTGTGGCTAAAACTTCCAAAACTATGTTGAATAATAGTGGTAAGAGTGGACAACCTTGTCTTTTTCCTGATCTTAGAGGAAATGGTTTCAGTTTTTCACCACTGAGAATGATGTTGGCTATGGGTTTGTCATATATGGCCTTTATTATGTTGAGGTATGTTCCCTCTATGCCTACTTTCTAGAGGGTTTTTTATCATAAATGGGTGTTGAATTTTGTTGAAAGCTTTTCCTGCATCTATTGAGAAGAACATATGGTTTTTATCCTTCAATTTGTTAGTATAGTGTATCACATTGATTAATTTGCATATATTGAAGAATCCTTGCATTCCTGGCATGAACCCCACTTGATCATGGTGTATGATCCTTTTAATGTGCTGTTGGATTCGGTTAGTTAGTATTTTGTTGAGGTTTTTGCATCTATGTTCATCAGTGATATTGGCCTGTAGTTTTCTTTTTTTGTGACATCTTTGTCTGGTTTTGGTATCAGGGTGATGGTGACCCCATAGAATAAGTTTGGGAGTGTTCCTCCCTCTGCTATATTTTGGAAGAGTTTGAGAACGATAGGAGTTAGCTCTTCTCTGAATGTTTGATAGAATTCGCCTGTGAAGCCATCTGGTCCTGGGCTTTTGTTTGTTGGAAGATCTTTAATCACAGTCTCAATTTAAGTGCTTATGATTGGTCTGTTTTTATTTTCTATTTCCTCCTGGTTCTGTCTCAGAAGGTTGTGCTTTTCTAAGAATTTGTCTATTTCTTCCAGGTTGTCCATTTTATTGGCATATCGTTGCTTGTAGTAATCTCTCATGATCTTTGGATATCTGAAGTGTCAGTTGTTAGTTCTCCTTTTTCATTTCTAATTCTATTGATTTGAGTCTTCTCCCTTGTTTTCTTCATGAGTCTGGCTAATGGTTTATAAATTTTGTTTATCTTCTCAAAGAATAAGGTTTTAGTTTTATTGATCTTTGCTATAGTTTTCTTCATTTCTTTTTCATTTATTTCTGATCTGATCTTTATGATTTCTTTCCTTCTGCTAACTTTGGGTTTTTTTTGTTCTTCTTTCTCTAATTGCTTTAGGTGTAAGGTTAGGTTGTTTATTTGAGATGTTTCTTCTTTCTTTAGGTAGGATTGTATTGCTATAAACTTCCCTCTTCGAACTGCTTTTGCTGCATCGCATAGGTTTTGGGTCGTCGTATTTCATTGTCATTTGTTTCTAGATATTTTTTGATTTCCTCTCTGATTTCTTTGGTGATGTCTTGGTTATTTAGTAGTGTATTGTTTAACCTCCATTTGTTTGTATCTTTTACAGATTTTTTTCCTGTAATTGATATCTAGTCTCATAGCATTGTGGCTGGAAAAGATACTTGATATGATTTCAGTTTTCTTAAATTTACCAAGGCTTGATTTGTGACCCAAGATATGATCTATCCTGGAGAATGTTCGATGGACACTTGAGAAGAAAGTGTATTCTGTTGTTTTTGGATGGAATGTCCTATAAATATCAATTAAGTCCATCTTGTTTAATGTATCATTTAAAGCTTGTGTTTCCTTATTTATTTTCTTTTTGGATGATCTGTCAATTGGTGAAAGTCAGGTGTTAAAGTCCCCTAATATGATTGTCTTACTGTTGATTTCGCCTTTTATGGCTGTTAGCATTTTCCTTATGTCTTGAGGTGCTCCTATGTTGGGTGCCTAAATATTTACAATTGTTATATCTTCTTCTTGGATTGATCCCTTGATCATTATGTAGTGTCCTTCTTTGTCTCTTTAATAGTCTTTATTTTAAAGTTCAATTTGTTTGATATGAGAAGTGCTACTCCGGCTTTCTTTTGATTTCCATTTGCATGGAATATCTTTTTCCATCCCCTCACTTTTAATCTGTATGTGTCCCTAGGTCTGAAGTGGGTCTCTTGTAGACAGCATATATATGGGCCTTGTTTTTGTACCCATTCAGCCAGTCTATGTCTTTCGGTTGGAGCATTTAATCCATTTACATTTAAGGTAGCTATTGATATGTATGTTTCTATTACAATTTCTATTGTAATAGAAATATTCTATTTCTATTACTACAGTCAATTAATTGATTTGGGTTTGTTATTGTAGGTTGTTTCCTTCTCTTGTGTTTTCTGACTTGAGAAGTTCCTTTAGCGTTTGTTGTAAAGCTGGTTTGGTAGTGATGAATTCTTTTAGCTTTTGCTTCTCTGTATAGGTTTTAATGTCTCTGTTGAATCTGAATGAGATCCTTGCCTGGTAGAGTAATCTTGGTTTTATGTTTTTCTCTTTCATGACTTTAAATATGTCCTGCCACTCCCTTCTGGCTTGCAGAGTTTCTGCTGAAAGATCAGCTGTTAACCTTATGGGGATTCCCTTGTATATATTTGTTTTTTTTCCCTTGCTGCTTTTGATATTTTTACTTTAATTTTTGATAGTTTGTTTAATATGTGTCTTGGCCTGTTTCTCCTTGGATTTATCCTGTATGGGACTCTCTGTGTTTCCTGGAGTTGATTGACTCTTTCCTTTCCCATATTAGCAAAGTTTTCAACTATAATCTCTTCAAATATTTTCTCAGTCCCTTTCTTTTTCTCTTTTTCTTCTGGGACCCCTATAATTTGAATGTTGGTGTGTTTAATGTTGTCCCAGAAGTCTCTGAGACTGTCCTCAATTCTTTTCATTGTTTTTTTCTTTATTCCTCTCTGTGGTAGTTATTCCCACTATTTTATCTTCCAGGTCACTTATCTGTTCTTCTGCCTCAGTTATTCTGCAATTGATTCCTTTTAGAGAATTTTTAATTCCATTTATTGTGTTGTTTGTTCTTTAGTTCTCTAGGTCTCTGTTAAACATTTCTTGTATTTTCTCCATTCTATTTCCAAGATTTTGGATCATCTTTACTATCATTACTCTGAATTCTTTTCAGGTAGACTACCTATTTCCTCTTTTTTTTTTTGCAGTACGCGGGCCTCTCACCCTTGTGGCCTCTCCCATTGTGGAGCACAGGCTCCAGATGCGCAGGCTCAGCGGCCATGGCTCATGGGCCCAGCCGCTCCGCGGCATGTGGGATCCTCCCGGACCGGGGCGTGAACCCGTGTCCCCTGCATCAGCAGGCGGACTCTCAACCACTGCACCACCAGGGAAGCCCCCTATTTCCTCTTAATTTGTTTGGTCTGGTGAGTTTTTACCTTGCTCCTTCATCTGCTGTGTGTTTCTGTCTTCTCATTTTGCTTAACTTTCTGTGTTTGGGTATCATTTTCACAGGCTGCAGGTTTGTAGTTCCTGTTGTTTTTGTTGTCTGCCCCCAGTGGCTTAGTTTGGTTCAGTGGGTTGTGTAGCCTTCCAGTGGAGGGGACTTGTGCCTGTGTTCTGGTGGATGAGGCTGGATCTTGTCTTTCTTGTGGGCAGGACCACGTCCGGTGGTGTGTTCTGGGGTGTCTTTGACCTTATTATGATTTTAGGCAGCCTCTCTGCTAATGGGTTGTGTTGTGTTCCTGTGTCGCTAGTTGTTTGGCATTGGGTGTCCAGCACTGTAGCTTTCTGGTCGTTGAGTGGAGCTGGGTCGTAGCGTTGAGATGGAGATCTCTGGAAAAGTTTCCGCCATTTGATATTACGTGCAGGTGGGAGGTCTCTGGTGGACCAATGTCCTGAACTTGGCTCTCCCACCTCAGAGGCACAGGCCTGACACCCAGCTGGAGCACCAAGACCCTTTCAGCCACACGGCTCAGAAGAAAAGGGAGAAGAAGAAAGAAACAAACAAATAAACAGTAAAATAAGGTTATTAGAATAAAAGTATTATTAAAAATAAAAAATTAAAACGTCATAAAAAAAAAGAAAGAAAGAAGAGAGCAACTAAACCAATAAACAAATCCACGAATGGTAACAAGTGCTAAAAACTATACTAACAAGAACCCCCCAAAATGGACAGACAGAACCGTATCACAAAAGGTAAAAGCAAAAGTATACAGATAAAATCACACAAAGAATCATACACATACACACTCACAAAAAGAGAAAAAGAAAATAAAATATATATCTTGTGGTAAGTCTGAGGTCTTCTGCCAGCATTCAGTAGGTTTTCTGTAGGGGTTGTTCCACATGTAGATGTATTTCTGATGTATTTGTGGGGAGGAAGTTGATCTCCATGTCTTACTCCTCCAGCATCTTGAAGTTCTCTCCAGCCATTATTTCTTTAAATAAGCTTTTTGCCCCTTTCATATCCTTCTGGACTCTCATTATGTGTATCTTATTTCATTTGATGGCTTCACATAAGTCTCATATACTTTTTTCACTCTTTTAAATTGTTTTTTCTTTTTGTCCCTCTAGCTGGATAATTTCAAATGACCTCTTTTTGAGTTTTCTGATTATTTCTTCTACATGATTGAATCTTTCATTATGTTCTACCCTGAATTTTTCAGTTCAGTCTTCATATTCTTTAGCTCCAAGATTTATGTTTGGTTCTTTTTTTATGCTATTTCTTTATTAAAACTTCTCATATTGTTTTCCTGATTTTATTTAGCTGTCCACCTATGTTCTCTGGTGGCTTATTGAATTTCTTTACGATGATTATTTTAAATACTTTGTCCAGTAGTTCACAGATTTTCAGTTCCTTAGGGGTGGTTACAGAGCTTTATTATTTTCATTTTGGTGGTGTCATGTTTGCCTAACTCTTCATGATCCTTGTAGCTTTGCATTGATGTCTGTGCATCTGAAGGAGCAGACACCTCTTAAAATCTTTAAGGAACTGGTTTTGCCTAGTAAAAGCTTCTCCTCCTGGATTTCCAGAATGATGGGACTGTCTCTGGGACTGTGGTCAAACGGGACTGGAGCTGGATTACAGGGCTGCTTTTAGGGTCTGCAGTTGGGTTCATGGTCGGTGGCCTGTTACTGAGGGTGCAGATGGAGTGGCTCCTCCTTTGTTCCTTGGTGGATGGGGCTGGTGGGAGGATCTCAGACAAGTGGGGATGGAGCCAAGTCCACAGAGGAATGTGGCAGCTTTTGAAACTACAGCTGTTACCACATCAGTCAGTGGGCCTGCTACTAGGGCCTTCCTTGTCCAAGCACCCTCCTTGGTCTTGGGTTCCACTGGGATTTCATAATCTCCTACCTAGTCCCAAGGCTCCTACAAAGGAACTTTTACCCATGGATGGCAGTCAAATCATTGTTTCTGTCTGGGGGAAGGGTGCTGGGGATTTCCTATTCTGCTTTCTGGTCGATGTCATTCTTTAGCTTTATGGTTCTAAAGATTGGCTTCTTCTAGAGTACTCTGAGAAGCCTCAATTTGATATCCCCTAGTGGAATACATTTTAAATTTTATGGAACTCTGAATTGTTTCTTTAGTTGTGAATGTGAAAGTATTAACTTCCTGGAGTTTCCCGGATGTGTTTATTGTTAATAGTAACTGATAAAATTTCTTCCAGTGAAGTTCAAGAGCAGGGTTTTTTTTATATCTCTTCTAGTAGATGAAATTCCTGGCTAAAGATCATAAAGAGGCATTTTAGGAAGACTTGGTTGAGAGGTGGACTTTACCTGCTGGTGATAGGACTGGGTACGTGTATGAGTCTTCTGAAATATTTCGCCATGTCTATATACAATAGAGTATAATCTAGAATTGGAGATGAAATCCCTAAATTCATGGGCTTTACTAATTCATAGGGGGATAATCAATATGTCCCCAGGGAAGCGGGAAGTATGGCTCCATGAAATCTAGCAGGAGTACAATTTGCCAAGGGAGCACAAGGGTTTCTTAAAATGTTGCTAATTTTAACTTAAGGATGTCATTGGTGCTGTTAACCTCTCTAGGAGATTGAGGCTGGTAAGGACAGTATAGTTTATGAGTAAGGGGCAATGCCTTAGAGAACTCTTTTATGATGGTTCCTGTAAAGTATGTGCCTTGGTCACTGGTATGATCCAGGTTGGAAACACAATAGCAAGCAGCTTTTTAGCAACTGTAAGGACTGTAGATATTCAACCTGGAAATGATTTAACCCATCCTGAAAATAGATTTAAACCTGTTCAAATCTCATGAAGAGTGGAAGCTGGGGAAAAAAACCTATCTGAAGGTGTTCAAAGGGCCTTTGAAACATTTTTCTTGGCTATGTCCCATTTTTACAGTTTTTCCAGGATCATGTTTTTGACAGATGACATATGACCTGGAAATAACCTCAGATGTGTTTTAAACAAAATTGTGGTAATACACATAACATAAAATACCCATTTTAAGTGTACAGTTTAGTAGTATTAAGTATATTTGCACTGTTGTGTAACCAGTCTCCATAACTTTTTATCTTGCAAAACTAAGTCTGTACTCTTTTTTTTTGCAGTACGCGGGCCTCTCACTGTTGTGGCCTCTCCCGTTGCGGAGCACAGGCTCCGACGCGCAGGCCCAGCGGCCATGGCTCACGGGCCCAGCCGCTCTGGGACATGTGGGATCTTGCCATACCGGGGCACGAACCCGTGTCCCCTGCACCGGCAGGCGGACTCTCAACCACTGCGCCACCAGGGAAGCCCAACAGTCTACTTTTTAAACAACTCCTCATTGCCCCCTCTCTCCAGCCTCTGGAAACCACCATTCTACTTTTGTTTCTATGAGTTTGACTACTCTAGATACCTCATGTAAGTAAAATCATGCAGTATTTATCTTTTGTAACTGGTTTATTTCACTTAGCATAATGTCCTCAGTATTCACCCATGTTGTAATGTGTGTCAGAATTTCCTTCCTTTTTAAGGCTGAATAATATTCCATTGTATGCATCTACATTTTGTTTATCGATTTCATCCTTTTATGAACATTCGGGCTGTTTCCACCTTTGGTTATTGTGAATAATGTTGCTATCAATAGGAGTGTACAAATATCTCTTTGAGATCCTGTTTTCAATTATTTTGGATATATAGTCAAAATTCCTGGATTATACAGTATTTTTTCTTTTCTTTTTTTTTTGCGGTACCTGGGCCTCTCACTGCTGTGGCCTCTCCCGTAGCGGAGCACAGGCTCTGGACGCGCAGGCTCAGCGGCCATGGCTCATGGGCCCAGCTGCTCCACGGCATGTGGGATCCTCCTGGACCAGGGCACGAACCTGTGTCCCCTGCACCAGCAGGTGGACTCTCAACCACTGCGCCACCAGGGAAGCCCAGTACTTCTATTTTTAATTCTTTGAAGAACTGACATACTATTTCCCATAAAGGCTACACCATTTTCATTCTGACCAACAGTGTACAATGGTCTCAAAATTTCCACATCCTTGCCAACACTTGGTTTTTTTCTTTTTTCTTTTTCTTTTAATAGCAACCCCCCTAATAGGTGTGAGGTGGCATCTCATGGTAGTTTGCATTTCCCTAATGATTAGTGATGTTGAACATCTTTTCATATGCTTCCTGTATGCTTATATATATTTGTATATTTTCTTTGGAGAAATGACTATCAAGTCTTTTTCCCATTTAAATGTCAGGTATTTTTTCCTGTTGAGTTGTAGTTCTTAATGTATTCTGGATATTAATCACATAGCAGATATGCAAATATTTTCCTATTCTATAGGTTGCCTTTCCCCTCTATTAATAGTGTCCTTTTATACACAAAAGTTTTAAATTTTGATGTAGTCCAATTTATCTATTTTACTTTTGTTGTCTGTCTTTTGGTATCATATCCAAGAAATCAAGTTCAATATAATGAAGCTTTCCCCTTATGTTTTCATATAAGAGTTTTATAGTTTTAAGTTTTATGTTTAGGTATTTGACCCATTTTGAGTTAATTTTTGTATACAGTGTAAGGTAAGGGTTCAACTTCATTTATTATTTGCATGTGGATATCTAGTTTTTTCCAACAACAAAAAATTTTTTATTGAAATATAATTGAAGAACAATATTATGTTGGTTTCAGATGCACTAAATAGTGATTTTATATTTGCATACATTATGAAATAATCACCACGATAAGTCTAGTAATCATGTGTTCCCATACAACATTATTACAATAGTATTGACCAAATCCCTTATGCTGTATATTATATCCCCATGGCTTGTTTATTTTATAACTGGAGGTTTGTACCTCTTAATCCCCTTTACTTATTTCAAAACTCCTGCCACCCCAACCAAATTGTTTGAAAAGGTTATCCTTTCCCCATTGAGTAGACTTGGCACCCTTGCTGAATTTCATTATACAATATATGCAAGAGTTTGTTTCTGGGCTATGTATTCTAATCAATTGGTCTGTTTTTATGCCAGCACCACACTGATTTGATTACTGTAGCTATGTAATAAATTTTGAAATCAGGAAATGTGAGAGCTCTAACTTTATTCTTCTTTTTCAAGATTGTTTTGGCTATTTGGGGCTCTTTGAGATTCCATATGAATTTAGGGTGGGTTTTTCTATGTATGCAAAAAAACTGTTGGCATTTTTACCCATCATTTTAATTAATGAATTAATTATGCCTATTTTATATTGAACTATAGTGGGCTTACAATATTAGTTTCAACTGTACAACATAGTGATTCAATATTTCTATAGATTGTACTTCATGTAAAGTTATTATATAATATTGGTCATATTACCTGTACTGTACATTACATCCTTGTCACTTATTTATTTTATATCTAGTAGTTTGTACCTTCTAATTCCCTTTACCTATATTGTCTCTCCCCACACAACCCTCTCTCCTCTGGTAACAAACAGTTTGTTCTCTACATCTGTGAGTCTATTTCTGAATTGTAATATTTGTTTATTTGTATTATTTTTTAGATTCCACATATAAGTGAAAACATGAAGTATTTGTTCGACTTATTTCACTAAGCATAATACACTCTAGGTCCATCCATGTTGTCACAAATGGCAAAATTTTATTCTTTTTTATGGCTGAGTAATATTCCATTATATGTATTTTATGTCTGAGTAATATTCCATTACATATATGTATATATATATTTATATATACCACAACTTCTTTATCCATTCATCTGTTGATAGATACTTATGTTGCTTCCATGTCTTGGCATTCTGCTGTGAACATTGGGGTACATATATCTTTTCAAATTAGTGTTTTCATTTTCTTTGGATATATACCCAGGAGTGTAATTGCTGGATCATATGGTTGTTCTATTTTTAATTTTCTGAGGAACCTTTGTACTGTTTTCCATAGTGGTTGCACCAATTCACATTCCCACCAACAGTGTACTAGTGTACCTTTTCTCCACGTCCTTGCCAACACTTATTATTTCTTGTCTTTTTTTTTTTTTTTTTTTTTTTTTTTTGTCTTGCGGTACGCGGGCCTCTCACTGCTGCGGTCTCTCCCGTTGCGGAGCACAGGCTCCGGACGCGCAGGCTCAGCGGCCATGGCTCCCGGGACCAGCCGCTCCGCGGCATGTGGGATCCTCCCGGACCGGGGCACGAACCCGCATCCCCTGCATCGGCGGGCGGACTCCCAACCACTGCGCCACCAGGGAAGCCCTATTTCTTGTCTTTTTGATGATAGTCATTCTGACAGGTGTGAAGTGGTATCTCATTGTGGTTTTGATTTGCATATGCCTCATGATTAGAGGTGTTGAGCATTTTTTCATGTGCCTATTGGCCATCTGTATGTCTTCTCTGGAAAAATGTCTATTTGGATCGTCTTCATGTTTCATAATCAGGTAGTTTTTATCTTTTTATATTGAGTTGTATGAGTTCTTTATATATTTTTCAGTATTAATCCTGTGTTGGATATATCGTTTGTGACTATCTTCTTTATTCAGTAGATGGGCTTTTCATTTTGTTGATGGTTTCTTTCACTTTACAGAAGCTTTTTAGTTAGATGTAGTCCATTTTTTGTTTGTTTTCCTTTCCTAAGGAGACAGATTTAAAAAAAATACCACTAAAAACTATGTCAAAAAGCATACTGCCTATATTTTCTTTGAAGAGTTTTACAGTTTCAGGTTCTTACATTTAGTTCTTTAATCCATTTTGAGTTTATTTTTCTACATGGTGTGAGAAAATGTTCTAATTTTGTTCTTTTACATGTAGCTTTCCAACTCTCCCAACACCCTTTGTTGCAGAGACTGGCTTTTCCTCATTATATATTCTTGCCCCCTTCATTGTAGGTTAATTGACACGTGTGCATGAGTTTATTTCTGGGATTTCTATTCTGTTCCGTTGACCTATTTATCTATTTTTGTGCCAGTACCATACTGTTTGGATTACTCTAGCTTTCTAGTGTAGCCTGAAGCCAGGGAGCATGATACCTCCAGCTTTGTTCTTTTTCTCAAGATTAACTATTTGAGGTCTTTTGTGATTTCATATAAATTTTAGAATTATTTTTCTAGTTATGTGAAAAATGTGTGTTTATTGATAGGAATTGCAATAACTTTATAGATTGTTTTGAGTAGTTGGGACATTTTAACAATATTAATTCTTCCAATCCATAAACATGGGTTATCTTTCCATTTATTTATATTGACTTCTATTGCCTTCATCAATGTGTTATAATTTTCAGAGTATAGGTCTTTCATCTCTTTGGCTAAATTTACTCTTAGGTGTTTTATTCCTTTTGATGCAATTGTAAATGGGATTGTTTTCTTGATTTATATTTCTGATAGTTTATTATCAGTATATAGAAAGGCAGCAGACTTCTAAATATTAATTTTGTATCCTGCAACTTTACTGAATTCATTTATTAGTTCTAACAGGTTTTTTTGTGAAGTCTTTAGGGTTTTTTTGTATATAGTATCATGTAATCTGTAAATAGTGACAGCTTTATTTCTTCCCTTCCAATTTGGATACCTTTTCTTTTTCTTGTCTGATTGCTGTCACTAGGACTTCCAATACTATGTTAAATAGGAATGGCAACAGTGGGCATCCTTGTCTTGTTTCTGATCTTGGAGGAAAAGATTTCAGTTTTTTTGGCCAATGAGTATGATGTGAGCGTGGCTTAGTCATGTATGGCCTTTATTATGTTGAGGTATGTTCCCTCTATACCCACTTTGTTGAGAGTTTTTATCATGAATGTATGTTGAATTTTGTCAAATGCTTTTTATGCATACATGAGATGACTATGTAATTTTTATCCTTTGTTTTGTTAATGTGTTGTATCACATCACTTGATTTGTGCATATGAATTCATCCTTTAATCCATGGAATAAATCTCACTAGATTGTGGTGTAAGATCCTCTTTATGTATTGTTGAATTCAGTTTGCTAATATTGTGTGGAGGATTTTTGCATGTAGTTTATCAATGATATTGGCCTGTAATTTTCTTTTTTTTAGTGTCTTTTTCTGGTTCTGGTATCGGGGTAATGCTGGCCTTGTAGAATGAGTTTCAAAGTGTTCGCCCCACATCAACTGTTTGGAGTAGTTTGTGAAGAATAGGTATAACTTTTCCTTAAATATTTGGTAGAATTTCCATATGAACCTCTCCATATAATGTCATGGAGAGTAGATACCCACCCTACAAATCACATGCGCTCTACCTATTTACCCAGCTCCTCTGAACCCATGGCAACCACTGACCTTTTTACTGTCTCTATAGTTTTGCCTTTTTCAGAATGTATATAGCTGGATTCACACAGTATATGGTCTTTTCAGACTGACTTCTGTAACTTAGCAATATGCCCTTAGGATTATTCTATTTATTGCTTGGCTTGGTAGCTCATTTCCTTTTTTTCTTAACCTGAATAATATTCCATATCTTATATATATACAATATATATGTATTATATAATATATATAGATATATAGATTATGTATAATCACAGATATTTCTCCACCTATTGAAAGACATCTTAGTTGTTTCCAGTTTTAGGAGCAATGGGTTTTTGATAGTTCTCATCAAGCTGAGTTAAAATCTCAAACACTTGTCAGATAGCTTATTCACAAATAGACACAAGATTTCTTAGTAGTTAGACTTGAATAGAGAAAGAGGCAGTTGAACAGTCTTCTTCAGGTTACAGAAGACCTCTTCACATTTGAGTTCCCCAGGATAGGGTCTCTTACTGAGGGGAGTGTCAATTCATAAAGAGGTGTTTCTGTCTAATAAAACTTGCACCCATTGTCTGCAAATATTCAGTTAAATCCAGAAATACTCTCAATTGTCTTTTGTGAGGGGTCTAGGATATGTTTGAATTGTCTTTTATCAGAAAAGAAGTTTTTCCTCTCCTGAAATGGGTGTACTCTAAATAATGGACTGTATTTTGGCAAAATTATAACTTATATTTGAAATTTTATGCCTCCTTTTTAATAAGGCTGGGGTAAGTCAATGGAATCCTTTTACAGGCTTCCTTGTTCTTTGAACAAAGTAAATTATCTTACACATTGTATTAAGAACTGAATCAGAAGGGAAATTTAGACCTTTTAAGTGATGATCCAGAACCAGGGAAAAATAGAAGGGGGCTCCAATGTACTCCAGGGGAATGACAGTCCAGGTATATTATTGTCCTCCTCAGGTGAAGGTGAAAAGGTATTGACTGTCTTGGTCTAGAAACACATTGAAAGAGGCAGAGGAGAGATTCATTACAGTGAAGCAAGTGGCTTCATGTGGAATTGATGATAAAATGGTTTTTGGGTAAATTTTTGTCAGGAAGTGAGGTATACCTATTTTATTGATGGCCTTAAGGTCTTGAACAAATCAAAATCCTTGTCTGTTTGGCTTCATTTCTTGCTGGATGAGAGTGTTACAAAGGCAGTGCATGGGAAGACCTTTGTAGAAGGCATTCAGCTATACGTTTGAGCTCTTCTTTTGGCATCAAGGGATATTGTGGGAAGTTTGGGTAATGGTTTTGTAGAATGTATCTGAACTTTAATAAGTTCTGCTCCCATTATCTTTACTACATCAGTGAAATTTCTAACTCATAAAGGTCAGATGTTGTGTCAAGACATTTATTTGGAGTATCTATCAAATATAATGCGGAATGTAAAGGTATATTCACACCAGATACAACTGATTATGAATAGAGAGCTCCTCTGAAAACTCAAGAAATAGTCCCTCTGGTGTGCTTCTAATAAACAGTTCTATGTGTAAAGTTAAGTTCTACTTTGTTAGATTGGCAAGTGTGTTGTCACGGAGCAGGAAGGAATGTTTTCAGTCAGAGGGCTCAAGGGTTACATATAAAGGCTGAGAGACAGGGAAAATATGTGCATTATTTGAAATACTGATCACGTGTGTGGGACGTTTATGGCAAGGAAGAGGCCGAGCAAAGGTGGCAGGGCTTGTTATAGAAAGAGTAGCAGTTGCATTGATTTTTATTGGAAATGTTTCAGGTATGATTTTTAGGAGACTCTGCCCAACTTTTCAGGCTTGTTATTGAACCCTTAGGGTTATTGTGGTAAGAGAGATCCTGCAGGTCCTTTCCTGGGTCAGTCCAGTCTGCTTTGCCATCCAGAAATGAGCATCGGGCAGTTCTGACCAATATGTGTATGAGTGATTTGTGTCAAGACAAGTCTGGGGCTTATGCACCGAACAGAACGCTAAATTCTTCTCTGAATATTTGCTGGTCTTGTCTGAATTTAGAGACATTTTTACAAATAGCTCTTAATTCAGCTCAGGTCCAAGGTTTAAACTCTGAAGTTGTCTGAATACCTGGTGCATGGGGGAGGATCTTCAGAGGCAGCTAGCATTTTGGGTTCTTGGGAGGTTTGTTGGGCAAAGGCGGGGGACCTGGGAAAGGGGAATTAAAAGACGAGTCAGTGGAATTTCAGAAGGAGAGAGAATGTCAGGAGAAGAGGCAGAGGGAGATCTGGGAAAGGCAACTGGGGGACTTAATAGAGAAATAAGTCTAGTTGTTTTTCAAATTGGTCATTAGCTTTGGCCAGATAATTTTTTTTTTTTTTGCGGTATGTGGGCCTCTCACTGCTGTGGCCTCACCCGTTGTGGAGCACAGGCTCCGGACGTGCGGGCTCAGCAGCCATGGCTCACGGGCCCAGCCGCTTCGCGGCATGTGGGATCCTCCCGGACCAGGGCATGAACCCGTGTCCCCTGCATCGGCAGGCAGACTCTCAACCACTGCGCCACCAGGGAAGCCCCAGAGAATGTTTTAATGAAGCAGCTTTTGATTCAGAGTTTTGTTTGGAAGCCTCCTTATACCAAATCAAAATATGCTGCCCATTGAAACTGAGAAATCTTCTCCCCTTCTTATTGAAGGAGCCTCTCAAATGCACAATTTTGTTCAAGCCAAATCCTCCTTAGTGAAGCTATGAGGAGTTGAATGAGATGACATGTAAGAAGCAGGCATCTTTCCTGGAAGAGTAGAAGCTCTACATTTAAACTACCCCATAAGAGGTGGCAATGGTGGGTAAATGAGGTGCTTGTACCTCTCATGACTTAGGCCCCAACATGACTTCTCTGAATGCAGACTCCAGAGCCTCCACCACCTGACACCAAAGAGAACACTCTTTCTGGATTAAAGCCAAACTATCACGGCAAAAGAAAATCAGGAGAAGAAAAGCTCATTTGGTTTTATTGAATACCCACTGCAAAGTGTGTGCAAATGGATGCCAGTCTGATGAGAATGGAGTTCTGCCATTTGCAACAACGTGGATGGACCTAGAGTGTATTCTGCCTAATGAAATTAGTCAGACAGAGAAAGACATATACTCTATGCTATCACTCATATGTGGAAGCTAAAAAAGAAAAGAAATAAATGCATAGAATAAAACAGAAACAGACTCACATATAATGAGAACAAAGTAGTGGTTGTCACCAGACAGAGGGGAGAGAGGAACAAGATAGGGTAGAAGACTGAGAGATTAAAACTACTGTGTATACAGTAAGTAAGGAACAAGGACATATTGTACAGCAGAGGAAAATATACCCATTTTTTGTAATAACGTTAACTGGAATATAATCTATAAAAATATTGAATTATTTTGTTGTGCACCAAAAACTAATATTGTAAATCAACTATACTTCAAAAAAACAAAAGAAAAAGAAAGGGATGACCCTATTGACTATACCAGTCAATCTGGATATATTACTTGAAGTAATATCCAATAAAAAATATTAAGGAGGGACTTCCCTGGTGGTGCAATGGTTAAGAATCCGTCTGCCAATGCAGGGGACACGGGTTTGAGCCCTGGTCTGGGAAGATCCCACAAGCCACGGAGCAGCTAAGCCCGTGCACCACAACTACTGAGCCTGTGCTCTGGAGCCCGCGAGCCACAACTACTGAAGCCTGCGTGCCACAACTACTGAAGCCCACACGCCAAGAGCCCATGCTCCCCAACAAGAGAAGCCACCGCAGTGAGAAGCCCGCACACCACAACGAAGAGCAGTCCCTGCTCATCGCAACTAGAGAAAGCCCGCACACAGCAATGAAGACCCAACGCAGCCAAAAATAAATGAATAAAAATAAATAAATAAATTTATTTTTTAAAAAGATTAAGGAAAAATAAGATGTAAGAGGCTTGTGAAAAAAAAAAGAGACATACTCTCATTATTTCGAGAGATCTTTATCAGTCAAGCAAGAGAATGTACAGAGAAGTGGTTACAGAAATTAAGTAATTTTGCTGGATATCAGACCAATATAAGAGCAAATTATTTCTATATGCTAGTAGTAATGTACAAAACCTATTTGGGATCTTAGAAGTATAAAACACAGAATCTTTAGAATTACAAACTCTTCCAGGACAAGAGAAATATATTAAAAGCATGTAAGAAGAATGGAGAACAGTTGGCTCTTTTGGGAAAATATCACCCCAAACCCAGCAATAAAGTTAAACCATTTGCCAACCTGCTCATTCAAAAAGAGGAGGGCGCCTGATCATTGTTCCCCATCCTGTGTTCTGTATCCAACAAAGATCTGTCCACATACAACTACTGGCTAGATTCCCCCAAAGGGGCTAGAGCTGCCATCCAGAAAAGGTCAAACTGGGTAGAGGGTTGTTGTAAACTAGTATGGACACTAGGTCCAAAACCCTGTAAACAAAACAAATTTAGCAATTACTCTATTAAGGGGGTTGGGGGGAACAGGGGTATGGGCAGTGGTAGGGTGCCCGGAAAAGGAGGGCTTTTTAGAGAAAAGTGCTTAGGTTTGAAGCGAATGGGAGGAGGGTAGAGCTGCGTAAGGGTGCCCTCCCTAGAGAAAATCTAAGGAGCAGTCTGGCTGTCGGAAAGCAGACTGTATTTCAAGCGGCTTTTCTTTGCCCGGGTGAGCTTCCTTTCAGGTGTTTTAGTCAGTCACTGATCAGAATTCTGCAGTGCAGCCTGCATCCATAAAGCAACTGTTCGTGTGATTCTTACGGTGTGTGCAAGGTACACACAGCCAATATCAGAAGACTCTCTCCTGGTCCCCGCTGAGTTGGCCAGGAATTGTGGGAGGCAGTTGATTAAGGGAACAGGCATTTCCGGATCTTGCGTGGAGGACCATGAGGGCGCTGGGGACGCTGGTGAGGACCTGGACTTGGAGAGGGAGGTAGAGGTTGGAGTGGTGAGTCAGGGAAGGGCTCTGGAAGGTGCAAGTCCAGGATGTCGTCGTGGTGAGGAGAGCGTCTCTCTGGACTAGTGTTGGGGGCCCGAGGGGACGGCTCTGAGGCTTGGCCCAACAGGTGGAAGCCAGACATGCATCCAGCCGAGGGGCGGAGCCCAGCGACTGAGACTGCAGCAGCATCTGTCCCAGCCGGCAGGAAGTCGGCGTCAGCATCCGCATCCTCCTCGTTGACCTCTTCTTGGCAGGAGATCTCTGGGACAGCTGCGCACAAGAATCCCGGCTCCGGAACCATGTACTCCCCGGGAGGGCTCCGGAAAGCGCCCCGTCCCAGGCCCTGTCCCCACGGGCCTTCCACGCCCGGGCCCAGGAGGGCCTCAGGGACCAGCATGAGGATGTGATCTCCGAGAGACACTTGCAGCACGGACATTGGCTCGGGCTCCAGCAGCAGGTCGACGTCGTCCAGGGGCACGTGCAGGGCACAGCCGGCGGGCAGGACCACCACGAAGATGAGCGTGTCCACGGTCGGGGGCCAGGTCAGGTTGTCCAGGCTGGGCGCCGCCCTGGACTTGGACTCGGGGCCCGCGGGCTCCTCCGTTCGCCGGCGCTTGGCAGGGCCCGGTCCTCCGGGATGCGGTCCCCACCGGTCCGCAGGGGAAGCGCTGGGGCTGCGGGACCGGCTGCCCATCTTCTCAATGTGGCCGCGGGCCTGGGGCCTGGCAGAAGGCGAGGAAGGGCTGGGTCCTGCAGGCAGTGACAGATCGGTTTGACAGGTGAGGCCGAAGCAGGGCGGTTGGGCGCAGGACTGCGGGACGAGGGAGGAGCCTTCGGAGCTCTGGGGGTGCCTCTCGGGATCCCTCAGTCCTGGCTTCTAGGGGAGCTGCTGGGCTCGGCTTTGCTTGTGTGAATCTTCAGGCCCTCACGTGGACTGGTTTGCGCAGGAGTGGGCCGAGGATGTTGGGAGCGACGCCAGCGGAACCTGAGTCGCAAAGCATCCTCACGCTAAGCCCCGCCCCTTCCTAGGCTCCGCCCCTAGAAGTGGAGGCCTCTGTGTTGCCCAGTAGCCCCGGCTGTGGTGGGTAGTTTACTCTAGAGAAATACTTCCATAGGCCTCAAGGGGGCGGAGCAATCGTGCCGCTCTAGGACTAGGCTTCCTGGGTCGAGTTCCTGGCTTTGCTTGCGTTGACCTCAGATACGGAAAGCCTGAACCGGAAAACTGATTCAAGTTCAAGTCCCACCAGTGGAGCGCTGCACCAGGAGATGCAGATGAGATGTAGTTCCCTCGTCCCCTGAGACCTCGCCCTGGAAGTGACCTTTTAACTCCTTTTGGTCCAACAGTGAGGTGAATTTTTGGATGACATCCTTAAGCCTCTCCTTGCCTGTGATGTCAATGACTGTCAGATCCCTGAAGGTGGTTGCCAAGAGAAGGTGTGGCTCGACTGCCTCACCAGTGTTAATAGGAGAAAACATCCAATAATAATTCTGGAATAGGTAATACTTTCATATGGTTTCAGAGGAAGGTGAAACATCTCCCTCCCTGTCCTTTAACCACGTGATTGTTCACTTTGGCCCTTTTTACAAAATAGCTTATATGTTCTCATTTTGAGGGCCACATAGCATTCCTTTGTACTGAATTCCATTTAAATCAGGCTTCTCTCGATGGGTGTTCAAGCTAGTGATTTGTGAAATGGCAGACACTGGCCTTCTCTAGCCAATTGGTGTAAAATGCAGATTCTTTGCCGCATCCCAGAACCACTGCTCAGAACGCCTGGAGTCATGGGCGTAGGAATTCTCCTTAAGCACCTCCACAAAGATTCTGTTTTGTGAGGAAGTTTAAGATCACTGCATTTGTTTTCATGCAGCATTTGAGGGGTTCAGGAATAGGGCGGTTTATGGTTGAGGTCACATCCCAGCCTGTTAGTGACAGTCATGAAGGGAACTCAAACTTCCTGGGCCTGCCTTGAGGGGTTTCCCCTAC
The DNA here is from genome assembly GCF_059928025.1 of Delphinapterus leucas. Lineage (NCBI taxonomy): Eukaryota > Metazoa > Chordata > Mammalia > Artiodactyla > Monodontidae > Delphinapterus > Delphinapterus leucas. Next base: position 130,263,217 of record NC_143132.1, on the reverse strand, counting down.
ACTCCTGGCCTGCATCCGCTCTCCTGGCTGCACTTCCGGTGTTTCAGCCACGGGCCAAGAAATTCCCCTGCTTATGTCAGGATGCTGGCTGGGGGAACTTACAGGGGCTGTACACTGGCATAGCGGGCCCTGCCAGGAACCTGAGTTCTCATGGGGTGAATGTGGATGCCACTGGCACCTTCCTCTATGTTCCCAGGTGATGGGAGCCGTTGCTGTGCGCCTGTTGTTTGGACAGAGGGCGGGGTGGGGAGATGTTGGGGAGCTTTCAGGAAACAACTACTTTTGTCCTGGCGAGTTCTGTTGGCGAAGCTTGAATATCCCATGGTCGGGGAATGTTCAGTGGGGGCTCCGTTCAGGAGAGTGAGTGTGAACATGCTCTGTTTTAGGGGCCAGAAGGAGGAACCCAAACTTGGCCAGGATACAGGGTGGGGCTCGGGGCTGTTGGCCTGGCCAGGGATTGGGCCCTGAAGGTGGTGGCTCCCGTCCTAGCCTGGTGCCATCTCTTGTCCACGGCTCTCCTGACCTCAGTAGTCTCACATCTGGGCTCATCATTGTCCTGGGCCCTGTGAATCCTCACTGTGAGCTCCCCTCCCAAGGGAATGTGGTCCTGTCCTGAGACAAAGGTAGTTACCATGGGCCTGGCATAGTCGCACCTGATTTCCTCCTCTGGTCAGCCCCTTTCTTTCTTTCCTTCTTTCTTTCTTTTTTTTTTAATTGGCCGTGCGGCGAGGCCTGCTGGGATCTTACTTCCCCGACCAGGGATTGAACCCGTCCCCACTGCAGTGAACGCTTGGAGTTCTAACCACTGGACCGCCAGGGAATGCCCATGGTCAGGCACGGGCAAGTCATGTCACCTTCGCTAACCTCAGTTTCCTTACATGTGAAACGGGGAGAATGCCATCTAGTGTGCAGGGGGGTTGTGAGATAATGTATGTAAAATGTTCTTGGAACACAGTAAGTGCTTAGTAAATAGTAACTATTTACTGTTGATGATGTTTATAATCTGTCTTTCCCACTTGACATTGTCAGCCCTGTTCTCATCATCCTGAACAGTGCCTGGCATGTAGCCAACATCCAGTGAATGGTAAACAATAGCTTCATCATCATCGTCATCCTAAAAAGGGGTCTGATCTGCTAGAAAGTACTGGTCCAGGTGTTTCCAGGAGATAACATCTATATAATTGAGGAATGGCTTGCCGAGCACCAGATCAGATATCTTTCCTTCTGCCTTATTTTTGTTTACTCTAAGATGTCCAAAGAGTGTCAGGATGGATTATCAGGCCCACTCATTGGGCTTTCTTGGTGTCATTCCAACCTGACTATCCAATCAACATGAACTGCTTGAACCACTGTGGGGGCGGAATTAGCAAATAAATCCCGGTTCTGGGTAGGTTACAAGATGGCTGCCGATCGTCCGTCTGATGAGGGCTATTCTGCTCTCCCCCTAGAATGCATAACTAGCTTTTAAAAAATTCCTATTTATTTTTATTCACTTTAGGAATAATACCTGAATACATATTTTAGAATATCTAAACAGCATAGTTAAAGCTGGAGCTCCCTTCAACTCCCCACAAACTCCCAATCCAGTACTGATGTGACAAGTATTGTGGGTCTATTTCTGCAATATGTTGGATCTTATTGCTGTTTGGTATTGTCATCCACAAAGTACATTATCCCTCTGTCTTTAATTGGAGAGAGCTTTTCCAACATGCAATACAGGCTTCTACATGAAAATGTTGTATAAGAAACGGCAGCTTCAAACATCTCTTGTACAGCAACACCTTTGTCTTTGCCTGAAGCAGAGTGAGGTACTGGCCCACTCACTCTCTGCTTACCTCACAGTAATACTGGTAATTCTGGTATATTATGTTGTGCTTTCTTTCTTTCCTGAATGTGTTACTGAGAGGTGAATTGCATTGAATTAGTGATGCTATCCCAATGATTTGATACGATGATGGCCTGTGTTGTCACACGATTATTAATCCTTTACTACTTTAAGAATGACAACCTGTCATTGAAGTAGTTATTTGGCCTTTTAAAGGCTGAGGCTGAAGCCAAATGCAGTTTGGGTTTTTTTTTGCTTTTTTAACCAAGGACTTCAGCTTCTGTGTTATAAGTGACAGACAGTGATTTCTGTATCTTAATTTTGAATTCAGCTTTTTTATGGAATTCTATGTTTTTTCAGTTATTTTTTTAGGTTTACAATCATATGGTTTGCAAATGGTCTTATTTTTCTTCCCTTTAAGATTTTAAACATCTAATTTCTTTCTCTTGTCTGATTTTGTTGGCTAGTATCGCCAGTATAATGTCAAATATTATTGGAAGAGTGACATCTTTCTTGTTCTAGACTTTGGTGGGACTCCTGCTACTGTTTGCCTATTAAGCATATTGCTCAGAAATAAATGTCATGTCAAAGAATTATCAATGTCCTGCTGTTTTATTGAATATTTAATATGTTATTTTGAAATATTTCCGAACTTACAGAAACAGTGCAAAAACAATATAAAGAATTCTTATTTATCCTCTATTAACTTTTAACACTTTGCCACATTTGCTTTGTCATTCTTTATTCCTGTCTCTCAGAAAGACCACAGGATATGTATGTTTATATATATATATATATATATATATAGATAGATAGATAAAAATACACATAAATATTTGTTTCTTGAATCATTAGAGATTAAGTTGTATAACTTAGTCCATAGTCCATTTTCCAATTTTGTCAATTTTAGTAACAATACCTTTCATTATATATCTCTATCTCTGTATCTATTTAAAAAATTTAAATTTAGTATTATTTTTCCTTCCAGCTTTATTGAGATATAACTGACATACAGCACTGGTTGTTTAAGGTTTACAGCATAATGATTTGACTTACATACATCATGAAATGATTACCACAGTAAGTTTAGTTAAAGTCCCTCATCTCGTATGGGTACAAAATTAAAGAAATAGAAAAAATTTTTTTTCTTGTGATGAGAACTCTTTAGATTTATTCTCATAACTCTAATGTATAACACACATCAGTATTAATTATAGTTACTGTTCTATACATTATATCCTAGTACTTATTTATCTTATAAGTGGAAGTTTGTACCTTTGGTGTACTTTCATCCAATTAACCACCAGCCTTCTTTTCTTTTTTTTTTTTTGCCTGTAAGATGCAGGTCAGGATCATGCATTTCTTTGAGGTGTCGTGTCTCCTTAGTTTACTTTTATCTGGAATAGTTCCTTAGCCTTCTGTTGTTTTTCAAGCCATTAATATTTTTGAAAATTATAGGTAGTTATTTCTTAGTGTTCCTCAATTTGAGATTCTCTGATGTTTCCTCATGATAAGAGTAAAATTATATAAATATTTTTGCCTTGAATACTAATAAGTGATCCTGTATCTTTCTCTGGAGACACATCATATCCATTTGTTCCTTACAGGTGATGTAAATTTTTCTTTCTTCAATTTAATGCTTATTAATAACGTTATGGAGTTGGGTAATCATCACCACAGCCAGTTTTAGAACATCTCCATTACCTCAGAAAGTTCCCTTATGCCTGTTTGCATTAAATCCTTTCTAAAAACCCCACACCAAGATAATCGCTGATTGCCTCTGTGTCTATAAATTAGCCTTTTTACTGGATATTTCATAGAAATGAATCATTCAATGTGTAGTCTTTTGCATCTGGCTTGTTTCAGTTAATATACTGTTTTGGTAGTTTTTTCCTTTTGTAGTAGCTATTATCCATGTTTTATCCATGTTGTAGCATGTTCTATACATTGTTCTTTCATTTTTTTAATTTTTTAAAGTCTTTATTAGAGTACAGTTGCTTTACAATGGTGTGTTAGCTTCTGCTTTATAACAGAGTGAATCAGTTATACATATACATAAGTCCCCATATCTCTTCCCTCTTGCATCTCCCTCCCTCCCACCCTCCCTATCCCACCCCTCTAGGTGGTCACAAAGCACCGAGCTGATCTCCTTGTGCTACGCGGCTGCTTCCCACTAGCTAGCTATTTTATGTTTGGTAGTGTATATATGTCCGTGCCACTCTCTCACTTTGTCCCAGCTTACCCTTCCCCCTCCCTGTATCCTCTAGTCCATTCTCTAGTAGGTCTGCATCTTTATTCCTGTTTTGCCCCTATGTTCTTCTGACCATTTTTTTTCCAGTGGCTTACCATCTGAAAGTTTTATTTCTTTTTTTTTAACCTCTTTATTGGAGTATAATTGCTTTACAATGGTGTGTTAGTTTGTGCTTTATAACAAAGTGAATCAGTGATACATGTACATATGTTCCCATATCTCTTCCCTCTTGCATATCCCTCCCTCCCACCCTCCCTATCCCACCCCTCTAGGTGGTCACAAACCACTGAGCTGATCTCCCTGTGCTATGCGGCTGCTTCCCACTAGCTATCTATTTTACCTTTGGTAGTGTATATATTTCCATGACACTCTCTCACTTTGTCACAGCTTACCCTTCCCCCTCCCCATATCCTCAAGTCCATGCTCTAGTAGGTTTGTGTCTTTATTCCCGTCTTACCCCTAGGTACTTCATGACCTTTTTTTCCCCTTCGATTCCATATATATGTGTTAGCATACGGTATTTATTTTTCATTTCTGACTTACTTCACTCTGTATGACAGTCTCTAAGTCCATCCACCTCACTACAAATAACTCAGTTTCGTTCCGTTTTATGGCTGAGTAATATTCCATTGTACATATGTGCCACATCTTCTTTATCCATTCATCTGTTGATGGACAATTAGGTTGCTTCCATGTCCTGACTATTGTAAATAGAGCTGCAATGAACATTTTGGTACATGACTCTTTTTGAATTATGGTTTTCTCAGGGTATATGCCCAGTAGTGGGATTGCTGTGTCATATGGTAGTTCTATTTGTAGTTCTTTAAGGAACCTCCATACTGTTCTCCATAGTGGTGGTATCAATTTACATTCCCACCAACAGTGCAGGAGGGTTACCTTTTCTCCACACCCTCTCTAGCATTTATTGTTTGTAGATTTTTTGATGATGGCCATTCTGAATGGTGTGACGTGATATCTCATTGTAGTTTTGATTTTCATTTCTCTAATGATTAATGATGTTGAGCATTCTTTCATGTTTGTTGGCGATCTGTATATCTTCTTTGGAGAAATGTCTATTTAGGTCTTCTGCCCATTTTTGGATTGGGTTGTTTGTTTTTTTGTTATTGAGCTACATGAGTTCCTTGTATGTTTTGAAGATTAATCCTTTGTCAGTTGCTTCATTTGCAAATATTTTCTCCCATTCTGAGGGTTGTCTTTTCATCTTGTTTATGGTTTCCTTGGCTGTGCAAAAGCTTTTACGTTTCATTAGGTCCCATTTGTTTATTTTTGTTTTTATTTCCATTTCTCTAGGAGGTGGGTCAAAAAGGATCTTGCTGTGATTTATGTCATAGAGTGTTCTGCCTATGTTTTCCTCTAAGAGTTTGATGGTGTCTGGCCTTAAATTTAGGTCTTTAATCCATTTTGAGTTTAGTTTTGTGTATGGTGTTAGGGAGTGTTCTAATTTCATATTTTTACAAGTACCTGTCCAGTTTTCCCAGCACCACTCATTGAAGAGTCTGTCTTTTCTCCACTCTATATTCTTGTCTCCTTTATCAACGATAAGGTGACCGTATGTGCGTGGGTTTATCTCTGGGCTTTCTATCCTGTTCCATTGATCTATATTTCTGTTTTTATGCCAGTACCATACTGTCTTGATTACTGTAGCTTTGTAGTTTAGTCTGAAGTCAGGGAGCCTGATTACTCCAGCTCCGTTTTTCTTTCACAAGATTGCTTTGGCTATTCGAGGTCTTTTGTGTTTCCATACAAATTGTGAAATTTTTTCTTCCAGTTCTGTGAAAAATGCCGTTGGTAGTTTCATAGGGATTGCATTGAGTCTGTAGATTGCTTTGGGTAGTATAATCATTTTCACAATGTTGATTCTTCCAATTCAAGAACATGGTATATCTCTCCATCTGTTCGTATCATCTTTAAATTCTTTCATCAGTGTCTTATAATTTTCTGCATACAGGTCTTTTGTCTCCTTAGGTAGGTTTATTCCTAGATATTTTATTCCTTTTGTTGAAATTGTAAATGGGATTGTTTTCTTAATTTCACTTTCAGATTTTTCATCATCAGTGTATAGGAATGCCAGAGATTTCTGTGCATTAATTTTGTATCCTGCTACTTTACCAAATTCATTGATTAGCTCTAGTAGTTTTCTGGTAGCATCTTTAGGATTCTCTATGTATAGTTATCATGCCATCTTTAAACAGTGACAGCTTTACTTCTTCTTCTCCAATTTGGATTCCTTTTATTTGTTTTTCTTCTCTGATTTCTGTGGCTAGAACTTCCAAAACTATGTTGAATAAGAGTGGTGAGAGTGGGCAACCTTGTCTTGTTCCTGATCTTAGTGGAAATGGTTTCAGTTTTTCACCATTGAGGACGATGTTGGCTGTGGGTTTGTCATATATGGCCTTTATTATGTTGAGAAGAGTTCCCTCTATGCCTACTTTCTGGAGGGTTTTTATCATAAATGGTGTTCTTTCATTTTACTTGGGGAGTAGTGTCTATTGTATGGAAATACCACGTTTATTTGTACATTCATGAGTATTTGGACATTTGGATTATTTCCATTTGGGGGCTATTATGAGTAATGCTGCTATGAACACTCCTATACATGTCTGTGTGGGGAAATATGTTTTCAGGTCTCTTGCATAGATTCCAAGTAATGGAATTTTGGGTCAAACGGCAAGTTTATGTTCCATTTAAAAGTAAACCCATGGAATGGTTTTCCAAAATGGGTGTACAGTTTGATGTTCTCACAAGCAATGCATGTGGGTTTCACTCTTTCCTCATTCTCACTAGCACTTGGTATTGTCTGTCTTTTTTGATTATAGCCATTTTCGCGAGTGTGTTTTGGTATGTCATCGTGGCTTTAACTTGCATTTCTCTAATGACTAATGACATTGAATATCTTCTCATTAGTGTATTAGCTAAGCCTATGTTGTGTAGTTTTTATGGTTAAATATCTATTCAAATGTTTTGTTCATTTAAAAATTCTCTCATTTGCCTTAATTTTGAGTTGTAAAAGTTCTTTATATATTCTGGATACAAGTCCTTTACCTGATATGTGATTGCACATATTTTCTCCCATTGTATGGACTTTCCTCCATTGTTTCACTGAGATATAATTGACATATAACATTATATTAGTTTTAGGTGTATTTCAAAAATTTTTATTGGTGACTTTTGATGTGCATGTGTTTAAATTTTTGATGACTTTCAAAATGCCAAGTTTAAAAAAATGGATTGTAAATTTGGTGTTGTATCTAAGAACCTTCTGCCCAACCAAGGTCTTAATGATTCCCTGCCCCCGCCACCTTGTTTTGAAGAAATGAATAGTTTAATTTTTACATATAGGTCTTTGATCCAGTTTGTGTTTTTGTGTGCGGGTATAGTGTGAACTAATAGTTTAAGTTTCTTTTTGAATGTGAATATTCAATTGTTAAGAAGACTATGCCTTTTACATTTAATTGTCTTGGCACTTTTGTCGGAAATAATTTGACCATAAGTGTAAATATAATAATTTGACCATAAGTGTAAATAGTTTTGACTCATAATTGTGTTCCATTGACCTCTTGTATGACTGTTCATGTGCCAATAGCACACTGTCTTGATTATTGTATCTTTTGAGTAAGATTTGAAACGGAGTAGTGTTCAACTTTGTTGTTTTTAAAAGCTGTCAATACAATTCTAGGTCCTTTGCATTTCCCCATGAATTTTAGTATCAGTTTGTCAATTTCTTATGCATGCCTGCTGGATTCTTGTATAGCTCAATTTGGGAATAATTGCTATTTTGACAATATTCAGTCTTTCAATCATGAACATGACTTCAATCATGAATCATAAATGTCTCCCTGTACATTTAGATCATCTTTAGTAACTCCTCAGTGTTTTATTATTGTCAATTTATAAGCCTTACACTTACTTTGTTAAATTTCTTCTGAAGTATTTTATTCTTTTTGGTGGTATTGTGAATCAAATTTTTTAAAATAGAAATATATATATTTTAATTGAAGTATAGTTTATTTACAATGTTGTGTTAATTTCTGCGGTACTGCAAAGTGATTCAGTTATACCTATATATACATTCTTTTCCATTTGCTTTATCTCAGGATATTGAATATAGTTCCCTGTGCTATACAGCAGGGCTTTTTTGTTTATCCATTTTGTATGTAATAGTTTGCATCTACTAACCCCAAACTCCCAGTCCTTCCCTCCCCACTGCCCCTCCCCTTTTCCAACTGCAGGTCTGTTCTCTATGTGAGTCTGTTTCTGTTTCATAGATAGGTTCATTTGTGTCTTATTTTAGATTCCACATATAAATGATATCATATGGTATTTGTCTTTCTCTTTCTGACTTACTTCACTTAGTATGATAATCTCTAGTTGCCTCCATGCCTCTGCAAGTGGCATTATTTCATTCTTTTTTATGACCGAGTAGAATTCCATTGTATATATATCCCACATGTTCTTTATCCGTTTATCTTTTGATGGACATGTAGGTTGTTTTCATGTCTTGCCTACTGTGAATAGTGCTACTGTGAACATAGGGGTACATGTATATTTTTGAGTTACAGTTTTGGCTGGATATATGCCCAGGAGTGGGATTGCTGGATTATACAGTAATTCTATTTTTAGTTCTTTGAGGAACCTCCATACTGTTTTCCATAGTGGTTGCACCAATTTACATTCCCACCAACAGTGTAGGAGGTTTCCCTTTTCTCCATACCCTCTCCAGCATTTGTTATTTGTAGAGTTTTTAATGATGACTGGTGTGAGGTGGTACCTCACTGTAGTTTTGGTTTGCATTTCTCTAATAATTAGCGATGTTGAGCATCTTTTCATGTGCCTTCTAGTCATCTGTATGTCTTCTTTGGAGAAACGTCTATTTAGGTCTTCTGCCCATTTTTTGATTGGGTTGCTTGAATTTTTTGTTGTTGTTGAGTTGTATGAGCTGTTTATATATTTTGGAAATTAAGCCCATGTCAGTCGCATCATTAGCAAATATCTTCTCCCATTCTGTAGGTTATCTTTTTGTTTTGTTTATGGTTTTCTTGGCTGTGCAAAAGCTTGTAAGTTTGATTAGGTCCCATTTATTTATTTTTGTTTTTATTTCTATTGTCTTGGGAGACTAACCTAAGAAAACACTGGTAAAATTTGTGTCAGAGAATGTTTTGCCTATGATCTCTTCTAGGAGCTTTATGGTGTCATGTCTTCGTTTTAAGCCTGTAGGCCATTTTGAGTTTATTTTTGTGCATGGTGTGAGGGTGTGTTCTAATTTCATTGATTTACATGCAGCTGTCCAACTTACCCAGCACCACTTACTGAAGAGACTGTCTTTTGCCCGTTGTATATTCTTGCCTCCTTTGTTGAAGCTAAATTGTCCGTACATATGTGGGTTTATTTCTGGGCTCCCTATTCTGTTCCATTGATCCATATGTTTGTTTTTGTGCCAATACCGCACTGTTTTGATTACTGTAGGTTTGTAGTATTGTCTGAAATCTGGGAGGGTTATGCCTCCTGCTTTGTTCCTTTTCTTCAGGATTGCTTTGACAATTCTGGGTCTTTTATATTTCCACATAAATTTTAGAATTATTTGTTTTAGCTCTGTGAAAAATGTCATGGGCAATTTGATAGGGATCACATTAAGTGTGTAGTTTGCTTTCTGTAGTGTGGCCATTTTAACAATGTTAATTCTTCCAATCCAAGAGCATGGGATATCTTTCCATTTCTTTGAATCATCTCTCTCTCTCTTTTTTTTTTTTTTTGTTTACAGATTCTATTTCACTTTTAGTGATCCGTCTGGTCAAATTATCTATTTGTTCTTGATTCAATTTTGGGGACTGTATGTTTCTAGAAAGTTGCTTGTTTCTTCTAAGTTGTTGAATTTGTTGGCATATAATTGGTCACAGTATTCTCTTATGGTTTTTTATATTTCTGCAGTATTGGTTGATATTTCTAATTTTCTTTTTTGATTTTATTTGGGTTCTCTCTCTTTTCTTCTTGGTGAACCTGGCCAAATGTTTGTCAATTTTGTTTATCTTTTCAAAGAATCAGCTCTTGGTTTTATTGATTTTTTTCTATTGTTTTTTTAATCTCTATTTTATTTGCTTCCTCTCTGATCTTTATTACTTCCTTCCTTCTGCTGACTTTAGGTTTTGTTTGTTCTTCATTTTCTAATTCTTTTAGGTCATGAGTTAGGTTGTTTATTTGAGATTTTTCTTGTCTTCTTGAGGAATGCCTGTATTACTATGATCTTCCCTCTTAGAACTACTTTTGCTGCATCCTATAGATTTTGTATGGTGTTTTAATTGTCATTTGTCTCAAGGTATTTTTAAATTTTCTTTTTGATTTCCTCATTGACCCACTATTTTTAGTAGCATGTTGTTTAGTCTCCATGTAATTTTTTTTCCTCTTTTCTTTTTCTGTGCTTGATTTCTAGTTTCATACTGTTGTGGTCAGAGAAGATGCTTGAAATAATTTCTATACTCTTAAATTTGTTGAGGTTTGTTTTGTGCCCTAGTATGTGTCTCAATTCTAGAGAATCTTCCATGTGCACTTGAAAAGAATGTGTATTCTGTTTTTTTGAATAAACTGTCCTGAAGATATCAATTAAGTCAAACTGCTCTATTGTATCATTTAGGATCTCTGATGCCTTATTGATTTTCTGTCTAGAAGATCTGTCCATTGATGTGAGTGGGGTGTTCAGGTCTCCTACTATTATTGTATTCCTGTCAGTTTCTCCCTTTATGTCTGTATTTGTTTTATATATTTAGGTGCTCCCATACTGGGTGCATATGTTGACGAGTGTAATATCCTCTCCTTGTATTGATCCTTTTATCATTATATACTGTCCTTCTTTATCTTTCCATATAGCCTTTGTTTTAAAGTCTACTTTTTCTCATGAGTATTGTGATCGCCACTTTGTTGTCATTTCCATTTGCATGAAATATCTTTTTACATCCCCCTAGTTTCAATCTATGTGTGGCCTTTGCCTTAAAGTGAATCTCTTGTAGGAAGCATGTTGTAGGCTCTTGTTTTTTTATGCAGCTTTCCACTCTGTGTCTTTTGATTGGAGCATTTAGTCCATTGCCATTTAAGGTAATTATTGATAAATATGCATTTATTGCCATTTTAAACCTTGTTTTCCAGTTGATTCTGTATTTCTTCTTTGGTTCTTTTTCTTTCTGTGGTTTTATGATTTCCTTTATTTTATGCTGTGTTCTCTTCTTTTTGGTTTTTGTCAATCTATTGTATGCTTTTGATTTTTTGTTACCTTGGTTTTGAAGTATGTTAACCCCTTCCTGTATCTGCTTGCTTTTGACTGATAGTCATATAGGCTCAAACACATTCTTGGAAAAGAATCTATATTTTCTTACTCTTCTCCCCCACATTTTATAATTTTGATGTCCTCTTTTACATCTTAATTTTTACCCTTTTGCTGTTCCTTGTGTTTATCCTCACTTTCACAAATAGATTTTTTTTTATCTCTATGCTGGCTTATTTAAGTGATTTACTTTCTAATTGTGATTTCCTCTTTCCTATATCTTCTTGCTTCTTTTCTATTTAGAGAAGACCTTTCAATATTTATTTTATGATAAGTTTAGTATTGCTGTATTCTTTTAGTTTTCGCTTGTCTGAGAAATTCTTTATTTCTCCTTCTATTCTTTTTTTTTAAGATTTTTTATTTTGATGTGGACTATTTTCAAAGTCTTTTATTGAATTTGTTACAATATTGCCCTGTTTTGTGCTTTGGTGTTTTGGCCTCAAGGCATGTGGGATCTTAGCTCCCTGACCAGGGATCAAACTCAAACTCCCTGCATTGGAAGGCAAAGTCTTAACCACTGAACCACCAGGGAAGTGCCTCTTCCATTCTACATGATAATCTTGCTTGGTAGAGTATTCTAGGTTGCAGTTTTTTCCCTTTTAAGACTGTGAATATATTTTGCCACTCCCTTCTGGCCTGCAGTGTTTCTGTAGAGAAATCAGCTGATAGCCTTTTGGGGGTTCCCTTGTAATTAACTCTTTGTTTTTGTTTTGCTGCCTTTAGAATTCTCTCTTTAACTTTTTCTGTTTTGATGATAGTATGTCTTGGTGTAGATCTTTTTGGGTTTATCTTGTTTGGGACTCTCTGTGCTTCCTGTATCTGAATATTTGTTTCCTTCTTTAAATTTGGGAAGTTTTCAGCCATAATTTCTTCAAATACATTTTCAATCCCCTTTTCTCTTTCTTCTCCTTCTGGAATCCCTGTTATGTGTAGATTGGCACACTTTATATTATTCCATAGTTTTTTTATTGATTTCATGTTTTTTTCAATTTGGCATTCTGTCTGCTGTTCTGATTGAGTGATTTCCATTATTCTGTCTTCCAGATCACTCATTCGTTCTTCTGCATTATTCATTCTGCTATTTATTGCCTTTAGCTCAGCTTTCATCTCTACAAATAAATTTTCTAAGTTTTCTTGGCTCCTTGTAGTTTCTAGTTCCTTTTTGCAGTAATCTGAATTTCTGTCCATAGTCTTTCTTAATTTCTTCAGTATTTTCATAACCTCCTTTTTGAACTCGGTGTATATGAGACTGAAGAAATCTATTTCATTGCTTTTTCTTTAAGCGGAATTCATTTGGTCTTTTAACTGGGAGTGGTTCCTTTGCTTCTTCCTTTTACTTATATTTCTCTTACTCTGTGAGTTTAGGAGAAACAAGTATGTAAGGTAGTCTTGGAAGACTATTTATATACAGGAGTATCCCTGCATAGCTTGCGTGAGCTTAATATTCTTGGCGTGAGGGCTGCTTTTAGTATGGATGCCTTCTACCTCTTTCCTCAGTGTGTGCTGGCTGTTATCCCCTTGATGGGGGTGTGTGCAGATGCAGCAGCCCGAATGTGCTTCATGGGCCCTGAGACGGTGGGGGCAGCGATTGGTGCCTGCTCATGGGTCTCTCAGTGGCAGTGGTGGCCCTGCCCAAGATTGCAGCAGTGGCTCTCACACAACCCTGGAGCTTGTGTAGGTAGTGTCCTGTTGCCTGAGAGGATGTGTGCAGGGAAAGAAGCACCTATGGTGGCCCCCGCCTCTCCCCTTCCATACCCCCAACAATGGAATCTTGCTTCTCTGGTGGGCCCAAGCCTTCCTCCAAGTACACCCTTGGTTGCAGCCGCACTACACTGCAGCCCCTTCAGGCTGTCTCCCTGCAGCCAACCCCAGTCCTCTCCCCACATCTGACCTCCGAAGCCCGAGCTTCAGCACCCAGGCCCTGTCCACCACCACCAGCGGATGAGAGTCTTGTGGTGGGCAGCATAGGGTAGCCGTACTGACCATCTGTGCAGGTCTCTCTCCATTTTGCATTCTGCAAACCAGTTGCTGCATTCTCCTCTAAGGCTCTGAAGCTCCCCCTCCTACCTGGGAGATCTCCCTGCTAGTGAGGGGACTTCCCAGGGTGCGAGAACATTTCCTCTTTCACAGCTCCCTCCCAGGGGCGCAGGTTCCATCCTGATTCCTTTCACTCTTTTTTTTTTCTTTTGTCCTACCTGGTTACGTGGAGATTTTCTTGTTTTTTCAGAAGTCTGAGATCTTCTCCCAGCGTTCAGTATATGTTCTGTGAGAATCGTTCTGTATGTAGATGTATTTCTGATATATTTGTGGGAGGAGGTGAGCTCCACATCCTACTCCTCACCACCTTGATTGCTCTCCTCAAAATAGAAGTATTGTTGATTTACAATATTATATTAGTTTTAGGGGTATAATAGCTCTGGGCTGGGGTCCCCACTAGGATGCAGGGGTAGGCTCTGGGGCTGAAAGTCCAGCTGCCCATCACCTCAACAGAGATGCAGATTGCAGTGCGAGGGCCTGGCAGAAGATGAGGAGAGGCTGAGTCCTGCATCAGTGACAGATTTGGATGACAGGTGAGGTGGCCAGGGCCAGTGGGGTGCAGGACCAAGCAATGTGGGTTAAGTCCTTGGAGCTCTGGCGGTGCCTCCTTCAAGTCCCGCAGTCCAGTATTCTACCAGATCTGTATCTGGCGCTGGGCTGGGACTTGCGCATTTGAGTCTTCACCTCCTCTTGAGGACTCTTCTGCTCACCAGATGGCCCATGATGTTGCAGGTGACACCAGAGTCATAAAATGTCATGCTTGCTGTGCCCCCTCTGAGGCTCCACTTGGTAGAAATTGCGGTATCTGCAGCTGCCCAATAGCCATGGCTGTAGTTGATAGGTCACTGTAGGGAAATACTTTTATAAGCCTCATGGGGCAGAATACTTGTGTACTTCATTCTTAGAGAAAAAAAGAGCAGTGATAATAGCAGTTCAAGTATTACTCACCTTTAAGACTAATGTTTTCTTTTGATTTCAGGCATTCTAGAGAAAAGACCACCTCTTCCCCACCGTAAAACAGGGCCACCATAATGCTCCCTGAAATTCTTTTAATGTTTGGCCTTTCATTTCAGGAGTAAATGGAAAAAAACTGATTTCTCTTTAGTATAACTTTTGTTTTAACACTAAAGTAAAACAGTTTCTTCCTGAAAGTTTAGGCTGTCATAAAATTAAAACAATCTTAGTATAATTAAATTGTTCTACTGAGCATTTATTATATGTCCAGCATTCAACTGAGCATCTTTTTAAAAAATGATCTTTTTCTTAAAAAAAAGCCCAACACTTTGTTGAGGTATGCCTGACATACAAAAAGCTGTACATGGTTAATGTATACAACTTGAGTTTGCAGATAAGTATACAATCATGAAACCATCACCATAATCAATGCCATAAACATATCTATGACCTGAAAAAGTTTCTTCATGAAAAAAATTATCTTTTTTAGTCTTCACATCACCTGAAGCTCAGAGTGGTCAAGGAAGTTATCAAAAATTAAATATGTTCCTAGTTTCTATTAGATGTAGGACTCAAATGTGGATTTATCTGGTTTTAAATCATGGGCTCTCGGGACTTCCCTGGTGGTCCAGTGGTTGAGACTTCACCTTCCAATGCAGGGGGTGCAGGTTCAATCCCTTGTTGGGGAGCTGGGATCCTGCATGCCTCGCAGCCAAAATACCAAAGCATAAAACAGAAGCAATATTGTAACAAATTCAGTGAAGTCTTTAAAAATGGTCCACATCAAAAATATCTTTAAAAAAGTCATGGGCTCTTGACTCATATATTTATTGTACACACCTAGGACTGGATTGCTAATTGGTCCTGTGTGTTCCTTTTTAAATTAATAGGTAACACCTTCCTCTCTTTTTTCAAAATGTTTTCACAGTTTACACTCCTGTGAGCAGAGTTGCATTTCACTACATTACTGCAGACATTTCTTACTGATAAATTCTTTATTCTTTTCCAACCTGGTGTGGTAAAATTGTATCTCATTGTGTTTTCATTTTGCTTTCCTGATTGCCAATCAAGGTATATTATTTTTCATATGCTTATTAGTCATTCTTATATCTTCTTTGAAATGTTCCTGTCTTCTATTTTCTTACTTTAAAAATTGGGTTTCAACTCTTCCTCCAGTTTTATGCAGTGCTGGTATCTTCTTCAAAGACCAACTCAGGTAGCACCTTCTAGAAAAGCCTATTGCTGACCACTTTATTTGAAATGACTTTCTCTACTTATTTCTATTTCATCACTCTTTTTGTGGACTTTATAGTATAATCCCAATCTGTAAATAAACAAAATGTTGCTTTAAAAAGTTGGGGTTCAGAGGTGGATCAAGATGTCAAAGTAGGAGGACGTGGAGCTCACCTGCCTCCACAAAAACATCAAAAATACATCACACAGGGCTTCCCTGGTGGTTCAGTGGTTAAGAATCTGTCTGCCAGTGTAGGGGACATGGGTTCAAGCCCTGGTCTGGGAAGATTCCACATACTACAGAGCAACTAAGCCCGTGTGCCACAACTACTGAGCCTATGCTCTGGAGCCCACGAGCCACAACTACTGAGCCCACGCACCTAGAGCCCATGCCCCACAGCAAGAGAGGCCACTGCAATAAGAAGTCCATGTACTGCAACCAATAGTAGCCCCCTCTCTTCACAACTAGAGAAAGCCCCCCTGCAGCAACGAAGACCCAATGCAGCCAAAAATAAATAAATTAAAAAAAAATCACAGGTGGAATAATTCTCATGGAAAACTAACTGGAAGCTGGCAGAAGAACTCCTTCACAACCAAAGGTGTAAGAAAGATCTCCACATAACTGGGTAGGTCGGGACCTGCACACTGTGGGGATCAGTAAGGAAGAAAAGGTCTACACAGGCTGACCCTCACCCTGGGGAGTGAGTGCGTCAAACCACAATCTGGGCATCCCTGTCCTGGGATCCTGTGTGGGGGAGATGGTTCCCCTTGCCTGCTGGGAAATCTGCTCAGACACATAGAAGGGCTGGAGAAGCCTAGGCTCTCTTCTCAAAGAGTGTACACATGCTGGCTTGCTGACAGGGCAGAGAGAGCTTTTCACTGGTTGCTGCTGCCTCAACCCGCTTCCCAATCTGAAGGGGCGAACACCCTGGCCCTACTCTCTCCACATCACATGTGAGATCTGGGCAGAGAGTTGGTCTAGCTGTGCAGAAACAGATCTGGGCACCTGGTGTGTGACCTGAGTGGAGCCTTGGAGACCATTGTCAAGGCATGCACAGGGGTGTGGCTGTAGCTGCAGCAGGTGTTGTCAGCTTGAGCACAGGGTGCCACAGGAGCGGCAGCAAGTAAGTGCTGAATCTCACCAGACAGCCCCTGGGAAAGGACTCATCTAGCAAGGCAGAGACAGCCCAGAGGTGGCTGGGGTCTGGTATGTGTGGGGCAGCAACTTGATTGTCAGTACACAGGAGTATGCAGTATGTCTCCCAGTGAGAGCACCCTGGCTCCACCTACTCTACACTGCAGCTTAGCGCTAGATTTGGGGCAGACAGGTCCTGGGAGAAGTTGGCCACAGAGGCAGCCCAGAACTCAGAAAGCAGTGCAGCCACCTCAATTCCTGCAGCCACAAAGCCCCAACTGCCAATCCCAGCCTATTCCACACCATAGCCTGGCACTAGATCTGTGACAAGCAACAGAGAAAGGGACACAAGTTTAGGCTGCTTCTGCGTAGGACTGTGGAAGCCTACACAGGCGTCACATAGGTCCTCTGTGACCACACAGGCCTCACTTTCTTCAGCAATCACCTCCTTTGGGGCAGGGCATACACTCAAGAGCAACAGATCCTGATAAAACCCAGCCCTCAGGGCTTCTACTCCAACTGGGGATCAGACCATGCCCATGGCAGGGCAGTGACAGCCAGGAAACAGAGAGGAAACCCTGCCTCATATCCATCATAGGCTCTAGATACTACAACACCAACCACATATCCTATCAAGGGGATAAGGTTCAGCACACCCTGAGGAGATACATGGCTGGTATCTATAACAAAAGTAGCCATTGCACCAAAACGATTGGACACACACAGTCTCTACAGGGACACTCCCACATAAAAACACCCCTTCAAGACCACAGTAGATAACCGTTTCTCCTAAATTCATAGAGATAAAGTTAATTAAAATGAAAAGGCAGAGGAAATACTCCTAATTGAAAGAACAAGAGAAATCTCCTGAAAGAACAATAATGAAACAGACCTCACCAGTCTCCTAGACCCCAAGTTCAAAAAGAAGGTAATAAAAAATACTAAATTTTCCATTTCTCTAGGAGGTGGGTCAAAAAGGATCTTGCTGTGATTTATGTCAAAGAGTGTTCTTCCTATGTTTTCCTCTAAGAGTTTTATAGTGTAAGACTTGAGGACATGGGGAGGGGGAAGGGTAAGCTGGGACGAAGTGAGAGAGTAGCACTGACATATATACACTACCAAATGTAAAATAGATAGCTAGTGGGAAGCAGCTGCATAGTGCAGGGAGATCAGCTCAGTGCTTTGTGACCACCTAGAGGGGTGGGATAGGGAGGGTGGGAGGGAGAGGCAAGATGGAGGGGATATGGGGATATATGTATATGTATAGCTGATTCACTTTGTTATACAGCAGAAACTAACACACCATTGTAAAGCAATTATACTCCAATAAAGATGTTAATAAACCTAAATGAATGAAGAAAGATTATCAATATAAATACAGATCACTGTAACATGGAACTAGAAACTATAAAGAGGAACCTCTAAAAACTAGACAATTCAATTACCGAGATAAAAACCTATCTAGAAGTGATGAATAGCAGACTAAATGCCACAGAAGAACAAATAAGTGATCTGGAAGACAGAATAATGGAAATCACCCAATCAGACAAATGAAAAAAAAAGCAACATATGAAATCTATGGTATAATATAAAACGTGCCAAAAATAAACCCCACCAAAAGAGAATACACATTCTTTCCAAGAACGCATGGCATGTTCTCTAGGATAGACCACATATGAGGTCACAAATCAAGCTTCAACAAAGTTAAGAGGATAGAAATTATTTCAAGCATCTTTTCTGATCACAACAGTATGAAACTAGAAATCAACCACATAAAGAAAAATGGGAAAAGAAACGAACACATGGAGACTAAACAACATGCTACTAAAAAACCAATGGGTCAACAATGAAATCAGAGAAATCAGAAAATACCTTGAGACAAACAAAAATGAAAACACAACGTTACAAAATTTGTGGCATCCAGTAAAAGCTGTTCTAAGAGAGAGGTTCATAGCAATACAGGCCTTCCTCAAGAAAAAAGAAAACCATCAAATAAACATTGTAACCTACCAGGTAAAATAATTAGAAAAAGAAGAACAAACAAAACCCAAAGTCAGCAAAAGGAAGGAAAAAATAAAGGTCAGAGAGAAAATAAAATAGAGATTAAAAAATACAATAGAAGAAATCAATAAAACCAAGAGCTGTTTTTTTGGGAAAAAAATCGACAAACCTAGACAAACTCACCAAGAGGAAAAGAGAGAGGAACCAAATAAACAAAATAAGAAATGATACAGGAGAAATAACAACTGATACCACAGAAGTACAAAAAGTCATAAGAGAACACAATCAGCAGTTATATGACAAAAAATTGAACAACCTAGAAGAAATGGACAAGTCTCTAGAAACATACAACCTGCCAAAACTGATTCAAGAAGAAACAGATAATTTGAACAGACCGATCACTAGAAGTAAAGTAGAATCTGTAATTTAGAAACTCCCTTCAGACAAAAGTCCAGGACTGGATGGTTTCACTGGAGAATTCTACCAAGCATACAAAGAAGAACTTATACCTATCCTTCTCAAACTATTCCAAAAAACTGAAGAGAATGGAACACTCCCAAATTCATTCTATGCAGCGAACGTCACCCTGATATGAAAACCAAAGACAATACCAAAAAAAAATTACAGGTCATTACCTTTGATGAATATAGATGCAGAAATCCTCAACAAAATATTAGCAAACTGAGTCAAACAATACATAAAAAGGATCATACACCATGATCAAGGTAGATTAATTCTAGGGTTGAAAGGATGATTCAACACACACATCAATCAGTGTGATACACCACTTTAACAAATGGAAAGACAAAAATCCACATGATCATCTTAACAGATGCAGAAAAAGCATTTGACAAAATTCAACATTCATTCTTGATAAAAACTCTCACCAAAGTGGGTACAGAGGGAACACATCTCAACAATAAAAGCAATTTACAACAAACTCACAGCCAACATAATAATGGTTAAAAACTGAAAGCCATCCCCCTAAATCCAGGAACATGCCAAGGATGCTCTCTTTCACCACTTCTATTCAACATACTATTGGAAGTCCTATCCACAGTAATCAGACAAGAAAAAGAAATAAAAGATATCCAAACTGGAAGGGAAGAGTTAAAACTGTCACTATTTGCAGATGACATGATACTGTATGTAGAGAACTCTAAAGATTCCACACAGAAACTATCAAAACTAATAAATGCATTCAGCAAGGCAGCAGGATACAAGATTAATATACAGAAATCTGTTACATTTCTTTATACAAATAATGAAATATCAGAGAGTGAAAAAATATCCCATTTAAAATCACGTCAACAAAAATAACTAGAAACAAACTTAACCACGGAGGTGGAAGACCTATATGCTGAAAACTACAAAACATTGATAAAAGCAATTGAACATGATTCAAACAAATGGAAAGAGAGTCCATGCTCTTGGATTGGAAGGATTAATATTGTTAAAATGGCCATCCTACCCAAAGCAAACTACAGATTTAAGACAAACCCTATCAAAATACCCATGACATTTTCCACAGAACTAGAACAAATAACCCTAAAATTTATATGGAACCACAAAAGGCCAAGAATTGCCAAAGGAATCCTGAGGAAAAAGAACAAACGTGGAGGCATAACCCTTCCAGTCTTCAGACAATACTACAAAGCTGCAGTATTCAAAACAGCATGGTATTGGCACAAAAATAGACAAATAGATCAATGGAACAGAATAGAGAGCACAGAAATAAATCTATGCACCTACTGTCAATTAATCCATTCTTTCCTCCTCTTGCAAAGGAGGCAAGAATATGCAATGAAGAAAAGATAGTCTCTTCAACAAGTGGTGTTAGGAAAGCTGGGCAACTACATGTAAATCAATGAAATTAGAACACTCTGTCACACCACATACAAAAATAAACTCAAAATAGTTTAAAGACCTAAATATAAGACATGACACCATAAAACCCCTAGAAGAGTATATAGGCAAAACATTCTGTGACATAAATCGTAGCAATATTTTAGTTTCGTCTCTCCAGTCAAAAGAAATAAAAGCAAAAATAAACAAATGGGACCTAATCAAACTTAAAAACTTTTGCACAACAAAAGAAACCATCAACAAAATGAAAAGACAGCCTATGGAATGGGAGAGAATATTTGCAAATGATGTGACCAACAAGGTGTTAATATCCAAAATATACAAACAGCTCATACAACACAATATTGAAAAGACAAACAAACCTATCAAAAACCGGGCAGAAGATCTAAATAGACATTTTTCTAAAGAAGACATACAGATGGCCAATGGGCACATGAAAATATGCTGAACATCACTAATTATTAGAAAAATGCAAATCAAAAACACGAGGCATCACTTGACACCAGTCAGAATGACGATCATTAAAAATTCTACAAATATCAAATGCTGGAGAGGGTGTGGGGAAAAGGGAATCCTCCTACACTGTTGGTGGGAATGTAAATTGGGCAGCCAAAGAAAACAGCCTGGAGCTTCCTTAAAAAACTAAAAATAGAACTACTATGTGATCCAGAAATTCCATTCCTGGGTATATATCCAGAAAAAATTAAAACTCGAATTCAAAATGATACACACACCTCAATGTTCATAGCAGCAGTATTTACAATAGCCAAGACATGGAAACAACCTAAGTGTCCATCAACAGACAATTGGCTTAAGAAGAAGTGGTGTGTGTATACAATGGAACATTACTCAGCCTGAAAAACAAACAAATGAGACATTTCCATTTGCAGCAACGTGGATGGACCTAGAGAATATTATATTTAGTGAAGTAAGTCAGAGAAAGGCAAATACTATATGATATCACTTATATGAAATCTAAAAAGAATACAAATGAATCTATATACAAAACAGAGACAGACTCACAGACATAGAAAACAAACTGTGGTCACCAAAGGGGAGAGGGAAGAGGAGGGACAAATTAGGAGTATGGGATTAACAGACACAAGCTACTGTACATGAAATAGATAAGAAACAAGGATATACTGAATAGAAAAGGGAATTGTATTCAATATCTTGTAATAACCTATAATGAAGTATGATCTGACCAAATCGTGGATCACTTTGCTGTACACCTGAAACTAATACAATATTGTAAGTCAACTATACTTCAATAAAAAAATGAGGTTCAGACATACTGTGTACCAGTCCTTTATGAAATGTACATGTAGCAAATGTCTCTACCACAGCCTTTGAAGACTTTAGTACTTGATTCCCTGTTATTCTCACCCATTGCACCTCTGTTGTAATTGGTGGTGATTTTAATATTCTTGTGGATTCCCTGCCACCGCCCCCAAATCTCAGATTCTTGGTTCTCTTCCCCTTCAACAGTTTTGTCCTTCCTCCTACCTCACCGACTCATACTCTAGACCTTGTCATGAAACTGATGATAGTTATCAGTTACATCCGTTAAACTAAACTTTGCTTACTAAATAATAAATTGTAACCTACCTTCACTGATCAAGCTCACTTTTTTTTAAACAAAAACTTGCATATCCTCCAAGTGTTACGTAGTCTAAACAATGTTACAGGACCCCTTCACCACACCTATAGATGATACCTCTGACATAGGAGTGTAAATGTGTTTGCTCAGGTTGTTTTTCAGAAACTTGGAGTCAGTTATTGTCTAGTTCAAACTTGAGCATTTTAAGGCTGATTGGGACTGCTGGCCCTCAAGCTGGGCATGCATGAGTGTTCAGTCAGTGACCTTTTGATGTCAGAGGGCCAAAAATTCCACCCTCAGGGCATGCTTACACCACCATTTTCTGAACATGCATGCAATGAAGAGGAAGGTAGTGAGTTGTGCCTACACAGAATGATGGTTACCTCACCTTTTCCTTATTTTCAATCGCCTTTCCCCATGCTCCCCATGCTTCAGGTCACCCTACTCCTTTATCCCATAAATATCCTGAGCCCCTCACCTTCAGGGAAGCGGATTTGAGATTTGTTCTCCCATTTCCTCGCTTGGCTGCCTCGTGAATAACCCCCTTCTCTGCTGCAGATCTCGGCGTCTCAGCATTTGGCTTGCTGCACATTGGGAAAACTTGGTTTGGTAATAATTTACTCCAAATTATGACCTCTCCCATAATCACAATTTCAAACATTAATTTTCAGAGAATCACTTCCTACCTTCGTAGCTTAGTCCTTTATTTAAAAAAATTTTTTTAAAAATTTTATTGAAGGAGAGTTGATTTACAATGTTATGTTAATTACTGCTGTACAGAAAAGTGACTCAGTTATATATATATATATATATATATATATATATATATACACATATACATTCTTTTAAAAAATATTCCTTTCCATTCAGGTGTATCATAGGATATTGAATATAGTTCTCTGTGCTATACAGTAGGACCTTGTTTATCCATTCTATATATAAAAGCTTACATCTGCTAACCCCAGCCTCCCCAACCCCCTCCTTCTTGGCAACCACCAGTCTGTTCTCTATGTCCACAATTCTTTTTCTGTTTCATAGATAAGTTCATTTGTGTCATATTTTAGATTCCACATATAAGTGATATCATAGGGTATTTATTTCTCTTTCTGACTTCACTTGGTATAATAATCTCTAGTTGCATCCATGTTGCTGCCAACGGCATTATTTCATTCTTTTTTATGGCTGAGTAGTATTCCACTGTATATATGTACCACATCTTCTTTATCCATTCAGCTGTTGATGGACATTTAGGTTGTTTCTGTGTCTTGGCTACTGTGAATAGTGCTGCTATGAACATAGGGGTGCATGCATCTTTTTGAATTATAGTTTTGTCTGGGTATATGCCCAGGAATGGGATTGCTGGATCATATGGAAACCTAGCAAAGGCCACTCCCTCCATTTGTGCAAGTGATCTCATCTCATTTTGCCCCTTCGAGAACATCTCCCTAGAAATTTTCCCATCTCTGTCCAGCATTGTCACATTTTAGCTACCTCTGCTGAATCAGTATCTTCAGTATATAATTGAGACATAAACTCTTCCATCTTAAACAAATACTTTCTTGACATGACCTTCTCCTCCAATTTATACATCAATTTCCTACTTTCTAATATACCAAAACTGTTGTATTAGTCAACTATACCAGCACTCTCTAATTTCCCTCCTCCCACTGTCTCTTGAAACCACTCCAACCCGACTTTTGTCTATGCTAGTCATCTATAAGCACTCTTATTAGGTCACCAATGATCTCCACATTATGAAATCCAGGGATTAATTCTCAGTCTTCATGGACGTCATATGACACAGTCAGTCTCTCTCTCCTTTAAACATTTTCCTCCTTGGCATCCAAGATCTCACACTCTCCCTGTCTGTCTCTGGCTCCTCCTTCACAGTTTCCTTGGTTGTTTGCTCCACATTCTGAAGATTGGAATATCCCAGGACACGATTGTTTACATTATTATTTTCTATCAACCTTCTGTACCTTTCCCATGAGCACCCAAAAGCTTTGTCAGCATTTTCTCCTGGATATCTGTTAAGTTGAACTATACAGAGTTTTCATTTTTGTAGGTCAGAATGGTTGACTATTATCAACTTTATATAAGTCAGTCTAGTAATAGGCAGTACAAAGTTCAGGTCCAAATTCGAACTCCTCACATTTCCCTAAACCCAATCTTTTCAAAATGTTCCCCATCACAGTAATTGGCAGCTTCTTCTTGTTGTTCAAGCCAAAAACTTGGAATTGTCCTTGAAAGTCTTTCTTTCATATCCATTCCACCTAGATATCCTGGACCATAGCACTTCTTACCATCCCTTCTGCTTCCACCCTGCTGCCATTTTCATCCCTTTAGTAAATTACCATAGAAACCTCCTAAGTGGTCTCCTCCCCTCTCTTCTTTGTCTCTTTTCATGCGAGTCTCCACGTAATAGCTAGAGTGGTTCTGTTAAACCATAAGTCAGATCATGTCACTCCTCTGCTCAAACATGTCCAGTTTCACTCAGGGTCAAAGCCCATGTTTTTTTTTTTTTTTTTTGTGGTACGTGGGCCTCTCACTGTTGTGGCTTCTCCTGTTGCGGAGCACAGGCTCTGGACGCGCAGGCTCAGCAGCCACGGCTCACGGGCCCAGCCTCTCCGCGGCATGTGGGATCCTCCCGGACCGGGGCACGAACCCGTGTCCCCTGCATTGGCAGGCGGACTCTCAACCACTGCACCACCAGGGAAGCCCATAAGCCCATGTTTTTATATGGGCCTACAGGGCTCTTTATAATCTGGACATCCACCTCCATTACATCAGACTGCACCTCCTATTACTCTCCCCCTTGCTCCTTCTGTTACAGCTGTCTGGTCTCTGTGCGTTTCCTAGAAATTGACAGACATACAGATTTTACAAAATTGTTCTTCTTCTACCCATCTATCTGCATGGTTCTTCACTTCTTTCGGACCATGACTCAAAAGGTACCATCTCTGAGGCGTTCCCTGAGCACACCATCTGAAATGGTAATCTCTGACTCTCCACCTCCTCTTAATCTTTAGCACTTTTGAGTGTTTAACATGGTTTTCATTTTCTTTATTTATCTTGCTTACCCTATGTATTCTCTTCACCAGAGTATAAGTTCAAGATGGCAGTGATTTTTAACTGATTTGCCTTTTGATATATTCCCAGTTTTGGAACACTGTCAGCTATGTAGTGGACACTCAAAGATATATATTGAATAAATGAATGATTTTTCCTTCATCAATTATGAGTATTCTCATTTATTATGAATCTCTTCAAATATTGCCCTCCATTTCATTTTCTCTACTTCTACCCTCTGAAACATCACTAGTCATGTTAGAACTTCCTTTCCTCTGATAACTCTTATCTCTTTATTATTTTTGTGTCTATGCCCTTCTATGATAAATTATAGGTAGTTTCTCTAACTCTTCAGCTGTTTCTAATCTGCTTAAATGCATAAATTATATTCCTTTTAAAATGTTTATATAGCATAGCTCTGCATGTTCATTTTAACCAGTTTTTAAAAAGCAGTTATGTCATTTATGATAGTTTATTTTTTTAATATTTCAGTTGCTTTACATTTTATATATATATATTTTTTACATCTTTATTAGAGTATAATTGCTTTACAATGGTGTGTTAGTTTCTGCTTTATAACAAAGTGAATCAGTTATACATATACATATGTTCCCATATCTCGGTTCCCTCTTGCGTCTTCCTCCCTCCCATCCTCCATATCCCACCGCTCCAGGCGGTCACAAAGCACCAAGTTGATCTCCCTGTGCTATGCGGCTGCTTCTCACTAGCTATCTACGTTATATTTGGTAGTGTATATATGTTCATGCCTCTCTCTCGCTTTTTCACAGCTTACCCTTCCCCATCCCCATATCCTCAAGTCCATTCTCTAGTAGGTCTGTGTCTTTATTCCTGTCTTACCCCTAGGTTCTTCATGACATTTTTTTCTTAAATTCCATATATATGTGCTAGCATACGGTATTTGTCTTTCTCTTTCTGACTTCACTCTGTATGACAGACTCTAGGTTTATCCACCTCATTACAAATAGCTCAATTTTGTTTCTTTTTATGGCTGAGTAATATTCCATTGTACATATGTGCCACATCTTCTTTATCGATTCATCCGATGATGGACACTTAGGTTGTTTCCATCTCCTGGCTATTGTAAATAGAGCTGCAATGAACATTTTGGTACATGACTCTTTTTGAATTATGGTTTTCTCAGGGTATATGACCAGTAGTGGGATTGCTGGGTCATATGGTAGTTCTATTTGTAGTTTCTTAAGGAACCTCCATACTGTTCTCCACAGTGGCTGTACCAATTCACATTCCCACCAGCAGTGCAAGAGTGTTCCCTTTTCTCCACACCCTCTCCAGCATTTATTGTTTCTAGATTTTTTGATGATGGCCATTCTGACTGGTGTGAGATGATATCTCATTGTAGTTTTGATTTGCATTTCTCTAATGATTAATGATGTTGAGCATTCTTTCATGTATTTGTCGGCAGTCTGTATATCTTCTTTGGAGAAGTGTCTATTTAGGTCTTCTGCCCACTTTTGGATTGGGTTGTTTGTTTTTTTGTTATTGAGCTGCATGAGCTGCTTATAAGTTTTGGAGATTAATCCTTTGTCAGTTGCTTCATTTGCAAATATTTTCTCCCATTCTGAGGGTTGTCTTTTGGTCTTGTTTATGGTTTCCTTTGCTGTGCAAAAGCTTTGAAGTTTCATTAGGTACCATTTGTTTATTTTTGTTTTTATTTCCATTTCTCTAGGAGGTGGGTCGAAGAGGATCTTGCTGTGATTTATGTCATAGAGTGTTCTGCCTATGTTTTCCTCTAAGAGTTTGATAGTTTCTGGCCTTACATTTAGGTCTTTAATCCATTTTGAGCTTATTTTTGTGTATGGTGTAAGGGAGTGATCTAATCTCATACTTTTCCATGTACCTGTCCAGTTTTCCCAGCACCACTTATTGAAGAGGCTGTCCTTTCTCCACTGTACATTTCTGCCTCCTTTATCAAAGATAAGGTGACCATTTGTGCGTGGGTTTATCTCTGGGCTTTCTATCCTGTTCCATTAATCTATCTTTCTGTTTTTGTGCCAGTACCATGCTTTCTTGATTACTGTAGCTTTGTAGTATAGTCTGGGAGCCTGATTCCTCCAGCTCCGTTTTTCCTTCTCAAGATTGCTTTGGCTAATCGGGGTCTTTTGTGTTTCCATACAAATTGCGAAATTTTTTGTTCTAGTTCTGTGAAGAATGCCAGTGGTAGTTTGATAGGGATTGCATTGAATCTATAGATTGCTTTGGGTAGTAGAGTCATTTTCACAATGTTGATTCTTCCAATCCAAGAACATGGTATATCTCTCCATCTATTTGTATCATCTTTAATTTCTTTCATCAGTGTATTATAATTTTCTGCATACAGGTCTTTTTTCTCCTTAGGTAGGTTTATTCCTAGATATTTTATTCTTTTTGTTGCAATGGTAAATGGGAGTGTTTTCTTGAGTTCACTTTCAGATTTTTCATCATTAGTATATAGGAATGCCAGAGATTTCTGTGCATTAATTTTGTATCCTGCTACTTTACCAAATTCATTGATTAGCTCTAGTAGTTTTCTGGTGGAATCTTTAGGATTCTCTATGTATAGTATCATGTCATCTGCAAACAGTCACAGCTTTACTTCTTCTTTTCCGATTTGGATTCCTTTTATTTCCTTTTCTTCTCTGATTGCTGTGGCCAAAACTTCCAGAACTATGTTGAATAAGAGTGGTGAGAGTGGGCAACCTTGCCTTGTTCCTGATCTTAGGGGAAATGCTTTCAGTTTTTCACCATTGAGGATGACGTTGGCTGTGTGCTTGTCATATATGGCCTTTATTATGTTGAGGAAAGTTACCTCTATGCCTACTTTCTGCAGGGTTTTTATCATAAATGGGTGTTGAATTTTGTCAGAATCTTTCTCTGCATCAGTTGAGATGATCATATGGTTTTTCTCCTGCAATTTGTTAATATGGTGTATCACATTGATAGATTTGCGTATATTGAAGATTCCTTGCATTCCTGGAATAAACCCCACTTGATCATGGTGTATGATCCTTTTAATGTGCTTTTGGATTCTGTTTGCTAGTATTTTGTTGAGGATTTTTGCATCTATGTTCATCACAGATATTGGCCTGTAATTTTCTTTCTTTGTGACATCCTTGTCTGTTTTTGGTATCAAGGTGATGGTGGCCTCGTAGAAGGAATTTGGGAGTGTTCCTCCCTCTGCTATATTTTGGAAGAGTTTGAGAAGGATAGGTGTTAGCTCTTCTCTAAATGTTTGGTAGAATTCGCCTGTGAAGCCATCTGGTCCTGGGCTTTTGTTTGTTGGAAGATTTTTAATCACAGTTTCAATTTCAGTGCTTGTGATTGGTCTGTTCATATTTTCTATTTCTTCCTGATTCAGTCTTGGAGGGTTGTGCATTTCTAAGAATTTGTCCATTTCTTCCAGGTTGTCCATTTAATTGGCATAAAGTTGCTTGTAGTAATCTCTCATGATCTTTTTTATTTCTGTAATGTCAGTTGTTACTTCTCCTTTATCATTTCTATTTCTATTGATTTGAGTCTTCTCCCTTTTTTTCTTGATGAGTCTGGCTAATGCTTTATCAATTTTGTTTATCTTCTCAAAGAACCCGCTTTTAGTTCTATTGATCTTTGCTGCCGTTTCCTTCATTTCTTTTTCATTCATTTCTGATCTGATTTTTATGATTTCTTTCCTTCTGCTAACTTTGGGGTTTTGTTTTCTTCTTTCTCTAATTGCTTTAGGTGCAAGGTTAGGTTGTTTATTCGAGATGTTTCCTGTTTCTTAAGGTAGGTTTGTATTGCTATAAACTTCCCTCTTAGAACTGCTTTTGCTGCATCCCTTAGGTTTTGGGTCATTGTGTCTCCATTGTCATTTGTTTCCAGGTATTTTTTGATTTCATCTTTGATTTCTTTAGTGATCACTTCGTTATTAAGTAGTGTATTCTTTAGCCTCCACGTGTTTGTATTTTTGTACAAATTTTTTCCTGTAATATTTCCCTGTAATTGACTAGAGTCTCATAGCGTTGTGGTCAGAAAAGATAATTGATACAATTTCAATTTTCTTAAATTTATCAAGGATAGATTTGTGACCCGAGATATGATCTGTCCTGGAGAATGTTCCATGAGCACTTGAGAAGAATGTGTATTCTGTTGTTTTTGGATGGAATGTCCTATAAATATCAATTAAGTCCATCTTTTTTAATGTATCATTTAAAGCTTGTGTTTCCTTATTTATTTTCATTTTGGATGATCTGTCCATTGGTGAAAGTGGGGTGTTAAATTCCCCTACTATGAATGTGTTACTGTCGATTTCCCCTTTCATGGCTGTTAGTTTGCCTTATGTATTGAGGTGCTCCTATGTTGGGTGCATAAATATTTACAATGATCATATCTTTTTCTTGGATGGATCCCTTTATCATTATGTAGTGTCCTTCTTTGTCTCTTTAATAGTGTTTATTTTAAAGTGTATTTTGTCTGATATGAGAATTGCTACTCCAGCTTTCTTTTGGTTTCCATTTGCATGGAAAATCTTTCTCCATACCCTTACTTTCAGTCTGTATGTGTCTCTAGGTCTGAAGTGGGTCTCTTGTAGACTGCATATATATGGGACTTGGTTCTGTATCTGTTCAGCCAATCTGTGTCTTTTGGTGGGAGCATTTAGTCCATTTACATTTAAGGTAATTATCGATATGTATGTTCCTATTCCCATTTTCTTAATTGTTTTGGGTTCGTTATTGTAGGTCTTTTCCTTCTCTTGTGTTTCTTGCCTAGAGAAGTTCCTTTAGCATATGTTGTAAAGCTGGTGTGGTGGTGCTGAACTCTCTCAGCTTTTGCTTGTCTGTAAAGGTTTTTATTTCTCCATCATATCTGAATGAGATCCTTGCTGGGTAGAATAATCTTGGTTGCAGGTTTTTCTCCTTCATCACTTTAAATATGTCCTGCCAGTCCCTTCTGGCTTGCAGAGTTTCTGCTGAAAGATCAGCTGTTAACCTTATGGGGATTCCCTTGTGTGTTATTTGTTGTTTTTCCCTTGCTGCTTTTAATATGTTTTCTTTGTATTTAATTTTTGATAGTGTGACTAATATGTGTCTTGGCGTTTTTCTCCTTGGATTTATCCTGTATGGGACTCTCTGTGCTTCCTGTACTTGATTAACTATTTCCTTTCCCATATTAGGGAAGTTCTCAACTATAATGTCTTCAAATATTTTCTCAGTCCCTTTCTTTTTCTATTCTTCTTCTGGAACCCCTATAATTCGAATGTTGGTGCGTTTAATGTTGTCCCAGAGGTCTCTGAAACTGTCCTCACTTCTTTGCATGCTTTTTTCTTTATTCTGCTCTGCAGTAGTTATTTCCTCTATTTTATCTTCCAGGTCACTTATCCGTTCTTTTGTCTCAGTTATTCTGCTATTGATCCCTTCTAGAGTATTTTTAATTTCATTTATTGTGTTGTTCATCGTTGCTTGTTTCATCTCTTGTTCTTCTAGGTCCTTGTTAAATGTTTCTTGCATTTTGTCTATTGTATTTTCAAGATATTGGATCATCTTTACTATCATTATTCTGAATTCTTTTTCAGGTAGACTGCCTATTTCCTCTTCATTTGTGAGGTCTGGTGGGTTTTTATCTTGCTCTTCATCTGCTGTGTGTTTTTCTGTCTTCTCATTTTGCTTATCTTACTGTGTTTGGGGTCTCCTTTTTGCAGGCTGCAGGTTCATAGTTCCCGTTGTTTTTGGTGTCTGTCCCCAGTGGCTAAGGTTGGTTCAGTGGGTTGTGTAGGCTTCCTGGTGGAGGGGACTAGTGCCTGTGTTCTGGTGGATGAGGCTGGATCTTGTCTTTCTGGTGGGCAGCCGCGTCTGGTGGTGTGTTTTAGGGTATCTGTGGACTTATTATGATTTTAGGCATCCTCTCTGCTAATGGGTGGGTTTGTGTTCCTGTCTTGCTAGTAGTTTGGCATAGGGTGCCTAGCACTGTAGCTTGCTGGTCGTTGCGTGAAGCTGGGTGTTGGTGTTGAGATGGAGATCTCTGGGAGGTTTTCACCATTTGAAATTACGTGGTGCTGGGAGATTTCTTGTGGACCAGTGTCCTGACGTTGGGTCTCCCACCTCAGAGGCACAGCACTGACTCCTGGCTGCAGGACGAAGAGCCTTTCATCGCATGGCTCAGAATAAAAGGGAGAAAAGCAGAAAGAAAGAATTAGTAGAAGTAGAAAGAAAGAAAGAAAGAAGAAAGAAGGAAAGAAAGAAAGAAAGGAGGAAGGAAGGAAGGAGCGAAGGAAGAAAAGAAAGAAAGAAGATAAAGTAAAAAATAATAAAGATAAAATATAATAAAGTTATTAAAATAAAAAATAATTATCAAGAAAAACAAACAAAAAAAACGGACGGATAGAACCCTAGGACAAATGGTGGGAGCAAAGCTATACAGACAAAATCTCACACAGAAACATGTACGTACACACTCACAAAAAGAGGAAAAGGGAAAAAAATCATAAATCTTGCTCTCAAAGTGCACCTCCTCAATTTGGGATGATTCGTTGTCTATTCAGTTATTCCACAGATGCAGGGTACATCAAGTTGATTGTGGAGCTTTAATCCGCTTCTTCTGAGGCTGCAGGGAGAGATTTCACTTCCGCTTCTTTGTTCTCACAGTTCCCAAGTGCTAAGCTTTGGATTTGGCCCCGCCTGTCCGTGTAGGTCGCCGGAGGGCATCTGTTCTTCGCTGAGACATGACGGGGTTAAAGGAGCCGCTGATTCGGGGGCTCTGGCTCACTCAGGCCGGGGGGAGGGAGGGGTACGGATGCGGGTCGAGCCTGCAGTGGCGGAGGCCAGCGTGATGTTGCACCAGCCTGAGGCGTGCCATGCGTTCTTCTGGGCAAGTTGTCCCTGGATCCTGGGCCCCTGGCAGTGGCAGGCTGCACAGGCTCCCTGGAAGGGCGGTGTGGAGAGTGACCTGTGCTCGCACACAGGCTTCTTGTGGGGCGGCAGCAGCAGCCTTAGCATCTCATGCCCGTCTCTGGGGTCCGTGCTTTTAGCTGCAGCTCGCGCCCGTCTCTGGAGCTCCTTTAAGCAGCGTTTTTAATCCCCTCTCCTCGCACACCAGGAAACAGAGGGAAGAAGTGGTCCCTTGCCTCTTTGGCAGGTCCAGACCTTTTCCCGGACTCCCTCCTGGCTAGCCGTGGTGCACTAACCCCTTCAGACTGTGTTCACTCCGCCAGTCCTCTCCCTGTGATCCGAACGAAGCCCGAGCCTCAGCTCCCAGCCCCGCCCGCCCCGTCGGGTGAGCAGACAACCCTCTCGGGCTGGTGAGTGCTGGTCTGCACCGATCCTCTGTGCGGGAATCTCTCCGCTTTGCCGTCCGCACCCCTGTTGCTGTGCTCTCCTCCACATCTCCGAAGCTTTCCCCCTCCGCCACCTGCAGTCTCCACCCGCGAAGGGACTTCCTAGTGTGTGGAAACGTTTCCTTCTTCACAGCTGCCTCCCACTGGTGCACGTCCCGTCCCTATCCTTTTGTCTCTGTTTATTCTTTTTTCTTTTGCCCTACCCAGGTATGTGGGGAGTTTCTTGCCTTTTGGGAGGTCTGAGGTCTTCTGCCAGCGTTCAGTAGGTGTTCTGTAGGAGTTGTTCCACGTCTAGATGTATTTCTGGTGTGTTTGTGGGGAGGAAGGTGATCTCCGCGACTTACTCTTCCGCCATCTTCCCCTCGTCCCCTCAGCATCTTAATATATTTTTTATCTTTCTAATTTTGTTTTTTATTCTTTGATATTGTACTGGTCCTTTTTTTCTTTCTTTCTTTTTTTTTTTTTTTAACCACACCACGAAGCTGGCAGGATGTTGATTCCCAAGCTGGAGGTCAGGCCCGAGCTCCTGTGGTGGGAACTCAGAGTCCAAACCGCTGGACTAACAGAGAACCTCAGGCCCCAGGGAATATCAGTTGGAGTAGTGCTCCCAGAGGTCCTCATCTCAGCACCAAGACCCAGCTCTATCGAACTGGCTGCAAACTCCAATGCTGGATGTCTCAGGACAAACTACCAGTAAGACAGGAATAAAACACCACACATCAAAAAAAAAAGAAACGACAAAAAATATGTTACAGAAAAAAAGAGCAAGGTAAAAATCTACAAGACCAAATAAATGAAGACGAAATAGGCAACCTACCTGAAAAAGAATTCAGTAAAGATGATCCAAAAGCTCAGAAAGAGAATGGAGAAAATACAAGAAACATTTAAGAAGGATCTAGAAGAACTAAAGAGCAAATAAACAGTGATGAACAACACAATTATTGAAATTAAAAATACTCTAGAAGGAATCAATAGCAGAATACCTGAGGCAGAGGAATGGATAAGTGACCTGGAAGATAAAATAGTGGAAATAACTGCCAGGGAGCAGAATAAAAAAAAAGGAATGAAAAGAATTGAGGACAGTCTCAGAGACCCTGGGACGATATTAAAGACATCAACATTCGACTTATAGGGGTCTCAGAAGAAGAAGAGAAAAAGAAAGGGTCTGAGAAAATATATGAAAAGATTATAGTCAAAAAATGCCCTAACATGGGAAAGGAAATAGTCAATCAAGTCCAGGAAGCACAAAGAGTACCATACAAGATAAACCCAAAGAGAAACACGCCGAGACACATATTAATCAAACTATCACAAATTAAATACAAAGAAAAAATATTAAAAGCAGCAAGGGAAAACCAACAAATAACATACAAGGGAATCCCCATAAGCTTAACAGCTGATTTTTCAGCAGGAACTCTGAAGGCCAGAAGGGAGTGGCAGGACATATTGAAAGTGATGAAGGAGCAAAACCTACAACGAAGATTACCCTACCCAGCAAGGATCTCTTTCAGATTCAATGGAAAAGTTAAAAACTTTACAGATAAGCAACAGTTAAGAGAATTCAGCACCACCAAAACAGCTTTACAACAAATGCTAAAGGAATTTCTGTAGTCAGGAACGCAAGAGAAGGAAAAGACCTACAAAAACAAACCCAAAACAATTAAGAAAATGGTAGTAGGAACATACATATCAATAATTACCCTAAATGTAAATGGATTAACTGCTCCAACAAAAGACGTAGAATGGCTGAGTGGATACAAAAACAAGACCCTTATATATGCTGTCTAGAAGAAACCCACTACAGACCTAGGGACACATACAGACTAAAAGGGAGGGGATGGAAAAAGATATTCCATGCAGATGGAAATCAAAAGAAATCTGGAGTAGCAATTCTCATATCAGACAAAATAGACTTTAAAATAAACACTATTACAAGAGACAAAGAATGACACTATATAATGATCAAGGGATCAATCCAAGAAGAAGATATAACAATTGTAAATACTTATGCACCCAACATAGGAGCACCTCAATACATAAGGCAAATGCTTACAGCCATAAAAGGGGAAATTGACACTAACACAATAATAGTGGGGGATGTTAACATCCCACTTACACCAATGGACAGATCACCCAGACAGAAAATAGGTAAGGAATTGCAAGCTTTAAAAGACAAATTAAACAAGATGGACTTAATTGATATTTTTAGGACATTCCATTAAAAAACAACAGAATACACTACCTTCTCAAATGCTCATGGAACGTCCTGCAGGATAGACCATATCTTGGGTCACAGATCAAGCCTTGGTAAACTTAAGAAAATTGAAATCGTATCAAATACCTTTTCTGACCACAACACGATGAGACTAGATACCAATTAGAGGAAAAAAACTGTAAAAAATACAAACACATGGAAGGTAAACAATGTGCTACTAAATAACCAAGAGATCACTGAAGAAATCAAAGAGGAAATCAGAAAATACCTAGAAACAAATGACAATGAAAACACGATGACCCAAAAGCTATGGGATGCAGCAAAAGCAGTTCGAAGAGGGAAGTTTATAGCAATACAATCCTACATCAAGAAACTAGAAACATCTCCAATAAACAAGCTAACCTTACACCTAAAGCAATTAGAGAAAGAAGAGCAGAAAAACCCAAAGTTAGCAGAAGGAAAGAAATCATAAACATCTGATAAGAAATAAATGAAAAACAAATGAAACGATAGCAAAGATCAATAAAACTAAAAGCTGGTTCTTTGAGAAGATAAATGAAATTGATAAACCATTAGCCAGACTCATCAAGAAAAAAAGGGAGAAGACTCAAATCAACAGGATTAGAAAAGAAAAAGGAGAAATAACAAGTGACACTGCAGAAATACAAAAGATCATGATGAATTACTACAAGCAACTCTATGCCAATAAAATGGACAACCTGGAAGAAATGGACAAATTCTTAGAAAAGCACAACCTTCTGAGCCTGAACCAGGAAGAAATAGAAAATATAAACAGACCAGTGACAAGCACAGAAGTTAAGACTGTGATTAAAAATCCTCCAAAAAACAAAAGCCCAGCACCAGATGGCTTCACAGGCGAATTCTATCAAACATTTAGAGAAGAGCTAACACCAGTCCTTAAACTCTTCCAAAATATAGCAGAGGTAGGAACGCTCCCAAACTCATTCTACAAGGCCACCAGCGCCGTGATATCAAAACCACATGAAGATGTCACAAAGAAAGAAAACTACAGGCCAATATCTGTGATGAACATAGATGCAAAAATCCTCAACAAAATACTAGCAAACAGAATCCAAAAGCACATTAAAAGGATCATACACCATGATCAAGTGGGTTTTATCCCAGGAATGCAAGGATTCTTCAATATACACAAATCAATCAATGTAATACACCATATTAACAAATTGAAGGATAAAAACCATATGATCATCTCAATAGATGCAGAAAAAGCTTTCAACAAAATTCAACACCTATTTATGATAAAAACTCTCCAGAAAGTGGGCATAGACGGAATCTACCTCAACATAATAAAGGCCATATATGACAAACCCACAGCCAGGATCATTCTCAATGGTGGAAAACTGAAACCATTTCCTCTAAGGTCAGGAACAAGACAAGGTTGCCCAGTCTCACCAGTATTTTTCAACATAGGTTTGGAAGTTTTAGCCACATCAATCAGAGAAGAAAAAGAAATAAAAGGAATCCAAATTGGACAAGATGAAGTAAAGCTGTCACTGTTTGCAGATGAAATAATATACAGAGAGAATCCTAAAGATTCTACCAGAAAACTTCTAGACCTAATCAATGAATTTGGTAAAGTAGCAGGATATAAAATTAATGCACAGAAATCTCTGGCATTCCTATACACTAATGATGAAAAATCTGAAAGAGAAGTTAAGGAAACAATCCCATTTACCACTGCAACAAAAAGAAAAAAATACTTAGGAATAAACCTACCTAAGGATACAAAAGACCTATATGCAGAAAATTATAAGACACTGATGAAAGAAATTATACATGATACAAACAGATGGAGAGATATACCATGTTCTTGGATTGGAAGAATCAACATTGTGAAAATGACTATACTACCCAAAGCAACCTACAGATTCAGTGCAATCCCTATGAAACTACCAATGGCATTTTTCAGAGAACTAGAAAAAAAATTGCACAATTTGTATGGAAACACAAAAGGCCCCGAATAGCCAAAGCAATCTTGAGAACGAAAAACGGAGCTGGAGGAATCAGGCTCCCAGACTTCAGACTATACTACAAAGCTACAGTAACCAAGATAGTATGGTACTGGCACAAAAACAGAAAGATAGATCAATGGAACAGGGTAGAAAGCCCAGAGATAAACCCACGCACATATGGTCACCTTATCTTTGATAAAGGAGGCAAGAATATGCAATGAAGAAAAGACAGTCTCTTCAATAAATGGTGCTGGGACAACTGGACTTCTACATGTAAAAGAATGAAATTAGAACACTTTCTAACACCATACACAAAAATAAAGTCAAAATGGATTAAAGACCTAAATGTAAGGCTAGACACTATAAAACTCCTAGAGGAAAACATAGGCAGAACACTGTATGACATAAATCACAGCAAGATCCTTTTTGACCTACCTCCTAGAGAAATGGAAATAAAAACAAAAATAAACAATTGGGGCCTAATGAAACTTAAAGGCTTTTGCACAGCCAAGGAAACCATAAACAAGACGAAAAGAAAACCCTTAGAATGGGAGAAAATATTTGCAAACGAAGCAACTGAGAAAGGATTAATCTCCAATATATACAAGCAGCTCATGAAGTTCAATATCATAAAAGCAAACAATCCAATCCAGAAATGGGCAGAAGACCTAAATAGATGTTTCTCCAAACAAGATTTACAGATTGCCAACAAACACATGAAAAGATGCTCCACATCACTAATCATTAGAGAAATTCAAATCAAAACTACAATTGAATCATTAGTAAGTTTTATATATTAGGACTCTTTACCCCAGATTAGTTCAGTGTATATTTGCTAACAAGAATATTCTCTTATGTATCTTTAGAACATTTACCAAATTAAAAATATTTAACATTGATGCCATGATTTAACCACAGTGTCTTCTCCAATTTTGTCAATTGCACCTATAATGTCCTTTATGATATATCTCAATCTATATATCTTTGTATCTACTTTAAAAATTTATTTCATTATTATTTTTCCATCAGCTTTATTGAGATGTAATTGACATATAGCACTGTTTAAGGTGTACAGCATAATTATTTGACTTATGTACATCATGAAAGATTACCACAGTAAATTTAGTGAAAGTCATTCATCTTCTGTAGATACAAAATTAAGGAAGTAGAAAAAAATATTTTTTTCCTTGTGAGGAGAATTCTTTGGATTTACCCTCTTAACAACTTTCATGTATAACATACAGTAGTGTAATTATATTTATCATCTTATACATTACATCCCTAGTACTTATTTAGCTTATAACTGGAAGTTTGTACCTTTTGACTACTTTCATCCAGTTCCCCACCCCCCTCTTTTTTTTGCCTATAAGATGCTGGTCAGGATCATGTATTGCTTTCAGGTGTCATGTCTCCTTAGTTAACTTTTATCTGGAACAGTTCCTTAGTCTTTTGTTGTTTTTCAAGCCATTAATATTTTTGAAAATTTTAAGTAGTTATTTCTTAGTGTTTTTCAATTTGGGATTCTCTGATGTTTCCTCATGATAAGATTAAAGTTATATATTTTTGCCTTGAACACTAATAAGTGATCCTGTTTCTTTCTCTGGAGACACATCATATACATTTTTTCCTTACAGGTGATGTTAATTTTTCTTTTTTCAACTTAACGCTTATCAGTAAAGTTATGGAGTTGGGCAACCATTATCAGAGTCAGTTTTAGAACATCATCACCTCAGAAAGTTCCTTTATGCCTACTTGAATTAAATCCTTTCTCAAAACCCCAGATCAAGATAATTGCTGATTGCCGCTGTCTCTATAAATTTGCCTTTTTTACTAGATATTTCATAGAACTGAATCATTCAATGTGTAGTCTTTTGCATCTGTCTTCTTTCAATTAGTATACTGTTATGGAAGTTTATTCCTACTGTAGCAGTTGTTATCTATGTTTTATCCATGTTGTAGCATGTTGTATCTGTCGTTCTTTCATTTTACTTGAGGAATAGTATCTGTTGTATGGAAATACCACATTTGTTTGTACATTCATCACTATTTGGACATTTGGATTATTTCCATTTCAGGGCTATTATGAGTAATGTTGCTATGAACACTCCTGTACATGTCTTTGTGGGGACATATGTTTTCAGGTCTCTTGCATAGATTCCAAGGAGTGGAATTCTTGGGTCAAATGGCAAGTTTATATTCCACTTAAAAATAAACCCATGGAATGCTTTTCCAAAGTGGCTGTACCGTTTGACATTCCCACCAGCAATGCATGTGGGTTTCAGTCTTTCCTCATTCTCACCAGCACATGGTATTGTCTGTCTTTTTTGATTATAGCCATTCTAGTGAGTGTGTTTTGGTATGTCATTGTGGCTTTAGCTTGCATTTCTCTAATGACTAATGATGTTGAATATCTTCTCATGAGTGTATTAGCTAAGCCTATGTTGTATATCTTTTATGGTTAAATATCTATTCAAATCTTTTGTCCATTTTTAAATTCTCTCATTTGCCTTATTTTTGAGTTGTAAAAGTTCTTTATATGTTCTGGATACAAGTCCTTTATGTGATATATAATTGCCCATATTTTATCTCATTTTATGGCCTCTTCTCCCTTGTTTTATCAAGTTATAATTGACATTATATTAGTTTTAGGTGTATTTCAAAATTTTTTATTGGTGACTTTTGATATGCAAGCATTTACATTTTGATGACCCTCAAAATTTCAAATAAAAACATGGATTGTAACTTTGGTGTTGAATATAAGAACCTTTTGTTCAACCAACGTCATAAATATTCCCCCCTCCCTTTTTTAAAGAAATTAATAGTTTTAGTTTTTATATCTAAGTCTATGATCCAATTTGAGTTAGTTTTTCCTCTATGGTGTGAACTAATAGTTTAAGTTTAGTTTTTGAATGTATATATTCAATTGTTAAAAAGACTATGCTTCTTACATTTAATTTTCTTGGCACTTTTGTCAGAAATAAATTGACCATAAATATTTGTGTTTTTTTGTTGTTTTTTAAAAAATTAATTAATTTATGGTTGTGTTGGGTCTTTGTTTCTGTGCGAGGGCGTTCTCTAGTTGTGGCAAGCGGGGGCCACTCTTCATCGCGGTGTGCAGGCCTCTCACTATCGCGGCCTCTCCCTTGTTGCAGAGCACAGGCTCCAGACGCGCAGGCTCAGTAATTGTGGCTCACGGGCCCAGTTGCTCTGCGGCACGTGGGATCTTCCCAGACCAGGGCTCGAATCTGTGTCCTCTGCATTGGCAGGCAGATTCTCAACCACTGCACCACCAGGGAAGCCCTAAAGATTTGTTTTTGACTCATAGTTCAGTTCTATTGACCTGTTGTATGACTACTCCTGTGCCAATACCACACTCTCTTAATTATTGTATTTTTTTGAATAAGATTTCAAACTGATTAGTGTAAGTCCTTCAACTTTGTTCTTTTTAAACGTTGTCATTGCAATTCTAGGTCCTCTGCATTTCCATATGAATTTTAGTATTAGTTTGTCAACTTCTGTTTAATGCCTGCTGGATTCGTATATACCTCAGTTTGGAAAGACTTGCTATTTTGACAATATTCAGTCTTTCGATCATGAACATGACTTCAATCATGAATCATAAATATCTCCCTATTTATTTAGATCATCTTTAATTAATCTCTGCAATGTTTTATTATTGTCAGTTTATAAGCCTTACACTTATTTTGTTAAATTTCTTCCTAAGTATTTTATTCTTTTTAGTGGTATTGTGAATGGAATTTTACAAAACAGAAGTGGTGGTGGGGGGAACCTTCAAGATGATGGAGGAGTAAGACGTGGAGATCACCTTCGTCCCCACAAATACATCAAAAATACATCTACCCGTGGAACAGCTCCTACAGAACACCTACTGAACGCTGGAAGAAGACCTCAGACTTCCCAAAAGGCAAGAAAATTCCCATGCACCTGGGTAGGGCAAAAGAAAAATAAAAAAACAGAGAAAAGAATAGGGACAGGACCTTCACTGCTGGGAGGGAGTTGTGGAGGAGGAAAAGTTTCCACACATTAGGAAGCCCCTTCACTGGCAGAGACGGGGGTGGGGTGGGGCAGGGGTGAGTGGGGGGGAAGCTTTGGAGCCATGGAGGAGAGTGCAGCAACAAAGGTGCAGAGGGCAAAGTGGAGAGATTCCTGCACAGAGAATCGGTGCTGGACAGCACTCACTAGCCCGAGAGGCTTGTCTACTCTCCCACTAGGACGGGTGGGGGCTGGGAGCTGAGGTGCGGGCTTTGGAGGTCAGATCCCAGGGAGAGGACTGGGGTTGGTTGCGTGAACACAGTCTGAAGGGGGCTAGT
This sequence comes from Delphinapterus leucas, assembly GCF_059928025.1. Lineage (NCBI taxonomy): Eukaryota > Metazoa > Chordata > Mammalia > Artiodactyla > Monodontidae > Delphinapterus > Delphinapterus leucas. The sequence continues at coordinate 130,222,052 of NC_143132.1, read as the reverse complement.
GTGCCACAGCTAGCAGGGAGGGAGTCCAGGAAAAAGTCTGGACCTGCCTAAGAGGCAAGAGACCATTGTTTTGGGGTGCACAAGGAGAGGGGATTCCTTCCCTGTCTGCCCACAGAAGGCAGAACACCACCTAAATGAGCTCCAGAGATGGGCGCGAGCCTTGGCTATCAGCTCAGACCTCAGAGATAGGCATGAAATGCTAAGGCTGCTGCCACTGCCACCAGGAAACCTCTGTGCAAACACAGGTCACTATCCACAGCTCCCCTCCCAGGAGACTGTGCAGCCAGCCACTGCCAGGGTCCCATGATCCAGGGACAACTTCCCCAGGAGAACACATGGCGCTCCTCAGGCTGTTGCAACATCATGTGGGCCTCTGCTGCCGCAGGCTCGCCCTGCATTTCAATTATAACTACTGTACCCCTCCCTCCCCCTGGCGTGAGTGAGCCAGAGCCCCCTAATCAGCTGCTGCTTTAACCCCTCCTGTCTGGGCAGGAACAGAAGCCTGAGGACAACCTACACACAGAGGCGGGGCCAAAACCAAAGCTTAAGTGCACCAGCTGTGTGAACAAAGAAGAGAAAGGGAAATTTCTCTGCGCAGCCTCAGGAACAGCAGATTAAATCCCCACAGTCAATTTCAGGTACCCTGCATCTGTGGAATCCCTGAATAGACAAAGAATTAACCCAAAACTGAGGCAGTGGACTTTGGGAGAAACGGTAGATTTTGGGTTTGCTGTCTGCGACTGACTGGTTTCTGATTTTTTGTTTATCTTAGTATAGTTTTTAGTGCTTGTTATCATTGGTGGATTTGTCTATTGGTTTGGTTGCTCTCTTCTTTTTAATTCTTTAATTTTAATAATATTTTATTTTAAAATTTTAATTATTTTATTTTATTTTTATTATTTATTTATTCTTTTTTTCCCCTCCCTTTTCTTCTGAGCTGTGTGCTGACACGGTCTTGGTGTTCTGGCCTGGTGTTAGGCCCGAGACTCTGAGGTGGGAGAGCCGAGCTCAGGACATTGGACCACCAGAGACCTCCTGGCCCCATGTAATATCAATCGGTGAGAGCTCTCCCAGAGATCTCCATCTCAACACTAAGACCCAGTCCCACACAGTGACCAGCAAGCCCCAGTGCTGGATGCCCCATGCCAAACAACTAGAAAGACAGGAACACAACCCCACCAATTAGCAGAGATGCTGCCTAAAATCATACTAACTTCACAGACATGCCAAAACACAGCAATGGACGCAGCCCTGCCCACTAGAAAGACAAGATCCAGCCTCACCCACCAGAACACAGGCACTAGTCCCCTCCACCAGGAAGCCTACACAAGCCACTGAACCCTTACCCCCTAGGATAAGGCACCCAAAACAAAGGGAACTATGAACCTGCAGCCTGCAAAAAGGAGACCCTAAACACAGTAAGTTAAGCAAAATAGGAAGACAAAGAAATATGCAGCAAATGAAGGAGCAAGGTAAAAACACACCAGACCAAAAACATGAAAAGGAAATAAGCAGTCTACCTGAAAAAGAATTCAGAGTAATGAAAGTAGAGATGATCCAAAATCTTGGATATAGAATGGAGAAAATACATAGAACGTTTAACAGAGACGTAGAAGAATTAAAGAGCAAACAACGATGAACAGCACAATAAATGAAATTTAAAATTCTCTAGAAGGAAGTAATAGCAGAATAACTGAAGCAGAAGAACAGATAAGTGACCTGAGGATAAAACAGTGGAAATAACTACCACAGAGCAGAATAAAGAAAAAAGAATGAAAAGAATTGAGGGCAGTCTCAGAGACCTCTGGGACAACATTAAACACAGAGACATTCGAATTATAGGGGTCCGAGAAGAAGAAGAGAAAAAGAAAGGGACTGAGAAAATATTTGAAGAGATTATAGTTGAAATTTTCCCTAACATGGGAAAGGAAATAATCCAGTCCAGGAAGCACAGAGGGTCCCATACAGGATAAATCCAAAGAGAAACACGCCGAGACACATATTAAACTATCAAAAATTAAATACAAAGAAAAAAATATTAAAAGCAGCAAGGGAAAAGCAACAAATAACATACAAGGGAATCCCTATAAGGTTAACAGATGATCTTTCAGCAGAAACTCTACAAGACAGAAGGGTGTGGCAGGACATACTTAAACGGATGAAAGGGAAAAACTTACAACCAAGATTATTCTAAACAGCAAAGAACTCTTCCGGATTTGATGGAGAAATTTAAACCTTTACATAAAAGTAAAAGTTAAGAGAATTCAGCACCACCAAACCAGCTTTATAACAAATGATAGAGGAACTTGTTTACGCAGGAAACACAAGAGAAGGAAAAGACCAGAAAAACAAACCCCAAACAATTAAGAAAATGGTAATAGGAACACACATATCGATAATTACCTTAAATGTAAATGGATTAAATGCTCCAAACAAAAGACATAGACTGGCTGAATGGATACAAAAACAAGACCTGTATATATGCTGTCTACAAGAGACCCACTTCAGACCTAGGGACACATACAGACTGAAAGGGAGGTGATGGAAAAAGATGTTCCATGCAAATGTAAATCAGAAGAAAGCTGGAGTAGCAATTCTCATATCAGACAAAATAGACTTTAAAATAAAGACTATTACAAGTGACAAAGAAGGACACTACATAATGATCAAGGGATCAATCCAAGAAGAACATATAACAATTGTAAATATTTATGCATCCAACATAGGAGCAACTCAAGACATAAGGCAAATGCCAACAGCCATAAAAGGGGAAATCGATAGTAACACAATCATAGTAGGGGACTTTAACACCCCACTTTCACCAATAGACAGATCATCCAAAATGAAAATAAATAAGGAAACACAGGCTTTCAATGATACATTAAAGAAAATGGACTTAAATGATATGTATAGGACATTCCATCCAAAAATGACAGAATACACTTTCTTCTCAAATGCTCATGAACATTCTCCAGGATAGACCATATCTTGGGTCACAAATCAAGCTTTGGTAAATTTAAGAAAATTGAAATCATATCTAGTATCTTGTCCGACCACAACACTGTGAGACTAGATATCAATCACAGGAAAAATAAACTGTAAAAATCACAAATACATGGAGGCAGAACAATACGATACTATATAACCAAGAGATCACTGAGGAAATCAAAGAGGAAACCAAAAAGTACCTAGAAACAAATGACAATGAAAACACAGTGACCCAAAACCTATGGAATGCAGCAAAAGCAGTTCTAAGATGGAAGTTTATAGCAATATAATCCTACCTCAAGAAACATCTCAAATAAACAACCTAACCTTACACCTAAAGCAAAAGAGAAAGAAGAACAAAAAACCCCCAAAGTTAGCAGAAGGAAAGAAATCATAAAGATCAGATCAGAAATAACTGAAAAAGTAATGAAGGAAATGATAGCAAAGATCAATAAAATTAAGAGGTGGTTGTTTGAGAAGAAAAACAAAATTGATAGAGCATTAGCCAGACTCATCAAGAAAAAAAGGGAGAAGATTCAAATAAACAGAATTTGAAATGAAAAAGGAAAAGTAACAACTGACATTACAGAAATAAAAGAATCATGAGTAATTACTACAAGCAACTCTATGCCAATCAAATGGACAACCTGGAAGAAATGGACAAATTCTTAGAAAAGCACAACCTTCTGAAACTGAACACGGAAGAAATAGAAAATGTAAACAAACTGATCACAAGCACAGAAATTGAAAATGTGATAAAAAATCTTCCAACACGCAAAAGCCCAGCACCAGGTGGCTTCACAGGTGAATTTTATCAAACATTTAGAGACAAGCAAACACATATTATTCTCAAACTCTCCCTAAGTACAGCAGAGAGAGGAACACTCCCAAACTCATTCTACGACGCCACCATCACCCCGATACCAAAACTAGACAAAGCTGTCACAAAAAAAGAAAATTACAGGCCAATATCACCGATGAATATAGATGGAAAAGTCCTCAAGAAAATTCTAGGAAACAGGATCCAGCAGGACATTAAAAGGATCCTACACCATGATCAAGTGGGATTTATCCCAGGAATGCAAGGATTCTTCAATATATGCAAATCAATCAATGTGAAACACCATATTAATAAATTGAAGGATAAAAACCGTATGATAATCTCAGTAAATGCAGAAAAATCTTTCGACAAAATTCAACACCCATTTATGATAAAAACTCTCCAGAAAGTAGGCATAAAGGGAGCTTACCTCAACATAATAAAGGCCATACATGACAAACCCACAGCCAATATCGTTCTCAATGCTGAAAAACTGAAACCATTTCCACTAAAATCAGGAACAAGACAAGGATGCTCACTCTCACCACTATTATTCAACATAGTTTTGGAAGTTTTAGCCACAGCAATCAGAGAAGAAAAGGAAATAAAAGGAATCTAAATCGAAAAAGAAGAAGTAAAACTGTCACTGTTTGCAGATGACATGATACTATACATAGGGAATCCTAGAGATGCTACCAGAAAACTGCTAGAGCTAATCAGTGAATTTGTTAGAGTAGCAGGATACAAAATTAATGCACAGAAATCTCTTGCATGCCTATATACTAATGATGAAAAATCTGAAAGAGAAATTAAAGAAACACTCCCATTTACCATTGCAGCAAAAAGAATAAAATACCTAAGAATAAATCTACCTAAGAGAAAAAAAGACCTGTATGCAGAAAACTATAAGGCAGTGATGAAAGAAATGAAAGATGCTACAAACAGATTGAGAGATATACCATGTTCTTGGATTGGAAAAATCAACATTGTGAAAATGACTATACTACTCAAAGCAATGTACAAGTTCAGTGCAATCCCTATCAAACTACCACTGGCATTTTTCACAGAACTAGAACAAAAAATTTCACAATATGTATTGAAACAGAAGACCCTGATTAGCGAAAGCAACCTTGAGAAAGAAAAATGGAGCTGGAGGTATCAGGCTACTGGACCTCAGACCATACTACAAAGCTACAGTAATCAAGACAGTATGGTAGTGGCACAGAAACAGAAATATAGATCAATGGAACAGGATAGAAAGCCAAGAGATAAACCCACACACATATGGCCACCTTATCTTTAATAATGGAGGCAAGATAATACAATGGAGAAAAGACAGCCTCTTCAATAAGTGGTGCTGGGAGAACTGGATATCTACATGTAAAAGAATCAAATTAGAACACTCCCTAACACTGTATACAAAAATAAACTCAAAAATGGATTAAAGACCTAAATGTAAGGCTGGACACTGTAAAGCTCTTAGAGGAAAAAATAGGAAGAACACTCTTTGACATAAATCACAGCAAAATCCTTTTTGACCCATTTCCTAGAGAAATGGAAATAAAAACAAATACAGCCCTCAGAATGGGAGAATATATTTGCAAATGAAGCAACTGACAAAGGATTAACCTCCAAAATTTACAAGCAGTTCATGCAGCTCAATATCAAAAAAACCCAATCCAATCCAAAAATGGGCAGAAGATCTAAATAGACATTTCTCCAAAGAAGATATACAGATTGCCAAGAACCACATGAAAGGGTGCTCAACATCACTAGTGATTAGAGAAATGCAAATCAAAACTACAATGAGGTATCACCTCACACCGGTCATAATGGCTGTCATCAAAAAATCTGCAAACAATAAATGCTGGAAAGGGTGTGGAGAAAAGGGAACCCTCTTGCACTGTTGGTGGGAATGTAAATTGATACATCCACTATGGAGAACAACATGGAGGTTCCTTAAAAAACTAAAACTAGAATTACCATATGAGCCAGCAATCCTACTACTGGGCATATACCCTTAGAAAACGATAATTGAAAAAGAGTCATGTACCACAATGTTCATTGCAGCACTGTTTACAATAGCCAGGACATGGAAGCAACCTAAGTGTCCCTCGACAGTTGAATGGGTAAAGATGTGGCAGATATATACAATGGAATATTACTCAGCCATAAAAAGAAACGAAATTGAATTATTTGTAGTGAGGGTATGGATCTACAGTCTGTAATACAGAGTGAAGTAAGTCAGAAAGAAAAACAAATACCGTATGCTAATACATATATATGGAATCTAAAAAAAAAAAAAAGGTTCTCATGAACCTAGGGGCAAGACAGGAATAAAGACGCAGATGTAGAGAATGGACTTGAGGACATGGGGAGGAAGAAGTGTAAAGTGGAACGAAATGAGAGGGTAACATTGGCAGTGAGTGTGTGTTCTAATTTCATTGATTTTCATGCAGCTGTCCAACTTACCCGCCACTTGCTGAAGAGACTGTCTTTTTCCCATCACATATTCTTGCCTCCTTTGTCAAAGATTAATTGACCATAGGTGTGTGGGTTTATTTCTGGGCTCTCTATTCTGTTCCATTGATCCGTATGTTTGTTTTTGTGTCAATACCACACTGTTTTGATTACTGTAGCTTTGTAGTATTGTCTGAAGTTTGACAGGCTTATGCCTCCTTCTTTGTTCTTTTTGTTCAGGACTGCTTTGGCAATTCTGGGTCTCTTATGGTTCCATAAAATTTTAGGATTATTTGTTCTAGTCCTGTGAAAAATGTCCTGGGAAATTTGACAGGGATCGCATTAAATCTGTAGATTGCTTTCTGTAGTATGGCCATTTTAACAATATTAATTCTTCCCATCCTAGAACATGGGATAGCTTTCCATTTCTTTGAATTATCTTTAATTTTCTTCATTAATGTTACATAGTTTTCAGCCTATAAGTTTTTCACCTGCTTGTTCAGGTTTAGTATTTTTTTGGTGCGATTTTGAAAAGTATTGTTTTTTTACATTCCCTTGTGGATATTTAATTGTTAGTGTAAAGAAATACAGCTTATTTCCATAGCTTAATCTTTTATACTTCTACCTTGCTGAATTCACTTATCAGTTCCAGTAGTTTTTGTGTGGAGTCTTTACGGTTTTCTATATATAGGTTGGTTATATGACTGTTCTTGTGCAAATACCACACTGTCTTGATTACTGTATCTTCTGAGTAAGATTTGAAACTGAGTAGTGTAAGTCCTTCAACTTTGTTCTTTGTAAACATTATCATGGCAATTTCCTATGAATTTTAGGATCAGCTTGTCCATATCTGACAAATGCCTGCTCTATTTTCAGGATTATGCTGAATGTACAGACCAATTTGGGAAGAATTGCTGTGTTGACAACATTGAATCTTTTAATCATGAGCATGATTTCAGTCACGAATCATAAATGTCTCCCCATTTATTTAAATCTTCTTTAATCTCTTCAATGCTTTGTTGTTGTCACTATATAAGCCTTACACTTGTTTTGTTAGATTTATTCTTTTTTCCCACATTTTTATTCTAGTGTAAATGCTTTACAATATTGTGCTAGTTTCTGCTGTACAACAAAGTGAATCAGCTATACGTATACATATATCCCCATATCCCCTCCCGCTTGAGCCTCCCTCCCACCCTCCCTCTCCCATCCCTTTAGGTCGTCACAGAGCACCGAGCTGATCTCCCTGTGCTATGCAGCAGCTTGGTAGCGTATATATGTCCATGCTACTCTCACTACATCCCAGCTTCCCCTTCCCCACAGGCCCTCAAGTCCATTCTCTACATCGGTGTCTTTATTCCTGCACTGCCACTAGGTTCACCAGTACCATTTTTTAAAATTCCATATATATGCGTTAGCATACGGTATTGGTTTTTCTCTTTCTGACTTACTTCACTCTGTATGACAGACTCTAGATCCATCCACCTCACTGCAAATAACTCAATTTCATTAATTTTTATGGCTGAGTAATATTCCACTGTATATATGTGCCACATATTCTTTATCCATTCATCTGTTGATGGACATTTAGGTTGCTTCCATATTCTGGCTGTAGTAAATAGTGCTGCAATGAATATTGTGGTACATGACTCGTTTTGAATTATCGTTTACTCAGGGTATATGCCGAGTAGTGGGATTGCTGGGCCATATGGTAATTCTATTTTTAGTTTTTAAAGGAACCTCCATATTGTTCTCCATAGTGGTTGTATCAATTTAAATTCCAACCAACAGTGCAGGAGGGTTCCCTTTTCTCCACACCCTCTCCAGCATATATTGTTAGTAGATTTTTTTTACAACTTTATTGGAGTATAATTGCTTTACAATGGTGTGTTAGTTTCTGCTTTATAACAAAGTGAATCAGTTATACATATACATATGTTCCCATATCTCTTCCCTCTTGTGTCTCCCTCCCTCCCACTCTCCCTATCCCACCCCTCTAGGTGGTCACAAAGTACCGAGCTGATCTCCATGTGCTATGTGGCTTCTTCGCACTAGCTATCTATTTTACGTTTGGTAGTGTATATATGTCCATGCCACTTTCTCGCTTTGTCACAGCTTACCCTTCCCTCTCCCCATATCCTCAAGTCCATTCTCTAGTAGGTCTGTGTCTTTATTCCTGTCTTACCCCTAGGTTCTTCATGACATTTTTTTCTTAAATTCCATATATATGTGCTAGCATACGGTATTTGTCTTTCTCTTTCTGACTTCACTCTGTATGACAGACTCTAGGTTTATCCACCTCATTACAAATAGCTCAATTTTGTTTCTTTTTATGGCTGAGTAATATTCCATTGTACATATGTGCCACATCTTCTTTATCGATTCATCCGATGATGGACACTTAGGTTGTTTCCATCTCCTGGCTATTGTAAATAGAGCTGCAATGAACATTTTGGTACATGACTCTTTTTGAATTATGGTTTTCTCAGGGTATATGACCAGTAGTGGGATTGCTGGGTCATATGGTAGTTCTATTTGTAGTTTTTTAAAGGAATCTCCATACTGTTCTACATAGTGGCTGTACCAATTCACATTCCCACCAGCAGTGCAAGAGTGTTCCCTTTTCTCCACACACTCTCCAGCATTTATTGTTTCTAGATTTTTTGATAATGGCCATTCTGACTGGTGTGAGATGATATCTCATTGTAGTTTTGATTTGCATTTCTCTAATGATTAATGATGTTTAGCATTCTTTCATGTGCTTGTTGGCAGTCTATATATGTTCTTTGGAGAAATGTCTATTTAGGTGTTCTGCCCATTTTTGGATTGGGTTGTTTGTTTTTTGTTATTGAGCTGCATGAGCTGCTTATAAATTTTGGAGATTAATCCTTTGTCAGTTGCTTCATTTGCAAATATTTTCTCCCATTCTGAGGGTTGTCTTTTGGTCTTGTTTATGGTTTCCTTTGCTGTGCAAAAGCTTTGAAGTTTCATTAGGTCCCATTTGTTTATTTTTGTTTTTATTTCCATTTCTCTAGGAGGTGGGTCAAAAAGGATCTTGCTGTGATTTATGTCATAGAGTGTTCTGCCAATGTTTTCCTCTAAGAGTTTGATAGTTTCTGGCCTTACATTTAGGTCTTTAATCCATTTTGAGCTTATTTTTGTGTATGGTGTAAGGGAGTGATCTAATTTCATACTTTTACAAGTACCTGTCTAGTTTTCCCAGCACCACTTATTGAAGAGGCTGTCCTTTCTCCACTGTACATTTCTGCCTCCTTTATCAAAGATAAGGTGACCATATATGCGTGGGTTTATCTCTGGGCTTTCTACCCTGTTCCATTGATCTATCTTTCTGTTTTTGTGCCAGTACCTCACTGTCTTGATTACTGTAGCTTTGTAGTATAGTCTGAGTCAGGGAGCCTGATTCCTCCAGCTCCGTTTTTCGTTCTGAAGATTGCTTTGGCTATTCGGGGTCTTTTGTGTTTCCATACAATTTGTGAATTTTTTTGTTCTAGTTCTATGAAAAATGCCAGTGGTAGTTTGATAGGGATTGCATTGAATCTGTAGGTTGCTTTGGGTAGTATAGTCATTTTCACAATGTTGATTCTTCCAATCCAAGGACATGGTATATCTCTCCATCTATTTGTATCATCTTTAATTTCTTTCATCAGTGTCTTATAATTTTCTGCATACAGGCTTTTTGTCTCCTTAGGTAGGTTTATTCCTAGATATTTTATTCTTTTCGTTGCAATGGTAAATGGGATGTTTTCTTGATTTCACTTTCAGATTTTTCATTATTAGTGTATAGGAATGCCAGAGATTTCTGTGCATTAATTTTGTATCCTGCTACTTTACCAAATTCATTGATTAGCTCTAGTAGTTTTCTGGTAGCATCTTTAGGATTCTCTCTCTATAGTATCATGTCATCTGCAAACAGTGACAGCTTTACTTCTTCTTTTCCGATTTGGATTCCTTTTATTTCCTTTTCTTCTCTGATTGCTGTGGCTAAAACTTCCAGAACTATGTTGAATAAGAGTGGTGAGAGTGGGCAACCTTGTCTTATTCCTGATCTTAGTGGAAATGCTTTCAGTTTTTCACCATTGAGGACGATGTTGGCTGTGGGTTTGTCATATGTGGCTTTATTACGTAGAGGAAAGTTCCCTCTATGCTTACTTTCTGCAGGGTTCTTATCATAAGTGGGTGTTGAATTTTGTCAAAAGCTTTCTCTGCATCTACTGAGATGATCATACGGTTTTTCTCCTGCAATTTGTTAATATGGTTTATCACGTTGACTGATTTGCATGTATTGAAGAATCCTTGCATTCCTGGGATAAACCCCACTTGATCATGGTGTATGATCCTTTTAATGTGCCGTTGGATTCTGTTTGCTAGTATTTTGTTGAGGATTTTTGCATCTATGTTCATCAGTGATATTACCTTTACTTTTCTTTCTTTGTGACATCCTTGTCTAGTTTTGGCATCAAGGTGATGGTTGCCTCGTAGAATGAGTTTGGGAGTGTTCCTCCCTCTGCTATATTTTGGAAGAGTTTGAGAAGGTTAGGTGTTAGCTCTTCTCTAAATATTTGATAGAATTCGCCTGTGAAGTCAACTGGTCCTGGACGTTTGTCTGTTGGAAGAATTTTAATCACATTTTCAATTTCAGTGCTTGTGATTGGTCTATTCATATTTTCTATTTCTTCTTGATTCAGTCTTGGCAGGTTGTGCATTTCTAAGAATTTGTCCATATCTTACAGGTTGTCCATTTTGTTGGCATAGAGTTGCTGGTAGTAATCTCTCATGATCTTTTGTATTTCTGCAGTGTCAGTTGTTACTTCTCCTTTTTCATTCCCAATTCTATTGATTTCAGTCTTGTCCCATTTTTTCCTGATGAGTCAGGCTAATGGTTTATCAATTTTGTTTATCTTCTGAAAGAACCAGCTTTTAGTTTTATTGAGCTTTGCTATCATTTCCTTCATTTCTTTTTCATTTATTTCTGATCTGTTATTTATGATTTCTTTCCTTCTGCTAACTTTGGGGTTTTTATGTTCTTCTTTCTCTAATTGCTTTAGGTTCAAGGTTAGGTTGTTTATTCGAGATGTTTCCTGTTTCTTAAGGTAGGATTGTATTGCTATAAACTTCCCTCTTAGAACTGCTTTTGCTGCATTCCATAGGTTTTGGGTCACTGTGTTTTCATTGTCATTTGTTTCTAGGTACTTTTTGGTTTCCTCTTTGATTTACTCAGTGATCTCTTGGTTATATAGTATCGTATTGTTCTGCCTCCATGTATTTGTGTTTTTTACAGTTTATTTTTCCTGTAATTGATATCTAGTCTCATAGCATTGTGGCTGGAAAAGATACTTGATACGATTTCAGTTTTCTTAAATTTACCAAGGCTTGATTTGTGACCCAAGATATGATCTATCCTGGAGAATGTTCCATGAGCACTTGAGAAAAATGTGTATTCTGTTGTTTTTCGATGGAATGTCCTATAAATATCGATTAAGTCCATCTTGTTTAATGTATCATTGAAAGCCTGTGTTTCCTTATTTATTTTCATTTTGGATGATCTGTCCATTGGTGAAAGTGGGGTGTTAAAGTCCCCTACTATGAATATGTTACTGTCGATTTCCTCTTTTATGGCTGTTAGTATTTGCCTTATGTGTTGAGGTGCTCCTATGTTGGGTGCCTAAATATTTACAATTGTTATATCTTCTTCTCGGATTGATCCCTTGATCATTATGTAGTGTCCTTCTTTGTCTCTTTAATAGTCTTTTTTTTAAAGTCTATTTTGTCTGATATGAGAATTGCTACTCCAGACTTCTTTTGGTTTCCATTTGCATGGAATATCTTTTTCCATCCCCTCACTTTCAGTCTGTATGTTTCTCTAGGTCTGAAGTGGGTCTCTTGTAGACAGCATATATATGGGTCTTGTTTTTGTATCCATTCAGCCAGTCTGGGTCTTTTGGTGGGAGCATTTAAACCATTTACATTTAAGGTAATTATCGATATGTATGTTGCTATTCCCATTTACTTAATTGTTTTGGGTTTCTTATTGTAGGTCTTTTCCTTCTCTTGTGTTTCTTGCCTAGAGAAGTTCCTTTAGCATTTGTCGTTAAGCTGGTTTGGTGGTGCTGAACTGTCAGCTTTTGCTTGTCTGTAAAGGTTTTAATTTCTCCATCAAATCTGAATGAGATCCTTGCTTAGTTGCAGGTTTTTCTCCTTCATCACTTTAAATATGTCCTGCCAGTCCCTTCTGGCTTGCAGAGTTTCTGCTGAAAGATCAGCTGTTAACCTTATGGGGATTCCCTCGTGTGTTATTTGTTGTTTTTCCCTTGCTTCTTTTAATATGTTTTGTTTGTATTTAATTTTTGACAGTTTGATTAATATGTGTCTTGGCGTGTTTCTCCTTGGATTTATCCTGTATGGGACTCTCTGTGCTTCCTGGACTTGATTAACTATTTCCTTTCCCATATTAGGGAAGTTTTCAACTATAATCTGTTCAAATATCTTCTCAGTCCCTTTCTTTTTCTATTCTTCTTCTGGAACCCCTATAATTCGAATGTTGGTTTGTTTAGTGTTGTCCCAGAGGTCTCTGAGACATTCCTCAGTTCTTTTCATTCTTTTTTCTTTATTCTGCTCTGCAGTAGTTATTTCCACTATTTTATCTTCCAGGTCACTTATCTGTTCTTCTGTCTCAGTTATTCTGCTATTGATCCCTTCTAGAGTATTTTTAATTTCATTTATTGTGTTGTTCATCGTTGCTTGTTTCATCTTTTGTTCTTCTAGGTCCTTGTTAAATGTTTCTTGCATTTTGTCTATTCTATTTCCAAGATTTTGGATCATCTTTACTATCATTATTCTGAATTCTTTTTCAGGTAGACTGCCTATTTCCTCTTCATTTGTGAGGTCTGGTGGGTTTTTATCTTGCTCCTTCATCTGCTGTGTGTTTTTCTGTCTTCTCATATTGCTTATCTTACTGTGTTTGGGGTCTCCTTTTTGCAGGCTGCAGGTTCGTAGTTCCCGTTGTTTTTGGTGTCTGTCCCCAGTGGCTAAGGTTGGTTCAGTGGATTGTGTAGGCTTCCTGGTGGAGGGGACTAGTGCCTGTGTTCTGGTGGATGAGGCTGGATCTTGTCTTTCTGGTGGGCAGGTCCACGCCTGGTGGTGTGTTTTGGGGTGTCTGTGGACTTATTATGATTTTAGGCAGCCTCTCTGCTAATGGGTGGGGTTGTGTTCCTGTCTTGCTAGTTGTTTGGCATAGGGTGTCCAGCACTGTAGCTTGCCGGTCGTTGAGTGAAGCTGGGTGTTGGTGTTGAGATGGAGATCTCTGGGAGATTTTCCCCATTTGATATTATGTGGAGCTGGGAGGTCTCTTGTGGACCAGTGTCCTGAAGTTGGCTCTCCCACCTCAGAGGCACAACACTGACTCCTGGCTGCAGCACCAAACACCTTTCATCCACACGGCTCAGAATAAAAGGGAGAAAAAGTAGAAAGAAAGAGGATAAAAGAAAAGAAAATAAAGTAAGGTAAAATAAAATAAAGTTTTTAAAATAAAAAAATAATTATTAAGAAAAAATTTTTTAAAAAAATGTAACAAAACAAACAAAAAAACCAGACGGATAGAACCCTAGGACAAATGGTGAAAGCAAAGCTATACAGAGAAAAATCTCACACAGAAGCATACACATACAGACTCACCAAAAGAGGAAAAGGGGAAAAAATAATAAATCTTGCTCTCAAAGTGCACCTCCTCAATTTGGGATGATTCGTTGTCTATTCAGGTATTCCACAGATGCAGGGTACATCATGTTGATTTTGGAGATTTAATCCGCTGTTCCTGAGGCTGCTGGGCGAGATTTTCCTTTCTCTTCTTTGTTCGCGCAGCTCCTGGGGTTCAGCTTTGGATTTGGCCCCGCCTCTGCGTGTAGGTCGCCGGAGGGCGTCTGTTCTTCGTTCAGACAGGACGCGGTTAAAGGAGCTGCTGATTCAGGGGCTCTGGCTCACTCAGGACCTGGGGAGGGAGGGGTACAGAGTGCGGGGCGAGCCTGCGGCGGTAGAGGCAGGTGGGACGTTGCACCAGCCTGAGGCGCGCCGTGCGTTCTCCCGGGGAAGTTGTCCTTGGATCCCGGGACCCTGGCAGTGGCGGGCTGCACAGGTTCCCCGGAAGGGAGGTGTGGAGAGTGACCTGTGCTCGCACACAGACTTCTCGTTGGCGGCAGCAGCAGCCTTAGTGTCTCATGCCAGTCTCTGGGGTCCGCTCTTTTAGCCGCGGCTCGCGCCCGTCTCTGGAGCTCCTTTAAGCAGCGCTATTAATCCCCTCTCCGCGTGCACCAGGAAACAGAGGGAAGAAAAAGTTTCTTGCCTCTTCGGCAGGTGCAGACTTTTTCCCGGCCTTCCTCCCGGCTAGCCGTGGTGCACTAACCCCTGCAGGCTGTGTTCACGTAGCCAACCCCAGTCCTCTCCCTGCGCTCCGACCGAAGCCTGAGCCTCAGCTCCCAGCCCCGCCAGCCCCGGCGGGTGAGCAGAGAAGCCTCTCGGGCTGGTGAGTGCTGGTGGCAGGCAGATTCTTAACCACTGTGCCACCAGGGAAAGTCCCCAAATTCTTGAGGACAGAGTTTGTCAATTTCACTCAGCCATAGCCAGAGGTCTACTGGTGATACTAGTTTTGATTGTTTGGTTAAGGTGTTGTATTTAAACAAATTGTTTCTTCACTGTACCGTTACTATTTTTTTTTCTGTTGTAGTTAAGTAATTTGTGTATAGATACTCTGAGAATATATAAATGTTCTGTTCCTCATCAAACCTCTCCTCCCATATTTAGTATTCATTGATGTTTCCTGACTGATACAATTTTACTATTGTAAAATGGTAACTTTTCTACTTGGCACTGTACTGTGAGGACGCAGTTTCTCTATCACTCCATCCATCCATATGTCCATCCATTAGGTTATAATTTATTGCTATTCTTTTTATTTTGATGCTAAAATTTATGCAGATTTGTCCAGTGAGAGCTTCTTCAAGTTGACTCTTCTGTCTTTTTGATATATTTCCATCATTTTCTTTTGAGCATTTCCTTACTTTCTGACATTCCAAGATGTCCTACGCTCATCAGTACCTTACCTGCCACAGTTCTATCCTTTGCCTACCTTTCTATTATATGAACTTTGTTCCAGTGATTTGTAGAACTTTTATTTATTAATGATATTATTCTTTGCTAATATTTTCTCAAATCTGTTGTTTTCCTTAATTAATGTATCTTTTGTCATGCAGAGTTTTTATATTTTGATCTCACTTCACTTGATAAGACTTTTTCCATACCAACTTTATAAATATACATTTAATTATTTTCTTCTAATGACTTAGTAAATCCCTTCCTCCCTTTACCTTTAGGTCTTTGATTTGCTAGAAATTCTTAAAAATTAATATTCTGCATGAAGATTTTGTTTTTATTTTTTCAATAAATAGCCAATTGTCTCTGCACCATTGTCGAATAGTTAAATATTTATCTATTTATTTGAATTGCCATCTTTATTTTACACAAAACTTTCCCCACATTTGTTGGTCTATTTCTAGAGTTTTTGTTATGTTCATTAATCTGTAATATACTTTTTTCCTAATTACCAAACTATTTTTATTACTAACTTTTTGATTTCTAGTAGGCAAGTTTGCTCATTAGTCTTCTCTTTCAAAATTGTCTTGGCTATTCTGCATATGTTTTTTTTCCAGACAAATTTATTCTCAATTAACTTCCTTTTAAAGCCTATTATGATTTTGGGTTGGATTGAATTGAGTTACAGATTTATTTGAGGGTACTGATATCTTTATAATCTCATATCTTCCTGTCAGAGAACAGTACATCTAACAATTTATTCAGAAGTTTTTAACATAGAAGTATTAATGCTTTCTCCATATAGGTCTTGTGAGCTTCTTCCTAGATTCATTCTTGTGGATGAATCAAAACAATATTGTTTTGTTGCTCCCATGAATAGGATGTTTCCTTTTTCTGTTAAATTCTAAAAATCACTTGTTGGTGGTGTAAAGGAAAGCTACCCTTTGCATTTCCTTCCTTTCCTTTTCTCTTTCCCTTTTCTGAGGCTAAGTTAACCTGTGGATGCAGTTTTGTAACTGCACTCTGCGGTTGTGCAAGGGGAGGGAGCTGTTCAGGAGATGTGTCACTCGTTAGTCTCTGGCTATCGGAGCTCCTTGTTCTTTCTCAGAGTCTCCAGAACCTCTGTGCTGCCCCCCCTCTCTGGTCTCCCTCACTGACTCTACCTGGGCCAGGTATCACTGCCTGGTACTAGCAGGTAAGGGATGAAGGAGAGGATGACCCATCCAGCTACTCTTCCTGTATTCTCCCTGACCATTTACCCAGTTGATTGCCTCAAGGCCTCTCTGTCAAGAACCGGGAAGTTCTGAGGTTCTACCTGACCTTCAAGCTCACAAGTGAGCCTGCTACCATCTCATGGAAGCTGGCAGAAGACGTGAGACTCCTGGATCAGAGACAAATGACTTTATTACTTGGGGCTCAGTAAGCTGTGTAAGCTTCTTTGTCATGTCAGTTCCCCTTGCCTTTCCTCTCCAAGTGCCATGGGGATGGCATAGTTGGCTCAGGGGGATGCTGCCCTTGCAAGAGGTTGGTATCAAAGCTAGAGGACCCTGTGCTTAGGAAACCACAATGTTTTATAATGGGCTGTGAGTAAATTTTTTCATCCTTTGTCCCTGAGGGAGACGTTATTTTTATTGCGCTGGACAGCAACCAAACTTGCTCTCTGCTCCTGGAGATAGCCTGTCTTCCAAGGCTACTCTTATAGCCTGTCTTCTAAGGCTATTCTCTATTTGAACATCCTTGAAAGGATAGTCTGGAACGAAAGCTTCCAGTACCTCTGTTTATAAGCCATGCAGAGACATGGGAAACCTATGGGGAATTCTCTTTCAACATTCTCCTGCTCTTGGAATCTACTACTTCTGAAGTTTGAGTAATCTTGGGGTCCTACCTGCTTTTATGCACCAAGTCCTTTTGAGCTTGAGTTTTGGCTGTGATTTTCTCTTTCAAACCAAATCCTGTCTTTCATCTTTCAGATATTTCTGAAATTTTTAGTTTATAAAGAGCACTTTGTACAATTTAACAGTGCTTTTATGGTTGGTAGCAGTAACCCTGGAGGTCAGAGGGGGTGACAGTAAGAATTATCGTGGGACCCTGGGAGAAAATGATCTGACATCCCTCCTGTTCCAATTGGCCAGCTAACCATATTGATGGTTGCTTCAGAGCCTCTCTTAAATTCATCCACTCCTCCCTATAGTGCCATTAATTTATTAAGACCCTCATGATCTCTCACAAGGATTATTCCATTGGAATGTCAGCTCCACGAGAGCAGGAATTGTGTCAGTTCTGTTCACTGTTTCCTTGCTGCCTAGAACAGTGCTTGGAGACTTATTTATTGAAAGAATGTATTTTATTTTTAAATAACAGCTTCATTGAGATATAATTCACATACCATATAGTTTATCCACTCTTTTAGGGTATATGATTGTTTTCCTTATATTCACAAGGCCATGAATCAACTACCACTATCTAATTCCAGAACATTTTTATCCCCCAGCAAAAGACCCTATCCCCATTAGTAGTCATTCCATATTCCCTCTTCCCCAAGTCCCTGGCAACCACTAATCCGCTTTCTGTCTCTATGGGTTTGCCTATTCTGGACATTCATATAAATGAGATCATATAATATGTGTTCTTTTGTGATTGGCTTCTTCCACATAGCATTATGTTTTCAACATTCATACATGTTGTAGCATGTATCAATATTTCATCCTTTTTAAAATAATGGAATAGTATTCTATTATATGAATATGCCGCATATTGTTTACCATTCATCAGTTGATATACATTTGAATTATTTCCACTTTGGAGCTATTATGAATAATGCTGCTGTGAACATTTGTGTATAGGTTTTTAATGAAAATATGCTTTCAGTTCTCTTGGGTGGAATGGAGTGGAATTACTGGATTATGTGGTAACTCTATGTTTAACTTTTTGAGGACCTGCCAAACTGTTTTTCAAAGTGGCTGCACCATT
The DNA here is from genome assembly GCF_059928025.1 of Delphinapterus leucas. Classification (NCBI taxonomy): domain Eukaryota; kingdom Metazoa; phylum Chordata; class Mammalia; order Artiodactyla; family Monodontidae; genus Delphinapterus; species Delphinapterus leucas. The sequence continues at coordinate 130,203,712 of NC_143132.1, read as the reverse complement.
TAACATTCCTACCTGTAATATATGAGGGTACTAATTACTCCGTATGTATCCTCACCAACACTTGTTATTGTCTATCTTTTTGAATATAGCCATCTTAGTGGTGTGAAGTGGAATCTTATAGTGGTTTTGATTTGCATTTCCCTAATGACTAATGATGTTCAACGTCTTTTCATGTGCTTATTGATCATTTGTATATCTTCTTTAGAGAAATGACTACCTAAATCCTTTGCCCAGTTTTTAATCGGGTTATTTGCCATTTTGTTGTTGAGTTGTAAGAGTTCTTTGTATATTCTTAAAGAAATTCTCTTATCAGATATATTATTTGCAAATATTTTCTTCCATTCTGTGGGTTGTCTTTTTATTTTCTGTATGTTGTCCTTTTTTTTTTTTAACATCTTTATTGGAGTATAATTGCTTTACAGTGTTGTGTTAGTTTCTACTGTATCATGCTGTCCTTTGAAGCACAAAAGCTTTTAATTTTGATGAAGTTTATTTCCCTATTTTTTCTTTTATCACTTGTATTTTTTGGGTGTCTTATCTAAATTGAGCAAACATTTGAAAAGTTTCTTTTTATGTTTAAACATTTATTATAAAATATTAGAAAATATTTTGAAAACACAATCTGAAACACTGCATTTACACAAGCTCTTTGTTTTTAAATTTAAATTAAAAAGTTTTTCTTTCCAAATTTTTTGGGATAAATTTGACATGTAACGCTGTGTAAATTTAAGGTGTACAGCATGTTACTCTGATCCATTTATATATCGTAATAGGGTTGTCATTGTAATGACATTTATCACATTACGTACTTACAGTACAATATTGTTATCTACTGTTAAGTAGCTTCTTAACTACTCTTCCCTATCCCCCACCTCCACATCTATCTTTTTCATTATAACCAGAGTGAGCATTCTAAAAGGAAAATTTATCAGTCACTTCCTATTTTTTTTTTTTCGGTACGTGGGCCTCTCCCGTTGCGGAGCACAGGCTCCGGACGCGCAGGCTCAGTGGCCATGGCTCACGGGCCCAGCCGCTACGCGGCATGTAGGATCTTCCCGGACCAGGGCATGAACTCGCGTCCTCTGCATCGGCAGGCGGACTCTCAACCACTGCGCCACCAGGGAAGCCCAGTCACTTTCTATTTTAAAAGCTGACTTGGCTTTCAATGGCTTCCTATTGCTTTCAGGAAAAGTCCAAAAACTGTTTCATGGCTAGAAAGTGCTCAGTGATATGGACTTGCCTGTCCTATGCACGGCCGCCCTGCTTCTCGCTCTAGTTGGATCATGACTCTTGTTCATTTTCTCTCTTTTCCTTTTTCATCAGGGCCTGTGGCTCTATATATGTGAAAGAGAGTAACATTGTGGAGAGATGAAATTACATAGGACCCTGGCAGCATGAAAAAATGTCTTCAAAATGGGCTTTGTGTAATGGAAATAATATTCAGTCCTGGAAATCCCAAGTGTGTGCTAATAAGGAATGAGTTTATTTCAAAGGCTAAAGCTGACTTAGATGGTGATCCGAATGACTTCTTATCAACTTGAATGCCTTTTCCTGTGCAGTGTACAGTTACTCTCAGGGTGAACACTTCTGAACTCCCTGGGAGAGCTGAAGGCTTCTCTGGTTTCTGTGTAATTCAATTTAAGCAACGCTGTCATAGCATCTGCAGCTTGAAGCTGTTTCCCACCCAGATATCACAGTTCAGGGTAGACATAGAGGATGCAGGGAGAGGGAACATACAGCATATGTCCCCAGTCTTTCTCCTTGGGAGGTGGGGGAATGGAAAGAGGGAATTAAGAACATCTAATGTATTCCTGGTAAGGTGCTAGCTGCTTTCTGTATAGTACAGCATTTAATCCTTGCAACAATCTAGTGAGGTAGGTGTTATACCCATTTATGTAGAAGCCTGTCTTTTTTAGCTACCCAGATTCTGCTCTCTCTGACAACTAGTAGCTCCATTTGAGAGCAGGAGAACATTAACCATGCTCCCATCTTGGCCTCACACTCCTCTGGCCCATGGTGCCATCGTAACTGTGGACTTGCAGATGGTCAGGTCAGGGGTTCTCTCCTGGAGCTGACATCCAGGGCATCTCTCTACCTTCCTGGAAAGTTTCTTTTTCCAGCCTTTGGTTTTCATGCCTGCTGTGTGATGCTGGCCTCCATTCCCTTTGGTGAGGGACAAGGTAACCTACAGGGCCTGATCTCTACCTTTGCTTTTCTGTACCCTCTTCTCTAGTTTTCTTTCTTGTTTGACAGTGTCTAGAATTTGGGATCTGGTGCTGGACAGGTGCAAATTCTGATCCCCACTCTGTCTCTTCCTTGCTTTATGACCTCTCCAGCACCATTTACTGAAAAGATTTTCTTTCTCTATCCAATTACCTTGGCATCTTTGTCAAAAGCCAACCGGCCATGTATATGTGCATCTATCTCTGAACTTTCTATTCTGTTTTCGATCTATATGTCTATATTCCAATGCCATTCTGCCTTGATTACTGTAGTTTCCTAGTGAGTCTTGAAGTCAGGGAGTGTATGTCTTCCAACTTTGTTCTTCTTTTTCAGAGTTGTTTGACTATTCTAGGTCATTTTGCATTTCCATATAAATTTTAGAATCAGCTTGGCAAATTATTTTTTCAAATCTTGCTTTGGTTTTGATTGAGATTCTTTTGAATCTATAAACCAATATGGGGACATTTGCCATCTTAACAAGACTGAGAATTCTGATCCATGAACATGGGATATCTCTTCATTTATTTGGGTCTTATCTATTTTTTTTTTAAGTATTATATATAGGTTTTTGGTTTTGCTAACTAAACGCTTCCTATTTTATATGGAAGGGGAAGATTAAAAAACGATGCTCTTACCACTGCTGCCATCTTCCCCAAATCTGTTTTACTAACTTCTGGGGACAATGTTTAGTTCATTAATTTTCATTACAAGCATAGGCGTTTATGGCTATAAGTTTTCCTCTAAGCACTGCTTTAACTGTATTTGACAAATTTTGATGCATAGTATTTTTGTTATCATTCAGTTCAAAATATTGTTTGTTTTCTCTTGGGATTTTTTAAATCCACTGGTTATTTCAAAATGCATTCTTTAATTTCCAAACATATAAGTAGTTTTTAGGGTTTATTTTTGTTCTTACTGATTATAACTTAATTACATATAGTTAGAGAACATACTGTTATGATTTCAATACTTTTCAATTTGTTGAGACTTATTTCATGGTCCAGTGTGTTAATTTTGTCATTGTTTTGTGTGTACTTGAAAATGATTTTTATTCTGCAGATGTTGGGTGCAGTGTTCTATAATTGTCCATTAGTTAAATGTTGTTAAGATATTCTTTTTTTTCCCCGAATCTCCTTTCCACGGATTTATTTACATAAACTTATACTTTCAAGAATTTATATACTAATTTATATGGGGAAATGTTCTGCAGAGATTTTTGTTATCAATTCTTGTCAGAGTCCTTAGACTTTGGCCAAATTTATGAATTTTGTTTTACATATGTTAAAAAGGAGACAGGAGGATAGTGATTTCCTGAAAGTGACAAATCAAGATACTGGAAGCTTGAGTGGAAAAAATTCTCTATTTCCACTTGAAAAGAGGACATCTGAATATCAGTGTTATTGAAGCCAGCAGTGTTATCAATAAGAATGGTTCAGAGAAAGAAGTGATATGGTCCATGGGGTCTTGGGGTCCTAGGGTCCTGGGATGATACATAGACATGAGCAGTGTTTAATGGAAGGATAGTCTGGCTATTATTTTACAAGATTTGCTCCATGGAATAAATATTTATTTACCTATTTCTGATTTTTTAAAACATCTCTATTAGAGTATAATTCCTTTACAATAGTGTGTTAGTTTCTGCTTTATAACAAAGTGAACCAGCTATGCATATACATATATCCCCATATCTCCTCCCTCTTGTGCCTCCCTCCCACCCTCCCTATCCCGTCCCTCTAGGTGGTCACAAAGCACTGAACTGATCTCCCTGTGCTATATGGCTGCTTCCCACTAGCTATCTGTTTTACATTTGGTAGTGTATATATGTCCATGCCACTCTCTCACTTCGTCCCAGCTTACCCTTCCTCCTCCCCATGTCCTCAAGTCCATTCTCTACATCTGCATCTTTATTTCTGTCCTGCCCCTAGGTTCTTCAGAACCTTTTTTTTTTTAGATTCCATATATGTGTTAGCATACAGTATTTGTTTTTCTTTTTCTGACTTACTTCACTCTGTATAGTGAAGTCTGTATGACAGACTTTATGTCCATCCACCTCACTACAAATAATTCAATTTAGTTTCTTTTTATGGCTGAGTAATATTCCATTGTATAAATGTGCCACATCTTCTTTATCCATTCATCTGTCGATGGACACTTAGGTTGCTTCCATGTCCTGGCTATTGTAAATAGAGCTGCAATGAACATTGTGGTACATGACTCTTTTTGAATTAATGGTTTTCTCAGGGTATATGCCCAGTAGTGGGATTGCTGTGTCGTATGGTAGTTTTATTTTAAGTTTTTCAAGGAACCTGCATACTGTTCTCCATAGTGGCTGTATCAGTTTACATTCCCACCAACAGTGCAAGAGGATTCCCTTTCCTCCACACCATCTCCAGCATTTCTTGTTTGCAGATTTTTTGATGATGGCCATTCTGACCAGTGTGAGGTGATACCTCATTGTAGTTTTGATTTGCATTTCTCTAATGATTAATGATGTGGAGGATCCTTTCATGTGTTTGTTGGCAATCTGTATATCTTCTTTGGAGAAATGTCTATTTAGGTCTTCTGCCAACATACTCTTTATCCTTACTAATTTTTAAAATCTGCTTCTTTTAACAGCTTCCAATTATTAAATCTCTCATTTTGAGAATTTGTCTCTTTCTCTTGTAGATTTGTCCATATTTGTTTTGTATTTTTGAGGGCATATTGTTAAGTGTGTACAAATTTAGAATTATTTTATCTTCCTGATGAACTGAACCTTTTGTCTTCATGAGCTGGCTCTCTTATTATCTAGTAATGCTTTTTGTCTTATAGTTTTCACTGACTAATAACAATGTAGACACACTGCTTCTTTAGGTTATTGATTGTATGATATATCTTTTTCTATACTTTTACTTATAAACTTTCTTAGTTCACTTGGGCTGCTATAAGAAAATATCATAGACTGGCCGGCTTATAAACAGCAGAAATTTATTTCTCACAGTTCTGAAAGCTGGGAAGTCCAAGATCATGGCACCGACAGATTTGATGTTTGGTGAGGGCCTGCTTCCTCATAGATGGTTATCTTCTTATTGTATCCTCACATGGTAGAAGGGGCGAGCAATATCTGTGGGGCCTTTTTTTTTAACATCTTTGTTGGAGTATAATTCCTTGACAATGGTGTGTTAGTTTCTGCTTTATAACAAAGTGAATCAGCTATACATATACGTATGTGGGGCCTTTATAAAAAATTTATTTTTTTATACAGCAGGTTCTTATTAGTCATCCATTTTATACATATTAGTGTATATATATCAATCCCAGTTTCCCAATTCATCACAGCACCACCACCACCCCCGCCACTTTCCCCCCTTGGTGTCCATACGTTTGTTATCTGCATCTGTGTCTCAATTTCTGCCCTGCAAACTGGTTCATCTGTACCATTTCTCTAGGTTCCACATATATGTGTTAATATATGATATTTGTTTTCCTCTTTCTGACTTACTTCACCCTGTATGACAGTCTCTAGATTCATCCACGTCTCTACAAATGACCCAATTTTGTTCCTTTTTATGGCTGAGTAATATTCCACTGCATATGTGTACCACATATTCTTTATCCATTCATCTGTCGATGAGCATTTAGGTTGCTTCCATGACTTGGCTATTGTAAATAGTGCTGCAATGAACGTTGGGGTGCATGTGTCTTTTTGAATTACGGTTTTCTCTGGGTATATGCCCAGTAGTGGGATTGCTGGGTCATATGGTAATTCTATTTTTAGTTTTTTAAGGAACCTCCATATTGTTCTCCATAGTGGTGTATCAATTTACATTCCCACCAACCGTGCAAGAGGGTTACCTTTTCTCCACACCCTCTCCAGCGTTTGTTATTTGTAGATTTTCTGATGATGCCCATTCTAACTGGTGTGAGGTGATACCTCACTGTAGTTTTGATTTGCATTTCTCTAATAATTAGTGATGTTGAGCAGCTCTTCATGTGCTTCTTGGCCATCTGTATGTCTTCTTTGGAGAAATGTCTCCTTAGGTCTTCTGCCCATTTTTGGATTGGGTTTTTGTTTTTTTTTAATATTGAGCTGCCTGAGCTGTTTATATATTTTGGAGAATAATCCTTTGTCCATTGATTCATTTGCAAATATTTTCCCCATTCTGAGGGTTGTCTTGTTTGTAGTTTCCTTTGCTGTGCAAAAGTTTTTAAGTTTCAGTAGGTCTCATTGGTATATTTTTGTTTTTATTTCCGTTACTCTAGGAGGTGGATCAAAAAAGATCTTGCAGTGATTTATGTCAAAGAGTGTTCTTCCTGTTTTCCTCTAAGAGTTTTATTGTGTCCAGTTTTACATTTAGGTCTCTAATCCATTTGGAGGTTATTTTTGTGTGTGGTGTTAGGGAGTGTTCTAATTTCATTCTTTTACATGTAGCTGTCCAGTTTTTCCAGCCCCACTTATTGAAGAGACTGTCTTTTCTCCATTGTATATCCTTGCCTCCTTTCTCATAGATTAGTTGACCATAGGTGCGTGGGTTTATCTCTGGGCTTTCTATCCTGTTCCATTTATCTATATCTGTGCTTTTGTGCCAGTACCATATTGTCTTGATTACTGTAGCTTTGTAGTATAGTCTGAAGTCAGGGAGTGTGATTCCTCCATCTCCGTTTTTATCCCTCAAGACTGCTTTAGCTATTCGGGGTCTTTTGTGTCTCCATACAATTTTAAGATTTTTTGTTCTAGCTCTGTAAAAAAATGCCATTGGTAATTTGATAGGGATGGCATTGAATCTGTAGATTGCTCTGGGTAATATAGTCATTTTCACAATATTGATTCTTCCAATCTAAGAACATGGTATATCTCTCCACCTGTTTGTATCATCTTTAATTTCTTTCATCAGTGTCTTATAATTTTCTGCATACAGGTCTTTTGTCTCCCTAGGTAGGTTTATTCCTAGGTATTTTATTCTTTTTGTTGCAATGGTAAATGGGAGTGTTTCCTTAATTTCTCTTTCAGATTTTTCATCATAAGTGTATAGGAATGCAAGAGATTTGTGTGCATTAATTTTGTATCCTGCTACTTTACCAAATTCATTGATTAGCTCTAGTAGTTTTCTGGTGGGATATTTAGGATTCTCTATGTATGGTATCATGTCATCTGCAAACAGTGACAGTTTTACTTCTTCTTTTCCAATTTGTATTCCTTTTATTTCTTTTTCTTCTCTGACTGCCATGGCTAGGACTTCCAAAACTATGTTGAATAATAGTGGTGAGAGTGGACATCCTTGTCTTGTTCTTGATCTTAGAGGAAATGCTTTCAGTTTTTCAGCATTGAGAATGATGTTTGCTGTGGGTTTGTCATATATGGCCTTTATTATGTTGAGGTAGGTTCCCTCTATTCCCACTTTCTGGAGAGTTTTTATCATAAATTGGTGTTGAATTTTGTGAAAAGCTTTTTCTGCATCTATTGAGATGATCATATGGTTTGCATTCTTCAATTTGTTAATACGGTGTATCACATTGATTGATTGGCGTATACTGAAGAATCCTTGCATCTCTGGGATAAATCCTACTTGATCATGGTGTATGATCCTTTTAATGTGTTGTTGGATCCTGTTTGCTACTATTTTGTTGGGGATTTTTGCATCTATATTCATTAGTGATATGGGCCTGTAATTTTCTTTTTTTGTAGTGTTTTTGTCTGGTTTTGGTATCAGGGTGATGATGGCCTCATAGAATGAGTTTGGGAGTCTTCCTTCCTCTCCAATTTTTGGAAGAGTTTGGGAAGGATGGGTGTTAGCTCTTCTGTAAATGTTTGATAGAATTCACCTGTGAAGCCATCTGGTCCTGGGCTTTTTTTGTTGGAAGATTTTTAATCAGTTTCAATTTCATTACTTGTATTGGTTTTTTCATATTTTCTTTTTCTTCCTGGTTCGGCCTTGGAAGGTTAAACCTTTCTAAGAATTTGTCCATTTCTTCCAGGTTGTCCATTTTATTGACATTGAGTTGCTTGTAGTAGTCTCTTAGGATGCTTTGTATTTCTGTGGTGTCTGTTGTAACTTCTCCTTTATCATTTCTAATTTTATTGTTTTGAGTCCTCTCCCTCTTTCTCTGGATGAGTCTGGCTAATGGTTTATCAATTTTATTTATCTTCTCAAAGAACCAGCTTTCAGTTTTGTTGATCTTTGCTATTGTTTTCTTTGTTTCTATTTCATTTATTTCTGCTCTGATCTTTATGTTGTCTTTCCTTCTACTAACTTTGGGTTTTGTTTGTTCTTCTTTCTCTAGTTCCTTTAGGTGTAAGGTTAGTTTGTTTATTTGAGATTTTTCTTGTTTCTTGAGGTAGGGTTGTATAGCTATAAACTTCCCTCTTCAAACTGCTTTTGCTGCGTCCCATAGGTTTTGGACTGTCGTGTTTTCATTGTCAGTTGTTTGTAGGTATTTTTTGATTTCCTCTTTCATTTCTTCAGTGATCTCTTGATTATTTAGTAACGTATTGTTTAGCTTCCATGTATTTGTGTGTTTTACGTTTTTTTCCCCCTGTAATTTATTTCTAATTTCATAGCGTTGTGGTCTGAAAACATGCTTGATATGATTTCAATTTTCTTAAATTTACTGAGGCTTGGTTTGTGACCCAAGATGTGATCTATCTTGGAGAATGTTCTGTGCGCACTTGAGAAGAAAGTGTAATCTGCTGTTTTTGGATGGAATGTCCTATAAATATCAATATCAATCTGGTCTATTGTGTCATTTAAAGCTTGTGTTTCCTTATTTATTTTATGTTTGGATTATCTGTCCATTGGTGTAAGTGAGGTGTTAAAGTCCTCCACTGGTATTGTGTTACTGTCAGTTTCCTCTTTTATACCTGTTAGCAGTTGCCTTATGTATTGAGGTGCTCCTATGTTGGGAGCATATATGTTTATAATTGTTATATATTCTTGGATTGATCCCTTGATCATTATGTAGTGTCTTTCTTTGTGTCTTGTAACCTTCTTTATTTTAAAGTCTATTTTATCTGATATGAGTGTTGCTACTCCAGCTTTCTTTTGATTTCCATTTGCATGGAATATCTTTTTCCATCCCCTCACTTTCAGTCTGTATGCGTCCCTAGGTCTGAAGTGGGTCTCTTGTAGACAGCATATTTATCAGTCTTGTTTTTGTATCCAGTCAGCAAGCCTGTGTCTTTTGGTTGGAGCATTTAATCCATTCACGTTTAAGGTGATATTCAATATGTATGTTCCTGTTACCTTTTTCTTACTTGTTTTAGGTTTGTTTTTGTAGGTCCTTTGCTTCTCTTGTGTTTCCCACTTAGAGAAGTTCCTGTAGCATTAGTTGTAGAGCTGGTTTGGCAGTGCTGAATTCTCTTAGCTTTTGCTTTTCTGTAAAGCTTTTGATTTCTCCCTCGAATCTGAATGAGATCCTTGCTGGGTAGAGTAATCTTGGTTGTAGGTTCTTCCCTTTCATCACTTTAAATATGTTAAGCCACTCCCTTCTGGCTTGTAGAGTTTCTGCTGAGAAATCAGATGTTAACCTTATGAGAGTTCCCTTGTATGTTATTTGTCATTTTTCCCTTGCTGCATTCAATAATGTTTCTTTGTCTTTAATTTTTGCCAATTTGATTACTCTGTCTTGGTGTGTTTCTCCTTGGGTTTATCCTGTATGGGACTCTCTGCACTTCCTGGACTTAGGTGGCTATTTCCTTTCCCATGTTAGGGAAATATTCTACTATAACCTCTTCAAATATTTTCTCTGGTCCTTTCTCTCTGTCTTCTCCCTCTGGGACCCCTATAATGCGAATGTTGTTGTGTTTAATGCTGTCCCAGTGGTGTCTTAGGCTGTCTTGATTTCTTTTCATTCTTTTTTCTTTATTCTGTTCTGCAGCAATGTATTCTACCATTCTGTCTTCCAGGTCACTTATCCGTTCTTTTGCCTCAGTTTTTCTGCTATTGATTCTTTCTAGTGTAGTTTTCAATTCAGTTATTGTATTGTTCATCTCTGTTTGTTTGTTCTTTAATTCTTCTAGGTCTTTGTTAAACATTTCTTGTGTCCTCTCGATCTTTGCCTCCATTCTTTTTCCAAGGTCTTGGATCATCTTCTCTATCAGTATTCCGAATTCTTTTTCTGGAAGGTTGCCTATCTCCACTTCATTTAGCTGTTTTTCTGGGGTTTTATCTTGTTCCTTCATCTGGTACGTAGCCCTCTGCCTTTTCATCTTGTCTATCTTTCTGTGAATGTGGTTTTTGTTCCACAGGCTGCAGGATTATAGTTCTTTATGCTTCTGCTGTCTGCCCTCTGGTGGATGAGGCTATCTCTGGAGCCTTTTCTTTAAGGGCATTAATTTTTATAAAAGCAGAGTCCTCACGACCCAATCACTTCCCAAAGGCCCCACCTCCTAATACCATCATTTGTCAACATATGAATCTTAGGGGTACATAGATATTCAGACAATAGCTCCTTTCTATATACTCCTGTTTTTATATGTTTCTCTTTTTACTTTTTTTAAATTGAAGTATAGTTCATTTACAATTTTGTGTTAGTTTCAGGTATACGGCAAAATGATTCTGTTATACATACATATATATGTATTTTTTTCAGATTCTTTTCACTTATAGGTTACTACAAAATATTGAGTATAGTTCCCTTTGCTAGACAGTACATCCTTGTTGGTTATCTGTTTTATATATAGTAGTGTGTATATGTTAATTCTAAACTCCTGATTTATCCCTCCGCCTCTATGTGTCTCTTTTTAAACAGATATGTTTAAGTTTAAAAAAAATGCTTCTTATAATCTTTTAGTTGGAGTCTTTTAATTGGAGCATTTAGTCCTTATATATTCAATGTATTTAAATCTACCATTTTACTGTACGGTTTCTATTTGTCCCACATGAGGTTTCTCTTTTCTTTCTTTCTTTCTTTTTGTTTTTCTCTTGTCTTCCTCTTTTGGATTTATTTAATTATGCCATTTTCCCCCCTGTTCCTTTAATGGTTATCCTGTAGATTATAATGTGTAGTGTGCATTTCTCTGGCCCCTAGTGCTTGCTGCAGCAGAGTGCTCTGTGTTTTGCTTGCTGTGTGTGTGTCTTTTCTTCCTCATGTCAATATGATGGACACTGCTCCAGGCATTTCACCCCCTACAGCACTACCCATCCAAGGCTGTCTGTGTGGCAGATTTTGTTAAAAGATTTAGGCAGCGGCATAGCACAGGGATATCAGCTCGGTGCTTTGTGACCGCCTGGAGGGGTGGGATAGGGAGGGTGGGAGGGAGGAAGATGCAAGAGGGAAGAGATACGGGAACATATGTATATGTGTAACTGATTTACTTTGTTATAAAGCAGAAACTAACACACCATTGTAAAGCACTTATACCCCAATAAAGATGTTAAAAAAAAAAAGATTTAGGCAGTGGAGGAGAATTATATCTTGAGGAAGCAGAACAAACGGCTTAAAGGGAATTTTTTTTTTTTTTTTCTGTATGCGGGCCTCTCACTGTTGTGGCCCCTCCCGTTGTGGAGCACAGGCTCGGGATGCGCAGGCCCAGCGGCCATGGCTCACAGGCCCAGCCGCTCCGTGGCATGTGGGATCTTCCCGGACCGGGGCACGAACCCCTGTCTCCTGCAGTGGCAGGTGGACTCTCAACCACTACGCCCCCAGGGAAGCCCTTAAAGGGAAATTTTAGACACCTTTATTCTTGAAAGTCCCTTAATCATTTTAACCTCAGGAGAATTTTCTGTGGTTGCCTCAACTATTGTTTTTGTCTCATTACAAACACAGAAACCATGTCCAGAGAGTCTCATCTTCATTATCAAACATGCCCATTTGTGAGTATTCCTAAACAAATGATAAAAATTACAATTATTACTAAGTGCTTACTACGTGCAACTCAATCAATCAACCAATCCACAAATATATGTTGGGTTTGTAGTTTATGTTTGGTACTTTCTAGGCACTAGAAAAGTAGCTTTGCCTCAACACTGTGCTTCATGGATCCCACGCATTATCTTAATGCCTCACAACAACCACGTGGGATAAGTATGATTATGATCCCTTTTGTGCTGAGGAAGCTGAGGAAATGAGACTTAGGGAGGTTAAGTCATTTGGCCAACACAGTTCTCTTCCTAAAATATATTCTGCCATATGTTTTGAAGTAACATATTTTCTTTCCACTGTATCCTGGAATCAAATGAGATATTGTCTGTAAATTATCTAGTTTGTCAGTCAAATTGCTCAATTAATGTTAATTCCATGTCAACTGAAGCAACAACAGCAATAAAAGGAACCAAACACAAAGACAGGTAATTGCCTGATCCTAAGAGGTATTGGTTTCAACTAATTGTTTTTAGAACAAGGCAGGAAATAAACAAACAGGAATATCTTAGTAGGGGAGTAAAACTGCTTCACTGATGCATGAGCTCCACGGACCTTTGGGGGTGAAGATACGAAATAGAAGGGGACACAGCTCCTGGTCTGGAGGACTGTGCTGCCAGCCCAGCCCTCTAATGCAGTAGGGCACTTCCTGGGCATTTGACCCTGAGCTGAGCTCTACCTGCGTGCTCTCTTTTAATCCTTAGACCAAGCTCATGGAGCAGGTTGTTTTTCCTTGCAGATTAATAATTCAAGGCCCAAGGGTACCGATCAGTTTCCTCTCCCATAGGCGCTGTGCAGATGGTCTGATTGTTTTTTCTGAATGCTCGCTGACCCCTGTGCCTGCCATCAGGGTGGGGGCTGGAGCTGGGCTGGTTGGAGGAGCTTCCCTGGCTTCTGCCACATGAATGGGTGGCAGAGTGTCTTTTTGCTCTAAACCTACTGCCCCAGGAATGGGCACAACAAGGGGACAATCAGCCTTTTGTGGTTGCTTGGGCCTGGAACACACCAGTCATGTGAGTGCATCCCTGGGTTTTCCCGTGCAGGCAGAGCCATTTATTACCCATGTAGAATTGCTCCGTTGTCTTGGTAGCTTTGGATTTGGAGATGAATTTCCCTTTGGAAAACAGGCTGGGTCACGTGTCTGACACAAGTTCCTGCAGCCTCCTGGGATTCCTTCTCTCACAGCAGGGCTTCTCCTGTGCTGCTGTCATGCTGTGGGCTCCCTAGGGGCACAGACCAAGTCACTGTCATCCTGGCATGGGGCCTGGAAGTGGGTCGGTAAATGTTTCTTGGATGGACTGAGTGAGATTTGAGCCCCGATCCTGTGTCCTAAAGATGCTTTAAGTTCCCAGTCTGGTCTCACACGTGCTGAGGTTGAAACAGCCTTCTGGGCAGCCTTCCTTGCCCACTCTAGCCCCTCTGATCATAGAGTTGGCACTGTCTGGCCGGCCGTGTCTCTAAGCCCAGCCTTTGCAGAGTTTCTGCTGCCTCAGCTTGTGGGTGGTTGTTAAGGCCTCTCTGGCCCCCAACCCTGCCATGTGGCCCTTCCCAGTGTAACTCACTTGCTTTTGAAACTCCAGTTCTCCAAAGCCAGACTCGTCGTGGCCCTCTTCATATTTTCACTAGCCAACTCATAGACTGGCCACTCTTGGGCCACTGTCCACCTGGTCTTATCACCTGGGACTGGGCTGGTGGAGTCACATGGCCCACATCATGGTGGCCCAGGCAGCAGAGGGAGCGGACAAGCTCAATGATCTGCGTCTCTTACCCACTGACAGCCTCAGTATGCGGACTTGAGGCTGTTCACCCCACCATCCTCCCTCACCAGCCTGAGGTCTGTGGAAATGGGACCCACATCTTATTTACATCTGGATCTTCAGTGCTTGGTACCGGCCTGGCGTGTACCAACCGGTGGCTTGAGAACCACGGCAGCAGTGCTGGTCCCTGGGGCCACAGGTTCTCTTGCTGGCTTCCCAAAGACCCAGATTGCTCCCTGGCATTAGAGTCTGCTTTTGACTGGTCTACCTGACTGTAAGCAGTCAGAGGCCCAGCTCTGATCCACAGGGCCTGGGCCTGGGAAGTTTTTAGAAGTGGCAACTGTTGCTCAGGAAAATCTCATTGCTTGGACATTGCACCATTTCTCAACCTGCAGGGAGGATAAACAGTAGAGCCTCCCAGCCTGGGATCCCAGGAACACAGCATGTATGGTGGAAGTGGCTGACTTTCTCATAAACACTCTCCCTTTTGCCCTGAGAATGTTGCTCAGCAACTGTGAATTTTTCTGTCCACCACCTGCAGGGAGTGGAAAGGAGTGCCTGTCCTGAAACTGGATGGGCTGCTTCCATTCCTGCCCTCATCATCACCCCACCCCCAGACGTCATGTGGGAAGATTTGGGGGAGATCTTCCCAAGCACTTGCACCTGTTCCTGGGCAGCTCTATTGTGAAAGGACCCCTCCGATGTACACCTGGTTGGAACTGGCTGTCTCCTCCTCAGGCCCAGAGGAGGATCTGAAACTGGCGGTCCCCTGTGATGAGGGTTTATTGTAATTCCCTCCCAGGGGATTTGGATGGAGAGGGATGGCCTGGGGTAGTGGAAAGGGGCAGAACAACAGAGCTTGAGCCTGGGCCCTGGGTGACTGGAGCACATCCCTCTTGGAGTCTCAGTTTCTTCACTTAGGATTCTCCATCCTGAGGACACGGAGGTGTTTTAAGTCCTGTAAGGCTCTGTCCCAAGGTGGAGTAGGGATGGACCACCCCGTGCCCTCTGGCCTCCGAGGTCAGTGCATAAGGCTGGGGAAAGGTGTGGTGGGGTCTTCTTCCAGGGTGAATGGAAGGTCTTTTCTGAGTCCCTTCAGCCAAACCATGCAATCTCCTTAGCCAGGGCACTGTGAGAGTCCTGCTTGGAAGATGCAGACCCAGGGTGGGCCTGCTGTGGGCCTGGCCCCAGCTGGGATCACAGACTCCAGGAGCTCTGGGTGAAATCTGGAAGCAAAAGGGGATCCTAGTGACATAAATCAGACTACTGTGAAAAAGTATGTAGCATCAGCATGCATCTATTGAGCACCTCTTGCGTGCAGCCAGGGAGAAGGCAGCTCCAGAAACAGGCACATAGAAAAGCTGGGAACTGTATCAGGTCAATGGCGGGGTAGAAGGATTCAAAGTCAGGATGGAGGTGTGGGTGGAAGGGCAGGGGTTAAGTATATTGGTGTTCCTCAGAAGCTGATTGCCATGGGGGCATTTGGGAGGGGTGAAAATCTAGAATGTGCAAGGTCAGGAGGATGCTTGCTGTAACCCAAGGATCAGGTGAGGAAAGTTGGACAAGGCTGGCAACAGTTGTGAAGGGAAAGTGATGGCGCTAGGCAGGGAATCTGAGAATAGGACACCGGTCATGGTTGCTTGAGCAGAGAGGAGCAAGGGTGAGGACAGATGGAAAGAAAATTCCCACATGTTGTGTCTGGGTGTGGGGAGAGGAGTAGGGCTGCTGGGACCAGGCGACTGGCCCTCCGTGAGAGGGTGAGGCAGGAGTGCTAAGAGTGCTTACTTGAGCCAGAGGGCATCTGGGTTACATCAGCGCCATCACGGAGCCCGACTGAATGAACACAGAAGCCCCCAGAACGGGGAGGAAGTGTGGCAGAGTGGGACCACGTGGGCTTTGGTCCAGCCTCACCATGCCACTCTTTGCTGTGTGACCTCAGGAGCAATTGCTAGCCTTTCTGAGCCTGACTATAACAAATTCCTACCTTGAGTAGGAATTAGAGCTGCTGCAGTCTAGATTACCAAAAGCGGGCTGACAGAGAGGAGCCATGGACGAATGGATGAAGAGATAATGGTATATATACAATGGAATATTATTCAGCCTTAGAAAAGGAGATCCTGCCATTTGCAACATGAATGAACCAGGAAGACATTTTGCTACGTGAAATAAACCAGTCACAGAAGGAAAAATACTGCATGATCTCCCTTATACATAGAATATATTTTTCAACATCTTTATTGGAGTATAATTGCTCTACAATGGTGCATTAGCTTCTGCTTTATAACAAAGTGAATCAACCACACGTATACACATATCCCCATAACCCCTCCCTCTTGCGTCTCCCTCCCACAATCCCTATCCCACACCTCTGGGTGGTCACAAAGCACGGAGCTGATCTCCCTGTGCTATGCGGCTGCTTTCCACCAGCCATCCATTCTACATTTGGTAGTGTATGTATGTCCATGCCACTCTCTCACCTTGTCCAGGTCCCTCCGTACCCCTCCCTGTGTCCTCAAGTCCACTGTCTATGTCTGCATCTTTATTCCTGTCTTGCCCCTGGGTTCTTCAGAACATTTTTTTTTTTTTAGATTCCATATATATGTGTTAGCATACGGTATTTGTTTTCCTCTTTCTGACTTACTTCACTCTGTATGACAGACTCTAGGTCCATACACCTCACTACAAATAACTTAATTTCATTTCTTTTTATGGCTGAGTAATATTCCATTGTGTACATGTGCCACATCTTCTGTATCCATTCATCTGTTGATGGACACTTAGGCTGCTTCCATGTGCTAGCAATTGTAAACAGAGCTGCGATGAACATTTTGGTACATGACTCTTTTTGAATTATGGTTTTCTCAGGGTATATGCCCAGTAGTGGGATTGCTGGGTCGTATGGTAGTTCTGTTTTTAGTTTTTTAAGGAACCTCCATACTGTTTTCCATAGTGGCTGAACCAATTCACATTCCCACCAGCAGTGCAAGAGTGTTCCCTTTTCTCCACACCCTCTCCAGCGTTTATTGCTTCTAGATTTTCTGATGATGGCCATTCTGACTGGTGTGAGATGATATGTCATTGTAGTTTTGATTTGCATTTCTCTAATGAATAATGATGTTGAGCATCCTTTCATGTGTTCGTTGGCAATCTGTATATCTTCTTTGGAGAAATGTCTATTAGGTCTTCTGCCCATTTTTGGATTGGGTTGTTTGTTTTTTTGATATTGAGCTGCATGAGCTGCTTGTATATTTTGGAGATTAATCCTTTGTCAGTTGCTTCACTTGCAAATAGTTTCTTCCATTCTGAGGGTAGTCTTTTTGTCTTGTTTATGGCTTCCTCTGCTGTGCAAAATCTTTTAAGTTTCATTAGGTTCCATTTGTTTATTTTTGTTTTTATTTCCCTTTCTCTAAGAGGTGAGTCAAAAAGGATCTTGCTGTGATTTATGTCATAGAGTGTTCTGCTATGTTTTCCTCTAAGAGTTTTATAATGTCTGGCCTTATGTTTAGGTCATTAATCCATTTGGATTTTATTTTTGTGTATGGTATTAGGGAGTGTTCTAATTTCATTCTTTTACATGTAGCTGTCCAGTTGTCCCAGCACCACTTAATGAAGAGGCTCTCTTTGCTCCATTGTATATTCTTGCCTCCCTTATCAAAGATAAGGTGACCGTATGTGCATGGATTTATCTCTGGGCTTTTTATCCTGTTTCACTGATCTATATTTCTGTTTTTGTGCCAGTACCATACTCTCTTGATTACTGTAGCTTTGTAGTATAGTCTGAAGTTGGGAGCCTGATTCCTCCAGTTCCATTTTTTTTTCTCAAGATTGCTTTAGCTATTCGGGGTCTTTTGTGTTTCCATACAAATTGTGAATTTTTTTTCTAGTTCTGTGAAAAATGTCATTGGTAGTTTGATAGGGATTGCACTGAATCTGTAGGTTGATTTGGGTAGTATAATCATTTTCACAATGCTGATTATTCCAATCCAAGAACATGGTATATCTCTCCACTTGTTTGTATCATATTTAATTTTTTCATCAGTGTCTTATAGTTTTCTGCATACAAGACTTTTGTCTCCTTAGGTAGGTTTACTCCTAGGTATTTTATTCTTTTTGTTGCAATGGTAAATGAGAGTGTTTTTAAATTTCTCTTTCAGGTTTTTCATCATTAGTGCATAACAATGCAAGAGATTTATGTGCATTAATTTTGTATCCTGCTACTTTACCAAATTCATTGATTAGCTATAGAACTTTTCTGGTATCATCTTTAGGATTCTTTATGTATAGTATCATGTCATCTGCAAACAGTGACAGCTTTACTTTTCTTTTCATATTTGGATTTCTCTTATTTCTTTTTCTTCTCTGATTGCTGTGGCTAAAACTTCCAGAACTATGTTGAATAACAGTGGTGAGAGTGGGCAACCGTGACTTGTTCCTGATCTTAGTGGAAATGGTTTCAGTTTTTCACCATTGAGGACGATGTTGGCTGTGGGTTTGTCTTATATGGCCTTTATTATGTTGAGGTAAGTTCCCTCTATTCCTACTTTCTGGGGGATTTTTGTCATAAATGGGTATTGAATTTTGTCAAAAGCTTTTTCTGCATCTATTGGGATGATCATATGGTTTTTCTCCTTCAGTTTGTTAATATGGTGTATCACATGGATTGATTTGTGTATATTGAAGAATCCTTGCATTCCTGGGATAAACACCAGTTGATCATCGTGTATGATCCTTTTAATGTGCTGTTGGATTCTGTTTGCTAGTATTTTGTTGAGGAATTTTGCATCTATATTCATCAGTGATATTGGACTGTAGTTTTCTTTTTTGTGACATCTTTGTCTGGTTTTGGTATCAGGGTGATGGTGGCCTCGTAGAATGAGTTTTGGAGTATTCCTCCCTCTGCTATATTTTGAGAGAGTTTGAGAATGATAGGCATTTGCTCTTCTCTAAATGTTTGATAGAATTCGCCTGTGAAGCCATCTGGTGCTGGGCTTTTGTTTGTTGGAAGACTTTTAATCAGTTTCAATTTCTGTGATTGTGATTGTCTGATTTTATTTTCTATTTCTTCCTGGTTCAGTCTTGGAAGGTTGTGCATTTCTAAGAATTTGTCCACTTCTTCCAGGTTGTCCATTTTATTGGCATATAGTTGCTTGTAGTAATCTCTCATGATCCTTTGAATTTCTGCAGTGTCAGTTGTTACTTCTCCTTTTTCATTTCTAGTACTATTGATTTGAGTCTTCTCCCTTTTTTTTCTTGATGAGTCTGGCTAATGGTTTATGAATTTTATCTTCTCAAAGAACCAGCTTTTAGGTTTATCGATCTTTGCTATTGTTTCCTTCATTTCTTTTTCATTTATTTCTGATCTGATTTTTATGATTTCTTTCCTTCTGCTAACTTTGAGGTTTTTTTGTTCTTCTAATTGATTTAGGTGTGAGGTTAGGTTGTTTATTTGAGGTGTTTCTTATTTCTTGAGGTAGTATCGTATTGCTGTAAACTTCCATCTTAGAACTGCTTTTGCTGCGTCCCATGGGTTTTGGGTTGTCGTGTTTCATTGTCATTTTTTTCTAGTTATTTTTTGATTTCCTCTTTGGTTTCTTCAGTGATCTCTTGGTTGTTTAGTAGCGTATTGTTTAGCCTCTATGTGTTTGTATTTTTTACAGTTTTTTTTTCCGGTAATTGATATCTAGTCTTATAGTGTTGTGGTCGGAAAAGATACTTGATACGATTTCGATTTTCTTAAATTTACCAAGGCTTGATTTGTGACCCAAGATATGGTCTATCCTGGAGAATGTTCCATGAGCACTTGAGAAGAAAGTGTATTCTGTTGTTTTTGGATGGAATGTCCTATAAATATCAATTAAGTCCACCTTTTTAATGTGTCATTTAAAGCTTGTGTTTCCTTATTTATTTTCCTTTTGGATGCTCTGTCCAGTGGTGAAAGTGGGGTTTTAAGTCACCTACTATGATTGTGTTACTGTCAATTTCGCCTTTTATGGCTGTTAGCATTTTCCTTATGTATTGAGGTGCTCCTATGTTGGATGCATAAATATTTACAATTGTTATATCTTCTTCTTGGATTGACCCCTTGATCATTATGTAGTGTCCTTCTTTGTCTCTTTTAGTAGTCTTTATTTTAAAGTCTATTATGTCTGATATGAGAATTGTTACTCCAGCTTTCTTTTTATTTCCATTTGCATGGAATATCTTTTTCCATCTCCTCACTTTCAGTCTGTATGTGTCCCTAGGTCTGAAGTGGTCTCTTGTAGACCGCATATATATGGGTCTTGTTTTTGTATACATTCAGCAAGTCTATGTCTTTTGGTTGGAACAGTTGATCCATTTACATTTAAGATAGTTATCAACATGTATGTTCCTATTACCATTTTCTTAATTGTTTTGGGTTTGTTATTATAGGTTTTTCCCTCCTCTTGTGTTTCCTGCCTAGAGAAGTTCCTTTAGCTTTTGTTGTAAAGTTGGTTTGGTGGTGCTGAAATCTCTTAGCTTTTGCTTGTCTGTAAAGTTTTTAATTTCTCCGTCGAATCTGAATGAGATCCTTGCTGGGTAGAGTAATCTTGGTTGTAGGTTTTTCCCTTTCATCACTTTAAATATGTCCTCTCATACCCTTCTGGCTTATAGAGTTTCTGCTGAAAGATCAGTTGTTAACCTTGTGGGGATTCCCTCGTATGTTATTTTTTGCTTTTCCCTTGCTGCTTTTAATATTTTTTCTTTGTACTTAAATTTTGATAGTGTGATTAATATGTGTCTTGGCATATTTCTCCTTGGATTTATCCTGTATGGGGCTCTCTGTGCTTCCTGGACTTGACTATTTCCCTTCCCATGTTAGCGAAGTTTTCAACTATAATGTCTTCAAATATTTTCTCAGTCCCTTTCCTTTTCTCTTCTTCTTCTAGGACTACTATAATTTGAATGTTGGTGCATTTAATGTTGTCCCAGAAGTCTCTGAGACTGTCCTCAATTTTTTTCATTCTTTTTTCTTTTTTCTGCTCTGCAGTAGTTATTTCCACTATTTTATCTTCCAGGTCACTTACCCGTTCTTCTGCCTCAGTTATTCTGCTATTGATTCTTTCTAGTGAATTTTTTATTTCATTTATTGTGTTGTTCATCACTGTATGTTTGCTCTTTAGTTCTTCTAGGTCCTTGTTAAACGTTTCTTGTATTTTCTCCCTTGTATTTCCAAGATATTGGATCATCTTTACTCTCATTACTCTGAATTCTTTTTCAGGTGACTATCTTTTTCCTCTTCATTTGTTTGGTCTGGTGGGTAAAAAACTCCTTCATCTGCTGTGTATTTCTCTGTGTTCTTATTTTTTTAACTTACTGTGTTTGCGGTCTCCTTTTCACAGGCTGCAGTTTCATATTTCCCATGTTTTTGGTGTCTGCCCCCAATGGCTAAGGTTTTTTCAGTGGGTTGTGTTGGGTTCCTGGTGGAGGGGACTGGTACCTGTGTTCTGGTGGATGAGGCTGGATCTTATCTTTCTGGTGGGCAGGACCATGTCTGGTGGTGTGTTTTGGGGTATCTTTGACCTTATTATGATTTTAGGCAGCCTCTGTGCTAACGGGTGGGGTTGTGTTCCTTTCCTGCTACTTGTTTTGCATGGAGCGTCCAGCACTGGAGCTTGGTGGTCATTAAGTGCAGCTGGGTCTTAGCGTTGAGACGGAGATCTCTGGGAGAGCTCCCTCCGATTGATATTACGTGGCGCCAGGAGGTCTCTGTTGGACCAGTGCCCTGAATTCTGCTCTCCCACCTCAGAAGCTCAGTGCTGACAACCAGCCGGAGCACTAAGACCCTGTCAGCCACACAGCTGGAGAAGATGGGCCATGAGTTGGGTGTCAGCCACTGCCCTGTTGTAGCTCTGTCTCAGCTGTCTCCACAGGTCACACAGATATGTTGGGTTACTCCACCATTCCTCAGAACTTGCACATGCCAGTCTGGGATTTGTAGATGTTCTATGCTCTTCATTGAAATTCCTTGCATTCCTGGTGGTGAGAGACATGCTAATAGTGTTGGTTCTCTTCAGTTCAGAGACTGGGACAGTCTGAGCCTTCACGTGGCCAAGTCAGGAGCAGCGGGCCAACGGTCCCAAGTGATAACATGTCAGATTCCAAGAAGGCTTTCTGCAGTGCCCGAGCAGCAGTCCCTAGCAGCCGCTCCACTCAGCTGCAGCCCTCTGACCAGGGAACTCGGTGGGACCCTCAAATGAGGATTTCTGCCAGCCCTAGAGCCTGACTTGCCCACCCAGGCATGGAACTGAGGAGAGTGTCTCCCGGCCCCGTCTCACCAGAAGAGCGGACACCTGGAAGCTGCATGGCCAACGGCGCGGGAGCTGAGAGGTGGCTCATATGTAGAATTTTTAAAAGTCGACTTCATAGGAGCATAGAGTGAAACAGTGCTTATTAAGGGTGGGAACATAAAGGAAATGGGGAGGTGCAGGTCAAAGGGTATAAACCTGCAGTTCTGAAGGATGAATAAGTCTAGAGATCTAATGTACAGCATGATGACTATAGTTAATAATACTGTATTGAATACTGGAAATTTGCTGAGAGAATAGATTTCAGGCGCTCTCACAGACACACACAAAGAAGTAATGATGTGAGGAAATGATACGTTAATTAGCTTGACTCTAGTAATCATTTTACTATGTACATGTATGTCAAGTCATCATGTTATATATCCTACACATATATAGTTTTTATTTATAAAAGAAAAGAAGGGAGCCATTGCCAGACTGAGCCTAGACTGGGCAATCCCATTTCACAGGCTGGAGAACTGAGGCCCTGGAAAGGCCTCCCTTCCCTGCTGTGCAACTGGGGCCCACTCCATCTCTGCTGGTGGATCCTCACGTGGTGTTGTTGGCAGGGCCTGGCGGCCTTGTGGTGGCTGCTCCCACCCCCTATCAGCTGTTGACATACAAATACCCTGGTAAGGAAAATATTTTCATTCTTTTATTACAGCATTCTTGGGCTTAATCATATTTTTCTTTGTCTTTAAAAACAAGCTTCTGTGTGGTTTTCTATCTTCTTATTGCTCTTCTAAGGACATTCTAGAACTGAGCCTCATTGGAACTTAATGCCTTTCATCGTGTTACTGCCCCATGGCTATTTTAGAAGGGCTTAGGGTGGGCAGGTGCTGAGTCCTTCCCAGTGCCTATACCACACTCGACACTTTACATCCAGAGACCTCTTACCAACCTTGCTTCTACTCTGAGAGAAAAGTGTCACCTCATTTAGCAGAAGAAACTGATGTTCAGAGAGGTTTAGTATCCTGCCCAAGATCACACAGCCTTAAGTGGTAAAGCCAGAGCTTGAAATGGGCTTCAAGCCAATTTGTTTTTCAAGTCAGGGGTTATTCTGTGAATAAATCTGCTCTACTGGCACCCTGGCCAGATCTCTGGCACTGGCTGGCTGTGGTGGGCTAAAACAAGTCCCTGAAAGTCTCTGCATTCTCATCACATCCTTTGGGTGCGACAGCCCATTGTGAAAATGGGAGAATGAGGATGACAGTGATTGTTGACTGACTGTATGAGCTGTTTGTCAGTTCTTTGGGCAGCTGTTTATTGAGGGCTTACTATGTGCCTGCTGAAGCTATAGTCTCCCCTGCCAGATTATGAGCCCTACACCTCCCACCCACGGTGTCCCCACTGACTCGGCACACAGAGGGGCTTTACAAAGATGCCAGATGTTGGGTCTCAACCCCATATGCTGGAGCCAAGTTGTAAAGGAAGGAAGAATCCATAGAGGTGTTTGCTGGAGCCAAGGGATTGCGTGGGCGGGGAGGGGGAAGAGGAGGACCTCATCCCAAATGAAGCCTTGCTGTGTGCTGGTTGCATATGGGCCTGTTTGATCCTCTCCACAGTCCTCTGAGGCCCTGGTACCGCTCCCATTTTATAGAAGAGAAAACAGAGCTGAGGTGTCTGAAGGCCAGAGAGCTAGCAGGTACGGAGTGTGGAGTTTAAATAAATGCAGGTCTGCACACCACTAGAACCTGGTTTTCTCCACCCCTCTTGCGGCCCCCGACTTGTTCTCTGTCAGTACCTGAGAAACAGGGGGTGGCTTCTCCAGAGGGACTCAGGGAGCTCAGCTTCTGGTCCATGACCACATCCATGAGGGGTGCGAGGAGATCAAATACAGGCTCACCAGGGTGAGGGAGAAGCACACCTGGGGGTGCTCAAGCTCCCCAGGTCCCTGAATACCCACTTCAGCCCAGTTTTGCTCAGTTAATTCTATCCAGTTCTATCCAGTAGGGGGCTTGGGGTATCATCAGCCACAGAGACATACGATTTTCAGAGTTGTGTGGAAGAATCCAGGCCTGGAAACCCAGCTCCAGAGCAGCCCTCCCTCACTCTGTGGCCCGGAGCAAAGCCCTCCCCTCTCTGGCCTCGATTTCCCCAGCAGTAAAATGTGAGGTCACATGGCCCAGTCCCTGCGTTGACTTCACTGAGCTCCATCTTCTTCCCTGAGCATCCCTCCTGCTGCCCCTGCTTCCAGACAGCCCCCATCTGGGAACCCAGGCCTGGCCTTTCTCCCCACTCCCTGTGCGCCACTCCTGTCTGGAGACAGGGGTGGAGTGGTAGAGAGTTACCCTGTGCAGCTGTTGCCCTGCCCACTGGAGCCCCCTACGCCTGGCTGGTGAGGATGCAGGGGAGAGGCAGGTGTTCCGGGGAGGCGTGGAGGGGCAGGGGCTCTTATTTGCTGCACGTACTTCCCCTAGGCTACCTTCCCTCTCTGACCAGGGGCGCCCCCATGCCCTGCCCTCTACTTTGGGGTCTCCCCCCACCCCCAGTCCTTTGGTTTTGACATGGCTGACGATCAGCGCTGGCCCCCGTCCCAAGCTGGGGAGAACCGTTGGTGGAAAGTGTGTGAACTCTCTACTATCTTCAGCCCTGCCTCTTTATTCTCAAGGTCCTTGGGTTGTGAAGCAAGGCCTGGGGCCTTGACGGGAAAGATTAGCGTGGGAGATTAGGGCTCCCTCCTGCTCTCTGTGGTGAAAGCCAAGCGTGCTTTCCTTTGGCCAGCGTCAGAGCTGTACTGCAGCCTGTAATTACTGACACAAAAATGCCCACACGGACAGGGTCTGGACGGGGCCTGCCATAGAAGCAGTCCTGGGCTGACAAAGAGTTGGGAGTCAACAGGCCTGCATGTGAATCCAGGTTTCTGTCTCTCAATACACTGTGTGTCCTTTGGCAGGTTACTTGGCCCCTCTGGCCCCAGCTGTATCTTCTTTAAAATGGGATAACACTGCTTACCTCTTGGTGTTGCTATGAGGGTTAATTGAACTGACATGTATAAAACATATAATACAGGGTCTATTATGTAAAGGCAAAGTGGATCTTCTGTGCATGGTCTCCGTTTGTGCATCCACGCCCAGCCTCTGGCACTCACCCATTCATTCCACAGGCACCTAAGCTCTCACCTTCACCTAGAGCCTCAGTCAGGCCTTTCTCTGTCTCCCCAGATCCACAGTCTTCTTTCTTCCTCCTGCTAGGGTCCGCCTCCAAGACCTTCTCTGAACAACTGTCATCCTGGAAACGAACTGGCCAATCAAATTCCCACCAGTATGTGAATAACTGATAATACCCTAGAGTTTAACTCTCCCATGGGTATTTGTATTTTAAAAGAATTTTTTTTTAAACCCCACTTTTCCCAACTTTGGGTCTGACACACAGTAGATGCTCAGTAAAAGTTGGTTGACTGAATAAGTGAAAGGACCTGAATGATGTTCTAATGATGGAATTTCAGCCGTGTGTTCATGCGTCAAGCCTCTCTACAAACATTTATTTTGTGTGCTAGACATTGGGGATGTAATGGTGGATAAAACAGCCATAGTCTTACCCCCATGGAACTTTCAGTGTAGTGGGGATAATCAGATAATAAGCAGACACATTTCTATTTACGAATTGTGATAAATTCCTTGACAGAAATAATATTTTAGAGTCTATGATATGGTATAACAGGGGATCCTAATTAAACTGAGGGGATCCTATTCCCGCTTAGGGGTGGAATTTGGCAAGACCTTTCAGAGGAGCTAAACTTTAAGATGAGAAGGAGTCAGGGCCAGAAAGGGAAGATGTCTGAGCATGTGGGCCTTCCTGGCTCTGTGACTGTCCATCACAGGCCAAGGCCGGTGGCCTGTGCTGGGTCCAGCCCGCGTGGTGCCTCTGTCTGCAAGGAACCTTCCTGGTTTACACCTTGGTCCAAGTCGGCAGGGCTCCGGGGGTTAATGCCCAAACTGCTGGTGCCGCTGGTAACTGTCACCCAGAGACGGTACAGAAGAACTCCTCACGTCTCCAGGCTGCACATCCTGCCCTGGCCTGCCCATGACCTGGCCCAGCAGATGGCCTTGATGCTTCAGAGGAAGAACGAGTCGTCCTCCACCCACCCAGGGATTTTTTTAAGCACTTGTCTGGTCTGACATTGGACGCCTGGCTTTGATTGCTGTCCCAGATAGCCAGATTCCATTTGGAGATCAAACCTCTTCATTCAAGCCAAATGCAATATTTTAGACAACAGACCCTCACTTGAAAATCCATGCTTTCTTCACAGCCATCTTCGTGTTTAACAGGGATCGTGGGCAGAGTCATGTCTCCCAGCCCTCAGGGTCAAGCTGGCTGTCACCTTTGCACACACTCATCTTTTTTCTGCTCACGCGTCACAGCCTGTGGCCCTGTTACCTCCTCTAGGAGACCTTCCGGGATCGTCCCTCTACTGGTTTCTGCTGCCTGTGGGTGCTCCTTATGACAGCAGCACCCCTTAAGCCTTTGTTAGTCCTAATGCCTGTGGGGATGAGAGCGTGGTAGCTGGAGTCAGGTCTGAGTTCCAGTCCTGTCTTGACCACTCACTAGCCTCGGACGTGGTGAAACAGGGTGGCCATATCATTTATCATCTCAACCGGGAGACTTCTGAGAGCGAATTAAGTGGGGATGACAGGTGTCAACCAGACAGTCACGGGAAGTAGGAAATCTGTTCACCCTTGATTATACGCACGAAGGGGCAGCAGCTCTCCAGGATAGGCAGTGCTGGGGGAGGAGCTGACCTGGTCTTGTCTAGCTCATGGCACTTCTCAACTCCCTGTCGAGCTGAGTGAGACTGGGCGCCAGCCCTCTTCTGCTTCACTCCATGCCGTGGGATCTGGGGCAGGCGGAGTTGCTGGCCTGAGCAGGCTCCACTTGGGAAGGTAGCATGTGAGGCAGTATCCAGGGGGACTCCCCAAGTGCCTCTTTCTACTGAAAGGGGAGGAGGTCGGAGAAAGTGAGCAGAAGAACACGAGCTGAGTTAACAGACGTGCCAGTGGAGGCTGGTTAAGGGAGACTAACGCTGCCGAGAAAGCCTGGAGGCCTGGCAGAGCCGAGAAGCTGGATGGCTGACGGCCCCGCAGTTGGCCCTTCAGACAAGAAAAGCCTGTGATCTTTTCTACTTCCAGAGGTCAGCTGAAAGCCAGGCTGGGGGTCCAAAGCTCCCTGCCCCCGTCCTCTAATGCAGTGAGGCTCCTTGAGTTTCCTGTCCTATGGAGTGATAGTCCCAAGGCCGAGGGCAGGCAGGGGCTGGGCCCCAGTCTGGATTTCAACCTGCGCAGCATCTGGGGGCTGTGCCCAAGGCCCAGAGCTCACTCTGACCCCCGCACCCAAGGCAGGGCAGACAGAGCCTGATCTTGGGGAGTTATCAATGGTAGAAGCTGCCACTTGAGATTGGGGGGGGGGCCAGATATGGGGGAGGGGGCAACAGGACCAATGCACTCTCCCAAGCGTTCGGACGCTGGGCAGACCTTCAGCCTGGGGAGGCTCGGCACTCCCCCGGGCAGCCCTGCCTGCTTTCCCTTGGTCAGGTGGCATTTTAGATCTGAAGAGCCACCTCAGAGGACTTTCAGAGAGGAGGACACGCCAGGGAATAAACTTGGGAGGATGCAACTTTACTTATTCCTGCTGCTCCACAAGGCAAGTCCTTTGTCCTGTTTTGGCCATTTCTGAACACACTGTGTTTGTTCCCACCTCTACGTCTTAGTGCTGGTTGTACCACCTGCCTTAAATGCCTGCCCCTTTTCTGCACGTCCTTCAAGGCCCAACTCCAGGCCTGTCTCTCTGGAAAGCCTTTATGCCTTTTCCATTCCAGCAACACCTTTTCACTCAGAGTTCCTCCTGTAATGTGTGCCCAAGGGACACACCATCCACGCCCATGGCCCGTGCAGCCCCTCACCATTCCACATGAAGCTCAGCCTCTTCCTCTCGGCGGGAATGCAGCACCAAGGTCACTTCCTCCCCAGCTCACCGTGGTGAGCAGGGACCAGACCCGGCACTGGGTGCGGGCGTGCAGGAAGCCTCAGCAGCAGAGGGGCCACAGGCAGGGCTGAGAGCTGGGGTTGTCTTCAAATGGGGGCGAGGTGCCCCACGCAGCCTCAGGTCTCAAAGCGTGGAGGAGCCAGTTGTTTTTTATTCTCCTTGGCGTTTGTCACTCAACCTAGCTGGCTTCTGAGGATAGATAACAAACACAATCCCATCCCTACCCAGTGCACTGAGGAATGAACACACCCTTCCCCAGTTCTCCGAAGGGGTGATGTGTCCTCCTGGTCCTGTGCTTACATTGCCCCCGTTGTGGTGACGGTGACATCAAACTGGCCAGCTGCTCTGGCCTCGAGATGGCGGTCAGATCACAGGGACGTAGAGCAGCCTTGGAAAGTGATGCTCTGGTTTTTAGATTTTAGGGTTTTCTAGCACAACTCAAGGAAATTAGATTATCCCATAGAGGACAAATATATGCATATTCTCATGATTGCCCTATTTTTTTTCTGGCATTTATCGCTGCCTTTTATTCATTGCCTTGATTTCTTTCCAAAAAAACAACTAGATTTATTCCAAAATTCTAAGTAGGGCCCAAAGTGTCAAAGGATTGGGGTCTGCCATGTGCCAAGCCATAGCCTGAGTCTTTGGTCATTCAACTGGACATTCTTACAATGTCCATCGGGGTGCAGCCAGAGTGCAAAGGAGCTCCTGATGTGAGCTCAGAGTCAGAAATGTGCTCACTGGAGGAGTACTCAGTGGAGGAGCTGTTCTCAGCACGGCTGCCAGAAGCGCTTTCTAGCTTGAGGACTTCTAGGCCACCTGGAGCCCAGACCATCTGTGCCTTGGTCTCTAACACCCCCTCCTCTCATGAGGAGGTATAATGGTCCCCTTTACAACTTGCTTCAAGTGTCTAAATACACCAGGCAAGCTAGGAATCTTGGCCTGATCCACCTGGAGCACAGCCTTGTCTCTAGGCCTCTCTGTATAGTAAGAGATGGTGGTGAAGGACGTACCCATTTAAACAGCCAGCCGTAGTGGTGATTTCGTTCTGCCCATCTCTGCAGCTGGTCCTTCTGGGAATGCCCCCAGAGTATCTTTACTTTGAACACTCATACGCCCCAGACTAATTAGAGGAGCATTGTTGAGTGCTTTGGAAAAGAGGGAGAAAAGCACATTCCAGAGGACACATGCTACTCTTGATGTCAAAGTCTCTCTGGTGGAAGGTTACCTTGGTTAGACTTCTGTTGCAGAGTTGAAGACATTTCACTCTGCAGTGTTGTTAAAAAGCTTCAAAAAATCCTCCTGTGGTATGTTTCTAATTTAAGACTAAAAAAATATTTCTATTGTGCCATATATAGAGTAACCTAAAACCCAATAAAAGCTCCGAATTAGGGGCGCACAGAATGGTTTGAATTAAGCTCAGGTAGGGGCAAGGACACCGTATCTGTCGGCTGAGGCTGCTGACTCTTGGGCCAAAAGGCAAGTTCAACCCGGGAGACTGGACCTGCCAAGTCTGGAGAGGAACCATCTCTTGTGCCAGATTCCTACACTCTTGGCCACTGACCCGTAGGGCTCTGATTCTATTATCATCTACCTCCAGTCCGGGAAGGGCCTGGCTATTGCCCTTGGCAAGATGACTTCATGCCATCTTGGTTGTTTTGCAGGTTTCTCATTGGAGCTTAGTTTATTTGATTTGTTGGCTATTATTATGTTTCTTCTTTTCTGGAGGTAGGCTTTGCTTAGCACCTTCCTTTGAGAAGCTGCCTGTGTCTTCGTCCTCTACCCACATAGAGATTGTGCTTTTTTCTGAGCAGAGGCCACATTTCCTTGTCTCAGTGTCCAGTGTTCCATTCAGAGTCTGGAAAGCAGCACACGCTCAGGAAATGCACAGTGAATTAATAAATTTGGGTGAACCAGTGAGTGAGAAGCTTGATTTTTGGTTATTATAAACAATGCTGCGTGAAACATCTTTACATCTGTATATTTTATATATATGTTTTATATATATGTATATATATACACACACACATACACATACATACATACATATATATCATATTCCTCCTGCCCCCATCCCTTCTCACATCACATACTCCGGTTGCTTTCTTTGTGCCATGTGACCGAACCCTAAACACCCTCCCTATCCCAAGCCCCTGGGACCAGCTCATAGCTGATTGGGTAAGGAAGGTCACCTGACTCCAGAGGGCCCAAATCATAGACTAGATTAAACTAATCAGACAGTCTCTTGAGGTTTGAACTAAGAAGCAGAGAAAGGTGTGGAGGAGCTTAAACTGGTAGGACAGTGGACTCAAGAGCCCAGGCTAGATTCTGGGGGGCCATGATGGGGCCATGTACAAGCAGGTGAGTGAGCAGAAAAAGACAGACAGACAGATGCTCACGGCCCCAGGGATGTGGCAGCTATAACTTTAGTTCCTGTGAGGGCTGCCTACACTTTCTACTTTCAGATGCCATGAGATATCCCTGAATCCTTCCAAAAAACAAAACAAAAATCCTTCCTCTCTGTGCCGTTTCCTACAATACGTACTTCCTCCTCCCACTGTGCAGTTTCCCAGTGGGCTGGGTGATGCTGGGGGTTCTGATATTCTCTTGGAACCAGAGGTGGTCCAGTGTGGGCTGGGGGAGGGGGAGATTGGGGGTCATTCTGCCCTCACTCCTGCCCCACCCAACTTCATAGATCAGTGAAGGCACCGTGGTCCACTTCTCTCTGCTTACCTCTGGGGCCAGGGAAGATCTCCAATCCATGTGTCCCACCCCATAGGCCAGAGTTTGTCAGTGATTGTTCTCCTCTGCTTCCGGGCACCTCACTACTGTGACCATGGCCTCCAACTCAGACCACTGCCCATGACCGCGCCCACAGAACTGGCGATATTTGAAGTGGCACAGGGCCACACCCACCTGGGTCCCAGGCCGGGTTCCTCTACCTTGGTGGCCTCAGGCGAGGTGAGTCCCCTAATCTTAGGTAGGCATCTCGGAACTTGATTCACAGCCCCTTGTGCCATTTAAAAGAGACAGTGGGTAGGCAAAGTGTCCAGCACCTTACAGGCCTTGCCACCCACTCTTGCCTTCTCTCCACCCTGAGGGATGCTCGTGTGACTCTTCTTCAGTGGAGCCTTGTGCCCTTCCTCAGCCTGGCCAGTGCTGTTCTGGTGACCTCTCACCTGGACCCCTGGTTTGGTCTTGGCCTTCCCGTGGCTGCAGTCTGGGCCCAAGGAAGGTGGGAATGCGGGGAGACCAGTGCATGGGAGCTATAGAGGCAGGAGGCTGGGTGGGTCAGGGAGGAGGCCCCGAGGGAACCACCCCTGCTGTCTGGGCTGCACATCACTGAGGAGATGCTCAGAAGGGGCCCTTACATTTTAGCAAAGTGCAAGGAACAGGAGAGTGGGGGATTCGAATGAAGCTTGATGGCTAGGGGAGAGGCTCGGCTGACACAGCAGCTGCAGGTCTGGAGGCCGGGGAGACAGAGGTAGCCATTTGAGAGCGGGGTCTCTGAGTGACGTGGTGGGTCCATGATGCCATCAGACCCGACCTCCAAACCCTCCTCAGCCCAGTGCACTGCGGGCAGGGAGACCCGGAGAAGGGAAAGGCCGTGCCCCGGGTCGTGCAGCTCTTGCAGACACCATGTGGGGCTTCCTCCCTCCCACAGGCATGAAGGGTGGCCAGGCCTTCATGCCTTCTGCAGCAGGCTGAGTGTCTGGGTGCTCCCTCTGGGCCCTGGTGCCATCCTCCCCTGGCTGGGGCCGCAGGCGTGCCCTTCCACTTCTCTTGCTCAGCCTCAGCAGCGTCCTGCTTCCAGGGCCTCCTTCTCCCTTGGCTTCCTTACGAAAGCCCTCCATTCCAGGTGCCTCCCAGCCCCTGGGAGAGCCCCTCCTTGTTGAGAGGGGATTAGTAACCCTCCTGCCCAACTCAGAGTCTCCTGACATGATCAATGACAATATTTCTGTTGGGTTACACTGGCTGGAACATCCAAACCAGAGATTGTTAAGCTACAACCACTCTTCCTACAGATTCTAAAAAGAAAGAGTGGTCCTCCTGGCCAGGAGTCTGTGCCAGATTTAATTATTTAAAATGTGGTGTCCTACTCCTCGTGGAAGAGGGGCAGGGCAGAATCCCCAGTGGGGTGGGGGGCGCGGAGAGAGACAATCCAGGTGTTCCTAGCCCCTATAGGAGTGAGTCCTACCCTGGCCTCTAGCAGATGGTCTTGCCGACCACCCAGGGCCATGACCTTGCTGGGTGCTGCTGGGCAGTGTGGCGACAGCAGCCCGGTCAGGAAGGCATGATTATTCTTCCATTACACAGAGGAGTCAACTGAGGTTCAGATGCAGGAGACTGCAAAACTGGGGAGTCACTGAGCCAGAATCTGGCTAAGAGCCTTGCCCACATTTGTTGGAAATGTGTGTCTGGGTTGGAGACAGTGTGCTGGGGTCGAAGGGCCTGCAGCAGGGCCCAGGGGGCAGGACTAGACAGGGCTGCGGGCATTTGGGTGTGCAGGGCCAAGGGTCAGTTAGCACCGTGTGGAGGTGGTGAGGGGTGATGAGAAATCTTGAGGTAGACAGGTTCTCATGTTACCTCTTCTTTTGTATCCTTCCCCATGAGACACAGCCGTGACCTTCAGGGCTCTGACCTCAAGACCATCTCTCTGGGGATCAGCTGGGAAACCTCTGAGGGCAGGACGGCCCTAGCTCCCACTAGATGGCACTGTTGCAGGTCGTTTCCACCCAGGAGCCCTTCTCAGGGCGCCCGTGTGAGAGTGTGCACGCAGGGAGTGTGTGTGTGTGTGTGTGTATGTGTGTGTATGTGTGTGTGTGTGTGTGTGTTGGGCATCCCTGGCTTGGGTCTTCCAATATCCCCAAGCCTCTGCTTTTTCCCTCTGCTTCTCTGGAATACTCCTTAGGATAGAAGTTAGTGCTTCTGAGACGTTTTCCAGGACTCCTGTGGTCCCTGGAAGGCAGGCACCTGACCCCGGGGAGTTCCAGGGTGCCGAGGACAGGTCCAGCTCTCCTCATGGCCCACCCATCTGTGGGAGGCTGGCGAGTTCTCCTGAAATCCAAGCCCAGAGACAGTGCAGAGTCCCAACAGTCCCCACGCTCTGGGTGGGCAGTGTTGGGGGTTTGGACTGGGACAAACTTTCAGGGCCTTGAATGTTTCTAATGCAAATAAATTTCATCTCGTGTATTAACTTGGAGTGGTTGGTACTAGTTACTGGAGTGTTACGTTGAGGCTTCTGAGGCTGGGTCTGGCTCAGGAGGAAAGAAGGCTGTTGTCAATCAACGATGTCTGCCAGAGGCTTGGGGCAAGAGTAGCACTTATGACATTTTTTCTGGATGTAAGCGGACACTTATCTATGAGGATGCACCTGTATGTCAGTGAATCCTAGATATTTAGGACTTTAGAAATTATCCAACTCACTCATTTATTTCATAGGTGGAGAGACTGAGGCATACATAGACAAAATGGGTTGCCCACAGACACATGGCTAGTGCAGGGAGAAGACTGCAAGGCGGGTCTCTGGTCACAAGTGCCAGTGTCTTGCTGGATACACCCTGCCTTTCCGGTTGATCCAGTTCTGTGTTCAGACAAGGTCCGCAACAGCACATCAACCTCTTTTGTCTGGTGTTTCAGGGTCTTTAGACATTGCTGCCAAGAGAAAGCTCCAAGTTAAAGCTCCTTTTCGTGTCTTTGTTGTATTCCAGGTAGATTCTGTCTAGGGCAGATTGTAAGGCTGAATTTTGGGAAAAAAACCTTAAGAGAGAAGGAAGGAAAGAAACTGGGTTCTGTGTATTTGACAGAGAACACAGGGCATCAGGTCAGACATGGCTTTGGCCACAGGTGGTGACTGCTGTGAAACCCAAAGAGGCAGGTTGGAAGAGAACAAGAGTGTCTCAGGTGAGATGCGAGGAAGGATTTCCTGATGGAGGGAGGTCCTGCCAGTCACCGCCTCACCAGCTCTGCTCGACAGAACCAGCAGGAACCAGCAGAGCCCTGCAGAGTAGAGCAGGCACTCAGGAGCTGGGGCCACAAGCTGCGGATTCTAGGCCCAGCTCCATCACCAAATTAAGTGTACCGCGTGCTGCCCCTTTGCTTCACTTTTCCCACCTGGCGTATGGGGTTAGCTACCCAGTACTCCACGATGCAGTGAGAATCAAGAGAGAGAATTGTTGGCAGTCTGTGTGGGTATAAGGAGTTGACGTAAAAGCAAGGGTGGCGTCTTCTCCTGAGGCCTCCATGAAGAGAACCACAATTACTGCTTCATAATTTGTGTGTGTATAAATGGAACATGTGTTCATACTCTAAGTGAGAGTAATATTAAATTACAGTTGATCCTTGAACAACATGGGCTTGAACTGCATGGGTCCACTTATATGCAGACTGCTTTCAATACTAAATACTACAGTACTGCACTGACTCTTGGTTGGTTGAATCTGTGGATGCAGAACCGCAGATACAGAGGAACCACAGATTGGGAGGGTTGACTATAAATTATACCCACATTTAAAAAAAAATTGAAGTAGAGTTGATTTACAGTGTTTCAGGCTTATAGCAAAGTGATTCAGTTATATGTGTCTATTCTTTTTCAGATCCTTTTCCATTATAGACTATTACAAGATATTGAATATATTTCTCTGTGTTATACAGTAGGTCCTTGTTGTTTATATATTTTCTATATAGTAGTGTGTATCTCTTAATCCTCAATTCCCGATTTATCCCTCCCTCCACTTTCCCCTTTGGTAACCATAAGTTTGTTTTCTATGTCTGTGAGTCTATTTCTGTTGTATAAATAAGTTCATTTGTATCATTGGTTTTTAGATTCCACATATAAGTGATATCATATGATTTTGTCTTTGTCTGACTTATGTCATTTAGCATGATAATCTCTGGGTCCATCCATGTTGCTGCAAATGGCATTATCTCGTTCTTTTTTTATGACTAATCGTTCCATTGTGTGCGTGTGTGTGTGTGTGTGTGTGTGTATAAAATACATCTTCTTTATCCATTCATTTGTTGATGGACACTTAGGTTGTTTCCATGTCTTGGCAGTTGTAAATAGTGCTGCTGTGAACATTGGGATGCATGTATCTTTTTGAATTAGAGTTTTCATCTTTTCCACATATATGCCCAGGAGTGGGATTGCTGGATCATATGGTACCTCTATTTTTAGTTTTTTAAGGAACCTCCATACTGTTTTCCATAGTGGCTGCACCAATGTACATTCTCACCAACAGTGTAGAAGGGTTCCCTTTTCTCCACACCTTCTCCAGCACTTACTCTTTGTAGACTTTTTGATGATGGTTATTCTGACCGGTGTAAGGTGATTCTTCATTGTAGTTTTGATTTGCATTTCTCTAATAATTAGTGATGTTCAGCATCTTTTCATGTGCCTGTTGGCCATCTGTATGTCTTCTTTGGAGAAATGTCTATTTAGATCTCTGCCCACTATTTTTTTTTTTTTTTTGCGGTACGCGGGCCTCTCACTGTTGTGGCCTCTCCCGTTGCGGAGCACAGGCTCCGGACGCACAGGCTCAGCGGCCATGGCTCACAGGCCCAACCGCTCCGCGGCATGTGGGATCTTCCCGGACTGGGGCATGAACCCGTGTCCCCTTTATCGGCAGGCAGACTCTCAACCACTGCACCATCAGGGAAGCCCTCTGCCCACTTTTTTGATTGAGTTGTGGTTATTGTTGTTTTTTTATGTGGAGCTGTATAAGCTGTTTATACACTTGGAAAATTAATCTCTTGTTGGTCATGTCGTTTGCAAATAATTTCTCCCATTACGTGGGTTGTCTTTTTGTTTTTTTTTTTATCATACCTGCATTTTTGACTGCATGGAGGGTCGGTGCCTCTCACCCCCATGTTGTTCAAGGGTCAAGTGTATTGGGAATGTCCTATTGGGAGTAATCAGGCTCTGTGCCAGGCACTCTATCTTTTTGAATTCTTCCTATAATCCTATGAGATGCGTATTATAATTATTCAGATTTTCCAGAAGAAGAAGCTGAGGCCAGAGAGGTCAAATCACATGTCTAAGAATATACACTCAGCAAGTGGCAGGGAGCTTAATCAACCGCCTGCCTGCCCTCAAGGAGGCTGCCACCTGTAAATTACCCTGAGGGAGAGCTAGCTTGGGGCACCCATTTCCAATTGTATATATTGTCTGGACTTATCACAGGTGTCTTGGAGTGAATTAGGGCTTAAAGTTTACCCTGGTAGGATTGGGGGGGGTATTGTGTGCATGTGCGCACATGTGCACATGTGTTTTAGAAAATGATGCCCAAGGTAGAATCCAGAAGGTAGTGGCCCTTCCCTGAAAGCAGGACTATCCCTGCATGGTACCCAAGCTGGAGAGCAGACCTCCATCAACCCTGATGGACTGTATTAGTCAGGGTTCTCCAGAGAAGCCAACAGGAGGTGGATATATGTAGATAGACAGATAGATAGATAGATAGACGATAGAGTTTTTTTTGTTTGTTTTTGTTTTTTTTTTAAAGGAATTGGCATGTAATTTTGGAGGCTGGCAAGTCCAAAATTTGCAGGATAGGTTGGCAGAGTAGAGACTAGGGGAAGAGGTTTCAGTTTGCATCTGAAAGCATTCTGCTCGCAGAATTTCCTTTTCCTCATGGGAGGTTAGTCTTTTTATTAAGGCCGTCAACTGATTGGATAAGACTCACCCACATTCTGGAAGATAACTTGCTTCACTCAAAGTCTACTGATACAAATGTTAACCTCACCTAAAAAATGTCTTCACAGTAACATTCAGACATGTTTGACCAAACATCTGAGTACTATAGCCCAGCCAGGTTGACACATAAAACTAACCATCACAGGGACTAACTGGCCTCTCTCCATCCTGGTCATTGGAAGACTTAGGAAACCTTTTCTGTGTGAGGGGGTTCCCTCCACAGAAAAAAACCCAGCAGGTGAAACAATACGGCTGACTCCCCACTGCCAAGAGAGAGCTGGACTGTAACCAAGGGTCAGGAGGAAGAGCCTCTCCCAGGACCATGCATGCTGTAAAGTCCCTGGACCTGGGGCTGCTTCCTTTTTGGTGAGCTGGGTAGTGGGTTTGGTGGAATAGGCCCTCTAGATCAGCCGAGCAGCAGATGTGTTCCTAGGGAGCCCTGCTCTATTAATGGAAAGCCTGATGGGACTGCTGGGTGTTGGCAATACCTGCAGCCCTTTCTTCTTCCCACAGAGGGTTAATGGCACATGGGATTTCTAGCCCTGGAATGTCTTCTTTCCAATATATTCTCCAGACTTTCCTATTGGTGGCTGCGAGTCTGCTACACTTCCTGGTGGGCACTACCTTGCAGGCTCTGATATACTCTTGTGGCGACTAGCTGGAACCTCTACAGGAACCTGGCCAGAGCCCTCTCGGCAGGAGGGGATGGCCTAAGTAGTGGGGAAAAGCTTTGGCTATGGTGCCTGACTCCAGAGAATGGGGGATGCCTACAACCTTGCCTGCACAGCCCGGCCCAGCATCTTTGGTTCTCTGAGCCCAGTGAAGACTGGACATGCCACACAGGTGCCATGCCTTTGACGAAAGGCTCAATTGTGTCCTTATCTGGTGGAGACCATCACAGCCTACTAGTCACG
Source organism: Delphinapterus leucas (assembly GCF_059928025.1). NCBI lineage: Eukaryota > Metazoa > Chordata > Mammalia > Artiodactyla > Monodontidae > Delphinapterus > Delphinapterus leucas. The sequence goes on along the minus strand of NC_143132.1, from coordinate 130,166,001 downwards.
TGTTCCAGGGAGGGGTCTACTCCTATAAGCTCAACTCTTGAGGGCAGGGTTTGGAAGAACGGGGGACCCTGAAAGCATAGAAGGGAGGCACCTAGTGCAACCTGGGGATTCAGGGAAGGACATTTGAGAGGAAGACGCAGAGACAGTCATAGTCAGGTGAAGTTGTGCATATCTGAATGTCTGTGCATCCTTTGCAAAGGCCCTGAAGCAAAATGGAGGGAGCATGGCCCAATCAAAGCCCTGTGGGCGGCTCAATGTGGTGGGCGCCTAGAGTTTTAGGGGAGAGAGGCAGAGGGGGCAGGACAGAGAGCAGGCTCTTAGGCATGCGGGGTACAAGCCAAGGGAGTTTAGACCCCATTTATTGGCAGCAGTACTGGCAGCTTTAAGTTTTTGAGAGATCGCAGTGTGGAGTGAATGGGGTGATGCTGGGGGCCAGCAGCTGTGAGGCAGCTGTGGTGGTCACCCAGGTGACTGAGAGGACTGTGGCCACAGAGGTGTGGCTGAGGGGACAGAGCAGGCTGTCATGGATAGGTTACACTGGTTGACTGATGGAGCACGTGCAGCATGATAAGACGTCAAGGGTGACGGAGGCCTGGCCTCTAGCTTGGGTACCAGTGGGCGGTTGGCGCTGTTTTCTTGGCAGGGCCACTGCCTTCTTCAAGGGTGTTGGGCCCCCCTTTCCCAGGGACACCCATCCTGCTCCCATGAGCCCCCTTACTTCAATGGCTCATCTCATGAACATGAGCTTGACTGGGATTGCGGGATGCCATTGTCAGCTCCTTGACACACAGCCCCAAAGTCCGTCTGGGCTTGGGGGCCTGACTCAGGGGTGAGTGGTTTGGAATGCGGCAAGTTTAGCTGCAGCTCCACAGCTCTGCTAGGACACTGGGACCACACACGGGCTGCCCTTCCGAGGCACTTAGAGCCCTTTCTTGCCCCCTGGCTCTGGTGCCCCAAGAGCTGTTGCATCTTCCAGGAAGATGCTGGAGTGCCTCTGTCTAGGCTGTTCTCAGAGCTTTTCCAAATTGTTACCTGGTGGCTGGAGAGTCTTGGGGTTGACGGTTGCATGTCAGGAAAATTTACATGGAGCGCCTACTCTGTGTCTGTTCCTATGCTGGGTTCTGAGGGAAAGGAGGAGCTGCAACGAGTTTAGAGTGAACAGGGAGACCAGCTCTCAAGCGGGACACATTAGGAGACCAACAGCTGGCACCCAATTATTAGCAATTGGTTTGGTTGGCAGCTTAGGGAAGGGACAGGGCAGTGTGGACTAAAGGGTTAAGGATGCCTCAGGTAGGAGGGACAGCCTGAGGTGCCTTGTCCAATGCTCCTATAAAGGAAAGGGGTGGAAGTATTGTCCGTGATGGGGGAAGGGCAGAAGCCAAGGAGTGGGCCACGAGTGAGGGGTAGGGAGAGACAGGCTTTGGGGATGAATGTGCATGTGTGTGAGTGTGTAAATTGCCCAAATAAAGTATAGCTTCTTTATATATTCTCCTAAGTCGACAATGTACAAATTATACATTTCTGGTTCTAAAGGGGTCCGGGTGAGGGCACAGTTGGGCGCACTTTTTCTTTTGAATCACAAGTTGAGGCCGACGGCTTCGCTTCCCCCAGAGGCCTCAGCATAGCTCTTCTCGTGGTGCCACAGACGAGAGCAGGGGTGAAGAGTGTCAAGGACTCCTCGGCCCAGTGACAGAGCTGCCTCTACCGGCACCATCTCCAACTGGGCTCCGTAACCCGACACTCCCCACAAGGCCTCTCACCCCAGGCCAGGCCTGGAGCACTCCCGTGTCACCATGGCAACCATCCGAGATCTGGGTATATTTAGGGGCACCCGCGGGAACCTCAGAGGGGCTGAAGTCATTAGCTGGCCAGTCACGAAGACTGACACCAGGGAACTGCTCTCCAGCCCCGAGTCCACAGGTGGAGAGTTTACGGCCCAGATGGCTGTGGACGGCAGTCTGTCATCAGGCAGGTGTGGGGCTGACACCCGGGGAGAGGCTTGCGGCTCGTTCAGCCCACGGTAGTGGCAGGTGGGAGGAGAGCAGCGAGGAAGGTCCTGGGTCACTTCTGAGATGGGAGAAGCTCTGGTCTGGTCCCGACAGGGTGGATGGCCCAGCTGGCAGAGGCGCTGTGCTGGGTCAGATGTGGCCCACACTTTGCTGTCTCCTGAGGCCCGTCTGCAGCTGCTGCCCAGCGTGATGGCCTGTAGCCAGGGCCTGTGTAGTTGGGTCAGCCCAGGGCTGGGCTCACGAGGTCTCAGAGGGAAGCTGCCTCAGGAAGGAGGCCAGGGCTGTGGCTTATCCGACTCGCCTCTTAGGTAACTTGATTCCTGGATGTGAGACTTTTTCCATTTGTCATATTGGTGTTCCCCTCTGGTTCCAGAGTGAAGAAAAGCCTGGCCCAGCTGTCAGCAGGCCGCCAGGCTGCCCCCCTCCGTTGAACGGCTGCCTCCACCTCCCCCTGGTCATCAGAGTCCTGGCTCTCACCTGTGTGGTCCTTCTTCCTCACCCTGGCTGGAGTCATCTTCCTAAACTAAATCCACTCCAGAAGCATGAGCTCCTTAATGCTGCCCTGGAGACTTGGTCCTGCCCACAGCTCCTGTCTCATCACCTCTGAGCCTTTGCTCATCCCATCCCATCCGCCCAGAAACTGCCCCCTCACTTCTCTGTCTCCTCCTCCAGGAAGCTGTCCCTGGCCTCTCCTCTGTGCTCCCCAAAGCATCTGGACACACGTCTCTCATTGTCCTGATTAGGAGGTGCTGGGTTTACCTGTCTATTGTCTCCCTTCAGAGTGAGCACCTTAAGAATGGGGGCTTATGAAGGGTTTTCTGAACCAAACCCGTCATGAATGGCACCAAGGAGGGCTGGGGGAAGCCCTCTGAAGCTGGTGATTGCTGAGTGGTCTGAGGAGAGGAGTGTTCTACATCTCAGCCTTCACATCTCCTGGGACCCCTGGGCAGACCAGGCCACTGAAGGGCCAGTAGACTCAAAACTCACACTAGAGTGGGAAGGCAGATGGCGATACCACTAGCCTTCCATATGGAGCACCTCCTCTGTGCCAGCGCTGGCTTCCAGTGTTTACACATCTTCCCTCTAATCCTCACAGAGCCCTGTGAGGAAGGTAGTATAAAAACATCCCTCTGAAGAAGAAACTGAGGTTCAGAGAGGTGAAGTGACTTGCCAGAGTCCTGATAACTGTTGGGGCAGGGATTAGAATTCACGTTGGTCTCATCTCAGAGTCCATTTCTTTCCATGGCTCCACCCAGGGCTTTGTAAGTCTGGCCCGTGGGAACAAGCCTACACCAGAAAGGTCCATTCCAGCCTGAAGAGCATGTGCTGTTTGTTTCTTACCCAGCATTCTGTCAGGGTCCCTGGCACGAGCATCTGACAAGTCCTGTAAACTCTTACGGGCATGAGCCCTGACGTCAGGGCTAGCTCTTCCTCTGTTAGTGTTTCCTAATTGGTATTATCTCAGCAGTTGCTTTAGAAATTGACTTTGATGAAAAAAATTTAATTACATAATGAATTACTCTCTGAGGAGCAGGCCATTGTGTCATGGCTCAGCCACTTGTGGGGCAGGGAGGAGGCTGAAGTGGAGTGTTTGGGATGAGTTGTCATGTGTCCCCCCCACGGTGTGTGCCTCTGCATTTTTCCGTGGTGACTACAAGATGGATCTGGGGACTTGAATGGCCCGTGGGGATAACACACAAGTGTATGGGTCACAGGGAAACATCTGCACCATTTTGCTCCGAATGGACCAGAGAAAGTTGAGTGCGTAAGACGCCTTGTTTTGAAATGTGTTTTCAAAATAAAGGGTTTCATAACAACCACAATTGCAGAAACAACTGCTGATGGGAATAACTTCCTGGAAAGCAGAGGCCTCCATGAGAGTCAGGATTTAAAAGGCCAGGCCAAGTTACAAAACAGGTTTACCTAATCGAAGCTTAGCATTGCTCTTTGCATGTGAGACACACACACACACACACGCACACACACACACAAACACTCAGACATGTGGTTGCCTGCCTCAGGCTACAGGCTTTGTTGTTAGTCTCTGATGCTCTGCCCAGGACCACGAAACCTCAGTTTCAAGGTCTGGGGCAACATGGGGGGCTGAGGTGGACTCCCCATTCTCTCCTGCCCCCAAGTCCCTGGTCTAAACAGAGTGTCTGGAGGCAGCTCCTTTTGCATTGGTTGCCTAGAGCTGAGTTATATGTCCCTGCCCTCTGGCCGCATGATTGGACCAGGGATTGAGGCTCTGCCAAAGACAGCATCTCATAGGCTAGCAAGTGGCCTGTGGGATGGCCTTCTACAGGATACTGACCAATAGAGATTCAGGATTTGGTATCGTGACCACTGGGCCCAATCAGATCCTCTCCTCTGTGGGTACCAGAGAGGAGTGATAGATGCCAGCAGGCAGGCGGAAAAAAGGTGGGAGTCAAGAGATTCTTGGAAACCCTGGGACAGTGGGACAGCAGGGACTATTGAGAGGGCAGTTCGTGGCAACAGGAGGAGACAAAAGATGACTGAGTCACGAGAATGTCAGAGCCCTGGAGCCACAGTGGCCTCCTGAAGGTAACGCCTGCTCCTCACGGCTGAGCACTTGAGTGTCTCCACATAACCTTGCCGCAAACACGAATCCCTGGGGGTTCCTTGAATCTGTTTATTTTCTTGCTCCCTAATGGAGCCTGGCTGGCCAAGGGCCCACCCACGTTCTTGCTGGTGGAAATGGTTTTGCTGAGCACCACAAACAAGCAGAAAGAGAAGATTCTGCCCAGGAGAACTGCCAGCCTTGGCATGGTATCCATTCAGCCCTTCACTGGGCTTTTGGGTGGGGGAGGATGGCCGAGGGAGCTCCTGCTTTCCGGTCAAAAGGAAGTGGGTAGGGGGTACTGTGCTGAGGCTGGGGGACTCTTGGCAACCCCAGGAGACCTGGTTTCCAGACCAGAAGAGTTTCCCACAGAGGTGGAAAGACACGGTTCTGCTTTTGATTTGGAAAGGGTCTTGCTGCATTTTTCCAATGTTGGTTCAATAAAACTCAAAACCGTTTTCCCTAACACTTTCCCGCCTTCATTCTTAAGTCACTCTGTATGCACAAAGGCAGTACATGTGCTTTTGATTCATTTACCCTGAAATCATCACCCTGTCTCCCTTGAGAGATCCCATGTCTCTAAAGCCTTTGGAGACACTTAAGCCCTTTCACCCCCCTCTTAAAACCAGGACCTGCGTGTGCTAAAGCAAAGGGATGGAGGGTTTCAACCAAGGCAAGAGACAGTCCTCCCTGCCTGGTCCCAGTGAGGTCAAGGCCGACCTCAGCAGCAGACACGTTCTCAGGAAGCAAGTCCTAGGAGAAATCAGCACCTTGTGTGAAGACACTGCAGGCTGAAAAGAAGAGCACTGGGGTGTCAAGTTGTAAATGATTGTCAAGCGTTGACTTGTGTATGGTGTCCTTCAGCTGCAACACGCCGTGTTCTCTCTCCCCAGCTCCAGGGACCGGAGGCTCGCACCCTGCACGCTGGCCCTACATTCTGCCCTCAGCAGAGGCTCCAGGGGGACCGTAGGGCTCACCCTTCCTGCCTTGTGGACAGCAGCGCCTCTTAGGTAACCTGGTGGTGATGGTGCTTTAAAGTAACGTGGACATTGGGAAGTGGGTTGGGGTACAGAAGAAGCAGGACTAATCATGAGCTGACAGTTGTTAAAACTGGGTGACAGTCGCTAAAACACAGGTGTTCATTATATTCTTTCTACTTTTGTTTTGAAATTTTTCATGATAAAAAGTAAGAAAAAAATTTATAATGGAAAGTTATGAGCATGTGTATATATATATATATATATATATATTACTCTCTTTATATATATAAAAGAGTAATATCTATAGCAGGACTTCATTAGATATGTTATGTGGTATGCAGTGCACAAGCTGATTTTAAGTGATATGGCAATGAACTTTTAAATTCAATCATTGTGTATTTAAAATTTAATTAATTATGGGCTGCGATAGTGCCAAGTGTTTCCTTTTAAGATAAAGTTAAGGAGAAAAATCAAGTTGATTTGATGAAAGGAATTAAGAAGATAATGTGAGAGGAAGAGATATGTGGATATGGCAAACATAATGGAGGTGGAAACTGAATTGCTGAAGTTTTGGAAAAGGGCTCATGTTCATTACTCTGAGTACACGCTGTGTCAGCCTTATGGGATCATTTATCTAGAAGGTTCAGCATGAGGGGCACAACAGCAAGAGGCAGAAGTGGGCTTTTGAGGCACACAGACCATGTTTCAATTCCTGACTCTGTCACATAATGGCTGTGTGACATCTGGCAAATGGCTTACCTGCTCTGGGCCTTGTCTCCTCATCTGCAGAACTGGGATGTTATTGTACATCTTGAAGTGTCCTTGTGAGTGCCCGGCATATACAGGTGCCTAATAAATGGCAGTGCACTCGAGAAAGAAGTAGAAAAGGTGGGCGGACCCAGAGTCCACATCCGAGGTCTGGGCACCATCCTCACAGGTTCAGACTTTCATCCAGAACAACTTTACTCCTACTTTAGACACAATTCTATGAGCATGTTTCCTGTTTGTTTTGCTGTTTGCCTAGTCTGTGTGCCTCCTGAGAAATGGACAGGAGACAGGTGGGGACACGCTGAGCAGATGGAAGAGGGAACCCGTCAATTGACACGGTCAACACGTCATTAGCCACAGTCATATGTATGGCTTCTTGGCTTGTTCTGATAACACTGTTGGCAGTTTAGCAACTCTGTTGCTTGAAACAGCTCCCCCAAGTCAAGCCAAACTTTACTGCCTGTAATTCACTAATAACAGCTTTTATTGAGTGTTTACTGTGTGCCAGGGACTGTGCTAAGCACTCCACATTCATTGTCTGACTTAACTGCCCTGACAGCCCTCCAAGGGAGGTGTTGCTGGTCCCCCCATCACAGATGAGGAAGCTGAGGCTGAAAGGATGTAATGACTTCCTGAGGGCACCGTGGCAAGCAAGTGGCTGGGTCAGGATAGGACCAGCTGTGATGCCGAAGCCTATGTACTTGGTCACAGGACTCCATCGGCCCTCTCTTGGAGGGGTCCTGTGCACTTCTGAAAAGTCCCTTGGATCCTCAGGAAGTGCACATCCTCCTGCCCCCAGTATGTGGACCCAGTCCTGGTGTGGTGGCATGAGGCAGGTCAGCTTGTGGGGAGAGCTGACTGGTGGTGAGTGTGCCAGCCTGAGTGTGCCTGCAGCCTGGCAGAGATGTGACTCTTTCCAGCCTGGAGACCCGTTAGACATTTGCATTTAAAAGTACCAGCTCTGGACATCTTCAGGGGCGAATTAATGACAAGCAGGCTTTGAACATTTGCAAATTGTATTTTTAGGTCACAAGGACCTTCCCTTTTTGTGTGTGATTGGGGTAGGGATGGAAAACATATGCCTTGGTTTCTGCCACTTGTGCCCAGAATCCCAAAGATAATGGCTCTTTGAGCTTCATGGTAGTCTAACAGATTTTCAAACAATTTTCCATGCATCCAACAGTTCTCCGAAGATACTCATAGGCCTCTAGCATTTCCAAAGAGAAAAACAGTAGCCCATGGTTTAGAAATGGTAATATCCATTCACTGAATTGACCAGACTTCTAAACGGGACCATCTCCTGTACAGAAAATAATATTGTTGTTTCTAGCAGTCACGCCAGGAGATACTCAGCAAATATGAAGTTATGACCACAGGTAAAGGGGTAAATATGCCAGCATTTACATGTCCACATGCGTGTTGCCTTTTTAAAAGCAACTCCCCAGAGGGCTCTTCAGTTATTCCAAAGATACTATCATTGCTCCATGCTTTTGGATAGTTTCTCCTAAGTGACTGCCTTCAGAACCGATTACACGTTCATTCAGTGTCTCTAAGGCAATTCTTTGTTCTTAGGGGAAGATGTGGCCTTTAGAAAATCCCCAAATCAATCCAAGCTCAGATCAATGAAGTGTGTGGGTAATTGTATAGGTTATCAATTGCCCAGTATTGCTGCAAAGGAACCAGACACAAAAACCTCAGGGACCCACAACAATGAATATGATTTAGCTCATGGCTCTGCAGAGGTTCAGCTGATCTGGGCTAGGTTTGGCTGATCTTGGCTTGCTCATGCGTCTGTGGTCAACTGATCTCAGATGAGCTTACTCAGATATCTAGAGAGCAGCTGGATGATGACTAATCTATAATGGCCTCCTCTGGAATTCCTGGGGGACTCAGTTCTGACTTGTCTTTCATCCTCCAGCAGGCTAGCTGGGGCGTAGTCTCATGGTGATGGCAGAGGCATAAAGAGAAGGAAACCTCAGTGGGCAAGTCTGTTTCAAGACTGTGCATCATTTCTTCAAACATCTTTTTGGCCAAAGCAAGTCATAAATCAAATGATATGGATACAAGGAGGAATGCAGAACTGTGACTTCCTTTTATTTATTTTTTGCCATCTATTACGGTGATTAAATTGGAATGTGTTTTTTTCCCGAAGGGAGCTGTGGCATCAAAATCCTGACAATGATTTCTTGGGTAGTCAGTGAACTGCCCCAGATATGCATTCCAGACAATTGCCTGAGGGAACAATTCCAAATGATCTATGACAACAGTGGCATCTTTAGAAGGAAGGGTATGGCCCCTGAGGTGACTGCTGGGGAGGACACTGCGCTTTTGGATGAAGTGCTGAGAGTTTCACCTTGGGCTTGTTGAATTGAACTGAATTTGCACTGAAGATCTTACCTTGCAATCCCCAGGTGATAAACCGGCCTCTCGTGTGTATATTGCCTTTTCCTTCTCTCTGTAACAGCCAGGCCTTCAACAGTGAAGACTTAATCTCTCAATAACTCTTATTTCCTTGGCAATTTGAGGTTACTAGACTGCAGCAGCTAAACCATATCTTTTTCCACTTTGGCTGCCCAATGTAACCTGCAAAGAGTGAAGTTAAATAGGATTCACTATAAATTTGTCACCCATCTCCCACACCTAGCTACATTTCCTGAGCATCCTTTGTGCTCTGTGTTTTTGCTAGGCTCTGGGCATGCAGAGAGACACAGGAGGAGGAGGGGAAAGGGAGTGGGGATGGAAATAAAAGGGAGAGGGGCCTTTGTGGACCAGTGATGATGAAGTTCCATGAAACTGAGAAGCACATGAAGCCCTCTGCACCTGAGGTTAAACACACATTCACACACACTCACATACATGCTCACACACACAAAACAAAATGCTAAAGACAGATAAGAGGCAGTCCCTTCTTCCAAGAAACTCATGATTAGTGGGGGAGAAACAGGCACATACTAAACTATTGCACTAGTGAGTGACAAAGGACATGAGAGAGGGCTCTAGGATTCTGTGAGAGGTCAAAGGACGGGCACCTATCCCTGCCTGGGAGGGTGAGGGAGGGCTTCTTAGCAGAGGTGACATTTAAACTGAGTCTTTAAGGATGACCAGGAACTCACAGGCAGAGGCTGGGGGCAGCAGTGTAGGCATATGTGGGGTTGCGAGGAGGCAGGGCTCACTTAGGAAGGGGCAAGACTATGACAGACAAGCAGGTTGGGATTTTGTGGGGAGGGGATAAAGAGGTGACAAGACTGGAAGGACACTGACCCAACCTTAGCCACTGGGGGCAGACACCAAAAATAACGGGAACTATGAACCTGCAGCCTGTGAAAAGGAGACCCCAAACACAGTAAGTTAAGCAAAATGAGAAGACAGAAAAACACACAGCAGATGAAGGAGCAAGGTAAAAACCCACCAGACGTAACAAATGAAGAGGAAATAGGCAGTCTACCTGAAAAAGAATTCAGAATAATGATAGTAAAAATCCAAAATCTTGGAAATAGAATGGAGAAAATACAAGAAACGTTTAACAAGGACCTAGAAGAACTAAAGAGCAAACAAACAATCATGAACAACACAATAAATGAAATAAAAAATTCCCTAGAAGGAATCAATAGCAGAATAACTGAGGCAGAAGAATGGATAAGTGACCTGGAAGATAAAATAGTGGAAATAACTACTGCAGAGCAGAATAAAGAAACAAGAATGAAAAGAATTGAGGACAGTCTCAGAGACCACTGGGACAATATTAAACACACCAACATTCGAATTATAGTGGTCCCAGAAGAAGAGAAAAAGAAAGGGACTGAGAAAATATTTGAAGATTTATAGTTGAAAACTTCCCTAATATGGGAAAGGAAATAGTTAATCAAGTCCAGGAAGCACAGAGAGTCCCATACAAGATAAATCCAAGGAGAAACACACCAAGACACATATTAGTCAAACTATCAAAAATTAAATACAAAGAAAAAATATTAAAAGCAGCAAGGGAAAAACAACAAATAACATACAAGGGAATCCCCTTAAGGGTAACAGCTGATCTGCAAGCCAGAAGGCAGTGGCAGGACATATTTAAAGTGATGAAAGGGAAGAACCTACAACCAAGATTACCCAGCAAGGATCTCATTCAATTTTGATGGAGAAATTAAAACCTTTACAGACAAGCAGAAGCTAAGAGAATTCAGCACAACCAAACCAGCTTTACAACAAATGCTAAAGGAACTTCTCTAGGCAGGAAACACAAGAGAAGGAAAAGACCTACAATAACAAAACCAAGACAATTAAGAAAATAGTAATAGGAACATGCATATCAATAACGACCTTAAATGTAAATGGATTAAATGCTCCAACCAAAAGACATAGACTAGCTGAATGCATACAAAAACAAGACCTGTATATATGCTGTCTTCAAGAGAGCCACTTCAGACCTAGGGACACATACAGACTGAAAGTGAGGGGATGGAAAAAGATATTCCATGCAAATGGAAACCAAAAGAAAGCTGGAGTAGCAATTTTCATATCAGACAAAATAGACTTTAAAAACAAGACTATCACAAGAGACACTACATAATGAACAAGGGATCAATCCAAGAAGATATAAGAATTGTAAATATTTATGCACCCAACATAGGAGCACCTCAATAAATAAGGCAAATACTAACAGCCATAAAAGGGGAAATCAACAGTAACACAATCACAGTAGGGGACTTTAACACCCCACTTTCACCAATGGACAGATCATCCAAAATGAAAATAAATAAGGAAACACAAGCTTTAAATGATACATTAAACAAGATGGACTTAATTGATATTTATAGGACATTCCATCCCAAAACAGCAGAATACACTTTCTTCTCAAGTGCTCATGGAACATTCTCCAGGGTAGATCATATCCTGGGTCACAAATCAAGCCTTGGTAAATTTAAGAAAATTGAAATCATATCAAGTATCTTTTCTGACCAAATGCTATGAGACTAGATATCCATTACAGCAAAAAATCGGTAAAAAATACAAACACATGGAGGCTAAACAATACACTACTTAATAACCAAGAGATCATTGAAGAAATCAAAGAGGAAATCACAAAATACCTAGAAACAAATGACAATGAAAACACAACAACCCAAAACCTATGGGATGCAGCAAAAGCAGTTCTAAGAGGGAAGTTTATAGCAATACAATCCTACCTGAAGAAATAGGAAACATCTCAAATAAACAACCTAATCTTACACCTAAAGCAATTAGAGAAAGAAGAACAAAAAAACCCAAAAGTTCGCAGAAGGGAAGAAGTCATAAAGATCAGATCAGAAATAAGTGAAAAAGAAATGAAGGAAACGATAGCAAAGGTCAATAAAACTAAAAGCTGGTTCTTTGAGAAGATAAACAAAATTGATAAACCATTAGCCAGACTCATCAAGAACAAAAGGGAGAAGACTCAAAACAATAGAATTAGAAATGAAAAAGGAGAAGTAACAACTGACACTACAGAAATACGAAGGATCATGAGAGATTACTACAAGCAACTATATGCCAATAAAATGGACAACCTGGAAGAAATGGACAAACTCTTAGAAATGCACAACCTTCTGAGACTGAACCAGGAAGAAATAGAAACTATGAACAGACCGATCAGAAGCACTGAAATTGAAACAGTGATTAAAAATCTTCCAACAAACAAAAGCCAGGACTAGATGGCTTCACAGTCGAATTCTATCAAACATTTAGAGAAGAGCTAACACCTGTCCTGCTCAAACTCTTCCAAAATATAGCAGAGGGAGGAACACTTCCAAACTCATTCTATGAGGCCACCATCACCCTGATACCAAAAGCAGACCAAGATGTCACAAAGAAAGAAAACTACAGACCAATATCACTGATGAACATACATGCAAAAATCCTCAACAAAATACTAGCATACAGAATCCAACAGTACACTGAAAGGATCATACACCATGATCAAGTGGGGTTTATCCCAGGAATGCAAGGCTTCTTCAATATATGCAAATCAATCAATGTGATACACCACATTAACAAATTGAAGGAGAAAAACCATATGATCATCTCAAAAGATGCAGAGAAAGCTTTTAACAAAACTCAACACCAATTTATTATAAATACCCTCCAGAAAGTAGGCATAGATGGAACTTACCTCAACATAATAAAGTCCGTATATGACAAACCCACAGCCTACCTGGTCCTCAGTGGTGAAAAAGTGAAACCATTGCTACTAAGTGCAGGAGCAAGACAAGGTTTCCCACTCTCACTTCTATTATTCAACATAGTTTTGGAAGCTTTAGCCACAGCAATCAGAGAAGAAAAGGAAATAAAAGGAATCCAAATCGGAAAAGAAGAAGTAAATCTGTCACTGTTTGCAGATGACATGATACTATACATAGAGAATCCTAAAGATGCTACCAGAAAACTACTAGAGCTAATCAATGAATTTGGTAAAGTAGCAGGATACAAAATTAATGCACAGAAATCTCTGGCATTCCTATATACTAATGATGAAAAATCTGAAAGTGAAATCAGGAAAACACTCCCATATACCATTGCAACAAAAAGAATAAAATACCTAGGAATAAACCTACCTAAGGAGATAAAAGACCTGTATGCAGAAAATTATAAGACACTAATGAAAGAAATTAAAGATGATACAAACAAATGGAGAGTTATACCATGTTCTTGGATTGGAAGAATCAACATTGTGAAAATGACTCTACTACCCAAAGCAATTACAGATTCAATGCAATCCCTGTCAAACTGCCACTGGCATTTTTCACAGAACTGCAACAAAAAATTTCACAATTTGTATGGAAACACAAAAGACCCCGAATAGCTAAAGCAATCTTGAGAAAGAAAAATGAAGCTGGAGGAATCAGGCTCCCTGACTTCAGACTATACTACAAAGCTACAGTAATCAAGACAGTATGGTACTGGCACAAAAACAGAAAGAGCAATAGAACAGGATAGAAGGCCCAGAGGTAAAGCCACGTGCATATGGTTACCTTTCCTTTGATAAAGGAGGCAAGAATATACAATGGAGAAAAGATAACCTCTTCAATAAGTGATGCTGGGAAAACTCGACAGCCACAGGTAAAAGAATGAATTTAGAACACTCCCTAACACCATACACAAAGTAAACTCAAATTGGATTAAAGATCTAAGTATAAGGCCAGACACTATCAAACTCTTAGAGGAAAACATAGCAGAACACTCTATGACATAAATCACAGCAAGATCCTTTTTGACTCACCTCTTAGAGAAAGGGAAATAAAAACAAAAGTAAAGAAATGGGACCTAATGAAACTTCAAAGCTCTTGCACAGCAAAGGAAACCATAAAGAAGAAGAAAAGATAACCCTCAGAATGGGAGAAAATATTTGCAAATGAAGCAACTGACAGAGGTTTAATCTCCAAAATATACAAGCAGCTCATGCAGCTCAATATCAAAAAAACAAACAACCCAATCCAAAAATGGGCAGAAGACCTAAGTAGACATTTCTCTAAAGAAGATATACAGATTGCCAACAAACCCATGAAAGAATGCTCAACATCATATACCCTGAGAAAACCATAATTCAAAAAGAGTCATGTACCAAAGTGTTCATTGCAGCTCTATTTACAATAGCCAGGAGATGGAAACAACCTAAGTGTCCATCATTGGATGAATGGATAAAGAAGATGTGGCACATATATACAATGGAATATTACTCAGCCATAAAAAGAAATGAAATTGAGCTATTTTAATGAGATGGATGGACCTAGAGTCTGTCATACAGAGTGAAGGAAGTCAGAAAGAGAAAGACAAATACCGTATGCTAACACATATGTATGGAATTTAAGAAAAAAAATGTCATGAAGAACCTAGGGTTAAGACAGGAATAAAGACACAGACCTACTAGAGAATGGACTTGCGGATATGGGGAGGGGGAAGGGTAAGCTGTGACAAAGTGAGAGAGTGGCATGGACATATATACACTACCAAACGTAAAATAGATAGCTAGTGGGAAGCAGCTGCGTAGCACAAGGAGATCAGGTCGGTGCTTTGTGACCACCTAGAGGGGTGGGATAGGGAGTGTGGGAGGGAGGGAGACGCAAGAGGGAAGAGATATGGGAACATATGTATAACTGATTCACCTTGTTATAAAGCAGAAACTGACATACCATTGTAAAACAATTATACTCCAATAAAGATGTAAAAAAAAAAAGAATGCTCAACATCATTAATCGTTAGAGAAATGCAAATCAAAACTACAATGAGGTATCACCTCACACCGGTCAGAATGGCCATCATCAAAAAATCTAGAAACAATAAATGCTGGAGAGGGTGTGGAGAAAAGGGAACCCTCTTGCACTGCTGGTGGGAATGTAAATTCATACAGCCACTATGGAGAACAGTATGGAGATTCCTTAAGAAAGTGAAAATAGAACTACCATACGACCCAGCAATCCCACTACTGGGCATATACCCTGAGAAAACCATAATTCAAAAAGAGTCATGTACCAAAATGTTCATTGCAGCTCTATTTACAACAGCCCGGAGATGGAAACAACCAAAGTGTCCATCATCGGATGAATGGATAAAGAAGATGTGGCACATATATACAATGGAATATTACTCAGCCATAAAAAGAAATGAAATTGAGTTATTTGTAGTGAGGTGGATGGACCTAGAGTCTGTCATACAGAGTGAAGTAAGTCAGAAAGAGAAAAGCAAATACTGTATGCTAACACATATATATGGAATAAAAAAAAAGATCGTGAAGGGCCTAGGGGCAAGACGGGATAAAGACGCACACCTACTAGAGAATGGACTTGAGGACCTGGGGAGGGGGATGGGTAAGCTGTGGCAAAGTGAGACAGTGGTAGTGTATATATGGCCATACATACACTATCAAAATGTATAATAGGTAGCTAGTGGGGAGCAGTTGCATAGCACAGGGAGATCAGCTCAGTGCTTTGTGACCAGCTAGAAGGGTGGGATAGGGAGGGTGGGAGGGAGGGAGAGGCAAGAGGGAAGATAAGTGGGGATATATTTATATGTATAACTGATTCACTTTTTTTATAAAGCAGAAACTGACACACCGTTGTAAAGCAATTATACTCCAATAAAAATGGTAAAAAATAAATACTGGAAGGGTTGGGGGAGGGTTGGTTGGGATGGGAATCCAGTGAGAGATGATGAGGACTCTCCCGGGCAGGGCAGGGTGGCTGGGAATGGAGAGAAGGGAATTGATGGGGGAGGAACTGGGGAGGTGGTGGGAAAGGACTTGGGGGCTGACCAAGGTGTGGGAAAGGTCAAGGTCAAGGCTGCCACCTGGCTTTGGATAACTGGGGGGGAAATGAAAGAGGTGTCAGTGGAGAAGGTCTCATGGACAAGAAGGCAGTGATGGTTAGTTATGTGCAAAGATTAATGTAATTAGGGCAGTGGACCAGGAATAGCGGACGTTGGAATCAGGAGGACCTGGTTTGAATCCTGGTTTCACCAGTGTGTGCCTTTGGGTGAGTCACTTAACCTCTGTGAGGCTCAATTTCCTTATCTGTAAAATGGAGCTAATACACAGAGGACTCTTTTGAGCGTGGGTTTAAATTACATTGTGGGTTTAAAGCTCTTGGCATGGTGCCTGGCCCATTTCAGGTGCTCGAGCCAACTGAGAGAGGCAGACAGGCAAGGGAGGAGCAATTTGGGGAGACAGGGCTTCCTACTGGGAACCATGGTCATAGCCATGGGATCACCTGTGAACGCCCTGAGCTGCACCCTGAGCTTCGGCATGGGTAAGATGCGCCGAAGGCTGACTGGGTGGAGAAGACAGGTTGGAGGAGTGTGGGGTGGGCGGTATGACTTGTGCCGGAGTAGACAAGCACAGATGACACAGCCTCCAGAGGTGGTGACACTTGAGTTGAACCTTCAAGGCAGAGCAGGGTTTGGGTTAGGCTGCAGAGAGGGAAGGCGTTGGAGGGAGAGCCATGAAGGGCGCAGGGGTCAGTGGTCTTGATGGCCAAGGCCAACCCTATCCGTGATCACTGACATACCGCCTCCCTCTTTCTCCTGAGAACAGAAGAAAATGTGGGAAGAGAGTAGGGTGAGATCCCAGGAAAAATCCTCAGTCCTGAGGAGGTGACTGAGGTGACCGCCATGGCAGGGGCTCCTGGGCGGCTCCTAAACCATGCCCCAGTGCTCTGCTGAGATTCACAGCTGGCCAGGCCAGGTCCCACAGAGATGGAAGGGACAGGGCCTCAGCCCCTGGGAGCTCACAGTCTGACCAGGCGGTTTTCAGAAGGGAGAGGGGAGAAAAGAGCAGGGTTGAAATGCTGGTTCTGCAGCTTACTACCTTGGGAGCAGTAGGCAAGTCGCCTCACCTCTCTGAACCTCAGTGTCTTTATCTCTAAAATGGGAACAATAATAACTGCCTTCAGAGTTCTCTGAAAAGATTGTTACAAGAGTTGAATGAGGTCATGTGTGTAGGACACTTACCCTGGGGTCTGTGGCGAGGTGGACGCTCACTGCCTGGTGAATAGCAGGACTCAGGTGCCGTGGGAAGGGCGGGACCTGTCCTGTGGCAGGAGACAGTGAAGGGAGAGCCAGCCAGAGTCTGCAGTGGGAGGGGTCCTTAGCCTGGATCTTCTTCAGGGAGGGGTTAATCAGGCAGCTTCTGCTTGCTCTCAGGTAATGGGCAGAGGGGAGCCAGAGACTTGTAGTCCTTGCCCTCAGCCCTGCTCTCCACGGTGATTCGACTTGGAGAGCAGTGGGCGTTGGTGTCCCTGTCTGAGTGGTGGCTGCTTAGGGATCAGTTCCTGAAGCCCCATCCACCCTCAAAGCCAAGTTTGCAGTTACAGTGTTGTAGGTGGGCCAAGGCCTCTGGGGGCGGGAGACCACCGTGAGGGTGGGGCCTCTAGGGAATGGGGTGAGGGAGAACTGTGGGTACCCTGGTGCTCTGCTCAGATCTCCTCTCCAAGGAGGACATCCCTATGTTCCAGCTGCTGGGAATATTGGCTGATGGCTCACAGCCATGTCCCTCACTGGGCTCTGCCCTCTGCAGTAGAAAACGGCTCCACCTAAGGTGATAACCCCTCTTAGGGACAGCGCACGGGCCAATGACTGGCCAGTGCAGGGGTACCGGGGACACGCCAGCAGGATCAGCTGAGTTGTCAGTTGCAAAGTGTACTGTGGGTCAGCTTCTTCCTCTGCCCTGTCCTGTCTTCCTTACTTCCTACTCATGTCTCTCTCGGGAGCAACCCTAGTAGAATTTCTGCACACAGGTCTCTGTCTCAGAGTCTGTTTTTAGGGAGCCCAGTCTAAATTGGTACCCAGAATGGTCTTGAGAATCGGGCTTTAAAATGTGACCCCTTGCCAGCTGGCTGGTAATGAGAACCCCATCACTGGTGGGAGGTGAGCACAGATGGCCCCTGGTGTGCTGTAGAGGTGCAGTTGCTAAAACTTTTACCTCGGTGAACTGCGTCGGGATACTGATGGCAGGCCATGCAGGCTGATGTGTCATCTCTGGCAGTTAGGGGAAGGAAGAGGGAAATGGTAACTATAGGATTAGGTGGCTGTTGCTGAGTGTCACCGATCCATTGAGGAGAGATAATGGCGGGATCTGGGTAATTAATCACCAATTTAAGGCAAAACGGGAAGGCAGGAGAGCCTTGCTGGCATCATTTAAGGGAACACTGATCTTATGCATCCAGAGGACGGAGAGAGCAGAAGGCTAGACTTAACTGTAAGAGCAGTAGAGACTCAGAGGCTGAATTCTCGCTCCAGAGAGCCGGGCACAAGTTGAGGGCACCTGAGAGAGGGATATCTGGGTAGATACAATTGAGAACCTTGAACTCCCAGGTTCTCCTGAAGATCATGTGAAGGGCTTGAAGAAAATAAGGCAGGTGCTTTATAAAATGATTCTTAACTCTCTTGGGATTTATCCCCATTTCTCTTCCTGGCAACCAGACCAACAGCAAGGATCAAATCCCAGAGCGCGTGACTGGGGAGGGGCTGGGCCCGCTGAGCGGCATGACCTGGCTAATCTGTTGTATGAGTGGAAGGAGTTGGGAGGATACACGTGGGATTGGATCAAGATGCTGTATCAAGGGAGGTGGAATGGAAAGCTAGGTAGACAAGAGTTTACTGATATGGTAACACAGACAGGATTGAACGTCCTGTGCTAATATGCTGCTGGGTTGGCTTTGAGAAAATTGGCAGATGTGATGGCCCCCACAAAGTGAATCGGGCACGACACACTGCCGTGGCAGACAGCATGGAAGGGACCAAAAAGATTAGTGAACAGAGTGGATGTGCTGCATAAAGTTAGAGAAAGTCGGCTATATTCCGCAGAGGGCTAGAAGGACATTCTGTTTCTCAAAGTGATAGGGAAGGCACTGAGAGGGGCACTGGCATCGCTGAGAAGCTCGGTGGACCCAGGCTGACCCTAATAAGAGATGCTGTTACAGTACTGGGCTTCCTGTAGCAATGGGGAATGATAGAGTCCCAAATGCCAGAGGCCAGATGCAAGTGCTTAAATCTCAGGAGCCAGGTGGCCATAACTATGGCAATAAGTGGCAAAGTCTGAGTGAGGTAGGATGGCCCCACCTGTGTAATACTACAGAGATGGTTAAAGGACCACAGTCTTCCTTACAAGACAGATGGGCAACCAACAAGGGGAGGCTGGGTCCCTATTGAAGAAGGACCCTGTAACTCTGAAGCAACTGCAATCAGTAATAATTACCCCAGACCTTTCTCAAAGTTGCTTATGGTCGTTTACTCAGGGTAACCACTCACTGAAGAGAATACTCAGATGTTTCCCAGATATGAAAAAAATGTCAGGCTTTTCAGAGCCTGAGCCGACATTGATACCCAGAGCCAAAGTGCCATCATGGGTCCCCTAGAAGCGGGGCACGTGAGGTCCACATAATAGATGGTTCCTGGACCAGATGTAGCTCACAGGGGGTCCCGTGGACCTGTGGATCCACCTGATGGTTATTTCCCCAGGGCCCCCACGTACAATTGCAGTGGACTTGCTTGGTAGTTTGCAGAATCCTCACATCAGCTCCTTGGCCTATGAGGTAAGAAATTGTAGTGAGCAAAGCCAAGTGGAGGCTCTGAAACCACCCTCCTCCCGGCGACGATAGTACGTAAAACAATAACACCTCATACTGGGAGGGCTGGCAGAGACTCATGCTACCCTCCAAGACCTAAAGGATGTCATATTCCTATTTCCTTCAGCAGCCTGGCACCTACAACACCTTGTTGGATTCTGAGGGACAACAGTGGCCTATCCCATACTTAACCAATGGTGAGCTCTGACCTGGCCAGTTAGGCTGTCCACCTAGCCTGTTGATACTGGTCAGACATGACTGGGTGACATAACCCTAACTCAGACACATCATAGAGCAGCTGGACACTGTAATCCCGAGGCAGGGACTGCAGATACTAAACAGAGGCACCTGGATGATGTAATTCCAAAACATGCACGTTTATACAGCGGACCACTTCCAGTGCTCACACAACAGAAAAATCCATTTATTGTCGGTGAATCAGTTTCACTTAGACTTTGCTTTCCCATTTGCGACAAAACCAACTCTCAGTCTTTTGGCTTTGACAGAGCTTCCCTGTTTCTCTGTCCTTGCACCTTATTCCCAGGAGCTTACCTAGAATTTGTGCTGAATCAGGTTCCCTGTTTGACAGTAAAAGCTTTTCACTTAGCCATCACATTTTGACCTTGAATAGTTTTTATTTTAACACCAAGATGTAGCCCCATTGCAGCTGTTGAGCCAGACGTGCTCTCCTTGTTGGAGATCAACACCATCTCCAGCAGGTGATATATGAATATCAACCGGGCAATTTTGTTCTTGTCCATACCCATCATGAAGCAGCAGCGGGATTCACACGGTATGAGAGGCAACAGTACACACTTATAGTCTTGCCCCAGCATGATGCTACTTGTCTTACTTTATGTTACAATATAGTGCAAAGGGGACCTGGACTTTCTGGACATTCGAAGAATGTTATATTGGTTCACTAGATTGATGGCAACCTGTTAATCGAACTAGATGTTCAAGAAATGGGAGGTTCGTTGGAGGTGTTGGTATGACATGTATTCTCCATATGATTAGAGTTAAATCCTGTGAAGACACAGGAACTTCTATATCTGTGAAATTTTTAGGGGTTCAGTTCTCACAGGCATGCTGGAGTATCCTTTTCAAAGGACAACTATTGTATCTTGCACCTTCCAGCAAAAGCAGCACAGTGCTTGGTAGGTTTTTGTGGGTTCTGGAAGTGCCATACACTGCATTTGGAGAGACTAGCCTGACCCATTTATTGAGGATAAAGAGAGTGGACAGCTTTTAGAGGGACCAGAGCATGAAAGGGCTTTGCAGCAGGTCCAGGCTGTGGTGCAAGTAGCCTGCCAGGTGGAACATTTGACCTGGTAGATTCTCTGGAGCTAGCAGTTGGGCAGCCAGTGACGGAGGCTGGCTGATGCAAGATGGCCAAGTAATTCTTCCACTTGCTTGTTTAATGCTTCTTCAGTGGTACCCTGAGCCTGACATAGCCATGAGCCAGGACACCTGGCTTGGTAGGCAGAGCTCAGACCTGATCCCTGATTCCACTCACGCCTTTGTTCGGATACCCTTGAGAAGTACAGCCAAGGATGCTACTGTATCCTTTGAATGCAAAGTGTTCACAGCCCTCTGTTAGCGGTTCACAGTACCTCTGTAAGGGAGGTACAGCACAGATCTGCGTTTCCACTTAGGTAAGAAAACTGAGGCATAACTGACTTGTAACATGAAGATGTTAAGGGTCCTGTTAAGGATCATCCAGTGAGTTATTCACTTATCCACTCACCAATTATTTACTGAGCAACTTTTAGAAACCACACTGTCCAACACCAACTTATCCTGGCAAAGTAGACCTAGTCTCTGTTGTCAAAGAACTCAGTGTGGAGTGGGTATAGGAGGAAAGGAAAGTGGGAATCAACTGGTCATTCCACCACTTGGAATAAATGGAAGCAGAGGTATAAGTACCGGGTGCTGGGGGAACTGGGAGTGGGGAGGGGGGAGAGGGAGAGAGAGGAGACCGGGGCACTTGATGAGGTTTTGAGCGGCTGGAGCCAGGATGGGGGATGCAGAAGGGTTTTTTTTTTTTTTTTTTTTTTTGCGGTATGCGGGCCTCTCACTGCTGTGGCCTCTCCCGTTGCGGAGCACAGGCTCCGGACGCGCAAGCTCAGCAGCCATGGCTCACGGGCCCAGCCGCTCCACGGCGTGTGGGATCTTCCCGGACCAGGGCACGAACCCGTGTCCCCTGCATCGGCAGGCGGACTCTCAACCACTGCGCCACCAGGGAAGCCCACAGAAGGGGTTTTGAGGAAGGTCCTTCAAGTCCCAGACCCCCTTCCCTGTCAGGTGCGCCTGCTCCCTGGGCAGCTGTCCCCAGAGCTACAATCGTGGGTGAGGCCCCAGGCCATTTCATTAGGGAGGTTTGTTTCCAGATTCATCCCCTAAGCCCTAGTAAGTCTCTTACTTAGTGGGGAAGCAGCAAATCAAGATGACATTTCAAAAGCAGTGGCCCAGCCTATTCCTGGAAGAACAGCTAAATCCTCACCCATATTAAATACCTTCTCCTCAACAGCAGCGGCTGGCCCATTTAGGAAAATTAAAAGGAGAGGGACGAACGGAGGGTGGGGAGATTAAAAACAAGTGTAATAGTGTTTCCAGTCCTGTGGCCATTCAGAGACCTCACATATGGCCTTTTCACTTTATCCTTCTCTTGGCTTATTCAGAGGGTTGGTTATTAGGAAAGTGGTTTTGCAAAGAGGTGCTCGGGTTTCCAGCTCTCCATCATTAGGCCAGCCAGGTACCTGGCTGATGGCCGGCCCAAGACCGCGTGTCCCATAGCACATGTGCTGGAGACTTTGTATGGAAAAAATCACCCTGTAGAGATTTCTGTAAGGCAGCAGAATTCAGGGTTTGTCTTTACTCAAGTAAAGCCAATGTCCAGCAAAGGAACTGGCTGACAAATGTGGGAAAGAAGGTTTACCATTGCTCTTCATCAAACCGTGCTAAATTAAAAGAACAGTGACGTGCCATTTTTAACACATTGGATTAACACAGGTTAAGAAAAGAGAAAACTTAAATGCTACTGAGGACAAAGGGCATGCTTGTGCATTGCTGGTGGAAGTATAAATGAGGCCAACTTTTTGGAGAGCACTTAGGGCAAATACATCAAGATTTTTAATAGGTATTAAGAATTTTAAAATGTGGCAATAGTTGGTATAATAATTCTACTTCTAAAAATAGGTCATAACGAGAGATCAGAAATGTGGGCAAAGAATTAGCCAGGAATGTGTTCATTGCAATGTAATTTCTAGCATTAGGAAAGAGAAAAATGCCTAACAATAAGAGTTTACTTATGTCAAAAGTGGTACATCCGTAAGAAGAAATGGTAGTCAGCTGTTTCAATTGATTTTTTTTTTTTGGGCCACGCCATGTGGCTTGCGGGATCTTATTAGTTCCCTGACCTGACCAGGGATCGAACCTGTGCCCCTGCCTTGGGAGCTCAGAGTCTTAACCACTGGACAGCAAGGGAAGTCCCTCAAACGATCTTTATGAAAGATAGGCTTATGGGAAAATAATAAGTTAAAAAAGGGTGTAAAACACTTTATATACTATGAATTCTTGCAACTCTGTATCTCACATATCACCACACCTCTCTCTATCATACGCACACCCACACAATCAGTCGTCTTCATAGACCTTCACTTAACTGACCGCTCAGCCGAACTGACTGACACTCTCTATTTTTTCTGTAAACGAAGCAGCTGATGCCCAGGACACTGGAAAAGATAGTGGAAAATATTTGGGAAAAGTCCCAAATATTTTGCTTTTGTGGAGCTTTACAAGGTGATTCTAAAATTTATATGGAAATGTAAAGGGACAAGAACAGCAAAGACAATCTTATAGAAAGAACAAGTATGTAACGCTTCTTGGACACATTATAGAGCTACAGATATTAAGACAACGTTACTGGCACAAGGATAAATAGATATGGTGATGGATCCAGAAACAGATCATGCATATGTAGACATTGATTTATGACAAAAGTGGTACTGCAGAGCAAGAAAGAATGGTGCTGGGGAAATTGGGTATCTATATGAAAAACAAAAGAAAGAAAGAAATTTGACCTTTACTTCATATCACACACAAAAATCAAATCCAGATACGCTGTGTATATAAATGATAAATGCAAAACAAAGAAGCTATGGGAAGATAAGATGGGACAATATGTTCATGACTCTGGGGATAAGGAGATTTTCTATATGGCCCATAAGAATCACTAAACATAAAGGGAAAAGACTACGTTAAAATCAAGGACTTCAGTTCATCAAAAGATATTGTAAAAACAGAGGGAAAAGTGAAGTGACAGAATAGAAGAAGACACTTGACACACATGTAGCAGTCAAACAGTCAATCTCCAAAATTGATAAAGGACTCCTACAAATCAATAAGAAAAAACAGACAACCCAATAGAAAACTGAGCAAAGGACTTAAACAGGCACCTCACAAATGATGACACCCAAATGTCTAATACATGTATTAAAAGCTGGTCAATCTCATTGCTAATAAGGGAAATGGAAATTTAAACCACAATAAGACACCCACCAGAATGGCTAAAGTTAAAACATCTGGCAACATCAATCTTGGTGAGGATGTGGAAAAATGGGAACTCCCTACATTGCTCGAGGGAGTGCTGTATTAGTACAGCCACTGTGGAAAAGAGTGAGGAATTATCTAGCAGAATTGAAGATACTCAGCCTAAGACCCAGAAATTCCTTTCCCACAGATATACCCCAAATAAAGGTGTGCCTGTGTGTGCTATTGTGATATAATAAATACATATTTTGGTCTTCATCCTCGGCTCCTGAATAGAGGTCTTAAAACCTTTGTAATTTCCTAAGAAGTAAAGGTTCTAGGAGCATCATTTGTTCTAACAGTTCGTCTTTGACCCAAGTTCCCAATACAGAAATCCTAAATCCTTGGAATTTCCTGTGTGATAGCAGCATCTTTTATTCTAATGAGGTGACTCTTGTTGGGCTCCTCCTGGATGGGAGGTGGTCACCAGAGAGACCAAACAGTGATTAGAAGCTTGGAACTTTCAGCTCCACCCCATGCCCCCCACCACCCATCGTCTCAGGAGGGGAGAGAGGCTAGAGATGGAGTTAATAATCATTTCTACATGATGAAGCCTCTATAAAAATTCCTGGGGCTTCCCTGGTGGCACAGTGGTTGAGAGTCCGCCTGCCAATGCAGGGGACATGGGTTCGCACCCCGGTCTGGGAAGATCCCACATGCCGCGGAAAGGCTGGGCCCGTGAGCCATGGCCGCTGAGCCTGCATGTCCGGAGCCTGTGCTCCGCAGCGGGAGAGGCCACAGCAGTGACAGACCCGCGTCCCGCAAAAAAAAAAAAAAAAAAAAAGATCCGTGAATGGGTTTGGAGAGCTTCTGGGTTGGTGAACACATCCATATGCTGGGAGGGTGGAGCACTCCAACGCCACGGAGACAGAAGCGCCTTCTGGACCTCACCCTGTAAACCTCTGGCTGTTTATCTGTATCCTTTATCATGTCCTTTATCATATGACAAACTGGTAACATAAGTATTTCCCTGAGTTTTGTGAGCTGTGATAGCAAATGACTAAACCTGAGGAGGGGTTCTTGGGAACCTTCAATTTACAGCCAAGTTGGGCATAAGTGGGGATAACCTGGAGACCCACTATTTGCAATTGGTGTCTGAAGGGGGCAGTCTTGTGGGACTGAGCCCTTAACCTGTGGGATCTGATACTAACTCGAGGTAGATAGTGTCAGAATTGAATTGTAGGACACCCAGCTGGTGTTGGAGAATTGGTTGGTGTGGGAAAAACACCTTCACATTGGGTATCCAGAAATGTTCTGTGTGTGTGTAGAGGAAGAAGAGTTTTGCCTTTCACCGTACTCTGGGATAGACATAAGAATACTTATTAACAACTGAATAAAAAATGATGGTAAATTCCTATACTGGAATACTATGCAGCAACGAAAAGGGATTAAGTTACACATAAAAACCAATTAATTTAAAACATATAAGGTGATCATTAGATGCTGGACATACTGTATGATTCCATATATTTATACTGTGAGGGTGAAAGGGAGAGCTATGATTGGAAAGTGATCTATGGTGGCTTCTGGAGTCCAGGCAGTGTTCAATTTTTTTTTTTTAACTTGGGTGAGAAGCACATAGATATTCATTTTACAGTAATTTGTTGTCATACATTGATACTTGGAGAATTTTCTGAATGTGAATTTTGTTTAACAATAAAAGTGTTTGAAAAGGTCTCAGTATTTTAGAAACACCTATTTCGTTGCCTGAGCCAGGTGAACTGTAGGAAGTGAGAGGCTGGACATGGGGCCAGGGGATTTTGCACAAGACTGATCCTTACAACATCCCTATGAAGCTGGTCAGCGGCATGCCTGTTTTTTAGGTGAATTAACTGAGACTCGGAGAGGTGAAGTCATTCGTCTGAGTTCACACAGCAAGTTTGCAGCTGAACCACAGTTAGAATGTAGACTGAGTTCTGTGCCTGTTCACAGTAACACAAACTCCCCTGAAGCCTCCATTCACAAATGCTTTCCTGTTTGTCAGTAGCACACTGACAGTTGCCAGAAATGTTATGACCGCAGCTGACTTGGCCTCCGCTAATGGCAGGTGGTCTGACAGGGCTATTGTTGTCTGCAGCTTCTGGCCCTGTGGAGGCTCTGCTAGCGCTCTTCTGCCCGGCTTGTGCCCGGCCCCAGCTTCGGGTCTGTGATAGGGAGGAAGGTACGTCTCACCTCATTCCTCCTGGTCGATAAGCTCGGTAAGAGGAAGGTGCTGGCTTCTGATGCTGAGGCCTCTTCCAAATCCCTGTGGAGCCCCCTGACTTGCAGACCCACTCTTTTTTTTGGAGACCCGACCTGGCCATGTGTTTATAAACAGCCCTGTGGCAGGTGGAGCCCTGCTGGCCGGTGGGGCCTGCCCGGTGCGGATTATACCTGTACTTGCAACAACGGATTCCCAGCCAGCAAAGCACTCCACACAAACCCCTGCCCCTTGGCCCCTCTGTTTGTTTTGCTTTGCACCGACCTGAAATGGATACCTTCACGGGTCCCTGCAGCAGGACAGACAGCAGTTGGGACCTGTGGGGACAATGGCTGTGTCCACCTGTAGGTCATGGGTCAGGCTCGCCAGGGCAGCCCTGTCAGTGCTTCAAAAGCTGAGGCCTCAGTCCTGCTGGGCTCCACCCATGGATCAGTGGCCGCCTGGCCCACAGGTGCGCCTGGCTATTCAAGTTCCGGTGACCAGGATGGGGGGTGGAGCTGGGCTGTGTGCGTGCGGCTTACCTGGGATTACAGCCCAGTCACAGGTGTCCACTCAATGCCCAGGAAGGGAAGCTGGGCTGGGGCCTCACATGCATAAAGCAGGATGGGGAGCAGACGGGATACCTGTGTCTCCCCGGAAAGAATATCTGCTCACAGGCTCTCCCTGTGTGGCATTTCATGGGACAACTTGGCAATTCTTGGTCCATGTTTTTGAGAAGAACTTCTGGAAGCTTTATAAATTTGAATATATTGTTTTTGGTCTAATGAGTCAATACTTACCAAGAAGTTCTTTTAGAAAAGTGGAAGGAGAGGGATGGAAAAGTGTGTGTGTGTGTGTGTGTGTGTGTGTGTGTGTGTTGGGAGGGGCTGGTCCTGAAAAAAAAAATCCAACATAGAAGGCCAGTGAAGAGGTATCTTATTCAGGGGTTCACACAGAATTATTCACTGTGCCCCGACTACATGCCAGGATCACTGGGACACAGACATCCTGCTGTTCATTCATTCGTTGGTTCATTTTGCCAACGGACCAACCAACAGGCATTTCCTGAGGGACTATTATACTGTGTCCCAGATTCTGGGCTGGGCACTGGGGATACAGAAAGAAACAGACGGTTCCAACCCTCAAGGCCTCTCAGTCCTGCAGCAGAGACAGGGATATGAACAGACAATTGTAGGAGACTATAAAACAGGCTTCTCAGGGTATCTGGGGAGGCGTGCCACAGAGCAGACCGGAACTGAAGCAGGTTTCCCAGGATGGAGAGCTTTGCAGAGGGCACGGGGGAGAATGAGCTGCAGGCAGAGGTGTACGGACTGGAGCATTTGGGGGGCTGCAGGCTCTGGTTAGGGTGGGGAGCGGATGGGGGTGATGACACGGTTGGAAGGAGGCTGGGAGCGTGGGTCTATGACTGTGTAGGGTGTGCTAAGTAGCTGTACTTAAGAGTTTGGGTTTATCTTCAGGACAAGTGAAGGCAAGGTTGGGTTTTAAGTATGGAAGTGACCTGTCTAGATTTGAATATGGAAGGCTCACCTGGGGAGAGGTGTTAGGGGGACTGATTGCAAAAGGATTAAGAATTGTTAGAAGGTAGAAGTTCCCTGGGAATGACATGGTTTTAGACCCCCGGGGTGAGGAGGTGAGTGGCAACAGGATGATCTGTGAGCGCTCTGAGGGGCACACTTCTGAGGCCCAGCTGAAGGCTGTGTCCTGGGGTGGGCAGGCCCTGGTGGGCATGTGTCTGAAGCTGAGAAAGTCTGTGGGGATGAGTGGGTGACCTTGGACCCAGCCTCACCCGGACCTGCTCACTGCCTGCCTTTGGGGCCTCCAGGACCTTGAGAAGCCCCATGACACAGGAGGACCAGCCCCTCCAGTCTGCCCATTGTAGTTTCATACAGTAGACATTAGTTGAACACCTCCTATGTGCCAGGCCCTTTGCTAGACACTGGGGCTGTGAGATAAGCAAGTTGAACAGTTTCCTGCCCTGATGCACTGGTTGGCAGTCTAGTAGGAGATCTAGATAATTAAATGAATGATAATTCTAATAGTAAAATTTATTAAATGCCAGGCACCATTCTAAACACTTTATAAGAATTAAGTTGTTTAATCCTAATAATAACGCTTTGAGGTAAGTACTATTATGATGCCTGTTTTATGGACGAGATAACTAAGGCACAGAATACTTTCCCATGTTCACACAGCTTGTAGGTGGCAAGAGCTAAGATCTGAACCCAAATCTGTCCTACCAGTGTCTGTGGTCTTAACTGTTATGTAATACTGCCATTTCCTTGGGGACCACACCTGCTCAAGCCTCCCCAGGGTTCCCCAACAGCTTCGGACTAATGCACAAATTATTTAGCTTGCCCGCACCCCCCCGCAAGACCCTCCATGACCCGACTGTGCTCGCCCTTGGCTCTCCACCTCCCTGCTTGCGGTTCCCTACACCTGCACGCTGCTCCACCCTGCCCTACCTTTATCCATGCTCTTCTCTCAGGAGGGAGTGAAAGGCAAGTGGGTTCATCTTTCCAGACCCAAGTGTCCTGTCCCCTGAGGAGGCTGACCTCTCCAGGCAGATGAGTGATCCCTTCTCTGAGTACCAGTGAGGTTGGTTCATCCATTGATTGTAGCCCGTTCTTACAGACATCATATAGACTTGATGTGCCTGGTCTTCCCCACTAAGCTGTGAGAGCTTCTTGCAGGGGAGACAGAGTCTGACTCATCTCTGCACCCTCCATGGGTTTCAGGCAGCACACAATATTGATTAGTGAATAATCACAGAATTAAGTTAAATAACTGACATGGTTTTTCCTGCATACTTACTGGGTGCTCAAAAGGAATGAGCACCCTGTCCTCATGGACTAACATGCATATTAAATAATTGATGAATTCTGGCAACCTGTTCCACTTAGGGCTGTGGTGGCCTTTGATCTCCTTGGAGGAAGTTTGCCCATTTTACAGATAAGACAGCTAAGGCTCAGAAACCTTAGGTAACTTTCCCACGTTTACATAGTTTATCCTCTACTTTTTGAAGCATCTCCCGCTCCGAGGTGGCCAGCAGTTAGCTGGCATATGGTTGGTGCTCAAAATAATTGAATTTGAGAGGATAAATGAATCTGTTCTTTTGGGAAGATAATTTTCATGTTGGAAAGCTCTGGCAGAGGTCTGGCAGAGGTCTGGAGGATGGGATGGATGGGGCCTAACTGCAAAGGGGCTGGGAATTGCCGGTTTGTTTGAACAGCAGATAACAGAAAAGCAGAGGTTTCCCTGGACACAGGATAGGACCATGGCTCTGGGAGGACTGGAGGGCTTCCTGGAGAGGGTCCCCGGGGGAACGCTGATGTCAGGGAGGATGAGCAGAGGCCGGGGGGGATGCTCAGAGCCCTTCTGGCTCTGGCTGGACCACCCACCAGTAGTCCCTTTCCCCTGTTATTGGGAGTGGCAGACACAGTTTGTCACACACATATCCCTTGACCTTTCCAATGTCAGTAGGCAAGCAGGGGCCAGATACAGTAGGGCCTTTTAGTTCAAGGATAAGGCTTTCCACTGAGATGGAAACATTAGAGGGGTTTGGGGAAGAGAGGAGTGATTTGATGGGATTTATGTGTTGCTGTGTGCATTCACACTGTGGGTGTCAAGGGTAGAAGGGGGAGACCCACTGGAGACAACTGCGATGATGCAGGAGTGAGCTTTGTGACTTGGGCCAGAGTGGTGGTGATGGAGGTGGTAGAAAAGTGATTAGAGTCCGGATATATTTAGAAGATAGAGCCTGTGGGAATTAATGATTTGAAGATTTTGGGCCTGAGCAAGTGAAAGAATGGAGAGGTCATTAACTAAGATGAAAGGACTACAGAAATAGCAGGTTTTGTGGCTACTTGGGACATGTTAAGTGTGAGATGCCAATCATCTCATCAGATCCTCATAACTTCCTGCCAGGCACAATTATCCCCATTTTACCAACAAGAAACTCAGAATTCTAGGAGGAGGGGCTGCTTCCTTGAGGTCACCGAGCTAAAGGGTGGTGGGCATGGGAGGTTTTAGGCCTGCTTCACATCAAAACCCTTATTTGTTTTTTGTTTGGTTTTTTTTTTTTTTTGGAAAGGAAGAAATAAAACTGCCTTTATTTTGCAGACAACATGATTGTGTATAAAATCCTGTGGGATCATCCAGAAAGCTACCAGAGTTTAGCAAAGTGAAGGATATAAGATCAATATATAAATTCAATTGTATTGTTGTGAACCTAAAACTGCTCTTTTTTTTTAATTTATTTTTTTTACATCTTTATTGGAGTATAATTGTTTTACAATGGTATGTTAGTTTCTGCTTTATAACAAGTGAATCAGTTATACATATACATATGTTCCCATATCTCTTCCCTCTTGCGTCTCCCTCCCTCCCACCCTCCCTATCCCACCCCTCTAGGTAGTCACAAAGCACCGACCTGACCTCCCTGTGCTGTGCGGCTGCTTCCCACTATCTATTTTATGTTTCGTAGTGTATATATGTCCATGCCACTCTCTCGCTTTGTCACAGCTTACCCTTCCCCCTCCCCATATCCTCAAGTCCATTCTCTAGTAGGTCTGTGTCTTTATTCCTGTCTTAACCCTAGGTTCTTCATGACATTTTTTCCCCTTAAATTCCATGTATATGTGTTAGCATACGGTATTTGTCTTTCTCTTTCTGACTTCCTTCACTCTGTATGACAGACTCTAGGTCCATCCACCTCATTATAAATATCTCAATTTCATTTCTTTTTATGACCGAGTAATATTCCATTGTATATATGTGCCACATCTTCTTTATCCATTCATCCGAAGATGAGCACTTAGGTTGTTTCCATCTCCTGGCTATTGTAAATAGAACTGCAATGAACAATTTGGCACATGACTCTTTTTGAATTATGGTTTTCTCAGGGTATATGCCCTATTTGTTTGTTCAAAATCCCTGTTTGTTTGGGAAACTGGCTTTCCTGTAATTTGTCCTAAACTTCCCTCTCTCAAGAGTCCTCTCCCACCCCAGAGCCCCCATATTATGGACAGCCCCACTTTGTACACTACTGCTGTTGACCCCGCCCACTTCTCAGTGGCGGGTAAATGAGTTTGAGATTCCATGTGTGGGGTTTTGTTTTCACTACTTAATGCCTATGGTTGTTCTGTCCTGCTTTTTCCAGCTCATTACTAGTCATGGATATCTTCTCTTTAGTTCCTGGTTCTAGCTCATGAACCCAACCTAATTTTAACACTGCTCCTGGGGAGAATGCCATTCCCATTGCAATAGTCTGCTTTGCACCCAATTTCCTGGAATGCCCCATGGACAAATGAAGGCCATAAGGGTATGGAATCTTCTAAAGAATCTCCTGAAGAGGAGCCATATCCTCTTGGAGTTATGACTGATTTCAGATCTAGGACAGGAAAGGCACCCAGATGATCCAGGATCATCTTACCATATTGGAAAGAAGGAAGGCATCAAAGATGCATGGGGTCGTCTCCAAGTTATAAACTAATATTTTGAATTGTTGCCATCAGGAAAGAAAAAATTTGCATAAGCTCTATTGGCTCATGGGTAGGATGCTGTTGCAATAAATCTAACAGTTTTGAAAACATCAACTCAATCACAGAGAACTGATACCTGCAAATAAACGAAGAGGTTCAATTACACTTAGTTCCCCTAACCGACTCTCTTCATCCAACTCTGCAACTGCATTTTTATGGCAGTGATCACGGCAGTAAAATCATTTCTCAGCTTTTCCTTGCGGTTGTTAAGAGTATTGACTTTGAAAAAATATGCTAAATAAAACATCTCAGAGCCACTCGACATTTCAGTGAACGAAGACTTTTATTCACCTTGATGAGTTTTTTGCACTTAGTCGTGGCACGGTTGATATTTTCCTTTATGACAAAATCAGCCTCAAGTTTGGAAACCTAGACCAGCACCTTCTTCCTATTAAGCCAGCACACATATGCGGGGTGAAGCAAGTTTTAAAAAAAAACACACACAAATTTTCCTTTTGTTATAAAGTGGCCTTGAGAGACAAGTATGCAAACCGTTAAATTTTCTAAACTAAATTTGATGAAATGTTTACCACTTAGAACTCAAGAGCAGACCTTTAGAAGTACACTCCATGTGTGAAGCAGGTTCCAGGAACACTCATTGTGTGAAGTAGTCCCCGAGACCACTGTTTTCTGCCAGCATTTTGCCCATCAGAGTTTTGGCTCACCTGTGCAGGAGGCTGAGCTGCTTATTTCCAGTTGATATTGTTCTTTTTGGACTTACACATCTTGTTGAGATGTTTTCCCTTGTTATTTTACCATCAACCACTTTAGGAATTGACGTGTCTTCACAGACACTCATTAGCGTTATGGTGAAGAAAGATGGATAAATGGGCCAAATCATCAATATCTCTTTTCATAAAGTTCTAGTCTATCTTTTAGAACCCACTAAAATGCATTGGTAGATAGTGCCACTCTGTAAGGACACCTTTTCCGAATCAGTTGCCTCATTTTGATGCAAAAAGAGGTGTGGTCCTATCTACAGTGAAACCCTTCAACTTGGCTCCTACTACTCAAGCTGTGATTTCTGAGGCATTTCTGAAACAGACTAAAGAAATCTTTAAGAGACCCTTGAATTTGCTTTTTTGCATTTGTTTTTCACTAATGTTCTCAGTCAAGTCTTCTTTCTTTTAGGTTTTAAAATTATTTTGTGATTTTTTTTCTTTGAAATTGCATACTTTTTCAATGTCGTTGCATGGGAGATGGCTTTTATCCATTATTTCATGTGCTCATCTGTAAATCCGTTAAAATAAAACTTCCCTAAAATAAAACCCATCTCAACTTCCACTGTTCAGTATTTTAGGGGGTTGCTTGCCACCAGTTCACTAGGTGTGGCTAGGGTGGAGCTCTGGCCCTGGTAGCTGTCATGGGCATGTGGTGGACCTCAAGGTCAACAGCTCATCTGTCATAACCATGTGACTCATTGTATTGTGAATTTGCCTCCATAGCTTCATAGTTTCACTGGTTACAAGTTTATGCTTCCGATCTCCTATTTTTAACCACGGATCCGTGTTCTAAATTGAACACATAATTTGAAAATTACTATACTTTAAAAAGAGAAATGAAAAATAACCAACACCCCAGAACTTCTGGTCTCTTTGTGTTTGGGGAAAATTTGCTGTGGTGGGAAGTGGAAAGATGCCCAGTGATGTTTGTAAACAGAGTATGTGATCAAGAGGAACAAGAGTAGGGCAGCTGAACAGATTTAGGAGGTTCATGGCTTTACGGAGTCAAAGTGAAAATAAAACTGGTTTCTAAGTTGGCAAACTCTTTTTTCAGAACATTTCAGAGCATTGCTGAGAAAATACATGCCCTGCCCAGTCCTGGCCTGCGGCTGAGACATTGGCCAAATCTGTTTTTGCTGCAGCAGTGAACTTGATTCCCTTTAACTAGAAGGTATTGGCTTTCCAAGAGAAAGCTAGGCTAAACCAAGAGAACTGAATTGTTCCATGTCTCACTGCATATACCACTTTTCTGTTATCTAGCCTTTGGCAAAAATGACTAAGATCAGCAGAGATCAGTAAGATTTTGCTGATTTTACTTGTGCATATATGACATAAATCCTTTTTATTTTGGAATTTGCTTAAAACACATTCAAGTTTTTAAAAAATAATACAGGCTTACTGTTAAAACTCCATACAGAACTCTGTAAGGCAAAAAATTGAAATTCTTCTCTTTCCATTCACTTACTAATCTCATTCCCCCCATCCTACTCCTTCAGATTAACCACTATCAATAATTTGCTATTTATTTGTTCAGATCTTTTTATCACTCCACTTTCTTTTTAATCATACACACAAACACATGCAAGTATGTCATCTTAACTTAGAAAACAAATATAGGATCATATTATTTTACAATTTGCTTTTTTTACTCAGCTATACGTCTTGGCAACTCTTTTTATTGTCTGACTTATATCAGTGTACCAGAATTTAACCATTTCTTTACTCATTGACCCTTGTTTCCAAGTGTTCACTATTACAAAAAAGCCCTCAGTGAACATCCTTTGTTTTCATGTCCTGTGTCCTTGTGTGCACTTTTTTTCTGTGGGCTAGAGTGCAAAAGTGGACTTGCTGGGTCAGTGAGTGTGCAGACTTAAGAAACTGATAGATGCTGCCAGATTGTCTTCTGAAATCATTGTATCTATTTCTGTTGCCACCAAAAACGAATGAGAACATCATGCTTCCCAAACCCTTGCCATCTGTAGTTATTATCAATCTTTAAAATCTTCCCAAGCTGATAAGAGAAAAATGACATTTTCTTGTTATTTTAATTTGTGATGATCTGTTCATTCAGAAAGCCGAGCCTATTTTCATATGTTTATTAACAGTGGTTCTCAACTGGGGATGATTTTTGTCCCCACAGGACTTTTGGCAATGTCTGGAGACATTTTGATTGTTATGACCCCGGGGCGGGGGGTGGCGGTATTACTGACGACTAGTGTGTAGAAAGAATTACTGGCCTCAAATGTTAATAGTGCCGAGGTTTAGAGATCCTGGTTTATTAGCCATTTGTGTTCCTTCTGTGAATTGCCTATTGATTATCTTTTTGTTGGGAACTCTTTATACACTGGAGATATCAATCCTTTGTTTATTTGTATATATTACAAACATTTTCCCCAGCTGCTATTTACATTTAATTCTTTTTTTGATGTCTTTTGCACTAGAGAATTTAAATTTTTATGTAGATAAATCTACTTGTTTTTTTCCTTTGAAAGGGCATCTTAATTTTGTACCATCCTTGGTTTTCTTAACCCAAGTGTATATAAGCATACTCCTATATTTTATTCTAGTATTTTCAGTTTCATTCATGTCAATGTTTAGTTCTTTATGTGGAATTTATTTTTGTGTCAGTGTGACAAAACCTTTAAGAACTTTCTAATTAAAAACCTTTCACTTTCAAATCTATAAGTAAGATTGATACTATAGGAAGATAAACCATGTTTATCCAATGGTACCCTCTGAGTATGCCTTCAGAGGGGACGAGTGAAGGGACAAATTTAAGCTCCCAAGCAGTGCCTTGGAAGCCCTGCAAGGTCTGTCTCCAAACCTCCTTTCCAATTCCTTCCTAACGTGTCACCACCTTCAGAAAGCCTTCAAGGATTCTCCAACTTGCAAGGATGCCTTTTGCCTTTAATCTCTTAGAGCATGTTATTAAGTGCACCTGTTCTGCCTAGTTGTTTTGCTTTGTTATTATTATTTTTTAAGGAAGGCTTTTCCATCCAACCAGCCAGCCAGTTTCTGGGGGACAGTTTCCGTGTGCCCCAGTTCAGTGCTCCTGTACATGATTGGTATTCAAAACATTTCTCCATGTGAATGAGAATACACTGCCATCCTCAGAGCCTGGGGGTAAGTGCAGACTCCTGGCAGAGCATCTGTGTTTGTGTGTCCGGGGAAATGGGAAGCTAGGATCCCTTTGCTGCTTCTTTGAGGGAAGGACAGGCTGGGGAGGGGACAGTGAAGGAGCTCTAGCCAGTTTTGCCACTGACCCTCAGTATGGTCTTGGGCAGCCCCTTCCCTGTTTGTTTCCTCCTCTGACAAGGAACTTTAGAGATGGCAAATATAAACTCCGTGAGATCAGGAACTGTGTCTTTTTTTTCTCCTCACAGTACCCCAGCCTCTTGCATGGCGCTTGATACTCACTAATCGTTTGCGGAATGAATGACGAATGGATAGATGGGCCTCTTGTGCCTTCATGTCCTGTCCCATGCCCCTGCCAGGCATTGCTAATCAATTAGAACCTTTTTCCCTCTCAATTAGGATGTGGCTTTTTTTTTGAGTATGGCTGCAACAGACACTGGTGATCAGTTAGTGCTGGTGTCAGAGAGGACACCTGTGTGCCAGCTCTGGGTTGGGGGTTTCTGAGCTCCCTTGCGGCCCTTCCTGAGAGGCAGGAGTTATTTTGTGTGTTCTGGTTGCTGCTCTCCCAAAGCGCAGAGGTGCGGGTCCCCAGTGCCCCTGCAAGTGGTCACCACTCATCCCACCAGGGACCTGCTTTTCTTTATAAACTTGGGTTTCTCATAAAATCAACTCACTGCAAGGGGCCCCTGGGGCTGGGCTTTACGTAAGGAAATGGGAACAATTAATGGGCTTATCTGATGAAAAGTAATGCTGCTAATGATTTATTAATTATCATGAGGCTTATCTTTCCACTTCTTATTAATCAAAGATGTCCTGGAGCTCTGGGGCTCCACATGAGGGGAGCAGACCTAGACGCAGCCTGGGGGAGGGGGGCGTGGGCTGGAGCCAGGTGTCCCTAGCTTCCCTGATCCTTCCCTGCACCATTCCATCCTGGGGGTTAAGACCCTTGGATTGTGGGCAAGGAAAGCCGAGAGGGACATTGGAGAGGAGCGCCATGTTGGGTTGGTCACCTACTGTGTGCCAGTCATCGTGCAGGGTACTTTATAGTCATTCCTCATTCCAGACCTACAAAGGAGGAATTATTATTCTCACTGCTTTAGACGAGGAAACTGAGGCCAAGAGATGTTACGGAGTTTGCCCAAGTTATACTGTTAGAAATGGTAGAGCTGGGATTTGAACCCGGGTATGTCTGCCCCCAGACTGGATGCCTTTCAATTGGAAAGGCTTAAATGAGAATCGAAGGAGTCTGGGGCAGCACCCCTGGGCAGAGCTGAGCTGAGGGCCCAGCTCTACAGTGTGTGTTCCGGGGCCACAAGAGAGCGCGGGTAGAGGAACCGGGGAACAGTGCTTTCCTCGGGCCTCAAGGCTTTTGCTGTCTCATGAATGACACAAGATTCATACCCAGGAGACAGGTGGGGACCCCTGGGCTCAGGGCACACCTGCATGGGTGAGCACTCTTCCCAGGGCACAAGCTTCCTCGCACGAGGTTAGTGCTTCATGGGAACAGGGATGTGTTGGGGTCTTGCAGGTTGGGTAGAATTGGATAGACGGGACACTATGGGGAGGGTTTTCGGGCAAGGGAAACAGCTTGATGAAGGTGAGAAGGGGCAGAAATGACCATACTTACTGAAGGGGTATCAGAGAAGAGCCCAGACTAACCGCCACTGGGGAAGGAGGGAGTCCGGGGGAAGCAGCCATGGGAGGAAGGGAAGAGGGACCCTTACCAAGTTGAGGCCTAGAAGCTGGTGGCTCCTGCCCTCCACGACCCCTTTCTGACCCCAGTGAAGAGAGCAGCAGATATCTTGAGTGGTAAAACATGTGAGGTTGTGAGTTTGTGTGTGTGTGTGTGTGAGAGAGAGAGTGCGTGCGTGCGTGCACGAGTGAACATGCACGTTTATGGGTGAGGGTGTGTGTTCCTCTCTAAGAATCCAGGAAGCGTGTGAATAACCACTTGGGTGGAGATGTTTTATGTGTCTCAGTGAGAGCGTTCAAGCATCTGTGGGTTCGAGTCAGTGCACATGAGTGTGAGTGTGTTTAAGAGTTAGAGTGAGAGGGAGCTCTGGGAACGTGTGAGAGTATATGTGGACAAGGCAGTATGTCTGTCAGTCTTTGTTCTGGTGTGAACGTGTGTTTGCGGGGCGCTGTGGGGCTTAAGGCAGCCCGAGCCCTTGTCTGGTGTGGCAGGAAGGGCAGGCGGAGCTGTGGGTGGGCGAGGAGGAGGGACAGAGGGCTCTGCCGGGCTCTGGGCAGAAGAGCTGCGCACCCCGCCCTTTCCGGCGCTTAGCTGAGGTGCTGCTGCGGGCGAGGAGCCAGGGCAGGGCTCCTCAGTCAGGGGAGCCCCGTATTCTGCCCATGAACTGGGAGCCTCTGCAGCCTTGGCCTTTTAGGTGACTGGTGGACGCTCTGGGGGACCCCAGGGAAGGGAGAGAGGCCTGCCTAGGAGCTCAGAGCCACCATCTTTGGGCTGTGACTCAAACTGGCCCCATCGCCTTCCCGTAAGCCCCAACCCCCATGGCTCCAAGGCTGCTGCCTCCCTGCCTCTGGTGTGCTGTGAGTAACCACATGGCCTTTGTGGCAGAAGTGAGCTTCGTGGGACTTAGCTGGTGGCGCAGTGGTTAAGAATCCAGCTGCCAATTCAAGGACACGGGTTCGAGCCCTGGTCTGGGAAGATCCCACATGCTGCAGAGCAACTAAGCCCGTGTGCCACAACTACTGAGCCTGCGCTCTAGAGCCCGTGAGCCACAACTGCTGAGCCCACGTGCCACAACTACTGAAGCCCGCGCGGTCCACCCGGGCCAGGCAAAGCCCTTGAGGTCACCTCTGTCAGCCAGTCCCTATCCACATGGAGGTCAGCTGGGTCAAAGACCCCCACGGCTGAATCCCGCTTTCTCAAGAACACTTCTTCCCACAATGGCCAGCCATCCAAAACATTTCCTAGGATGATAACTCCCTTTTATTCATCAGAGAACTTAAACACTTCCTGAGAGCTCATCTCGTGGAGAAATAGAAGGTGGGGAAGGAGAGGCTTTGGGAGCAGGACCACGGGGCCCCCTCCTAGAGATTCATGGCAGGCCTCCCTTCGGCTCCATCCAGGGCCCTCTTGTCCTTTCTTCTTCCATCTGTCCCCGTCCCCCTGCTGTCTATGGGCCTGGCCCCCCTACCCCCTGCATCCTACTCTGAGCCAGCCTTGTTGACTCAGGATCTGGGTCTGCTCCAGTTGGCATGGGGTGTCCCACGTGGAGCGGTCCCGGGTCCACCAGCCCAGGTCAGGTCCCCTGCTCTCAGAGACGCTGCCCCGTCTGCTCCTGGCCCAGAGGCAGGAGCGGGAAGGGCTGCCGCCCACCTGCATCCGGGTGGGCCTGGCTCTCTTCAAGCAGTTGGGCTCCAGCTGCAAACTCCCAAACACATACTTTGGGAGGTCAGCCTGGCCCGCGGCTGGGGCATTCCATTATTTCGGTGACATATCTTTGAACATGCTGCAATTCCTGCAGCCCCAGCTCAGGCCCCAGTCCCAGCTGCAGAGCTGTCTAGATACTTGGGGAGTGTTGGGGGAGTGCTCAGCCTTAGACTAGTTCCTAGGCAGAAAGAGAAGGTACTGAGGCATGGGGACTGTGCCCTGAAGCCCCTAGCGCCCTCTTTTGGCCTGAGCACTGTCCTTCGCTCGTGCTTGCAAACGCAGATTCCTTGGGAGAGCAGCAGATGAAGGTGGCATAACGAGATTCTTAATATCTGAGCACGGGAGACATTTTCTGTCGTTTCCTCCAACAGTGGGAAGATGAGGGAGCCCTAGAAAGGGAGAAAGTAGCATTGGCCTGCTCTATGGCTTTTATTTTTCCTTTTCCTTAATCCATCCCTGTTTTTGCTTCTGATTCCGACAGACCTATCTATAAAAAGTCCTTTCCAGGTGGTCTATTTGAAAGTATTTCAAAATGGTACCCCAGACAGGGAGGCCAGGGAAAGGATAGATAAGTCTGTTTTTAAGCCCTGCCTGTTATTTGCTAGGTGACAAGCAACAAACTCCTTAACCTCTCTGAACCCCAGTCCCTCAAGCTACCATACCACCATTGCCAAGCCCCCTCCTATCTGTTGTGTCTTAGGACCACTGTACGCCAACTGTCTGCACTCATGGGCCCACGGCACCCTTGCTTGTGATTGGGATCCCTTCTGCTTGCTGGGCTGGAGGGAAGGCGTGCTGCCTGGTGAGTGTGCAAATGTGCTAATGTGAGAATGGTGGTGACCACAGCCCCAGCCACAAGACCCTGGCCAGACTGGCGGCTCCTATGTCCCTGGGGTGTGCCGAGCTGGGGCTGGTTGGGAAGCAGCTCTTTCCCTGAAAACTCATCATTTTTGTGTAATAAAAGCGCTAGAATTCTGGAGATGACTCCCTACAGTAGACAGGGTTGCCTTCTTCTGAGCAAAGGGAACAGATTTATTAAACACCTGCTATTTACTGGGTGATTTACACACTCACTGAATCCTCATCACCAAACAGATATTTGTGCTTTCAATTCACCGGTGAGGAAATTGAGGCCCAGAGAGGTTAAATAATTTGCCTGGCATTATCTAAGAAGGCATTGGCTGGAATAGGATCTGAACCCAGGTCGGCCTCACTTTGTCCCTCATGGTTTCTTTGGGACTATCTGATACCCTATCAAGCTGTGACTTGAGAAGAAAGGGAGAAATCTGTCTTCTCCCATGGTGTCTGTGCCTTCTCCTCCAGGGTTTTATGAGTACCCACTGTGGTGCCTCTTCATCCCTAGGACAGTAGCTCTCAGGCTTCCCTGGGGTCCTCTGGTCTGGGAGGAGGGTTTTGGGCAACTTCTTCCCATGATGGAATTAGAGGTATAGGATGTCACTCCCACCCAGTGGTGTAGCATTTTATTGATTGATTGATTGATTGATTGATTGATTTTTGGCTGTGTTGGGTCTTCGTTTCTGTGCGAGGGCTTTCTCTAGTTGCGGCAGGCGGGGGCCACTCTTCATCGCGGTGCGCGGGCCTCTCACTATTGCGGCCTCTCTTGTTGTGGAGCACAGGCTCCAGACGCGCAGGCTCAGTAGTTGTGGCTCACGGGCCTAGTTGTTCCACGGCATGTGGGATCTTCCCAGACCAGGGCTCGAACCCGTGTCCCCTGCATTAGCAGGCAGATTCTCAACCACTGCGCCACCAGGGAAGCCCTGGGGTAGCATTTTAAAAGAAAAGTCTGAAGAAGGAGGCAATGTGTAATCTAGGAGAAAGATACTTTATTGGTGGAATTTCAGGTAGCAGAAAATGTAGAGGAGATTGATTCGGACGATGTGACTTTCCCAGGCTCTCAGATGACACCAAAGCACTTCACCTTCATGGAAAGCTAGTCTATTCCTGAGTGTGGGCTGGCCTCCTTTGGCTGAGTCTCAGGAAACTTCTTTCCACTGTTTCTCCCCTGCCTAGAATTCTCATTCACACGCAAAAATCAGTCAGTCTTAGCAAATTAAAAAAAGGATACGGAGAAGTTAAATATGCACAGGTCATCATTGATATGGAGAGCTGGCTCCTAGTCATGGCTCCCAACTGGGATCCTGCTGACCTTGGGTAATGCTCCTTCCCCTCTCTGGGCTTTAGTATCTTCCTGTGTAAAATGCAGGGGTCGGATCAGTCACAACGGCCTTGTTGACAGATGACAAAGTCCATCCAGATTGGTCTGGAGAAGGAAATTGCATTGGCTGATGTAAGTGACACATACAGGGTAGCTCCGGCTTCATGCATGGATGGATCCCAGCAGGCTCCTGCCTATCCTCTTAGAAGACCTAACACGAAAGAGACCACCTCTCCCTGTCCAGTCCCTCTAGCAGAAGTCTTGGGAGTATCTCTGATTGACCCTACTGTGGTCACCTTCTATCTCTGAACCGATCACTATGGCTGGGAGTGGAACGTGCTGATTGGCCAGGCCTGGGTCATGTGCCCTCTGATTGGCTGGGGAGTGGGGGAAACGGAGGCCTGCTCCACCGCAACCAGATCGAGGGAGAGAGGGAGGCCTGTGAGCAGAAAAGGGGAGAATGGATATTGGGCAGGTCCCACCCCTGGCACCCATTACTGCTAGGTTAGTGGTTTTCCATCTCTGCTCAGGGGAGCCCAGACCTCTGAGGAGGAACTTCAGGGATATCTGTAAGCAATAAAGGATTTTCCAAAAGTCAGTAAGGATTTAAAGGATCAGAGCAACCTGTTTATCACTTTTGGCTCCGTTGATATTGGGATTTCACTTAAGTTTTCATTTTGGTAAATTAAAAAAATTTTGATGATTAAAACAAAAAAAGCCTGGAAACCATTGGACTAGATTATGGCTAAGGTTTCTGTTTAGAATGTTCTAGTGGATTATATGCCAAAGCGAATACTTTTCTTCGATGAGGGGCACACTTAAATAGTGAACCTTTAGCCCTGCTTTTCCCACTTTCTTGACTCTCTCTGCCTTGTCCCTTCTTCTCCTAAGTGATCCTGCTGGCTTTAATGTCTCTGTCAAAGTAGACCCAAGCCTGCCCTCCCACACTCCCAAGGACCTACCTGCTTCATGCTTTGCAAATATTCTTACAGACGTGAAAGGAATACTCTTCTAGTGCAAGCACAAACCAGGTGCTGGTTCTTGCCTGATAGCTGAGTTACTTGGAGATGTAGGTAGTTTGTAAATGCCGTTTTCTGCTCTGAATAACATGGGGCGAAAAGAAAGGAGCTCAGGGGTGGGCCACTCCCAACATTTGGAAGCCTATGTTTATAAGTTATAAATCAAGCTAACAAAGTTAAATAAAATATGTTTTTCCCCTCTACCTTGACACATGCTCCTTTGTAATGATCTAGAAGGCTGGATTTAAATTTAGAGTTTTCAGCTTCCTTAGAATTCTGCACTGGAATGCAAGCAGACTCGAGCTGTTCTCTTCGCACCCTGGCTTGACCCTGCTCTATGAGGGGTCTTGAATACAGGCATGTGGACACTCTGGTCCCTGTCCAGGCTCTGTAGGCACCCTCACACAGCCACCCTTGGTCATCTCATGGGCCAAGAGGTACACACGCCAGGGGCTCATTTTGCCTTCGGACGACAGAACCCGGGAAGACCCTCACTCAGGCCCTGGAAGGAGGCCCAGGGAATTCCAGATACCTGGGGACCCAGAATGTGTTCTAGAAGGGGGTCATGTGTGGGAGGTCATGTCCTGTTGGACCTGTGGACTCCTCATTCTGGAGAGAAGGGTCAGAGCAGTGCCATCTAGAGTAGGGGTGGGGGGCCCAGGGAAGGAGCCCCCCTTGCCTGAATCTAAGAGCACATGGGTGGGTGGACTTGGGGTGACAGAACCTAGCCTCTCAGAAATCTGAGATGGAGCTCCAGGAACTGTGGTGACTGTCAATTTTGGGAGTTGACCCCCAAACTGGTCATCAGCGTTACCATTCAGTGTTACCAGTGACATCCAGGGCTTGGATCAGGTATTT
The DNA here is from genome assembly GCF_059928025.1 of Delphinapterus leucas. NCBI lineage: Eukaryota > Metazoa > Chordata > Mammalia > Artiodactyla > Monodontidae > Delphinapterus > Delphinapterus leucas. Next base: position 130,122,941 of record NC_143132.1, on the reverse strand, counting down.
AAAATTGTCCATGGTAACTGGGTCTCAGTGAACTGCTAACAATAGCAGATGACCAGGATGGAGATAAAATACCGAAGTGAGTGTTGAGGCAGCCCAGGCTGTATACAAATTTTTCAAAGGGAGTTGGAGAACTGGTTTCATAACTCTAAAAACACTTCATCCTAGAGGCGGTAGGAGAGGAAAGGGAGATTTTGATGAGCAGGGTTTTGGAGAAGGCCACTGGAGTGGGTGAGCCCTGAGCAGCATGGCAGGGCATGTCTGTCCTCACCTGGAGCTGGTGGGAGGGCTTCAAGGCTCACTCAGAGAACCCAGAAGGGCCATGTGGCCGGTGGCAGCAAGAGGGGTTTGTGTCTGGGAAGTGTCAGGTCAGGATTTGTGAGTGCTTCTCATGGACCAGATTGTGCCATGTGCACGAGAACCTGCCTGGAGACGTTTGGAGTGCCGCCCAGGGGCTCTTCCTGGAAGGGGTCTCTGAAGTCAGCCCCAGTTATGGAATCCAGACCTCATCTCCTGGGCACAATCCCCTCAGCAAGACTGGGGACAGAGGCTGCTAGTTGTCCCAGTATCCACTCTACCCTTATTCCACAGCAATAAGATTTGTAGTTGGGGACATGACAATACAACTGGAGACTGTATTTCTTAGCTTCCTTTGCAGCTAAGGGGTGAAATGTCACTAAGTTCTCACCAATGGATTGTGAACAGAAAAGATGCATGAGGGCTATGCTCTTCAGGGAAAATAAAGCCCTGATTGTACTGTTTGCCAATTTCCATGGTGTAAATACTCCCACTACAGCTGATTTCGAGCTATGCACAATCATCTCTTGGAACCAGTGAGATCGAGCTCCGGCACATCATTGAAGCAACGTCTGGCTCTTGCCCTTAAGGGCACAGCTGTGCCCTTCTTCCCGCTTCTTCCTCCCAGCTGGCTGGAATGCTGACATGGTAGACAGCCATCTTGTACCAAGCAGATGAGGGCAACACTCCAGGGATGGCAGACCAACAAGAGAAAAACTTGGGCCCCAGTGACTTTGGGGAGTAGAGAGGCCATTTGGGTTCAGACCTTTACACGAAAGCAAAATAAATATCTATCTTAAGTCATTTAGATTTTAGGGTCTCACACACAACTAGAAGTATGAAATGTAATTTACCTAGGAGCCCATAAAGTCAGAAAGAGAGGTTGTCTTTAAGTGGCATCTGCCTGTCTAGCAACATACACCTCTCTCGAAGATACGAAGGGGACACCAGGTTTAGGGCCAGGCCTGGGGAAGGAGAAATCGAGTGAGAGGAAAACATGGATTTCCTGTCTCAGTAAAACATGTTGCCCTAATTGCTTGTAGTTTATCTCTCCATTAGACTTCACGTTTCTGGAGAGACCCTGATACTCAGAAAGTGTACCTGGTCGCACCCTAGACACCAGGGATAGGGGAGAGATCTGGATTTGGCCTCATTATGCTTCATGAGGAGAACAGGCTTGACCTTTTCTTTGTGCTAGCGGAGTTCAGTCACTGTGTCTCTTCCCACTTCCTGTCTTGGCCCTGTCTCGGTCTGTCTTTCCTCAGGGAACAGCATCACTGACTGAGGTCTCAGGGCACCCCCATAAACTCTGCTCACGATCACGCAGCAACCCTGTGAGCTGGCTAACCATGGACCATTCTTACCACTTGACATATGAGCAAACTGAAGCCCAGATCATTCATCTCGCCCTTGCAATCTCTCGTTTAATAGTCTGATTTCCTCAACCGACTGTGGACTCTGGGAAAGCAAGGATCACGTCGGGCGTGTTTGATGCTGCAGTTCAGCTCAGAGCCCTTAATGAGTGTTCGCTGGTTCCCTGACTAAAATAACCCCTCATTACGAAGGGCCAGGGGTGGTTTGCAGAGTTCAAGCTGGAATTGTTGTTTTCAACCTGTTACACCTTTAAACGCAAGAATTTTTGGCAACACATTGGAGGTGTTAAAAGATTCAAACCACACTAAACGTGCCAGCAGTAACTATGTCAGTACTGTGGTGGTGTCCTGAAATGCTTGTGAGGGCCCCAGAGCAGAGTGCTCTGGACTCCTTTCATGCCATGTTCCTTTATGGCTGTGCTTTTGGGGACTTCTTAGCCACAGATACACTTATCGTGGGTGTCGGTGGATGCTCCGTCTTTCTTTGATGCCAGTCTGCCAGACAACCTTCTCACCGCTTACAGCCCTTTCTACCTCTGGTTGTACAACCTACCCAATTAATTCTGCACTAAACCCAATTCTGCACTTCTTTTTTTTTGGAATTGAGCTATTCCTTATGCAGGTGATAGGTTAGGCCAGTGGTTCTCAGTCGGGGCTGAGTTGGCACCCCCAGGGGATGTTTGACATTATTTAGACATTTTTGGTTGTCATACCTGGGGAGCAGGTGCTACTGGCATCTAATTAAGTGGAGGCCAGAGAGGCTGCTAAACGTTTTATAGTGTGCAGGATATCCCTACAACAAAGTTTATCCATGCTCAAACATCAATGTGCAGAGGTTGAGAGACCTGGGCTAGGATTTGCAGCCTTTGGGGATGGGAGCCTGAACAGCAGCTGCAGTAGCAGGCCTTCTGCAGTCAGAACCGGTCCCTCCAAGGCTCAGATCATGAGCAGGCTTCCTTGCCAGGGCAATCCTGGGCACAGTGACCTTGAACGGGCAGTGGCTGACTTAGCCCCTGCTTCAGGAAGTGACCCGTAGGGTCATCCTGACTACCTGCAACTGGTAGAAGTCTCATTGGCACAATATACCTGCATGGCCATTTAAAAGATGCATTAAGAGGTTAAAAACAAACAAATAGAAAATCCCGCAACCTACAGTAGTCCCCCCTTATATGCAGGGGATACTTTCCAAGACTCTCAGTGGATGCCTGAAACCACAGATTGTACTAAATCTTACATATACTGTTTTTTTCTTATAATACATACCTATGACAAAGTTTAATTTATAAATTCGGCACAGTAAGAGGTTAACAATAATTATAAAATAGAACAATTATAAAAATATACTGTAATAAAAATTATGTGAGTGCAGTCTTTCTCTCGCAAAATGTCTTAATGTAGAAATTTAATGCCTTTTCCAGCTTAACTAAGCACTTATCATGCACTGTGGCCATAACTTTTGCAGTTTGAGGTGCGACAGCAAGAATAGCACAAATTGTTTTCCTTCTTCACATTTTCACAGAAAGAAGACTTGTTCTCACCATAGATCTTAGCAACCTCAGCATAGGATTTTGTTTTCTTTCCTTATTAAGTCTTTTCATTTAAAAGAGGCACTTTATAGCTTCATTTAAAAGAGGCACTTTATAGCTTCTCTTTGGCGTATCTGAATTGCCAAAGTCACTACTCTTGCACTTTGGGGCCATTATTAAGTAAAATAAGGGTTACTTGAACACAAACACTGTGATACCATGATAGTCTATTTGACAACTAAGGTGGCTACTAAGTGACTAATAGGAGGCAAATGCGAGACAAAGAGATGATTCACGTCCTGGGTAGAATAGAGATGGAGGCTGTGAGATTTCATCGTGCTACCCAGAATGGCGCGAAATTTAAAACTTATGAATTATTTCTGGAATTTTCCATTTAATATTTTTGGACCATAGTTGACCATGGGTAACCGAAGCCATGGGAAGTGAAAATTCAGATAAGCGGGGACTACTGTACCTACCCTTTGGACCAATAATTCCTTTTCTAGGAATAAAGCCAGAGTAAATAATTAGAGAAGTGTCTAAAAATGTGTTGAGGGATATTCACTACAATGTTATTTATGGTAGCAGTAAATCAGCAGTGCATTTTAATATTACATTGTGATACATTCATATCATAGAATGCTATGCACTTGGGTTGCATTCATCTGCGAGGAATTGAAAGTGTAACTACAGTAGCTTTAACACGCTGGGATTTCTTCAACACCCAATTACAAGCAGTCTAGAAGTAGGCAGTTCCAGGCTAATGCAGCAGCCCAAGGATATGGTTAAGAAACCAGACTCCATTTAGTTTCCTTCTTTCATCCTTACAGTCATGGGTTGGTTGCTGCCCCTCCGAATATGACTTTAGCATTCCAAAAAGGAAGAAAGAAGAAATAGCAAAAAGGCGTGAATGTCTATCCCTTTTTATAAGGACCCACCCAGTGAGTTCTGCTTATTCCTATTGGCCAGCACTGTGTCAAATGGCCATTCCTAGCTGCAGAGGAGTCTGGGACGGTAAAAATTTGTGGCTTTCCAGATTCTTTAATGAGGAAGTTAAGGGAGAGGCCGGGGGGCGGGGGGGGCGGGTGGTAGTGTCATCAGACCAAATGGCTGTTGAGCAGCCAATCTGCCTTGTCTGCTACACAAAGCAGACTTCAGAAACTGCTAAGTAACATGAAAAATTTCAGGCAATGTAAAGTTTATTAAAAACAAAAAACAAACCAAAAAAACCCTGGAGGCTTCCCTGGTGGCAGTGCTTAAGAGTTCGCCTGCCAAGGCAGGGGACACAGGTTCGAGCCCTGGTCTGGGAAGATCCCACATGCCACGGAGCATAAGCCCGTGCACCACAACTACTGAAGCCCACGTGCCTAGAGCCCGTGCTCTGCAACAAGAGAAGCCCCCGCAATGAGAAGCCCGCGCACCACAACGAAGAGTAGCTCCCACTCGCCCCAGCTAGAGAAAGTCTGCGCACAGCAACGAAGACCCAATGCAGCCAAAAATAAATAAATAAATAAATAAACAAACAAATTTGTTAAGAAAAAAACTGGGCACAAAATTGTAGCCACGGTATTATTCTAATTTTTAAAACAAATGATATCATTAACCCCCCAGTTTTATTGAGATATAATTAACATGCAGTATTGTATTAGTTTCGGGTGTACAACATAATGAGTTGCTACATGTATATATTGCAGGTGATTGCCACAGCAAGTTTAGTTAACATTACAATTTTTTTTCTTGTGATGAGAACTTTTAAGATCTACTCTCTCAGCAACTTTCAAATAAACAATATGGTATTATTAACTTTAGTCACCGTGCTGTACATTACATCCCTAGGACTTATTTATTTCATACCCGAAAGTTTGTACCTTTCAACCACCTTCACTCCTTTCATTCACCTCCCAACTCCCACCTCTGGCAACCACTAAACTGTTCTCTGTTTCTATGAGTTCAGTTTTTTTAGATTCCACATATAAGTGAGATCATACAGTATTAGTCTTCTCTGTCTGACTTATTTCACTTAGCATAATGCCCTCAAGTTCCATCCAGGTTGTTGCAAATGGCAGGATGCCCTTCTTTTTTATGGCTGAATAATATTCTATTGTATATGAATACCACATTTTCTTTATTTATTCATCTGTCTGTGGACACAGGTTGTCTCCATGTCTTGGCTATTGTAAATAATGCTGCAGTGAACATAGGAGTGCTGATATCTTTTAGAACAATAAGGAGTGTTTTTATTTTGTAATCTCAAACTGATAAATCTTCATCTACCAAAAATCCTGAGACCAGACACCATCCCAGACTCAAGGACTGGTGGTATTTGAGCTGGTGGCCCCGGGCATCGACATTCCCAGGAGCTGGGGCTGGTCTGGGGAATTCCAGAAGACCTTCCAACCACCTCTGCCCCTGGGATGCTCCTGGGAACCCTCTCTTAGAACTTTACCCCCTAGCTGTCTCCAGGACTGATGTGCTCCCACAGAGAGATCTCACTAAGCTGTGGTCAGTCACTCTACCAGAGGGGGTGGGAATCCTGTGTTTTCCTGAGAGGTAGGGCCTTTGACCTTGGGGAGAGGAAGTGAGCCCAGGAGGAGTCTGTCTCCAAGGCAGAAGGGGAGAAAATGAGGAAAGCAGGCAGGTAATCGGTTGCCCTTCTGGCCTTGGCTGGGGCTACCTTGAGCTGAATGAATGGAGGGAGCAGCAGAATGGAGGTGGGGAGGGCACTGCTGTCAGGGTTGGAGACCTGGGTCTGCTACCTCACCCCTCTGAGCCTTAGTAGGAAGGGGAAAATGATAGTGATAGTGAGACAAAGAGGTCACACCCATTGAGCACGTCTGTGTGTTGCGTGAAGTTCTCTACCACTCATCTTATGCTCACAGCGACTCCCCGAGGAGGGCGCTCTGCTTATTTTCATGTCATATATGAACAGCAGCTCTGGAGTTGCGCTGGGTTGAAGTTCCCCACCCATTAGCAGCAAGACTTGGAAAGTCATTGGAACATCTGTGCCCCACTTTCCTCTCTATAAAAGGAGACAATAATAGGATTTTCCCAGAGGATTGTTGTGAGGATGAAGTGAACTGATACATGTAAAGAGCCTGGCACAGAGTCTGGCTAGTAGTAGACCCTCATAAAACATCAAGCTCTATTAACACAAAGTTTTGATACAGATCAAGAGAAATAATGTACATAAAACAACAGGTACATAGAATGCATCCAGGAAAGTATACATATACTTGATGTATAATACCTGCTTCCTTCACTCCTGTATTTGATACCTGAGGAAACTGAGGCCTGGAGAGCAAAAAGGGAGCTTCCGAAGGTCACACGGTGAGAGTGCGGAAAATCTAGGACCTGAACACACGTTTCCTGGCTTCTAGCAAAGACCTAGGATACACACGGCAAACCTCCCTGGAAAACTTAAAGAAGGTACCAGAGGCACTTAGCAGAGCATCTGGGGGCAGGGTGGGAAGTGGGCCTCAGGAAAGGCTGAGAAGGCCCTTGTACCACATGGGCCCTTCCTTTCATGGGGCCTCCCCCCAGCGCCCCCTTAGCCTCAAGTGGCCCTTTCCTGGAGACACACCAGGTGTCTCTGAGCCATCCCAGACCTGGTCTCTCCTGGAATGAAAGGAATGCTCCTCGCTGTACTCCTGTCCGCAAGCAGTTGCAGACTTTTGTTCTCCACATCCTGTTCTCTCAAGCTCAGCCCTGGCCCATGGGCGTTGGCTCAGATGACAGTCCCAGAGCCCCACCACCTGGCCTTTCTCAGTGGCCTGGCCAGGAAGCCAGATGGAAAGTGAGATTCAGCAGCCATAGGCTTCAAAGAGACCAAACTGGTGTTGAGTGAGAGAGCTCTGGGGAAGGCTGGGTCTGCCCCCAGCCCTGGCCCCAGCCCTGGCCCTCCCCAGGGCTGATGGCCACAAGACTAACCTCCTTCTGTGGGACACATGGCCCCATGCTGCGTGGTTTCAGGCCTGCCATCCACAGTCTTCACCCGCTCTGGGATTGCTGGGCAGTCCCTGAGGCTGGTTAGGCTAGGCCCGAAATGCTTTGGGGCTGATGAATGGAAATAAATGTAGCATGAAACTGTTTTTAGCATTTCGAGAAGCTGATCAGAAATCCCGAGTTTAGCCCAAACGAGGAGTACCAGGTTATCTGAGTCAGTTTGGTATTTGGCTGAAACTGTACCAACCCTGCCCCGTCCCAGAGATTAGCCTGTCCTAGTCACCAGTGCTGACTGGCATCGATGCCATCAGCAGATTTCCTAGGAATAATAAGAAGGGCCCGTAGGATGACAAGGTGACCTGAGTGACCCTGAGATTCTTTCTATTTCTGAGATTCTAAGCCCTAAAATTGGTTCTGAGCCATGGCCACTGCACCGGAGGCGCCACACACACGAGCATGGAGAAGTTCTCCACGATCACCTGTCTCCGGTGTCAGATGTACCTGGAGATAGCTGGTTGAAAGTTAATTAACTGTTAGGTAATTAAATACATGATTTTTCTATTAAAACTTAACCCAAGTTCTACCTTGGAATGTTTGAAGACCTTCTCATCCTTTTAAAATACGCTGGCCCTTCACCTTTTCCCTCACCCCTCAGAATTACCCTAAAGAAAAGAGCTAGCTAATTCACATCGGATTTAACCCAAAGGAAAGAATTTCACAAAGTGAAATTTCAGGCTCCCATCCCCTCCTCTCTGCAGACCGAGGGGTGGGTATGTGGTTACCTCTAGCTGGGGTGGATGTTGGATGCCCCTGTCTTTCCATGGTGGTCGCTGGGTCCAGGGCAGGTCTTGGGGGGAGCTCTGGGTGTTTGATGAACTCCCCCTGGGCTCTGAGGCTCAGCCCCTCTTCCTCCCTCCTTTTGGGTGGTGAGAGGGAGATCCATTTCCCTGAAGGGGCTTTAGGGCCTGTTTGGTGCTTCCTATAAGGGGCACTCTATATGGAGCTCCTAAAAAGAGACTCTCAGCTCAGCTCGTACCCAGTCATCAGCAAAAGGCCAAGAGAGTTGGCTGGGTTCATGCCCAGAGTTGCATCAACCCTGTGGGCACCTCCCTGATGTAGCTACCAGCCATCCCTGTGTCTCTCACAGAAGGCAGGCAGGCTTCTCTCGGAAAGGCAGGGGGACACAGGGAAAGGACGCCGGACCTACTACAGAGAGCTGGGGCAGGACTAGTGGGACGCACTTCTCTGGGAAACAGAGTGGCAGGATGGGTGGGAGAGGAGGATGGAGTGCTACCAGAGCACTTGCTGGCTCATCCCTGTCTACAACCTGGGATGTCTTCTGAGGGTTTTGGTCCTGTAGATGGAACGTGCAGGGTCTTCTCAGGGGCAGAGGGGCACAGTGGTTTAGCACACAGGCTCTGAGGCCGACTGATAGGGTTCACATCCCACACTGCCACTGGTTACAAGTGTGACACCGAGTAGGTTGTTTAATGCTCTGTGCCTCAGTTTCCCCATGTGGGGATAAAATAGTGCCCTGCTTCACCATTAAGGATGGGGAGGATTGCTTGAGATCATTCAGCTGGAATATAACATGGCGGCAGTTCCATAAATGTTGACCCCACTGGCTTGACCACTATGCGTAGCATAAAGAGGGTCAGGACTGCAGCAGCACAGCCCCTGTTGTCCTCCATGTGGGTACAGCCTCCTGGAGCCATGTGATCCTGTGGCCCCAAGTAGGTGCTAACAGCAACTCAATGGGGATGGGCATCATGATCCCCTGATTTCTAGATGAGGTCCTTGGAGCCTATTATGAGCCAAACAGCATGCTAGGTGGTGGGCAGATATGCATGAGACACAGCCTCTGCCCTCTGCAGGGTAACTGGGGAGTCTGGACCACACTGAACACTGAAGGTGTCAGATAAGGCATGACAGGCACGGGTCAGATTCTCTCTGTTGGCCCAAGAGTTCCCTGGTCAGAGGAAGGTCAAGACAGGCCCCTTCCCCCTGCCAATGCCTCCTCCTTCAGATTGGTTTCCTTTCTCAGCACCGGCAAGGAGCCCTAGGCTCTTACGAGGCAGCTCCTGGACGCACAGGAAGAGAAACCTCTCCTGCTCCTGGTCACGACTGAGCTTGGATATGATGCCCAGAATGATGGCAGTCACTTTTCAAGGCAGCTTGAAGACAAGGCGATACCAAGAATGGATGCACAGAGAGTGGGAAAGCACCTGGTCCTTGATGTGCTTTCCCACTTCCCCACGTTTGCTCAGGCCTTTCCTGCCGCCTGGAATGCCATCTCCCCATCTCAGTTTGTTTAAAACCTAGCCCGCGGTTCAAGGCTCAATTCCAGTACGTCTTCTTCCACGTTGCCTTCCCCGATCTCCCAGCAGAGGGGACTTCTGACCATCCAAAGCCTCCACGGCGACATTCTCAGAATGTCTGCATCCAGATGGGACGTCTTCCTGCATGCACTGAGGCTTTCTAGAGGGCAGGGGCTGTCTAGCCCATCTTCTGCCCTTCAGATGGGACTCTGTTTTATCTGGCAACCTCACAGGGAGGGGAGGGTGAGAGTGGCTGTCCCAGAGGAAGAAGGGTTTGGACTTCACTGATGCTATTTGCCAACCTGAGAGAGTGTACACTAGAGGTGCTGGCCGCCATATTACCATTAGGTCAATGGCTACAGCCTGGATACCTGAGAACATGTTTGACTAGAAATGTCTTCTCCGCTCCCAAGCCACTCTCCTGCCCTAGACTCTGCCCATGGGGCCCAGGCAGGGGCACTGAGGTATGTCCCGGCCTTCTCTGCGGCCCTAGCCGTGGCTGATGGGAGCTGACAGGCGGCCTAAAAACACGCAGCAGCCTGACGCCCCAGTAATCTCCGCATCATCTGTGGGTGAATGTTTCCAACAGAAGTGGAAGAGACGATAAAAGGAGCAGTGTTCCTGCACGCAGCACTTTTACTGAAGCATGTTTGCATGGTGATTCACATCAGCACATTTTTAATATCCATAAACCCATGCCGGCAAGGATGGGAGCAGCCTTGTGCCAAAGCTCCTGGCTTTGCAAATGTTCTGGACTTAGGAGAGAGTGGCCAGTGAGCGGGAAGCCTGGCTGTCTTGCCGGCTGGATTCCTCTGGCATGCTGTGTGCCAAATGCGATGTCCACGCCACACGCCCTTGGGGGGTTTCCTGAAGCCTCTGGCCCAGCCCCTCAGAGTTGCCACACCTAGACGAAGGCTTATCCAAATAGCCACTCTTGGAGTTTGCTCCCAGGCAAAGTTGTGCCTCACCCAGAGTTAGAATAACAGCTTCCCACTGCTTGATTAATGGGTCTGACAGTCAAAGGACCCTGCTACCCAATGATGGTGTGTATCCAAGGTGCCAGCCCACGGGACATCCCAGGCACGGCGAGGGGGCAGGAGTGATCCAGGAGGCAGTACCTAGTCTGTCAGTCTTCCCATAATGTTCCAAGAAATGTTCAAGGAGCAGAAGTTGTTACCAAGAATAGGAAAACCTGGTCCCTGGTCTCAAGAAGCACAAATAGAGAGAACAAAACAAACAGGACAGTTACAGGACAGTGTGTATTATGGGAAGAGAATGGCTTGGTCCCTGAATTCAGGGAGTGGGTTGCTGCCCCCACTGAGGTTATCAGAGAAGATTCTGGGGAGAGGGACATTTGAAGGATGGGCCACATTCCAATGTCGAGGAAGAGGGGTGGGGCTCAGTTGCTGAGGATGGGCAGCTACCAGTTGGGACCCTTGGCTCAGTGTGGGTATTGGGTTGGGATCTGGGAGAAGGGATGGTGATAAGCGAGGAGAATTCCCAGCCCCAGGCTCTGAGGGTGGAAATATAGACTGTACCAGCAAGACTGTCAGCTCCAACAGGAACTTGTCTAGTTTGGTTCAGTTTGGACACCAGACCCTTTCCTGTAACACACAGGTAGGATCCACCTGGTCCAGGCATTGTATTTAACAGTGTCTAGAGGGAGAGGCTCTTTAGGTCAAGACTTGATGAAGATGACAAATGGTGTAGTTGGGAGTTACTGAACACGGAGTGCTATGGGGTTAACTCCCAGTGGCTCAGAGTGAGTTTATGTCAGCACCCAGACCTTCCTCACTAAGAAAGTGATGGTGGCCTTGAACTAGCAAAGCCTACAAAGGAGCTCTGATTTGCTCGGGGCAGGAGGTCTTGTCCCCCAAATTCTGCTGAGCCTCTTTGGTCTCTCCTAAGACAATTTATACCCAGATTGCAGCATCTGAAGGTATAAGGAGGTTGATTAATTGATAATTCTTGAGCCCTGCTAATGAGGTTGTTTGAAGTTCCCTCAAGTATGGCATGATCTCAGGGAAGAAAGTGTTCAGGTTCCTGGGTCTGGGCTGGGAGGGGCACCCTGCATGGTAGGCTTTCCTAGACCTCCAGATCATTCAGCAGTACATCCCATCCCACCCCACTCTCGTTCCCACCCCACTAAGTGTTGCCCATCTCCTGTGTCCCGCTCTGGGTGAAGGGAGGTGAGGGAGCAGGAGGACGGGGCTTGCAGAGCCCATTTTGAATGCTGAGGGGGCGCCTGGAGGTCCCAGGGACCTTCTGGGAGGAAGGGGAGGTCCTTTCCTGAATCTTCTTCAGGTACAGTTCAACCACCTGCCTCAGGGGAGGCTGGTGATGGGGGAGATCTGGGCCCCTAGAGAATCCAGTAGCCTTTTTTCCCAAGGGCAGGGAGACCCAAGAAACACAGCTCTGGATTTAATGCCTGGGTAACACCAACATTAGCACAAAGTAGTTAATTAAAAGCTGACACCAAGATAGTAATGTTTGAAAATTTTGGACTGGAAAAAGGATACTTCTTCTCAACCTCTAATAGGCAAAGTCCTCTCAGTAATAGACTTTCACTGATGCTCTCCCAGCTCCATCATTTAGTTTTTCCATTTTCATAAAGACTAACATTTCCCAGCATCTTTCATTTTAAGGCCCTCCAAAGAGTTTATCATGATGTGAATTGTGGTACTACTTATGCTCAGTAGATGTAGAAAAAAAAGTATTTGATGAAGTTCAGCATCCATTCATGATAAAAACCCTCAGCAAACCAGGAGTAGAAAGGAATCTTCTCAATCTGATAAAGGGTATTTACAGAAAAAAACCCTATAGTTAACAAACAAATAAAAAAAACCCCAAACCAAACAAAAAATCAAAAAAACTCTGTAACATTATTCTTAGGGATAAAATGTTGGACACATTCCTCCTGAGGTTGGAAGCAAGACAAGGGTGTCCATTATCATTACTTATTTCACCTCTGTACTGAGGGGTCTGGAAAGCACAAAAAGACACAGGATTGGAAAGCCAAAGAAGATAGGTCTTTACTTGCAGATGAAATTACTGTATATTGGAAAATCCAAAAGAATCTATAAAACATTAATAATCATTAGTATAATTAATAAGTACATTTGGTAAAACCACAAGATATAAAGACATATAAAATCACTTGTAATTCTATAATCAGTAACCAGCAATTGGAAAATGAAATTTAAAGAGTGATACTATTTTATAATTGCATCAAAAATTAAATATCTAGATAAGTCTAAAATGTGTAAAAATGTGTAAAACCTCTAAACTGTAAAACAGTCCTGAGAAAACTTAAAGAAGACCTAAATAAATGAATAGATGTTTATGGATTGGAAAATTCAATATTTAACAATATGTCAGTTCTTTCCAAATTGATCTGTAAATTCAATTCAACCCTAATCAACTTTCCAAGAGAATTTTTTGATGTGAACATTGACAAATTGATTCTAAACTTTAAATGGCAAAGCAAAAGACCTAGAAGAGCCAAGCAATCTTGAAGAATAAGAACAAAGTTGAAGGATTTTCACTACCAGATTTCAAGATTTACTGTAAAGCCACAGTAACTAGGACAGTGTACTATTGGCATAAGAATAGAAAAATAAACTAATGCAACAGAATAGAAAGACCCAGTATGTTGTTCCTTGATTTACAACAAAGGTGCCACTGCCATTTGGTGGTGGAAAGGATCATGTTTGCCAAAACTGCTGCTAAAGAAATTGTATATCTGTATAGAAAACAAAAATAAAAACAAAAAATAAAAACTTGATCCCTACATCACACCATGTAAAATTAAGAAAGAGCAGCGACCTCAATGTGAAAGGTTAATCAATAGAACTTCTAGACATCAACAAAGTGAAAAGGCAATCTACTGAATGGGAGAAGTATTTGCAAACGATATATCCAATAGGGCATTGATATACAAAATATTTAACAGCTCTTACAATTCAACAGCAAAAAACCAAACAACCCAATTAAAAAATGGGTAAGAGAACCTGAACAGACATTTTTCCAAAGAAGACATACAGATCCCTAACAGACACATGAAAAGATGTTCAGTATCACTAATCACCAGAGAAATGCAAATCAAAACCACAATGAGATATCACCTGTCGCCTGTCAGATAGCTATTATCAAAAAGACAAGACATAGCAAGTGTTGGCAAAGATGTGGAGAAAAGGGAACCCTCATGCACTGTTGATGGGAGTGTAAATTGGTAGAAACACCATGGAAAACAGTATGGAGCTTCCTCAAAAAATAAAAAGTAGAACTACCATACAATCCAGCAATTCCACTCCTGGTAATTTATCCGAGGAAAACAAAAGCATTAATTTAAAAAAATATGTGCACCCCTATGTTCATTGCAGCATTATTTACAAAGATATGAAAACGTGTCTCTCAATAGATGAATGGATAAAGAAGTTATAGTATGTATACAATGGAATATTACTCAGCCATAAAACAGAATGACATCTTGCCATTTGCGACAGTGTGGGTGGGCCTACAGGGTATTATGCTAAGTGAAATAAGTCAGAAAAAGACAGATACCATTTATATGTGGAATATGCTTTCCTATTCCACATATAAATGCTTTCACATATATGCTTTCATTTGTATGTGGAATAAAAACCAAAATGAACAGACAGAACAGAAAGAGACTCATAGATACAGAGAACAAATGGGTGGGTGCCAGAGGGGAGAGGGGTAGGGGGACAGGTGAAATAGATGAAGGGGATTAAGAGGTACAAACTTCCAGTTAGAAAATAAATAAGTCACAGGGATGTAATGTACAGCATAGGGAATGTAGTCAATAATATTGTAATAACTTTGTATGGTGACAGACGGTAACTAGACTTATTGTGGAGATCATTTCATAATGTATAAAAACACTGAATCACTATGTTGTACACCTGAAATGAATATAATACTGTATGTCAGTTATAATTCAATAAAAAATAAAAATAAATCTTCTAGAAGAAAATAGAGATTTTCATGATGCTGGAATAAGAAAAGTTTCTTAAACAGGACACAAAAAGCTCAAAAAAGCATATCTGTCAAAAGAAACCCCAATATTTAAGCCTTAGATTGGGAGAAGATATTCACACACTATATATATATATATGAAATAAAACAAAGGACTTATATCTAGACTATATAAAGAACTCTTTTAAATCAATAACAAAAGACAAACAATCCAGTTAAAAAATGAACAAGACTTGGGGATAGATATTTCTCAAAAGAAGGTCTTCAAAATGGCCATAAACATATGAAAAATTTGAACATCATCACTCATGATGGAAATGTAAATTAAAACCAAAATGAGAAAGCTCTTTACACCCCCACCATGGCTAACAAACAAACAAACAAGCAGACATACAAACAATAATAACAAGTTGATCATTCCAAATGCTGGCAAGGTCGTGAAAACCTATACTGCTTGGTAGGAGTATTCATTGGTTTAGCTACTTTGGAAAACTATTTGTCATTATCTGCGACAGCTAAGCATGCATACAGATGGCCAACAATTTTACTCTGAGTTATACATCCAAGATAAAGAGAAGTACAACATTCATAACAGCTTTATTCATAATAGTGCAAAACTAAAAAAAGAAAACCCCTAAATATCCATCTACAGAGAGGAGGGACAAGTAAATCAGAATATAGTCAGACAAGGGAATACCACACATCAATAAAAAGAGAGTGAAATTTTGATACACAAAACAACATGGATGAATCTCACAGATATTATCCTGAGTCAAAGAACTCAGACATAAGAGAGTACATGCAGTATGATTTACATGAAAGTCAAAGAAGAAGATAAACTGCTCTGTGGTGACAGATATAAAAATAGTAGGTAGCTCCAGTGGGACGGAGAGTATTAACTAGAATGGAGCATGAGAGAACTT
Organism: Delphinapterus leucas; assembly: GCF_059928025.1. Lineage (NCBI taxonomy): Eukaryota > Metazoa > Chordata > Mammalia > Artiodactyla > Monodontidae > Delphinapterus > Delphinapterus leucas. Next base: position 130,107,567 of record NC_143132.1, on the reverse strand, counting down.
TCTGGGATGCTGGAAGTGTTTTATACCTTGATCTGTATGGTAGCCCCAATGTGTAGACAAAAGTAAAAATTCAAGAATAATGGACTAATCCCAATACTTGAATTTCCCATGACAAAACTCCAGAATGATATTTTTGGGGTGGTCCTCATGCCTGATCATTATTCCAAGTAGATGATCCCATATCCACTGAGAAGTTAGATTGTTTCTAATTATTACAGAGGTTCATTTGCTTGATTCATAGAAACGCACTTCTAAAATGTGAATAGATAATGTCCAATTACACCCCCCCATACACACACACAGAAAGGATATACAAATTTGTTCCTCCACCTCCTGTGTGAGGTGGCTGTATTGGGTGGCTCTGGTTAGAATTCATAATGCCTGGCTTTGGGGTGAACCACGCGCAGGGCTCTTTGCAACATTCCTGATGGTGTCATCTCCGTGCATGACCAGCCCCTGAGTGGAAATGAAGAAGGAAGGACAGGAGTCAGACTCCATGGCCTGAAAATGCATTCCTTATGTAAGCTTCAGATACCTGAAAGCTACACCACTCCTAACAAGAAAGTGAGGGCTGGGCCTCTGAGAAAACTGCCTCTGTGGGAAAGAAAAGCATTTTCTAAAAGGGTCAGAATAAAGAATAAGGGCACCACCTTTGGGATTGGCATAGACTCAAGCAAATGAAGAGTTTTGTTTACGTGTTTAAAGATTTACTTGCTATCCTTTCAAAGAGGACATCAGAAATTTGACAGGATCTATTAAATTGAAAACTGCCTTATCCTTCAATTCAGGAGTTCCATTTCTAAAAATACTCACTCAAGGGTAGTCACATATATGCACAAGTACGTCCAGGGTTTGTTGGAAAAGTGAAAAACTGGAAAACCCCTAAATTGTTCGTCAATAGGAGAATGAAGAAATACATGTTAATTCGTCCATATACTGGAATACTATGCAACTGTGAAAAATAATGGTGTTGAGGTATATTTGATGACATTTTTCTATGTCTACACCTTCTTGTGAGTAAGAAAGCAAGTTTCTGAGCAATGTTAGAGCATGTTCCCAAATGTGCAAACTATATAATTTATAGTGCAAACTAAAAAAATGTTCCTAAATGTGCAAACTATATAGTTTATACTATTAATTTTAGTTTGCATATTTGGGAACATTCCCCAGTATTACTCAGCAACTTCTTCCTCACAATACATAAAACATGTGCACTAAAAATATCCAGTGTTCATGGTAATTGTCTTTGAGGGGTGGGGTCACAGGGGACTCACTTCCTGCCTGATCTGTTTCTACATCCAACGGATGTTTTCCAAAGAGTGTGCATTATCATACTTTTGTAATAAAAAGTAAAAAAAATTGAGTCAGAGGGTGTGACATGTCTAGGTTTGTTCTTCTTTCTCAAGATTGATTTGGTTATTCATGGTCTTTTGTGGTTCCATATGAACTGCAGAGGTTTGTTTTTTTTTTTTCTGTAAGAAATGACACTAGAATTTTAACAGGGATTACATTGAATCTATAGATTGCTTTGGGTAGTGTGGCTATTTTAGCAATATTAAGTCTTCCAATCCATAAACATCAGATATCTTTCCATTTTTTTGTGTGTCCTCTTTAATTTCTTTCATCAATGTTTTGTTGAAACATCAGTACCCAAGTCTTTCACCTCCTAGCTAATTTTATTCCTAAGTATTTCATTCTTTTGGGTGCTATTGTAAATGATATCATTTTCCTAATTTCCTTTTCAGATAGTTTGTTGTTAGTTTATAGGAATGTTAGTGTATGTTTATTTTGTATCCTGTAACTTTACTGAATTTGTCAGTTAGATCTAACAGTTTTTTTGGTGGTCTTTAGGGTATTCTATACATAAGATCATGTAATCTGCAAACAGGGACAATTTTACTTCTTCCTTTCTTATTTGGCTGCCTTTTATTTCTTTTTCTTGACGAACTTCTCTGGTGAGGACTTCTAGTACTATGTTGAATAGAAGTGGTGAGAGTGGGTATCCTTGTCTTGTTCTTAATCTTAGAGGATAGACAGAATGGTACTGGCATATAGACCAATGGAAGAGAATACAGAGCCCATAAATAAATCCACACACGTATGGCCAACTGATCTTCGACAGCAGTGCCAAGAATACACAATAGTGAAGGGATAGTCTCTTCAACAAATGGTGCTGGGAAAACTGGATATCCACATATAAAATAATGAAATTGGACCCTTATCTTACATATACACAAAAATCAACTCAAAATGAATGAAAGACTTAAACATAAGACCTGAAACTAAAACTCCTAGAAGAAAACATTGGGGAAAACTTTCATGACATTGGTCTTTTCAATGATTTCATGGATATGACACCAAAAGCAAAGGCCACAGAAACAAAATAAGCAAGTGAGACTACCTCACACTAAAAAGTTTCTGTACAGCAAGGGAAATAATACAGGTGAAAAGGCAACCTATACAATGGGAGAAAATATTTGCAAACTGTATATTTGATAAGGGGTTAATCTCCAAAATATGTAAGGAACTCCTACAACTCAATATATAAGCAACAAAAGTAAAAACTCGATTAAAAATGGGTTAAGGATTCAAATAGACATTTCTCTGAAGGAGACATACAAATGGACAACGGTTATGTGAAAAGATGTTCAACTAATCAGGGAAGTGTAAATCAAAACCACAATGAGATATCACCTCACACCTTCAGGATGGCTATTATCAAAAAAAAAAAAAGACAAGTATTGGTGAGCATGTGGAGAAATTGGAACCCTTGCACACTGTGGCTGGAAAGGCAAACGGTGCAGCCACTATGGAGGGTTCCTCAATATTTTAAAAGTAGAACCAGTAACCCCACTTCTGGGTATTTACCCAAAAGAATTGAAATCAGAATCTTGACAAGATATTAGCACTTTTATGTTCTCCACAGCACTCTTCACAATAGCCAAGAAGTGCAAACAATCTAAATGTTCATTGACAGGTAAATCAATGAAGAAAGCATGATATATACATACAATGGGACATTATTCAGCCTCAAAATAGAAGGAAGTTCTGCAATGTGTGACGACATGGGTGAACCTAGAGGACATTACGCTAAGTGAAATAAGCCAGCCACAGAATGACAAATACTGCATGATTCCACTTATATGAGGTATCTGTCATAGTCAGATTCATAGAATCAAAGAGTGGAATGGTGATTGCCAGGGGCTTGAGGGAGGGGAAATGACGATTTACTAATCAACAGGCATAAATTCACAGTTAGGAAAGATAAATAAGTTCTAGAGGTCTGCCGTATAACATTGCACCTATAGTCAACAGGTCAGTCTTGTACACTTAAAATTTTGTTAAGAGTGTAGTGTCATGTTAAGTGCTCCTACCACAATAAAAAAGCACACAACTTTTGTTTTTAAGGGACAGAAACAGGGAAAAACAGCAGAGGTGGCCCCTCTTCCCCTCATCTGAGGTCTCTGGGGGTTGGGAACGTGGAGACCCTGGCCGATGACTTCTGACTGGGAGTGTCCAGTTAGGTGGGGGGGAAGGGTGATGGCTCCCTCAACCTCACCCCTACCATCCTCCCACCTACAGAGGGAAAAATAAGAACCAGAGGCCCCAGGCCCTCCCGGGAGGTCTGGTCCTGACAGCTTCCTCCTGGAACAATGAGCTGACACTGGATAGTCTGCAATCACCCGCCAGTTATTCTTCCTGTCGCAGCTCAATCAGCTTGTCAGGGCCTGGGAAAGGAGGTGGGCCGCTGGATGTGCAGGTTCCGTCTGGACAACCTCAGAGCCCCTAAATGCATTCCAGCTCCCCAGGTTCTGAGCCAATTGCTTTGCCTGCCTGTGTTTTAGAGGGATGTTAAAAAAAAAAAAAAAAAAAAAAAGGTGGCCAACTGAGCGAGTTGGTTTCAATTTCCTTTGTGTAAAGATGTCATGTGTTGTGTTCATGCTGGTGGTCTCCAGTGCTCGGGTGGTTGCAGTCACATGCTCGTCGGGAGAGAAAGGGTGACTAATGGAGAATGCCCACCTTGCACTGCAGTTTAGGCTTCCCTTTCCAGGGCTGATTTAAGCTTTCACGTCATTCTTCCCAAGTCTCCGTCTGCTGGTGCTGGTTGCTGGAGATAGCAGTGAAGGGGCACAGTCTCTACCCTCCAAGAGCTCAGAGCTGAGTGGAAATGAGCATGTGCAATAGCAGGGGTGTGGGATAGTGGGATGGGAGGGAGGGCAGGTGCCTGCCTCTCTAGTTAGTGGGACAGAGCTCTGGAGGGGCACAAGACTCCTAGGTTGCAGGCCTACATCTGCTACTTTTTATCCATCACTGTGCAATCTGAAACGGATCGCTTAATTTCTGAGGGCCTCAGTTTTCACCTATGTAAAGTGGGAGGAAACCCCCTGTTCTGGCAACCCTCTAGAACCATTATGAGGGGCAAAAACCAGCTGTGAAGTTGCCTGGGAGAAGGGGCTACAAATGTGGCTTAGGTGCTGCTGTTTATGTTTGTTCTGTTTGCTGCTGCCAGTGAACAAAAAGCTATGACTTTGCACTTGGAGAAACCATACCTGGAACTTCTTTGTTTCTCTGAGTATACCCAGAGACCCCCCAGATCCCCAAGACCACTGTCAACTCTAACACAGCCCTGTTGCCCTTCACGATGAAGGTATGTTTGGGTAGTGCTGGCTGGTGGACCAGCTGTCCCGATTGAGCCCTCCTGGGAGCAACTGGTGCAAGCCCACTTGAGTTCAGGCTTGATGGTACCCACCACAAGGATGGAAGCTGGGAGCAGAGATAAGAAGGGGCTTTGCTGTTGTACAGAATGAGTCCTAGCCTGTAAGTCTCATAGTTCATAGTAGAGCCTGTGTTTGTTTCCCTGTTCCTCTCCCTGCACCTTGGATGAGTATTAGAATGTCCCTGCCTGGATGTAGCAATATTACAGGAAGGTGGAGTTGGAGGGTCACAGAGTAAGCAGGGTGACAGGATGAGGACAGAGGCATCCCGACAGGGGGTGAGCCTCAGGTCACAGGGTTCAGGAGGCAGGGGCTGGCTGTCCTCCCCAGGACACTATTCTCCAGCCACTGGAACCCATGCACTTGCTGCCCTACACTTTGCTCATCACTTTTCTCTCTCTTCTCCTCACTTCTTCCTTTTCTTTTCCTTCCTTTTCTTCTCCTCCCTTCCCCTGTCTTTCTCTCTGTCTTCACTCAATCCCAACTCTGCTCAGGTATCCCATCATCTCCAGGTGCACCCAGCCCAGAGGCAGCAGTGCAAATTTCTGTTCCCATCTTCATTCATTACTAGCGTATTTTTTTTTTTACATCCTTGATCATAATTATAATAACCACCTTAAAATCCTTGTCTGCGAATTCCAACATCTGGATCTCCATTAATTGTCTTTTCTCTTGCAGGTTGATAGCACTTCCCTGTCCCTCCTGCGTTGGGTAATATATTTTTAATTGTATCCTACAAATTGAGAGCGTAATAGTGTGGAGCGACTGGATTTTGTTACATTCTTATGGAGAGTGTTGATGATTTTTTGTTTTAGCTGGTAATTAACTTGTTTGGATTCAAACTGCAGACTCTTTTTTCTGGGGCAGCAACACAAATCTCACTGAGTTCTTTTACCCCCAGCTGGGCAGCTTTGAGCCTGCTCCATGAATGCATGGGTCAGCAGTCACCAGAGGTTTGAACGAGTTTAAGTATAGAATTCAGGGCTCTTTGTCTTCGGATCTCTCCTTAGAAAGGAGATTCCCCTTTCACTTTCCAGCAGCTAAGGTGTCCCTGAGCTTTATTCTTTGGTTGTTTAAGTCAGAAGAACTATGCATTTTCTCTAAGAACTTTGGTCACACCTCATGGTGCTTACTGCTCAGTGTCTGTTCCAGCTGACGTTGAACTGTCTTCAAGCTAAAAGCCATAAAAATGGGAAACAGCCTGTGTCCCATCCCTTCTTCCAGATGCCAACTCCCTTCCTGAATCTGCCTGCTTTTGTTCACTCTCCAGTGCCTTTAGATGGTTGTATTTTTACTTTTGTCCAGAGTTAATAGTTATTATCACTGGGTCCAATAAGAGTTCACTTGGCCATATCGAAGGTGGAATCCCTATTTTTCTCTCTCATCATTTTTAGAATGTGGCCTTCTTTTTAAAGATTGTCTCATGGTTGCAAGATGACTATGGCAGCTCAAGCCATCATATCAACATTCCAGGCTGGAAGGAGGATGAAAGAAGAAGGGCAACATGTGCTTTCCAGCTGCATCAGCCACCCTTTAAAGGATATTCCCATAATTCTCCCCCGGAAACTTCCAGCTACATCTCATTGGTCAGAATTTAATTGCAAAGTTATGAGTGAAATGTAATTATTAAGCTGGGCACATTGGTATTCCCAACAGAATTAGAGTTAACTTAGTAAGGAAGGAGAGAGGATGACTCAGGAAGGCAGCTAGATGCTATCCCATTTCATAGGTGTATTACAAAGAGTAAAAACGTTAATACATGTTCACTGCTCAGTACCACTCCTGGAACATAGGAAGCGCTCCATAAATGTTGGTTTTAGTATTGCTACAAGTTTCACAATAGACATAACCCAAGACACAATGGAAATCCTAAAGAGAGACACCTAGCCCAACTAGGAAAGGAAGGGTGACAAAGAAGACCTCCTTGAGGCAGTGACACCTGAACCAAACCTGAAAGACTGACCAGGCAAGAGAGGAAAGGAATTCCAGGCGGGAGGAACAGCTCTGAGTAAAAGCTTGGCAGTGAGAAACAGCCTGTCGTGTGTAGGGATATTTCATAGAAAGTACAGAAGGGTGAGTGAAAAGGCACGAGAGGGAGTCAGGACTAAGACATGGAAAGGAGCTCGTTCATCTCCAGTGTCCAAAAGAGTGCCCAGCATATAATGGGAGATAATTTTTTTTTTCTTTTGCGGTACGCGGGCCTCTCACTGTTGTGGCCTCTCCCGTTGCGGAGCACAGGCTCCGGACGCGCAGGCTCAGCGGCCATGGCTCACGGGCCCAGCCGCTCCGCGGCATGTGGGATCCTCCCAGACCGGGGCACGAACCCGTGTCCCCTACATCGGCAGGTGGACTCTCAACCACTGCGCCACCAGGGAAGCCCGGGAGATAATTTTATATGTGATCAAGTAGCAGCGCGCCTGTGTGTGCGCATGCGCATGTGCCCACACCCACACCCACACTCACATGCCTGATTTACCTAACCCTGCAGGCCTCCTGTGGGAGAGAAGCCTGGTAGGAAACAAGCCCCGTGGTCCAAGTACTGCAGACCTTCCCGGCTCTGGGCGTTCAGGGCAGAGGTGCAGAGCTGTGGGCTGGGTGGTCACTGTGGTCCACTGAGAGAACAGGACCCTCACCGCCCATGCCCATAGCTCTTCCCAAAGATGGGGGCTTTCAAAAACACACTCGGCAAGTTTGGTCAAGCAGGAAGACAAGGGCTGATTGTGTGGGGAGGAGGCGAGGCTGGGGCGTGCTGCCTGGGCCTCTTCTGGCCTTCCCCTCCCACCCTCACGCCAGCCTGGGGCTGGTCCCCCCCAGTGCCCAGATCCTCCCGGGTGTGGGTTTGGGAGAAGTATAAGCACCTAGGCAGCAGATGTGCTTGGGTCTGCGGGTTTCTTCTCTGATTGTGCCGCTTCACTTGGGGACAGAGCATCCCCATAGCATCAGGCAGGGACTTCTTCTCCTGTCTTATTCTCTTGCTGCTGGAAGCTTCTCCTGGCTCATAATCTCTGTTTCTCCTGACTCCTGTCTGTGGTACTTCCCCCAATTCAGTTCAGTTCAGTTTGCATTCATCGCACAGCTGTGAAGTGCCAGGGTCCTGTCCTGGGCCTGGGAGAGCGTTGCCTGGGATGTGTGGTGTGTGCGTATGTGTGTGTAGGGTGAATATTTGATATTAGATATTAGAACATAGTAGATCTACCCTGTCTTCCTTTTTACTGTGGAGGAATATTCTATGTTATAGATGAACTGCAGTTTGGGCCATTCTTTGTTCATGGGTATTTAGTTTGTTTCTGGGATTTTGATTTTCACATAATGCTGCAGTGCCATGCCCTTATGTGCCCCCTTCACACACTTGCACGTAGGTGAATGGCTTGGGGCCGGGAAGTGAGAGGGGAATTCCAGGGATGCCAATGGCAAGTCACCCTCCCAAGCAACTGCATCAATTTACGTGCACGTGAGCTGTGACTATCGCAACCCGTTTCCTCAGTTTCCATTTTCTCATCAATGCTTGACCTTATCACATATTTAAAATGTTGTCTGTAGAATTATGTCCTTATTTGCTTGCCCCCTGCACTCAGAGTCCCCTTGAGGAGGCTCTGAGCTCCTCAAGGACAGGGACTATTCATGTCTTGCTTAACTTTGATTTAGATTTTTTAAAAATTCCATTTTCTTTGTCAATTGATTTAGGAAGTTTAACTCTCATTTTAGTGGTTACTCTTGAAGTTTTAACAGGTACCTTTAATGCTTGAAGGTAAATCACCTACCATCCATCTTTCATGCCTTACTTATTCTTGTCCACTAATTCAGTTCCAAATTTTTCTCAATATGGCCATTATTATCATTTAATAGAATAGATGCTGTTTAGCTTTGCCTACATGTTTACTGTTTTCTTTGTTCCCAGTTCCTTCTTGTATACAAGATCTTCTTTCTTCTTTCATTTTCCTTCTTCTTTTGGTCTTTTAGAGAAGGCATATAGTTGTAAACTCAGTTCTTTTTTCTGAAAGGCTATAGTCCTCTAATTCTTATTTTTACCCCAGCTCTATTGAGGTATAATAGACAATTTAAAATCGTACCTATTTGAGATGTGCAACTTGACGATTTGATATACATAAACACTGAAATATTCACCACTATCAATCTAATTAACATATCCATCGCATAGCTGTTATTTTTGTGGGTGTGTGTACATGATGATAACACTTAAGATCTGCCTTGTTAGCAAATTTCAGATATACAATACAATATTGTTAACTATAGGCACATTGTTGTACATTAGATTCCCAGAACTTAACTTGCATAACTGAAACTTTGTACCTCTTGACCAACATCTTCCCATTTCTCTCTCCCTCCCAGTCCCTGGTAACCACCATTCTACTCTCTGTTTCTATGGGTTTGATTATTTTTAGATTCCACCTGCAAGTGAGATTATGCAGTATTTGTGTTTTGCATAGGGCATATTTCACTTAGCATGATATCCCCTAGGTTTATCCATGTTGTTGCAAATGGCAAGATTTCCTTCTTTTTTAAGGCTGAATAATATTCCAGTGTGTGTGTGTGTGTGTGTGTGTGTGTGTGTGTGTGTGTGTGTTTCTCACGTCTTCTTTATCCATTCATCTGTTGACAGTGTTATCCTCTTATTCTTGAGTGAGAGGTAAGCTGAGTGTAGAATTCTGGGTAGGTGGTTCTTTCCCCCAGCATGCTGCAGATGCTCTTCCAACTGCTTTCTGGCTTCCATTGTTACAGTTGTTGGTCTGCTTGTTGTTCTTTGATAAGTAATCTGCCTTTTCCCTGTGGCATTTTATTTATTTATTTCCCCCCCAACCCTCACTTTATTTTTTAAAATTTTTATTGGAGTATAGTTGATTTACCATGTTGTGTTAGTTTCAGGTGTACAGCAAGGGGAATCAGTTATACGTACACACATATCCACTCTTTTTTACTTCATTTCCCATATAGGCCATTACAGAGTATTGAGTAGAGTTCCCTGTGCCATACAGTAGGTCCTTATTAGTTATCTATTTTATATATAGTAGTATTTATATGTCAATCCCAATCTTCCAATTTATCCCTCCCCCCACTAACCCCCTGGTAACCATAAGCTTGTTTCCTATGTCTGTTACTCTATTTCTGTTTTGTAGATAAGTTCATTTGTACCTGTTTTTTAGGTTCCCCATAAAAGTGATATCATATGATATTCATCTTTCTCTGTATGACTTACTTCACTCAGTATGACAGTCTCTAGGTCCATCCATGTTGCTGCAAATGGCATTATTTCGTTCTTTTTTTATGGCTGAGTAATATTCCATTGTATATATGTACCACATCTTCTCTATCAATTCATCTGTCGGTGGACACTTAGGTTGCTTCCATGTCCTGGCTATTGTAAATAGTGCTGCAGTGAACACTGGGGTGCATGTATCTTTATGAATTATGGTTTTCTCTGGATATGTGCCCAGGAGTGGGATTGCTGGATCATACGGTAGCTCTATTTTTAATTTTTAAGGAATCTCCGTACTGTTCTCCGTAGTGGCTGTACCAGTTTACATTCCCACAAACAGTGTAGGAGGGTTCCCTTTTCTCCACACCCTCTCCAGCAGTTATTGTTCGTAGATTTTTTTGATGGTGGCCATTCTGAGCAGTGTGATGTGAGACCTCATTGTAGTTCTGATTTGCATTTCTCTAAAAATTAGTGATGTTGAGCATCTTTTCATGTGCACATCTGTATGTATTCTTTGGAGAAATGTCTATTTAGATCTTCTGCCCAATTGTCTTGATTGGGTTGTTTGTTTTTGTTATTGAGCTGCATTTCCATGTGTCATTTTAAAACGCTCTTTTCTATGTCTTCTTCAATTTCACTGTGATGTGTCTACATGTGAACTAATTTTTACTTATCCTGCTTGGATTTCTTGGGATTCCTAAATCTGATGACTCATGTCCTTTAACAACTTTGAAAAATTCTTGGCTGTCATTTCTTCAAAGATTGCCTGTCCCTAAACTGCATCTTCAGGAACTCCAATTAGACATAATTTAGACCTTTTCATTGTATCCTCCATGTCTTTTAGTGTCTCTTATAGTTCTCATTTATTTGTATCTCTCTGCTACACTGTAGCATTTCTTTAGATCTGTCTTCTGGCTCAGGAATTCTCCATTCAACTGTTTAACCAATCCACTGGGCTTTGAATTTCAATGATTTGAATATCCATTTTAAGAAGTTTTATCTATCTATGTATCCATCCATTTATCTATCAAATAAACCTGGTCATTTTTATTAGTCTCTGCTTGGGTTTCCAATTCCTTGTTTTACTTTGTTAAACATTTTAAACTTACTTATTTCATATATTGTACCTAATCATTCCAGTGTCTCAAGTCCTTCTGGGTATACTTCTACTCCTGGTTGTTTCTGATGATTCCCACTTACTGTCCTTCATGTGTCTTACACCTGATTCTGACTGCAAGCTCTATTGACCACTCTAAACCTGGAGGGAAACTACGGGGCCTGGGCTGATGGTGTGCTCCTCCAGCGGGAATCTGCTTTTGCCTCTGCCAGGTGCCACAAAGCACTGCTGGTCTGGGACCACTTTAATTTCTTGACTTGGGGTTTCCTGATCCAAACAGATAGTATAAATTTGACCCCAGATCTGTGGAGTTCAGGGCTATGGTTATGAATTGTCAGCAACCTTTATTCCTTCATTTTTCCTTTTCCCCACTTGGATCCAAGCCTAAGATCAAATCTTGGACCTAAGTTATCTTGTCTCCCTTTGATGGTGGGCAGATTTTTTTCTAGTTCATCTTTTCACTGAGGGTGTAGCCCTTCAAAGACCCTCCTCTGTGTATGGGAGAGGAGCTGGGTAGGGGATCCAATCACACATATGCCTAAGGCCTTGTCTTAGCCCTTGTCTCCTCTGTTGCCAGTAAACCCTGCCCTGAGATTCTAGTGTCCTGGTATCAGCAAATACCTGGGAGCTGCCCTGGTGCAGCACTGTCTCTGTAGGCCAGAGGCCTGTCTCCTCTTCACCTTTGACATTTGGAGAGTCCTCGTTTTACTCCAAGTTTAGCGCTGTATTTAAAAAGATTGGGTGATGTATTTCATCCAGTACTTATTTTTTAAAACTAGATATTTGTTTGTTTGTTTTTAGAATGTTGAATCCATAATACGTACAGTAGCAGGAATCCTTATCAGGATTTTGAAGTAAGAGTAGGAGTTCAGTACTGACCGTGCCACAGTCTAGCACTCAACCATTGCATCTGTAATTGTTTCATGTTGTGGACATGTTGCTCAGCCTCTCAGCCTGTTTTAGCTCTTTGAAAATTCCTCAGACTTGGTGCCGGGTTCCAGGACAAGCATGGCTTCCTGCTACAGAGTGTTTGCATGACTCAGCCCGTGCAATCCCATCCCAGGCTTCTCTGCCTGCATTTCCACTATTGGCTCTATTACCATCACTATTGCAGGGGATGGTAAGTACGTGGACCCTCAGCACAGGGACGTATCCTTATAGCTTGGCTGGCTAGCGAGTTTCTGCCCTCGCTCTGCCTCCTCTGACTTTCTGAGACATGGACCTTAGCCTTAGGACCCTGTGTTCCTGCTGGAATGCCTGCCCTACCACCTTCCCACACCTGGGAACCAGGCTAGAACCTGCTGTAGCACATGAGATGCATGCTTAGAGATTTGTTTTCTGGGACTGGCCCTTCTTAGAACCCTTCTAGAAAAGAGACCTGCTCATCATCTATTGAGACTTTGGTGTGAACGAGCTTATCTGACAGTTTAATGATGGTAACAGCCAGAGAGTATCAAGTTCCCACAGTGCAGTAAGTGATTTTTATTGAGACCCCATACTGGGAACAGAGATGGGGAAAGATCACTCCATAGATCAAGATATGGCCTAGAGTCCATGGCTGGCCAAGGGGGTACTGGATGGGTTCTAAGGTGTGATGGGGTGTATGAGAGTCCTGAGGGCTTGGAAAGGGAAGTCATCACTGGCAGGGGAGAGGGACAGATAGACATTCATCATTCAGTCAGTCAACAAACACTCCTGGAGCACCTACTGAGTGCCAGGTGTTGTGCTGGGTGCTGGGGATACAGATAAGAATGAGGTCTGGCCTCAGGGAGCATAGAAGGGCCTGGCTCAAGGAAGATCCCTGCACATCACCCAAGAACACCTACCCTAGCCCCTCACTGTACAGATGAAGTAACTGAGGCCCAGAGAGGGGAGGGAACTGCCTCCAGGTTGCACAGCAAGTGCTTTTATCAAAGAGATAGTGAGGATGGCCATGAGGAAAGAGAATCTAAAGTGAGGGGGGCCCTGTATCTCTCCACGTCCCTGGAAATCACCTGCCCACTAGGTGACCTGGCCAGTCACAGACTCTACTCTTTCAGGGTCCTGTGGTAGGTACCTCTGTGGCTCCCAGAGACTGTTGGGGCTGGGGTGGGATGGGGAGCCCTCCATTTCCCCTCATTCCCCAGGCAGGGAGGGCTGCTGGCCGAGAAGTTCCTGCTGCAGCATGGGGAAAAGGGGGTCCTCTCTCTCCCACCCCATCAGAAACCCATGGGACAGAGCCGACTTTATCAGACCCCAGCTGTGGCTGCCTTGGGCTTGCTGGGAGGTGCTGGGCCTGGGAGCAAGGCTCAGGACGGGCTGACACAGCCGAGGGGAGATAATTTCAATCTGCAGCCTCAAGATTGAGGGAGAAATGTAAACACGGGCTGCTGGGCCAGCAGCCATGAGGATGGCGGGGCAGAGGGCACCCTGCTCACTAGCCCTTCTTGCCGAGCTCGCTTTGAGGGGAGCTCCCATTGGTTTTCCATGACCTGGTCCTTCACAGGGATGTGAGGGAGCAGCTGCTTTGGCTCCCGAGGTCCCTTTGGGCCAATCTCTCCACCAGTTAGCCTAAGTGGGGAGGGTCCTGGCCAGACAACCCTAGCTGTGTTTCACAGCTAGCTGTGAGACATCCTTCAGCAAGGCACTTGATTTCTCCACACCTAGTTGCCTCATCTGCAAAATGGGGATGAGGAAACATCCCCCAAACAAAACCCGGAAGAGACTGTCCCTTGATTCAGAGCTGAGAGTGAAGCTTCAATGAGATGACGTGGCTCAAGTGCTTGCCACCGGTCCTGGCACAGAGAAAACGCTCAGAGACAGTGGTTAATTATTGGTTGTGGTGGTTGTTATTGTTAATTAATTAATTTGACCCAGTTCAGCCTGGGTCCATCTCCCTGCCTCCTTACCCCCTCACGTGGCTAACTCAGGCTCAGCCTTCAGTATATAGGTGTTCCCTCCTACAAGAAGCCTTCCCTGATTTGCCAAGGCTTGATCATCTCTCTCCCCACTCCCTCCACTGACCACTCACCCCCTTCCCATGCTTCATTATAGCATTTATCAGAGACCATTGTCACCATCAGTTCCTTGCTCTGTGCCTGAACCCGGCTATGTGCTCCTCAAGGCAGGACTGGGTCTTTTCCCATCTCTGGTTCTTCAGGACCCGGCACACTGTAGATGCTCATTAGATGTTTGCTGAATGAATGAATGATTGTGAGTTTTAGCCATACCCCCGATGCTCAGGCACTTTGGGCTGCCCCTCAGAGTGTGGGAAGGGAAGTTCTTAGCCCATGGCTGAGAATCAGTGATGAGGAAATCACAGGTCAGCAGTGCAGATTTCTGTATATGTGGGTGTGTGATGACGATCACGGACATCTACTGAGTACTTATCGTAGCTGGATACCGTTAGGTGGATTTAATCTTCAGCCCACACCTATGGGATGCAAATATTATTTTTCCCATCTTGCAGATGAGGCTCAGAAATTTTTCCCATTTTGAAATAGAGGCTCAGAGTGGTTGAATATTTTGCCTAAGATCACCCAGCTTGTAAATGTGGGTGCGGTCAGGATTTGAACCCAGGAGGAGCACCTCCAGGGCTAATGCTCCCGGCCCCTCACCCTACGAACCCCCAGGCCTGTGAGTGGCATGTGGCCAGGTGGGCACACCCGTACACGACTGTGGCAAATCTCTCCTGGGTAACCCCTTTCATCCTGAGTGAGCTGTAGCTCCGAGCAGGCCTTGCTGCTGGGAGCTGCAGAAAGGAAGGAGCTGCAGTTTCACGTCCAAGTGACAGAACAAGGTAGACTAGAAGCCTTATTATTCACATGAAACCATGAATAATAACCAGCGGGACCTGAGAAGCCAACCGCCTGCCTCTGGGGACACCTAGTGAGGCAGGTGGGTTGGGAACCCTCAAGCCTGCAGACGTGGGGACCGCTGCGGGTCTGAGAAGTCACAGCTTGATACCACATATTTATTTTCTGGCTAATTTTCACATTTTTTTAGGTACTGTATTTCTGGCGACCCCAATGACATGCTAAGAGGCACAATTCTTCAAGCTTTCGTTCTGTTTGTTTCTTTTTTCCAAGCTATAGTCAGAATGAGTTTTCGGAAATTGGCGAATGCCTTTTGGGCAGAGGAGAGGTGCCCATGTGTCTTTGGGGTGCCTCTGTTTGGGTGTATATCTACGTCACAGCCAGGAGCGCCTCTGTGTGCACCTGGCTCCACATCCCCTGGCAGGGACTCTGACATTATTACTCAGGAAGAAAGAGGCTTCCTTGATGTTGACTGTCATTTGTTTGTTCGAGGAGTGTTCCCTGAGAACTTGCTGTGTGCCAAGACTTGTGCTGGGTAGTAGGGATGAAATGGAGAATGAGACCCAGGTGCTGCCCTCGGGAGCTGACAGATTAGTGGGAGAGGCAGGCCAGGGGCCAGATGATGACCGCCCAGGATGGAGAGGGCTGTGCTGGCGGGGAGTCCAGAGGCTACTCTGCAGAAGAACTCCTAACGCAGCCTGGAGAGAGAGAGCTTCCTGGAGGAAATGGCAACTGGGTTGCCAACCCAATGGGCTGGGTTTTGAAGGATGCATTTAAGCGGGAGAATGCTTTAATGGATTGTAGAGAGTATAAATGCCAGTAGGGAGAGAGGGTCAAGGGTGTTCAGGAAACACTAAGTAGTTTGGTTTGGATGGAGAGTCGTGTGTGTGTGTGTGTGTGTGTGTGTGTGCATATGCGTGTTTGTGTGTGTGTTTGTGGATGTCAGTGTGTGTGTGTGCATTTGTATATCAGAGAAGGTAGTGACTGCAGAGTTACACTGAAAATTTCTATTTACATGTTTTCTGTGAAAAACTTCTATGAAGTATAATGTATGAAGAACATTTAATCATTCACATTTTAGTGTGAACAAGTTTATATGTTTCTTTCTCGAAGAAGCTTAGACCCTTGAATGAGAACGGGTGCCGAAAGACAGGGCAGGACACCCAGTTCACAATTAGTCGTGCTCCCCACTCTGTCACATTCCATGCAACTCTCAGAATCATCCTGGAACCTGTTGATCTATTCAGCCTGTGTCCCCTCCGAGAGGTAATAATCTTGTCATCTGCCCCGCACTGCAGGAATTTGAGAAATCTGATATTTGTCCCACACTCACCCCTGGCTAACCCTGTGGGGAGGAAGGGACCCTCCTCATTCAGAGGCGTGGCTTGGGCAGGCCCTGAGGGGCCAGAGCCTGGCTCGGAGGGAGTGAGGGCAGGGCTGGGCAGGCTGCGGCCAGACCACGTGGGCCCAGCCCCTGTTCACTCTCCCTGTGCCCAGACCTTGCCATGATCCCAGCTGTGGTACCCTCCTTTGGACAGGTTAAAACCATAGATCACCCCATTCAGAGAAGGCTCCCAAAACCCAAACCATGGAGGCTCCAAAGAAGGGGGTTGTGAATTGTGGGGTGAAAAGTGCACTTTTTGCGGGGGAGAGAGGCAAGAGCTGTTGTGTCAGTGGTGTGTGTGTCCTGCCTGCAGAGGGCCTCAGGGCATACTTGTTCAATGGGCCTGCCACCTGAGCAACAGAGCCTCAGGCCTCTCTACCCACTGGCCACTGGATTGGCTAACTGGCCAACTGCCTGGTAGGCCAGCTCTGCACAACACTGGTGGGCCCACTGCAGGCAGGTCTCTGCGTGGGGACTTGCAGGTATATAGCCTCTTGGAAGCGGCAGAAACAAAACCTCTCCAGCATGGAACTGGCTCGGTCAGGACCTGCTGGTTGGAGCTCCTGGGATGGCAAGTCCTCTCTCAGAGGAGAGCTGAGTTTCTGAGGGGGCTGGGGCTCAAGGCCAGGCCCTGAGCCACTGAGGGCAGGGACCCGAGGGTGAGGACTGTGGACAGTGTGTTCCTGGACAGCCAGGGCGCCTGCTTGCTGGGGACACAGTGGAGGGTTCACTGTCAGGTGGGACCATTGCAACTCATCCATGAAGAAAGTGCTTTGGGTTCTATATTGTATAGGATACCTGTGCACTGTCCCTTTTCATCCTAGAGCAAGCCTCAGTTGAATTAAGTCACTCCGAAAGGGGACTTGCCCAGGGCACAGCTAGGAAGTGGGGAAGGCAGGTTTTGAACCTAGGCCTAAGCCCATTGCCACCCCATCCATTGTGAGTCTTTGCTTCTAAGGGTCATCTGCAGGTGTTCAAAGCCTGGCTGGGCCACTTTTATGCAGAGTGAACTTGGGCACTCGCCGTGCCTCAGTTTCCTCATCTGTCAGGATATAACACTGATCTATAGGATCCCAGCGTGGCTCCACGAGGTAACACACGTGAGAGCCTGAGGGAGGACCGGGTGACTGTAACTGCTCACCAGTGGTGGCTGCCAAGGCTGTCGGTGGTCCTGCTGAGGTCATCCCAGATGGCGGAAGGGCACGTTGGGGGCAGTTGTGGCCTTGAGCACCCAAGGCCTTGGACCGAGGAGTGCAATGAGCCTGGGCTCTCAGGCCTCCCAACACACTCATTTAAGTCCCAAGGATGACTTAGATGCTGGGCCCCATCAGCCACTTCTCCAGAGTCGCTCACCTGTCAGGAACAGTGAATGGCAACTGAACACTGAATAAATGATGCATGGCTGGGAGCTGGGGGTGGCTGCTCAGGGGCTGGAGACCACCTGAGAGGTCAAGAGGCACCAGCGAAGGTCATTCTGAAAGGTGGACGTAGCGTAGTTTATATCAAAGGAATACTCTCTTACATTTCTGTGTTAGGGGAGTGGGCTGTCAGACCCAGAATGGTCTGAGAATGGGTATGCATTCTCAGGAATGCATCCTGGGGGCCAACACAGTCCTGGGTATGCATGTGGTCCTAGAGTAATTCTTATCAGTGTAATATCTAGAGTAATATCTTTTTCACTGCTAAAAGTGTCCTGATTTGGATAATAAATTATCCAGTCACCCTCTTCTGAGCCACAGTCCAGATTTGCTCCACCAGAGCCCGCTACCCCCTGACTGTGAAGGCAAGTTGGGAAGACTCCCTCCCTCCCTGGCAAGGTCTGCTCCTGAGGGGCTACCAGAACCTAGGCTGGTGAAGCCGGTCTGGGAGACTTCCATGCACGGTCACAGCACTTGGGAGCCTGGGTAGCACCCCCTGAACCTGGAAGGTAGGGACATGAGGGGAGAGACAGAGGATGGCCCAGTCCTGCTGGCTGCATGGAGCCTGGGCTGGCAGCCAGAGACCTACACTGCTTTGTCACCTGGGAGGGAGTGGAAGATTTTAGCTCAAAGAGATGTGAGATACTGGTCTGGCTTAACTTTTCCATTTTCCTGAAAATAATGAGATCAGTAATCATGACTACCTTTAAATAAGTCCCAAATAAGGACTAGACATATGTGTGTGTGTGTGTGTACAAAATATCTATGTACTCTATATAACATATATATATAAAACATATTTCTTTAAATAGTCCAGTGATACGGGGTGAAACAAAGAAGGGAAGGGCCACTTTTCATGTTACAGCACTAGTAAGTGGTCAAGCAGAATCAGACCCAGGTCCGTTTGACCTCGGAGCCTATGTCCTTTGCTGTTCAGCCCACCATCCTCTGTGCTTGGGGACCGGCCCACCGCTTGCATGACCCTGCAACCCAGGTTGGGCTTGCAAGATTTGGAGCCAGGGGAGGACGGTCTCGCAGGGGACGTGTCTGTCCATTGCCCTCCCCCGGCCAGCTCCACCAAGGAAAGGCCAAGCTTGAGGCCACATGAGGGGTTCCCGAGCTGTCTTTCATCCGGTCCCGCGGTTATTTGTTCAGCATGCAGTGCAAATTTCCCTGTCTCAAAACATGGAATCTGGTACAGCTTTGCCTGGATCAATGTCCAAGCCCTTTCAAGTTCTGGAGAAAGTTACTCCTCTCCAAAGTTCAGACCTGCCAGACTCAATAACTCCACAAAAATGCTTGGATGAAAATTGCTCCAAGCAATCCCAGCGGAAAGCCAGCACCTCACCCCTCGTTTAAAGTTATGATCCTTATCATAATTAATTCAATAAAGAAGTAATGTGCTTCAACCTAGGCAGAGAGAATAATTTTCTGTCCTGACTGGTATAAACTTTCAGCTAGGGACATTTAAACTCTGGGTCTGAGCTCTCTCAGCAAGTAATAAATTGCAGACCCAGGCAGGGCTGCAGAACCCCGTTTAAACTGCGGTAAATAGGCCGCTATTGAAGAGAGGAAGATTTGGATTCGGGTGGGCAGCTCCAATAAATAGCAGAGTGTTGTTTATAAACCCTGCAGTCCCGGCTGGCCTCTGCCTTGAGTTAGGCAGTAGCATTTGCTTGGTGAAAGCACCAGAGCGTTTGATCCTTGCACTCAGAGGATCCACCTTGAGTCTTGAATCTAAAATCCGTTTCCTTCCGTAACTGAAAGGTAGGATTAGCCTGGCTTCTAAACAGACTAACACATTCTTGAGTGGAGATATTGACTTGGAGACCAAGCCAGTCCACCCCGGAGTTGCATTTCCTACTCTTTCCTTGGAGGTGGAAACGATTAAAGTTGCTTTTGGATTTGTTTTGAACACGTTCAGAGTAAATAAGGCTCCTGTGTTGTCCCAGAAGCCCATTAGGTTTACAGAAATTATGAGTTTAGCCATCAAAGTCTCTGGAAACAAGTAAAAATAGAAGGAAAGTCAGTTTTCATCCAAACAGCCTTCAGATTGCATATGATGGGAAGAGATGAATTCAACATCCATTGTTTTCTGAAAAATAATTCAGTGATGGGGAGGCAGGGCTCTTGAAAGTGATTAAATCTGGGAACATCAAGGCGGTTGTCTGACTCCTATTCTTTCGTTCCTGGCTTAAGATTTTGGATACCTCCTTTGTGAACCGACAGCAAGCATGCATTCCAGAACTCAAGAGGGCCTTTCTCGTCAATTTCGTGGGTTGAAAACAATTGTGTTATCCGCCCACATTCCGCTCCATCGGCTCAAGCTTGCGCAGAGATGCCCTGTGACAAGGCTCACTGCCGTGGTAACCATTCCAAACCGCGCAGCCTTGCAGGGCGCTATATCCAAGACAAATAGCCGGTTCTGGAGAAGTGACTGAGCATACTCATGGATGTTAGCCATCAAAACACACAAAATACACACGCTAGACAGCCTACACCCTTTTTATATCATAAAAAATGCAAAGGGCTGCCCCCGGAGAGGGAGAACAGCCTTTTGAAACCTAGATAGATGGAGAGGAGAATCCAGGCAGGAGGATGGGGCAGCTAATTAAATATGTGAGGTCTGGGTACTACCTCTTTACATCCTTTCTGGGGCACGGAGAAATAGAAATAAATATGTGGATAAATAAAATAATAGTAATAATGGCATGCCACAGACGTCGACCATTCTCTGTGGATTTGTAAAGAAACAATATAGTCGTCTTACCTCTATTTGCATCACCCATTCAAGGCACAGAGTGTAAAACTTGAAGCTGAGGTTGCTTCAGCTCCTGACACCAAATATTTCTGGTGCTGGTGTCTCAGGGTCTTTTCTTTCCAGTCAATGTTTTTTAAGTGAAGAAAACATACAGTTCATGATTTGTAGTGCTGGATACTCAATTAAGAGATAAAAAGAGTAGATGCAAACTACTACATTTAGAATGGATAAACAACAAGGTCCTAATGTATAGCACAGGGAACTATACTCTATACCCTGTGATAAACCATTATGGAAAAAAATATAAAAAAAGAATGTATATATGTGTATAACTGAGTCACTTTGCTGTACAGCAGAGATTGGCAAAACATTGTAAATCAACTATACTTGAATTAAAAAAGAAAAAGATAAAAAGAAAGAACGACTCAACAATAGGTAAGTACTCAAGGCTGCTTATTGGCCGGGTTCTGTTTCTAAACATCCCACTGTTAGCACTCCAGGCCCTTTTGTGGTCCAGTTGGGTCCCCTAAATGGCTTGGATGTCAGTAGTGTCTGGTGGGTTCTGCGTCCCTGATGTTATCTCCCTAATGAGAAATGGCCTTGAAGATTTGGGGTCTTCCTCGTTCAAATCTGGCCCAGGACTACTCAATGATTTTAAACAAACGCAATAATGAGGCTGAAACTGGGCACAAGTGGGTACCTCCGGGGATGAAAGTGCAGGTTAAAGCGGCAACTGAAATACACAAAGCTGGGGCTCAGTTGCTTTCACGACACACACATTTGAGCCAGCACATTTGACCAACACTCACAACCCCTGCCCGTGCCCCCTCTACCCCCCAATCCCTCTTGGATTGATTAAATTGGCTCAAGATGACACCAATAATTGGCTCAAGATGGGGCTTCGAAAGGCCCAATGATCCATATCTTCACATTCCCTAAAATCAGTCCTTTCAGCTCTGTGTTGGATTTAGGATGGTTTACATTGGCTCCGTCACAAACATTTTAATAAAGTCCCAGAGAAACCGCAAACGGGTGACATCATTGGATGGTGTTAAAAAAAAAAAAAAAAAGAGTCCCATTTTGTAAGAGAGGCTGGGCCCCCGGAGTGTGATCACGGTCTGTCCGCCCTGTTTGGTCATTCAACAATCATCCACTGTAATTAGGACCATAATATTTAAAATGGGGTGTGACGGCGGGGGGGAGGGTGACCGGCAAAGGACATTAGTTAATAAGTCAAAAACAAGTACGAATATTTTGACATAAAGTAGCCAAGAAGATGAACGACCATAGGGCGGGTGTGCGGCCCCAGGGCTGAGGGGCTTGCAGCCTGGACTCGGTGGTGGTGCTTGGAGCATTGATGTAAGGACAGCCCCGGCGTCCCCTGTCCCAGGACACAGAGGCGGATGGGACAGCCAGGTCCTGCAGCCGAGGACTCAAGGGCTGGAGAGGGGAGCAGTTCCGAGCCCAGGCATTCTCATTAGGAGGGCTTCTTGCCGAGGGGTAGGCTATAGGGTATTTTCATTTTCTTCTCTATGCTATTCTGTTTACTTACCCTGAACTTCCTCTAAGGGCTTATACTGGTTTTATAATCAGAAAAAAATATCAACGATGCTTTTTCAAAAATTAGTGTAGCAATTTTGATTATGTCCAATGATTATAATTATATATTAGATTGAAAATGTCTGGAATAAAATGCACTATTAATGTTAATGGTGGTTCTCTCTGAGTGGCTAAACTGGGAGAGCCTTTTGTCTTTTACTCTTCTGTGGATTATTTTTGTAGTAGATAAAAAATTTTAAAGGAAAGTGAAACACTGAAACCTGCAGAAAATGAACTTGATTCATTTGGACATGGATTAAAATATATATATGTCCCCCCGTCCCTCTGCAAAAAACACAAGTTGCTGTTTTAACTTTAGTTTTGTATTGTATTTTAAAAATATATTTCACTTGGGTGATTATTAACTTACAAGAAGCAAGATATTTTAAAGTGGCAGAATTCAACTTCCCAGCTGAGGAAGGAACGTATGCTATCTCTCTGAGTGTTGGGACCACACTGTCCGAGGTGAGTTGCTGTGCTCATGGGTCCTCCACACCTTGCTGTTTCTCTCTCAGAAAGAGCCGGTGCATTTGATGTGCGTCTCCCTGTCAGCCTGCTGGGCTGAAGTCATGTCGGAGATTTCCCAGAATAATCGATCCATTATGGCCATCACAATTAATTGACTTTTCTGTGACTCAGGGTCAATCTGATGCCAGAACCTACCTTGGTCGCTTTTTTTAGTGAGAGATTTCAGAATTGTTTTGTTTCATTTCCTTTGTAAATGTATCCATAGTCATACAGTTCACACTGGAGGGGGAACTTAGAGCCCATATAAGAAATAAAAGAGTGAAACATAGGCTGTATGATGTTTATGTGTGCGTGCCCGAGTGTGTGCCTATGCGTGTGTGACTGTTTTTGGTTGTTGTTGTGTTTTGTTTTGTTTTTTTGCATTTATTTTAATGCATCTTTTAAAGGCCAGATCTGGCCATGACTGCTTGCTAACGCCGTGCCTCACCTGGCTGGTTGGGGATCAGGCACATGGAAAATACCTGTTGGTTTAACTAAATATAGCACACCTAATATGAAATCCTATGCCTCATGCTAAACAAATGCATGAAATTTGCACAATGCAAACTCACTGCTTTAACTCCTGTTTGACCCCCGAATATTGCTGGGATTATCGTTTCCTTCTTTCTTCCCAGACTTATTTCTTCTCAGGGGGAAAGTGGAAAGAGGATGGACTCTGGAATGAGACAGACATGAGATGAAATCCCTTTTCTGTTGCAGGTTGCCTAACCTCTCCAAGACACAGCTTCTCTTATCTGTAAAATGGAAACAGCATCTATTTCTGAGGGTCATTTACAAATTGCGTGGCGTGATGGATGTAAAGCACCTAGCACAGACTCTGTTTTGTTCAGGTTGACGGAGGAAGGTGAAGTTTAGAGGCAGAGACTTTGTGGCATAGGAGAAGAGCATCGGGTGACGATTAAAAAAGATTGTAGCTTTAGTCACAGCTGATTGATTCTGGGAGAGAGAGTCACTACTTCTCTCGGGAACTCAGTTTTCCCACTTATAACATCGGGGAGGCAGAGGTGCGGGGTGTGTGGAGTGGTCAAGAGCCCGGGTCGGGAGCCCAGCTGCCCAGGTTCAAATCCCAGCCACGTGACCATGGGTCACTTCACCGTACTGTGTGAATTTCCTCCTCTGCAAAACAGCATCGTCGTTGTGAGAATGAACTTGTGGATGTCCTTGCAGCAACGCATCACGTGTGATGAGCGCTGTGTGAGCATTAGCTCTGCCATCATTCTTACAAGGATGTTCTCTGGGGTCCCTTTTGGCCCTTTTGATTTTTCATTTCTGCTTCCTCTGACCTCAAATTTTCAGGGAAAGGCAGATTTTTATTTTATCCTTCAACATGAAGGTAACTGCAAACATATTGTTGAAAGAAAATAAAAGGTACTTTTCAGGCTTTAGTCTGCAATAACTTAAAGAAAAGGACCCAGGAAAAAAAAAAAACACACAAAAACCAAGGACCCAGCACTGTCTTGATTCTGTACAAATGTTCGCCTCCTTCAAAGAGGCAAGAAGGCAAGAGCTGCCAGATCTGATTGTGCAGCCCTGGAGGATCTGATCGCCCGTCGCTAAGGCCACTAATCAAATTTCCATCCAATATGCTCACGCAGGATTTCCTGATCAAACACTCAAGCCTGCCCCTCCGCACCCCCATTAGCTAACATGTTTTATATGCAGAGGGGTCATCAGAAGTGTAATTGCCTTAAGGAAACTTAATCCTGCATTCTTGTCAACTTGAAGATAGCTAATAATGCTCGCTAGCTGATAGTTTTCCAACATCAAGAGCGCACCAGAAATTAGGATTTTGTTCTTAATCTTCCTCGCAGCAGATGTGGAAACCTAGGTGGATGGGCCAGATAAAAAAAACACGATGAGTTTTCTCTGAAATTAGTTGGCTTTTCTGAGAAAACACATTGCTGCCACACAATGCTAGAAGACTAGAATGGGCTGGGAAGATCCAAACCCAGTGGTTTTTCAGGGTCGATGTAACATTATTCTGGCCTCCAAGTTCAGACCTTACATATGAATGTTTACGAGGATACTGCATCCATTTTACGTCTATTAATTTGATCAGCTAACATGTTGGAGGGCCTGCAAAAGAAGTTTGCTAGGTGCCCGACGAGAAAGTGCCTCACAAAGTGAAAGTACAGCACAAGAAAGGAATGATGTGATTATTGATCGCAGTGTTAGCTATTGTATTTAAAAAGGTAATTAAAATTGTCTGATCGATATTAGTAAATTATGTGGATATATTCTAAACATATCAAATGCCTAACGTTTCAGTATATTGCTATGTTTTATGGCTTCTAATATTCTTGTTTGGTCAGTTTATGAGGGAATTATTTTCTTGAAAATTGAGGTTTTTTTAAAGCTCTTATTTCACAAAAGTGTTTCTTATATTTGAAGCTGATTTTCTGATTCTATTTCAAATAATCACTAAGTGCAAATGTGTTTTGGGTTATCTTTGCTGTGTTTTTCCCCCTTTTGCTAACAGGTTGAAACTAGCTTTGGCCTGAGAAGCTGTCACGTTTGTCATGTCCATGTGCAGACATGTGTGTCTGCACATGTGTGCTTGCACACACACATACCCGCACGGACACACCAACGACCCTCGTTGGAACTTGCAGTTTGAATGAGAAAGGGCCCCAGTCAGGCTGGGACAAGCAGGTCAGGAAATTTAACCTGACTCTCCCAACCCCAGTCATCATTGGCAGGGTCTGAAAAGGCCAGGTTTGTCAGGACTCAAGGATCCTTGGTGTCTGAGTGGCAAAACCGATTTGAGGTCCTGTCTGTTCTGTCCTAACATTTGCCCCAGACTCCTCCGCATGCACTGACTTTCCCCTCTTCTGTGCACAGTGCCCCGGTGTCTCTTGATGGGGGTACGGGGTGAGTGTGATTACCCCTGACTCCACTCTGGGGTAAGGTCAGGGGTCATTTTCATGGACTTGTTCGATTGCTTCAGGAGGACAAAGAAAATGTGTTCCTTGTGTTTGTGGGGGAGAACAGAGCCTGCCACGAGGGCCTGGGGAAGCCAGTGTGAAACAGGCCCATATAACAAAGAGAGGAATGAATGGGACATGTTTCAGCCATTTGTGGAGATCTAGGTACAAGCCTGTGGGGGAGGGAGGGGTTTTCCTTCTTTACAGATGGAAGATTAAGTGGCTCGTCAAGGTCATAAAGGTCTTTAGCAAAACCCGCCCCCAATCCCTAGGATAAAACCCAACCCGACCCACCTCTGCAGCCCTTGTTCTGTTCTGTCCACTACTCCACCCTTCCCGCTAAGGAAGCACTGTGCACTGGCCCCTGCAGGCGACACGCATGCACACACAGTCATCCCAAACGCAGGGCTCCCTAGGACTTCAATGACTGTGCGGTCCGAGCTGTGCAGACGGGAGAGAAAGGACGTTTCCCGTCTGTCCTAAATACCTCTGGGTGGCACACCCTGCGAGGAAGTCCTCAGGCATCTCAGCATCAACTGTCCCGGGTGGCCTCAGGGGGAGGCTTGGGAAGAGGGCTTTCCAAATTCCCATCAGCACCTCCCTCTCAACCACCCGAAGTAAAGCCTCAGTAGATAAATACATCAATTAAATAATAAATAAAGAAATAAATTACACTCTAAGTCAATTCCATGTCCTTGCTGAGCAACTTTAGCTCTAAGACAAATCTCCTAGCCACCTCCCTGTCTTCTTAACAAATTTTCTGCCCTGATCCTTCTTCCATATAAACATCAAGGCACCCTCTGCTAACAAGGGTCTAGATTGGCCACTTCAACATATCTCATTTATTCCATACAGTTACTCTGCGTTTTCTCAGGCCCTGATTTAAGAGCTGAGCACACAGAGGTGAACAAGACCTGTCACAGAAGCCACAGGCTTTCAAGGGAGGTTAAATGCTCAGGCAGCCCTCGGGTTGAAAGGGTGGTTAAGATGCTTCCTACATTGGTATTTGCAGAAAAGACATGCTGGTGCTGAGCTACCGTGAGAAAGCAATGCTTAGCCCATTTTCATTACAGAACGGCACCTTTCTTTATTCTTCAACATAATCAGGACTCTGAATTGGGGATGACAGAGGCAGAGAAACGGTTCATTTCAGGACAGTTTGGGCTGCTTGCGGAAGACTGGTTGTTACTTGATTGCGCTGGATGACCCATATCTGATTCGAGAAATCAGTCAACAATTGGATATTTTGCTAGTTTAAAAAAAAGGCCCACAGCCGTTGAAAGCAAAACTCATTTGATATGTTAAATGCCATGAACGCGGAGAATGTCCCTAAACATGAGGGACCGCCTCCCCATTTGACAGGTGGGAACACTGAGGCCTGGAGGGTAAAGGACTCACGTGAAGTGGCTGGTGTGAAACATCAGGGGGCAGATGATGAGTGTTTCTATTACTGGGGCATTTTCCAACGAGGTTATAGAGATAGAATGAAATGGCCACAAATAGAATGGTCTCATCTACCCCGGGCAGCCACAGAACTTGACACAGCTCAGGAAGTGATTCCAATGTCAAGAGTTTCACATATTTTTCAACTTTGTTTTACCAAAATGCATCTGCTGTTCAGAAACATCCTCACGCCTCTTAGGAGAAACATCTCGAAAGGACAATGGGAATATTTTCTATTTTTATAATGATGTCTGGTCTTTTACCTTTGGGAGGTTTGTATTTAAACCAACTCAGCTTGCCAACTTCCCTTAAAGAAAAAGTCATTAAATTTCCAATTGGAAATTTGAGCATAAATGAGAGATTTCAAATGAAAACAGCAAGGAATTCTGCGAAGGCATCTGATCCTGCATCATACTCCCAAATCTTCTTTAAATTAGCTCTATGTCAAAAGGCTATGGGGAAAGACCTTTTCTTTTGTCTGATAAAGGAAAAATTGGAACAATATCTCTTCACTTTAGGATTCAGGCGATCATTTGGTTTCATTCCAAGGGGAGGTTTTTTTTTTTTTTAAACTTTGGTCTGTAACTGCACATGTGTATGACTTTAATCAGTTTCTCCCATAACTTTTTTGCCATGTAAGCTATTCTCCACTTACTGACCTTCCTTCAAATCAGATGGGTGGATCTTGTCTATGATAGGGCATTTAGCTCCATCAGCAGAGAAATATTTCAGTTCAATGTATATAACATTGCTTTGGTAGAAGAAAATAAAGGTTCTTCTGAAAAGGCAGCTGGAGAGCAAGATGAGTTCATTGCCCCAGTGCCTCCTGGGGCTGTTCCTTATCAAAGCATGTGATCCCATATCAAAAAAACGTGACCATGGAAAAACACTTAAAGACCCATGACTCCATTAGAATCTCCTCCAGTTTCACCCATTGCTTTCTTCCAGGATCTCAATGACCAAGATATTTCTTTACGAAGACTTAGAGCCTGAGTCTGTCCTCAAGGGAAGTCCTCCCAGCGAGGCTATGACCCTCCTAGCCTGATGCCATCTCCCATCCTAAGATCAGCCTGGCCCCTCAGTCCCTCTAGTGAGTCCCTCTAGTGATGTGAGTGTCTCTGCTGCAGGGCTCAAGTCAGAGGGGGCAAAGATCTTAGTGTCACAGACTTCCTGGGAACCAAAGACAGGTGAGGCTGCAGCCAAGACATTAGGCCACGTCAGAGACCGTTGTTTCTGGAATCTGTGCTTCATTCCTTCATTCCTCCACTTGTTCTATCAACAAACATTGATGAGTACCTACTCTGCGTCAATCCATGCCAGGAACCGGGCCCCATGCTGTGGGTCCTCATGGTGAGTGAGCAAACTCCAACAAGGAATAGATGTCCCAGAATTGAGGGAAAGGGCTACCCTCTTTAAGTCCAGGAATTGCCCAGTGTCCTTTCCATGAAGCAGTGCCCTTTCCATCATGTCTGAATCTTAGACCACAGTGAAGTGTTTGGGATTCTTGAACTAGTCGAGAAGTAATGAGAGAATACTTCAGACGTTTAGAACAGAACCAAAATCGTTCACTAATTACAGGTACATTTTCTCAGAAAATTCTCCCTAACAGGAAGAGATGTAGTGGGAGGTGTGTGGGATGGAGCCCAATCCAAATCTTTATGTTTCTTTCTTATTAGGGTATTCGTAAGTCTGTTTCTTCTCTCTTCTCCCCTCCCCTCCCCTTCTGCCCTCTCTCCTTTTCTTTCTTTTCCTGTTGTGCTCCAGAATGTTTTCCAGAATGATTTTAACTTGCACTCCAAACAAGATCATCCCCGAGTAACTGTAGCATCTTGGATTCTGACTTTCAGCATCCTCTGTGGTCCTTTCTGGGCTTTCTCCTCTGTCCACATTTCCTCCCTCCTCTTCCTCCAACTCCCCTCCATCTCCAAACCCCTTGCCTTATAAAACCTAACTTTCATCAAGAGTTTAGGAACTTTTCTGCCTTTCTCCAAGAAGCATTTGGATTTTAAATAAGAACCAAGGAGGCAGTGTTCAGGCAAGCCCCAGGGGTTTATTTTGGAGCTCTTGTGTGAGGACAAAACCAGAATCTCTAGGTTACTTTTCTGCTGTCAATTCCAGGGAATAGAAGAAGACTTTCTTGGTACCTATGCCATATGGGGCATTGCTTTCTCCTCCTACTCTAGACTGTGGGCTTCCTGAGGGCAGGGACTGTGTCATGTTCATACTTGTGTCCCTAGAACCCAGACCAAGTTGGTGCTCAGAGAGGGCTTCTCAGGAGGAAGAATGAAGTTGTGCATAGCGTCAGCCCTCCTCTTTGAAACTCCCAGAACCCATATTAAATTACAGCACAGCTTCTACTTTCCTGCTTCTTTTCTCTCCTCTTGCACCTTCTTTTTTTCCTCACTTTGCTTTTCTAGTAACTAGTAAACCAGTGAATGAGATCCATATGATTTTTTGCTTTTTGGAATTTTGAAAAATTTTTCTGTAGCATGATTAATTTCCCCTAAATTGTTCCTGTATGTTTGGGGAAAATGGATATTGTTAGTTTGTTGATTATTAAGTTCTATTTATAATTATTAGAGCAAGAGTGTTATTCATTTATGCCCCTACTTATTTTTTTCTACTTGATTTGTTGATTTCTGAGCGAGAAGTGTTAAAGTCTCCCATTTTGATGATAGATTTGTCTGTTTCTCCTTTTGGTTTCTGGTTTTGCTTTATGTATTTTTAACCTTTGAGTTACGTGTATAAAGATTTATGATATATCTACATCTTCTAGGTGTTTATTTATCAGTATGAAATATCCCTCTTTGTATCTTTAAATGTTTTCGTATTTTTTTTTTTGGTCGAGCATTCTGCGTTTTCTGATATTAATACTGCTACATCTGTTTTCTTTATCGTTTGCTTTATATGTATTTTTCTTTTGAGAAGGTTTCCTTAAAAAAATAGAAGAGTACAAAGATATAAAGGGCACATGTATTCACACAACCCAGAATTAATAACCGTTGACATTTTCTTCCTTTTTCTCTTTTGTTAAGAAATAAAACATCACAGTTAGAGCTAAAGGTCTCTTAACCTACACTCCTGTCTCTCCCAGACTTCCCTGAAGCTCCCGCTATCATGAATGTGGTAGATGCTCCTCACTGTATTCCTTGAGCTTTTACATACATGCAGGTCATTCCTAAACAGGATACAGTAAGATTTTTGTAGTTTTAAATCTACAGAAATGTTGTTATACTTGATGTAGCATTCTGCCCGTTTCATTTTAAACTCACACTTTTAAAAAAATCCACCTTGTTGGTGTATACAGGTCTTCTTTTCTTTTAACTGCTGTATAGAATACTATCTTATAATAAAGCACCACCTTTTATTTATATATATCTTCATTGATGGACATTTATGTAGTTTCCCATTTTCTGCTCTTACCAACAATGCTGCCAAATACATCCTTGTGCATGACTAAGTATTGCTAGATTTTTCTCCAGACGCTGCACCATTCCACATCTCTGATTACACACGGGAGGGCACTTCTCAGGTGTGTACCAGTAAGTGGGGTCTCTGAATTGTGGAATATGTGTATTTGCATTCTTAGTGGATTCTGGCAATGGCAGTACCATTGACACCGCATCCACCCAGCAAAAGGGGACCCTTCTTTCCACTTCCTCATCAGTACTCGATTTTGTCACTACTTTAAAATATTTGCCCATCTGTCAGGTGAAAAGCAAAATACTATTTATTGTTTTCATTTGCATTTCCATGGAGTTGAACATGTTTATTGGCCTTTAAACTTTCCTCTTTGGGGACAGGATATGTGGAGGGGAATGTCATTTTTCCATTCCTTTGATACTTTTCAGTTTTTTTGCAACCTAATCTGTGACTTTGAAGAGAAGATTTTAATTTATTAAATTATTTAAATTTCTGAATACATTCCTGACATCTCATTTTATGTTTTCATTTCCAGCACTTTGTTAATGTCTTTGTGTGTGTGTGTGTGTGTGTGTGTGTGTGTGTTTCTTTCCTATACTTCGTTGTACTGATAAAGTTTACTTAGTTTCATTTTTATTTTGTGGTTGCCTGTAAATTTGTATTATCAATATGTAAAGATATTCCATTCATGTCTACAATTAGTAATATATTTCTTTTGATCTGGAGTCTATCCTCCATTATTTAGAGAGAGGTTTATAGATGGAATGCCTTCTGAATCCTTGAATATATGAAAGTACCTTTAGTCTGCTTTCACATTGGAATGATTGTTTGGCTGGGTATAGAACTTTAGGTGCAAGATCTTTTATTTGATTTTAATTTAATCCTCAAAACATTTGTTATTTCTCCATTATTTTCTTGCATTTAGTCTTGCTTGTAAGAAGACTCTTCTTAATACAGTTTTTATTCCTTTCTCTATTATTTATTTTTCTCCTCTCTGGTAGTATCTAGGAATAAGAAGAATTCTTTTTGAAACTATGAGGTGTGAATTATTTACCATTTATTTATTATTTATCATTGAGTTCACTGATATTCATTTTCAGCCAGATTAGGGCTTGGTTTATCTTTTTAATTTTGGGGTCTTTAACTTTGGGAAATTGTCTTTTACTATTTCTTAATTTCTTCCTTTTCTTTGAACATCTGGTGTTTAATTTCACCATTTCCCCCTCTCTTATCACTAATCTACACTTCCATTCCGCCTCTCTCTCCAGTGGCATCTGTTCTACTGCTTTTGGTGTATATTCCTGCCATATATAGTGTTTTTGATTATGTACATATTTTTTCCTCTTTTTCTAGACCTCAGGTGCAGAAGTGAGTTTATCAAACTCCTTAGTTCATGAACATTGTCATCATTTGTCTATTCAGGGCACCTCTCTTGTTTCATTTATTCCATTTTTTCCCCTCAACTACTCCAACTCCTTTCTCATCATCCTCGGACATTTCTATGTGCTCTTATAAAATGTGTGGGGTTGTTCATCTGTGAAGATGTTTTCAACTTACACACATTTCACTTCACAGCTTGTATGTCTTACACTTTTCTCTGAGCACTGGCTTTTAAAATTTTTTTTAAAATTGAGTTACAGTTGATTTCCAATATTATATTAATTTCAAGAGTACAACATAGGGATTCAAAAGTTTTATAGATTAAACTCCATTTATAGTTATTATAAAATATTGGCCATAGTCCCTGTGCTGTACAATATATTCTTCTAGTTTATTTCTTTTATACATAGTACTTTGTGCCTCTTAGTCCCCTACCCCTATGTTGCCCCTCCCCACTTCCCTGTCCCCACTGGTAACCACTAGTTTGTTCTCTATATCTGTGAATCTGTTTCTTTTTTACTGTATTTACTAGTTTGCTTTACTTTTTAGATTCCACATGTAAGTGATAACATATAGTATTTGTCTTTCTCTGTCTGGCTTATTTCACTTAGCATACTACCCTCCAGGTCACTCCATGTTATTGCATATGGCAACATCTCATTCTTTTTTATGGTTTAGTTGTATTCTGTTGTACATATCTACCGTATCTTCTTTATCCATTCATCTATTGATGGACACTTAGGTTGCTTCCATATCTTGGCTATTGTAAATAATGCTGCTATGAACATTGGGGTGCATATATCTTTTCAAATTAGTATTTTCATTTTCTTTGAATATATACCCAGGAGTGGAATTGTTGGATCATATGGTAATTCTATTTTTTAGTTTTTTGAGGAAACTCCACACTATTTTCCACAGTGGCTACACCTCTTTACATTCTCACTAAGAGTGTACAAGGGTTCCCTGTTCTCCACATCCTTGCCAACATTTGTTATTTATGGTCTTTTTGATGATGGCCATTCTGACAGTTGTGAGGTGATATTTCATTGTTATTTTGATTTGCATTTCTCTGATGATTAACAGTGTTGAGAATCTTTTCATGTGCCTGTTGACCATCTGTATATCTTCTTTGGGAAAATGTCTATTCAGGGCTCCTGCCCATTTTTTAATGGGGTTGTTTATTTTTTTCATATTGAGTTGTATGAGCTATTTGTATATTTGGTTATTAACTCCTCGTCAGTCATATCATTTGCAAATATTTTCTCCCATTCAGTAGGTTGTCTTTTCATTTTGCCAATGGTTTTCTTTGCTGTGCAAAAACTTTTAAGTTTAATTAGGTACTATTTGTTTATGTTTGCTTTTGTTTCCTTTGCCTTAGGAGACAGATCCAAAAAAATATTGCTACAATTTATGTCAAAGACATGTTTTCTTCTAGAAGTTTTAGGTTTTAGGTCTTAAATTTAGGTCTTTAATCCATTTTGAGTTTATTTTTGTAAATGGTGTGAGAAGATATTCTAATTTCATTCTTTTACATGTAGCTCTCCAGTTTTCCCAGAACCATTTTTTGAAGAGACTGTCTTTCTCCATTGTATATTCTTGCCTCCTTATTCATAGATTATTTGACCATAGTGCATGGTTTTATTTTTGGGCTCTGTCTCCTATTCCATTGATCTCTGTGTCTGTTTTTAATGCCAGTACCATACTGTTTTGATTACTATAGCTTTGTAGTATAGTCTGAAGTCAGGGCGTGTGATACCTCCAGCTCTGTTCTTCTTCCTCAAGATTGTTTTGGGGTCTTTTGTGTTTCCATACATATTTTTAAATTATTTGTTCTAGTTCTGTGAAAAATGCCATTGGTATTTTCATAGGGATTGCACTGAATCTGTGCAGTGCTTTGGGTAGTATGGCCATTTTAACAATATTAGTTCTTCCAATCCATGAACACAGTATATCTTTCCATCTGTTTATGTCATCTTCAATTTCTTTCATCAGTGTCTCATAGTTTTCCGAGTACAAGTGTGAGATGTCTATTTATTCAGATCTTCTATATGTCCTTCAGTAGTGGTATTGTACATTTCTTGTTAAGATAATTCTTAGGGGAGAGTTTTTGTTGCAATCCTGAGTGACGTCTTATTTTCTTGTTACGTTTTCTAGTTTAGAGAACTCTGTTGAGTTTTGTAACTTGATATTATATCTGACAACTTGCTAAACTCTCTTTCAGTCTTAATATTTGTCTATTGTTTCTGTTGGTTCCCCTTGCCTGGGGCTTTTGGAAGGATAGGCCTTTGAAATATTTAGCAGTTGTTGTGTGTTTATGTGTGCGTGTGTTTGAAATTTACATAAGTGATATGGTGCAGACCTCTTTCAGTTTCTTTTCTTTTTTGTCACTCAACACATTTTCAAACAATATCCAAATTACTATATATATCTCAACATGATTCCTTTTGCTATCTGCATATGTTTTATTTATCCGTTTCCTTAGTGGTTAAATCTTAGGTTGTCCCCATCCCCTGCTATGAGAAACAATGGTGTGATAAGCATCACCATATATGGGTTTTTTTTTTTTTTTTACTTTTAAAATTTTTTATTTTATCTATTTTTAAAAATTTTAATTTTATATTGCAGTATAGTTGATTAACAATGTTGTGTTAGTTTCAGGTGTACAGAAAAGTGATTCAGTTATATGTATACAAGAATCTATTCTTTTTCAAATTCTTTTCCCATTTAGGTTATTACAGAATAGTGAGCAGAGTTCCCTGCACTATACAGTAGGTCCCTGTTGGTTATCTATTTTAAATATAGCAGTATGTACATACTCCTATATATGTTCTTGTAATGGAGTTGTGCACTGATTTCTCCAGAGCAGTATCAGGAATGGAGCTGATAGTTGATAGAGAATATGCATACTGAATTTCATTAATTGCTTCCAGAATGTTCTCTGGCATTACTGTACCACTCTACCCATGCATAGGTGCTGAAACCAGGTTTCTTCCCTTGTACACACCATCGCAGTCATTTGTTATTATTCAGTTTTATGATTTTTACTACTCCGATGTCTCTCTTTTATTTTGTTTGATCTTTTTCTGATTACTAATGAGGTCAAGTATCTTTTCATAAAATTGTTAGTCATTGCCCTCTTTGATTTGCAAGAATTCCTTTAAAATTCTGATATTAATTCTTGCAAATATCTCCTCCCAACCTGCCACCAGCCTATTCACTTTGTCCAGGTTATCTTTTGCTATATATTATTTGCCAGGATAATTCCTGGATACTTTGCTCTTTCTGCTGCTACTATGAATGACATCTTGTTTTCTATTATAGCTAGAGAATAGTACTGATTTTTTGGAAATTGATTTTGTATCTGGCAACCTTTCCAAACTCTCCTATTATTTCTATTGTTTATCCAATTCTGTCGCATTTTCTATGCTGATAATCAAATTGCATGTAAATGCTGAGAGTTTTACATCTTTCCTTCCTACCTTTTACCTCATTTCTTTTTCTTGTTTTACTCTGCAGGCTGCGGCTTCCAGAACTAGGTTGCACCCAGTTAAAGCAGTGGATGGTGGACATCTTTAATTGATTGCTGGTATTAGAGAGAAAGTGTCTAAAGGCTTTCAGTGGAGTATAATGTTTACTCTATGTTTTAATCTACAATCGTTGTCAAGATAAGGAAGTTCCAGCTCTTCCTAGTTTTCTGAGAACATTTATCTTAAATAGTTAGACTTTTACCACAAATAATTAGGCTGTGGTTTTTTGCACCTAAATACAGAATCATGTAATTTTCTTCTTTAGTCCATTAATGTAGGGATATATTAATTTTTAAAATTTCACTATAATGTCTTATTTTAAATATACATTTGGATTCAGATTACTAGCTATTATTAAGTTTCTTATTTTCTTTCCTTATAAGGTCCTTATCTGGCTTTGGAATCATGGATAAATGATTCCAGTCTCATAAAATGAGTTGGATAGCCCTTCCCTCTTTCTGTTTTTTAGAACAACTTGTATAATACAGACTTTAACAGTTTCTTATTTGTGTTGGCCTCTTCTTAAAGCCATTTAAGTCTCAGATTTTTCTTGGTAGTTGAAGGGGGCAGCAGTGACAAGGGTATTTTTTCATTATTTCTATTTCTTTATTTTATTTCCAGTTTGCCTTTTACCACATTTGACACTATAAATTCTTTCCAAAACTTTATCTATTACTGTCACATATATTTTTAATTATTAAAAAATTTTTTTAATCTCTGTTATAACTCTAATTATTTCTTCTTTTTCATCCTGCATTTTGCTTATAATTTTCTGCATTTTCTTTTATTAGTCTTGATTGATTTGTCCATTTTATTTATGTCTTTAAGAACCAGCTTAAATGTTTTCTATTGTCTTACATAAGTGTTCTCTATTATTGATTTCTGCCCTTATTTTTTCTTTCTTATTTTTCTTTTGGAGATATGTATACATATATTTGTTATTCTTCAAGCTTCTTAATTTTAATGCCTACTTCATTTGTAGTCTGATAAATGTATTTAAATTTATAAAAATTTCTCTAAGTACTATTTTAGCTGTGCTCTATGTGTTTTACAGGTAGTAGGATTCAGATATAAGTATTTCATAAAATTTAACTGTAAATTTTTAATCCTTAGTTCTGCTAATATTTTTTCTGCTTGATAGATCAGTTTCTGAGAAGAGTTTATCAAAATCTCCAACTAAAATTGTTGACAGGGCTTCCCTGGTGGCGCAGTGGTTGAGAGTCCGCCTGCCGATGCAGGGGACATGGGTTCGTGCCCTGGTCCGGGAAGATCCCACATGCCGCGGAGTGGCTGGGCCCGTGAGCCATGGCCGCTGAGCCTGCGCATCCGGAGCCTGTGCTCCGCAATGGGAGAGGCCACAGCAGTGAGAGGCCCGCGTACCACAAAAAAAAAAAAAAAAAAAATTGTTGACATCTATTTTTCCCTATAGTTTATTTGGCATTACTTTATATATTTTGAGGTTATATCTTTAGCTACATGTATACATATAATGTCTTATAGATGTAATAGTCCTTCTACTAGGGCATAGTTTTTTTTCTCTCTTTATGAATTTTTTGCCTTAAAATCTATTTAATCTCATATTAAAGTTGCCAGTCTGGTTTACTTTTACTTTTGGTTTGCATTTGCATATAGTATCTTCTTCAACCCCTGTATTTTCAAGTGTTATATATCCTTCTGTTTGAAATATTTTCTTCTGGGAAATATATTTGAGTTTTTTAAGTGATCCATTCTGATAGTCTGTCTTTTGATTGATGAATTTAATCTGAGTATCAAGCTTACGACAATTAATATTATGTTGGGACTTATTTTGACTTTTTTGTTTCCTGTTTTTAAATTTACTTTCCTTTTGTATTGTTTCTATTTCCTTCTTTCCTAAATTCCCCTGGATAGATCAAATTTTCTTCTGCTGTTGTAAAAGTTGTGCATCCTGTATTTATTCTTATGTGGCTGCCTCTAACTTATCAGCTTATGCTTATTATCATCTTCTCCATCTTTCTCATGAATATGACAATTTCCTTAGCCCTGTTTTACTCCCTTTTGGTTTTCTCTCTCTACCTCTCATCATATATTTCATCTAGAATTTTAGTTCTGGAGTTTCATGAATATCCCTTTTGACTTATTAGGGGTTTTCTTATTTAGACTGTAATTAAGTTTATTAATTGATTTACCCATCTTTATATCCCATACCAATGGTTGCCAGATAAAATGCAGGATACCCAGTTAAATTTGAATACTGTATGGGAGTTACTTACACTAAAAAATATTCATTACTTATCTGACATTTGTATCTAACCAGATGTGGTGTTGTTGTTTCTGGTTTTTTTCCTATCTCTGACAACCCTATCCTTATTTTATAGAATCCTCCAGTATCTATTTCTGTATTTCTGAGTATGTCCTCCAGGAGTTATTTCAGTGAGGGTTTGTGGTAAAGCATACAGATTTTGTAAAACTGAAAGTGTCTTTACTTCACCCTCACATTTAAATGATAGTTTTGCTGGGTATATTATTCTGGGTTCAGGTTCTTTAATGTCAGCACTTTGAAAATAATGGTCTTTATCATCTTGCGTTGTGTTGTTGTTGAGAAGACTGATGGCAATTTGATTCTTGTTTCTTTGCAGGTGATTTTTCTTTTCTCTCTGGCTGCTTTAAAATTTTTCTTTTTGTCTTTTTCTTTTCTTTTACTTTTTTTGGCTGCACCTCACGGCTTGTGGGATCTTAGTTCCCTGACCAGGGATCTAACCCCTGCCCCCTGCAATGGAAGCTCTGAGTCCTAACCACTGGACTTCCAGGGAATTCCCTCTTTTTGTCTTTGATGTTCTTTATTCTCACTATAACGTGAAGAAATTTTTTTTTCTTATTTACATTGTTTTCAATTTGTGGGTCCTTTGCATCTGGGGTCTTATCTTTCTCTAATTCTGTGAAATTCTCAGTCATTATTTCTTCAAGTATTTCTTCCTCTGTTTTTTTTTTTGTCTCTATTTATGGGAGTTCACTAATTCTGCAAGTTGACATTTGTTCTTCTTACTTTTTATCTCTGTATTTGCCAATTCCTTCATGAAGGCTTCTGGGAGAGTTCCTCAACTTCATCATTGAATGTGTAGATGCTTTCTTCAGCTGTAACCATTCTGCTATCCCGCCTGTCCATTGAGCTCTTTGTTGCAATTACTATGTGTTTCATACCCAGGATTTTCAGGTGGTTCTCCTTTGTGCCATCTGGTTCCTGCTTTTTGTTTCCAATATCCTCCATATGTCTTTGAGGAAATTTAATATACTTATTTTAAATTGTTTTATTTGCCCATCTTTTTGTTTTGCCTGGTAGAGATTGTTCAGTCTGTCTTTCCCTTAAAGAAGTCACACTCCTAAGATGCCTCTGTATTTGTCTTTGTGAATCCCTGGGGTATTAGTTACCTACACTGAAGAGATGGGGAGACAGTAACTGAGGACAGAAGTTCTGTCCCTCCTCCTAATGTGTTTGGACAAGGAGGAGATGAGGTGGATGTGTCCCAGTGTGAGGGATGTCTGGAGTTACAATCTCCATCTGTACCCTGGCAGTGCTGGTTTGTCAAGACCTGACCATGTAAACTGCAGCCATCTGGTCACTGAGCTGTGGAGGGTAATGGTGGGAGGAGAGAAAGCAGAAGTCAGCCAGTATTTCTTCACCCCCTACTACTACTCCACACCCCAGTAAAAAGTTATCTTAAAAGTACCTGGTTCCTTTCTTTCTGCCGTATAGGAGCCAAGGAAAAGACACGTTACTCCCAGAGAAACATTGGGGAGAGAAAAGGGACAGTCCAAAACCTCTCGCCAACCCTGTCTCCCATTCATGGTGCTTCATCCTTTTATGTGCTGAGCTGCCATTTTTCATCCTCCTTCTCCCAACACACACAGCATAATATTGCCCTGGAGAGGTGCAGTCATCTCAGAGTTTATATACTGGTTTGGACATCTTACACCCACCCTTTGACTTCTGGGTTGTCTCCAGGGCTGAGTTTCAGAGAATGAGCCTGAATCTGAGTTGGCTTGCCTCCTTAGAAGGATGCTGTGTCTTCCACTTCCTCAGTAATTCTCCCACCCCACCCCCCTTTTTTTCCCCTCTGTTCACTTCTCCTAGAACTCTTATTAGATACTGGAATTTATACATATCTCTTAATTCTTCTTATTTATTTTTATAAATTAATTTAATTTATTTATTTATTTTTGGCTGTGTTGGGTCTTTGCTGCTGTGCATGGGCTTTCTCTAGTTGCAACGAGTGGGGGCTGCTCTTCATTGTGGTGCG
This sequence comes from Delphinapterus leucas, assembly GCF_059928025.1. NCBI lineage: Eukaryota > Metazoa > Chordata > Mammalia > Artiodactyla > Monodontidae > Delphinapterus > Delphinapterus leucas. The sequence goes on along the minus strand of NC_143132.1, from coordinate 130,068,062 downwards.
CGGGCTTCTCATTGCGGTGGCTTCTCTTCTTGTGGAGCACGGGCTCTAGGCACAGTTGTGGCACGCAGGCTCAGTAGTTGTGGTTCACGGGCTTAGTTGCTCCGTGGCATGTGGGATCTTCCCAGACCAGGGCTCGAACCTGTGTCCCCTGCATTGGCAGGCAGATTTTTAACCACTGTGCTACCAGGGAGGTCCATCTTTTTGAATTGAAGTATAATTCACATATAACATTATATTAGTTTCAGGGGTACAACATGGTTTGATATTTGTATACATTGTGAAATGATCACCACCATAAGTCTAGTTAACATCCATCACCACACATAGCTACAAAAAAATTCTTTTTCTTGTCCTGAGAACTTTTAAGATCTAGTCTCTTAGCAGCTTTCAAATATGCAATACACTATATTAACTATAGTAATCAACTATTAATTATTCTTTTTGTACTTTCTGGTCATTTGTTTTTCTGTCCTAAGTTGTGAAATTAAAACAATTTTTTAGCATACTAATTTACTCCTCAGCTTTGCCCTTTTTGGATTTAGTGTATTTAATTGTTTAAAAACTTTGACAATCATATTTTTCATTTCCAAAACCTTTGATTGTCTTTTTAAAAAAATTTATTTATTTATTTATTTATGGCTGCATTGGGTCTTCGTTGCTGTCCATGGGCTTTCTCTAGTTGTGGAGAGCAGGGGCCACTCTTTGTTGCAGTGTGCGGGCTTCTCATTGCGGTGGCTCCTCTTGTTGCAGAGCACAGGCTGTAGGCGCACAGGCTTCAGAAGTTGTGGCATGCAGGCTCAGTAGTTGTGGCTCGTGGGCTCTAGAACGCAGGCTCAGTAATTGTGGCGCATGGACCTAGTTGCTCCTCAGCACGTGGGATCTTCCTGGACCAAGGCTCGAACCCGTGTCCTCTGCATTGGCAGGAGGATTCTTAACCACTGCACCACCAGGGAAGTCCCTGATTGTCTTTTTTAATGATAGCTTTTGACTGTTTGTTTCAATGCTTTGGTTTCAGTAATTTGGTATCCTTTCTTATCCCTCTGAGGACATTTATATACTTTTACAGCTGCTTTCAGATTGTTTATTAACTCTCTTTCCTCAGATGTTGTACCGTTTATTGAGTTTGGTGCCTTTCTTTCATATACTGGTGATTCTTTGATGTGTGCTCTTCTTTGCTTTTGAGATTCCCTGTCTCCTGATATGTAGATGCTGTTTGTGCTTACCATATGCCCATCAGCCTGCTTCTAGTAATTTCTTTTCAGAGGGAAAAAAAAGGGTGAGCATGAAGGAGAGAGGTGTGTAAAAATGGTATGCGCCACAGACAGGAATATCAAGACTCATCTTGAGCTTGGAGCACCCTTGCAATTGTGCCATATTTCACAGTGGTCCCCCATTGAATGTCTTTGACTGGTGTTCCTTCCATTGGTCCAATCCCATCTTTGTTCTGCCTTTCAAGAATTCATCTTCAATTTCTCCAAAGAAGAAATACAGATGGCCAAGAGGCACATGAAAAGATGTTCAACATTGCTAATTATTAGAGATGCAAATTAAAACTACAATGAGGTACCACCTCACACCAGTCAGAATGGCCATCATTAAAAAGTCTACAGGGCTTCCCTGGTGGTGCAGTGGTTGAGAGTCTGCCTGCCGATGCAGGGGACATGGGTTAGTGCCCCGGTCCGGGAAGATCCCACATGTCGCGGAGTGGCTGGGCCCGTGAGCCATGGCCGCTGAGCCTGCACATCCGGAGCCTGTGCTCCGCAATGGGAGAGGCCACAACAGTGAGAGGCCCACGTACTGCAAAAAAAAAAAGAAAAAAAAGTCTACAAATAATAAATGCTGGAAAGGGTGTGGAGAAAAGGGAACCCTCCTACACTGTTGGTGGGAATTAAATTGGTGCGGCCACTATGGAGAACAGTATGGAAGTTCCTTAAAAAACTAAAAATAAAATTACCATATGATCCAGCAATCCCACTCCTGGGCATATATCAAGACAAAGCTATAATTCAAAAAGATACATGCACCCCATGTTCATAGTAGCACTATTCACAATAGGCAAGACATGGAGGCAGTCTAAATGTCCATCGACAGATGAAAGGATAAAGAAGACGTAGTACATATATACAGTGGAATACTAGTCAGCCATAAAAAAGAATGAAATAATGCCATTTGCAGCAACATGGATGGACCTAGAGATGATCATACTAAGTGAAGTAAGTCAGAAAGAGAAAGACAAATACCATATGATATCGCTTATATGTAGAATCTAAAATATGACACAAATAAACTTATCTATGAAACAGAAACAGTCTCATGGACATAGAGAACAGACTTGTGGTTGCCAAGGGGGAGGGGGAGGGGGAAAGATGGTGTGGGAGGTTGGGGTCAGCAGATGTAAGCCATTATATACAGGATGGATAAATGACAAGGTCTTACCGTATAGTGCAGGGAACTGTGTTCAATATCCTATGATACACCGTAACGGAAAGGAATATTTATTAAAAAAAAGAATGTGTATCTATGTATAAGTGAATCACTTTGCTGTGCAGCAGAAATTAGCACAACATTGTCAGTCAACTATACTTCAATAAAAAAAACATAAATTAAAAAAAAAAAGAATGTGTCTCCATTTCTAGTCATCCCTAGAGCCACTTCTAGTTCTCCACTGCCCGTGTGTGTGTGTGTGTGTGTGTGTGTGTGTGTGAGTACCCATGTGTGTGTTGATCATTTTTAAGGATTTATGGAGGGACAGGCAGACATATGTGCTCAATGTGCCATCTTGATACAATCTCCATGGATTATTTTATTATTAAAAATTAATTTATTATTTAAAAATATTTTTATTAAATATCAAGCATATAGAAATGGCACAGAACAATAACCAATAAGTATTGATCAGCTGTGAATTGATGTACAAAACTTGAGGACCAAGAAAGGTCACTTTTCATGGGTTCAGTCTCCTTCTCCCTCCCCTGAGAGGAGCAGGACCCCAGGGCTCTGGCAACCCCAGAGCTCATGGCGACAAGGCCTCTCATCTGCAGACCCCATGGCAGCTGCCCAGACACCTCTGGGAAGACCTGCTAGGTCTGTTCAAAGGCAGCAGCTCTGCTGACTTGTATCAACTGCTTCCATTCCCCCCACAGCAAGCCTGGCCACAGGGACCTTCTCTATGTTTGGCAAGGACACAGGACTTAGAACTCAAAGTCTGGACAGCCCTAGGGCCACCCCATGGCCTGTCACTTTCTGGGCTTGGACCTAAGTCCTTCCTCCCACGGAACTCTGACCACCAGGTCTCAGAACCTTTCCTCGCCCTGCCCCTCTTCCTCTCCCTTCTCCTCCTGCCCTTCTCCCTCCTCCCCTCATCCCTCTTCCCTCTTCCTTTCCTCCCTTCCTTCCCTCCTCCTCCTTATCCCGTGACTGTCTCCATAAATGGAGACCTTTAAAAACAAAGCTCATTGGATGTTGACTCCAGGCAACTTCTCTCTTTATTTTTCGTACCACCCCACTCTAAATTCCTCATGGGAGAGGAAGCCCAGCACACAAAAACTTAAGGCCTGCTACCTGCTTATAAGAGGCAAGGTAGAACTCCCTCAATGGCTTCACCACAGCCAAGGTGGAGACGCAAGCCCTCAGTTCTCTATTACTGCCCAGCCGCACTACTGTGATTGCTGCTGTTGCTTTGGCGGTGCCCTACCGGCTGCCCTCCCCTCCCCTCCCCATGGACACAAGGCTGTTTCTAGAGGCGGCGGGGCAGCCCCTTTGTCTGTTGTTGTCTGTCCCCTGTCTGGTCACTCAAAGATGGGGTCTGCCCCTTCAGCTCTCTCCTGGGATTCTGAGGGGTCCGTCCTGGCTCAAGAGAATAATCAGGTAGTGGCCTGGTGTAGGGACACCCCTGGGTCATGGCACCTTCTGGCCTTTCCTTCCAGGACAGCTCTTAGAGAAGGGCGTGTCCTCCCTCTTCTCAGATACAGCCTTCTGAGAGGAGCTGGGGAAGGCTTTCACCATTTTTATGGGGGAAGAAATATGATAGCTCTGACATTTCCACTGAGTCGGGGCACTGCTGGGGTCTGGAGAGGTGAGAGGAGTCAGGGCCAAACCTCCCTACTTCGGCACTCTTTCCACCACCCCAGGCAGGGCGCTCTTCCCAGAAGCAGCCAGGGATGGCAATTGCCAGGACTGCACTGGCCGAGTCTTCAGAGACTGGAGGTGGACGGACTTCTGGGTCAGCAGTGGACCCTTGACTGTCCATCTGGATGAGCAATCATCTAATCATCTGGGCTCTAGGGGTTTGCTCTGTGGCCATCCCTGCTGGGAAGCAAGCCTCAGGGCTCCTTCTGACCCCAGGTCCTTGAACTCAGGCCAGGCTCACCCCGCTTCACAGGCACACAGGGACTCCTCAGGGAACTCAAAGGCTATGGCTCTGGTTACCATTTTTGTGTCCCCCTAGCCTGACACAAGTCCTGCTCTGGTCCCCAGCAGGTGGGACAGGTGTTTTGTGGCTGAGGGAGTCCAGCTATCAGCAAGTATGTGCTGAGCGCAGCTGAGCATGGAGCCCTGGGCCGTGGGACATAGAACAGAAGCCCAAAGCCTGTCCCCTGGGGCCAGAGCAGGTGCCAGAGGTACCCACTCACCGGTGTGGCCCCTCACACCCCCTGGCCTCCCTCCACCCCACTGCTGCCCCAGTCTCTCTCCTGGGGACAGCCCGGGTGGGGTCCATGGGAACGTGAAGCTCTCCTGGCTCTTGTTTGCCTCGGCTAATCTCAAGAATGCACTTGTTTTCCCTTTTGGTTTGGGAAGTCCTCAGCTCTCCCCTTAATGTCGATAGAGCCGGGAATGGAGACCGTGGGAGCCAGAGGGCAGTGATCCCTGGCTTGTTCTCTTGCTGGCTAAATTTCTGTCTTTCCAATTGTTTCTGTTATTTCCTGCCTCCATTTCAGTTTCTCTTCAAAATTCCCAGAAACTGCGGAAATAAATGTCCTGAATTTTGGACATTTCAACCACCTCTTCTTCCTGTGAATCTCCTCACAGTGAACGGTACCTGGGAGGTATGATTATCTCTATTTTACAGATAAACCTAGAGCTCAGCCAGGCTAAGTTATTGTTCATGGTCCACAGCAAGTGAGAGCAGAACTGGAATAGAACCCGGGGCCCTCCTACCTTCATTCCAAGCTTCAGCTCCAGGGCATATCTCACTGGACAGCCGTTGTCTGTTATTTGCTGTTTCCTTATTTGAACGGTTAATTCCCTGGGAGAAGGAATCCTGCTCTTCGTCTTTGTATTTCCAGGCTTGGCCCAGTGTCTGGAAACATAGGAGACACTCAGTGGATGTTTGTTCAAAGAATGAAGAGTGGGTATGAAGCCAGGAGCTCTACTGGGTGCTTTTTAATACACATAATCCTTGGTCTTCTAAACACCCTGAGAATCAGCTGTTGTCCTCATTTCATAGATGGGGTCATTAGGGCTCAGAGAAGTTAAGTAACTTGCCAAGGGTCACAGAGCTTGCAAGTGGCTGAGATGAGATTCAGACCCATGGAGTCTATCTCCAGAATCAACACTGTCTCCCGGCACAAATGGGATAAATGGTCTGGAGAGGAAGGACAGGGGACAGAAGTGCTGCGGGGGCCCCCCTTCCTGCTGGGTTTGGAGTGATCTCTGACCAAGGGAGGCTGCAGTGGGTGACTGAGCTCCCTAAGCAGGAAGCAGTTCTCAGCCCCTCTTTGCACGCCTTTCAATCACAAACTCACAGATACACGTTTGTTGAATGACTGAATGACCAGCCCTGCCAATGGCTGTGCAGCTTCTTCACCCCCAGAACTGGCCTTTCTGGCTGCTCTTTCTTCATCAGCTTTGGGGTCTGTCCTTCTCTGCCCAACCTCAAGTTGTGGGATTCCTCAAAGGGCTCCCTGAACTGTCTTCCCATTGCTACACCTTCGCTGTGGGATCGCATTCCTAGTCCTGGCTTCAGTTACCGTCTATGTGCAGGTAGCTCTCAAACCTCTATTTCCAGCTAAGACCTCCCCTCTGAGCTCCAGAACCTCATAGGCTTCCACTTGAATGTCCAGCAGATATCTCACCTCCACACTTCCAAAACATTCACGTCATTTTCTCCCCACCTCAGACACAGGAACTGGGGCCATCACTCACCCAGCTGCTCAAGCTTGAGACTCAGGCTCGTCCTTCACAGTCCCTCCCCCTCACTTTCTCACATCTAATTTCTCCTTGGCTAATCTCCAAGGTCTGGTGCTACCCTTGTTTATCCTCTGGATTCCTCAGTAAGTTCCCAAATGATTCCATAAGCTCCCATCTCCTCCCCTACCTCCACTCCATCCAACCTCCATAGAGCAGCAAGAAAAATCTTCTAAGTCACGTGTCTGACTATAGAACATGCCTGCCTAAAACTCTGGACTCAAGGAGAAAGCCCACATGGTCAATGTGACACCCAAGGTCCCCAGGATCTAGCCCCCATCACCAACTTCTTTAATCTCAGCCTTCTCCCTCCCCCCACACTGCTAGACCCACAGTCACCAAGCTTTCCCTCCTGAAGTGGTCGTGAGGCCTCTGGACGTGCCATCCCCCAGGCAGGGATTTTCTTCCTTGACCTCTGCACCTGCCGAATTGTCATTAAGCCATCGGGACCCAGCCTGGACATTGCCCCCTCCTAGAAGTCATTCCTGATCCTGAAGGCTGAGCAAGGGGCCCCTTCTCTGGATTCCCCAGGCACCCCCCGCCCCCAGCCTCCCTCTTTGGCAACGGCCTCCATGCCTGGGCTCTGCCTGGGTGGGGACAACGTCTGATGTATTGGTGGCCCCAGCGCTTAGTCCAGGGCCTGGCCCATGGACGCTCCATGGATGTCCATTGATCGGGCCTGAATCCTGGGTCACTGGAAGGAAAACATGGCCTCTTCCCTTTACATCTCGGCTTTAACCAGCTGGTTTATAATTCCACCACCTCCCACCTCTGTACCCAGTTGTCTCATTTGTCCTGTTCTCATCTGACAGGTAACCCCTCCTTGGGCACATCCTCCCTTGCCCCAGTTCATGGTCCCTCCAGGACTACACTAGCACCAAGAGGTCCCCCAGGGTCCCATTTCAAGGCCCTGGGATAACTCTCCATGAACAGTTCTTCCCTCAACCATACCTGAGGACTCAAATTCATTTTTTAGGACATAAGAAATTTCACTGGAAAGTTAAAGATAAATATTAGATGTGAAATCCCTTGGAGAGGAAAAACATTTAGGTTAACTTCACACTAAGGGGCAAATGGCCAGCAGAGCACATTTACCTGGGAACAGGTGTGGACAGGTGGGACGGGGCCAGGAGCATAAGTTCTCTGGCTACGTGCAAGGCGATAAGAACTGTGGGAAAGGAAGGAACACTGTCAGGCTGCCTGGCCTACACCCTACAGTGAAGCACTCAGTTCACACCTGTATCGGTTACCTGTGTGTGCGTGTGTGTTTGTGTGTCCATCCTCTAGTACAACAAGAGAAGCTGAATAGTTCTCTTGTTGGTCCCTTAGCCTCAGCAAGGAACTGGGCACACAGTGGGTGCCCAATAAATTCCTGTCGCTATCTTGCTGGCCCAGAGCTTGGCCCATCAGTTATCCCTGCTGGGGGCACGCCCATCAGCCACCTCCTGCAGGGGACTGGGAAGTGTTTGCAGCAGGAGGTGGGGGATCCTTCCTGGTTTCTCTTGAGGCTCCAGACAGCTCCTTTCCCATGACCCCCCTGCCCTTCCGGCCCTCACACTAATAGAGGGGAGCAGACGCCTGGAAGTGCCTCCAGGGTCCCAGCCCCTTTCTGGGGTCAGAGCCCCTCTTGGGAACTGTGAATTTGCTAGAGATGACCTGAGACATATTCTTCTTGGCCTCCAGCCCCGTTGCTGCCTGATATTCATTCAACAAATGTATATATTTGCCAAACACTAATCTAGGTGCTGGGGATGCAACGGTAAACTGACAAAAATCCCTGCCTATAATGAGCTTATATTCTAGTATTTTTTTGATGGGGTGTGGGAGACAGCAATAAACAACAAAAAAGGTCAAATGTACTAATGTGTTTGATAGTCATAAGCACTAAGAAGGAAAAATAAAGCAAGGAAAGGAGTTGTGAAATACCTTGTCGGGGGAGGCGTGGGACTTTTAGAGAGTGGCCAGGGAGGGCTTCCGTGAGAAGATAATTTTTAAATTTATTTGGTTTTGTTGAGGTAAAATATACATAACATAAAATTTTAACCATTTTAAGTGGACAGCTCAGTGGCATTCAGTACATTCACATTGTTGTGTGGCCATCACCACCATCTCCAGAACTCTGTCGTCACCTCATGCTGAAACTCTGTACCCATTAAACACTAACTCTCCATATTCCATTGTGTGTATATACCACATTTTCTTTGTTCATCTGAAGAGGGTCATTTGGATTGTTTCCACCTCTGGCTATTGAGAATAATGCTACTATGAACATGGTTGTACAAATACCTCTTCGAGCCCCTGATTTTAATTCTTTTGTGTATATACCTAGAAGTGGAATTGCTTGATCATATGGTAATTCTATGTTTAACCTTTTTAGGAACCTTCAACCTGTTTTCCACAGAGGCTACACCATTTTACATTCCCACCAGCAACGCACAAAGCTTCCAATTTCTCCATATCGTCATCTACACTTGTTTTCTGTGTGTGTATATATACACAGAAAACAAGTGTATATGTATATATACAATATATGTATATGTATATATACAGTGTATATGTATACATACTATATGTATATATACAATGTATATGTATTGTATATATACAATGTATGTATATCTATATATACAATGTATATCTATATATACAATATATGTATATATCAGAATTTTATAGATTTTATAAATATATATATATATATATAAAAATTAGAGTCATCCTAATGGGTGTGAAGTAGATTTTGTGGCTTTGGTTTGCACTTCCTTTATGATTAATGATATCGGGCATCTTTTCGTGTGCTTATTGGCCATTCATATATTTTCTTTGCAGAAACCTCTATTCAAGCCCTTTGCTCATTTTTGAGTGGAGTCGTTTGCTTTTTTTGTTGCCGAGTTTTAGGAATTCTTTATATATTCTGGCTATTAATCCCTTATTAGATATGTGACTTGCAAATACTTTCTCCCATTCTGTGGGTTGTCTTTTCATTCTACTGATAGTGTCCTTTGATGCACAAAAGTTTTTAATTTTGATGAAGTCCAGTTAATCTACTATTTCTTTTGTTGCCTGTGCCTTTGCTGTCATATCCAAGAGATCATTGCCAAATCCAACATCATGAAGCTTTTCCCATCGTTTTTTTTCTAAGAGTTTTATAGCTTTAGCTCTTATACTTAGGTCTCTGATCCATTCTGAGTTACTTTTTTATATATGGTGTGAGGACAGGGTCCAACTTCATCCTTTTGCGTGTTGATGCCCAGCTTTCCTAGCATCATTTGTTGAAAAGACTATCCTTTCCCCATTGAATGGGACACTTGTTGAAAATCATACAGCCACATATATGAGAGAGAAGGTAAATTCTGTGTAAAGACCTAGAAGAAGTGAGGAAGCTAGCCATGTGGGGAAGAGCATCTGTCAGGGGAACAGCCAGTGCAAAAGGGGGACATCAAGAAGAGCAGGTTTGGCTGGAGTGGAGTGGATATGGGGGACAAGGGTAGGACATGAAGTCAGAGAGGTGGGGGAGGCAGGGAGCAAATCGTGGAGGGCCTGTGGGTCACAGAGAGGACTTTGCATTTCCTCTGAGCAAAATTGGAAGCCATTGGAGGGCTACTTATGTTTCCACTCTGGCTCCCATGTTGAGAATAGACTTATGGGCCGGGGGCAAAAGCTCTGGCAAAAGGAGATAGTGACCTGAGCCAGGGGGTGACAAGTGGTGAAAATCTGGATGACAGGATTTGATCACACACCAAATATGGTGATGGTGGAGTGGCAGGGGTGGGGGGGGGAGAGAGAGAAAGAGAGAGAGAGAGGGCAGAGAGGGGGAGGGAGAGTTACTTAAGGATGATGCCATGTTTTTCAATTTTTGTAATTGGAGAAGTGAAGTTGACATTAACCAGAGTGAGGGGAAAAGATTGAATCAGGAAATGTTTTGGGGAAGGATCAGGATTTCAGTTTTAGATGTGCTAAATTTGAGGCACCCAACTGGAGGTGTCAGGTGGGAAGTCAGAAACGAGTCTGGAGTTGAGGAGAGAGGTCTTGGAGCAGGCAAGGAGGTCCTTACATGGCTGTGTGACCACAGTCCAATCCCTTTCCCTCTCTGGGCCTCCATTTTCCCATGAGCAAAATAAAGTGGCTGGATCTCTAAGCAATGCCTTCTAGTTCTGGTATTTTCTGATTCTAACTGGAGAGGAATGGAGCCAAGAGCTTTAGGATGGCTGCATTTCCCTCACAGACCCATCTCCCCTCCCTAGATGATTTCGTCTTAAGATCGCCTCCCCCAGAAGATTGCCCAGTAGCGAAGACTCGGGGTTCAAATCTTGCAAACGTCATAAGGAAGGAGCACAGTCAGGCCCAACTCCATCCAGACTCTCTCTGGGCACTCTAGGCTTCTTCAGAAGGTCAGTATGGGAGCCACCTAGTGAAGGCACACGGGCGAAGAGAGGCCAGCTGTGCAGTGGTTCGCAGTGTGGGCAAAATCCCACCTTAAATTCTAACCACTCTTAGTTCCTGATCTTTGTTTGTGACCGGAAATATATTCAATCTAAAGAATTTAATAAAAATAGATGAGGAAATTGGAGCTAAGGGGAAAAAATCAGCAAAGGAACAGAAAATAAGGCCCTATAACACTGAGAGTGAGATGAATATTGACTCAGTTTCCTAGCAACCAAGGCAAAGAGGGAACTATGATCAGATATAGGATTCATGATTTCCACAATATTAAAAACTGGAATGTTCCCCGTGTTAGGACTAAGAGGATCGTTGGAAGTCGGTGTCATGAGGCTGAGATGTGATGTGACCTGTGTTGCCCTCAGCAACAACATCCCTCAACAGCGACAAAAGGAGGTTTCATGAGGAGGCTTCTCACAGTGCCCTTTGGTGGAGGTCAAAGCTCAACTTAGGAAAAGCAACTGCAGGGAGGGATAAACAGGGTGGTAAGAGTCAGACCCTTGGGAAGAGGCTGTCTCTGCTGCAAGGAGGTCATCCCATAACCTCAGGCACACAGAAGGGCCCCACCAGGGATGCGGGACACCCATGAACTGTTGGAATAGGGGGGCGGGGAAGGCCCTTTATTGCTCTCACAAGTCCACGAAGCCCCCAAAAGGCCAGTCCACTCTCCCTCTCAGGACTGGGCTGACATCATTCCCTGGGGACAGATATTACTGCAGAAACCCTGGTTCCTGTCCCTCCATCTGTGCAGGGCTGGGGAGCCCTAGATCAGGACTCCAACCCCAGCCCTGCCCACTGGTGTGCAGCCTCCAGGACGTCAGTGTCACTGCTGCCTCTCAGGCACACCTTTCCAGGGAGAACCTGCAACCCTGGGAGCACTTCCCCAGAAAGCTCTTGGCTGGGAGACAGGCAGTGACTTGTCCTTCTAAAGCATAGAGGGACACAGAGCCAGGTACCCCCTTGTCCAGAGTACCGCTCCATAAATAGCTATGGAAGGGGCGGAGGGAAGGAAAAGCCTGTTGGAAGAGACTGCACATTTTTGTCATGCTCTCTGGACCTTCTCGGTGAGTGTGGGCTTCTGACCTTCCTCCTTTGTGCTCACAGCTCAGAGCAGGTGCACTGTCTCTGGGAAGATTGGCCAGTGCCTTGGGAGGTGGGGCTGTCCTCTGGCCTGGGGACAAGGCAACTACACCTCTGTGGCTGTGTGTGGGTGAGGGGAAGTGTAGGAGGAGGAGTGTCCGCAGATTTGATTTTGAATCTCACTCCAGGCGTCAGCTAAGTTATGGATGGCAGATGCCACTCCTCTGGGCCTTTGTCTTCTATCCCATAAAATGAGGACAGCACTACCTACTTCGTGGGGGGTGCTGTTGTGGGGATTAAATGAGGTGCAGCCCCTGCCTGACATAGCAGAGGGTCAGTACAAGATCATTCTTCTTGGGCAGAAACTTCTGGCTCAGGCACTACAAATTGTGTGACCTTGAGATGTCACTTTACCTCTCTGAGCCTCATCTGTAAAATAGGAATAATAACACATACAGTGCAGGCCTGTTGGGAGGACTGAAAGGAATAGTATACATAGCCACTACCATGGTGCCTGGCACATAGTAGGTGCTCAGTAAAAGGTGGTTATAACTATTACTATCATCAGGGACTAAACTGTGTCGCATGGGGTGGACGTCCAGAGAAGAGACACCAAGGCCGCCATGTAACACTTCTGGAGGAGGTGGCCCTGATGCTCAGCCAGATCAGGCGGGGTTATGTGGGTCTCAACGAAAGAGCAACCACCCTGGGGGCAGAGCCTAAGGTGAGTCAGGGTGGAGGGCGTGTAAAGGGTCGAGGGGCTGACCTGAAATGGAAGAGAGCATCTGGGGAGAGAAGCAAGAACAAATGTCTTTCTAGTCAGCTGTGGAAGCTCAAGGGGGCCCAGAAATGCCAGCAAAGGAGAATAGGAGGCCACTTGGGTTAGGCAAGAATTAACTCCATTCTACAGAGGTCAAACTGAGGCCCAGGGGAGGCAGGTGGAATAACTCTCTCAAAATGAGTGAAGATCTTGGCGCTGGAATGCAGGTCTCCTTGCGAGCTAATGCTCAAGTGCGTGCTTTCCTGGGTCTTCAACTAACACAAAGACAGAGGCAGGGGTGGGAGATGGGGGTGGCTAGGGGCATGCGGGTGGAGCTGACTAGTGAAGAGTCACCGAACTACAGGCAGAAATAAGGAGGGTGTGGAGCTCAGCCAGGCTGTTTGGAAATGAACACAGATGAGACTGGGTCTCTCTTGGGCTGCTATGGAAATTAATGGCCACAGACAAGAGCCCTCACGCATCACTAGGGACACGATTTCAAAGACCCTTAAAAATCATTGGGAAACATTTCAGAAGGAAAACGCTCGCAAAGCAGCCAGAGGCTCGCCAAATGCGCTGGCGTATAGCTCACCAGGCAATGCTTGTAATCTAATTGCCTATGAGCAAGAGTTTAAAACAATATTTACGATGTGGAAAAATAGCCAGTGATTTAATTTGTACAGAAGAAGCACGCCTAATGAGTAAATTAGATTTTGATCTTGCTGGCTTGGGTCCTGTGGGTGGAGCCTAGCCCACTGGAGGTGCGAGGCTCTCCTGCCCTACTTCTCCCTCCTCACCCTTCACCCCCGCCCCCCCCCCCGCCTCCACCCCCGCCCACACACACACACACACACACACACACAGAGTCCTGGTAGGACATTGAAGGCCAGTACCATTCCCCTCTTTATCTTGGACCTGCCGGTCCTTTAAGCCCCACCTCCCCCTCCAGGAAGACTTCCCGACTGTTCCAGCCTTTCTCTTCATCTCCAGCAATTCTGAAGGCCTGTGACACACAGCTGGGCTTCCTTTAGATAGAGTTGGCTCTGCTTTAGACTTTAACTAGCTTGGATTGTTTTTTCTTGGTGTGCTGTCTCCTGAAGGTTGTTGGATGTTCCTTTGCAATCTAGACTTGTTACTTGTCTCGCCTTGTTTAATGGAGGCGCTCTGGCGAGTATTAATTGCTTCTGCCTGACCACAGTCCATTCTCTTTATGGAAAGAGCATCCTGATTCCCCTTGGGGAAACTACCCAGCCCTAGGTTCAGCCCACGGGGGCAGGGAAGGCCAGACTCCTCCCAGCTGTGGGTGTCAGAGGTGGGCACGTGACCCAGACACGGCCAATCAGAGCACTACTCCCATGGCCACAGTGATTTGTTCAGGGATGGGCACGTGACCCACGTCAGGCCAGTGAGAGGCCTCCTTAGATGGCTACTTGAGCTATTAGAAGAGATGCAAGTTCTCTGGAATTGCTAAACGGGGAGAATCAAAAGCTGAAGCTCCTGGTGGCCATCTGGTCATTTCATGGGAGACTCTCCCCTGAAAGTGAAGCCAATACATGGGAAATGGAGATGAGGAACGTAGAGAGATTCCTAGGTCCGCAGTCAAGAATCCAGCAGTGGGTGCCTCATACGCACACTTTAATCCAGTACCTACCCCTTTCGTTTGTTTCAGCCAGTGTGAGTTGCGTCTCAGTCTTTTACAGAGACCTGTAGTTCTGATTTACACCGTAGGCACAGGACTGGTGTCCAGGAGTGACGAGTAGGCACTTCTAGAACTGAGTGAAATTTAGAGACTATTGAAACCAAAAAAAATATTTCTGGATATAGTTCTGTGACTGACGCCAGTTTTCCAGACTTTTCCTGACTGCCTGCTCTGTATTGGCTCTTCCTCTAGGTGCTGGGGATGCACAGAAGAATCAGAGCTGACCCAGCCCCGAGGAGCCCACAATCTTGGAGAGAAGGTAAGAGAAGCAGTGGCGACCTGCAGCGGGGGGCTGAGAGGAAGAAGTGGTACCATGTGCCATGGAGAATGGCGCCAACCACAGGGCTCCGGGAGCGCAGGCGGGAGATATGAGGGTGGGCAGGACTTCATCTGGGAGATGAGAAAGGCCCCCAGGGGAGGGTGACGGGGTGAATGGTGAACTTGGTGGCAGTGCCAGGACTGTCGGGGTGAGGAGCATTGAGGCCCCTTGCCCCAGACCTCTGGGAAAGAGGACCCAGAGCTGCTGTTCAGCACCTGACGGAATAGGCGGGATAGGGCAGTGGTCGTCTGGGGACATGTATGGGCATTTGGAGCCAGCTGAAGGTGATGGAGCTTTCTGACCACATGGTGAGGCAGGGACACAGGTGCCAATACTTGTCTGTATGAGCCAGTCACGTTCACCACAGCATTTATTATTTAAGTGCTTTGTGGCATCAACACCAATTTTATGACATTTGTCTGGTATTTCCGTGCTGGGGTCTTTACACTCAACCTTTGTGTCCTCACTTAACAGTGAATCACCCACCTTGGTTCTCATTTTTCTGATGGTGCTTAGAAAGGCTTAAAGCCCTGAACCAGCTGCAGGTCTGTCTCACCCAGGTGAGAGGGTCTGCTTTGACAACTATGGCGATGGCTTACTGTACTGTAAATTGGGCTGAACTCACGTGGCTCAGTCACCAAGTGTCTACTATTTACTGAGCCTGCCTCCCTCTTCACTAGGCTTCCAGAGATAGAAGAAGAAGCAGGCCATAGCTGGAAAAAAAACACGTCCACCATGATTTCATAGTGAGGGGTGCATTCGGTGATGTATGCATGCATCCTTCCATGACAGGTACAGAAACATGTACATAGAAGAGTAGGATTGGATATATGGAATCTAAAAAAAAAAAAAAAAGGTTCTGAAGAACCTAGGGGCAGGACAGGAATAAAGATGCAGATGTAGAGAATGGACTTGAGGACATGGAGAGGGGGAAGGGTAAGCTGGGACTAAGTGAGAGAGTGGCATGGACATATATACACCACCAAATGTAAAATAGATAGCTAGTGGGGAGCAGCCGCATAGCACAGGGAGATCAGCTCTGTGCTTTGTGACCACCTAGAGGGGTGGGATAGGGAGGGTGGGAGGGAGGGAGACGCAAGAGGGAAGAGATATGGGAACATATGTATATGTGTAACTGATTCACTTTGTTATAAAGCAGAAACTAACACACCATTGTAAAGCAATTATACCCCAATAAAGATGTTAAAAAACAAACAAACAAAAAAGGAGAGTAGGATTGGTACTTGCCTGGTGGCCCAGTGGTTAGGACTCCTCACTCCCTATGCAGGGGGCCCGGGTTTGATCCCTGGTCAGAGAACTAGATCCCACATGCCGCAACTAAGACCCAGTGCAGCCAAATAGATACATACTTAAAAAATAAATAAAAATAGTATTAATATAAAAAATATTTTTAAAAGAGTAGTTTTAAGAAGCAGACAGAGGTGCTGATGGCCGGTCGGGATGTGGAGGCTGGGAATAAGTGTTGTCCTTCAAACAGGAAGCTTGTTGCACAGCAAAATCTTAACAGCAGCAGAGCTGGCATTAAGATGGCTCCTGTATGCCCTCTCCTATGGGGTAGATTCCATCACCCCATTTTACAGAGAAGGCAGTTGAGGCTCCGTATGCTTAAGCAACTTGCCAAGGCACAGCAGGGCCAGGATTCAACCCCAGTCTGGGTAATGCAAAGTTCGGGCTGCTTTCTCTATGCCTCACTTCCTTTTGGATATCTTTGGCTGTTGGAACTTCTGTCTTCTGGGCTGTCACCTTCAAATCCTAAGTAGATGCCAAGTGTCGTGGCACTGGGCACGGAGGCAAAGGTACTCTCCTGCACCCCACCCCCACTTTACAGATATAAAGGAGGCAGGCTGGGGAGAGAGCTGGGCTTCTGCCTCTTGGGCTTGGCTTTCCACACTGTCCCACTCCTCCTATTGTGGGGATGGATGTCAGACTTCAAAGGCAGTAGCGCACTGTCTCTCCAATCTCCAGCCCATGAGAAAGCGCCGAAGTCCCAGAACAAAGGCCTTTCCAGACTCACGTCACCTGCTAGGCACTTAGCACAGGGCTTAATTAAAGGAAACAGAGCTTCTTGGAGCGAGAGTGAGGAGTGAGTGAGAAAGTCGATAACGCTAAAGACACCGCCATTAATAAAGCCAGACTCGCGGCTAATATCCCACTTGAGTTCAAAACAGGACAAATAATTGGAAATCTGAGCAGGGTGAGTGGTAGGGCCAGTGGTATGGATGACAGAGGTCTGGCAGCTGTGGGAGACCTTCTGTATGGGGACAAAGCTCCTGGAGGGAATAATTCAGTCTTGAGGCCCAGTGTCCTCTTGGCCGACAACCATAGGCTGACACCTGGATCATGGCAGTATCTCACGCTGAATGGCACTTGAAATGTGCCAAACGCTGTTCTCAGTTCTTTACAAATATTAATTAACTTAATCCTTAAAAAAATATATATCTCCTTTATACCTGTCTCTATCTGCCTATCTATCTCTTTCTATCTATGTATCTATGTATCTATCTATCTATCTTTCTGTCTTACTAGTTAGGTACTATTATTGTCTCCATTTTCCAGATGAGGAGACTAAAGCACAGGAGGTTAAGTAATTTTCCCAGGCTGAGCTGGAATCTTGAACTTGTGTGCTATGACCTAAAAGTCATAACCACTAGACGACATTACCTTGAGTGAGCTTGCATCTCCTCCCTGGCTTGCTGGATAACGGCCATTCATTCAGTCAGCAAACATTTGTCAGGTATACTGCAGTCTCGGCAATAATAGGAATAACCACTGTGCATGGCTCTTACATGCCAGGTACTAAACACTTTACATGCATTACCTCCCTTCATCCCCCTGATAACCCATGAGGTGGGTGCTTTTACTGTCTGCATTTTACAGGGAGGGAAACTGAACCTCAGAGAGGCTGGGTGACTTCCCCCTGGTCCCATGGCTAGTTAGTAGCACAGCCAGGATTCAAACCTACATCTTTTGGCTCAAAGCACAGTCCCTAAATGACTGGTGGTATTGAGTGCTTATTCTCAAAGCCTCCTCATCTAGAGCCTGGGCAGGTGGACTCACAGGCAATCATGACACTGGCTGATGGATGCTGCACACACCTAGATGTGAGCAGCCCCAGAGATGGGCAGGAACCAGGTATGGCCCACTGAATACCATTCACTTATGTCCTCAGGCCATAACCCTGGGGCGCTGCCCTATCCCTACCCAACCCCTTCTCTTCCTTGTCTTTATCGTGCCTACTCTCCCACCTGTTTCCTAAAGCTGCAGGTGGCTACACTGGGAATTATTCTGGACCCTGTGGGGAGCATGGGGATGCATTCTACATAAGAATCTGGCTCCCTGATGGCAGGAAACAGAGTGCACACCTGTTCAAAAGGCAACATAGTAGAGTGGAAAGGGCATGGACATTGGAGTCAGATAGGCCCAGCGTGACTCCTGATTTCTGAGCCTCAGTTTCCCTATCTGTGAAATGGGCCTGCAGGTCCAGAGGAAGGGTGGAGAAGGCTGGCTATATGGAGGCCCAGTAAAACCTGAGGTCCCCTCCCTCTGGAGAAGGATGAAGAGTAGGGAGAGGGTCAAAGCCTGTGAACTCTGGAGAGCACAGGGAGGGGAGTGCAAACTCCTTCCCCTAGCCTATCGTATTGGAATGAGGGGCTCCTTAGAACTGGAGGTGATCATATTTAGGGAAAATGAGAGAAGAAGTGGACACTGGGGTGGAGACTTAGGACGTCACTGCTCTGACAGTGCTGAAGGCTGGAATTGTCACCTAATCCAGGAGATACAGGTCATGTCAGGTATAGGGCTCCTGGGTTGTTGAGATGGGTCAGAGCATGGTTCATCTTTAGGATCATTATCGTGGAGGACTCCAAGGTCAGTAGCTTAGAGAGTCTCCCTCCCCTGTGATCCTGTCTCTTTGCTTCTACTGGGCCTAGAAAAAGGCTCACATTTCTGATCTGAAATGTTCTCATCTCACCTACACAGAGATGCTGACAGGGCTGCCTTGGGGGGTTTTTGGTGGGCGAGGGACAGAGAAGATGAGAGAGTGAAGGGGCTACAGTGGAGAGGATGGTCAGTGCACAGGTGGAAGGCTCAGAGATCACTGCCCTAGAGCAACGGTCCCCAACCTCTTTGGCACCAGGGACCGGTTTCGCGGAAGACAATTTTTCCACGGACAGGGCCCAGGCGGGGAGCGGCATGGTGCAGGCGGTAACGCAGGTGATGGGGGCGATGGTTCAGGAGGCAACACGAGCCATGGGCGGAGGCAGATGAAGGTTCGCTCGCTGGCCGCTCACCTCCTGCCGTGCAGCCCCGTTCCTGACAGGCCCCGCATCTGCGGCCCCGGGGGTTGGGGACCCCTGCCCTAGAGAGATCTCTCCGAATTTGATACTGAGTCTAATGACTCTGACCTCTGAATGGTCCAGCTGTGATGGCCAGTGATAGGGACTTTGTGCCAAGGACCGGAACTGGATTTATACTCCAGCCGTAAATAGCAGCGGAGTCGGTGGTACGCTGGCAAACGTTTAACAGCCGCTTTCTGGGGATGTGGAGAAGCCCTAATTCGTAGCATTTGGCAGCTTCTCTGGTGTAAGTACTCCCACCAAGGCTGATCACAGGCCACCAACGTGACATCACTGAACGTTAAGTTGGGAAGCGGTGCTAATAGCTGGTTCTCACAAACCTATACGCACTGGTTCCACACACTCCCGGGCAGGCTCACCACATGGCAGAGGAGGTTCAAGCCTCAGGGCTCCTTATTTGTGGGGATCCTTCCAAGGCCTGTACAGTGCGTTCGCGTGGTCATGTGGGCTGTACAGTTTGCAGAAGTCGGATGTAATAACTGCATTGGTTAAGATTCTTGCCTCTTTCCACTCTGACTTGTATTGAATGGCTTGGAGTAGCCACGGACGTGTGATTTCTTTTTTCATTTTAAATATATATTCATTTTTGTACCTAACGTTGATTTATAATTTTATTTTCCTTTTCCAAAGAGGGCCTCAAAACTTATATATACTTCCAGCTGCAAAGCATGGATCCTCCCTGGGAGTAAATTAGGTTGCAACTCATCCTCCAGAAAATTTTGGTGACCGTTACTCTGTACCTCAGAGTCACGTTGGTGTATGTAAATTTATCACTGGATAATTTGGTCTAGATTAACTTCCTAGAATACCACTTGCATTATGTCAAAGCTCTGCTCTAAACCCTCATGGCTCCCCCGTGATCCCTTAAACTGGCTTCCAAGGTTCTTCATAGATCGACCCTCTCATCTCCTTTCTGAAAACATCTCCTTTACTCTTTGTGTATCCCCCAGATAAAACTTTTTCCCTTGTGACTATGTTTAGGTCGTTTCCTCTACCTGGAGACTTTTTGGCTCACCACTAAATGCTTTTTCTGTGTCTGTTGAGATAATCATGTGGGATTTGTTTTGTTTTGTTTTTATTAATATGGTGTGTTACATTAATTGATTTTGAGATGTTAACCTAACTTTGCATTCCTGGGATAAATCCCGCTTGATTGTCATGTATAATCCTTTTGATATGTTGCTGGATTCAGTTTGCTAGTGTTCTGCTGAGAGTTTTTGCATCTATATTCATTAGAGATATTGATCTGTAGTTTTCTTGTGATGCCTTTGTCTGGTTTTGGTATTGAGGTAATTCTGGTCTCATGTAATGAGTTGGGAAATGTTCCTGCCTCTTCTGTTTTTGGAAGAGTTTGTGAAGGATTGGTATTAATTATTCTTTAAATGTTTGATAGAATGCACCAATTAAACCATCTGAGGCTGGGCATTTCTTTGTGGGAAGTTTTAAAATTACTAATTCTCTTTTTTTGTTATACATCTACTAAGATTTTCTATTTCTTCTTGAGTCAGTTTGGATGGTTTGTCTTTCTAGGAATGCATCTATTTCAACTAAATTATCTAATTTGTTGGCATATGGTCATTTGTAGTATTTCCTTATAGTCCTCTTTTTTTTTTCTGTAAGGTTGGTAGTAATGTCTCCTCTCTCATTTCTGATTTTAGTTATTTGAGCCTTCTCTCTTTCTTTCCTGGCCTGTCTAGCTAAAGGTTTGCCAATTTTGTTGGTCTTTTCAAAGAATAACTTTTGGATTGTTGATTTTCTCTGTTGTTTTTCTGTTCTCTATTTCATTTATTTCCACCGTAGTCTTTATTGTCTTCTGCTGGCTTTGGGTTTAGTTTGCTCTTCTTTTTCTAGGAGAAAGTACTGGGAAATACCCTAAAAACTATGTAATACAATATTGATGTCTTAGGAGATTAACTGAAGCCCCAAAGCTGAAAAAAATACATTATAAGGTAAGATGGCAGCCATACCTGTGCAGATTACTGAAAGGTAGCAGGAATGGTCCAGTGAATACTCGCCTTCATCATCTACCTCCAGCCTATGTAAAAGAAAATGGATATTTGAAAGGAATTCAGGAGTCTTTGTGTCCTCCCTGTCCACTGCTCTATGGGGAAGAGGGAGGTGCTGTCCCCAGACAGGTTAATAGGACTTCAAACGTACTTGCAGAAATTGGGACTGGGAGGTCAGAGCAAAGTCTAGCACTACCCACTGGCAGAATATTTGCTGAGTTTCAGAAACCCACAGGCTATTTTGCTGCATGAAGTAAGGGGAAAAGCAGTGAGCGTGACTTTGGTGTACGTCCCCTGGAGTTTGGGGATGACTGTGAACATGGAGGCCGCTGCCTGCTGTTTTTCAGGGTCTTGAAGGGCTGGCTGGAATGGCTCATGGATGCAGGGGGAGGGGTGAGGGCAATGCAGTAGAGCGGTCTCACACGAGAGTTTCCTATAGGTCAGGTGGACACCATGGGAGGTCCCAGGGCTCAAACTTTCTTGACAGGACCTGCCTACTGGGAAGAGGGAACCTGAGCAGTAAGAGGCTGTGAGGAGGACCACTTAGGACAGTGCTGAGAAAGGGGTTGAAGAGGTCAGCCACGGGGTGCGTAGCCATCCTTAGGAAGCTGTGCTGTGCAGCGCAGAGGGCGGGTGTCTGCAAGGGCCTGCAAATGCATTCCCAGTGGGTGGATGTTACAGAAGGCAAAATAGCCGGCCAGTAATGTCTTAGAGAGAACTACAAACAGGAGTTTCCTCCTCCCGTCTCTAGTCACCCATGTGTACCCCGCTCCCACTGAGCCCCTTCAGTATCCAGGTAGGTTATATGACATAATTAGCAAGACCTCTTGTGAGTTCTGTGTGACAAAGAACATCACACAAAGGGAGTTGATTTCTCACTGTTTGCTGTGCCCCTCATCCACTGACTGGGCGCGATAAACAGGAGATCCTTAGGGCCAGTCTCTCCATTGTACAGACAGGGCAGCTAGGGCCCAGAGAGGGGAAAGGCTTTGCCCGAGACAATACGGGCATGCTGTGTGGGAGGCTCCTGACCCCTCCAGCTCCTGGAAATTAGGAAGCTATGGCACTTCTCTAGTCATTCAACACAGACAGCTCTAATTATAAAAGGACTCAACTTGAGGGGAAAAACAGGGAGAGGATGAAATGTAGACGCGCTGAATTTCATTTTCGTCATCAGATGTTTCTCGGGGGAAATGATAGTTCCAGCTTAGACAGGGAAGTGGAAGTGGCCTGTGCTAATGTCTGGAAGTTGTGGGAAATGCTTTATTTTAACTCTGTTCCCCCAGCAGTCACACTCGTCTCTTCGAAACTGCCAATCAACCTTCCAGCAAAGGAAAACACACACACACCTCTGCACAAATGGCTTTGATTAGGCTTAGCTGTAGGTTTAAGAAAATTTAATCATCTTAACCTGTTTAGTCTTTTTCCCTGATGAAAATCATCAGTCAGATTCCAGCATGAGCCAGTTAGAGCTGAGCTGCTGTCAGCACTGTTGTTTATGTTAATACGTTATAGGCATGAAATGGAGGAAAGCAGAGTTATGAGAAAAGGTCCTGGGTGAATTAGGAGAGTAGGAGTCTGTGGCAGGCCCCTGAGGCTGACAGGCGGGGCTCTGGAAGGATCGTTTATTTACCAGTCTCAGGATAGAACCTCCTCTACCTGTTGGAAAGGATGTCGAGAAACTCTAAAGTATATTTTTCTCCATGGTCGGAACCTGCCTTCAACAGAACTGAAGGTCTGGAACCCATACCCAGAGGTGCCATTTGCTAGCTGTGTGACCTCAGACAAGTTACTTAACCTCTCTAAGTGGTTTTCTCATCTGAGAAATGGGGCAAACAGAAGTGACTAGCCTACCGGATGGCTTTATGATTAGCCCAGCCTGGTGCTTAGTGAATGCCCAGTCCAGTGCTCCCTGGTATCAGCGTTATCCCTCCTTCCTGAGGCCAGCCAGCTCCTTCACGTTGCTTTTGCCCAGTACCCACACTCTGTGGGCATTGGCCAATGGGGAATACCCACTAGATGTGAAGTGGCCTGCTGGGGACAGATTGAAAAGGCCCTAAATCTGGAGCCTTGACCCACCTCTGTCATGAGGACCTGGGTGACTTTAGGGGAATCACTGCTTCATCGGAGCTTGGTTTCTCAGTCTGTCAAATGAGCCCACTAGTTGTACCCAGCATCTACCCTCCTCTTCCTCCTAGAAAAAATCCCATTGCTACCCAACTAAAGAGATACATTTCCAGGTGTGGCCACGTGACTATTTTGGGCCATTGAAATCCAAAGGAAATGTTACATGGAACTTGTAGAAAGTCTCCTAAAAGGGAAGGAGAAGAAAGAGGTGAGTGTCTATCAGCGTGTGAACAGTGGCCCATCCATACTATGGGTTAGTACTCAGCAGTAAAAAGGAACAAACCACTGATACAAACAACACCATGGATATACCTCAAAAGCATCATGCTCTTGGAATGAAAGAATCCAGACACAGAAGAGTAAATACTGAATTACTGCATTTATACGAAGTTCTAGAACAGGAGAACTAATCTATAATAATGTCAAAGGGGGGCATTGACTGCAGGAACAAGAGAGAACTTTCTAGGCAGGTGGAAATGTTCTATATCTCAACTAAGGTGGTGGTTACATGGGTGTTTTAAATTTGGCAGAACTCATAAAACTCTATGTTTAAAATGTGTGCATTTTATTTTAGGTAAATTGTACCTCAATAAAACTTTTTAAACTAAAAAGTACGAAAGAGAGCTGCCTTGTTTGCAGATGTGAGGGCTGGAGCTCTAGCAGCCATCTTGGACATGAAGATGATTGCAGAACAGTGAACTAGAGGGATCCTGGGTCCCTCTAGACTTCATGGAGTCATTTTACCAGACCTAGACTGCTGGACACTGAATTTCTTTTATGTGAAAGAGAAACATTTACCTTGTGAAAGTCGTTGTTAGCTTTTGCTGTTGCTGTTGATCACGTGCCAATGAACCAAGTCCTGACAGAAGGAAAATGCCTGTAGGGCAATAGGAGGGCCAAAGGAGAATGATTAAAACAATCCTGAGACTGTTATTACTACTCCGATTAGTATTTGTCCCCTCTTCTTGCTCTTCCTGGCGTGCTGCTGGGGAGTAGGCGAAGTGGAGACATGGTGCTGGGACAGCTTTCCCTTGGGACCATCTTCCAGACTGAGCACAGGAAGGCTCAGCTTGTTCCTCACCTCTCCACCTCCTCTGCCTACTCCTTCCAGCTCCTAAGCCCACTAATGGGGAAATGGACCTGAAACTAGAAAGTGGGTCTTGAAGAGTTTTGTGTACATGTCTTTGGGGTGGGGTTCCCTGACTCACATGGGAGGGAGTCTCTTCTTCACAGGGTGGGTCTCCTTCTCACAATGAATTCTGAAGCCCAAAGATGGGCAAGGGCTGGTCTAGGCTGCAGTTGGCAGTCCAGTCTGATCAGTGGTAGGGTCCCTTCCGGCACCCTTCTCTCATGTCACCCTGAGCTCGGGTCAGACGCAGCTCCAACAGGGTAGGCAGGAGGTCCCAAGGATGCCCCAGCAGCCTGGAGGAGGTGGTGGACTGGTTGCCTTGAGGCTGGGCCTGGAGCATGCCTCCTCAGTGCCACACGCCAATCACAGCCATGTCAACACATGCCTGCATGGGGAGCTAGTGGTGTGGGTCTACTCCCGGCCAAAGTGGCAGAGGGGATGGGCCATGGGTGCCCTTGAGATGTATGGCAGCAGATGTATGGCAGCAGGGGTGAGGGTGCTGTTCCCTAGACCTCTGGATTGCAGAGTGGGGACACTTCATCAGCTTAGGGTAGGTGCAGAGGAGGTTCTGGTGTTCCTACAAACAACATGCACACACACACACATGTACACACATAGACTCGCACATACTTCCCATGTGCACACACAGATACACGCACCCAGGCGCATACACCCCGTGCACATGCAAGCACACACCAAACTGAACATCTTTGAAGCCCAGAAGAGCTTCTCACTCTTTCTTGCCTCTGAGCCTTCACATGGACGGTTCTCCCAACCAGCAATACACTTCATCCCTCCCCTTCATCTGCACAAACTCCTACTGAAGGTTTCTGCTTGAATACCTCTTTTCTAGGGAGACAGTGACACATCTGCCTGCCAGAGACCCTCCCTGCTCCATCCATGCAGCTGTGCTCTGAGCCCTCACCGCACTCTTGTGATACCAGCTTTGATGTCTGACTGCTCTGACAAACTGTGACCTTCATAAGGACAGGGTCTGCCCAGCTTGGCCACCCTGTGCCTCAGCACTGGGCCTGGTGCTTAATAGGTGCTCAGACAACGTAGGTTGAGTGGATAAATAAATATCCACATTCATCCATCTGTGTCTGCATCTCCCGCATGACTGGGAGCTCCTTGAGAGTGGGGACGTGTCTTGAACGACCCTGTGGACATGCGCAAAAGTGCTTATTGAAGGAATGGGTAAATGATTGCCCATCCCCAACATACACACAGACTCTGAAATTTGAAAACGGCCCTGATCACCCAGACTCATGTGTAGTAAATTAAAGATGGCCGCATCTTCTTTCTTACTGTCCCAATTGAGAGTGGCACTGACTGCCTTTTCCTTGAGTCTGGGTTGGCCATTAGTGACTTAGGATATAGCAGAGATGATGTCCTGGACTTCTGAGGCTAGATCATAGGAAGCCTTGCAGTCTCTGCCTGGATATCTGGGAACATTTACTCTTAGAACCCAACTGGCATGCTATGAGGAAGCCCCAGTCAACAGATGGCACCAACTTCCCAGCCGTGTAGGTTATCTTGGAAGGGCTGGTTATCTCCAGCCCTGGTTGAGTTGCCCCAGCTAATGAGCAAAGACGAGATTTCCCCACCAAGCTCTACCCAAATTGCATATTCATAAATAAAACTAATGATTGTTGTGATAAGCCACTAAGTTTTGGGGTGGTTCATTATGCAGCAATATATAACTAGAACACCATGGATATGTGTGAGAGGAAGTGCTACCTGAGGTCCCTCAAGGGAATGCTGGAAGTTTGCCCACATTGCATCCCTGGATCCCTCCTATAGGGGAAGGAGCACATAGGCCAGCTGTCTAGAACCCCGAAGTTTGTCTCGTATTGGAAGCCAGGATGGAAGAGAGGGCAGCACCCCACGGGGATGGGCAGAGGGTATTTGGGGCTCTTATCGCTGTCTGGGCCGGAGGCTGTGTGAGAGCCTTGTGCATGCTCCCAGGATCTCACATCCACACGTGTACTTTAAGCATTACTCAGAAACTAGAGTTAAAAGCTTTCCGTGCTGAAAACACTAGAATCCATTTTTCTTCCTGCATCCGTCAGTGACTCTACCTCCCCAATACCCCACTCCCTGCCAGGAGCAAGAGGATGGGAAGTGCTAGTGAGAGCTGGGGGAGGAGAGTAAGCTGTGTGGGCTTGTAAAGAGTCATCTGCTGTGAGCTCAGCATCCACCAGGTTTGGCGAGATCCAGTGTGTTAATGTTCATAGTTCCATGGCAGGTCTGTTGGGTGAGGGGTCTGGATGCCCCCAGAAACCTGTGGGTGTGGCTGCCCAGTTCACAACTGAATGTATTAATTCCTTGGCCTGCGTAATACAGCCTGGTGTCTAGAGTACAGAGGGGGCTTTCTCAAGGGAGGGGTCTTTATGCAGTCCAGCCTGTGGGCAGGGGGAGGGGAGTCCCTGCCTGACAGTATCCTGGAATTTAAATCAGAGTCACTCCTTCACTCAAATGCTGTCCTCTCCAGGATCCTTCAAAATGTAAATCTTTAAGGAAGAGAAAAATTTAAGAAACTTCCTAATATGTAACATAATTACGATATGTGATATACCAGGGGATGGGGGTCAATTGTTTTTAGTCATTAATACATTAGCATTAATTAGTTTATTCATTTATTTCTATCAAGGGGAGGGAGAGAACAACAATGAGAATTAAGGATGGGGGAGAGTTACTGAAAAGAAGAAAGAAAATGGAAAATGGTGTTTTAGAAAAATATTTGCCGGCAGCCCAAATTTGCTTAAATCTAGCTTTGAGACAGGAAATGTTTTATATTTTACCCAAAATGTCTGTGGAGGACTCATTTCTGAAACAATGATGCCTTTTTTTTCTAATTAAAAAAAGTTTTTTGGCCACACTGCGGCACGTGGGATCTTAGTTTCCCGACCAGGGATCAAACGCATGCCCCGTGCAGTGGAAGTGCGCAGTCCTAACCACTGGACCACCAGGGAATTCTCAATGATGCTTTAAATACCCTGAACAACTTTCCAAATGAAAACAATAATATATCAGATAAAATGTTTTAGAAATTATAATATACTACTGAGTTGGCAAGAAAGTAGGGAATCACAGAGACTGAAACTGGATGGAGAGTGTGGACATGGGGATGGAGCACAGTGCTGGCTTTTGTTCCAGGATCTTCCAAACCTGGTGGTGACCTTAAGCCTCCCTGTTGATGCTGTGCTGGGAATGGGAGAAAATAGGTAAATCCTGGGGCCTGCCCAAGTGGGCAGTTTAAAGGAGCCCTGCATAAAGCTTGTGCCCCAGAGGCTACACCATCAGTATAAGAATAACCAAGAAATAAACTACACTCCATAGAAGAGAGAGCAAGGACAACTTGGCCCTGTGTGGATGGGGAAAAATACCTCCTGTGGTAATCAAAAGCTGAATCTCACATGGATATGTGGTCCAAAGTAATGTGTCGTCTGAAATCCTTAAGTAGAGAATCTAGTTTAAAATGGTCCTGAGTTAATGCTTCCCATAGGTGACCAGCAGAAACAAAGACAGATTATCTCTGCAGGAAGCCGAATTCAGCCCAGACTCAAAGATTTCTTATAGATGTATAGTTCCAAGGAACACTTCAGTTCGAGTCAGAAAGTCACAAAATCATACCAGGAAACAAGGCACCATGAATAAGAATCAGCAGAAACAACAGGCTGCAGAAGCAGACCTACAAAGACTAAAGATGAGTCATCACTGAAATGAGCAGACATGAAAAATAACTATGCCTAATGTCTTTAACTAAAGGAAAGGTTTGGAAATATTAAAACAGCACAGAACACATTTATTTTTCTGAGAAGAATGGTTATTTTATTTAATTTAATTCTTTTAGTTTTTTTATCTTTAGCTGTACCGTGTGGCACGTGGGATCTTAGTTCCCCGACCAGGGATTGAACCCGGGCCCTTGGCATTGAGAGCACAGAGTCTAACCACCGAACAGCCAGGGAATTCCCAGGACACTTTTTTTTTTTTTTAATGCAGATTTATAAAAGACCAGAAAGAACTTCTAGGAAAAAATAATAATTGAAATGGAAAATTCAGTGGATGCATATACAATAGACACAGAAGTAGATACAATAGGATTAGATGCAGCTGAAGAGAAAATGAATGTACTAAGAGAATTCTTAAGAAACTGTCTAGTATGAAGTCCAGACAAAGATATGAACAACAAGAAGGCAAGGTTAAGAGATGTGAGGGGTAGGGTGTGAAGATCTAACATATTTACGTGGAGTTCCAAAAGGAGGTAATTGTGGACATAATGGGGCAGTGGCAGTCTTCAAAGAAATAACGGCTTGGAAACATTTTCCAAGAATTGTTAAAAGACACCAAAACTCAGATCTAAAAAGCACAACAAATTTCAGACAAGTTAAGTAGAAATTCACAGCCACATAAATTTTGGTGAAACTGCAGAACATCGAAGATAATACTTTTAAGTATATATACATTTCATTATTATTCCTTTTGTTAAATACTTATGTTAATACGCTCTTTTGTATGTATATTTCACAATAAAGAACTTCCCGTGCCTTTGAGCTTCTGAAAAGATGTGGCTAAACTGAGGTGGCTAGGAGTATCTCTAAATTCAGTTTTAGAGCACCCAGGGCAGTGTGATGTACTGGGAAGGACTTAAATTTGAAGTCAGAAGACCTAATTGCAAAGCTCAGTTCTATTGCTTCCCAACTGTATGATACTTAGCAAGTTACTTTGCCTCTCTTAGTATATTTCCTCATCTATAAGACTAGGTTAATAATATTCACTTTTTGATGTGTTTAGGAGATGCTATAGATTCAAAGAATTCTTGGGCAGGGAGACCGTAGTGATGTGTAGCCAAAGTCCTTTCTCACAAAAGGGACCAGGAGCCCTGCCTCCCCTGCCCTCTCAGGAGGCCTCCATGCCCTTGTTTCTCTTCTCAGCCAAGCCAAATTATACCTGCCCTGAAGCTCTATAAAAATTATTACTGTCTACTTAGTGCCTGCTAGGAACCAGGCCGAATGCTAAACATTGTCTGCATATGTCCTCACTTTTCCTCATAAGAGCTTTGCAAAGGAGGACTTGAAATGGAGAAGCTGGAGGCCAGAGAGGCTAAGCCACTTCCCCCCAAATTGTGCAGCTACAGAGTGAGAATTCCAGCCCAGGTCTGTGATCATTCAGAATTTGGACTCCATCCTGCCATTTCTCAGAAGGCCTTGCCCAGAAGCTTAGGTCTGAGGCATGTGCTGGGGGCCTTGCCCCACGTCATGTGACCCAGCTTGTTCTGTGAGACTGTGGTCTGTGAGAATTCAAAGCCTACTCTCTGTGCTGTTGGGTGCAGGGAGCCTCACCCAGGGGGTCAGAGCTGGGTATACCTAGAGGCCTGAAGGAGTCCCTAGTCCACTTCTCACCCCCCAGGGACCCCAGCCACAGTGCCTTGGCTGGCAGAACCAAAGAGTAGAAGCAGGAGCTTTGGAATCAGCCACATGAGGGTTAGAATTCGGCTCTAACTCTTCCCAGGCTGTGTGACCCTAGGCGGGCTTCTTCCCTCCTCTGTGCCCTCGTTCCTCATTGTCAACTGGGGAGAGTGATCTCCATGCCGGATCCTGGTATACAGTAAGTGCAGTCAGTGGGAGCTTTGATTGTTGAAGGTTAGGAAGCCCCCTGGAGGAGAGCAGAGACACTCATGAAAACTTCAGGGTCCTGGATGGCCTGCTGCCTCCCTTGGGGCAAAACATCCCAACTGCCACAAGGACAAGGTCCCAGCTGGGAGGAGCCTTGGAATTCAGGCTTCCCAAGGCCACCTGTACACTGTCCTGTCTGAGCTAAGTGGGCAGGGGCATTAGTCCCCACCAGAAGAGGAGAAACTCAGCCTCAGAGAGGCTAGGTGGCTTCTCAGAGGCACGCAGCAAATCTTTATCGCTAAGGATTGTGGGTATAATGGTGAAACAGTCAGACTCAACAGCCTTCTTGGACCCTTTCTTCATGGTCACTCCTGCCTTCTTTCTTCCCTTTCAAATCACCACTTTCACCCTCTCCTTAGCAGCTTCCATTCCCGCAGTGTTCTGTGTCTCAGCTCTGTTCCTCCTGACTGGCCTGATGAACTAATTTACACTAGAGTGTGAATGACCCTCCTTGCCTTTCTGTTTACTCCTCGGAGGGGCCTGTACTTTGTAAAAGATGGGTGCCAAAGAGCATACTACTAATGGTAGAGTAGCAGGTCCCAGGGCAGGGAGAGATTTGCGGGGAGGCAGGGGATCTTCCCAGAGTGTGCACATCACCTTAAATATTGGCTGAAACATAAGAAAACCGCTGGGTAGTTTTCAACTTTTGCCTGGCAGAAATGGCCATCTCATATGTTCCACTTAGCAAACACCCACCTTCTTGCTGACACATTACTGACTGGCTTTTCAGTGGGAAAATTCTAGACCCGAAGGCCAGTGTGCCCATGGGCTCTGGCTCCAGTTCCCTCCCCCACTTGTGGTGTGACAGACAAATCACTGAGTGTCTCTGAGCTTCCAATTTTTCATCTGATTACAGGGTTCACAAGCCCCTACCTACCCCTGAGTGGATGATATTAGACCAGGTGTGGTTGGCAAGTGTGAGCGGGTGTGGAAATTCCTTTCACTTTGTGCTGCTCATTTCTGGGTTTCTCTTTCCCAAGTTTGACAGCTCCAGTTGCTTTGCGTGAGAATGTAGCTCTTTATTTCCTCCTGTCTTGGGCCAGACCCTGGCTTGGGTGATGCCAGACTCCCAGAGATGGCTCAGCTGTGCACCCACCATGGGTGGCAGCCTGGTGGGGCACACATCCCACTGCTGCCTGCCTGACACTCCCTCTTGCCACACTGGAGGCCCAAGTCCTCTGGTCTTGAGGCCCCAGGAGGCTGCTTCTGACAACCTGGTCATGTGCCCCCAGAGCAGCTCCCACCTTGGTGGCCTGGGAAGCAGGTACTTCTGGACTCATGTCTCCCTTTTAACTCTTGCAAAGACAAACCCCTGGCCTAAAGTAGCCCATTTCATCTGGGGGACAATGGCATTTTTCACAGAAAAATGGATGGAGAGTGCCCAGGGGCCCAGCTTGGGGGAGTGTGAGAGGCCGTATTCTCCTGGGAATGAGTCCATCCAACTTGGCTCTGTCAGTGGGACAAAGACGACAACGATAGTAGTGACAGCGACTCTTGTCCTCTGCTGAGCCCTTAACTCTGTGCAGGGTGCTGTGCTGAGGGCAGTTAACCCTCCCAACAGTCCTGGGAGGGAGGCATGGTTATTATTCCCATTTAGACTTGATACACTGAAGCTAAAGAGGGGTAAGAACCCACCCTTTGAACCAGAAGCCCCCACTCTTTTTGCAGGTGGTGGTGGTGGGTAGTTTATTTTACAATGAAAGGAAAATGACACAATGTAGTATTTTATCAGTTTGAGGATACCTATGTCATTGTAACATCTCTGAAACCATGATGTATCCTATAATCTGTGGCTCATTACGGTTTCATTGGGGGCATTTTTTGGGTGTGTTTCTTCATGGTGAAAAAGAATGGTGCATTTAATCATCAATGATACCTCAGATTCAGTGTAATTAATATATTCTTTTTTTCCTTCCGTAAAAGTGAGATTATTGAATAACTTGTTTGATTCCCCCAGTTTTGAGATATAATTGCCATGTAACATTGCATTAGTTTAAGGTATACAACATAATGATTTGATATATATATGATCAAAATGATCACCACAATAAGTTTAGTAAATATCCATCATCTCACAGTTACACATTTTTCTTCTTATAATGAGAACTTTTAATATTTACTCTCTTAATGGCCTTCAACTATACAATACAGCATTGTTAACCAAGGTCACCACGCTGTACATTACATCCCTAGAACTTAATCTCGTAACTGGAAGTTTGTATCTTTTGTTCACTTTTACCCACATTTCCCCTGACCCCTGCCTCTGGCAACTAACTGCTTCTGTTTTCTTTTTCTGTGAATTCAGTTTTTTATTTTATTTTATTTTTTAGATTCCACATAAATGAGATCATATAGTATTTGGCTTTCTCTGTCTAACTTATTTCACCTAGCATAACACCCTCAAGGTCCATCTGTTTTGTCGCAAATGGCAGGATTTCCTCCTTTTTATTGCCGAGTAATAGTCCATTGTGTGTGTACCACATTTTCTTTATCCATTCATCTGTTGATGGACACTTAGGTTGTTTCAGTGTCTTGGCTATTGTAAATAATGCTGTAGTGAACATAGGTGCAGATATCTCTTTGAGATAATGATTTTGTTTTCTTTGGCTATATACCTAGAAATAGAATTGCTGGATCATGTGATAGCTTTTTGTTTGTTTGCTTGTTTGTTTTTTGAGGCATCTTCACACTGTTTTCCATAGTGGCTGCACTAATTTACCTTCCTTCCAACAGTGCACAAGGGTTCCCTTTTCTCCACACCTTCTCCAGGACTTTGTTATCTCCTGTCTTTTTGATAACAGCCATTCTGGCAGGTGTGAGGTGACATCTCAGTGTGGTTTTGATGTGGATTTCTCTGATGATTAGTGATATTGAGCACCTTTGCATGTACTTCTTGTCCATCTGTATGTCTTCTTTGGAAACATGTCTATTCCGTTCCTTTGCCCATCTTTTCATCAATTCATTTGTTTTTTGTTTTGCAGGATTTTTATTTTTTTTGCTATTGAGTTGTATAAGCTTTTTATATTTTGGATATTAATTCTTTATCAGATAGATGATTTGAAAATATCTTCTCCCATTCAGTAGGTTATCTTTTCATTTTGTTGGTGGTTTCCTTTGCCGTGCAGAAGCTTTTTAGTTTGATGTAGGTCTACTTGTTTAATTTTGCTTTTGTTGCCTTTTCTTTGGGTGTCAAATTTAAAAAATCATCACCAAGACCAACATCTAGGACCTTACCCCCTGTTTTCTTTTATGAGTTTTGTGGTTTCAGGCCTTACATTCAAGTCTTTAAACCAGTTGGAGTTGATTTTTGTGTATGGTGTAAGATAGGGGTCTGGTTTTATTCTTTTGCATGTAGCTGTCCAGTTTTCCCAACACCAGTTTTTGAAGGGAGTATCCTTTCCCCAATGTACATTCCTGCCACCTTTGTTGTAAATTAACTGACATATATGCGTGGGTTTATTTCTCAGCTCTTTATTCTATTCCATTGATCTATGTGTCTGTTTTTATGCCAATCCCATCCTGTTTTGATTCCTATAGCTTTGTAATATAGTTTGAAATCAGGAAAGGCTTTGTTCATCTTTCTCGAGATTGTTTTGGCTATTTGGGCGTCTTTTGTGGTTCATACAAAGTTTTGAATTGACTGTTCTGTTTCTGTGAAAAATGCCATGGGAATTTTGATAGGGATTGCATTGCATCTGTAGATTGTTTTGGGTAGTATGGAAATTTTAACTATTAATTCTTCCATTCCATGAGCATGCAATATTTTTTCATTTATTTGTGTCTTCTTAAGTTTCTTTCATCACTGTCTTATAATTTTCACTGTACATATCTTTTACCTCCTTGGTTAAATTTATTCCTAGGTATTTGATTCTTTTTATGAAATTTTAAATGGGATTGTTTTCTTAATTGCTCTTTCTGTTGGTTCATTGTTAATGAGGAGGAGTACAACTGATGTTTGTATATTGATTTTGTATTCTGCAATGTCACTGAATTCATTTATTAGTTCTAACAGTTTTTTGGTGGCATCTTTGGAGTTTTCTATATATAATATGTCATCTGCAAATAGAGACAGTTTTACTTCTTCCTTTCCAATTTGGATGCCTTTTATTTGTTTATTTTTCTTGCCTAATTATTCTTGCTAGGACTTCCAGACTATGGCTAATAAAAGTGGTGAGAGTGGCCATCCTTGTCTCGTTCCTGATCTCAAAGGAAAGGCTCTCAGCTTGTCACCATTGAGTATGATTTTAGCTGTGGGCTTGTCATACATGGCCTTTATTAAGTTGTGGTACATTCCCTCTATACTCAGTTTGTTGAGAGTTTTTAATCATGAATGGATGTTGAATTTTGTCCGGTGCTTTTTCTGCATCTGTTGAAATGATTATATGATTTTCAGCCTTCATTTTTTTCAGTGTGGTATATCACGTTGATTGATTTGCAGATGTGGACCATCCTTGCAACCCTGGAATACATCCCATTTGATCATGAGGTATGATCCTTTTAATGTGTTATTGAATTCAGTTTGCTAATATTTTATTGAGGATTATTTCATCTATCTTCATCAGGGACATTGGCCTGTAATTTTCTTTTCTTGTGGTGTCCTTGTCTGGTTTTGGTATCAGGGTGATGTTGGCCTCGTAAAATGAGTTTGGAAATATTCCCTCCTCTTCTATTTTTTGGAAGAGTTTGAGAAGGATTGGTATTAATTGTTCTTTAAATGTTTGGTAGAATTCATCAGTGAAACCATCTGGTCCTGGACTTTTGTTTGTTGGAAGGTTTTTGATTACTGATTTAATCTCTTGCTAGTAATTGGTCTGTTCAGATTTTCTATTTCTTCATGATTCTGTCTTGGTGGTTTGTATGTTTCTAGGAATTTATCAGTTTCTTCTACATTGTCCAATTTGTTGTCATATAATTGTTTATAGTAGTCTCTTATCCTCTGTTTTTCTGTGTATCAGTTGTAATCTCTCCTCTTAAATTTTTGATTTTATTTATTTGAGTCCTATCATCTTTTTTTCTTGGTGAGTCAAGTTAAAGTTTGGTTTATTTTGTTTGTTTTTTCACAAAACCAGCTCATAGTTTCATTGATATTTTGTATTGCCTTTTGCATCTCTATTTCATTTATTTCTGCTCTGATCTTTGTTTTTCCTTTCTGCTCCTAGCTTTGGTAAAATCCCCCACTTTTAGTCACTATTCAGTCCTACCCTTCTGGCCAGGGGGTGAGGGGACAGCTATTCATCAAAGACTAATTTATTTAAGAAAAATCAGAAGGACTTTTATTAAAATTGAGTTATGTGTTGATTTATAAACCTTAGAGAATACCAGAGGGTGTGAAGAAGGTCATAGAAACAGACACCCCCCCCCAACCGCAGGGGAGCGCAGCCCGGCACGGGGAGGCCCAGCTGGGGGCCCAGTCCTGGAAAGTTGGAGGAGAGGACTGTGGTCACCCTCGGGAACTTCCCAGCAGTGTGAAACATGAGAGGACATCCACAGACGCCCAGAGTCCTATGCTTGGTGGGCTGTCCAAGTGGGGCCTGCTGCTGGGCTGCTGCGGAGAAGGGACGCTGTCTGGAGTAGACTGGTAGTCAGGGCAGGCCTCCAGGAGCAAGGCTCTGAGGGTTGAGGGCTGGCAGGGTGATGAGGGGAAAGGGAAGAGATGTGGGGCAGGGAACACCCAAAGACTCCAGGCGTGGTACGAGGGAGCATCTGCGAACGTGCTGGGCCCCGCAGGGGTGAGGGAGTGGC
Organism: Delphinapterus leucas; assembly: GCF_059928025.1. Classification (NCBI taxonomy): domain Eukaryota; kingdom Metazoa; phylum Chordata; class Mammalia; order Artiodactyla; family Monodontidae; genus Delphinapterus; species Delphinapterus leucas. The sequence goes on along the minus strand of NC_143132.1, from coordinate 130,032,520 downwards.
TGAGAGCAGGGTGGGCATCAGAACATCCCGCATCAGAACAGGAAGGACACTGAGTGACCACGTGTACTTGGTGAGCTGAGACCAGTGGCAACAGCAGTCACAGCATGGCCAGAAGCCAGTGGACAAAAACCAGACAAGGAACGTCCAGGACCAGTACCAGCATCGGGCAGAGGCAGCCAGGGGGAGAGGCAAGAGTCCCTCCCTCTAATGCCTGCAGTTTTCATCTCCCCTGGGGCCAAAGAAGGGAGAAAGAGGGGAGGAGTGCTACGTTGATGGACAGTTGATTAAGAAAGTCCTACAGAGACTGGGTCTCCTGTGAAATGGCTGGATGGTTGCCTGCCAGCTGTGGACACAGGCGTCAAGAGCTAAGTTGGATTTTGTGAGGTCAAGAAAGGCGCAACTTTGTCCCCTGGGGTCCAGGTGTGTAAATTCACACTTTCCCCTGCAGTGTGTTTAGCTTAGTTCTACTCCGAGGCAGGTCTCCTCCCCTATTACAGGTGGGCATCTCATTGTCTGTGGCCTGCTCCCTGGGGATCCTGGGACCACATATCAGCTGCGTCCCCGGCGAACAGACCCACGAACCCAGAGAAGCACCCCTAGCCCATGCCTGAGGCCTGGTTCCCAAGCTGCTCAGCACCACGCCCTGCGGACAGAGCTGGAAATCATGGCTACAGGAAGCAAGTCTGCCTGGGCCCTTTTCTCCCCACCCAACACAGCACTGAGCACTGATTGGAAGATATTTCTGGAGTCTGCTCGAGGTCCAGGCCCCGTGCATAAAACACCAGAATGACTTGTCATCTGAAGGCCTGAAAACATGGTGGAGAAGTCTTGATGAGTTGATCATGGAAGATGATGCAAATCCCCCGGCCTTTGGTGAAGACATCTCCAGCCAAAAGATACCACCTCCAGATGTGGTACCCTCTAAAAATAGCAGGTGGAGTCATCTCCCCTGGCTAATTGTTCTAAGTGGGCCCTCAGCGCCATCTGGAAGTGGGTCTCGTCAGTGTACTAGGACGTCACCCCAATTATCTGCACGCCTGCTCTTCACCGCCAGCGCCGCAGCAGAGGGGCGGCAGCTGGGTCCCCTCACCACCCCCAGCCCCGCGGCAGCCGCTCTGTCTGCGACGTGCATCACACACCCTTGCCCCGCGGGCCCTGCCAGACGAAGCCATCCCCCCTGGAGCAAGATCCTGGGAGCCTCCCGGAGGCAGTATCCTGGCAGAACGTGGCAGTTTCCCTCTCCGGGGCCGCAGGAAAGCAGTTAGAGCGGGTGAGGATAGGGGCTGTTTCTCTTTTCTTCACTGGGGGAACGTGGGCCAGGTCACGTCACCGGCAGATGCCGCCGCTCTGAGTGTACAGCATCCACTCTGGATGGCTTTCCTGCCAGGAGCTCTGGCAGCCAGGACGGGAGATGGGCCTGAGGGCCCATCTCTCCCCTGGCTTGTGGGCATTTTAAGGGAAGTACCCAATGTAGGCAGGTCTGGGACAGGCTCTCAGCTGGGGACCTGGACACAGTTGGTCTGGGACTTTGGGCGGGGCCACTGAGCCAATTAGCTGGTCTCCCTGTTCTGTCCGCTGGTCCGTTCTGAGGAGTGAGAGATGGCAGAGTCCTCAGAGGGCGCCTGACTCATGATGAAGTGCTAGGCGTGCAAGTACGTGCTTGGGAGGCGCACAGCCAGAAGGGGCGAGATCCAAGTCAGTGACTGAGCAGGCATCGAAGAGGAGAGAGGAAAAGGGCCTCGGCTCCTGACTTGGGGCCCTTTAGCTTGGCGCCTGCCTGCCCAACCCTGCCTTGGGGAGACCATGCAGGGAGGGGGCAGAATGTCTTGCAGGGAAGCAGGTGGCTCAGGCTGCTAAGCGTGGTCCATGGGATCAGAAGTGCAGAATGTTGGAACCGGAAAGGTTCTCTCAAGGCAGCAGGTGGTTGTACCAATTATATCTGTGACAGTCTTCAATCAGAAGGGACTTCATTGCAGTTTGGGGGAACTAGGGTTCAGAGGCGGGAAAGTGACATACACACTGCCACCCAGAAAAGTAGAGGAAGAGCTGAACATACAACAAGGGGCTTGAAACGTGTAGCCCTGGGCTGTTTCCACTGGTCCCCCTGACTGTTCCCCCTCTTCTCTGAGGGCCTGCGTCTCCAGTGGAGCCACACGGGGGGCCCTCCTGGCCTGGAGACGTGGCCTGCTCCCTTGCTGAGAGGAGCTAGCAACGCCCAGCAGCCAGGCCTCCTCGGTTCAGCTTATTGGCTTGGCACACGTTCCTGAGTGACGAGCTTGGGCCAGGACTGGGCATGTCATAGGCCGTCTCTGTCCTCAGGGGACTGTGACCTGGCAGGGGAGGCCCGTCACAGCAGAGCAGGCAGTGCTGTGGCAGAGGCAGGCACCTCATGTAGTTCCGCTTTGGGTGACTTCATGTGTGTTGTTCCCATGCCTCCCTGGAGAGCTTCTACTCAGCCTACAGAACTCAGCTTCACCTTTGCCTCCTCCAGGAAGCCTTCCTCACCTCTCTCTCTGCTATGCCCTCAGAGCCCCTTCTTGGCAGGCGCCCATGCACACGCGTACGCCGGTTTCCCTGTGTCGGGTCAGGCCATCTGTCTCCCAGCTAGATTGTGGGCCCCTTGAAGGGAGTGACGTTTGACCAGCGTGATGTCTGTGACACATAGACACTCAGTAAACGTCGACCGAGTAAATATCGGGGAGCTGATGAGGGAATCACCAGCGAGTGGCTACACTGTCCTTTCCCCACTGTGATCAGGACAGTCTTGAACTGTAACAGGAGGGGCTTCCTGTGATTTAAGGAAGACTTCCTGCTGGTGAAGGAGCAGGGGTGACCCCGTGGCTGAGGTCACCTGGCCAAGAAACCACAGGGAGCCTGTTCTGTGCCAGACCCACCTGAGCCTTGGGGGTGGGAAGCAAGTATGGCCCAGTCCCCGTCTTTGGGGAACATGCAGTCTGGTGGGGTGGAGAGCAGCTGGGCTGACGGGGTCCCCCCAGGCGGTGTGTGACGACCATCGCAGATGCCTCTAAACGTCAGAACGGCCTGAGTGGGGAGAGCTGGTGGTGGCTTTGGGGCCTGTGTTCCAGGGGAGGGGGCACTAGGAGAGTTTCAACAGGCTTGATGAGCGGGAAGGGTGTTAAGGTGGAGGGAACAGCACAGATAAAGGCAGGGAAGCAGGAGTCTGTAGAGCACTTCAGGGTCAGAGAAGCTGTATGGGAGCCCAGCTTCCACAATCCCAGAGCAAGGAGTGGGAGAAGGATGAAGAGGTGAGGTTGGCATCTGCAGCTGCCAGGGCCTGAGGGCCCCTTGCATCCAAGCCCTCCTCTGCACGCCTGCCAGGAGCCTGGCCCAGACTGGGGGGCTCTGAGCATCCCCATCCCACCTGCTGAAGCCTACCCGGGGGGCATCAGGGATCTTCACACAGGGCAGGAGTCTGGCCGCACAAGCGTGAAGGCGGGGGCTTGGGTCTCCTGTGCAGGGCCACATGAACTTTGGAAGGTCCCTGCGCCCCACATGTCTCTGCCACTCCCCCATCATGGTGCCTTAGGCTCCCACGCAGGCATTGTTCCTTTGGCCTAAGGCACTGCCTCCTCTCGCGATGCCAGCGCTCCCAGAAAGGGTAGCGCATCAGGCCTCAAATACCTCCACGGGGGTCAGTGGGACTGGGCTGCGGACACTCAAGCCGGCTTGAAGGTCCTGGGAGGCTGGGAAGGGGGTGAGGCGGGCCAGGCAGGAGGACACCAGGGCCAGCGTGGCCACGAGGGAAGCCTGGGCCTTAGGTCTTGCCTGAAGTGTGGGACAGCTGTCACTCCACTAGCCCACAGCTACATGGGCCATGGCTGCCGCCCAGGGCTGGCCTCTGAGAGTAAACTGACTGCAGGACTCACATTAATGGATAGCTTCTGCACCCCTGAAAAGGAATGTGGTGGGAGCTTTATGTACTGATGTAGAACCCTTTGTAAGAAATGTTAAGTGAGGGGCTTCCCTGGTGGTGCAGTGGTTGAGAGTCCGCCTGCCGATGCAGGGGACACGGGTTCGTGCCCCGGTCCGGGAAGATCCCACATGCCGCGGAGCGGCTGGGCCCGTGAACCATGGCCGCCGAGCCTGCGCGTCCGGAGCCTGTGCTCCACAATGGGAGAGGCCACAACAGTGAGAGGCCCACGTACTGCAAAAAAAAAAAAAAAAAGAAATGTTATGTGAAAAAAGCAAGCCATAGACCAACAACATATATATACGAATATATATATGTGAAACATTTCTGTTAAGAAGCAACAGAACCCCAAACCTAGTGTGCAGGTGCTTGTAGACGTCTATAAGTGCATAGAAAAGCTCTGGAAAGAGCCACGGCGTCTGATGGCGGGGGTCACCTCTGGAGAGGGGAGAAGACTTGGCCAGGGGCATGTGTGTCTCACGCTCTATGCTGCACTGCACGGTGTATAGTTTATTTAAAATAATGTTGGTTAACACCCTCAGGACTAAAAGCGTACTCCCCGCCATCTCAGGACCCCTGGCTCTACTCACATCTCAGCTCATCTGAACTCAGGGCATCTGTCCATCTGAGCCGGGCTCCCATTCCAGCTTCCCCACTTGCCAGTGGGGCAGACCTGGGCAGGGCGCCTCCATGAACCCGCTTTCCCATTTGAAAGTGGGAACAATGATGGTGATAACCTCTGGCTCACCTTGGACGTGATGGTCACATGTGGGCTTTGTGGGCAACCAAAGATCCAGTGCTTCCACGTGGCTGCCAAGGACAGGGCCAGCTCCCCGCACACTGAGGACGCAGGCCAAGCGGGTGTCCCGCAGGGGCAGGACAGGGGCCCCCTGACCACAGCAGAGGCTGGTGGGAGCACTGAGGCTTCCACTTCTGGCCGCTTTCTGACCCTGCCACGTGGGGCCCCGTGCAGCTTCACTTTCCTCCTTGTGATGGGGACGGCAGCCCCTACCTTGACAAGGGACCCCGAGGGTTAAGGAAGATAATCTACGTGGACGTGCTTAGCACACGGTGGTGTCCCAACGTGGTTGGGCCCCCGTCCCTCCCCACAGATACTTGGGGGCCCGCCCTGTTTCTCACGGTGACCCCACCAGGCCCCGAGTCCTGGTCAGCCCCCAGCATGCCCACCGGCCATCGTCACGTAAGCTGGATTTGGAGGGTTAACCCTAGCATGTTGTTCTCCCACACTACCCACCGTGCCCCTGCTCCAGTGTAGGATGGAGTTCACAGGCCTTCACCCCACTCACGTGCTCCTGAGGGGCACCCCTGTAACATAGATGCGCATAGATGGGGGGCCTGGGGCCTGGCCATGGCAACGCAGGGCATTGTGGCCGCTGGAGAAGGGCGAATGCAGACCTCGCCTGAATCCCAGGAGGGCACGTGGTGGCGTGAGCAGCTCCGTCTAAACAGCAGCACCCTCACTGGACACCTGGGTCCCACCTGGACTCTGTTCTACTCCCACCTGGCTGTGTTCCCCCTCCTCCAAGTTGCTCATGGGTCCGGGCAAGTGTCGGTCCCAGCTCTGAGCACATGTTTCTACTGAGTGGAGATGCAAGAGATCAGGCCAGAACAAATGCAGTTCAGACTCAGGCAGGGGTTGGGTGGGAGTGGGGTCGGCTGGGGCCAGCCTCCCCCTCAGGTTGCCTCGCAGAAGGGTGCCCAGCGTGGCCCCAGGCTGCTGGAAGGCGGGGCTCCTGCAGGAAGGGCTGCAGAACAAGCCCAGCCCCCTTCCCCCTTCCCCCTTCCCCCTTCCCCCTTCCTCTGCTGGAGCTCTGGGCAGCCTCCCCCGACACACATTTTCTGGCCGAATTGTTCCTTGGTTTATCTTTGACCTCCATTGCAAACCAGGCTCCCTCTGACAAGGCTTTGAAGTCAAGTGCCTGGATCTCCCCCTCTGGGGCTGGGCCAGGCCCAGCTGGACACGGGCTGAGTGCAGGGCAGAGGTTAGGGTGCACATGGCTGGAGGCGGGAGCAGGGAGGGCGCCGGCATATGGGCTGTGGAGATTGAGGGGCAGGCCTGGGGCAAGCAGGATGGGAGCAGGTGTGGTAACCAGGAGGGGCCCAGACCGCCACTGGCTGTGGAGCCCAGGTGCTATAGTGCTCAGGTCCTAACCCCAGAGTCCAGGGGTGAGCATTTCTGGGCAACGGCCGTAAAAAGCTAACACAAAGCAGGTGTCGGACCTACTGCCTAAGTGGCATGCACCAACCTTCACCAGGGGTTCTCCACCTTGAGTCATCAGAGTCACCTGGAGGGCTTCTTAAAACGCACAGTGCTGGGCCCCATGCCAGAGCCTCTGATTTAGTAGGTCTGGGGTCGGGCCCAGAATCTGCATTTCTGAGTAGTTCCCAGGTGATGCTGCTGCCACTCGTCTGGGGATCGCACTTTAAAACCACTGCCTGAAGTCCCCTTCATCCCCACCTCCTGGGAAGCAGGAAGAGCCAGGCTGCGTGCACTAAAGGAAGTGAAGGGGGCCTCGAAATTGATTGAATCAGGGTTGACTGGAGGAGTAGTAACGTTTGAGCTTTTATTGGGTCCCAGTCACTTTACCTACATTATCTTATTGAATTTGAACCCGGGCCACGGCAGTGAAAGCTGGGAATCCTAACCACTAGGCCACCAGGGAACTCCCTCTTGAATTCTTACATGGACTTTGCCAAATGGAACGATCACTCCCGTTTTAGAGAAGGATAAACTGAGACAGGGTGGAGTTCACACCCTGGCCAGTAGCAGAACTAGGATTTGAATGCAGGCAGTCTGGCCCCAGAGGCCGTTTGCTGGGCTGCCACATACCCGGGCCCCTCAGGACGCACAGGTAAATGGCCACCGACCGTGGGATCAGTTCAGAGCCTTCTCGTGGAAGGGACAGGGAAGGCCTGGGCATGCCCGGGGCAGGACTGCCTCTGCCCCACGATGCTGCTGACCCAGACCAGGGTCTCCCTAAGTCCAGCTGAACTGGCCTGAATTATGGGGCAGACAAGTAGCGGGAGGAAAGTGAGGAGTGAGGAGGCCCTGGTTACCATCCTAACTGCCACTGGCTTGCTGGGCTACACTGGCAGTCTCTGCCCCTCTCTGGGCCAGCCTCTGCAATTGGGAAGTGAGGGGCTGGAGAGGGCTGGAGCGGGCCCCATCACGCCCTAATACCTAGAGGGGCTGCACTAGCCGCCTTGGGCTGGGCAGGCTCATGACAGCCCTGGGCCTCTCCCTGGAGCCACATCCACTCCATCCATGGTCAGGGGCACAGGCCTTAGAAGGAAGTGGGGACTGAGGCCAGGCCTTGACTTTCACAGAATGCACTGCTGGGCCCTGTATGGTAGATGGCCGGTGTGCCCCTGAGGGAACATCTCTCCGGGGAGCGGGGCTGAGCCCGTGTTGACTCAGTTCTATCCGATAGCATCAGGAGTGCTAAGATGTTGGCTTAGCTCCTTCCATTTTTTTTTTTTTTCTTTCAAAGCTGTTTCTGAACCTCCTTAGCCTATATTTTATTTTTCAGTTGAAAGCGCTTCTCCTGCCTCCTCCAATCTACTTGGCTGTATAATTCCTGGACTGAACGTGTTCTCAATGATGTGAGCGTATATATGTGTTTCTGCATGTGCACAGGGACCCGTGGGCACATGTGGGTGACTGTGGTGTCACGTGTGTACCCTGATGTACCCAGGCCCGGGTACGCATGCATGGGGGTCTGAGCATGTGTTGCCTGGCCGTGCTTCCCAGATGGGCACTGACCCCTAACTGTGAACAGATGTGCCTCGCAGGGCCAGGCGGGGATCGCAGCTGTTTGGCTGCTAGAAGGCGCCGGTTCTGGGGGCCCAGAAAGGAGCCTGGAGCACCTTGACCCAGCAGAGGAACACCTTACCCTTGGTGCTGCCTCTCCCAGCCGTGCTCCTGAGCAGCACGTGGGGGAGACAAGGCCGCCAAGCTGTTTATCAAGCCCTTTGAAATGGTCGGGGGCTGGCGGCCAGGCCAGTGGGGGAAGCAGTGCTTTGTGGACCTGACTCAGCGGTGACCTGGCCTCTCGTTCCTTCTGTCCCTCTGTGGCTATTCAGCATCCTAGCCCAACGAAGCAGCTGCCTGAGAAAGGAGGTCCCTTCCTCCCCATTCACTCCCCAGTCTTATGGGGGCAGGAATAGCCCCTGGAGGATGGAGAGGGGGAGGAGGACAGGCGGAGCCTCTGCATCCCGGGGCAGGCGTGGGAGAGAGGAAAGGATGGTCTTCCAAGGGCCTGCCCCCCTCTGTGGTTACAGGGCAGCCCTGACCTCCCTCTTAGCTCAGGAAAGACCCCTAAGGGAAGATGGAAACTGACAGAGGGCGGGAAGTCACCCACTAGAACGTCTCCTATGCCAGCCCACCCTTCCATGCCCAGTGCCTAGCAGAGCCCATGACACACAGCAGGCACTTAAAAAAATGTATTTTGACCATTTAATAAGTATCGTTGAATGAAGAGGGAAAGAGCTAGAAGCTTGGGGGGTAAGGGTTGGTGGAGAAAAAGAAGATAAAGCAGCAGCGGCCAGAAAAATGCCAAAGGGCGAAGAGGGGAGGCCAGCTGGCTGTGAGGTTCTTCCCAGGAGGTCAGTGGAGATGGGGAGGGAGAGGGCGGAGAGAGCCAGGAGGCAGGGAAGCCGGCGGAGGGTGGGGAGATTTGCCCCCCACGTGTTCCAGCTACAGACGGGCACCTTGGAAACGCGGGCCACCATCACCGCCACCCAAGCGCCAGTACCGTCGAGGTCATCCCCAGTCCGGCGGGCTTTATCTCCATGTTCCTCTGCAGTGGGTATGGTGGGAACTATGAGGCTGATCTCTTTGTGGGGGGAGGAGGAACTTCCTCCTCTGTAGCTTCAGAGAAATACTTCAGACCTGGCAGGGCTAGGGTGGGGATGGGTGTGGAGTGGAGTGACCGTCTGGATGTGAAGGCCGTGCTTGCTTTTAGAAGGGAAGGGCTGTCCCGAGCAAGGTGCCGCACCATTATGTCACCCCATCATTGTCACCCCTGTCTGCCCTGGGGGTCCTCTCCTGCTAAAGAAACTGACTCTGAGAGAGGCTAAGAGGTTTGTGGTGGCGGAGGGGGCAGAGACAAAGAAGGAAGGGACCCAGATGTGTGTGATGCCCGAGCCCAGGGGTCAGGGTAGGGCAGGAAGGCTTCTTGGAGGAGGTGGAATTCGATCAGACGTCAGGGACAGTAAATTGCATTATCTGTAAGAACTGGTTGGAGGGAAGAAACTCCGTGTGTTTTTAGTGAACAGAGATGTCTTGTCTTGGGCTGCCACGGCTGCCACCCTACATTAGGCTGTCCTCAGGCCCCCTGCGTGGAGCAGGGGAAATTAGAGCCAATCAGTGCAATTTCAAGGCAGCCAGTGGCCATGCCTGTTAACCAGCCCGCAGCCCCACTGGCCTGATACCACAGGCAAATGGCCCCTAATGGGGACCAGACCTCCTCCCAGCCTCCCACCTGCCCGCCCTGTGTGTCTGCATGCCTGTGTGCGGGGCTCAGAGCCCTGCCCCTGGGACCCCTGTACTGCCTGCAGGCCCCAGGCCCGCTGTCTCCTGCTGGGTAGGCTGTGGGGTGGGGTCCAGGGAGGGGGTGCGAGCCCTGCGGGGGGCCCGTACTCTGCAGGAGGCAGGGCAGCCCGCCTGCGGGGTGGACATGGCAGGGCTCAGCGTGCCCTAGGCAGCTGCAGCCAGGTCGTCTGACCTCTTCAGCCCCCCGCGTCTTCCTCTGCCCACCAGAGAGTCCGGGAGTTCTCTTCCTGCTCTTTGCCAAAGGGAACCCAGGGAGGCTGGGCACTGGGACTGCTGTAGAGAGTCCGCAGTGTATGTTGCCCCCCTCCAGGTCCTCCTCTAGAACCCCATTTTCCCAGCCTTCACTTGGGCCCGTATCAGCTCTCACCTAGGATTCTAGGACTCACTCCTTACAGATCTTCTTGCTTCTAATCCCTCCACCCCCGGCCCGCCTCCACCCTGCTGCTCCTGCTGGGAGATTTTCTACATCACATCCGATGGCATTCCTTCCCTGCTGTACCATCCTTTGTGGCTCCCTGCTGTCTTCAGGGTGAAAGGCAAAGTTCTGAGCTGAGAAGGCCACCCCCAGGCCCCCTGTCCTGCCCACTTCCCAAGCCTCTTCTCTTGAATGAACCAGGACTAGAGAGAGGAAAGAAAGATGCTCACCTCTGGAACAAAATTTAAGGGGACGCCCCAAAGCTCAGTGATCAAGATAAATAATGTTTTAGTGCCATCTTTTTTAGAATCAAAATTAATGCAAAAAAAAATCCATGATAAATAAAACGTTGAACGAAGAAATAGACAGGGCCAGGATTCGAGTGAGGGAAGTGAGGTGAATCGTGCAAGGGCAGGGTCAGATCCTGTCTTTATCTGGTCTTCACTCTCTCACCCTGGTGCTGGCCATGTATCTGGATGTGCCCACCTCATCATGCATCAGCCAGCTGAGCTCAAGGAGCTGCTTACAATCCGCTGAGCACCTCAGGCCTTTGCAGGGCTCTTCCCTCTTCCTGGAATTCTTTCCTGTCTTCTGTCTCTGTTCTCACCAGGATCCTTTAAAATTGTTGTAAAACTCAGCTGTGGCAGCCCCTCCCTTATCCCCAGGCCAGTTTAGGAGCCCTTCCGTGTTCCCCACCCCCTCCCTGCTCCACCCGCCTCTGCCAGTCACTGTTGCCAGGTGCTCCTTCAGAGCAGAATGCTGACTCGGTTCCTCTCTGCATCTTTAAAGCCTGTCATGGGGCCTGACACAGATTGGCTTCGATCATCTTTGGCTGGCCAGCTGACTGACAGAATGGACAAATGAAAGAATAGCAGAGCTGTGGGTCACATCCCCTTTCAACTAGAATTTTAATGACCAAACCAGACAAACCCCTTGAGGTTCCTCAGACCCAGATGGGTCCACACGTTACCAGCACCACCGAATAAATGCTGCAACCCTGTGGTCCAACAAAGAGATTCTAGCAGTCTCTGAAACTCTTGGCAATGGAATTTGACCTATACTTTTTAAAAAAACACTCTGTGTGTGTGTGTGTATATCTTCCACTTTCTCTAAAAGATAACATAGGAAGGGGGAGACAGTGCAGGCCAGTCCTCTCCAAATAAGGCAAAACCCAACTTTCCTTTATTTTTAGTAGTGATTTTCCCAACTGCAAGAAGGCACAATTCCATGAACCAGCCTTGCAGAAACCCACCAACTTCCAGAAATGTCTCAACAACTCATAAAGATTCCCATGTGTGTGAAAACCCAATGACCCCTTTTAGGGAAGGGCCCCCAGACAAAGCCCGAAACCCGAGCTGGTTGCCCCATCCCCAGGACGACTCGCCAGCCAGGCTGGATGGCACAGCCCCAGAGCGAGCTCAGCTCTGCTGCTCTAGGGTAGCCCACCTGTCCTCAACCTCCTGGAGAAATTCAGTTCTGCATTTCCCCGATGTTCGGTGCAGCGGACATCAGAGCATCCTCAAAAAGTCACATCCCCTGGAAAATTTGACCAAACACTAAGAAAAAAAGCGACTGTCGGCTAACTTCATGGAGACCCACTGAGAACCAAGCCCAAAGCAGAGGAGCTGGGGAAAGAGACATTTCAAGCCCCTCCCCCTTGACTGTCCCTGCTGTCGTTGTCTTCGTCTCTCCAGACTGGTCGGGTTCCCTTTAACCTCTGCAGCAGCCACGCGTAAACAGGATGGCAGGAGGCGGACGCCTGGGCCCTCCTCTGGTCAAGTCAGGAGCTCTCAGTGTCTGTCGACTCATCTGGAAAATGGGGATAACATCTGGATGAGCTAATCAAGGTGAAAGCCAGAAAGCCTGCTGCCTGGCCGTTTCTGTTTCCAATATGATTTTTATGGCCTCCAAGATGGTGACTCCTTGTAATCTTTCTCGGCAACGGGCTCGTTTTTCTCCTCAAATTCCTCTGCGTTTGGCTCAGGACAATCTGTTTTTCCTGCATTTGTCAAGTTGCTCGAAATTCCTGATGCTCATTCATGTTCTTTCCAAGGATTAGCAGAACACCCCTTGCTCGTCTTTCATCACACTCCCTCCGCACGCAGGGTAGAAATTATATTTGAGTGGAACCCTGGCTATCGATGCCCATAAAATGGAGACTTTGGCGAGACTCACTTGCATGGGTCAGAGCGGGAATGAGGCCGAAAAGCAGGCCTGAGCATCTTTAATGATGTGCAGAAAGAGAGGGGCCTCGGCCCGCGCGGGCAGATGTGCACAGCTGTTGGCGGAGAAGCCCCTAATACCGCAACCAGCGCAGAGTAACGGATACCCTCGAATGCTTCCTAGTGGAGTTGAGAATTTTTTGTTGATCGTGCCTTTGAACTAAGGTCATTTAAGTATACAACAGATGTTCCTCTGAGGGAAACAGACTTATAAAGTCAGGAACACAGAAGGGACCTAATGGTTTACCGGGGGGGGGGTGGGGTGGCACATTAAGTTCATAACAGCTTAACTCCTTTCAATGTTAAACAAAACAATGACGCAATTTTATGCACAATAAAAAAACTGTCAAAACAATCATCCTGGGCAGTGGAGGTCCTTTCAGCCATTCTTCTAAAGATAAACCGAGGGCACAAGTGATGGCGATTTCTGACTTCTCTATGCGGTTGAAGCAGTCGGTGTGGCAGCCTCAGCCGTTCAATGAATCACCCGGGATGGTGGAAGACTGAATCTTGGGGGTAGAGGGAGGGGCGGGCATAAAGTAAAAAGGCAGGGAAGGCATGGTCTGTGTGGCTTACCGGCTGTGCTAGGCTTCGACAGGTGGAATCAGCAGTCACCTGGGAGGTGAGATGGGTGGAGAGCTGGGCACATCCCACCGCCTGATCAGCCCCTCCACCACCTGCCACCACACGTCACGCTCAACCATTAGACCTTTATCAGTCAGACCGTAACTATTTTTGGAGTGTCAGGCACCTCTGTAGGGGGTCAGCACTGCCCTCTTCAGGGTCCTCTGTGGAAAATGTGGTTCTCTGTGGGAGGAATCCTAGAACAGGGCAAAAGAGGCCTGGATTTGAAATCAGGCAGATCAGAGTCTGAATCCATGCCCTTGGCATTTCTTAGCTGTACGACCCTGGACAAGTCACTTAACCTCTCTGTGCCTTTATTTCCCCATTTGCAAAATGAAGGTGGTCATACATCACGAGATTGTTACTGAGTGAAAGAATGAGTGAAACTCTCCAGGATGGTTCCTGGCACAGAGTAAGTGTTTTGCCTCCTTTCTTAAGGGACGAACGAGGCAACATCTCTGTCTTCAGGGAACTTATAGTCTAGATGGGCAAACTCCATGTGCACAAAAGACAGTTGATTCTTCCAGGCCTTAACAAAGTGGTGGCTAACAAAAGCCATAAAGGCTTAGGTGCTACAGAAGCCAAGCAGAAGGTGGGTTGCTTAGACCTTCTGATCATGGATGGGTCCCTGGCCTTGAGTTGAGGCCAGTGGACTTTGGAAAGGCAAAGAGAGTACATTCCCGTCAGGTGGATCCTAGTGAGCAAAAGTACATTGGGCCTATTGAGGGCGTGTTGGAGGCCCACAGTGAGGTCGCCAGGCCAGTGGGTAACTGGTGGGAATCAAGGTCTCCAGGGAGGTGGGGTACAGATTGTGAAGGGCCTTCAATACCAAGCTTAGCTTTTTCTGGAGGCAGCAGGGATCACTGTAGCTCTTTGAACTAGTGAACACTTATATGTATTCCAAGAAGATTTGTGCAGCCCATGAATGGGTAAAACCTGGCACATTCCCCCTTTTCCTGTGCCCATAGCAGACATTGCTAATCAATCTCAGTCAGGTGACAAGTTGGAAGCTGTTGTAATATTCTGTGTATGTGGGGGTGAAGATGTGTGCCGGCTGAGTTTGTTCACAGTCATCTGAGAGCATGTATTGAATATATTTCTGCTCTTTATTGTAAGACAGAAAGGGAGAAAGGGCCCACTGTGAATGTACAGGGATCTTCACCTTTGCTGCTCCTGGGATCAGACTCTGGGTCTCACCAGTTTCCTGGCTGTTCTGTGTTCACTGTCCTGAGCAGTCTCTGGTGCCCCCTGTTGGATCCTAGATCAGAGTCTGTGACAGCTGCTGCAGCTGGAGTCCAGCCGTGAGCCCCGACCCACAGGGAGAGGAGAGGGGCTGGACTGGCCCGGCCCAGGGACCCCTGGCTCTGAGGCTCAGCAGTAAGCAGTGAGTTGTGGTTTCCCATCTGCACCCTCTTTGGCAACAATGCATGTCTGAAATGCCTGACTGTTTGGGCAGGAGCTTGGCAGGCGTGGCCTCGCTCTGGAAGGGGGATGGAATTCTCCTTAAATGAAAAACCATGTAAATCTTTCAGGACTTTCTAAAGTTACCGAGGTGCCAGAAATAGAAGGCAATTCTGCTTCACATTGTTGTAATTTCCTTCTTGATTTGCATTTAGAGCCCATTTTGATCTGTGGAGATGGGAGCTCCCGGAGCTGAGTCCTCCCTCTGTAGGAAAGTATGGAGGCCGCTGGAGAGCAGAGGCCACCCTTCAGCTAGCCGGGGCCCCCCGCCTCTGTGAGGGACCGCCTCCATCCCACCGGCCATCAGAAGGGCAGGGCAGCTTTGCTCTGCCTACCCGGAGAAGCCCGAGCAGTCTGGGGAGCGGGAACGTGCCCGGTTTCATGCCTACTGGCCGCGGCTGGACTAGGTGGGTCCTCAGTTCTTGCCCTCAAGGAGCTCAGGCGAGTGAAGGAGACACGTGGGAACAGTGAGCTCTGGCGCAGTGTGACAAGTGCATGCATGCTGCCTGGGTGATGTGTTGTGGGGAGAGTGCCCCCCAGAAGACTCCTGCACCCACTGCCCTCACCCTCACGCCGGGAAGAGCCAGTCCTCCAGGCCCCGTACCAGGAAAGCTTTGTACAGACCTCGGCCGCAGGGAGTCCTGGTGACTCCCCTGCCCCATGACTCCTCAAGGGCGCCTCTCCATACCCAGCTCCTCCTAACACAGCCTGAATCACAGTGAGTTTGTTTATACTGTGGAATGCTTTGGGCTGCAAGCAGTACGGGCCGACTCACACTACTTCAGTCGATAGGAAGTGTCCTGTTACCCACTACAGGAAGCCCGGAGGCAGGGGCAATAGATCCAGCAGCTCAGTGACGGTATCAGGGACCCAGGTCTCCTGTCCCTCTGCCGTCCTCAATATTGGTGCCATGCTAAAGGCGGTTCCCTGAGATCACAAGGTGGACACCAGTGGCACTTGGGTCTGTGTGCCACTCTGTTCTCACCCCACGAGAGAGTGAGAGAATCAGTTCTGCAGCCGTGCCACATGTGTCCTTATCCTCAGTCTGATAGGGACAGTGGCCCACTAGGGACCATGGACAGGTGCCAGGGAAATGCCCTGTTCTTATTAGCTTAGGGCAGATGTTTCCAAACTTTCTCAATTATAGCACCCTAAGTATCTCAGTAGTTTTTCATGGCATCTTAAGGCAAAAGAAATACCTAACAGTTCTCCTTATTAATTAGTTAGGTACAAACAATTTAATAAGAGTTTATGTCCTAACAACTTAGTGGCTATTTGAAAAATAAATTGAAAAAAAGCCTTTTTATGTTATTCCTAATTAACCACAACTATTTACTAATGGGATGTGTGTGCCTGATGGGCACTGCACAACTTCTCAAACCTGAAGTTAGACTGGATGCCACACCCTTTTTTCCTATTTACCTGGATTTCTGTGTGGTATTTCCTCTTTTTTTCTAACTTTTATTTTACGTTGGCGTATTAGTTGATTTACAATGTTGTGTTAGTTTCAGGTGTACAGCAAAGTGATTTGGTTATACATATACATAATCTCTTCTTTTTCAGATTTTTTTCCCATATAGGTTATTACAGAGTACTGAGTAGAGTTCCTTGTGCTATACAGTAGGTCCTTGTTAGTTGTCTATTTTAGATATAGTAGTGTGTATATGTTAACCCCAAACTCCTAATTTATCCCTCCCCCCCCCCACCTTTCCCCTTTGGTCACCATAAGTTTGTTTGTGAAGTCTGTGAGTCTGTTTCTGTTTTGTGAATGAGTTCATTTGCAACATTTTGTTTTAGATTCCACACATATAAGTGATATCATATGGTGTTTGTCTTTCTCTGTCTGATTTACTTCACTTAGTATGATCATCTCTAGGTCCGTCTATGTTGCTGCAAATGGCATTTCATTCTTTTTTATGGTTGAGTAATAGCCCACTGTATATATGGTTAAAGAAGATGTGGTGCTTGCTTTTTATGATGGCAAGCACTGAAAAACTGGCTTTACAAAGATATGGTGTTATTGATGTTAAAACTGTGAAGTGCCTTGAGCTAGCAGTTCTCGTGATTCTGACAGATGTCACTGTATTTGCCTCGAAACATAAACTATCGCTTGGCACTGCAGGGAATTCACTGGCCCCCTTGTGGTGCTTTGGTGCATGATTTGGGAGCCATCGGCTAGAGTAATGATTGTGCCTCTGTGGAGCCAGGCATGAGTACCATAGAGACCTGAGCAAAATTAGGGTCCCGTTGGGAGAGAGAAAGAGAGAGAGTGGCAGCTGCATAGGTAACAGGGTCTACTGAAGTGGACATTAATGACTAAGGAACAGAGTTTGCTGCAGAAACTTAATTCCTAGTACATAGAATCATTTCACCTAGTTTCTGTCAGTGACTGCAACACCTCGAAAAGTGCTTCAGGGGTTCTTGACCTCTCCTGTAAGGCTGGTGAAGCCTATGAGTCCTTCTCAGGAAAAGGGGGCACAGGAGACTCGTGTTCACAGGCCGCTTGGCCCCTGACTCCCTTTGTCAGGCGAGGCGCCTCTTCTGGCTGCTCTCACCCTCAGTGTCCGGCTGGGATCTGTAAAACGCCGAGGGCCACTGCCGCCGAGGCTCCTCCGTGCGGACATCCTGTCCTGGAAGCTAGAGGTTCATTCCTGTTGCTGCAGAGCAAACTGCTAAGGACACCCATTGACTAGAGCCGTGACCCCTTCCTCCCGAGAGCCTGGACAGCCCCCGGGCCAGCCCCCAGTCACCCCAGAGGCCCTGGCTGCGCCCTGTGGCTGGATGCCGGGCTGGGGGCTGGCCCCTGGCGATAGGACAGACATGTTTCTGATCATGGCTCTTTCTCTCCATCCTCAGCCCACAGAGAGGATTCTGTCCCCATCTCTCTGCCGCCCTCTATCACCTAGGTCTAAGGATCTGGCTTCCAGCTCAGATGAAGCCCTGAGGAAGTGTCTGCAGGCTGAGTCAGCCTTGGGTCCTCCCCAAGCCCCCAGGTATAATTCCTCTCGTCTGCTCCACAGGCTTATGAGAGCCCAGTGTCCTCGCTCCCCAGCGGGCGAGTTCAATCTCTTTCTGGAGATTAGGTTCCCAAGCCTCCTGGCAGCCTGGGCCTTGATAACCACCTGGTGTAGCAGCCTTCAACTCCCTTCCCTGGGAAGCGTCATGTTTCAGAGCCTGAGGGGTGAAGCACAGCCAGACCTGGTCAGAGCGAGATGGGTAAGGCAGCTGCCAGGTTACCATGCCGCTGTGGGCTGGGAACACTGCCTCTTTCCCAACTGGTTGTATCAACCTCAGAGGACCCCCTTCAGTTGTACTGATGTTTGCAAATGCAATAGCATCAAACCCTTTACGTAGTATTTACTTTGTGCCAGGCACTGCCTTTTTTTTTTTCCGCTAACGTATAATTTTTCAATATATAATTACATTCAGTCATCATGATACCTTGATAGGTAATTTAATTTTCTTCCTTCCCATTTTAAAGATTATAGGATTGAAGCTTAAACTAGTCAAATAACTTACCCAAGGTCGTGCTGCTGACAAGTGGTGAAAGCTGGGACATAAGCCA
Source organism: Delphinapterus leucas (assembly GCF_059928025.1). Taxonomy (NCBI): domain Eukaryota; kingdom Metazoa; phylum Chordata; class Mammalia; order Artiodactyla; family Monodontidae; genus Delphinapterus; species Delphinapterus leucas. The sequence goes on along the minus strand of NC_143132.1, from coordinate 130,014,727 downwards.
AGGCCCTTTGACACCCCAGTTGGGACCCCTGACTCCTATACTGCCAGCCTGTGCCCCTGGCCTGGGGCCTTGGGGACCGTCCAGTTCAGGTGCCCTGCTTGGCCAATGAAGACCTAAGGCCTGAGTTCCCCAGCTCACCGGTGACGGAGAGGTCTGGAACCTGCTGTCCTTATCTCCTGGGCCCAGAACTCTTTCCAAAGATGTTTAAAGTTTTTTATTTTGTGGGGAAGGTGGCTTTTGGGGGTATGGGAGAAGGGAGACTGTTTGGGGCTTAGGAATCCCAGAGTTGATAGTGGTGGCAAGATGACGGGTTCAGAGCAGCAAGGTCTGTGGCTGGGGGCCCGTTGTCACTAGCACCGAGCACAGTGTGTCGAAGGCTCTGTTTATCAAGGGTGAACTGGTTCGGCCCTCCCAGAGGCGATTGGGCAACAGAGACCAAGAACCCTAAAAATGTTCTTACACCTTACCCAACAATGCCACTTCTAGGAATCTATCCCAAGGAAATATTTTGGAATTCAGGCAAAGCTTTTCGTGTCATCACTTTTGCAATACCGCAAAACAAACGAACAAAGCTTACGCTCGTGGAATGTTCATCCAAACCCTGACTCAGCCCCATGGTGGAAGGCTATGCAGACTCTAAAAATGGTGTTTACAAAGAGAGTTTGGCGAGGCGGGGAAAATCCTGCTGACACAAGGGTAAGGCCGAGGGGGGGTAGGGGGAGCTGGGAGTTCTCTTGCATTTTAATAAATGAACGGGGAGAAAAAAGACTGGAAGGAAAAATCCCATAATGTCGGTTGCCTCTCTCTGCACTTCTCTGTTAGCGCAAATTTCTGCAGATTTAGCTCTACTTGTGTAGTTGGGGAAAAAAAACCCAACTAACCAGTCACAACAATAAATACAAGTGAACGTTCCTGGGGTTGGTGCCTCTCTAGCCTGGGAGGACAGGGGCAGCCTCAGCCCTCTCCACTCCCATGGGGTTCAGGGACTGTCAGGGGAACCCATGTGCCCGAATTGACCTCGAAAGCCCTCTGCTGAGGTGTGGTGGGGCTCGGAGCCCGCCCTCCCTGGAGGGAGGAGTGTGCGAATGGGCGGTGATCGGGGCGCTACTTCTCTGATGGGTACTCTTCCACACAGCCAGCTGAGCCGACTTTGCCTGGTGCTCAGAGAGAGGGCCCAGCCCTTCCAGGCCTCCTAGTTGACGCCCGGGGAAGAAGCAGGCCCACCAGGAGGGTGACCCTGCCGGCCAAGAGTTATACTTCCCTTTGTCCCCTCTGCAGAGCCAGACAAAGTCCGTGCTGCCTGCAAAGTGCTGTGCTGAGTAGGTAGGAAAAAGCAGAGCCTCCAGGCTAGAAGCGGCCTGCGTTCAGGTTCGGGGTTGATATCCACTGGGACGGCTGGAGGGTCGGGAGAAGCCTCCTGCACGCAGGTCCAGGACACTGGGCGGGGTCTAGAGCTCCAGGCTTTGGCGGGTCCATCAAATCCAGGCCACAGCCCCCACTAGATGCCCACCTCCTATGGGGCTGAGGGTCCAAATGCTTGTACCCCGGGTCGGCCACTGGCTCGGGGAGTGAGTGGACCGAGCTTGCAGCACACCGGAGGTTGTGGCCCGCAGCTGAGTGGGCTCCGGAGAGGCCGGACTGTATCAGCAATAATGGTAGCACCCATCTATTGAGCGCTTGTCTTGCCATGGTGAGCCCTGCCCCAAGAACTGCTCAGATGTGGATACAGATGTCAGCAGGACCCTGCCTGGGACCTGCCCCAGCCCTAGGCCTGCCGCCTGGGGGAATTGAATGTGAGCAGTGGGGAAGGGTGGGCAGGAAGGGCTGGCCTCCAGGAGAGCCACAGGTGCTGAGAAAGGCCCCTGAGGAGCCAGCGGAGCGACAGCCTCTGTGTAGCGGGTTGACGGTGAGGCTCCACTGGGTGGAAAGCTGAGCTCCGCGTGGTCCTCCTCTGTTCCAGGGGTTCCGTGTTCAGCTCACTCCCAAGCTGCCTCCCCGGCCACCCACAGTGTGTGGGGCACAGTTGTCCATGGCACCGGAGCTGGACAGATGTACACACGGGCCTCACTGGCACCCCGCTCGCCCTGGCTGCCTCGGTCTCCACTCTGGAGTCTGACTCACCCCCAGGAGTGGTCTCGGGTTTCCTTTGCTGGATCTCATCACGACTTCTCCCTCTCCATGGTGGCTGGACTGGCCTCACTAAGCAATGCTTGGCATGTGTGTGGTCACAGGGGACAGTTATGGAGTTACTCGGTGCTGGTTGTTTTGGTTTTGTGTTTTGTTTGTTTGCTACTGTTTCTTCATAATGCTTAGATCAGACGGAGATGTGGTTATGCAAAAAAAGTAAGGAGTGTTGGCTGTGAATGGCGTGAAGACTCACGAGGCGATGCAAACTCTCAGTGCAATGTTTTGGTCCTTCCACCTCTTTTATAATAGTAACTACTATTTATTGAGTGCTTACTGTGTACTCTGCCCCTTCAAAGGCCCTACAAAGTAGATACTTTTCATTCATTCCTCGACTCTTGAATGAGTTATTACCATATGCCAGGCATTCTCATCACCCCTGTTCTAAGTTGCAGTCACAGAGACTCAGAGAGGTTGAGCAACTGACTGAGGGCTCAAGGCAAGGAGTGATGAGAGGGGAGGGAAGACAGGTGGAAGTGGGTCCGGATCCAGGGACGGCTGTGTGTGTGTCAGGCCAGCAACTTTCGGGATTGCTACTGAGAACGGGGCCCTCGGAAACACGATTTAGAACAAGTGGGGTGTGTGTGTTTGTCTGTGTGTGTGTGATGATTTGTTGTTTGAGAGGGGGCCTGGGTCTGGAAGAGGCAGGAACCCTGGGTCTATCAGATGACCCTAGTCCATTTTGCAGGTTCCCCAGACTTTCATTCAACAGAGTAAACACAAAAGGAAGAACCGAGAACGTAGGAGCAGCTGAGACTGAATTTGCGATCGTGAGATTTGTCTTACTAGATTTGACTTTCTAAAAAGCGCCCTCTAAGACTCCGATTAATCCCTGCCCCCACTGTCCAATTCAGTCCAGAGTTCTAGTGGACACTTAGCCTGAGCTAGCTGCTCCTGAGCGGGACAGGGGAGCAGGTGTGGTCCCTGCGCACAGGGACTTACAGTCCAGGCGGAGCTGAGAAGACTGGCACCCGTTTGCATATACTGTGGGCTGGGGTGCTCACAGGTGACCCCCTGGAGGAGTGGCACCCGAGTAGGGTAGGAGCTGGATTGCCCACCCTCTCCCACCTGGGGAATAATACCTGGCCTTGCTTTCTGGTGAGATGCCTGTGCTCTTCCAATTCCTATCTGTGAAGATTGAGGTGGTATCACACAGTGGTCATGTCACTAAGAGATCAGCCTCCAGATCAGAGAGATTTGGGTTGTAGCCCTTGCTCGGCCACTCCTTAGTGCTGTGACCTTAGGCATGTTGTTTAAGGTCTGCATCTGATTTTTCTCAGCTGTTGAAAAGAGAGGATGGGCGTTTCTATCTCATTCATTATCGTGTGGACCAAGTGAGATGCAACCCTTATAAGTTTCAGCGTCCCTGTGGCTCAGACTCTGTGCAGTCACATTCAAAGAAGCTCGTTCCAAGAGCTAAAAGTAACTTTAAAAAGTATTTCAATCTCCACTGCATTTCTTGAAGAATGTCACAGGAGATCCAGTCCGTAGCTCACCAGAATGATCCTCAAGGTTGCTTTCCTCTTCCCCTCAGTCCTCCCGTAACCTGCTCCAAAAAAATCTCCCTCACCAAAGGGCTTTTCTGTTGTCTCCCCACTGGTTACCATCATCATATGGCAAGTGGAGGGAGCCTCTAAATGCTCATACATGAATCACGTTTCCCTGTTACAGAAATAGTGCTTATAAAGCGCTTAGAGCCTGGCCCTTTAAGATTTCAGTGCGGTCTGTTATTCATAAGAAGAGCTGTGGAAGCACATAGTAATTGTTCAAAAGTTGGAGCTCAGTAAAATATAATCAGCTTGTACAAGTAGCACTTTTTCTCCTAAGAATATTAAGTAACCGAAGACAGTTATTTAAACCTTGAAAACCTTTTAAGGGAGACTTTCCTCTAATATTTTAGTTCCATAGATCTGCTTCCTGAAGCCCTGTCTGTCAATCAGCAAGGAAACTGCCTCCCCCCGTCCGCCTCTCTAGTTGCCTTCAGCGCGCCCCTGTGCCCTGAAACCACAGTGAGAAGAACCACTCAGACTCAGGGCACAATTCTGAGAACCCGGAAGGGATTTCATGGCCTCTTAGCTTCCAGAGGGGAAGGAGGGGCTGTGACTCGCCCTGGGGCTTGTCAGAGTGGGTTAGAGTCTTAACTGAGAACTGTGTGAGGACAGAGGAGAGATGAACAGTGCAGCACAAGAGTCATTCACGCATTCATTCATTTCACTCATTCGTTCACTCATCACCCCTTCATTTAGCACCTGGTGGTAACTGATTGCAGCAGATTGCCTTCTCCAAACACGGCTACGCCTCAATATGTATCCCACCCACGTGCCTTTCCTACAGGGTGACTGTTACTCCTTCCACCAAGAAGTGGGCACCTATGTTTATTCCCCTTGAATCTGGATGGGTGTGTGTGGCCACCTCAGTCAACAGAGTATGGCAGAAGCGATGCTATACGACTTCCAATTTTAGGTCATAAAAATGATACAGCTTCTTCCCGTCTGTCTCTGTCTCTCTCTCCTGGGATGCTCCAGCCACGCTGTTGAGAGGAAGCCCAGGCCACACGGAGACACGCAGCTGGTCCTCAGTCAATAGGCAGCATCAACCGCCGGTCATGGTGAATGATACTTTGACACCTCCAGACCCTAGCTGAGGCCTCATATGCTGTGGATAAGATGTCCCTGCTGTGCTAAATTCCTGACTTCCGGAAACCTGGAAGAGGTGATAAATAACTGTTGTTGTTTTGAGTCACTAAGTTTTGGGAGGGTTTGTGATGTGGCCCTAGATAGCTAATACGTAGGTCCTATGGGGGAAGCTGACCCCACGGAGAAGAAGAGGCTCTCAGGGCCTCTGGGGAGATCTCCAAGTAACCATACAATGAGCCTGTTGTTTGATAAGGCCGGTCAGAGGGAAGCACTGAGGAAATGTATCGAACTCCCCTGGGACAGTGAGGACGGTGGTGGTGGTGTTCAGAAAGGCATTTTGGAAGAGATGACACTTCAGCTTGGTCTGGAAGGGCAACTGAGAGTTATCTAGGGGGAAGACGGAAAATAGGAAAGAGTGTGGGGATGGGACACTCCACGGAGAACCTGGATTAGGGGCCGAACCCCTGAGACATGGGTGTCAGGGAGTTACCTGGCTTTGCTCACTTTGCATGTGTGTGACAGGTCTCTCTAAGAACTGGCTGTCATATAGGGCCTCACAGCTGGCAGAGCCCCTTGCATCTGCCCAGGACAAACGAAATCAAGACCGCAGGCTCTGAAACCCTGTCTGCAGCCAGGCCCTGGGCCCAGGGAGTGGCCCCACAGACAGCAGTGAGTGGTTCCAGAGAGCACCCTTCCTGCTCAGGCTGGGCCAGCCTCTAAAGGGACTGGAGACCAGTGGTGGTGAGGAGGGTTGGCCGCCATGGCCAGTGCAATTGGCCAGCCCTGGGAAGTCCCCAGATGACCCCCTGCTCAGAGGGAAAAGGTGTTTTTAATGTGAATCACAGCAGTGTCAGTGCCTCTAGGTTGAGGCTGACTTGCTGGGGCAGCAGGACCGGGGTCTGACTCTCTTCAGGTGCTCCCGGCCCCTTCTTGTGGCCAGGCCACACTGTGTGAGCCACCCTTCTCTGAACATAGTTTCTCCCTGGTGTCCCTGGGTCCTGGCCTGGGCTCCTCCTTACGCCAGGAATGTCCTTCCTACCATTTTCACCTAATCCCTGGCCTTAGGCATCCCCTCTTCTGGGAAGAATCTGGAGACACCCCGGGCTCCTCAGGACTCCACAGTCCCCTCCATCACAGCCCTGACATGTGGTGATGCTCTAGCCTGTTTACCTGTGTGCCTCACTGACTAGGCTTAAGACAGGAGGGATATCAGGGTAGGGGGTTTGGTGTGTCTCTCTATATATGTGTCATACCTTGTGGTTTGGGTCTGTGTCATACAGGTTTGCATGCTTGTGTGTGTGACTGAGTGTCCGTGGCTGTCTCTTCCCGCATGTGTGTGTTGCGTGTCTGTAGGGGGTGCTCCTTCTGGGCTGAGAGCAGCGGGTAGAGACAGTCACCACCTAGTCAGGAGCCAGGCAGCTACGCCTCTTGCCTACCAGCCTCCAGGATAGCCAGCCCAGCCCAGCAAGATGCTCTGGGCTCTCCATTCCAAGTTCTTTGTCATGGCACAGACACAGACGGTGGCACTGCCCTCCCTCCAGCCACGGCCCCCTGCCTGGGTGGTGTGCGTGTGGACGTGGCCAGCATCTCGGGTCTCCTTGCTGTTCAGTAAGGAATGGATTATAATTCCTGGGCAGGCTGCATCTGCAACCAACTTGAGGGAAATAATTGTTGAGCAAGTTGAAAGAAAAAAATTGTAGCAAGAACTTCAATCCAGCCACTCATCCGTGTCATTGAATTAGGCTAATCTAAATCCACAGAGCCTAATTTAGCAGCCTCCGAGGCCAACCGAAGCCTTACCCTACATGGCTCTCTGCAGTTGCCATTGCCGAGTCTCAGCAGGAGTGAGCTTTGGGGGAACGGTGGGCAGTGGCCTTGCAGCTGAGGCCGCTCGGAGCCTGTGATGGACACCAGCCGCTCTTCGGGGACCGGGCCATGCGGGAGGGAACTGAGCCAAGAGGCGGGCCCGGGTCTCGTGCTGCCCCTGCCTGGGCACGAGTCACCCAGCACCCCCCCCCCCCCCCCCGTCATCTGGGAGCAGCTGGGTGGAGAGGAGGCCTGAATTCCTCCAGAGTTGCCTTCAACATTGTGTGGCTCCTCCAAGCCATGTCTTGTTGACAACAACCAACGGGTGAATGGAAGAAAGAACGAGAGATGATCTGTGTTCTGAAACTCAACTTTTGTAAGGACTGTAAATTCCTGCGCCCGTTCAGTGCTTAGTGACTCATTAATTCAACCCCCCCCACCGCCGTCCCCTCCTTTATTTGTTCTTTTCTTAGATCCTGCATTCTCTCGCTGATTTATTCATTCATCCACTGGCCCCTCCCTTTCTCCCTCCCTCCCTCCCTTTCATCCCTTGCTTTGGGGAATCGCCTGGTAGATGCTTATCCCAGTGGCTGCCCAGAAACCAGGAAGAACTTGGGACCTGCTGCCCCAGTCAGCACCCCGGCTGCCCCGAACTCGCTCTTCTTCCTCTCTCCCTGCATCTGGCCCCCCGCTGCCCCCTCACTGGAGCACTGTTTCCTCTCTGCTTCCCTCTCTGCTCCAGAAGGGGTGTGGGAGCTGATGGTGGCCTGGTGGGCAGGCCTTTGCCGGGGGCACTCAGGAGGGAAGGTGCCAGACTGACCTGATAAATGAACCAACGGGGATGTGTGGCTGGGCTCCCCTCCCCCTTTGATCAAAAGCCTCTGAACCCCTGATGACATCCCATGGCGTATTCCTCTATTAATCAGAAAAGCCTTGACAGATGTAAGCAATTTGTCTTTGGAGAGGACTGGAGAGGGGTGAGGGGAGGGAGCCCACTCCAGCCCCATCCGCATGGAGAAGATGCTGGAGTACATCTTGAAATGGGGGCTGAATTCATGCATACTAAGGAGGCAGGAGAAAGGAGAGCCAGGCAGATCAGAAAGAGAAGTGTTTTCATTTCAAAGCATATTTCTTCCTTGATTGAATAGCTCCCCCTTCCCACTACCACCACCAAACCACGGATGATGGAATGAGGCTGGGATCCAGGGGTTAATCCCACCCAGACCCCTTCAGGGCTCAGATGCCTGAAGCGATGGGGGCTCAGTGGGTGAGGTTCAGGTGTGGATTCTTTGACAGAACAGCACTCAGCGCTCTCATAATGCCCTGTGGCCATGTCAGTTCTTGCCCCCTGATAATGGTGAAGCTCAGCTTAGAAACACCACCAAACACCTAACGAACCCGCCACGCAGCTGGTCTGGAGCCGCCATCAGCTCCAGAGGGGAAATAATGTCTACTCTCCAAACCCCCAGACTAGATCACCAGGCAGATAAATAACCCAGGAAAGGGTGGGCAGGAGAGGGAGTGTACCAGGTACAGTGTGGACACAGAGAGGAGTCACCAACTCAACAAGCGGGGACACTTCCCAGAGGAGACAGAACCAGGGTCTTCGAGGATGAGCAGATGTGCTTGCATGAGAAGGGTCTTCCCTTCTTCGTTGGTTTGGAGAACTTCTGCTCATCCCTCAAGACCGAGCTTGGGCCTCCTCCTCTGTTAGCCTCTTTTCCTCACTAATTCTTGGGGTCAGAAACTGTGTCTGGTTCATTTCTGTGTCCCAGGGCCCAGCCCAGGGCCTGGCACAGAGTAACAACAAACGGAGTAAAAACACTCCACTCGGGTATGAGTGGAAGAGAGTTGTAGACAGTGGGAACAGCATGTGCAAAGGCATGGAGGCAGGCACGGCTCAGCACGGGGGTGGAGTGTACAGAGAACTACAGCCTGTGTTTGTATCAGCAGAGCTGATACAAACACAGGCTGTCTAAATAGGGAAACTGAAAACGGAATTGTATTTCTTGGTTTTCACTCGTATATCTGGTACTATACAAAGGCAGCTTAAAGATCTGATTATAACTAAGGAGAAGATACAGTCTTATCCTCATTTTGGCTTTAAAAAAAAATGCTCCATGAGTCTGTTTCGATGCTTCAAACACAGATTTTAAAACTTGCTCTTGCAAATATCAGAGACGAGAGACAGACAGCCAATGTTTTGATCGTTTGCCTCCTTCCCCCTTCCAATAAACACCTAACATACTTTGCCAAGCTTTCTGTGGTCAGGATTTACAGATCTGTGACTCACCCAAGTGAGCCAGGGAACATGAAAAGATGTCGCTGGGGAGAAATATGCAGGGAAGGATGGGAGAGGTCAGCAAATCCACCAAGCAGGACAGACTCCCACAGCTTTTCCTAATAAACAAGTTTCCAGGGCCCTTTGAATTCTTCCGGAGAGGAGAGGAACGTTATAGCATTCACGTGGAGGGGGGCACACCACGGACAGTGACCACGTGGCCTGGATCCTCAGAGAGGGGGTTAAATCTCGGGCAGGAAGCAGAACTGGGAGGCAGGCTGGTACTGGAGTGGTGGTTGCTGAGCACCGTCATTGAGCACCTGCTGTTTGCCTGTCCCATAAAGGAGGTGAATTGCCTTGTCTAAGCGCACGTGGCCAGTGAATGGGGAGCTGGGATCCAGGCTGGGTTTGTGGGTTCCAGGGTGGGTTGTCCTGGATTGCCCTGTGATGTGGGCAGTGTTGGGCCTTTCAGCGGGACCGCGACCTGAGGCCTGGGGCTGAGCTGCCTCTCGCTGCAGATCGCTGTCCCTTGTCACACACCCAGGGATGCTGACTGATACCGAGGCCTCACACCAGTTCCAAAGGTGTTTGGGGTAAGAGGATTTTAAATAGGATTCGCTCCAGGCTCAGAGCGTCCTCTGAATGCCCTTCAACCCACTGGACAGACCCTCTGCCAACCTGGACCACGCATGTGTAAATTGCGTTTCCTGGACGCGCATTGTTTCCACCAGCTCCCTGACCCCTCTGCAAGGCGGGTCAGCGTCCACGCCCTCCACCCAGCCCCCTTGGGCTCCTCTGGCCTTCGTCTATTTCCTGTTCTCCGAGGGCCTGATGCTGATAATAAAAAGCTGTCCTGCTTATTGATTGCTTGCCATATGCCTGCTCTGCTCAGCGTTTTGTACACATTATTTGGATTAAGTCTCCCAGCCCTGCTCAGAGGTGGGTCCTCTTGTCTTCCTTGCTCAGATGAGGCAGCGGAAACTCAGGGAGGTTAAGTCACTTGCTGGAGGCCACACGACTGGGAGATGACGGAGCTGCGACTTGAACCCCTCCTCTGTATGGTGAAGAGCCCGCGTCCCTCACCTCTGCGCTCTCTGTGTGCAGGCGACCCACACGGCCAGCTCTCGTTCTCCCGCCCTGCCTCCTAGTTAATGCCAAACCCCCAGGTGTGAGGGGACTGGCCTCTTCATCTCCAGGTGCCATTTAAGCCCGTTTTTCCCTGTGTGTTTGAGGCATCTTAGTGTGGCCAGACCTCAGCACGTGGTTTCTGGAAGGTCGTTCCACGCACAAGGGAGCCAGTAGTCATGTGCATCTGTGTGCATGTACGAGAGCAGGTGTGCATGCGGTTGTGTGCCCATGTTGGTGGGGAGAGCTGGGAGGCAAGTCAGAAGGACCTTAGGGTGCTGGGCAGAACAGATCTCTGGGCGACAAGACGGGCCGAGGGTTCCCAGGGCTCCCTGCTGCTCCCCACAAGGGACAAAGGCGGAGCAAGCCAGGGGAGGCCCAACAGGGGTGCAGAGGGCCTGGAGGCCCAGGGATGTTGAGGCCTCTGTGAGGGAGACACTCTCCTGTGTGATATATTTGTCATGGATGCTGGGCAGCCTGGCACAGGCTTGTGTGGACCCATAGGAAAGAAAGGACAAGGACCCGTCTCAATGATGAGGTATGAAAAGATACAGTAATAACTTGTTAGCTGAGCACTTACTATGTGCTATGTGTGTGACACGCATGAACATTTGTAGTCCTCAGACCCTTGCAAGGGATACATCATGAGTGAGGAGTGAGGCTTGAGAGAGGTGAAGAGGCTTGTCAAGGCCACACGGCAGAGAGATGAATATGAATCAGGACGAGGATGGGCGTGACTTCCAGTGGCTGGAGCCGACAGCCCTCCTGAGTGGTGCAAGGGCAACCAATCTAAAGCCCAGGGGACGGGTCTTAAAGGGCCATGGGGAGGTCTTCCTTACTCAGGACTAAGGGATCAGGCCTCCACTACAAGGCATTACGGCCACTGCAGCATGGACATGAGGGGCGGCCAGGCCTAAGCTGGTCGGGGGGCCCAGTGCCTCTGATCAAGGAGGGCTCGTGTTTTCCCACGATTGGCACAGAGTTCGTGTCAGCAGTGTTGACAGGGTGTCAGAGACCTTTGGATCTGAGTCTTAGAGGTCAGGTGGAGGCTCATCAGGGAGACTCCAGGGCAAGGGCATGTTCTCACCAGGCTCATCCCGCCTCGCAGTCCTTGAGCAAAGCCAAGGCTTACCCACCCTTCAGGGCTGAGCTCCAAGCCCACCTCTTCCAGGAAGCCTTTCTTGTCTAGTTCAGTCGCGTTGATGGCACCCTCAGGGTGGCCTGCCCTGGCCTGTTTGCAGGATAATTGTGACCCAACCCCAGCACTCCACTGGGTGGAAACACCATCACCTGGAGGTCCTGCAGAAAACTGGGGCCCCCTGAAATGGAGAGGGAGGGGAGGGAAAGAGCCGTTGTCATCTGCTGAACAAACCCAGTGGGAGGGAGCTTTCAATGGGTTCTCATTTGGGAATAAATTCTACTCAAAGAGTTGCAACTAAGCAGTTCCTTGAAGAGTGTACAGGGGTGAATATAACCAGGATACTGTTTTTTATTTTTTAAAATATTTATTTATTTATTTATTTATTTATTTTTGGCCACGTTGGGTCTTCGTTGCTGCGCGCGGGCTTTCTCTAGTTGCGGCGAGCAGAGGCTACTCTTCGTTGCGGTGCGCGGGCTTCTCATTGCAGTGGCTTCTCTGGTTGCGGAGCACAGGCTCTAGGCACACGGGCTTCAGTAGTCGTGGTGCATGGGCTCAGTAGTTGTGGCTCACAGGCTCTAGAGCGCAGGCTCAGTAGTTGTGGCGCACGGGCTTAGTTGCTCCGCGGCCTGTGGGATCCTCCCAGACCAGGGCTCGAACCCGTGTGCCCTGAATTGGCAGGCGATTCTTAACCATTGCACCACCAGGAAAGCCTGATACTGTTGTTAAAATGCCTTTCAACATATATTCTAAAATGGGCAAGTTGGCTTTTTTTTCTCTGAAATCCCACCTACCCACTGAGGCAAAGCCATGAGGTTGGTGCCCCAGGGGAGAAGAGAGCAGGTGTAGCCTAGAAGGTGGAGATCCCTGGGGCAAGGAAGGGGAAGTGATTAGAGGAATCCTGTCAGGCTTCAAAGGAGGAAAGTCTCCTCCAGTGTTGGGAGGAAGGCTGGGGAAGTGGTCGGACTATGTCATCTGGCTCCCTCCTGTGAAACCTAAGAGAAATGTGGTGTGAGAAGATATAGATAAATTTGAGGGTATTTCTGATTTCAGGGCTTATTTATAGTTCCCATGGAGGTAGACTGAGAGAACTTTGATCCCTCTTAGAGAAGCACTGCATCCAACATGGCGCCACTGCCCAGAAGACAGAGCCAGCAATGGCTGGACGGGGAACTACACAAATAGTGGACGGTCTCCTTTGTCTCCTCTGGAGGAATCTGGAGTTGTTCACAAGCTCCCGCTGAGAGATGTGGGAGGCTGGGAGTGAGGCAGCCAGGGGACCACCGTGATGAGGGCCAAGGTGACCCCAGAGGAGAGACCAGGATGGCGAGACTGAGCTGGGCCACGTGATGCATGTGGCTAAGACACAGGGCTCACAGCATCACTGAGGATGGAACCAGGGGCTGAGCTGGGGGAGCCCAGGGGGCACTGATCATGCTGAAAGAAAGACCATGAGTTCTCAGCCTAGGTGCCATCAGAGGAGGGCAGGAGTAGGTGGAGAGAACAGTTCCGGGGCTTATCTCTCACTTTCCTGAGGACTCCCTCCACCAAAAGAGGACACAAGCTTTCTCCTACTCTTGGAAGCTGCTTTAGGAAGAAAGAAGAAAGAGGGAGAAAGACTTTATACGTGAGAGGACTAATTCCTTTCATTGTTAAACTCAATCGCCCCTGTTTCCCTCCACTATCCTGATAGAGGAGATATATTACAGAAAATATAAAAGAAAGCCTCACTTTGGGCATAATTGAGTGTGTAACGTGTTAAATTCTTAAACATGAAACAAGATTGATCTCAGGTTTGGCCATAAGTGTATGCTTAAGACACAGTATCTCACATGTGAAGTTGTTTTTCTTTTCTCTCTCAAAGAATTGACCATTTATTATTTTAAATCATTTTATCATTAAGTACCCAGAAACAGAGGTCTTTGAAGACCATTATACCCCACATCCTCCTCTCTTCAAGTGGGAAGCTTCTTGCTGTACTCCCTATTCTCCCATTCCGATTCCTGTTTACTCTCCAGTATGCTCCCCTTCTTCGGTGGGAGAGAGAGAAGGGAGGGCAGGGGTGTGTTCTCCAGCAGGCCCAGCTTAGTTGGTGTCTCATAGGGAGGGTGTGTGGCCACTAGAGTATAGACTGCTGCAAGGACCGCTAGATCAGAGCTTTGTAGATGGCCTGAAACCGCATTCGCTGTCTTAGCTTCTGGCTGCAAGTAACAACTTAACTAAGGGTGACTTAGAAAATGTAGATACTTTACAGGAGGACTGAAGAAAGGTGTATCCAGAGTCAGATCAGTAGCTCGAGGATGTCATCTAGGAGCAAGGCTCTTTCTAGCTGTCTATTTCCCTATCCTCAGCCTGTTAGCATTTTTGTTCCCATGTGTGTTACCTCATAATTACAGTATAGCTGCCACAACTCCAGACATCACATTCAACTTTATTCAAGTCTAGCTCATGTACCTCTCTTTTCTGGTAGGAAAACTTCTTCCAGAAGCTTGACCAGGGATGGCTCATGTGCCCATTCCTCAGACCAGGTTCTGCACCCACCTACCCTAAGATCAAGACATCTATTATGAGATAATCAGGGTTCTATTAGCAGGGATAAAGGTTGGGATGACTTTGGGCCAGGAAACCAACAGTATTTGCCAATGGTTCAAGTGAGACCAGGCAAGGAGAGGGAGCCAGGACAGGAAGACATGTAGCAAAAGCTAAGAGGAGACAACAAAGAGAATTTAAAGTGGATCGATGCTGACCTGCAGTGTAGATGATGGTGGTGATGATGGTGGTGGGGTGACAGGCATGCTGGGGATGATGACGATGGTGGCGGTGGGGACGAAACTCCAAGTTATGGAACACTTACTGTGTGCCACACTTGATCCCTACCAAGTGGTCCATGCTGAATCCTGAAACAGACCCATTTACTTACAAGGGAATTGAGGCTTATTCCCGCGTGCTGGCAGGTGGTGGAACTGAGGTCATTTTTGCACCACTCTGGGTGCTGATGTGGGTTTGTTGGGAGCATTTCGAAACAGCTGCTGTCTGCAGATTCCTTCTTCCCTCTTCCATCACATATTCAACAGAAATTTAATGAGTCTCCTCTGTTAGGCTCATCAGACATCCTCGCATCCTAGGATACAGTGGAGAGCAAGATGGATGAGGTCCCTGCTCTCAGGGAGCTACGTTCTAGTGGGAAGTGTGGGAGATCATGAGAGCAAGATGGATGAGGTCCCTGCTCTCAGGGAGCTACGTTCTAGTGGGAAGTGTGGGAGATCATTCAGAAAGCAATCAGTAGGAAATACATCAGGGTAAAGGCTAAGTAGGCCATTCTGATGAGCTGGTGCTACTACGAGTGACTGGGGAGAGAGCCTCGTTTATATGGGTTGGTCTGGGAAGGGCCCTCTGAGGAGATGGCATTTGGGCTGAAACTTTAATGACGAGATGGCATAGCCTTGTGATGATCTGGGGGAAGGGAATTCCAGGCAGTAGAACAGCAAGGGCGCAGGCCCTGAGGGTTGTAGTTTGCATTTGAAAAATGAAAGCAAACCACCCTGGCGGGAGCCCAGCTGGGCACGGACTGGAGTGTCTTGGAGGAGAGTCTGGATTTTTTCCCAAGTGCTGTGAGATACAGTAGAGCATCTCCAGCGGCGGGATGCATGATCTGATTTATGCTTTTAGATGGGTGCCCCCATGCACAGAACTCCCCTTTTCCATGGTGACATCGACCCTTCTTGTTCCGTGGGCATCCATCGTGTCTCCCCAGGAGGACTGCAAGTTCTTGGAGGTGAGAACTGAAGTCATCTCCTCTTGCAGCCGTCTGAAGCCATCAGGAGGGAACCAGCGACAGAGATGTGAAATGTCAGGAGGAAATATTGAAAGTTCTGTCTTGCCCTGGAGGGACCTGAGAAGCCGTGGTCCCAGGAAGAAAGTGGAGCACGAAGGCATCTGCTTCTGAAGTGCTGGGTCCACCATTTCACACAGAAAACAGGCTCAGAGGAGAACATCTCGCCTTCCCTGGAGATGTTTCTCCCGGTTGGTGGGGCTTCCTCTCCATCTGGCCTCCCACACAAGCTTGGGAGCAGCCCTGGGTCTCATTAGCAGGAGGCTGTCAGATGATCTCAGTGTCCAGAGGATCATTCCTCCAATGAGACCTGATAGGTAGCAGACGTGTGTGCTGGTGGTGGTGAGGGGGGCGGGGGGTGACCGGGCGAGCAGCTACCCCTGTGCCCCCACCCGCCAGCCGGGGGCTTCCCCCGCCCTCGCAAGGTGCTCTCAGAACCCAGCTCTGAATACACGAAACATGAGGCCATCCACCTTAATCAGAGCTGACTTGTGGGAAAATTAAACACAGAAGGACACACCAGTTCCAGGGAGGTTCCTTCCCTGCCTTCCTGGAGGCCCAGCCTGGCTCTGAACACCGTCGGGGGAGAGGCTGACCCTGCTGTCAGCTGGGGAACTGTGACCCCCAGGTGGCATTGCATCTAGGTGATATGTTCATATTGACTGGAACGGGGTGACTAATAACAAAAAAAAGAAGAAAAAGGTGAAACCTTTTTGTTGGCAATATTCTGTCTGCTGCCCAAGTTCTTGTGGCTGGATATCACTGATTTTTGAAAAGGACTGGGTTGAAATCTCATTACGTTTTTCCAGGTGTGTCAGTGACAAATGCTCTAACTCCCTCTGAAGCCATTAGAAGGGATGCAGGTTCTGCTTAAGGCGGCTGGTGAAGGAGAGCAAAGGGAGACCTGCTTAGAGGGACTGTAAAAAAAGCTGGGCATGGAAAACGTGGGAAAAGTTGCAGGAGGACGAACCCTGGGGAGGGGAGACTGAGCGAGGCCATGACTCGACTCTACTATTGCCATTTGGACTTGAGGACAGGCTAGGAGTCTTCTCTCTCCGGCCACCTTGATCTTGCACATGGGCTGCAGGGTGATACAGAGCCGGGGGTCTTTTCCATGCACCCCGAATTTGTCCAGAGAGTCCTTTGAAGGCTGCATGCAGTGGGCTTCCTTTTTTTTCCTTAAAAAGACCCTTTCTCTTGAGGATTTAAAGCATATGCTTGGCCAAGGCTGTCAAAATGCATCACAGAGATGGTCCCACACCAACCGCTGAACACCCCCCTGTCCTGATCAAAGTGGAGGCAGCAGACGTCCGCTGCCCATGGGTAGTGCTGGAGCAGAACGGGGGAGGAGCCAGCTGGGACTGCAGGCCCTCAGCCCTGCTAGTTGTGGAGGGGAGCGGGGATGGCCAGCTGCTGCTGACCAGTTAGGCACCTGGATGGACCCTGCGCCCAAGGTGTCTGTGTCGGGTCAGTGACTCTTCTTGTCCGAAGCCGACCACAGCAGCTTGGGCCGGGCTGGGGAATTAATCTGGTGCTCTGGTGAGCAGGGCTGGGTGGGAAATTGGAAAGCATTTATACCTGGTGTTTATACCCCAGCGGTGGGCGGAGGGCCCAAGGAGGCCCCGGAAGCCCCAAATCTGAAGCTAGCTTCACCTACCACAGCGCCCTTGCGTGAGCACCAGCCGTACGCCTGGCGCCGCACCAGAGCTCTCGCACCTGGCCTCGGGCAGTCCTCCCACCAGGCTGCAAGGCTGGGCATCCTCGTGTCACCTGGTCTGACAAATACCGCAATGACGCACAGAGAGACTGAGTGCTGTGCCCACCTTCACGCAGCTGGCTTGCGGCAGAGTTAGGATTTGAACCCGTGGCTGCTGAGCCCAATGTTGGGGCCCCTAACCCCTAGGTGTTCAGAGATCAGACTGGACGTGGCTTCATCACAGAGAGGAGAGGTGGTGTCAGAGGGCCTGAGAGCTTGGGGTGCAGGACTCTGCAGTGGGAGGCTGGCTCAGAGCAACGCCACGTGTGCAGCTCCGCAGCTGTGCCGCCCGGGAAGACTGCAAGGGGAAGAGCAGAGCAAATGCGTGTGTGGTGTGTCCTGCTGGTGACCACCTGGGCTGGCCCTGCCCAGAGATGACTGGGGAGGGCAGCCCACACTCCCCAGCTCACAGCTCTGCCCAGCACCCTGGAGTCTGGGAGTGGCCCCACCCTCTAGAAACTTCTGAGAAAAAGGGACTCAACAGAGGTGGAGGGAGTGGTGGCTGGCTCATGGTCATTACGACAAGGAGGCTAGTCTCAGGAGAAGATTGCAAATAAAGATGGGAGATGGGGCTTCCCTGGTGGCGCAGTGGTTGAGAGTCCGTCTGCCGATGCAGGGGACACGGGTTCGTGCCCTGGTCCGGGAAGATCCCACGTGCCGTGGAGCGGCTGGGCCCGTGAGCCATGGCCTCTGAGCCTGCGCGTCCGGAGCCTGTGCTCCACAACGGGAGAGGCCACAACAGTGAGAGGCCCGTGTACCGCAAAAAAAAAAAAAAGAAGGGAGATGTTCCAAATGGGATCCTAATGGCCTTGCCTCGGGAAGACTTCAGCTGAAGAAGAGGGTGCAGTGTCTAGGGGAGAGGCACTGGTGTCCAGCTCTGTGCACTCTGCTTTTCTGGCTCCCTGGTGGGAGGCCCTGGCTCAGGCCACCAGGACATCCTGGGCAGGGCCATCCACGACTCATGGATGCAGAGCCCAGAGCCAGGGCATGCGGTCACCCTGGCTGCCTTGCTGCCTCATCTGGGCTGCAATGGGGGCTAGCTCAGAAGCATGAAGCTCACATACCCCAGCCCCGTAACTGAGCTCCAGCTTGGCTTCCCCGGCAGCCCTGGCTCTGTGCTTCAGGACTCAGGGCCGGTCCCTGGTACCCACTGGCAGCTCTGTGGAGTGCCTGCCCAGCCCTCTGCCCCGGCCCCCGTGCCCAACACATCAGAGTTTTCAGGGTCTCTTCTGATCTCCAGGGCTGGCACTTGCCAACCTCCAGCTGGGCGTTGGCCTCAGAGCCACATGCTCCTGGATCAACATTCCATCACTTACTAGCTGTATTCCCTGGGCAAGAGACTTTATCTGTGCTACTGGTTATTGAGTTCTTATCTCTCAGCTCCAGACCCACCCTGTGGGATGCTACAAGTCAGGTTTATGCCCTGCCAGGGACTCTCTAGGCTCTGCCAAGAGGGGACACCAGAGGGAGCCCGCCAGTCTGGAGAAGGAAGAAGGGACCTGCTCCCTGTTCCCACCAGCAGTCGCCTTGCACTCCAGCAGCAGATGCTGGTTCCAGTTGTCTGTGTCCTCCACAGGCCTCCGTGTACCTTCAGGGTCTGTGTCCCACCCTCAAAGGCCCCTCCTCCAAGTGTCTAGGTCTTTATAACCCCCCGAGTCTCACCTTTGCTCCCCCAGCCCCGGGAGCTATTACCGATATCGAGCACCTTTTCATGTGCTTAATTGCCATCCTGTATTCCCTTTAAGGTATCTGTTGAAATCTTCTATTTTGAAAAACTGGATTGCTTTCTTGTTGTTGAGTTACAGGAGTCCTTTCCACATCCCTGCTGTTACTACTTCTGTGATATCTCTGTGTTCCCTTTTGTCTTTTTAGTTCTGCAGTTCCTGGTTAACAATGCTTACGTGAAACTGGCTTTGTCAAAAAGACATTTTCCATCTCCTGATGGACACACCTGTTCATTCTTCAGAGTCTGCATCCGTCCAATGGGGACTCCACGCACACAGGTGGTCATGAGGGCTCAGTGACGAGATGCCTGTGAAGGGCATCACGGACCAAGGTCTGGCGCCCAGGGAGGACTTGGTTTGGGTGCCTGAAGGCTCAGCAGCCAAGGGCCCCCAGTGCAGCGCCCTGTGTCTGTTTTAAGCTGAAGGAAGAAGGAGAGTGCTCTCTTGGGTTCCTCTCATCTGACAAAGAGGCAGTTTTTTTCCAGCCAGGAGCTCTTGTGAGAACTGATGGAATAAAAGACAGACCCGGACCTGCGTGTCTCTCCACCGTGGAGTGGGGCGGGGGCCGAGGGAAACCCGCCTTCTTACCCAGACCGAAGCCACGTTTAAGAAGGGCCTCAATGAGAAATCAAAAACTTCTGACCTTCAAATGCACTGATAAGAAGCAAAAAAGCAAACTATAGACAGGGAACAATGAACTCACTAATAAGTATACAAACAACCTAAAAAAATGGGCAAAAGATTTGAATAGCTACCTCACAAAAGAATGTATCTGAATAGCCAGCAGGCACATGAAAAGATGCTGAATATCAGCCATAGAGAAATTCAAATTAAACCACAGTGAGATATCACTGCATCCCCCATTAGGATGGCTAAAGTTAAAAAGACTGACGATACCAAGTGTTGGTAAGGATATGGAGCAACTGGAACGCTCCTCCTTTGCTGATGGGATGCAAAAAGATACAGCCACTTTAGAAAACAGTTTGACAGGTTTTTATTTTTTTGGCTTTTTTTATTTTTTTGGCCATGCTGCACAGCATGTGGGACGTGGGATCTTAGTTCCCAGAACAGGGATTGAACCCCTGCAGTGGAAGCGCAGAGTCTTAACCACTGGACTGCCAGGGAAGTTCCAACAGTTTCTCATAGAGTTAAACAACACTTACAAAATGACCCAGCCATCCCACTCCAGGCATTTGCCTGAGAGAAATGAAAATATCTGTCTCTACAAAGCCTTGTATGCAAATGTTTGTAGAAGCTTTACTCACAACAGCAAAAACCTAAAAACAACCCCAACGTCCATCAACAGGTGAAGGAATAAATTGTGACATATTAGTACAATGGAATACCAAGTCAGCAATGAAATCAATGAACAACTGAACACAGTAACACGGATACATCTCAAAATCATGCAGAGGGAAAGAAATCAGACACAGAAGATTACACACTGTGTTCTTCCATTTATATGAACCTCTAGAAAAGATTAACGGAGTCTCTAATGATAGAAAGCAGACCAGCGGTTGCTTAGAGCCAAAGTGGAAGGGAGCATTGACCGGGAAGGGGCATGGAGTACTTTAGCGTGATGAGAATGTCCTGTACGTTGATTATGGCGATGGTTACGTGGGTGTATAAATTTGTCAAGACTCATCACAATGTACACTTAACATGGGTGCATTTTATTGTGTCTCAATTATACCTTAAGAAAGTTGATTTTAATACTGATTTTTTGTTGTTTTTTTTTTTTTTTTTTTTTTTTGGCCGCACCGCGAGGCATGTGGGATCTAGTACCCTGACCAGGGATCTAACCTGTATTAGATCTTCCCTGCATTGGAAGCGCAGAGTCTTACCCACTGGACTGCCAGGGAAGTCACACAGAAAGTTGATTTTAAAGATATCACTCAGGCAGGGACCCATCACCAGAGAGAGCCCCTAAGTAGCACCCCTCACGTACTCCTCACACCCCTGTGCTGGGTATCTCTGGGTACCCTCTCCCCACTCCATCCTGCTCTGTGTCCGGCAGGCTGACGAGAATGGACTGCATGGACAGCCCCTTGCCAGTTGTCTTCCTATTAACTTCAGCCAATGACAGGCACCAGCAGATTCGAAGGAAGAGGAAGGTTAGTAGGAGTATCTCTTCCTCTAGCAGATCCTGTAGGTGCTCCTGGACTGTAGGTCACAGGCCCCTCAAGGCAGTCCTGTCTGGACCACTCTCCCTTCCAGGTTCTGGTGACCCTTCCATACTCCCACTCTTTCAGCGTCTGCACCGTCCCTGAGGAGGCCCTACACTTGTGCACAACGTTTGAATGGTCCATTGGTTAAACCCCTTCAAATCATCCTAATTCGAGTGTGCCATACCTTGCCTGCTGGGATCCTGACTCATAGAGCACATGATCTTTTTGGTAAAACAAATCAGAGGCTCTGACACTGGCAAGAGAGTCTGGGAAGCAGGTGGAGGTGGTGAAAGCAGAGCCAAGGGGCCCTAAATTTCCTGTTAATGTGTGAGTTCTCATGTCATCGCCCACTGGAGTTGACCCCCAGTCTTCTTCCAAAGCCTTGGCCCAGGCCTGGAACCAGATTCCTTCCTTCCTTCCCTAAAGGGGCTGTTCGTTTTTAAATTAGTCAATACCAAGGGACATTAGCAGGGAAACAGGACACAAGAGGCCTGAACCACGGCGGGTGACACAGAGCAGGTTGAGAGCCCACAGCAGCCATCACCTTTGTGTTACTCAATATGGCAGCAGTGGTTCCCAGCTGCCACGGTAACAGCCACTACTATGCCCTTGAAGCTCGTCTGGCCGTCTTACCTACATTAGCACATCTTTTCCTCTGCGAACACTATGACTGAGGCACCTCTATTTCCATTTTTTACACATAATGAAGCTGAGGTTCAACAAAATCAAGTAGCTTGTCCAAGGTCATACCACTTATAACTTGCACGTCCAGATTCGAACCCAGGTCTCAGTCTGAATCCCAGTACTCTTTACTGCTGCCCTTCCTTACTAATCTTGGGTTGTAAACACTCAGACTTTGTCTGGATGGTGCCCCCACCTGTGGAATCCAAGGACCATAAGGATCTACCTCCTGACCGCCCCCGCCCCCGCAAATGCCTTGATGAAGCCCAGGAGACCCAGGCCCTCCTGAGCAGAGAGGAGGGGAGGCGGCTGGCCAGGCCATCGGTCCACCCGGCCCTCCACTGACCTTGCCGTGCCACACAGTGCAGCAGAGCCCAGAGAACTCACCTCACTGGGCAGGGCACTTGTCCTTGGCATGGGGAGCCCCTCTGTGTTCTAGTTTCTTGGAGGGGTGTTGAGGACACATGTCGGGCTGCCCAGGTCTCTGAAATGCCTTCTGAGGGTTGTCCCAGCAACAGTACTGGTCCCTGGCCTCCCCTTGCAGCTGGAGGCCAAGGCTGACCTCATCTCATGCACCTCCATCCTCATCCCCCAAATGCCCAATTGCATGCTCTGGGATTATTTTTGGCACGTATAAAACATCATGTAGAGTTT
Source organism: Delphinapterus leucas (assembly GCF_059928025.1). Taxonomy (NCBI): domain Eukaryota; kingdom Metazoa; phylum Chordata; class Mammalia; order Artiodactyla; family Monodontidae; genus Delphinapterus; species Delphinapterus leucas. The sequence goes on along the minus strand of NC_143132.1, from coordinate 129,992,742 downwards.
ATGGGATATATATAAAGTGACCACCTTTGTACATTGCCAAGATTTTAGAAGCCCTGTGTGAGCCACCCTCCTTGTCCCCTAGATCAAGGTGTCTCAAGGGCAGCACTGTGAGATTTGGGCAGGATAATACTATGGGGGGTGTGTATGGGGGGAGGGGCCTTAGCAGCATCCCTGGCCAGTAGCACGCTCCCCTGTCCCCCACAGTTGTGGCAATCAAATGCTTCTCCAAGCACATGGGGGGCAAAGTCACCCCAGCTCAGGACCTCTGCCGTGGAGGAAGCCACTACTCTGACTGGCGACAGCCACAGCTTTGCCGTGTAGAGTTGTAGCACCCACGTGTGCATCCTTAAAGCAACGTGGCTTTGTTTTGCTTGTTCTAAAACTTGGTCAAAGTGGAATCATGCATGTGCTATTCTGTGTCTGTGTTTGTGAGATTCGTCCCTGCTACTGCTTGTACTTGTTGCCACCGTGCATTTTCGTAGCTGTGCAGCCTTGCATCGTGTGACCCTGCCACACGTTACTCACCCACATCCTAGCACTGGTGGCCCTGGGGGCTGTTTGGGTCTCAGGCTATGGCGAGCAGTGAGACTGGGAGTGGCCTCGTGCAGCCCTCCTGGTGCACAGACCTGGGCATAGACTTTCTCCTACGACCACAGGGAATGGGCATCTCCAGTGGTTTTTGAGTAGTTGTACTAAATCAGCTTCCCACTGGCAGGGTGTGAACGTTCCTGTTGCTCCACGTCTTTGCCGACGTTTGCGATGGCCAACTTTACCATTTTTGCCAAGCTGTTGACGCACGTGTGCCTCCTCTATTATCCTGCACACCCATTGGTCTGCACACCATTGGGAGCCTGCCCCCCATGCTATCCTGAGTGACCCGAGCCTCCCTCTGTCTTAGCTCTTCCTACCTGCGTTGCATCTGCCTCATTTCAGGTCCTCCCTCTCTCAGGCCTGGAAGCCCCACAAAAGCAGGGATGTGTCTTCATCGCCGTGTCCCCCGGTCCCACGAGAAGTCTGTGTGTTGGGTGAATGAATGAATAATTCGGGGGGGGGGGTTGTCCATGTGTTTGGAGACGCTGCAGCCCAGTGGAGATAAAGAATGGGCCAGGGGGGCTTCCCTGGTGGCGCAGTGGTTGAGAGTCCGCCTGCCGATGCAGGGGACACGGGTTCGTGCCCCGGTCCGGGAAGATCCCACATGCTGCGGAGCGGCTAGGCCTGTGAGCCATGGCCCCCGAGCCTGCGCGTCCAGAGCCTGTGCTCCACAGCGGGACAGCCACAACAGTGAGAGGCCCGCGTACCGCAAAAAAAAAAAAAAAAAAGAAAAAGAAAAGAAAAGAATGGGCCAGGGCTCCGTGGAGGAAGGCAGAGGCTCCCCACCCTTTAACCCTGCCCCTCCCGGTGGGACACTTGGCCCCAGCTGCACTTGGGGCTGAGGGAACAAAAGCAGAAGCCCCCCAAACCCTCCTTCTTGTAATTGTCCTCTGCTCACCCCCATCCCCCAATATACTTTGTCCTGAAAGCCACTTGGGGTCCCAACAGGGAAGCAGCAGACAGCCCCACCTTGGGCACCTGCCCTGCTTCCCTCAAGTGGCTGGACTTCTGGGATGTCTTGGTTGGGCAGGGAAGGGAATAAGCTGGTGGTGTGATTGAGGCAGTGTGAGCTAAGTTTGTCTGTTTTTCTGCTGCACTTGGGGGACAATGACAGTGACCAGATTCCCATCATAAGAGAGGGTATCCAGTGTGGTTTGGGGAGGGGCAGACAGATGGGAGATAGAAGCTGGCAAAGCTGGTAGCTTGGAGTCCTGAGAGTGTGGGAACATATAGGGGGAGGCAACGGTGAGGGAGAGCCTTCCTTTAGACAGAACACTTGGGGGACTGCCAGCAGCCCAGCCTGGTGCGGCGGAGGGCGGGGTGAACAGGTGGAACTGGAACTGGCCCACTGTGTGTCCACTGTGTGCCTGGCTCCATATTAGGTGCTTTGCCAGCATCATCTTGTTTTCTTATCTTAAAGATGAGCTAGGGTTGGCATCTTCCCATTGTGCAGGTGAGGACTCTGAAACTCAGAGACAGAAGTAGCTTGTCCGAGGTCTCTGCTTCCACAGCAGAGCACGCGCTCCAGCCAGGGCTGTTGCCCGGACCCGGGAGCCTCCCCACTGCATCACACACTCCATGAAGGCCAAAGTCACGTTGAACCCAAGGTGGATTAAGCCCAGTGCGCAGGACCCAGAGCAGAGGATGATTTCAGCTTCCAAGAACCCAGGGAGCCTCTCCAGGACCTGGGGGTGGAGGAGGTGTGCGAGCCAGAGGGGAGCAGGGCTTAGAAGAGCAGGGGAGTCCTTTAGAGATGAAGAGATTCCACTGCAGTGGGAGTGGGTATGGATGCGGGGGGCGGGGAGGGCCTTGGGCGTTTCAAGATAAAAAGCCTTTTTGGTTGCCAAAGTTACCGTCCACCATCTTTCCAGAATACCTCCCAGCCTGTACTTTCAAAGCATTTACAGTTTGAAGCCCTTTCACCCAGATGACCCCTGTAAAGTCTTCCAAGGGAATACAGTTGCCAAATAAAATACAGGAAAATTTGAATTTCAGGTAAACATCAAATAATGTTTTTTTTTAGTGTAAGTATGTCTCAAATATTGCATGGGCTATACTTGTACTAAAAGATCATATGTTCATTATCTGAAATTCAGATTGATCTGAATTTCAGAGGAGGTGGCGTGGGCTGGTGTCACCCCCATTTTATTCACAAAGGATGGAGGCACAGATAAGTTGTGTGGGGCACAGCTGGCACTGGCACCGCGCACCCTGATTCCAAGACCGGGTCCTTTCCACTCCACACAGCTGCCACCTCTGAGAGCTAATTGCCAAGTGGAGCTGCAACCTGACATCTGGGGCATGTGTCAAACCACAACAGAGCCTGTCTTCCCTTTTATCAAGAGCGGAGCGGGGAGCTGCCGGAGCCCTTGGAGGGAGGGAGAGGCCTCACTTCAAAGGCCTCCTCGCTGAGAATTCCAGCCACAGCCTTCCAGGTTTGCTTTTGGCTTCATTTCTTGGACCCGCTCGGCTCTGGGGACTAAGGTTTTACTTCTATGTAGTGAGAACATATTGCTTCTTTTTCCCACTGGGGGGAAAAGTACCACCTTCACTAAATGGTACCAGGCCCTTTTCCAAATTATTTTACATCTATCTATTAATCTCCACAGTGACCCCATGAAGCACCTTTGTGTACTGTTGTCCCCATATTACAGATGGAAGAATTGAGCGCAAAGCTCGTAGGGGGCTGTCCAGGGCCCATAGAAGGCTTCTCTGCCTCTTTTCTGGATCAGAGGTCTTCCTGGCTCCCCTGGGCGGGGGCGGGGGGGGGGAAGCCATGTGCCATGGGGAGTTGCTCCCAGAGCTCAGAACAGAAATCTCACTAAGGCGGGACCCAGCAAACCAAGTCTCCCATTGTCCCACATTCCACCGCCTTCCTCTGCCTTCTCCATGAATGCATGGAGAGAAATGAGATTCGACCTTCCCCCCAAGGACGGAGTCCTCAAATGCATCCTCAGGCCAGCCCAGCTCCTTCCCTTTCTGAAGTCCTTGTGTTGCTGGGGGTTCAGAGTTAACATTCAAGGGACATTTCACCCAGAGCCACCAGCAGTGATGGGAGTGCTGGGATTTCAGAAAGATTATCAGCCACAGGCTGGGAAAGGCAAGCGACTTCAGGTGCCCCCTCTCCTCCCCAACAGAAGAGCCCACTGCCCCAGACCTCTGGCCAGCCGAGGCCTCCTGACCCACAGTTCCACGGCTCGGCGATAAGGTTGCTGTGGAGGAGATACCAAGGAAGTAGGTCCTGCAGAGCCTTCTCCTTCTGGTGGGTAGCAGAGGAGATGAAGCCCAGAGACGTGGGCACATCTTGTGGCCCTGTGGTTTTTTGGCTTTCCCTCAGAGCAGAGATAGCCCTGTCCTTCATACATTTCATCCCCCGCCCCACCGCTGTGTGTGTGTGTGTGTGTGTGTGTGTGTGTGTGTGTGTGTGTGTGTGTGTGTGCGTGCCGGGTTGGTGCTGCCATGGGTTCTGTGACCAGCCCCTCTCTCTCTCTTTTTTTTTTTGTGGCGGTACGTGGGCCTCTCACTGCTGTGGCCTCTCCCGTTGCGGAGCACAGGCTCCGGACGCGCAGGCTCAGCGGCCATGGCTCACGGGCCCAGCTGCTCCGCGGCACGTGGGATCTTCCTGGACGGGGGCACGAACCCGCGTCCCCTGCATCGGCAGGCAGACTCTCAACCACTGCGCCACCAGGGAAGCCCCAGCCTCTCTCTTTGAGACAGCCCAGATAGGCCTCAGCTGGGCTCCCTGCCTCGCTGGGAAGCAGGAGGGGAAGCCTTAGGGACACTCTCCGTGGTGTCAGTGCAGATGGAAAAACGTGTGTGAACAGCCCTGTGTCATCCGTCAAGTGCCACCTGCCTTGACCCGGCCAGTCCCGTCCTTGGGCAAACCTCGACTCTCAAGCCCATTTCAATACTGTAGTCAGGAAAAGTTAGAGGAGGAGCAGTGCTTCCAAAATCACAATTAAGAACAGGGTGAAAGCACGCTGATTTCAGTAGCCTCCAGGCTGCCTTCCCATCCTCTCATCCCACTGCTGCCAGAAGGATCTTTGCAAGGGCTGCCCCTCTTGGGTAGAAGTTCTCTGATGGCTGGAGGACTGGTTCAGCTTCAGCAGTCAGGCACTCAGGTCCCCCTCTCAGACTGCATCCTCTCCTTCCAGCCTGTGGACCAAGCCCCACTCACCCCGCACTCTGCAATCCCCGTGCTGCTGGGAACCCAACCCCCATCCTTCGTCCCAACCGCCTGGCTCAAGGCCCATCTCTCCCTTCCACCCTCCTCCGGCCTCCCTGGCCCTTGCTGCCCACACCAGCTATCCTGTACATGTCCCAAGGCTGTCCAAGTTTGTTATCATTTTGTGATAAGCACCTCACACAGGTGCTCAGAGCTTCCCAGTGGACAAAGCACCTCCACAAGACACGCTCATTCCTCACTGCAGCCCTCCAACGCAGGGCTTCCTCTCCCCACTCTGCAGACAAGCCTCAGAGAAGCTGACTGATTCTAAATCACCCAGTTTGTGAGGCTGAGCTTGCTTCCAGGGCTGACGTTTCCTGACCCACACTCTCTCTGTTATCCCACATTGAAAGGTCCACAGCCAAGCCGTGTGGGCACAAGTGGGGTCCCTCAGTGCCAGATGCGAGGAGAGTTGGTCCTCTGGTTCTCCTGAACAGGCCCGTTTAGAAAAGCAAGTCTCCCCAAAGACAGGGTTGCAGAGATTTATCACCAAGCTTCCAAAATTAGAAAGAGGGGTTAGCATGCCTGGATGTGGGCTTTGGGCATTTAGGAGGTAGACTGGTCTCTGTAGCAAGGTTTCTGTCTCCCCCAAGAATGGTGCTGCTGTCTGCTCCCTACTTCCTCCTCCATCCTCAGAGACCCAGTGTCTCTCTCTCTGCGGGAAGAAGGGAGGGTGAGGATTCTCTCTGCCCACAGGGCCGTTGGAAAAGGAACCAAGAAGCTGCATGAAAAGGGAGGACACAACTATATCATTCCGAGAGAAGGAGAACAGGGAGAGGGGCCGCCCTGGCTTTACGAAGGACCAGGTGGGAGAGGGCTCCTCCAGGGCTGAGCCAGCCGGCAGGACCCTCATTGCCTGGGGCCCGGGGGCTGACAGCGGTCCCACAGCACCACCTAGTGTCGTCCCAGAATAACACGTGTCCCTTCACCCTGCAGAGGTGGGCGCTGGACAGGAACCCAGAACACGTCCTACCGGCCACGTGAAAATCTGGATCTACACGAATGAAGAGCACTAGAAATGGCATATATGGGTATGTGTGTATCTATCTCTATCTATCTATATGTATATTCTTATTACTTAAATATCTTTAAAAGGTAATCGTTGGGAGAGTTTGGCTGTTTCCTACGAAACTAAATATATTCTCACCATATTACCTAGCAACCATGCTCCTAAGTATTTTCCTAAGTGAGTTGAAACTTATGTCCACACAAAAACCTGGATATGAATGTTTATATTGGAATGCTTGATTGGAAGCAATCAAGATGTCTCTCATTACGTGAATGGATAAACAAACTATGGTACATCCGTACAATGGAATTATTTTTCGGTGACAAAGAGAAATGAGCTATCAAGCCACAAAACAACATGGAGAGATATTGAATGCATATTACTGAGTGAAAGAAGCCCATCTAAAAAGGCCACATACTTTATGATTCCAACTATAGGACATCCTGGAGAAAGCAGTGGTTGCCAAGGGTTTGGGGGAGCAGTAAAGTTTGACAAGCTGGAGCACAGGGCATTTTTATGGCTGTGAAACTATACTGAATGGTACTGTAATGGTGGATACCTGACCTTATGCATTTGTGAAAACCCATAGAATGTATAACACAAAGAGTGAGCCCTAGAGTAAACTATGAACATTAGCATTTTAAAAAATGTATCAAGATTGTTTATCATTGGTAACAAATGCAAAATATTAATAACTGGGGTGGAGGTCAGGAGAGAGGGTATATGGGAACTCTGTACTTTTTAGGTTTTGTAAACCTAAAACTGCTCTAAAAACTAAAGTATTAAAAATGTAAAGGGTAATTGACTGTTTAAACAAAAATAGTAACCACCCACTCTGGGGTCTAGAATATATGTATGTAAAATATATGTATATATGTCGATATATATGTGAAAGGTATGATAAAATAGCATAAATACTGGAGGGGAAAAAACAGAAGTATACTATGGTGTGTAATATCACACCAAATGTGTTATAGATATATACTATCCTAAAATAATTACTAAGATAAGAGTACAATAAGCCAACAAAGGACATAAAGTAGGTGATGAAAAAAAAATGAACACTTTGGGAAAAAGCAGAAAATTAAGGAAAAGAGATCATGAACAGTCTGGACAAATAAAACCTAAACAGGTTTCTGGTTTAGCATGTAAGGAGCTTAGAAGTCATCACTCTATCCTAACAATTAAATGGGTGGACAAACTGAAAATCAGCAGACCTTCTTAGGTCTGTCAGAGAAGTGAGGTCACAGGGCAAACTGCTACCCCCAAATTGGAGAGACAGATAGGTGGATACATAGAATCACAACTTCTGCAGGAACTAGCACAGAGGTGGGAAAACTTGAACTGTAATTGACAAATTGCTGGAGGCTCAGTGTAGACTAGTATGAGGGTTAAAAACACTTAGGGATATGTCTGACAAAAGATATGATCTGTACATTGGAAGCTACAAAACATTGCTGAGAGAAAGTAAATAAGATCTACATAAATGGAGAGATAAACCTTGTTCATAGATGGGAAGACTCAATATTTTTAAGACCTAAATTCTCTCCAAGTTGATTTATTGGAGAGAATAGGTTTAATTTGACCTGAGATCTTAGATTTGATCTGAGATATGATATAATCTCAATCAGAATTCCAGGAAGGATTTTTATAGAAATTGAATACCTGATTCTAAATTTTATAATGGAAATGCAAAGGACATAAAATAGCCAAAACAACTTTGAAAGAAAAGAGGACAAAACTGGAGAACTAACACTACAAGATTTATCATAAAACCACAGTAACGATCAGCATAGTATTGACATAAAGATGTAAAAGTAGATCAACACAATAGAACAGCTTCCAGAAATAGAACCACACATATACAGACAACTGACTTTGGAAAAAGTTGCAAAGGCAATTCAGTGCAGAAAGGACAGTCTTTTTTTTTTTTTTAATTTTATTTATTTTTCTCTGCATTGGGTCTTTGTTGCTGCACGTGGCCTTTCTCTAGTTGCGGTGAGCGGGGGCTACTCTTCACGGTGGTGCGTGGGCCTCTCATTGCGGTGGCTTCTCTTGTTGCAGAGCATGGGCTCTAGGCGCGTGGGTTCAGTAGTTATGGCCCGCGGGCTCTAGAGCACAGGCTCAGTAGTTGTGGTGCACGGGCTTAGTTGCCCCGCAGCATGTGGAATCTTCCCGGACCAGGGTTCGAACCCGTGTCCCCTGCATTGGCAGGCGGACCCCCAACAACTGCACCACCAGGGAAGCCCCAAGGACAGTCTTTTAAACAATGATTCTGGAACAATTGGCATATATATGCAAAAATATACTTCAATCCATACCTCATTATATATATATATATATATATATATTTTTTTTTTGCCATGCCACATGGCTTGTGGGATTTTAGTTCCCCTACCAGGGATTGAACCCGGACCCCCTGCAGTGTAAGCATAAAGTCCTAACCACTGGACCTCCAGGGAATTCCCTATATTTCAAAAATTAACTCAAAATGACCATAGACCTCAATGTGAAATATAAAACTATGAACTTTCTAGAAGAAAACATAGGAGAAAACCTTTGTGACCTTGGATTAGGCAAAGCACAACCCATAAAAGAACACAGTGATAAATTTAAAATTTCTCCTTAAAAGATACTGTTTTTGTTTTTGCGGTACGTGGGCCTCTCATTGTTGTGGCCCCTCCCGCCGTAAAGCACAGGCTCCAGACACGCAGGCCCACCGGCCAAGGCTCACGGGCCCAGCCACTCCGCGGCATGTGGGATCCTCCCAGACCGGGGCACGAACCTGTGTCCCCTGCATTGGCAGGCAGACTCCCAACCACTGCGCCACCAAGGAAGCCCGAAAAGTTAAATATACACTTGTCATATGTTTCAACCATCCCACCCCAAATATTTTCCCAAGAGAAATGAAAACATACATCCAAGCTTGTACACAAATATTCATAGGAATTTTATTTGTAGTAGTCAAAGGCTGGAAACAACCCAAAAGTCCCTCAACAAGTGAATGGATAACAAATTGTGGTACATCCATATAATGGAACATTATTCAGCAATAAAAAGGATTAAACTGACATGACAACATGGATGAAGCTTAAAATAATTATGCTTAGTCAAAAAGCCCCCCAGAATTCATGCTTATGATTATAATCTGAAGATTATAGAACTCTAGAAAATGCACACCAGTCTGCAGGGAAAGAAAGCATGGTTGCCAGGGGGAAGGGTTGTGCCAGGAAGAGTGGGAGGAAGGGATGGGGTGATGGACATGCTCGTTATCTTGATTGTGGTGATGGTTATATGGTGTGTACATAGGTTAAAACTTACCAAATCATATGCTTTATATGCGTGTAGTTTATCGTACGCCAATTATACCTGAATGAGCCTGTTTGTTTACTTGTTTATTTATTAAGAACAACAAGACAACTGCACTGGAAATTGTTAAGGTCAGGGATATGTGTATTCTCTTCTCATATGTTCCATGGAGGCTATGCCAAGCCTGGGTGTGCAGAAAGTGGCCAACAACCATTTGATTACTTTCATCTCTACAAGAGGTACCAGCATAGAAAGAAAACTCATTGAGCAGGGATGGTTGTTCATGTCATTTAGTTGATGGGGATATTATTATTCACTGATGTAGCCAAAGTCACAGTGGGTGAGGGGAATTGGTGTGGTCACCCACTTCTCTGGACTGCTAGTTCAAGTTAGTTCATTTCCATCTGAAATGTTTGCAGCCCTGGATGGTTTTTTTTGTTTTATTTGTTTTTTGTTTTGCGGTATGCGGGCCTCTCACTGTTGTGGCCTCTCCCGTTGCGGAGCACAGGCTCCAGACGTGCAGGCTCAGCGGCCATGGCTCACGGGCCCAGCCGCTCCGCGGCATGCGGGATCCTCCCAGACTGGGGCACAAACCCGTGTCCCCTGCATCGGCAGGCGGACTCTTAACCACCGCGCCACCAGGGAAGCCCCCTGGATGGGTTTTAAAGAGACAGAACGGATGCCACACAGCCAGGGAACAAAATAAGATGAGACAAGAAGGATGATAATGGTGGTGATGAGAGTCATAGTAATAATATTATCTACCACTTGCTGGGCACTGACTATGTGCCAGGGCAGTATCTACTTCATGGCTGTTAACCCTCACCCTGCTCCTAGGGGAAAGGTGGTATCATCCCATCTTGGAGAGGAGGAAGCCAAGGTGGTGAGTAGCAAGGGCTCATATAGCTAATAAATTGTAGAGTTAGAATTTGAACCCATATCTGTCTGATTCCAAAGCTCTTACCATTAAACCGCCCCATTCCCAGGCCAGCATAGATGTGTGAACACATGCATGTCCATCTATGCATACACAGGACCACACACACACACGTTCAACACACATACACATGTGTACACACATACACACACATTTGAATACACAAGCACACTCACACCAATTGACCACCACCATATACATACACATATGCACAAACACATGTCCCCTGGAGACAAACAAACATGCACATAAACATTTGTGTGATGCACACAGCCAAACACCCACTGCATGTGCACCTACACACAGACACACACTTAGGGCATCCTAAGAACATACTTTCTGTCCTTTCTGGCTTCCCATTAGTAGTGGCCAGTGCATCCCACTGCCAGCTTCTCCCAGCCCAGGCCCCAGGAATCTTCAGGAAACTGCAGTCCTGAGTCTAAAGTGAAATAATGCTCAGGCCTCTGATCTGGGAACTGCATGCAAGTCAGGGCAGTCAGATGCATCACATTTTCTCATGAAAGAAATTTCTGATGTGCTTATTAACCTTTGAAAATACCAGCTCTCAGTCCCAAAGACTTCCTGAGTCCAGATCAAACTGAAAAATAACCTTGTGACAGACCACCCGGTTCTGAGCTGATGGGAATTACTTTCAACCCAGGCCAGCATGTCCCTCAGACAAAATGTTCCACATACCAAACCTGACAGCAGCCAGCTCTGGGGAGTAGGGGAGCCAAGTGTCAGCTATGATAGATCATGTCCACAGTGCCTGTGACATGGGATGATTGCCCTAGGCCTGCGTCACAGTGGGGGCATCTGGGATGGCAGGAAGGAGCCGGCCCAAGTGCCTTTGACATTTATGTCCCTGTGCTATAGGGCAGAGAGCCTGCCTGTCATCATAGACAGATGTAGCCTTAGCCTTGGGCAGTTATTTTCTGTTTTGAGTGTTCAGTTTGGGGTAGAACTGTAGTTCAGTAGGTGTTGTCAGAAGAAAAGAGACAGAGTGTCATGTGGAAAATTGGGGATAAGCTGATAATTCCAGGGTTGGAAGAACTGACTCATTCACCGCACCATCTCGTGGTGGAGGACAGTCTCCCTGCCTGCTCTCTTTTGGGCCACATTCTGGGCTCGGAAGGCAGTCTCTATTATTTTCACAAGTCTCAGTGTTTTTCCTACCCCAAGAAACACAAGTGAAACAGAGCTTTTCCATTGTAATAGCTGCCAGGGACCACAGAGTTTAGCCTCATCTCTGCTTTGAATAAATTGGGTGGCCTTGGTCAAAACGCTTAATTCCAGAGCCTCAGCTTATATATAGAAGGTGGGACTATCAGTGCCTGCCTTGTCTACTTCACCAGTCTGCCATGAGGACACACAGGGCTAATGAGAAGACTGTGCTCTGAGTGATCAGGAAGGACTGCCCTGCAGTGCTACAGACCGTCCCACTACTCGGTGGGCTGCGTGGATTCAAGTTCTAGCATCACAGCCACGTGCACAGCCCCCAGCAGCTACTTCAAAATTCTCACTCCTGCAGCTCCCAACACAACCCTACCTCTTCTCAGCCAATGACTTTGCTTTCCATTGCTCAGAGAAGAGAGAGGCCAAGAGGCAGGAAGGCCCTCTGATTCTCTACTCAGAACCTATCCACACTCTACCCATCTTTAACTCCCTGCCTGCTGGTTCAGAGGCCCCTTCCCATCAATGGACAGCATCCCCACTTAGAATCTTATTTCCTGATACTTCCTTGGGGACCTCCCCTTATCACGTATCCCTTCTCGCTTTACTCTTTCTCTTGCTACTGGTCCCTTCTCGGCGCACAACGGGGCTTTGACCAAGGAATTTGTGTCTGTAGGAACCTGTTGGGGGTTTGGACCATGAACAGGAACAGGGGAGAAACACTCTGGGTGAGGACAAAAATGGGGCAGGTGTGGCCCTTGGGAAAGGCTTCAGAGATAAGGTTTTGAAGACTCTATGGAAGTTGCAAGGGTGTTGATGAAAATTGCAAGGGTTCTTAGATTGTCCAGACTGTCACCCTTCTCCCTCAGTCCCTGTTCTTTCTGTCTCCGTCCCTCTCCCTGACATCTATCCTCATACCCTCATCTTGAAGAATTAAAATCCTAGTCCCTTTAGGGAAATAATGAAAAGTTCAGACTTTGTAAAATCACTGGCAGTTGAGTAATTGAAACATCACTTTTGTTTTACAAATAATAGGACTCATTCTTGCTGCACAGAGCTAGGCATCCCTCTCCCAGATTTGACCTGATGAATCCTACCAGTAGATGCAGCCAAGTTGTCTTGAAACTGTCAGTCGGAGGACCAGCTCTCTCCATTTCCCAGGGGTAAATAGAACCCCACCCAGGCCAATCAGCTTCTTTCACCAGAACTTGAATTTGATGGCAAGCATGTAAAGTCATCCCTCAGAATCCGTGGAGGATTGGTTCTGGGACTTCCTTAAATACCAAAATACAAGGATGCTCAAATCCCTTACATAATATGGCATAGTATTTGCTTATTGCCTACACACATTCTCACTTACACTTTAAATCATCTCTAGATTGCTTATAATACCCAATATAATGTAAATGCTATATTAATAGTTGTAAATACAATGTAAATGCTTCGTAAATATTTGCTGGCACATGGCAAATTCAAGTTTTGCTTTTTGGAACTTTCTGGAATTTTGTTTCTTTGAATATTTTCAATCCACAGTTTGAACCCATGGATGCAGAAGTCGTGGATGTGGGGACTTCCCCGGTGGCACAGTGGTTGAGAATCCACCTGCCAATGCAGGGGACACGGATTCGAGCCCTGGCCCGGGAGGATCCCATGTGCTGCGGAGCAACTAAGCCCTTGCGCCACAACTACTGAGCCTGCGCTCTAAAGCCCGCGAGCCACAACTACTGAAGCCCGCGCACCTAGAGCCCATGCTTCACAACAAGAGAAACCACCCAATGAGAAGCCCACACACTGCAGCGAAGAGTAGCCCCCGCTCATCACAACTAGAGAAAAGCCCGCATGCAGCAACGAAGACCCAACGCAGACAAAAAAAAAAAAAATGTCGTGGATGTGTAATGTGTGGTTTCAAAGGGCCAACTGTAGTTGGAACCATGTCATTCTGACAGCAGCCTCCTGGAGAGGTTTCTCTTCAGTTCTTGCCTGGAGCTTCCATCCTTCAAGTCCTTCTTGAAGCTTGGCTGTTCAGCTTCCCCTTTAACTCTGTGAGATATTAAGCATCCTTCCCATCACTTCCATCTCTGTTTTATAGGAAAGATTTCAGTCGCCTGTAACCAGAGAATCTTAACTGATAAGCATATACCTCTGTAAAGCTCTCCCTCTGAAGATCTTCAGAAAGCCACCGACTTGGCTACCACATGACCTTCTTGTACCCTCTTTGGAAACACTAGGCATTAGATCCTGAAAGTACTTTATCCTCAGAGTCTGCAAGATAAGTACTATCATCATACCCATTTTTCAGGTGAGAGACTGAGGCTCTGAAAGATGTGGGCATCTGCTGAGGATTAAAGCTGGGACCAGGAGACTTGGTCATCCTATTAGTAAAATTTAGTGTAGCCCAAGAAAAGGAGGTTAACAGAAGGAAAGTGGGAGCATCTCTGGCCAAGATAGCACCTTCCTCCATCTCTCTCTTTCTCAGGCCTCCTACTCTGCCATTTCTGCTTCTGCTCCGTTTTCCTGCCTTCCTCTGTAGACTGGCTTTCTCTGCTCACTTATTAGTGAGCACATTGCTGAAAAAGGCTGTTCCAAACCTAACTCTAAATAGTTACTCACTTCAAGCTTCTACCATCAACTATAGTTTCTGTGTTTCTTAGTTTGAAATATTGAGATAAAATCTGCTTGGTACCTGGACAGCTGGGGTCAGCTGAAAAATGTCCACCCTCCTGAAAAGATATTTATTTCCTAATCCCTGGGACCTGTGAATGTTATATGGAAACAGGGTCTTTGTAGAAGTGTTAAGGATTTGAAGATGGAGAAATTACCCTGGTTTATCTGGGTGGGCCCTAAATGCAATCGTATGTATAACCTTACAGATTGAGGCAAAGAGAGATTGGGCACAGACAGAAGAGAAGGTGATATGAAGCAGAGATTGGAGTGATGCAGCCATAAACCAAGGAATGTTTGCAGTCACAAGAATCTGGAAGAGACAGATTCTCCCCTACAGCCTCTGAAGGGAGCACAGCTCTGCTAATACTTTGACCTGAGTCCAGTACTACTGATTTTAGATTACTGGCAGCCAGAACTGTGGGAGAATAAATTTCTGTTGTTTAAAGTAACCAAATTTGTTATGATTTGCTACAGAAGCTGCAGGGAACTAATACAGCAGCCAGTGGATTCACTTCTCCTGCGTTAGGTGTCCACTCATTGTCCAATCAGTTATATCCAGGGGGATGTTAAATGAACAACCACAGAGGCCTATCCTCTGGGAAAGTAGTTGGTATATTCTCAGAGAAAGGACATAGCTGGGAGACACTTGCATGCATCCCACTACCACTCCCTGACACCTTTTATCCGATAGGTGTGAGAGGAAGTGTTGGGACACACTGGGCAGCGGTCATGCCTGACTGCATCACCAAGCCTAGGGCTCTCTCCTTCCCTGCCTGAATAGGGAATGAGTTCATAAACAGAGCTCTTACTGGGCAGTGGGTGAGGTGAGGTTAGAAGATGAGTCTATCTGTCTAGCTAATTCAAACAATCGTTTACTTAACACCCTTCTTTAGCCAGGTGTTGGGACAAGTTAGTACAGGCACCAGCCTATAGTCTGGTGGAGGGCAAAACCTGCACATCCTGGACAGCTGGGAAGAACTTAATGGGATCCTTTCATTGTTCAGTTAGTCATTTACTCAACAAATGTCTGCTGTGTACATATGTACCAGGCTAGGTGATATTATAATACAGTGTATAAAGTCATTGTCTCCATGGCATGAGAAAAATAAGCAAGCAGATAAATGAGCAAATTAATTGAGCACAAATTGAGAAAAGAGCTACTACAGAGGACACTTAAGATTCCAAGACAGCAAACGGTGCGTGAGTTGATGGGGAATGGTGGTGGCAATCAGAGCTTGGAATCAGGTGTTATTTGGCGGGGTTGGTGGGGTGGGGCCCCGTGAGAAGTCTGAACTGAGAAGTCGAATGGGCAGTTGGATTTAAACCTGGGGCTGGGAGAAAAGGTTTGGGCAGGAAATTTGTTATTGAGAGCCATGGAAACGAAGGAAAGGTCTAGGAAAAAGAGCACATAAACACCTTCTACTTGTGAACAAGCGGTTTACAAGAAACAATCTATTGCTTCATAAGCAGAAATTTATTGTTTTATAAATAGAAATTGCGTAGCTTCCGGCAGCCTCCTCCCTCCTCCCTCTTCCACACTACATTTCCCAGAATGCCCTAAGAACCGCGCGAGACCCGGGATCGCTCTCAGACGCTTCCGGCGTGAGTGGCCCGGATAAGTATGGCGATCCTCGGAGCGTTTGTGTCGTTGTTCACCCCGCAGGCAGGTTCTCGGGTCACCTGGCGAGTCTGCTTCCGGGCCCGCGCTCGGCCCCGGCCCGGTTCCCTGTTCCGGTCCGTGCCCGGGGTCTGCGGGGCTGGCACGCCATGCCGTGGGCTCGGCTCCGAGGCGGGTAAGTGACCTGCGGGGCGTCCTCTTGGACGTTCTCCTTGGATATCTAGAGCCTGCTTCAGGCTGGCGAGACCCACACGGGGGCCCCGGCTCTTCCTGCAGCGCGACCTTAGACCCAGTCGGCTCTCTCCTGTACCCGCGGGGTCTGTAGTCTACCGCGTTTGTTCATTAATTCCTTCACTTAAGCGTCAGTGCCTGGGCTCCGCTCTTTGTAAAGCACAGAGCTACGTTTAGGGGATACGGTGGACTAGGACTGACATGGGTTTTGCCCTGAGCTAACTGGCGGCCCAGTGGGGACTGGCAGTACAGTGTGACCCGGACTGTGATAGGGGTCGCAGAGAAGAGTGGCACTCAGACTAGGTTGAAAAGGCAAGGAAGGATTCCTGGAAAATACGGCCAAAGCTGAGACCTGGTTAATCGTGTCAGGGAGAAAACAAGAAGCATTCCACGCGGAGGAAACAGCATAAGCAAAAGTCCAGAAATGAGACCGAACACAGGTAGTTTGGGAACCCACTTTGGAGGCAGGATTGATGAGGCTGGTTATGACTTTGAATCTGGATATTAAAGGAGAAATCAATGTTACTTCTCAAGTTTCTGACTTGAGCAGTTGAGTGGAGAGTAGTCCCATTTACACCAAGACAGAGAAGATTAATTATAGGGCAGTTTTTTAGAGGGGAATGAGAGGAGGAGAAATGGGGGAGAAAAGGCAGGAGTAGATGAGGTAAGGAGATGGGAAGGGAAGCAAAGTTAAACGTCTGTTTTGGACGCATTAAATTTGAGGTGCTTTTGAGATTCAAAGTGGAGGTGTTGGGTATGCAGTTACATAGACATTGAGAAGTACTGGAGTAAAAATGTTAACTGAAGCTGGCGGAATGGGAGGGACTGTCTGAGGGGAGAGTAGTGCTGAGCACGACTGTGTGCCAGGCACTGTAAGAGACCCTGGGTGCCAGAGACCAGTACAAAACAGGATTGTGGCCTTGGGAGAACACAGAGTCTAGTGGGGACACGGTGCAGTAAGCAGATCACCTTAACTTTTTTTCTAAATGGTGTTGAAAGCCATTGGTGAGTTTTAAGTATGGGAGTGACCTTGATTACAGTTGAGATAAAAGTTTTTTTCCAGTTTTATTGAGATATATTTGATATACAGCAGTGTATAACTTCAAGGTGTACAACATAATTTGATTTACATATATCGTGAAATCGTTACCCCAGTAAGTTAACGTCCATCTTCTCATCCATCTTCTCATACAGATCCAAAAAAAGGAAGAAAAAGGTTTTTTTTCTCATGATGAGAATTTTTAGGATTTACTCTCAACAACTTTCATGTATACCATACAGCATTCCTAGAATTTATTTATCTTATAACTGAAAGTTTATACCTTTTGACCGCCCCGCCCCCCCAGCACCTTGCACTTCACAAAGGTCATACGGTATTTGTCTTTCTCTGCCTGACTTATCTTAGTGTAATGCCCTCAGGGTCCATCCATGTTGTCACAAATGGCAGGATTTCCTCATTTTTTGTGGCTGAAAAATATTCTGTGTGTGTGTATTATTTTACATATTAAATTTTAAACTTCTCTGACAGCCATGATTTTCTACTAGGATGTGATCTTTGGGATGCTTTTCTTCTCACTAATAATATTCTTTCTTAGTAACTGTAAAGACAGGATGCTATCAGGAGTGCCTACTCTAACAGAACCACCTTTTACATGTTTTTAAACTATCATTCTGGAAAAATTCAGAAGTATCTGTAACAAAATTATATGTTATTCACTATATTTTACACGTGTGTATGTATATGTTTATGTGTATATAAAGATGTGAGGTATATAACATATCTCACTCTTGTGTACACATAAACATATACGTATGTATGTAAATATGTATGTATGTAAATATGTATCGTTTATCAATCGGTACTTAGGTTGTTTCTGTGTCTTGGCTATTGTAAATAATACTGCTATTAACATGGGGATGCAGGTAATCTCTTCAACATAGTGTTTTCATTTCCTTCAGATATATTCCCAGAAGTGGAATTGCTGGGTCATATGGTAGTTTTTTTTTTTTTAGGAACCTCCATACTGTTTCCATAGTGGCTGTACCGGTTTACATTCCCACCAACAGTGCAGAGGGGTTCCTTTTTTCTGCACATCCACACCAGCATTTGTTATCTCTTGTCTTTTTGATGATAGCCATTCTAACAGGTATGAGATGATATCTCATTGTGGTTTTAATTTGCATTTCTTTAATGACTAGTGATGTTGAGTACTTTACATGTACCTTTCATACATCTTCTTTGGAGAAATGTCTGTTCAGGTCCTTTGCCCATTTTTTAGCTGGATTATTTGGTTTTTTGTTATTGAGTTGTATGAATTCTTTATATATTTTGGATACTAATTCCTCATCAGATATATGGTTTGCAATTTTTTTTGCGTTTTGTAGGTTGTCTTTTCATTTGTCGGTTGTTTCTTTTGCTGTGCAGCAGCTTTTTAGTTTGATGTAGTCCCACTTGTTTATTTTTAATCTTGTTGCTTGTGCTTTAGGTGTCATATACAAAAAATCATTGCCAAGACGAATGTCAAGGAGCTGTTTTCCTGTGTTTTCTTCTGGGAGTTTTATGGTTTCTGGTCTTACATTTAAGACTTTAATTCACTTCGAGTTAATTTTTGTGAATGGTGTAAGCTAGGGGTCTAGTTTCATTCTTTTACATGTGAATATCCAGTTTTCCTAGCACCGTTTATTGAAGAGACTGTCTTTTCTCCTTTGAGTATTCTTGGTTTCTTTGTCAAATATTAGTTGGCTCTATATGCATGAGTTTATTTATGCACTCTCATTTCTGTTCCCTTGGTCTATGTGTCTGTTTTTATGCCAGTACCATACTGTTTTGATTATATAGCTTGAAATCAGGAAGTGTGATGCCTCCTGCTTTGTTGTTCTTTCTTAGGATTACTTTGGCTATTCAGGGTCTTTTGTGGTTCCATACAAATTTTAGGTTTGTTTTTTCTGCCTCTGTAAAAAAATGCCATTGGACCCTCGATAGGGGTTGCATTGAATCTATAGATGATGTTCGGTAGTATGGACATTTTAACAATATTAATTCTTCTAATCCATGAACACAGGATACCTTTCCATTTATTTGTGTCTTCTTTGATTTCTTTTCAGCAGTGTTTTGTGGTTTTCAGTATAGCAATCTTTCACCTCCTTGGTTAAATTTATTACTAAATATTGTATTTTTTTAATTAATTAATTTTTTTTTTTGCGGTACGCGGGCCTCTCACTGTTGTGGCCTCTTCCCTTGCGGAGCACAGGCTCCGGACATGCAGGCTCAGCGGCCATGGCTCACGGGCCCAGCCGCTCCGCGGCATGTGGGATCTTCCCGGACCGGGGCACGAACCCATGTCCCCTGCATTGGCAGGCGGACTCTCAACCACTGCGCCACCAGGGAAGCCATAAATATTGTATTGTTTTTGATGCTTTCTTTTTCAGATAATTTGTTGTTAGTGTACAGAAATGGTATTGGTTTTGGTATATTAATTTTGTGTCCTGCAACTTTACTGAATTTGTTGATTAGATCTAATGGTTTATTGATGGAGTCTTTAGGATATTTTTATAGATAAAATCATGTCATCTGCAAATAGAGACAGTTTCCTTTTCAATTCTGTTGCATTTTATTTCTTTTTCTTGCCTGAGTACTCTGGCTAGAACTTCCAGTACTGTGTTGAATAGGAATGATGAGATTGGACAGCCCTGTCTTGTTCCTGATCTTGGAGGATGTTAGCTGTGGGTTTGTCATATATGGCCTTTATTATGTTGAGGTGTGATCCTCTTGTACTTAATTTGTTAGAAGTTTTTAATCGTGAATTTTGTCAAATGCTTTTTCTGCATCTGTCAAAGTAATCATGTTTTTTTCCTTTCATTCTATGAATATTGATTGATTGACCTGAGTATGTTGAATCGTCTTCGCAGCCCAAGAAATAAATCCCATTTGACCATGGTGAATGATCTTTTTAATGTTATGCTGAATCAGTTTGCTAGTATTTTATTGAGAATGTTTGACCTGTAGTTTTTATTTATTTATTTATTTATTGTTGGGTCTTTGTTGCTGTGCGTGGGCTTTCTCTAGTTGCAGCGAGCGGGGGCTACTTTTCATTGTGGTGTGCGGGCTTCTCATTGTGGTGGCTTCTTTTGTTGCGGAGCCTGAGCTCTAGGCTCACGGGCTTCAGTAGTTGCAGCATGTGGGCTCGGTAGTCGCAATGCGCAGCCCCTAGAGCACAGGCTCAGTAGTTCTGGTGCATGGGCTTAGTTGCTTCGCGACTTGTGGGATCTTCCTGGACCAGGGCTCGAACCCATATCCCCTGCATTGGCAGGCGGATTCTTAACCACTGCACCACCAGGGAAGTCCTGGCCTGTAGTTTTCTGTTAGTATCCTTTATTGGCTTTGGTTAATGCTGGCCTCATAAAATGAGTTTGGGAGTGTTCCCTCCTCTTCGATTTTTTGGAAGAGTTTGAGAAGGATGGGCATTAATTCTTTAAATGTTTGGTAAAATTCATCTGTGAAGCCATCTGGTCCTGGGCCTTTCTTCATTGGGAGAATTTTTTATTGCTGATTCAGTCTTTTTACTAGTAATTGGTCTGTTTTGATTTTCTATTTCTTCCCGATTTTGTCTCGGTAGATTGTATATTTCTAAGAATTTTTCCATTTCTTCTAGGTTGTCCAGTTTGTTGGCATATAGTTGTTCGTGCCTCTTACGATCCTTTGAAATTCTGTAGTATCGGTTGTAATGTGTTTTTCAGTTACAATTTTGTTGGTTTGGGTCCTCTTTTTTCCTTGGTCTAGCTAAAGGTTTGTCAATTTTGCTTATCTTTTCAATGAACGAACTCTTTGTTAATCTTTTCTGTTGTTTGAATTACATTTTTAAGAGATGACTGTGATTGTTCTGTGGAGAACGGTCAGAATGGAGGCAGGGGGATAGGTTAGGAGGCTAAGGCAAGAGATAGGATGGCCTTGACTAGAGTAGTGGCAGTGGGAAATGGAGGATTAAAGACCGATTTATGAGGTGTAACAGGCAGTATGTGTTGTGTCAGTATCCTTTTTTGTAAAATGGGGATAATCGTAGTATTTGTGGGGTTGTTAGGAGGATTAAACGTGCCAAGTATGTAAAGTAGTTAGTACCGGCACATAGTAAATATCTAACAAGTGTCAGCTGCTAACATTACTCCTGCTGTTGGCTAGATGTGGAGGGTAAAGGAGAAATCAAGAATGACTGTAGGCTTCTGGCCCACGTGACCTATTGGATGGTGCTAAGGATAATAGGAAAAGCAGGTTTGTGACAGGAGAGAAGTTATGGGTTCTGCTTTGGCAGTATTGAACTGCATGTGAGATATCCATTGGGTAGTTGGATGGAAGATGATCTTGGCTGGAGATTCAGATTTTAGAGTCTCCAGCATATAGAAGTAATTATAGGACTTTAGGAGATCATCCATCAAGAATGTGAGAAGGGAGAAAAGAAGAATGTAGTTCAGAATCCTGAGGGACACCAGGACGCCAGCATTTATAGGACTAGCAGAGGAAGAGGTGGTTGGGAAGGAATGGCTTTTTTTTTCTAATGGAAATGGAGGTTGGGCAAAGGGATAGGCAAGCTGCATAAGGCAGAGCTGAGATCTTAGTCTCCTCCTCTTCTGTCCAGCTTTCTTCTATGATGCCACATGACCTCTTCAGTGTCATGTCCAGTGACCCAGGCCTCTTTTTCCTAGCTGGATCCCCTCAGCCTAGAATTTCCTTCCCTTTTTCTCTGCTCTATTCAGGCACCTGGGAAGCCTTCTTTGACCCTACCATGCCCTTCTCTGCTCCCAGGCTATGTTTAGTTTCTGCCTCTGTAATCACACAACCCCCTGTACCTTCCTTGTATGTAGCACTTGCTCTAAGGAATGTAATGGAAGAGTGGAATTGATCTAGGCTCTGGCATCAGATAAACTGCAGTTTAAATCCTGGCTCTATCATTTAATAGCTAGTTGTCTTTAGGAAGACTCCAATATCCGATATCCTGATTTACAAAACTGGGATATCAGTATTTTGTGGGTTGTTGTAAGCATTCCTGAAAATGTATGTAATGAGCGGCATATAGGAGACAACTCTGTAGATGGTAGTAACCATGATTGTTGTTAATGTTGCATTAGCTACTTTTTTCATGTTGCTTTCTTCACTAGACTTTCAGTGCCTTTTTGGCAGAAACTGTATCTTTATCATAGTGAATGCTCAGTAATTTTAAATGAATGAATGAAGGAATCTTGTAGGTATTAGTATTATGCATACTGAGGTAGACCTTGTGTTAATAATTTTTATTGTTGACTTTTCCATTTAGAGGTCTTGTTGGTTTGTCATTTTTGACATCTTATTTACTAAAAATTCATTTTAACAGAATCTGGTAGCTCAAAGATCAAGAAACCTACCTTTATGGATGAGGAAGTCCAAAGCATACTCATCAAGATGACAGGCTTAGATCTGAAGAAGATTTTTAAGCCAGCTATACAAGAAGTGAAGCCACCAACTTATAAGCTAATGACCCAAGCACAGTTGGAAGAGGTATGTGAATGTAAGAATATTGGTATAATACCTTCCTTTAAAGGATTAAACAAGATTTCCAGGACCCCTTCAGACGCTGGTAGCTGCTCTTCCACAGGTGCTAGTGAGGGGGAGTTGCAGGCACAGAAGTGAGAAAAGAAATGTGAGCAGGCAGGCAGAGAGGAGCAGGGGGTGTGGCCAAAATTAGGCAGACTGGGCGTGTGGTCCAGGCCTGGCTGTCCGGCAGAGCCGCCTCTGCTCCAGAACCAGCTTGATCAGCCTCCCTTTGTGCTGCCTGTTCCAGCTTCCTTCCTAGAGGAACATTTGTTGTGAGTACTTTGAGGCTGAGGCTTTGGTGAGATTATGAGATCCTTCT
Organism: Delphinapterus leucas; assembly: GCF_059928025.1. Taxonomy (NCBI): domain Eukaryota; kingdom Metazoa; phylum Chordata; class Mammalia; order Artiodactyla; family Monodontidae; genus Delphinapterus; species Delphinapterus leucas. Next base: position 129,970,104 of record NC_143132.1, on the reverse strand, counting down.
GGACAGTGTCCAACTCCAGGCAAGGGTCCTCCTGGAGTCGTGGGTATTGAGTGCTTTGTGGAAAATGCTTTGATGTATGAATATGTGAAGAGCAATAGCTCTTCTTTCTAATTCAAAAATAATTAAGAGTCATAGCAAAAAATTCAAATACCCAATAGCGTATCACACGAAGGGCCCCTTTCACCTCTCAGAGGTAACCACCGTTAACAGTATGGCATGGAGCAGTGTGCTCAGTGGTTAAGGGCAGGGGCTCTGGAGTTAAGTTGCCTGGGTTCAAATCCTAGTGCTGCAGCTTCTTAGCAATTTACTTAACATTTGTGTACCTCTATTTTCTCTCTCATAAAATGACATAACAGTAGCACTTAGCTCATAAGGTAGTTGTGGGCATTAAATGAGCCAAATATAATACAAAATATTTAAACATATAGTAAGCACCCAATAAGTGAAATCCTTTGTCCTATTTCGGGCAGCTTTTGTGGCCTGGCTCTGTCTTTGAGCATCCCTTTGCTGTTTTGAGAGTGGTTAAGCCTGTAGCTAGTGCTCTCAGCCACACCACAGAGGCAAAGACCAGGGCCCAGGAGCCCAAGTTTGGCTTTTTACTCACTTATTCATGGCTACAGCTTCTTCTCTTTGAAGTCTTTAGCATTTTTCATTAGTATCTGCTTTTGTCAGGTGATCCTTTTGGTCTGTAACCTTGCGGCTTTCCCAAGAAATATTTTATTTCATTAGGCTACAAGACAGGCAGCCGAGGCGGCTAAAGTCCGATTAAAAATGCCACCAGTTCTGGAAGAGCGAGCGCCAATAAATGACGTGTTAGCTGAAGATAAGATTTTGGAAGGAACAGAAACAGCCAAATACGTGTTTACTGATATATCATATTGCATACCACACCGGGTAAGTGTATGTCTAATTGCAAAATGATTTTTATTTGAAATACTGTGTAGAGATGGGCCTGAGGGACGAGGGTCAACATCGTGTGACCCAGCTGTCTCTGAATCTTCCAAACCAGAATTTCTGCGACTGAGTGAGACCTGGCAGACACAGCATAAAGAAGAAAAATGCAAACCAGCACCATATCATCATGTCACCATTTCCTTACAGATTATGAACACAGTATTTCCAGATTGACTGCAGAAAAAGAGACAGGTGTGCTGAGACAGAACAAGACAGAAACCTACCCTCAAACCACAAATAGGAAAGTATCTTCAAGGCAATATAGGAGAAGGGAGATTCTGCCCAAGTTAGACTGATTTCCGTAGCTGAAGCTTTTTAAGATGGAAATTCTTGCTGATGCCCAAAAAACTCAGACTTCCTGAAGGATTTTCACTGTTCAGAATTTGCAGTAAAAATGGCAGGTTTCCCCAGATAATTTTCAGGCACCACTTCATCTGTTGTAGTTTTTATTGTCTAGCTCCTCTTCCTCTGATTGCCAGTTCCAAAAGAACACTCTGGCACTTACAAAATATATTAGTTGTTGTTTGAGCCTTTTCAAGTAAAGAGTAAAAGAGTAATTTACAGTTCAGCCCACAAGATGCAGTAGAATATTGCATAGTGATAGGGCTGGGAAAAGGGCCACCCTGTACTAATCTTTTTATCATATGTGATTTTGGTTAGAAGACATGATTTGAGCAATGTCCATGTCTGTACATCAATCACCTGTATATCTGACATAATGAACAGGGATCAGTTTCATTTTTAATTAGAGTTTTTGCTTTTATATATGTTTGCAGTGCTGTGCAGGCTGGTTGTGGGAGCATTCTATAACCTGAGAGGGAGAAAGGAACTTGGAATTCAAATTACCAAAATCCTTTTGAGGAACAACTGTGTTACTTTGCCATCTGCTATTTTTTTTTCTATTTGCAGTGCTTGATGAAAGTTTTAATTATATTATCCTCAGAACACATTCAGAGACCCATAACATCTCTCAAGAGTTGAGTGTCAGTACCATCTGGTTAATTTAAACATTAATCAGATGGGTCTCATTTATCTGCTATGTGCAAAGCTCTGTGTAAGTCACTCTGGGTGTTGCAAAGAATTGTAATCCACAATTCCTGACCTCTTCCAGTTCTGTAACAATATTAACAATATCTGAGAGGTGTTAAGAATCCTGCACGTGATAAATTGCCAGTTGGGTGGTACACACAGTGGGTGGAATTCAGTGGAGGAAGCAGTCCTGTGGCCTGGGATTTGGCAGGCGGACCAGCCAGTCTCTGACACTTTTGTCTCGAGTATGAGGCATCGCAGAGGTGTGGGATTAAGACTCCACACCTTTGGGTTTGTTCCTTCAATCCCTGGGACTTTAAACATAAATCATAAAGTAGTAAAGTCTGTCTGTGTGAGACTTTAGGATGGGGAAATGAAATAATTCAGAAAGGTTTTATAGCACTTCTTTCTTCTGAAATGTATTTAGATGAATCTCAGGTCACCTTTTTTTAGTTGAACCGTTTTATGTATTGAACCCACTTGACGGCTATAGATCACATTTAGTACATACTTTGATTTAGGTTTCTGCTTGTCAGAGGCACGGCAGTGATCAGTGAAGGGAGTGTCAAATCTCGCCAGGTCTTTGAGGCTTACAGTTATCATTGAAATCATACAGATGATTGCATCTTATGTTTCCCGGTTGCATTTTATATTGTTGATTGCAAGTTATTCTTATAATGGTGCTTAGTGAGACACTGGAACTAAAAATTAAGTCCTCACGGACTCATCCTTGACTACGTTTTCTATTTCAGGAGCGTTTTATTGTTGTCAGAGAACCAGGTGGCACACTACGCAAAGCCTCTTGGGAAGAAAGGGACCGGATGATTCAAGTTTATTTCCCAAAAGAAGGTCGTAGAGTTTTAACACCAGTAATTTTCAAGGAAGAAAAGCTTCAGGTAAGGTGATTTTGGTTTCATAGAGGTAGTGCTGATGGTTTCTTTGTTGAACAGTTGGCTCTGGTGCTGCTGGGCATTTTGCTTTGATAAACAGACATTTCTAATGATAAGGAGGGTTATTTATCTTGTAATTGGCTTAGGTAGGATTTGAATCCAGGTGTGACAGTTACGAAGCCTGTGTTGTTTCTGCATCCCTCTTGCTGGGCACAGATGTGGCCTGTGTGTGGATGGGCAGGTCCGGCATGGCGTCAGGACAGGCATTGCACTCTCATGTTCTTCTCATCTAATTCTGCGTGTGTTGGTTTAGACCATGTACAGCCAGGACCGGCATGCTGATGTCCTCAATCTCTGCGTTGCCCAGTTTGAGCCAGATTCTGCTGAATATATCAAAGTGAGTATATTCTGCAGTTTCTAAAGTATGGGCTTAAGTATGGTTATGAGTATGATTTTTTAATCCAGCACAATGAGTTCGGTTATAAGCTTTGATACAGGGGGAAGAGAAGGGAAATGCCTGAACACCTATCAAGTGCCTGATGTACACCAGATAGATATTTTCATCCTCGCAACCCTTGACTGAAGGATGAGAGAATTTAAGAGAGTTAAGTAACTTGTTGAAAGTTGCACAGCTAGTCAGTGGTAGAGATAAGACCCAAGCTTGATGGCAAAGACTATTCTTTTTTCAGTTAATCACACAGGAAAACAGTTGTTCACAGAAATTTGCCAGAATGCAGTGTATGTATCTTACAGTTCAGTTTAATAAATAATCATATAGTACCTTCCATGTATAAGGTATTGTGGAGGTGTAGGTTATGGCATGAACTAGGATAGGGAGCCCTGTCAAAGTCCACAAATGATTGTGGGGAAGAGTGCTAGTTAAGTATACAGATAATTAGCACTGTAGGTCTAAGATGTTAGGTGCTAAGAGAAGGTTACAACCTGCTCTCAGGCGTCATAGGGCTCTTGAAGAGGGTTCTAGAAGGGCAGGGAACATTATGGCTGGTGGAGTTGGGTGAGGAGAGGTGTTTCAGGTAGAGGGGAAAGTATGAACAACAGGCAGGAAACAAAGTATACTTGAGAAATGGCCAGTCATCTGGTTTGCTTGTACATGCAGTGTATAGGTAGGGGAGTGGTTCAAGATTAAGCTAGAAAGGTAGATGGGGCCATATCACAGGTGACCTCAGATGCTAGGCTGATGAATCTGGACTTCAGTCAGCAGCCTTTTGAACACAAGAATGCCCTCATCAAAGTCCTCATTTAGGAAGATCACTCTAGAAGAACTGAAGGAACATTAGTTAATAAGTTAGTGTGGGGTAGTTGATTGGATAGGGAAAAAAGGGAGTGGTGGCCCATTATTTCCAGTGGTCCATATATATATATATATGTAATAGGAGCTTCATAAATAGTGCGTGGCTGGGCTTCCCTGATGGCGCAGTGGTTGAGAGTCCGCCTGCGAATGCGGGGGACACACGGGTTCGTGCCCTGGTCCGGGAGGATCCCGCATGCCGCGGAGCGGCTGGGCCCGTGAGCCATGGCCGCTGAGCCTGCATGTCCGGAGCCTGTGCTCCGCAAGGGAAGAGGCCACAACAGTGAGAGGCCCGCGTACCGCAAAAAAAAAAAAAAAAAAATAGTGCGTGGCTGCTGAAGAGTAATTGATCTGGCTATAAATGTTTGGCAGACTTGTTCCAGGCCCTATATACTTTTACAGTAGAGGGCTGGTCTAAATCATACCTGCTGGTTAGTGATAGTGGAGGTCGGTATAAGTAGACCTCGTTTACTGATACTTTCTTAGGCAGCTCACATGCTAGTAGATGTATACCCAGTAATGCTGCTCACTTCTATTTATTTTCATATTTCTGAAAAGTTGCATTTTGTGTGGATAGATTCATCATCAGACCTACGAAGATATAGATAAATATGGAAAGTATGACCTTTTACGTTCAACAAGACACTTCGGTGGAATGGCTTGGTATTTTGTAAATAAGAAAAAGATTGATGGTTTACTGATTGACCAGATTCAGAGAGATTTGTAAGTATGATCTTAGTAAGTAAAGAAATTCTTATTATCATTAAACTTGTATTTAATCTATGTTATTTTTCCAGTGATAACAATGTACTGTCCAGTGATAGATTTCACTTACCTCAGTTTGTTTATGGGTTTGTTTTTCCAGTATAATCCAGTTTTCTCAGTCTTTGCTTCTGTGTTGTGTAAACAGGGCTGGATTCTTTGAAAGAGTAAATGGCTTTGGATCTGTACTGTATACCCTAGATATTGACTTACCCCTGGCCTTACTGGTGCTCCTGGATACCAGTGAATTTTCCATATACTTAAAGGGGATTAAATAGGAAATGTAAAGAAGTAGACATAAGCTCTGATGGGTGCTTTTCAGTAAAAGTCATTTAATTTATGAAAATACTCTTGCTTTTGATCCTCCTTGTTTTTGCAAGATTTTTAAGGCATTAAAAAGGTTACAGGTTTTTTTCAAAGTTGCGTGAAACAAAGAATGTCTGTTGTATTTTAGCATTCAACTGGTGTGCACCCAGCCTTCTAGCTGAAATAATACTTTACAACTTGTGATGAACTGAGGAGAAGATTATTTTCGAGTATCTTTCCATTGGCTGAGTTAGAGAAAGGCCAAAATAACAAGGAAAAGAAACCAACACGGCTGTAGTAAGAAAGTCACCAGAGAGCTTAGTGATTATTGCCATCTTGAATGTAAGGAGTTTTGACTCAGACTATCCTCCGTGTAATCTGAACCGTTCACACAAAGGTAAAGGCATTTGGAACTAGAAGGTTCCATATTGTCTAAGAATTACAGCCCATGTGGAAACAGTGTCATTTCTCATAGAAACATCATTCCTAATGGTAAGTGATTTCCAGGCTAGCCCTCTTCTCCAGCATATGTAGTGTAATCCAATTGAGAGGGCAGAAATATACCTTCATCCCACATAAGCAAGAGGCTGCTGGTGGTCATGAGGATGCTCAAAAATGACTTGCCTTTAGGTGCATTAGCAGTGACATCTCCTGTGAATGAATTTTCTTATAAAGCTCCTCAAATGTAAATATTCTGAAATTATTTTATTATAAAAAGAATTTAACTTTTTTAAATTTTTTGCGCTACGTGGGCCTCTCACTGTTGTGGCCTCTCCCGTTGCGGAGCACAGGCTCCGGAGGCGCAGGCTCAGGGGCCATGGCTCAGGGGCCCAGCCGCTCTGCGGCATGTGGGGTCTTCCCGGACCGGGGCAAGAACCGGCGTCCTCTGCATCGGCGGACTCTTAACCACTGCGCCAGCAGGGAAGCCCGAATTTAACATTTTTTATAAGAAATTAGAGCAACACAGAAATGTACTTGTGGACTTCCCTGGTGGTGCAGTGGTTAAGAATCCACCTGCCAATTCAGGGGACACGGGTTTTATCCCTGGTCCAGGAAGATCCCACATGCCGAGGAGCAACTAAGCCCGTGCATCACAAGCCTGCGCTCTAGTGCCTGCGAGCCACAACTACTGCGCCCACTTGCCTAGAGCCCGAGCTCTGCAACGAGAAGCCACCGCAGTAAGCCTGCGCACCGCTGTGAAGAGTAGCCCCTATTCACCGCAACTGGAGAAAGCCCATGCACAGCAATGAAGACCCAACACAGCCAAAAAGGAATAAATTTTTTTAAAAAACTGTATTTCTTCGAAAATTAAGGTTCTTTATCGAGGAGTACTAATATGCGATATTCTAGTAATACTCATCACACATACGCTTTACCTCTGAAGCAGTTCATTTGCATACTGGGAGGGAACGTTGAGTTCCCTGAATTTCCTGATCTGCTTAAGTAAAACTTCTGTGGGAATGCCGAACAGGACAGTTTGCTGCAAATCCCAGGCTAAACAGTAGAGGGTGCATGTCCTCAGTGAACGGAGCCCAGGCCAGAATTGAGATTCTGCACATTTATTTCAAACTGAAGTTCCACTGTTGGTTTTGAATTGAGATGCCTTTAAAATCTTTACATGTAAATTTATTTTTTTTTAATTTCAAATATGGGCTGGGTGTGAAGCTAAATTATTCTGTGAGACACAGGCATCGTACTGTAGCATGAACGTAAAGAAGCCCTAAGCATGACTAAGATATAGAAACCCATTTAAGCTCTTTATGGGTTCACATGGTTATGCTCTAAAGAGAATTACTGTTATCTTTTGTTGTCACGTTTATTGGACTATTAGATTACAACAAACACAACAGATTTATACTGAACATTTAAAAAATATTTTTCCTCTGGAAAGTTTTACTTTCTCACTTCTGGCTTCTTAGTTCTACCAAGACATGGCCTTTAGGGTGGATGGGCCTTGGAACGAGCCCAGAGCATCTCTCAAAGGTCACCATGTCTTGAGAAATTCTTTACCCCACTCTAGAAGGGTTTTTATTTTTCCTTTAACATCTTTATCAGAGTATAATTGCTTTACAATGTTGTGTTAGTTTCTGCTCTATAACAAAGTGAATCAGCTATATGGATACATATATCCCTATATCCCCTCCTTCTGGCATCACCCTCCCACCCTCCTTATCCCACCCTTCTAAGGTGGTCGCAAAGCACCGAGCTGATCTCCCTGTGCTATGCGGCTGCTTCCCACTAGCTAGCTATTTCACATTTGGTAGTGTATATATGTCCATGCCACTCTCTCACTTCGTCCCAGCTTACCCTTCCCCCTCCCCGTGTCCTCAAGACCATTCTCCATGTGTGTGTCTTTATTCCTGTCCTGCCCCTAAGTTCTTCAGAACCAATTTTTTTTTTTTTAGATTCCATATATATGTGTTAGCATACGGTATTTGTTTTTCTCTTTCTGATTTACTTCACTCTGTATGACTGACTCTAGGTCCATCCACCTCACTACAAATAACTCAATCTCGTTTCTTTTTATGGCTAATATTCCACTGTATATATGTACCACATCTTCTTTATCCATTCGTCTGTCAGCGGACACTTAGGTTGCTTCCATGTCCTGGCTATTGTAAATAGAGCTGCGATGAACATTGTGGTACATGACTCTTTTTGAATTATGGTTTTCTCAGGGTATATGCCCAGTAGTGGGATTGGTGGGTTGTATGGTAGTTCTATTTTTAGTTTTTTAAGGAACCTCCATACTGTTTTCCATAGTGGCTGTATCAGTTTACCTTCCCACCAACAGTGCAGGAGGGTTCCCTTTTCTCCACACCCTCTCCTGCATTTATTGTTCATAGATTTTTTGATGATGGCCATTCTGACCGGTGTGAGGTGATAGCTCATTGTAGTTTTAATTTGCATTTCTCTAATGATTAGTGATATTGAGCATCTTTTCATGTGTTTGTTGGCAGTCTGTATGTCTTCTCTGGAGAAATGTCTATTTAGGTCTTCTGCCCATTTTTGGATTGGGTTGTTTGTTCTTTTGTTATTGAGCTGCATGAGCTTCTTGTATATTTTGGAGATTAATCCTTTGTCAGTTGCTTCATTTGCAAATATTTTCTCCCATTCTGAGAGTTGTCTTTTCACCTTGTTTATGGTCTCCTTTGCTGTGCAAAAGCTTTTAAGTTTCATTAGGTCCCATTCATTTATTTTTGTTTTAATTTCCATTTCTCTAGGAGGTGGGTCAAAAAAGATCTTGCTGTGATTTATGTCATAGTGTTCTGCCTATGTTTTCCTGTAAGAGTTTTATAGTGTCTGGACTTACATTTAGGTCTTTAATCCATTTTGAGCTTATTTTTGTATAGGTGTTAGGGAGTGTTCTAATTTCATTCTTTTACACGTAGCTGTCCAGTTTTCCCAGCACCACTTATTGAAGAGGCTGTCCTTTCTCCATTGTATATCCTTGCCTCCTTTATCAAAGATAAGGTGACCATATGTGCGTGGGTTTACCTCTGGCCTTTCTATCCTGTTCCATTGATCTATATTTCTGTTTTGGTGCCAGTACCATACTGTCCTGATTACTGGAGCTTTGTAGTATAAAGTCCGGGAGCCTGACTCCTCTAGCTCCATTTTTCTTTCTCAAGATTGCTTTGGCTATTCGGGGTCTTTTGTGTTTCCATACAAATTGTGAAACTTTTTGTTCTAGTTCTGTGAAAAATGCCAGTGGTAGTTTGATAGGGATTGCATTGAATCTGCAGATTGCTTTGGGTAGTAGAGTCATTTTCACAATGTTGATTCTTCCAATCCAAGAACATGGTATATCTCTCCATCTGTTTGTATCATCTTTAATTTCTTTCATCAGTGTCTTACAGTTTTCTGCATACAGGTCTTTTGTCTCCTTAGGTAGGTTTCTATTTTATTCTTTCTGTTGCAGTGGTAAATGGGAGTGTTTCCTTAATTTCTCTTTCAGATTTTTCATCTTTAGCATATAGGAATGCAAGAGATTTCTGCATTTTGTATCCTGCTACTCTACCAAATTCCTTGATTAGCTCTAGAAGTTTTCTGGTAGCATCTTCAGAATTCTCTATGTATAGTATCATGTCATCTGCAGACAGTGACAGTTTTACTTTTCTGATTTTGATTCATTTCTTTTTCTTCTCTGATTGCTGTGGCTAAAACTTCCAACCTATGTTGAATAATAGTGGTGAGAGTGGGCAACCTTGTCTTGTTTCTGATCTTAGCGGAAATGGTTTCAGTTTCTTACCACTGAGAACGATGTTGGCTGTGGGTTTGTCATATATGGCCTTTATTATGTTGCGGTAAGTTCCCTCTATGCCTACTTTCTTGCAGGTTTTTATCATAAATGGGTTTAAATTTTGTCAAAAGCTTTTTCTGCATCAATTGAGATGATCATATGGTTTTTCTCCTTCAACTTGTTAATATGGTGTATCACATTGATTGACTTGCCTATATTGAAGAATCCTTGCATTCCTGGGATAAACCACACTTCATCATGGTGTATGATCCTTTTAATGTGCTGTTGGATTCTGTTTGCTAGTATTTTGTTGAGGATTTTTGCATCTATGTTCATCAGTGATATTGGCCTATAGTTTTCTTTCTTTGTGACATCTTTGTCTGGTTTTGGTATCGGGGTGATGGTGGCCTCTTAGAATGAATTTGTGAGTGTTCCTCCCTCTGCTGTATTTTGGAAGAGCTTGAGAAGGACAGGTGTTAGCTCTTCTCTAAATGTTTGATAGAATTCGCCTGTGAAGCCATTAGAAGGGTTATTTTTATATACCCTCTCAGCTTTGAGGTGGCAAATGGTAGGAAGGTATTGACTGTGTGAGAGCACAGAGATTATTTAGTTTGGGGAAGGCTAAGTTTTAAGGTTGATAAACATTGTTTATAGGTTTCACAAAAGGTAAGTACAAACTGTAAGACTTGAGCTTTTTTGTTATGGCTTCATCATAGATAGTTGTGTGACCCTAGATAGGCTGCTGAGGTAGAACCTGACTTTCCTTTTGTGTGGTATGCATAATTGCACATTTGCTTCCCTAGGATGCTGATTTTTAACTGATGGGTTCCTGTGAATACGGGAGGCCTGGGAGTCTTGCCTTGGACTCCTAAAATGCTTCATACAGAGGCATCTGTCTCAATGAACATTTGTTAGCAGATGTCACTGCAATGGTGGCACTGAGCAATCCCCATGACCACCAGCCTCCGGCTTATGTAGGATGAAGGTACAGTCACACCCCCTGAGTTGGATTATGTTACCTGCTGATGATGCGGGCTGGCTTGGAAATCATCTACCATTAGAACGCTGTCTCTACAAGAAATGATGTTCTGCTTCCAAAAAGGATACAGCCACATTTAGAATACATTCACTGTCATAAATTGGGCCCTGCCTGTATTGACTCCTGCCCTACCTATCTCAGAGTTGAAATGAAGCCTAAATTAGACAGTATTCCTGAAAGTGCCTTTGAAAATATGAAACTGAAGGCCATAAAAATTTTTTTCTGGCCCAAGGGAAGTTTGAAATGTAATTTAAAGTTTGGCACATTTTATAGGACTGTGAAGCAAAAGAAGAAAACAGTACAAACAAAAATTTAAAAAGAAGAAAACAATAAACCTTTTTAACAGTAAACCCTTTCCCTCTAGAGTCGATGATGCCACCAGCTTGGTCCAGCTCTATCACATCCTCCATCCAGATGGCCAGTCAGCTCAAGAGGCCAAAGAGCAGGCTGCTGAGGGATTACATTTAGTTAAGGTAAAGGGACTTTTTTCACATTAGCTACTGTGTGGTGACTGAGTTGGAAAGAATTTTTAAGTGGGTCATATTTAACGGTAACTAAACAGATTTGTGGCCTTGAACCAGAGTGATCGGAGCTACCATATTTCTTTAGCCTGGACAGTAGAAACAGAGCTGCTGCTGGAGTCCAAGAAGTTCACACAGTGGGGCAGTAGCCCCCTTGTTTTTTGCAGTACTGGCAACTAAGTGGTCAGGGCACCAGCAGGGCGTGGTGGAGGACTGCTGGGTAGTACACATCCCCAGTGCAGCTTCCTGTCCTCCAGTTCGGTCACATTCCTGTTCCAGGTGTCCAGAAGCTGGGAGGGTAGTGCTTGTATAAATACCAAGCCTTAGTTGTGCTATCATTTTGGAATTGCATACCTCTCAAGACTATGGGCTAACATAGATGTCTCTGTAAATGTTGAGAGATGATTTTTTTTCAGGAAGGGAAGGGGAGACCATTGTATAATTTTCATCTCTAGATTCTAATGCTCAGGATAGACACGTATTTGTGGATCTGGCTTCTATCCCAATATTACTTCATGCATACTTCAAAGCAGTTACAAAGCTTACTAAGGATAAAAACAACCAGTGATGATGACATCATAGGTGGGGTAGAAAAGAAACCATTCTTTAAAGTGAAAAATCAGTTTGCTAACTCTTATCCTCCAGATTTCTCTTGAACCTAATGGTTTTTATTTTGATCCAGCAATGTCAGGTTTCTTAATTTTTTCCTGAAAGATGGCATCCATATTTGGATACCTCTGGTGTTTGTTTAGTTTAGAATTAGTATTGCTTTAACTGTGATACTGTTTTCTGTCCATGTAGTATGCTTATTGTTTGGTAATCAGAAAAATACTGGAAATGTGGAAGGCTTTTTAAACTGGGACTTTCCTTTGCTACTACAGAAATGTTAGTGATGTCTCAAAACTAAAAACTATCAATAGTATATGCTCTATTATTATTTTCAAACTTTTTTTTTAAACAGGTCTTTGCAGAAACAGAAGCACAGAAGGGAGCATATATAGAATTAACACTGCAGGCTTATCAAGATGCATTCATTAGCAATTCTGCAGCTTCCTAAAAATACTTTTTAAATAAATTTCATTTTACTAAATACTGGCTAGTTTTCTCTGTTTGTTAATACTGAGTGGTTTAAAAATGTCAAAATTGGGAGTTCCCTCCCTATAAAATTACTTCTTTTGTTTTTTAAATTCCAAGTAGTGCCTCTATCAGAAATACAAAGAAAAACTTGTTACTCTGCTCACTTTCCTAGGCTACAAGGGGATAACTGAGAAGTACATCTTAGTGCCTGGTTATGAAGTTTTCTAATCATGTCAGATGAGTACAGTGTAACAAGAAAGGAAGAAAAAAGTACTATGCCTCTCTGTGTTACCAAATGGGCCAGTCAGTCGGTAATTTAACTAGAGCCCAGCTTAATGAGGTCAGAGGAGCTGGAGTTTCAGACCCCGATTCCAGAAACGGGTACCTACCAGACAAAGTCAGGGCAAGGCATAAGAAAGCTACATAGAGAGGAATAATGCCATGAGGTCAAGGAAAATGGTTTAGCACGGATATTCAGTTCTAAGAAAAATGTGATTGATGGTATTTGAAAATACTTATTCAAAGAAAAGAGAATGTGGGCTGATCCCTAGGTGAGGTGTAGTTTTGGCTCAGCCTTCTAAAACTAGAATCCTATTTTCATTATGCAGAAAGGAAACTTTGAAGTATCTTCATTAATTCAAAAGATTTTATGAGATATGGTCTTAATGACAGTATGAAAAAAATCAAAGCCCACAGCAGTCTTAGTTAACAAGGAAACATTGTGATTTAGATGCTGCACATAAACTCCTCCGAAGATGAGGGCATTGTGCTCCCAGTGGGCCACAGCGTCTGCGTATAAAAATCTAAGGAGTTTCTCAGAGTCCAAAGCACTGTGGTCAGGGTGATGATCAATACCTGTCCATAATAATGATCTGTTTAGTTGAGTAAATGGGAAACATTATTCAGTCATCCAAAATATCTTCATCCAGGTTGATATCTGTTGTGTCAATATCTTCTAATTCCAAATTATCCAAATCTACTTCCAGTTCAAGTAAACTCTGCAAAGAAAAGGAAGAGGGTGACTTACATAGTACTGTGTTAAAGCAAAGTTATTAAAGAAGAGTTATCTGTGATTCATGAACCAAAGAGAACTAAAACAACAGTCAAAAGGGGGCATTTTCTCATTTCAGAACCCCTGCTCTGAAACTGATACATCACTTAAACGCAGAGGCCTGCACATCCTGCAGACATTTGTGAGGAGGGAGGGTGAGGCTGGGGTCCAATAGGAAGTTGGGTATGATGTCCGTACCTTTTCTTCTTTGTTGTCTGTGGGGGGGGCCACAATAACAGGAGTAGGAGAAGCAGGTTTCCCATCAAGTTCCTGAAAACCCAAGTAGAAACACACATAAAAACAAAGGAATCTGTTTAGGAATTTGAAATTTTTCCCGAAGGGAAGGCAGACGAGGATTAGGAAGTGGGAAATGGTACTTAAAATCACCAAATCTCAACCAGACTTCCTCATGTCTGACTGACCTGCTGAGATGCAGATCTTGAGGGCTGAAAGCCTTTTGCCTCTTCCATAACATTTCTTTCTTCATTTGGCTATCAGAGAATAAAGCAATGATGAAATGAGATATTCTGAAAGCATAATTCATCTATAAACTTGGCCTAAATCCCAGATACTAGCTCCTAATCAAACCATAATGTATGTGGTGCAGTTCAAAACCTTAAGTCGTGAATGCCTTTCCACCCCGTAGTCACACGGGATGAGGCACCCCACGCGCTCACCGTGACAAGTGGATATTGTTTGGCCGGCCACAGGTCAGCATGTGTTTCCTTCACCCATTCTTCTACAACGAAGGCTTCTTTTAATCCAGGGAAAAGGTTTTCATATTCTGTTGGATCAGCAAGGGATTCTGCTGCTTTCTGATTGACTTTTGAGAGATTTTCTCTCCAGAGTTTCACCACCCTATTACAGATATCATAGAACCATTGGGAGACTGTTAGGGGCTCTGTTTTTATCTGAAACATATCTTCCTAAAATGAAAAGTCTGTACCTTGAAACCTGACTGGGTAAGTAAGTCCGTGCCAGGAAGGCAGCTTCTGGCAGTCGTCCAGTTCTAATCAAGAGCTCCAGGCAAGCATCAAGCCTAAAGATTAAAAAGGAGAGGCACTGTTACCAAGAATAAACGCTATAATAATGGCACTTAACACATTAAAGAAATGTGGGTTTAGTGCTGGCAAGTCAGCACTCCCTCTCCAACTCTCACACATACACCTCTTTTCTGTCACTGAGCCACTAACTTGTCATCACCAGTGTGTTACATAACGGGCTCCAGGAGTGTGAGAGATTTTTCAATCTCCTTAACTTCCCTAAGAAGAATCTAAAGGGGCTTTTTAAAACAAGGAAGCTTAGATGAGCACATTTAAGGGCTTCAGAATATGAAGAGCAGAAACTCGGTTTCACAAATACAGTTTTGAGGGCAGCATCTCTAACATGGACTGTGCTGGACAATCCAGTGGTGCCCAGTAGGAAAATATCCAGGTGTCCATTTTCTTTTTTTAATTTTAACTTTTTCCTGGGTAAGTCTGATAAAGTGGATAACATGCTTTAGAACTCAGAATTTTTTGGATTTTAAAAATACCTTTTGGATTTTAGAAAGTACATATACCATACGTTACATAATACCCTCAGCATCAGAGTCACAAACATCAATATTCTGCTATAACTCATGAATACTAAATGCAATAAAAACAAACCAAGTGGCATAAAAGCAACTAATAATAATACTTCAGCGTTAGGCCAAGTTTTGCCACCAAATAAAATATTCTCAGAATGGTTTTGGGTTTTTGAGTTATTGATAAGAAATAGTGGACCTATTCTTACAGGTATATAAACTTACACATACATATGTTATAAAAAACACATTCAAAGTTTCTATGATTAAGTGCGAGGTTTAAAAAGTATGTAGGGCAAAGTTAATGAATACTTTTGTGTTTTATTTCATCATATGGTCAACTAATGATCTGATATGCACTAACTGCTAGACTTTTTAATACATGACATTTTTATGCTTTATAGCTGAAATCAAATCTGAAAGTAACTGGCATCCTCATCCACCTTATTTTTGTTGTAAGCAGATCAGAATTATTCAACTTGGGTAAAATGAACTGCCACTCAGGTACCAAATGCAGCAAGCAGCCCAACAGCCTCCTGCCTTCATTAAATAAAATACCTTCGCCAGTAAGTGGCAGGGCTGTTGAGAAAGGGGTTTAACATTTCTCCCAGTTGAGCCTCCCTGAGCAGCTCATTTTGCTCAAACATCAGACCTAATGTTAGTGGTAAGAGCATCCTTTGCTGAAGAGCATCCTTTGCGTTCTTCCAAAGCAGCACTGTCCTCCTGCCTGCTCCCGTCAGCAGCACCACTTGGCCAGGCATCAGCGCTCTCTCCAGGGTTCCTTCTTCATGTTCCTCTCCAAAGACCACCCCTGAAGTCAGTGCTTTATTACTGTGCCCACCTCTTTTAGACCTTGGGTTAATACTTACTTGCCCTGTAAAAAGTAGCTCATGAATGCCACATTATTCTTGCCGTCTCTCTCCGCACCCTCTGCTAGCTTGTTCACCATAGTAGCATTTCCAGAGGCAGTGGCCAAAAGCAACAGACCCCCATAATCCTGTGCATGGTGTAGGCACTCCTGGGCTAGGCCAAACTGGCATTTACTAATGGCAAGTTCAGCAAGTTGTTTCCACTTCTGTTCTGACTGTAAGAAAAGAGATTCCACATTAAAATATCTTTTAAATAAACATTTGAATTTCCAACATCAACATTATTCTGTTAGTCTGAACATTACTGTAATAATAATTTTATATTTTCTATAATTATAAAATACATATTTTATGTATACTGAGCTGTGCTTAAGTAGGTTCTATCAAATTAAGAACGGAATGACAAAATGTATAATGAGGAAACTGAAATTATTCACATACATAAGATTAATTCAAACACAAATTTAATGCTGCATGTGAATAACCATCAGCCCGTTATATTTTTATTTTGTAATTACACAGTGAAACTAAAACTAACGAGTTTTACGGTAATTAGACTAATTATTTTAAGGAACGATTTAATACCATTTTTTGAAAGCAGAAAAAACTTTTTATGTCCTTAAATATTTAATAATAAATATTATTTCTGTCATTTGTAGCTTCTCAGAAATCAAATAAAATGCTGCTCATTTGGATGATCTTAACATAGCTAAAATTTATTTAGTACATCTGAAATGAATTTACCAGTAAATGCTAGACTTAAACCACAACTGGGAGCCCTCAGTATACAAAATATACAACGATCCATAAAAATGTCATCAAACTGTCTCAAAATGTCAGAACCCTTCTTTAAAACCAACATCTTCCTCACTAGTTTGGGATATTGGCAAATTACTGCTGTGTCTGCATCCTTTTAGAGTTCCAGACTCCTTTATCTACTATCTTCTAGCTTTCCTTCTCTTCCAAAACAGATCTCATGTAAGATTAAAAAAAAAACACTTTTTCTTAAATTAGAATGCTAAGAATATATTAAGAATATAATAATACATATCTCCAATATAATCCATTTAATTTATGCAAAGATGAACGTAATTCATTTTTTAAGAAGACCAAAGGAAGGCAACAACCTCACCAAAATGAGTCACTAATTTGCATTTCAGAAAACTTTAAAACACAACTTATATAAACACATGTAAGTACCTACTGACCCTTCCATCAGTTACAAAAAATCATAAATTAGTACATACCTCTGCTTCCACTGCTAATTGGTACGCAATTTTTAGTTCTCCAAGCTGAAGAGCAAGTTCGAAGCGATGCTCAGGGTCTGTGGATACTGTAAGAGCTTGCTGCTTGAAGCCCTAAACAGATAAAATACGTGTTTATGTACAGAAAAACCTGTGTGTGTAGTCTACATATACAGTGCACACACATGGCAAACAATCCATTGCTCTCTCAAACTAAACAGGCTGCTGACATTGGAAGCCCCATTACTTAAACAAAGTAACAAAAAATACTCTTCAATTAGAAGACAGAAAAATTAAGGAGTTGTTAAATTAACTGGTAAACAGGGCAGACAAAATTCAGTCACACAACATCTACTGTTTTCTAAGCAGTGGGAGCTGACCAATGCTTGATAAACTCAAGTAAAATAACCACCAGTAAAATTTAGAAATGTAAAAGTAAATGAATGTCAAAAAGAAAAGGATTTTGGAAAGTTGACTGAACAAGAGCCACTTCAAAAAGAGAAAGACAGACACAGTGGTGTAAACCTAGCTGTCCGTAATCTCCTGAGCTGGGCCTTAGAGATCTAGTCCAGTGCCTCAGAGAAAAGGAAGTCGAATATAAAACCTTCCAATTTTCTATCATCTGCAGGTCGTTTAGCAAACATTTTGCTTTCAGGTCCTGATACTGATCTGGTGTCATTACCTATGCCTTTACTGTTGGTCTCATGTCCAGTTTACTCATGAGCAAGTATTCCAGAGCACAGAAGTCTAAAACTGCCTTCCCATGCTCCAGTCATCAGCAACAAGCTTTTAAACCAACTACTGTAATGACTATATTAGCCTCTCCCTCAAGACAAACAGGGCTGATGGGGTCTGCCCTATGGGCAAGTTCTCCAGCTCCAGGGATGTGGTACATGAGACAAAAAGCTCAGGCTGCAGAAGACTTCCTCAGACTGAGAGTGAATGCTCTGTTAGGGGTGGTCAGGATGGAGAAGCTGGACAGCTGTCTGAGTTCTGTCTGGGTAGATATTCAGTACTGCTGTATCACTGTGTTTAAAATAACTTCCCAGACTATACAAGCTGCCCCTCCCTCCATTCTCCCAGGAGTACCATGTAACAAGGCATTCTGAATAATCTGCATTACTCCCTTTCTTCCCTAGCACTGATGTAGACAATATAAAATCCAAGAGTGGAGGATGGAAGATCTATAGAACTAGTCAGATATAGGTGAGGGCAAAGCAGATGAAATGAGGTGGGCTATATACACTTACTTTTGCTTTCCTGCAAATCCCCACTGAAATGACACTTAGGGGGTTCTTTTTTAAAAGCATAAACTCCCAAGGACACACAGAAAGACAGCAGAGACATTAGTAACAATTTTGGAAACTTGAAAGCTGGTGGAGGAGTATAAACATTCAAGTTAAAACACGAGAGAGGACTAATCCCTAAATCAGGAGTGAAGACAGCAGAGAAACAACCTGATTCACACCTCAGAATCCCCAGAGGTGTCTCGTGAAGGGTAGTGCTAAAACCAGCAAATAAACAAAACTGCCTGAAAGTCTATATAAGAAGCAGTTAGATACCCCAGGTCCCCACTCCTCTCCCTGCCCCGACCTCTCGACACACACAGAAGACAGGAATCTTGTTCTTTGGAGAGGGTAAACTAGAGGGTCTCCAGTCTGAGGGATCCCTGCACACCCAGAAGGAGTGCTCAGTGGCAAAAGGAAAACAGGAGATTATAAGAATAGATGTTGAGGCTAAATATCTGAAGTACTAAATACTGAGACACCAAGCCATACTCTGCTCAGCCCGCACAAGGATGGTGATTGGGGAGCTTCTCTGTAAACTAACCAGTCAAAGGGGTAAGACTTAAAAATACTAAAATGTCAACGAGGGCCATATGCCAGCCTGAACAGTGCCTGGTACAATATTAAGTGCTCATTAAATTCACTAAATGAGTAAGTTAAGAGTCATTAAATTCATTAGATGAAGATACTGATATTGATTGAGGCTCCCCAATCAAAAGGCCCAGCCACATCACATATTTTTAGTCCAGCCAATAAATTCACCCATAAACTCAGATCTTTTGACCTGCTTCTTAGACCTCCACTCTTAAATAAGTGCCCAAAGATCATCAGATACCGGAGGAAAATCTTTAAAAGGAAAGACAGAGATCAAAATGAACCAATAACAGCAATCTGAAGAAAGCATACCATATAAGGGGAAAAGAAAACGCAACAAAACTATCATTCATACCCTTACAGAGGGTATGAAGACAAACTCTGATCCATAAACAAGATTTAAAAAGTCCAAGAATAACAAAATGAGAAAACCAGTGCAAGAGGTCCAACATCTGAATAACAGTTGCACAGAGACAATATAGAAAACAAAGGAAGGAAATCAAGAGAGAAATGATTCAAGAAAATCTCTCAAAAATGAAGGAATGACCTATACACTAATGATGAAAAATCTGAAAGTGAAATCAAGAAAACACTCCCATTTACCATTGCAACAAAAAGAATAAAATATCTAGGAATAAACCTACCTAAGGAGACAAAAGACCTGTATGCAGAAAATTATAAGACACTGATGAAAGAAATTAAAGATGATACAAACAGATGGAGAGATATATCATGTTCTTGGATTTGAAGAATCAACATTGTGAAAATGACTCTACTACCGAAAGCAATCTACAGATTCAATGCAATCCCTATCGAACTACCACTGGCATTTTTCACAGACCTAGAACAAAAAGCTTCACAATTTGTATGGAAACACAAAAGACCCCGAACAGCCAAAACAATCTTGAGAACGAAAAATGGAGCTGGAGGAATCAGGCTCCCTGACTTCAGACTATACTACAAAGCTACAGTAATCAAGACAGTATGGTACTGGTACAAAAACAGAAAGATAGATCAATGGAACAGGATAGAAAGGCCAGAGGTAAACCCACGCACATATGGTCACCTTATCTTTGATAAAGGAGGCAGGAATGTACAGTGGAGAAAGGACACCCTCTTCAATAAGTGGTGCTGGGAAAACTGGACAGGTACATGTAAAAGTATGAGATTAGATCACTCCCTAACACCATACACAAAAATAAGCTCAAAATGGATTAAAGACCTAAATGTAAGGCCAGAAACTATCAAACTCTTAGAGGAAAACACAGGCAGAACACTCTATGACATAAATCACAGCAAGATCCTTTTTGACCCACCTCCTAGAGAAATGGAAATAAAAACAAAAATAAACAAATGGGACCTAATGAAACTTCAAAGTTTGCACAGCAAAGGAAACCATAAACAAAACCAAAAGACAACCCTCAGAATGGGAGAAAATATTTGCAAATGAAGCAACTGACAAAGGATTAATCTCCAAAATTTATAAGCAGCTCATGCAGCTTAATAACAAAAAAACAAACAACCCAATCCAAAAATGGGCAGAAGACCTAAACAGACATTTCTCCAAAGAAGATATACAGACTGCCAACAAACACATGAAAGAATGCTCAACATCACTAATCATTAGAGAAATGCAAACCAAAACTACAATGAGATATCATCTCACACCAGTCAGAATGGCCATCATCAAAAAATCTACAAACAATAAATGCTGGAGAGGGTGTGGAGAAATGGGAACCCTCTTGCACTGTTGGTGGAAATGTAAATTGATACAGCCACTGTGGAGAACAGTATGGGGGTTCCTTAAAAAACTGCAAATAGAACTACCATATGACCCAGCAATCCCACTACTGGGCATATACCCTGAGAAAACCATAATTCAAAAAGAGTCATGTACCAAAATGTTCATTGCAGCTCTATTTACAATAGCCAGGACATGGAAACAACCTAAGTGTCCACCATCGGATGAATGGATAAAGAAGATGTGGCACATATATACAATGGAATATTACTCAGCCATAAAAAGAAATGAAATTGAGCTATTTGTAATGAGGTGGATAGACCTAGAGTCTGTCATACAGAGTGAAGTAAGTCAGAAAGAGAGAGACAAATACCGTATGCTAACACATATATATGGAATTTAAGAAAAAAAAATGTCATGAAGAACCTAGGGGTAAGACAGGAATAAAGACACAGACCTACTAGAGAATGGACTTGAGGATATGGGGAGGGGGAAAGGTAAGGTGTGACAAAGTGAGAGAGAGGCATGGACATATATAAACTACCAAACGTAAGGTAGATAGCTAGTGGGAAGCAGCCGCACAGCACAGGGAGATCAGCTCGGTGCTTTGTGACCGCCTGGAGGGGTGGCATAGGGAGGGTGGGAGGGAGGGAGACGCAAGAGGGAAGAGATATGGGAACATATGTATATATATAACTGATTCATTTTGCTGTAAAGCAGAAACTAACACACCATTGTAAAGCAATTATTCTCCAATAAAGATGTTAAAAAAATAAAAAATAAAAATAGTGCCAACTTCACAGGCACTGTATCAGAATTAAAAAAAAAAAAAATGAAGGAATGAGTTTCCAATTAAGAGAGCTCATCTAATACCCAGCAGAATGAACAACTGACCCCTACACCAAGGCCCACCATCATGATAACATTACAGAACAACAGGGACAAGATCCAAAAAACTTCCAAAGAGAAATAAACAGATCAGGTACCAAGAATCAGGCATATAAATGGCTTTAGACCTCAACAACTAGCAGCTAGAAGGCAGAAGGCAAAATAAGAGTTTCGTCTTCAAAATTCTGAGAGAAAATCATCTCCAACCTAGAATTTTATATCCAGTTAAATAGCCAAATATGTTTTAAGGTAGAACAATGGCACTTTCAGATAATCAAGGTCACAAAAATATTTACTTGCTATTAATAAATAGCCCTTTTCTCAGGAAACTACTGAAGGACATGCTCCATCAAAATGAGGGAGTAAACCAGGAAAGATAGGGAATATAGGAAACAACGGATCCAACTCAAGAGAGCCAAAGGGAAGCCTCAACACGATGGTGAGGGGATATCCATATCCATGATGAGGGCAGAAACCAGTTTAGCCTGAAGCAGACTGAACATACCGAAAGGAGATTTCAAGGAAATCTGGAGAACCATCAGAGTAGGGAGAATAACCCTAAGCACATAGAAAAATAAGCAAAGTTTTAAAAAAAGAAACAATTATTAACTCCAGGGAAAACAAACAACTGCAAGAAGAGAAAGCTATTGCTATATCACATGGCTCAGCTATGAACAGTGTTTACACAGCCACAATAATGTAAACAATGGATACCAATTTAATCAAAATTATGATGTAACTATATTGGGAGGATAAGGAATAGGAATGTGGCATGTATGTAGTAGAAGCAGGGGGAGTGAAAGGTAAATTCCTCATCTTGTATAGAGTGGAAAGTCCCAAGAAATGCCTAAAGCTGAGAAACAGCAATATAAACATGTTAGACATGTGGAAATAAATGCCAACAGAGTCAGCTAAAAGAATTACAAGTGATTACCGCTAGGGAGGAGAAATGAGAGAGGGAGGGCTGTTTTCTTCCTAAGCCTTGCAAAACGTTGTACTTTGTGCACATATAACTTTGAATTTATACTAAAAAGTGCTACATTAAGGAATAGGCTTATCAGTAATGGTAAATTTTATGTATATTTTACAGAGACAGAGACAGAGAGAGAGAGAGAAGCCAGCTAGGATAGAGAAAAATGCAGCATAGAAATGAAAATATTGATAGAACGGAAAAGAAGTCTACAAAAAGGGAAGACTAGTAATCACCTCCAACATTTAAAGAGGATGTGAAGGGCAATGAGAAAGGAGGAGGAGGAGTGTAACAAGTGACTTAAATTTACAAGAGAAATTCCATTGCCATAAGGAAATCAGTGGCAGTTAAGAAATAAAGTTCTTCAAATTTGTATTAACATTCTTTCAAATTGCTGGTTTTCAAAAACACACACAAAACAAACAAACAACCCCCACCCCCTTACCTGCTTTTCCAAGAAGTGAGCAACTCTGGTCCTCTGCTCTTTGGGAATGGTCGGAAGGACCTTATCAGCCATGCTGAAGTCTCTCCGCATGACAGCTGTCTGGTATTCCAGCACTGAAACCAGCAGGGAGTAGCTAACGATGTTGAGTTCCTTATCCCCCAGATAAAGCCTGTTGTCTTTAGGAATATAGCCCAGGAGATACATCGTCCTGTAAGAGAAACGGAAACTAATTTAGAACTAAGCCCAAGTCAGTACATACACACACTCTCTCTCTCTTGCAGTCACTCACTCACTCTGCCCCTTGCTCAAAATCTTTCCATTTGATTGATGCAATTTTCGTTAGCAATTGCCATCTATTAAAACGATAACACTGAAAAATCAGGCCTATCATTGTTAAAAGCCAGCAATTGGTTTTGTTTATGTTTAAAAAGTATGCTTTTAAATTTAGGATGCTAAAGACAAAAGCAAAACGATACTCAGCTACCTGTCCAAGTGGGCAATGGTGACTATTTCTCCTCCGACATAATAATTTAATCTGTTCACAGAACTTGTGTAAATGAAGCAGTCGCCTACCCACAGCCCGGTTTTCACGATTTCCTGAATCTCACCAAGAACCTGCAGGAAAAAAATAAAGTCTATTATTATCTTATTCAGCAACAGGAATCCTGTCAATGACAAAAAACTGAATTAGAGGTGATACGTAAAATAAGAAATGCAAAGAAAGAATCCTATTTCAAGAAAGAAAATCTTTCCTTGGAATTTCTACTTTCTTCATTTAAGAACAGATTTCCTGGATGAGTATCTGTACTGTAAAATCTCACTGTTGCGTCAAAGCTGTAATCTAAGAATGTGTTGATCTAAATTCCTAACATACATGAGACTGGCATAATAAGTATTTCAAAATGTCTTCCAAGACACCTCCACAATGGACGATTTATCTTTACATTTGAGAGCTCATTTCAAATAACTCTGGCTAAACTATCTTAAGACCAAAACACCTTCTAATTTCCTTACTGAAAGATAATCAAAGTTAGTCTAAAGGTTTCCTAAAATCAAAGCACAAATTTCTTTTGAACAAATACTTTCAGACCCTGACCTCTGAACCAAGATTTTAATTTTCACATTTTACCGTAACTCCTTAAATGCTTATTAGTCTCCCCAAACCTATTTTATAGTAAAATGTTACAATGAGTGAAGTTCTGCTATAAGAATATAAATCATTTAAAAACAAAGCTAAAGTTGTGCTGATGCAATTACTTCAAAGCCATCTTCAATGCCATCTTCAGTAACTCCCTCATGTGTTTCCTGTGCAGCCAAAACTTTTTCCGACAGATATTTAAGGATAAAAAATGACTCTTCAGTGGCAATACAGACTAGCTCTCCAGAGTCAGACCAGAAAATCTGCAACATGACAAACAAAAACACAGATAAATGATTTCGGATTTCTAAGTGGGTATGACAACCTGCATACACTTTGTTTCCTACAAGATTTATCTTCCTACATTAAGATACTAAGTATACACCTAACAATTTTGTCATGTATATACACACATATTTGGGAGGGTGGACAGGGCACTACTGTTCCATTCATAGACATGGAAAGACCTAAGTGAGGCAGCAAGGAGCGCTGGCAGTGCCAGGTGTGCTGAGATTCAGAGGAGCACTAGCCTGTTCCCTATTGCTCTAGAATAGTGTTTCTCACTCTTTTTTTTTTCCCCATTATGACCCCCACCCCAAACTTCTTTTAGGCATTTTTTTCCCAATCATCTTCCCCTAAAGTTTTAGTATCACAGATACTATATGTTTATACATATATTAATACATAAACATATACATAAGGTACACAAACACATAATGTGTATGAACATATGAGCATCTATGCTTTGTAGATAAAGAGAGTACCTTTTTTCATCAATTGGTTTCAGGAACCAATTTCTTCCCCCTAGGGGACGACGTCCCCCTGCTGAAAATGCATGCTCTAGAAGACAGAACCAGGACCCTGGGGAGGTGGATTTGCCTCCACAGATAATTTCCTGACAGTTAAAGCTGTCAAAGAAGCAGGCAGATCTAAAGGTTGAAAACTTTGTCACTGGAGAACGGCTACCTAAATTTTAAATAGCCATTATCAGGTAAAGTATGAAAAGGCTTTCTGAACTGAGTGGGAGACCTGTAGGCCCTTCCAGGTCAAGAACTCCCTGGCTACTTATCTTCAAAGCATTAAAGCCATTTAAAATATGAATAGCACTTGGCATTTGTATAACTTTTTATACTTTTCAAAAAGCCCAACATCTACTGCCTCACTCAAATACCACGACTCTACTTTTCTAAGCAATCCTGAGGTACATGGCACTGTGTCCAGCACAATGGAACAGGGACAGCAGGGTATAAGGATGTTTTTTGGCCTCAGGGACTCAGAGCTTGTCACAAAGATGTACACTCCAAAAACAGCAATGGAGGGAGCTCACGTGTTTGGGCTGAATTTCAATTCTGCGTATGAGTTCTGTATTGTCCCAGTCATAGAAAGCTAAGCCATTTACAGATCTGACTCCCAGTAAGAAGCCTCCATAGATACCTAAAAAGAACAAAAAAAATTTTAGATCTTTAGATGTTTTTGAGCCATTACAAAGCTTCTAAAATTGTATCATATATAAACAGCACTCACTTTCAGCTCCAAAATCTGGTTTAAATGATTTTTTTTCCTTAAAGTTCTTAAATATCTTTACAACACTGTTGCTCTCTCTTATTGCATATCTGGGGGGTGGGAAAAAAAAGGAAAGCAAACATAGCATATTATGTATATACTAAACAGCAATTCCACCAAATGTTACAAATATCTTCAAATATATGTGAGTAGTGAATTATGCAAAAATATAAAATAGTTGAAAATTCAATATTATATTTTTTCCTGAGAGATCAGTGACCTGCTTACAGTTGGACAAATAATGAATGGGTTTCACAAGGTCTATTACACAAATTACTAGGGCTTACAAACTATTTTAGAAGCTGAAAAGATCCAAATGTTCCTCAACAGGTGAATAACTAAACCAACTGTGGTCTGTTCATACAATGGAACACTACTCTGCAAAAAAGGGAACCAATTACCCATCCATGCAACGACATGGATGAATCTCAAAAACATGAATGCTGAGCAAAACAAGCCAGACTAAGAGTGCACACCACACAACTCCACTGACATGAAACCCTAAAGAAGACAAATCTAATCTACTAGGGAGTAGGGACTGGGGTGCTGACTGTTAAGGGACACAAGGGGATTGTTTTTGAGATGACAGAAATGTTCTATATATCTTGATTGTGCTGGTGGTTACAGATTATATCCATTTGTCCAAATTCACTGAAATATACATTTAAAACAGTGCATTTTATTTGGTATAAATGATACCTCAATAAAAGTAACTTAAAAAATAAAACTTTTATTATAAAGGGCTCATTAGTCAGCCATGTTTGGCAACAACTTAATAAGTCATATATACTCAGGCCTCTGCCTTGAAAAGGGGCTGTGGTTGGATACTTGGGAGTATATGAGGAAGTGATCTGACAAGTGCTTTGCTCAAGACGGGAAAGATGCTGAACAGGGTCTGGGCTGGATAAAGCTGAAAAGAGGAAACTATCAAAACAGAGAGGTATGTTGAGAGAGGTAAGGCGACCATGCTTAAGATGGTAACTAAGTACCTACAAAGTGCCTTTTAGTATATGGAACTGTGCATGAATGAGTTTATTTAGGAAATTTATGAAAAGATCTTACCTTTCAGTGACCTTTTTGTTAAAAAATAAAAAGCATGCATCTTACTATGCAACACTGAGGCTTACGTTACCCACTGCTGGCAGAAGAGGCAACACAAAATATGGGGAAAACAAAACTAAGAAAACTGTAAAGATGTAATTCAGTGTCTGAAAAAAACGTGTAAGCCCCGAAGTTTATGACATGCACCAAACAGGAATCAAAATGGAACCGATCAGTGACTATAATAATTGAGACGTAACTTTTTCCTGTTTTTAATGAGACTATTTTATGAACATTTTGAATTCTGACAGAATTTGTTAAGAATGGGACGTGAGTAAATACTTTTATTTGAATTACGCAGCTAAATGTGGTTTTTCCCCTTTTCTCCACTTTATTTAGAGATGTATAAAATTTGAGGATGCTTAAAGTTTATGCAAGGAATGAACAGACTTAATTAGGTATAAGTTCCTAGAAGGCATTCTGTAAGCCCATTACTGTTTTGAGGAAACAGGTTCCTCTGTGTTGTTCTGTTTCATTTTCAAATTAGGATCCCAAGTCCTTGATTTAGATTCTCAAGGAGGGTGATGATATATTTAAATAAAATTAAATGGATCCTAAGATTGTAAAAAAAAAAAAGAATGGGAGGTAACATTACAGAAAATGAGGTTTTTTTTTTAACATCTTTATTGGAATATAATTGCTTTACAATGCTGTGTTAGTTTCTGCTGTATAACAAAGTGAATCAGCTATATGCATACGTATATCCCCCTATCCCCTCCCTCTTGCATCTCCCTCCCACCCTCCCTATCCCACCCCTCTAGGTGGTCACAAAGCACGGAGCTGATCTCCCTGTGCTATGCAGCTGCTTCCCACTAGCTATCTATTTTACATTTGGTAGTGTATATATGTCCATGCCACTGTCTCACTTTGTCCCAGCTTACCCTTCCCCCTCTCCGTGTCAAGTCCACTCTCTACATCTGTGTCTTTATTCCTGTCCTGCCCCTAGGTTCATCAGAACCTTTTTTTTTTTTAAAGATTCCATATATATGTGTTAGCATACGGTATTTGTTTTTCTCTTTCTGACTTACTTCACTCTGTATGACAGACTCTAGGTCCATCCACTACAAATAACTCGATTTCGTTTCTTTTTATGGCTGAGTAATATTCCATTGTATATATGTGCCACATCCTCTTTATCCATTCATCTGTTGATGGACACTCAGGTTGCTTCCATGTCCTGGCTATTGTAAACAGACCTGCAATGGCAGGGCAGGAATAAAGACGCAGACGTAGAGAACTGACTTGAGGACACGGGGGCAGGGGAAGCTGGGATGAAGTGAGCGAGTAGCACTGACATACATACACTACCAAATGTAAAATGGATGGCCAGTGGGAAGCTGCTGCATAGCACAGGGATTCAGTTTGATGCTTTGTGACCACCTAGAGGGGTGTGACAGGGAGGGTGGGAGGGAGGCTCAAGAGGGAGGGGATATGGAGATATATGTATACATATAGCTGATTCACCTTGTTGTACAGTAGAAACCAACGCAACATTGTAAATCAGTTATACTACAATAAAGATATTAAAAAAAAAAGATTCATTGAGGTTTTCATCAAGATTACATCAGAATTTAGCATCTCTCCCCAGTAGCTCAGAAAAGGGCAGCTGCAGCTCAGGATGCCAGGTGCTGGGGAGGGCCTGCCATGGTCTTGATTTGAGGGCCTACTTTGCCTTCAGCCCATAAGTACCAGGCCCTGCCATGGGCTCCACCAAGGAAATAGGTGCTGGGTCCCCGGTTTAATGTGATTATTATATCAGATTGAGTGCCCGCTCAATACTGAACACAGAAAAGGCAGAGGCAGCTCAGGCTGCATAGCTGCCCCTGACCAATCTTCCAACACAGCTCTGGTGAGAACTGTTCTTTAACATGGTGAAGAACAGCCTACACTGAGCCTTGCAAACCTCTTTAATACAGCTGCACAGAGAACACACATTGGCAATCAGGGCAAGCTGGATATGACAAAGCCAAAACTTACTCTGAAGAATCGTGGGCCCAGGCAAACTCCTGGGCAGACCCAAAGCTCTTGTTTCTCAGTGCCATTGCTGTGTAGATGATATATTCGCCATCACCACACACCACAACAAACCTAGAAATTATAGAACCCAGGGAGGGAAGTACAAAGGACCAATGACATGTAAAATTTAAGTAACAATGATTCATCTTTATGGTGAAATATTTCTAATAACAAACGTTATTTCAGTTGACTGTTACAAATGAACCTATTACCTTTTAAAGTTATATATTTCTCTGAATATGGAGCTAGACATAAATATTCCACCCAACAAATCAAAAGCAGATTATGAAGAGGGGGTTACTACTGAAAATGTTACTGCAGTGGCCTCTCTTACAAACAAAGGGTCAGGAAGATGAGAAAGGGTGGAGGCACACAGGGGAAGATTCCCCTAATTCAACGAGCACCTATTGAGCACCAAGATGCTTGGCAGTTTGCTCATTACATTTACACCATAGGAAGGCACTACCTTGTTGCAAGGCTATCTTCATTTTAAAGCTGATCATTCAAATGAATAAAGATGCCTTACCCCAGTTTTTAATGACTGTTAAATTTATCAAAATAAACAGGATATTTTAACATTTAAATATAAGAAAAAAAGAATGTTCCATAGTCAAAATTTTCTCAATAGACATACTGGCTGTTATTAGATTGCCAAAGGTGAAATGTAAAACTTCAGCAAGAAACATTTTATGATATTAAGGGGAAAAAATGCAATGCGTTCTTACTCTTCATAAGAAAATTTTATTACAAGTAATTATGGATACCATTTACTGAACTAGGCAGCATACTTGGTTTATATACTCTGTCTTTTTTAATACTCAGGACAGCATTATAAAATGCCAAGATCTATTGTAAAATAATTTTTGAAACTCACAGGTTTAAACTTATTGTACTAGAAACTCTCCTCTCACAAGATGTTCAGTGCTTTACAAATCTTAAGGGAGAAACAGAGCTGACGATTCAAATTACAGAGAAGAAGCAGAATTATTAGCAGTCCCCAAATGTTTTCAAAAGACAAAGGCCTCACAACTCTTCTTCTTAAGAGCAATGAGTCAGCAAGTATTTAGAGAGCACCTACTAAGTCTCAGGATAAGACATGATTCTATGCCTTGAAGGAGCGGAAGGACACGTACCAACACATCTGAAATAAAGAGTCAACACAAAACTATTCAACTGTTCAAAACTGCGTGGTGGGATAAGGCCAGGAAGGCAACTATACTTCACCTTGCATGCCAACCCGATCAGAAGCATGGCTGTCTGCTGCTGTGTTGAGGACTGTGAGGCCACGGCAAAAGCTCAATGAGGAATGCCCACCAAAGGGCAGGGGTGGGATATGCTGTGGATATGCAAACATACACAGAAGCCCAGAGAGAGATTTTGGTGGTGGCTTACCGCCCATTAGGATTGTGCTGGATAGTCTGAGGGTATATTTCACAACTGCCCATATCCTTTACTGCCAGTGGCAATCTTTCTCCATCTTTAATTTCAGCATCTCCCATTGCTTTTAGGTTGGCCTGCTGGACTTCTGAATGTTTGGCCCAAATTATCTTTCCATTGGCATCCATGGACATGGCAGGTTCCTCCCGACCAAGCTGGAGGAATGACAAATGACTCTTAGCAATGAAAAGGAAAACAAAATAAAACCACAACAAAATAAAACCATGACAAAATAAACATTTTCTATTTTCATTTAATGGAGGGCTCCTTTCTTCCACTTTAAATCTCCGGTGCTAATCTCTTGAGCTTAATGACAGAAATGCCAGTTTAACAAAACTGGTGACTTGGAAGATAACTGCTTCCCCTAGGTCCATCTATTCAGAGACAGTGTAATGAGAGATTACCTTCACAATGATGCTCCCTTCATCATAGCCCAAAGCAACGTTGTTGGACCCTCGCAGGCTGGCCACACACCATACCCTCTCCATGCCATAATTCAACGTGCTCTCAAGGCGATAGGTGCTTGAATGCCAAATACGCACGGTTCCTGAAAAGAACCATGTGAATATGCCCTTTTGATTTGAACATCCAAGAATGAACTGTGAGGTGAACCAGCCACATGGAAGTCTTTATATTCAAGCAGAACACACTTCCTGACAGCTTAATTTCTTGATCTATATATAGTCTGTGATTTTATAAAGCAACATAAATAAATAATAGAAAATTTATAAGAAACTAAAACTAAGAAATGTGATCTTAAGTGTGAAATAATGACAGGATTCCTGGGTACAGTGCCCACTATGTGCCAGATGCTTTCTATACATGATTTCTTCACATCCTTTCACTGTAATCCTATGAGGCAGATATATCTATGCCCATTTCATAATGTACCCAAACCACACATCTATGAAGTGGCAGAGGCTGAATTTGACCCCGGGCTTTTAGACTCCAAGGAACAGGCTTTTTCAGCTTTTCTCTAGCACTTCTGGGTGTCCTCTTATTTAAGTAACAGAGTCAAAACACATTAGAATGATGCTGATAATAATGCCCCTTTACTCTTTTATAGCTTAAGTAGTCTCTACTCTAATAAAAATATCAAAATCCTTTGAAACTTCCAATGAAAATGCAGGGCACTAGCCAGCTTAAATATCCACTTAGTAATGATATTAAACACAGGAATAAATATTCATTTCTAACTTACCATCTTCTGAACCTGTGATGATAATTGGCAGCTCAGGATGAAAACTGGCACAAGACACATTTTGGGCGTGTCCCTCCAGTGTCTGTACACATGTTTTATTCTGTAATCAGTACACAGAAAACACTTTTATTAGTGGCAAACAATAACTCATCCTTAATTTTCTCAGTGCACAGATACATAATAAATAAGAGTGGTTATGACATCTTAACAGTATTCAATACAGAGATTTTTGGAATAGAACCATCTTACCGTGTACACATTTTCTCTATTTGATAGTACAGGCAAATGTAAATGTAATTATCACATTTAAAGAAGAAAACACAACACACCCCTGAAAGATGTGGTCTTCATCTAAGTGTCATTCCCTCAAATTCCTAAGATAATGTCTTTAATATTTTTATCCTGTATTTAAACACAAATTTGAGTATCTCAGTACAGCTGGTTTCTAGGCCTCATTTTATTAACTGTTTATTGAAATTTTGATGTGAGAAACAAAAAAATAAAAATTTAACATACTCTTGGAGATAAAAAGTGTAGTAACAGGGCTTCCCTCGTGGTGCAGTGGTTGAGAGTCCGCCTGCCGATGCAGGGAACACGGGTTCGTGCCCCGGTCCGGGAGGATCCCACATGCCGCGGAGCGGCTGGGCCCGTGAGCCATGGCCACTGAGCCTGCGCGTCCGGAGCCTGTGCTCCGCAACGGGAGAGGCCACAACAGTGACAAGCCCGCGTACCGCAAAAAAAAAAGGCCCGTGTACCGCAAAAAAAAAAAAAAAAGTGTAGTAACATACCTAGGTTTACAAGAGTCTTTGTGGCAAAATGATTGTACCATGGTAATGTCATGACATTATTCATTTGTCTGCTAGTTTTCAAATATAAATGAAAGTCTGAGACCACATTTTAGGTGCAAATTCTGATGCCTTAAGTTATTATGCTATAAACAGAGTTCAACAACCCAAGTTTGAACTGTCCTGTAAGAAACAGTAAGAAACATATCTAATATATGGCAAGTAAGTTATGAAAAAACTGTACCTGATAGTCCCATATTTTCACAAGACGGTCATCTGCACCTGAAATGAGGTATGGTTTGTCGCCCCCACTGTAGTAATCAATGCAGTTCACACCTTTTTCATGTCCCTCCAGAGTGAAGTTTGGTGACGAGGAGCCCAGCTGCCACACCTTCAGAGAGCAACAGCATCTGCCAGTCAATATAGGGCCTTGCTTTTCAGAAGGCAGCTCCACCACACCCCCGACAGGTCATATAAATGCCAAAGCCGGGGGGGGGGGCTGAAGAAAGCTCATTTTTTCACCCACTTGTTTTTGTTTTTTCTCACTTTCCTTGAATTTCCAGGGGGCAGAATCACTATAGCATTCTCTGAAAAATGCCGATTTCCAGGCTTTATCCCCAGAGATTATGACTCAATGGATCTACAATGAAGCCCAGGAATCTAGATTTTTTTAACAGACACCCCAGGTGTCTTGACTCTGAGAAACACTACTTTAAGGGCAGGAAATGACTTCATGAGAGATTTAATATAAAGCTAATGAAAGTGGACTTAGTAGGACGTATTAAAAGGAGAAAACTACTGCTTAGTCAAAAAATTAAAAGTATGGAAAAGTAGTCAAATATTACTACAGCACTGGTATTGAGCTTTACCTTTACAAATATTTATTTTGTATGCCTACTACATGGGAGGCCCTGTGGGGAGTATAAAGATGTGTAAACAAACTTTACTAGAGCCAAAGATAAGATAATTTTTGTCTTCAAGATATACCTAATTTAGTGAAGAAAGTTTAAAACTAATTTCAAAGTTTCAACCTATGTCAAAAGCAAGGACAATCCAGTGAAAGGAAAAAAAATAAAGTAAGCCGAAGTCCTAAGATATTCAACATATAACATTTAATAATAAATTGTCAGACAAACAACATATAACATTTTATAAAAGTTAAAGGAAAACTAATAAAAATGTTATATAGATGTAAGCCTATACATGCAAACAAAAGTTTATGTATATTTTAAATCTATGCATACAGAAATAATTTAAATACTACAGTGGGAAAAGAAAAGTATTTACACTCACTGCAACATGTATTAAGCATCTAGTATAGGCAAGGCACTGTGCTGCTTGCTAACGTGTGTCTGTTTGGGGGAGGGAGTAACACACAGTTCCTGCCCCAAACATCAACATTTCAGGGATAAAAATTTCCGGAGACACGTTCATTGTTATTCAACATGAAGGTCATAATAGAGGCAAAAAGTGATGGAAGGAACGGGATGAAAATGACTGGCTCTGTCTAGAGGTGAAATGTATGTCTGAAGAGAGCTTCTCACAGTAAATAACTGTGCTAATAAGCCTTGAAAGATGAGTAATTAATTATCCAGAGGAAAAGAAATCAAAATGGCAGAATAAAGAATACTGCAGGCGGAAGGACCAGCTGAATTAGGTAAGGTTCTGTGAACATTCAGGGCTTTTCTAGAAAATGGTGAGTAGACCAGGGTTACTGGAGATATCTCATAACATTAGCTAAGGCTAGTCTTGGAAACGCTTATATTCCACACCAAGGCATTTGGACTTTATCCTTAGACTGGGAACTGACAAGACGGAACCCATGTTTTAGAAAGATAACTGGAAGCAGTATGGAGAAATGAAGTAAGAAAAAGCATGGAGGCAGATGACATTTAAATGTAAAACAGATTAATAATCAGCAGAAGTCAACAACACATATACTAAAGGAGAGGAAACAGTGACCTAGAGAAGATACAGGCATTTTCTTATTCTGGATGTGCAGAGGTTTAAGAAGTCTTACACCATATTGCTTCCACGTGGAAAAACACTCCTTCATTAAGGACACTGAGCTGCCACACTGTTCTTCTCAACAGAATATGATGCCCTTCTGGTTCAAAATGAGAAGTCCTATTTTGCTTCAAAATGAGCTTTTGAGAGAAACTTCTCAGGAATAACTTTCTGGGCAGCCAGTAGTAAAATACCTGACACAACTATATGTCACCAACAATCATAACTGACACCAACAGTGGACATCCTACCTTGATAGTCCTGTCCAAAGAAGCGCTGGCAAACTGATTGTTATCTTTGGGGTTGATCACGATCTGCATAACATAATGGGTGTGTCCTTCAAACACTTGTGAGCAAGACCATTTTTTATCCCAGTCCCAGAGTTTAATAAGCATGTCATCTAGACCAAAAGAAAGTCTCCAGTTAGTTGCAATTTCTATTTCTTTCATTCAGAACTAAGGTGCGGAGTCTCTGTGCCTTTTAAGGCAGCAAATCTAACACAAAGCATATATTCCATGTCTTAAAGAAACAGAATCGGAATTGAACAGATTTTTCAATATGCTTATTTATTCTAAGAATAAATTTAACTCTCTAAAGAGTGGAGATAAAAGAGAGAGATTACTAATAGCAAATATACAAATTTCATGGAAAAAAATTTAAGACAGACTCAATGGGCTTTACAGAATGATGAAAGAGGAAAAAGTCTGATTAGAGTCTAAGTATGAACGAATAATGATGGCAGTGACTATTTCAGAAATAAGCATTTCTCTTTTAATACAAGATTGGTTAAAAAAAAAAAAGTTCTGAGTTACTTCTCAATCTCTAAATTAAAATGTTTCAAAGAGCTATTACCAGTTCAGTGCAACTGGTTTTAAATGCCTTCCAAAAGCACCACTGTTTTATACATAATACCAAGGAGCAAACTAGTCTGAGTATAAAGATAAAATTGACTAGGGTATATGGCAATCTGCCAAAAACTCACTCAATCAGCATGTAAATTAGCTTTCTGTTCAGCAGACTTTTCAGCATCTAGACCTTCAGGTCTTCCCTGATGGGAATTGGAGCAACTGCTATACAAATCCTAAGTAGAACTGATATTCATTAAAATACAAAAGTAAGCAGCACTGACAGCACGTTAATGGATTTAAATAGTTTAAAGGCTGCTTGGAATTAGAACTCTGCTTGTAACAGCAGTAAAAGAATTGCATGTCTCACTGAATGAAAATGAATTACTCAAAGAGACGCACATGACCAAAAGGGGTCATCTCTTACCGCTGCTAGTTAGAATGAAAGGCTGGGCTGGATGAACAGCAATACAGCGAATGTAGTCTGAATGAGCTTCAAACATATGAACTCTCTCCAGAGTGTTGTAGTTGAACACTCTAATCTGCATGTCATCCTGGAAATGGAAAGTTTAACACCATCATTACTGTTATGAAGTAAATTGCACAAAAAAGTATATTATAGGCTCAGGGTATAAAGCCCAGGTTCCAAAACAATGCACTAATTAACAAAACAAAGCAAGAGCCAAAGCTCTTTGACTCGCCGCCGCCAAAGCAGCCACTGACAGGTTCACGGATGGGTTAGAAGCGCAGGGAATTACTTACCGCCCCCGTCACAGCCCAATTCTTCCTCGCAACAAACTTGGCAGCTCGAACAGGAAGATCACATACTTCAAATGTTTTCACCAGTGTCTTAAAAATTTCACAAGAATACACTTTGAGTCATGAGAAAATAACTGAAAAATCTATCCTGTTATATTTAAAACATCCGATTTTTTATATCACTACTAATCATAAAATGTTCTCAGGCTAAAATATAAAAGTGCAACAGTCAAATGAAAACAACAGACCAAAGATCTTTTCTTTAACAGATTCAAAGTGCAAATACTTATAAATGACAAAAGAAAGCAAATGTCAACAAGATGAAGTTCCCCATCCTCTGTGCTCCAGCTTCATCCTTGGCTACTCCCAGTGCCTTCTTTGCTCATGTTCCCTCCACCTGAAAACCCACCCAGAGGACCTTATACTCCACTTTCACAACATAGCACCTGCATAATTACATGTTTAACGTCAATCTTTCCTGCTAAGTCCCCTGAGGGCAGGAATCTTGTTCACCACTGTATACCTAGAGCCTAGAACAGCTGCTGAAAAACAATGAATGTGTAATAAGTATTTGTTGAATGAATTAGCCCCTAGTTTTCTCCTTTTAAAAATTAAACCCATAAACTCGTAAAATAAATTTATAAACAAGATACAACTCTTTTGTACACTTCAGCAATATGCTTCCGTACAGATGCCATTTCCTTTTAGTGAAGTACGAGAACACAGTGATTCAGATGTCCCTTAAAGCTGCTCAGAATAGAATTATATACACAGGATAAAGGTGGAAAACTAGGAGACCCTGCTAGAAAGAGCAGGGATGAATGCATCTCTTTGTCCTCCCACTTTGATGCTTTGTTCTTTAAAATTCTGAACATCAAACTATCACTTTTCAATCTCTCTTTCTGTACGAGAGAATAATGAAAAGAGCATATTCTGATTGATTAACTATGTGCACCAAATTTAAAAATAGGGACTGGTTCACAAGAACTGTTGAGCCCACTCTGGCTTCCTGAGCAAGATTTCAAAGATTCTTCAGTCAAAGGCTGAATGAGTGGGGACATAAGCTCCAACCTGCACGGCCACTAGCAGCTGACTGTGATACAGACACTGCAAACAGGTAGAACATGCAACCTACAAGATGACAGACAAATCCACGAAGGCTTGTGAGGGGCCAACAAATTCAGGGATCTGCTGAGCAGTAAAAAATAAAGCAGCTACAGAAGTAACAGTCATGTTTCAGGTCCACGTTAAGTGCTGTGGCTGATACAAATGACCTAAGGGATGGTCTTCCCACTCCAGAAGCTAAACAAGCTAAACAGGAGGAAACGCTACACACTCAACATGTAAACCAGCAGCGAAATGTAAGAAAATAAAGAAACACTTGTATGGGGCCTTATAGGTCTCCTGCACAATTTTATCAATTTGATTTAACCCTTCTGACAATCCTGCGAAGTAAAGAAGGCAACATATCATCTTCATTTACGTAAGTAAACCGAGCCTCAACGTGGTTAAAAGGCTTGCCCACATCATTTAATTAGCAGGGAAACTATGTAGCAGTTTCCCACTAGCTGTCTATTTTACATTTGGTGGGGTATATATGTCAATGCTACTCTCTCACTTCGTCCCAGCTTCCCCTTCCCCCACTGTGTCCTCAAGTCCATTCTCCATATCTGTGTCTTTATTCCTGCCCTGCCACTAAGTTCTTCAGTACCAATTTTTTAGCTTCCATATATATGTGTTAGTGTACAGTATTTGTCTTTCTCTTTCTGACTTACTTCACTCTATACGACAGACTCTAGGTCCATCCACCTCACTACAAATAACTCAGTTTCGTTCCTTTTCATGACTGAGAAATATTCCATTGTATATATAACATACTGATTTTTTAACTGCTGCACCCATCACCTCAAAGAGTATAATATCTCCTTATTTGAAATTCAAGTACATTTGAATTTACTTCCAAAAACATTTTTTGGCTCTTTCAAGAATTTTGCTCTCAATACACGAGTGGCAAGTAACTTCTGTTGGTGATAAAAAGAGGAGGAAAAGCAGGTAGAACCAAAAATAGACCAACCATTCAACAAAAACTTACTGAGTATCTACTATGAG
Source organism: Delphinapterus leucas (assembly GCF_059928025.1). Lineage (NCBI taxonomy): Eukaryota > Metazoa > Chordata > Mammalia > Artiodactyla > Monodontidae > Delphinapterus > Delphinapterus leucas. Next base: position 129,932,358 of record NC_143132.1, on the reverse strand, counting down.
CCTGTCTGCCAGGTACCCACTTGGAATAACAACGGGAATTAACACTAGGATAATCCCTGTCCTCATAAAACCTCCATTTTTGAAGGAAATTAAACAAAAACTTACCAATGAGATGAATTATGAAAGGGGAAGTAGGTGGCCCTGCAGGAGGGCACAGAAGGGTACAGAAAGAAAAACGAAGCAAAGTAGATGGCCCAGATAAAGCAGTTATGTTACAGTAAAGCCTGGAGAAAGAGAAGGGAAGTACACCAGGGCTTTAGAGCACAACTATAGTGAAATGACAGAGCTGAGAAATGGTTAAATGGAGCTGACAGAGGGGACTCCAGGGAGCATCAGGAAGCAAGGTGGCGGTGGAGCAGGTACCAGTGTATCTGCTAAGCATAAAATCTGAAAGGTTTTAAACACATGGAGAGAGTAGATCCTCCCCCCGACCCCACCCACACAAAAGCAGTTAACAAGCATACTCTCCGCATCAAGGCAAAAGGAATTCATGAGATAAAGATTTGAAGTCGCTGGACAGAAATTCTGAATTAGTGATATACTGATAAAAGGAAAGTTTATTATTCACTAGGTCAACAAATAATTACTGAGCCCTTACTGTGTGTCAGGTAATGTCACAGGCACTGGGATACAGCAGAGATCAAAGTGTTAATGTGAATAAAATGTCACTGGTGGGACTTGGCTGACTGTGTACTCCTTACTGTTTCATTAGAGTGATATAAGCTGTAAGGGTGTTTTTAGGTTTACTCCTGAACTTGGTTCCCTAAGGCCTATTTTTGCCATCTTAAGTCCCTCAAATGTGAATTTTATCTGGATTTTAAGAACTTAACCTTGGATGTTGGGGATAATTACTGTATAAATAGACTCAAAACTATGATGTGTTCTGTACTTTGAAAGAAAAAGATTAAGGATGGCCAACAAAGACTGGAAAAGATAAGACAAACTAAGCTGAAAGACCTATTATTTACTCAGATGAAAGCATTTAAGGGAAATAATCTGTAAAAGGCACATTCTCATGTGTAATGAAAAGCTGACTACAAATCTCTCTCTGATATAATCTATAATTTGTATGGCTGACTGGAAGTTACCTGCATCATGCATTACAGTGAGCACTTGGGGAAAATTTAATAAAAGTAAAAATCCCATTCTTAAGATGGTTAGAATACTCACTGAATGGAAAATTAAGTACCATTAAATACTTTCATCTAGAGCAAGTGATCTTATATTGGTGTCAGTTTCCTTAATTTCAAAGTAGAGCTAATACTACCTATCTCAGAACTTAACACTTAAATATTGGATATAATGAGCCCAGACAGTTTTTCCCACAAGCTCTACCCTCATAAATGTTAGTTTATTAAAAATACTACATACCAATTTTATTTAAGAAAGCAGTAGGCATATACTACTGAACTCTGTTATATTTCTTCTCTTTCATTGTAAACAGATTAAGATAGTATTTCTAATAAAGTCTTTAAAATTCCTACCTGTGTTTCATGATTCCAAACACACACACTGCCATTGTAAAGACTCGCCAACATCCACGGCTCTGTAGGATGCAAATCCACACTCTTAACTCGATCAGATCGAGCAGTTAGCTTTCTCTTGATATCCAGTCGCAGAGGCTAAGGACAAACATAAAAAACAAACATTAAATTGCTATGCCAAATAAAACATGCTTGAGATCTTAACTAAAAACAGTGCATTAACATGCCTACAAAACAATTCAGTTTTTACTTTGCTAAATTACAGACACAACTTGAAGTCTAAAGCACCTACTTATTCACTCATATATACAAAAAATATGAGTATTTAAGAATTTTTAATTTGTAGCAGGACTTGTCAAACTTTTTGGTCTTAGGACACCTTTACAGTCTTAATTTTCGAGGACACTAAAAAGCTTCTTTTTAGGTAGATTATATTTATTAATATTTACCATGCTAAAAATTAAAATTGAGACATTAAAATATTTGTGTATTAATTCATTTTCAAAAATGAACTAAACCCATTACATGTTAACTTAAGTAAGATATTGTTATGAAAACTAACTATAGTTTCAAAAGAAATTTAGTGAGAAGAGCAGCAATGTTTCACATTTTTGCAAAACTCTTTAAATTCTGACTTAATAGAGGACATTTGTTTTCCCATATCTGCTTCGGCCCTCAATATGTTGTGATATATTGTTTTGGTTGTTGTATATGAAAAAAACCCAAAAAAAACAAAACTCAAAAACCTGGCTCACAGATACTGAGAACAGATTGGTAACTCCCAGAGGTGGAGTGTGGAAGAGGGAGAAATGGGTGAAGGGGGTCAAAGGGTACAAACTTCCAGTTATAAAATAAGTAGGTCATGGAGATGTAATGTACAGCACAGTAGTTAATAATACAGTGTTGCATATTTGAGAGTTGCTAAGAGAGTAGATCTTAAACGTTTTCATTGCAAGAAAAAACACATTTTTGTAACTATGTATGGTGACAGGTGTTTAGACTTATTGTGGTGATTGTTTCACAATATACACAAATATCAAATCGTTATATTGGACACCTAAAACTAATATAACGTCATATGTCAATTATACCTCAATTATTTTTTTAAAAAATTGAGTTCTTCAGAGAAAAGTATTAGATTTATTTTGGCAATAATATCAGTAAATGCTAGGCAATGTAATGTGGGATCAATAGGGGTTATATCCATGTCCATGAAGGGCTTTGGAGCCAAATGGGAATGTTTATAATGTTTTAATGTATTTAAGTTACAAGAACCAAACGGAAATTACAATTTTAAACCGAAGCTAAAATACTCTCTCGAGTCATAAAATACTAATAGTTTAAAACAGCCTTTTTCAACCTGGATTCCTCATCTAAACCACAGAAAGAAAATGATCTGAATAACTACTTTCTCAATTCTCCCAAGGATACCTCTCTAGGAGAAAAGTTAACTCATTATATATAATGATGGCTTAGGGCAGTAGTCTTAATTCTCTCTTGGAAGCAGATCTGAGGAAGACTGATTTAAAATATATTTCTCCTTCAACAGGTTTTACACACAACCTAAAAGTTTATTTGGCAAGTTGCGTTATCATCCAATTTTTATTTTTGCGATCTTCCATGATGATCATGAATTGGACAGAAATTTAACGTTACTTTTCTACACAAATGAAGACTGCTACATAATTTCCGCAGAGATAATTTCCTGAGACAAAGCAAACACCTCACAAGGCTTTTATTCATCGTTTTGGATCTCTATCAAATCTGGGTCACTGACTGCTTCGAACCTTGCTCTGACTTCTATACAGGCCTCCCTCACTTTTGGCAACAACCTACACCTCTTACTTCCATTTAAAAGATCCGAGTTCTCTGGCTCTTCTCTACAATAGCCACAAAAATGTTTCCACTGTCTTACCTTCTTCTCCATCTCAAACTTGCTACTTTCAAACCATCATCTTCACATACCTTGCTGAAGCAGGACCTCTTACTTCACCCATTTCTGAATTTTGTCCCATTAATTATCATCACAAATGTTAACTCTTTTTTTCTGGTCTCTTCAGAGTCAGCAAACATTATGTGTCTATTATATGCCAGGAAGCACGGTGGAGGCTTTTTCCTCTAGTAAATGAGGAAACTGTACACTTATAAACTATGTATATTTTACCATTAAAAATATTTTAAATGCTTGATTACTGAGTAAAAGTGATGCTTCAGGAAGGTGGTCCAGGGGACTGAGCAACCCCAGTATAACTCTACATACCCCCAATGCACAATCTCAGTTCAAAAAGCACAGCCAAGAGCTCCTGCTGTATGTCTCCCAAGATTTTAGTGCCTACTTTGAATGAGACATTGTACTAGGCACTGTGGAATACCAAAATGAGTAAGGTACTCATACTGCAGCCTTAACTCTAAATGTCTCCTTATATCTCCCAAAAGCTGGATGCATTTAGGACTCAGCTTAAATGCTACTGCCACTACTATGATCTTTCAGATTACCCTACCAGAAGCATCCTTTCCTACAGGATCCTACAGGTTTTAATTTTAACATTTAACATTTGTGCACATGTCTGTTTTTGCTTTCTAGAACAGATGCTACTTAAGGGCAGGGTCACTGCTTATTCATGTGTTTATCTCCACAGCATCTTATATATTTGGGTATAGAGGTTTAAGTACAGACAGTATAATCAAGGTCTAAAGAATCATGATGGACTCAAACTTCAGTTCCACTACTCATTTCAAACGTACAACAGTGGGTAAATTTACTTAACTCTCAGGTTTGAAAAATGTAAAACCATTGACTATTATCTACCGCTTAGTATAATGAGAATTAAATTCAGTGTTAAACAGAACAGTGCCTGGCCTATTGTAACCACTCCATAAGCATTTATAATTCACTCTCCCAGCTGTTGTGAGAATTAGGAGGCAAATGTTTAGCAAAATCCATGGCACATAGTAAACACTCTATGGTAAATGAGTGAATAAATAAATTCACATTTTGTAGTTTATATAAAAGATTTTAAATGTGTTAAAGAATGAAATATGTAATTATAAAAATACTCTTAAACATTGCAAAAGAAAACTAAATTAGGCAGATGCAAGGGCTGTTTCCAAAAATGTCCAGTGCTGAAAGCACAGCACACCCCAGGGTAGGTGGCTGGTAATATGAGGTGGCATAATTAAGTGACTTCAGTATTGTTCAGAGGCTCTTAACCTGGGAACCCAATAAAGTTCATGGATGAGGATTGTGGGGGGAGGGATGGTATCTGTGAGTGAACCCACTAAAACACAGCGTGTTTCTCTATGCATTTTTCTGGAAGTATCCATAATGTTCACAAGTTTCCCCAGGAAATCAACTTGCTGTAGTTAAAACTCTGCAGCAATGAGCCTTAAACTAACTTGATTTTAAGTTTTTATTTATTTTTTTTCCTTTAACAGCAAGGCGAGGAACTTGGACTTATTAATCCCTACGGTCTTCAAGCTCCAAAATCCTTGAACCTGTGCTTCCTAACAAGTGAAGAAAAGCAGGAAAATGTTTAAATACAAAATATTGAATTTCTTACATCTTTTTGGAAAGAAATTCTCACACTATCATACTGTTTTTCTTACTATTATAACTCTTTTTGTGCAAAAGTATTTTAGAGCATATTTGGGGGTGATAATAAAAAATGCTGTCATGACTGTCATTCTTATCAGCCGCTATATTTGCAAATGAAGAAAAGCACGCCAACCAGTTTTATAAACAACTCCCCAACTCTTCGTTTCTCCCTAGAAACTTAAGCTGGGGTCCCAAAGCATCTGAAATTCCACTCTTGACTCTCTATGCATTTTATTTACTTTTTTGGGGGGAGGGGGGCTTGCCTGTTTAAGTTCGTAGTTTGCGGTCAGCACATACTATACCAGAACAAACCCAACATGACTGCAAAATCAGCTGTCGTCGTTTTAAAGGCACAATGAGGCAGTTTCGCCAAAGCCTTCTACGGAGTTCAACGTTTTCGGTCTCTTCTATTTCCCTACACCAAGGATCCCGCTGCAGACCGCACGACCTCTGGCAAACGCAGTAAGCACCGGAGGAGTCAGGGACCCCTCAATTCCAGGCACTGCCTCCTCAAACCACTCCCTCCCAGAGTTCAAACTGGACCAAGACCCCGCAAGGCCTGAGGCGGCGGCCGCAGCGGGAGCCCAGGCCGCTGCTGACTACGGTCCTCAGGCCAGGAGCCCCAGGAATTGGCCTTGGCCGCAGGGGCCCCACTCCCTCCTGCAGGGCCTGGACCTACCATGGCTCCGTTGGTCCGAGCCCGGACGCCTTTACTCGGTGCGGACGAAGCAGTCCGGGAGAGACCCACCGACCAGCCGACCGGCCGACTGCTTGACGTGGAACTTCCGGGAGGAGTTCTCGCGATAGAACTCGAGTCCAGGGCCCGAGCGCCTGCGCAAACGGGGCGCGGGGGGCTGACGTTTCCCAAGCCCCGCCCCAATTTCCAAGGCAACAGGGCCTCCTAAATGGCCTCGAGCCCACCTGGTGCTGCTGGGGAAGTGGGGGTGTGGCCTCCACTATCCGCTGCAGTGTACTGGGGCTGCTGAGCTTGTACGAGAATCAGAAAACCGCGAGTTAAATGAGATGAGGAAAAGCGAAATGCTTCATCCGAATGCTAACGGCCGGAGAAACTCCCCTATAGTGGAGTTGTGTCGCAGGGGCTGAGAAGCGCTGTGAAGCTTCCTCTGATTCTGGCTCTGAGGAGAGGGCGGGGAAGAGAAGGGAAGGCGAAGCTAGGCTCTAAGCCTACTGTACTCTGGTGGACCTGAGAACGAGGCCCAGAGAGTCCTCTGCGGGGCCTGCTCGGGGCCCTGATTGAGGCTGGAAGGATGTGGGCCGGTTTCTGGGCTGAGCTTCAGGCATCGGTGGTCTGAGGGCTGCGAAGAGTCTTCAGCTCTGGAGCTCCCCAGGATATGGGAGTATCCGACCCTGCAGGATCTCCTTCTATTGAGCATCGACCGCGTTGTTCATTCATTTATAACTATTTATTGATCTTCGGCTGTGTGCCAGAGTACTTTCCTCTCAAATCTTCACATCGAATCTGAATTATCTCCATTTTACTGATGAGGAAGCTAAGGCTTGCAATGAAAACGTTTAAGATCTATTCTCTTAGCAACTGTCAAATATGCAACACTGTATTATTAACTACTGCGCTGTACATTACATCTCCATGACCTACTTATTTTATAACTGGAAGTTTGTACCCTTTGACCCCCTTCACCCATTTCTCCCTCTTCCACACTCCACCTCTGGGAGTTACCAATCTGTTCTCAGTATCTGTGAGCCAGGTTTTTGAGTTTTGTTTTTTTTGGGTTTTTTTCATATACAACAACCAAAACAATATATCACAGCATATTGAGCTAAGGCTCAAAGAAGTTAAGGGTCCCCGCCAAGGCCACACTAAATGGTAGCGTCAGGATTTGATACCAGACTGATAAGTCCTCCAAGTCCAGTGCTCTATTACACCAAAGTATATCTTCATTAAGGTAGTTGAACTCTAGAATAAGGACCTGAGCCATAGCGGTTGCAAAGTAAAGTGCTAGAGCATTTGCCTACCCGCACCCTCTTCTCGCCTTTTTATTTATTTATTTTTTTAATTTTGTTTATTTTTGGCTGCGTTGGGTCTTCGTTGCTGCATCCTGTCTTTCTCTAGTTGCGGCGAGCGGGGGCTACTCTTCGTTGCAGTGCTTGGGCTTCTCACTGTGGCGGCTTCTCTTGCTGTGGAGCACGGGCTCTAGGCACGCGGGCTTCAGTAGTTGTGGCATGCAGGCTCAGTAGTTGTGGCTCGCAGGCTCTAGAGCACAGGCTCAGTAGTTGTGGCGCACGGGCTTAGTTGCTCTGTCGCATGTGGGATCTTCCCAGACCAGGGCTCAAACCTGTGTCCCCTGCATTGTCAGGCAGATCCTACCACTGTGCCATCAGGGAAATCCCTTCCCACTTTTTAAAATAAATTAATTTATTTTAAAATTTTATTTTATTTTTTAAACACCGGGTTGGGTTGAAAGAAATTTCACTTTAAAGAAATAAGATTCTCAAATATGAACTAATACATAAAATAACATTAAATATATGTGTGTATATTCCTGTGTGTTCAACTGTGGGTTTAAAATAAAATCTTTTGTTTACTCTTCAGTTTAGAGAAGACTAGAAGGTAGAAAAATAAGTCTGGGAAAGAAAAGAAATATGGACAAGCTTAGCAAATTGGGAAAGGGTTTCCCAAGAGTTTGAGTGCAATTGATCAACAGATCTTAAAGTCTTACCTGGTCAGTTTCTAGGATGACTGTTTCAACCCTGCCTTTTTGCTGCTGCTGGGAGAGTTCCAAGTGGAAGTTCAGCCAGCAGTGTCTCTGTCAGTACTCTACATACACCCTTCCCTCCCTATTCTATTCCCACCCTTTCATGAGAAGTTGAGGAAGTGAAAATAATTCCTTGAGGAAAAGTCTAGTTGGTATTTTTAAAATATATACATGTCTCATCACTTAGCAAAGTGGTGAGTAGGAGAATGAATAAGAACCTAGTTTCTCCCTTCAAAAGGGTTACAATTTATAAGAAGTACCAATAAAATACTCAGGATAAAATAACCAGCTGGGGAGATAATTTTCATAAAGGAGGCAGAATTTGAAGTGGACCTTTGGACCACAAAAATCCAGTTTGTTTGGAAAATGGTATTCATTTAGAATGGCAGTGAGGGAGAAGGCTGGAAATGAAGGATGGGGCTAAAATCTGAAAATTTCATAGGGAGACATCGGGCTTTGATTCACTAAGCACTCGGAAACAATTAAGCCAGAAAAAAAACATGTTCATATGTGCCCTCTATAAGATTTATCTTTTGTTGATGCGTATGAAGAAATGGATTGGAACAGTGAGATACTATACAAGTTTGGAGGAAGTGGGTGTGGAAATAATAATATTGAACAGATTTCATTGAGTGCCCAATTTTGTACCCAGCATTGAAATATGCACTTTGCATACTGCAATTCATATAGTAATACTGAAAGATAGCCATTATTTTCTTCAACTTATAGATGAAACACTGAGGCCCAAATGAGTTGAGTAAATATGCTCCATGCCACACTGCTCAAGAGTTGGTGACATACTTGAGATCTGAACCCAAGTTTATCTCCAAAATGAATGCTCTTTTTACTGGACTGTGAGTTCTTCCTTTCTCACTAAGAAGCTAGAATCAACAGGGTACACAAATAATTTGCATTTGTTTTGTGAGTTAGGGAATTGGGAGGCATCCTAATGCTCATGTTTTGAAAATAGTGAACCCAGAGGAATATCTTTAATTAGAGGAAGAAGTGGAGCCAGTAAATGACACAGTAAAGGAACAATTTGAATAAGGCAGCAAGGAAAACTGTATGCCACAGAAGGGAAGGGAGGTAGAATATAATAGGGTGACTAGCAGTCTAGATGGCTTTAGAGAACTTAAGGAAACTTGGTATTTGGAGAAAAAAAAAACTATTGTCAGTGAATTAGATGATTATGAGGACACTAGTAGCCTTAAAAAATTTTTTTTTTCAGTTGAGTAATGCTAGGGGAAGCAGGTTTGCAAGGGATTAAGAAAGGATTGGATGATAAAGAAGTGGAAGTGGTGGGTATAAACTATTTTACCAAAAGTTTAGTCATGGAAAGACAAATGTTGATGTCCTACGGAAAGTGGATTGATTGTTCCTATATTTGGGGTATAGTTGACGTTAATTACTTCATGATGACACTCCACGTGGATGCATGCAACTGAATGGACCTTTACAGTATGAGTTAGGAACTAGCCAGACAAGTGTCAAGAGGGTATATGTAGGGCATTTTAAGTGGAGAGACTTGAGAGTTCGATTTTTCCAGAGAACTAAAAGTAGTTTGACATGCTTGGACCAGAGAGTAAGAAGGGGGAGGAGTGAGAAATGGGACTAGAAAGATAGATGACGCTCAGATCCTTGAGAGTCTGTGATTGCCAGTTTAAGAAGTCTGGACTTTACCCTGAAGGATCTAGGGAAGCACTGAAGAATGTTAAGTAGGGTAATCTTCATGCTCTATTATTGATGCATCATTCCATGTCAGTTACTTTTCCTATTAAAGGAAATGTTAAGGTTCTCAGCTGGATTTCTGCATGAAGTGAATGAAAGTGGGATTCTTGACCACATAATCACATACTAACCAGCAGGAGACTGAATTGAATTGGAGAACCACTGAGTTGTCTTCCAAGAAGAATGAAGCTTAATAAGGTTGCCTGACAGAGGCAAAGCTTTGACGGATTGCAAAAGCACTGATCAACTACAATGTACTGTACAGTTTGTATGATTACGTCCTCAGAATTTAAAATCTGTTAAATTTACTCCGTGTGAGTTTGACGTGGGATTTGGGATAGAGGGAATGTTCACTTTTGTGTACTTGAAAGTGTAAATATCCAGATTGTTAGTCATGTTTTTGACACGAGTATATTTTACCTTCTTAAAAATGGCATTCACTCTATGTCTTTTTAATAAACCTATTTAGAGGAGGCAGGGTTTAAAGTGAGCTTTGAATGAATGAAGGCAGTGATTTCATAGGTAGCAACTGCTAGACATTGTAAATATGGCAGCAGAGTTTTGGGACTTGGTCATTTAGTGACCTCCATAAAGGTCCACACCCTGGACATTCTATATCCAGCTCTTCACATCTGGAGTGCTAAGACAACCTGTGGTTAAGTCATGCCCAGCAGGTTCTGGAGACTTCTTTGACTCAGGGTTGTCTTGTGGAATGAACTCTCTGGGTCTCAGTTTCATTACCTACAAGATAATGTTGGAAAAATGAACTCTAAAGTCCCTTTCTACTCCAAGTTTCTTTAGAATTTTGAATCTGTGATTCTATATTTTCGTCAAATGAAATGGGCAAAGGGAGTGGCTGCAGGATATATTAGACATTTTTTACTTCATTCATGTGCCAGTGAAGTAGTTCTTCCTGCATATTTTATAGTATGCATTGCTCTTTTTCTCAGGAAGCCACCTTAAATCAGCAAATGTTTGTTGAGGCTTTATTATGCTTGAAACAGTGCTGTATAAATTTGAGGGTCCTGGAACTCAGGGCGAGGAGCCTGGTGGGTGTGAGGGGACCAGCAGCAGAGGCCCAAGTGTGCATGGTATGCAGAGGTCCTGGGGGGACATTCTCTGACAATCAATGCTTAACTTTCTTTCCAGAGAAAAGACTTTACGAAGTTTTATATAAGCAAATTGAGAGGTTTAGAGCAATGATGTTTCCTTAAGAATTATGTGCTTGTAAATGATAGTGCTGCATATAAATAAATGAATAATAATGACAAATAGCCTGGATATCTGGCACATAGCAGTTACCTTTAAATTAATTGAAAAAAATTTAATGTAAAAGTGAAATATCTGGAGTGACAAGGCACTGCACAGTATAATTTCGATCAAATTGCCTTATTCCACTGTCTTCTAAAGAATTTGTCAGCCCAAGTTGATCTAAGGGCATTACTGAATTTGAATTCAAATGTAGTTCAAGCTCCAAGTTTTAAAGTCCTTGAGCTCTGAACTCATGATATGGTTTTGTACCTGAAGATGATAATCCAAATTATACTGAGCTGTGCTGCTACAGGACTTTTCACTTGATGTCAAAGCAACTTCATATTGATAATGCTTGATCCAGTCATTAAAATCCAAATATAGGAAGAAGAAAGTGTTTTCTTTGCTAAATATGGCCATACTTTGGTGCATCTGACAGTAACAATGAATACAGAGATAACTTTATCCTGAAAAGATTTATATATAAAGTGAATGTTAATTGGATCATATATATATAGATATATATATATATATATATCTCCATTCATACAGACATACAGACATACATATATAGGTAAAGTCAATATCTGAGGGAGGTAGAAAAAGATTACAGGTGCTTTTGGTTATATTTTCTAACTTTTCTATTATAAACATATACTGTAATAAAGAAAATAAATTACTTTATGCAAATATAAAATGTAGCAAAGGAGCTTGTCATTTAAAGGAAGCTTAGTTTGAATCTGACTATAAAGCAAAGAAATACCTCTTATTTTCTGCATAAATCTCGATTTTCATTTTATAAAGCCCATTTGAGGTGCAACAAAATGGTATGGTCATATCCAGGAGTGAACAGTTGCCAAGGTAGAATATGCAATCCCTGTTTGAGGGTTTTGAGAAAGGATTTTTTTGGTAAGGTGTGTTCCTGGTAAAACTAGACAAGAAGGCAGCTTTGTTGAAAGGTTTAAAGTTGCAAGGGAGAAAGGTGAGGCAGTGATCAGGGAGCAGGGGAAGGATGAGACCCACTAAGGAGACTGGTGGAAGGGCTGGAAGGGCTCATGTTCAGCAGGTATGTATTTGTATGTCAACAAATGTATTCATGTACAAGTTATTAGATAGCTGCTACCTTGAATGACTCCACCATCCTAGCTGAAGCTGATCGGGTTTCTCCCTATTGTGGCCACGAAAGGGATAACAATTTACACTGCAATAGGCCCCCAGGCCCCTGATCTTGTGCAACAGCCAGCATCTAGTCTGATATTAGACAGCTCTTCTGATTGATGAGTGCTGGTGCCTGAGTACTGTTAAGTATTTTGAGCATCAACCCTGCCTGTAAGGTAAGGATAATGAACTGGTCCTTGATGCATCTATTTGAGGAATCAATGAGAGGAGAAAGCAGGTATTTTACACTGACGAGCCATCTTCACGGTAGGGCAAATAAGCGTAATTGGTCTTTGGCAGCTACTTCCAACCTTTCAGGTACCCTCTTCTCCCTTTCCCAACAACTCTGTGTGTGGTTACAAGGACTTGTTCTATGACTTTCTCAAATATCGGACTGATAAACTCATCACCTAGGCCATCACTTTAAAGTGTAATCAATCATCATGGGTTTTTCAAGCCTCTCTCAGAGTGTCCAGAATTTTATAGGGGACCACACTCTAGGAAAGGGGACCAAATTCATTTTTGAATGGAATTTTTTTTTGTGGTTGTATATAGAATTCTAGGTTAGCACTAATTTTCTTTGAGCACATTAAAGCTGTATCAGTCTACCCTTTTCTGACTTGCTGTTAAAAGTCCTTTGTCAGTTCCTCCTTTGATGATAATTTTTTTCTCTGGTTGCTTTAAGATTTTCTCTCTGTCTTGGTTTTCTGAAGTTTCATTATGAGTTGTTGAGGCATGGGTTTTGTTTTATTCTGCTTGGGATCCCCTGAGTGTCTTAAATCTGTGAATAGGTATCTTTCATCAGTTCTGAGAAATTCTCAACCCCTATCCTCTTTTCCCTCTTTTGTCTCTTCCTGGCATGCCAAAGTTAGAACTTTGTACCACATTCTCCACATCTTCTACACACTTCTGTGTATTTTTTCCGTTTTCTTCTCTCAGTCCTGCATGCTGTATAAGGTCTTCTGCCCCACCTTCCAGTTCATTATTTCTCCCTCATAGTGTCAGTATGTTGCAAACGTGATTATTGAGTTTTAAATTTCAATTACTATCTTTATTTTTAGTTTGGTTCTTTTTTTCAGATATAGTATGTAACTTTTCATAGTCTCCTTACAGTTCTTTTCAAGGTTGTCACTTCCATAAACATGGAAACCTGGGTTTTTAAACCTGGCTCTAACAGCAGAAGTCTCTGTGGGTATATTTCTTCTGTCTGTCGTTTTGCTGGTTCTTGTTCCCTTTATGCTTAGTTATCTTTGATTGGATAACTGGTCACTGTCTTTAAATTATTTTGGGGGGTACTCTGAAGACTAGTTTGAATGTGTCCCCCTCCAGAGAGGTTTTATTTTGGCTTTTCCAGGCACCTGATAACAATTTAGATCTCTTCACACCGAATTCGTGGCTTAAATGCCTCTGGCCCACCCAGGCTAAGTGTACCCACAGTACAAACCCACAACAGGGTATTCTGTGGCTACAAATTCTTGAAGACTTTTTGTCCCTTTTCTTTTAAATTCTTTTGCCTTGCTTATTGCCATGGCAGGCTTTCCTGCAGTCCCTTGATGTTGAGGGGTAGGGAAGGCAGATTTAGATCTGGTTTAGCCTCAATCTGTGTGTGTATTAATTTGGGGAAATTATAAGACTTATGGCCTATAAGACTCTTCAGTTTCTGTGGGTTCCAGGCCTTTACTTGTGCCCATCTAGCCCGTTGTGGCCACAGCAGTAATGACAGATGATCTTAGGGGTTTTGATCATCCAATAGTCTTCCCGCCATTTCTATAGCAGGCTTTCATCCAGATATTGACCTGGAAGTTCTTTATTGTGTTTCCAAATCTTTGATTATTTTAAGGTAGTGGTATTTATTTAAATCTATTTTAGCAGTAGTTTTTACCGTTGTTTTCAGCAAGAGTTTTGATCTGAGTAAACCAGCTTGCTATTAACAGAAGCCAGAAGCCTCGAGAGAGTTTATAATTGGGTCTTAATGAAGGCATTTGGAGCATGAAAAACAAAAACGATGAGAAATTATCCCAATTTAGAATGGAGGAAAGAGATCTAGGCTGAAATGGCAAGGAGCATATGCTAACTCTATGCTTTTAAAGGAGGTGAGATAGAACCCTTCACAGTACTCCTGAAAACTGACCCCACTATGGGTGATGTGGCAGGAAAACATTTTGACATATTTGACAAGAATTTTCCCCATGTTCCTTCATGTGCCTATTTTCTGCCAGCATCTCTCAGCCTTGACTCTCCAACAACCTCTGTTCAATCATCTGTCTCAGGTTCTCCCTCCATTCTTTCCACCACTGCTGCCTCTCTCACCTGGGTCAGAATATGAGGGAAAGGTTCACAGCAGTCACTAGTATTCCCAGATTACAGTGGAATATTCTCCCAAGGGGAAAAAAGGTATATATACATGTACTTTTCATACAGTTTCAAGATTTCATGGAAACCGTGTAAAAAATCCAAGCACCAAGACTATGATGCAGACAATGAAATCAAATTCAATAAACATTTCCTGATGACCTGTTATGTGCTAGGAATCATGCAGAGTTCTAGATCTAGATAAAAGAGACACCATTCCTATCCTAAAGGTGCTTGAGCTTACTGTGATAATATAATAAAAACATTGTCCTCACAAACATATCCAGGGTGAGTACTCTTTAAAGGACTTTATACAATTATTTTGCCTGCTTAATAAAAACCGCCAAAACCCAGGAAGATTGGATGCACTATAAATTCCAATTACAGCAGAAAAAGTAGGGGGCTAGCTACAGATTTTAATGGCCTGTAGCCACATGGCTAAACAAGTAAAGAATGAAGGACACAGTGCAGCGGTCACACTGCAGGAATCAGCAGTGCTTACACAAGAGGCTCCTCCCCCCTGTACCCTGGACATGGAAGGCCATGTTCCCATACGGAGCTGGGACCAATGGCAGTGGTAAGAGGGCATCCATGGGACACCAACGAGAAATGCAAGAGAAATGCAAGAGAAATGCAACGAGAAATGCAGCCCCTAACAGCCCTGGATAAGGAGGAACATCAGTCTTGTATTTAATATTAGGGGAGAAGGCAGAAAGACTAGAAATTTAGCCACACCTTCCAACAGTCAAGATTACAGTGAAGAGGGCTCTTAATGAAGCTTTAGAACATTTTCAGATCAAATATGTTCCCTCTGTCTTATTCTCTACCATTTTCTTTGCAATTTGCTGAAAGGCTAATGTGTGCAACAAAACCCTGAGTAGGATTCACCAGTGAGTTAAGACAGAGTGAGTTCCTTAGTCTGTGACTGCATAGTGAAATTGCATCACGCACTTAAATTTATATAAATTCAGCTATTTGATCTCAGAAATAAAAAAATAATTTAAATGATATTAGCAGTACCTCTCTCCTCTTGGAATGAACACAAGCCAGAAGTGAATCTGCCTTTCCTTCCAAACACCTCAGTTCCTTTGTACCGCCCATGATGAGAACCTGTTCCCTCACTGGATGAGAGCCTGGGGTTTAAAAACAGGTGATATTCCTATCACTTGTCCTTAAATGCAATCCATCTGTGTCCTCTAGTCCTTGACAGTAATCAAAGTGGAAAATGGCTATGCTGGATTTATGGAAAGGCCATATGTCAGTCTCCAGCATGGCTCCTTTCTAAGGATGTGTTTAAGGGTTATTTTGTCATGATTTTGTATAATATGCTAAATGTGGAATCCAAACCTTGCTGGTGTGACTCTAAGTGCAAAACATCTCCTTTTTTTGTTGAGAAAGAGCAATTTAGACAACAAACTAGCACATTTAGGCTGCTAAAAGGATAGTTTGCCATGAAGAATTTAGTTTGACTATTTCAATTCAATGGCTTTTTATAGAAGACCTACTGTGTGCAAAGCATTGTTAGGTGCTGCTGGGGATTTGGTGAAGGTTCCTGGTATTCAATAGTTTTAACTGCCTGTATTGAGCTTCACCGAGAAGGTGAAAACCAAAGACAAAAGGAGGAGGGTGGGGTACCATCTGCCTTGGGAGATTGAGGAAGGCTTCTGGGAGGAGGAGACACTTAAGAATAGTCCAGAGTTCAGCTGATGGCTAGTAACAACAGTTGGCCATCTGCCACAGGGTTTGGTGCTTCATCCAGCAATCCTGAAAGTATCTCCATTTTGTAGATGAGAAATCTGGTGGTTGCAAAGGTTAAATAACTTGCTCCAGGTCACAGTATGTGAAAGAGCTGGGCCTCAAATCCAGATAAGTCTTGTAAGGTAACAGCCCTACCTATTATAAGGATAATGTTAACTTAACCAGGTCCCAGAACACTCAATAATAAACGAGCACTTGGAAAATGGCTTCCCGTCCCATCTTTCTATATTGTGTCCCTTTACAGCATCTAGCTCAGAAGTAAATGTTTAAGAAAAGGACCAAGAAAAAATGGGCTGGAGGATGGGGTTGAGGTGTGTAGGGCAGGAAACTGGTACAAATCATTGGGGCCTGACAGGCTGGAAGAGGACCCAGTGCAAATCCCATGTAAAGGTTTCTAGCTGGTCTTCTATTGCTAAGGAGTTGAAAATAAGATCTTCACGAGGACACCTAAACCTACTATCTATAAATATTTGTTGACTGATTTCCAGAAAAAATACACACACACACACCCATATATAGTATATATCTAATACACCATATCTATTTATCTATCTGTCTATCTGGATATCATGTGAGGGTAGCCATTTTTATTTTTTTCTAACTCATCTACAGTGAGTAGATGTTTGTGTGCTCAGTATGTCCTTCCCATGTGGGGTATTTCCCCATCCCCTGGCAGCTTGGACTTAAGCGTGGCCGTGTGGCCTCAGTACAAACTGTCAGAGTGTTCCTGTCCGAGCTGAATCTTGAGAGACTGGTCAGCTGGTGATAATTCACAGTGGAATCCAACAGTATAGAGGGCATGTCCAGGGTGATAAGCTGCAGTAGCACCAATGGACAGGATGCAGGACCATGATGCCAATGCAGTGCCCATGGCACTATGCTGCATACACAGATCCTTGGTGGAATCATGGGTGGGCCTTGTTCCCCAGCAAATATGCATCTGATACAAACCTAGAGTTAGTGCCTGTGGTTTTCAATAAAGAGCCCTGCGTAGTACAGTATCCAACAACCTGCCCACAAACAAAAGATGGTATGGTCCTCTCAACTGTAGTTTTGAAACCTGAAAGAAAGCCCCAGATGTCACGTTGATTTTAACAATAGCCAAAGCAAGTTTGGGGTAGCAAGTAGCCATTCCAAATTAGCCCTGGGTTTGGTTATCATTTATGGAAATTATGCTCTTCTCTCTCTTAGATATATGGGTGGTAAGGAAACAGTCTGAATCAACCATCAAACCAGGCCTGACCCTCGGCTCTGTGTGGCTCAGCTGATTTCTTGGTTGGTTTCTTATTTTATCAGAAGCCAGGTCAGACTGTCCAGGTGCAATGTTCATAAAAACCAAAGCCTTAGTGTGAACATTTTCTCCAAGGTCAGAGTAATTTACAGTCTGTCGAGAGAAGCTTTTAGAGATGTAGAATGTGATGTTGAATGTGACTGTTATCCACAATGCACTCTCGTTACCCTTCCCTCCTATTAGAAACTGATTCTGGCATGGTTCCTTCGGGTGGAAAGTGACTTTTCAGCAATTGCTCTTTCTTTTTTCACACATTGGGGTTCCCCCAACCAAAGTATTAAAGCCTCTCTAACGTTCCTTTAGGAAAGGTGAAATACAGTTATCACCAACATTTGGAGTCTTGTATCTGCCTGTTATTTCTACTGTGATTTTCTCCTTGGACAATTAGCAATCATGTAGAGTGGAAGAGCTTTTCCTCAAATCATGGGCTTGACTATTCTCTATGCCAAGTGACCCTGAAGCCAAACAAGGCACTTAGCCCTGGCCGTGGTTTACAGCATGTGTCTCCTTTTCTCCCTACCCCTGTGGATCTTCCTTGCACCTTAGGAACAGGTGACACTGTCACCCAACTATTTGTGACAACTTGCAGATTGACTCTAGACAGGTCCAGAGAACACACTGGCCCCTTTCAATAGATGTGTTGAAGCTGACATAGAGGGCAGTCAATTCATCTTTGTATATGGCTATTAGAGTTCCTGTAACTTTCAGGGTAGGGTAATGTGATTGTTAATTTCATGGGTCAACTTAACAGGATCATGGGTGCCCAGCTATTTAACTAAACATTATCTTGGGGGGAGGCGGTGTCTGGGGGGGTGTTTCCAGATGAAATTAGCATTTGAGTTGGACTGAGTAAAGCAGATGGCCCTCCCCAGTGTGGGGCAAAAAAGTGGAGGAAGGGAGAATTTGCTCTCTGCCTGTTAGAGCTGGGACATCAGTCTTCTCCTGCTTTTGGACTGAGACTTAGACCTTTGGCTTCCCTGGTTCTCAGACCTTTGGACTCAGATTGAATTACACCACTGTCTTACTTGAGTCTTCAGCTTGCAGATGGCAGATCACAGGACTTCTAAGCCTCCATAACTGTATTCCTCATAATAAATTTCATTTTATGTATATATATATATATATATATATATATACACACACACACACACACACATGTATTTGTCCTGTTTCATGAAGAACCCTAATACAGGTGGTGTCTCTTAATAGTGCCCATAGTGCTTACTTCCTGATATCATGTTTTTTAACCTGCTTAAATTCATGCCCTCTTTGGTTAAATATGAAAATTCTCCCATACCATATATTGGTCATTACATCCTTCACAGATTCCCGGATGTGAAGAAGATGTTAAGTTTAATTTTCTTTAAACCTATCACTTATTTTAAAACTTCCCAAATATGGAAGCATATTGAATAGGCCTTTTAGAAATAAAGTAGATTCCCTGGAGATTTGGGTCAGCTAGCATAGGGAGAGGCCCTTGGTTAACAGTTAGGGATTATGGCAAACCTGCAGGGTGGTGGATCCAACACCCATTCTCAACCTTCTCCTTATAGCCATCCACTTGAAACAGTGACCAGATTTTCCAGATTTCCTTGCAGTGAGGAATGGCCATGTTACATATTTATTGTACCAGTGATATGCAAATAGAAGTCTGCCAGGTTCTGAAGGTTCTGGGAAAGCCTTTGCTTTTACTAATAAAGGGGACAGACATAGCTGGCTCAGTCTCTTCACATCTTCCTCTTAACTTGGGGAAGTTCGCCACCTCTAGCAACCTCAGCCTTTTCAATGTAAACTGATAATAATACCTAGCTCATGGATTGCTGCAAGAGTTATAAAGATAATATATTTGAAATGAGGATACCATTTTAAAAATATTAACTCATTTATTTTGCACCTCATATTTCCTTTTTTGTGTGTGTGCTAAAATTTCCCACCGCCATCCTCTTTTTCATGGTCAACTATTCTATGATTACTACCACAGGGATGAGATGTACTGTATAAAAACAGAAGTCCCTTTTAGTCACTGAGTAGGTGTAGATGAGAAAAGAGAGGACACAGGACATAGACTATAGAACTCAACAATTTGGATGTTTTAAAATTTGTAAATATCAGTACTTGACTTCCACTTCCAGGAAAATTAAATAGATGGATTTTTCCCTAGTCTTCTCCCTAAGTGTAAGACACCAGCTAGGGACCTCAAGACCCAAATAACGGCACAATGGTGAGTTCCCTGGGTTCTCTCTTTGTATTTACTATACACCCCAGAATTGGAGCTGAAGAAGCCAGCAATCTGGAAACACTGTTGGGCACAAACAAACAAACAAAAAAGCCCAAATAAGAGCCTGTTCTTACTTATCAATAGACCAGGAAAGGGGCAGTCTAGAGAGACAGAAAGCTTTTAGATGATAAACACTCAACTCTAGCCAAACACCACAGAAAAAAATGCTGCCCCACCCCACACATGACAGCAAAGACCAAGTAGTGAGCCTAGACTTCCACCCTGGTCAGACTATGATGAGATGTCCCAACCCTCTTGCTGCAGTGGTGTCAGAGAAGGCCAGCACAGAGCTGGATCCTTCGTTCCCACTGGATGATAAGGAGGCCCAGCTCTGCACGGTGTGGAGACAATGTGGGAAGCCTGGACTTCCCCCTCTACCTGTTAGTAAGGAGGTACCCCTCCATTCTGCTGGAGTGATATCAGTGGAGAGTTAGCAGTAAGGTGACCACCTTCCCCTCTCCACCCCCGGGATGTTAGTGGAGGTCACGTGGGGAAAAACAATGAGACACTCTTACCCCTCCCAGATAGAAAGGTATCAGTGGAGGCTTAGTGGGGCCTCCCTCCACCTAACAGTAACAGGGAGCTCCCCCCATCCTGCTTTTAGGTGTCAAAGGAGGCTACATAGTGAAGCTGAACTTCTGTCTGCATCTGGCAATGAGATGCCCCTCTTCTCCCCCCATCACTAGAGCAGTGTCAGAGGAAGTCAGCTAAAACAGAAGGTTCAAATAAGGTAAAGAGTCAAACATAATACCCCAAATGTCCAGATTCCAATTGAAAATCACGCATCATACCAAGAACCAGGAAGATTTCAAACTAAGGGGAAAATACAATCAGCAGATGTCAACACCAAGACCCCAGAATTGTTAGAATTATCTGACAAGGATTTTAAAGCAGCCATCTTAAAAATGATTCACAAGCGATTATGAACATGCTTGAATAAATGAAAAGTAAAAAGACAGTCTCAGCAAAGAAACAAAATATATAAGAAGAAGAATATTTGTGTTATCAGAGTCCTGGAAGGAGAGGAAAAGGAAGATGAGGCTGAAAAAATCTTCAAAGAAATAATGACCATAAACTTCCTAAATTTGGCAAAAGACATAAACCAACAGATTCAAGAAGCTGAGAGAACGCCAAACATGATAAACCCAAAGAAATCCATACCAAGACTATATCATAGTCAAACTTTTGAAAACTGAAGACAAAGAAAAAAATCTTGAAAGCAGCAAGAGAAATGCAGCTTATGGGGGAAAACCATCTGGATGGCAGATTTCTCATCAGAAACCATGGAGGCAAAGGAAGTAGCATAATATTTTTCATATGCTGAAAGAAGGCACTGTCAACTCAGAACACTGTATCAAGCAAAACTAACCTTCAAGATTGAAGGGGAAACTCAAGACATTTGCAGATGAAGGAAAACTAAGAAAACTTGTCACCAGTCGACCTGCTCTAAAACAGGGGTCCCCAACCCCCAGGCCATGGACTGCTACTGGTCCTCAGCCTGTTAGGAACCTGGCTGCACAGCAGGAGGTGCGCAGCGGGCAAGCGAGCAAAGCTTCTTCTGCTGCTCCCCATCATTACCCATCACTCGCATTACTGCCTGAACCATTTCCGCCCCACCCACCGTCACTCCATGGAAAAATTGTCTTCCATGAAACCGGTCCCTGGTGCCAAAGAGGTTGGGGACTGCTGCTCTAAAAGAATGGCTAAAGGAAATTCTCTAAACAGAAAGGAAATGATAAAAGAAGGAAATTTGAAACATCAGAGTGAAAAAAAAAACTTGAAAGCAAAATCTGGGTAAATACAATAGACTTTCCTTTTCCTGTTATGTTTTCTAACTATGTTTGATAATTAGGCAAAAAGTATACCATTGTCTAATATGGTTCTAATGAATGTGGAGGAAATATTTAAGACAATTATATCAGTATCATAGGTGAGAGAGGGTGAAAATATGTAAAGGGTGATAAAGTTTCTACACTTCACTCGAACTGGTAAAATAATATCAGTAGACTTTGATGTTACATACATATAGTGTAATACCTATACCAATTGCTAAAAAAGCTATACAAAGAGATATGCTAAAAAACTATAGATAAACTAAAATGGAATTCTTTAGAAAGTTTAGGTAACCCACAGGTAGGCAGGAAAAAGGAAACAGAAGTGAAAAACAGAGCAAATAGAAAACAAAAAATAAAATGACAAACTTACGTCTTGACAGATCAATAGTTACACTAAATGTAAATGGTCTGAATATCGATACACTAATTAAAAGACAAGAATTGGCAGAGTGGATTAAAAACTGACCCAATTACGTGTTATCTATAGGAAACTCACTTCAAATATAATGACACAGGCAGATTGAAAGGAAACGGATGGAATAAGATATATCATACAAACATTAGTCAACAGAAAGCATAGATGGCTATATTATATTAAATAGACTTCAGAGCAAAGAATTTCCAGAGACAGAGAGGGAAATTATATAATGATAATAGCAATAAAAAAGACACAGCAATCCCAAATGTGTATGTACCAAAAATAGTGCCACAAACTATGTAAGGCAAAAAGTGACAGAACTGAACAGACATTAAACAAATTATAGCTGGAGACTTCAACACCCCTCTCTCAATGACTGGTAAAAACAACTAGACAGAAAGTCAGCAAGGACATAAGAGAACTCTATGAACTGAACAACATCATCAACAAACAGTATCTAATCAACATGTATAGACCATTCTACCATACAATACCAGAATACACATTTTTTCCAAATGCTCACAGAATATACACCAAGATAAACCATATCTTGGGCCATAGAACAAAAATTCTAAAGAAAAATTTTTTAAAGAATTTAAATAATACAGAGTGTGTTACCTGAGGACAATTGAATCAAACTAGAAATCAATAACTGAAAGATAACAGGAAAATCTCCAAACACTTGAAAACTAGATGATACACATCTAAATAATCAATGGATCATAGAGGAAATCTCAAGGGAAAGAAAAAAATACATTGAAAGGAATGAAAATGAAAA
The DNA here is from genome assembly GCF_059928025.1 of Delphinapterus leucas. Classification (NCBI taxonomy): domain Eukaryota; kingdom Metazoa; phylum Chordata; class Mammalia; order Artiodactyla; family Monodontidae; genus Delphinapterus; species Delphinapterus leucas. The sequence continues at coordinate 129,909,697 of NC_143132.1, read as the reverse complement.
TAAAACGTATCAAAATTTGTGGATCACGGCTAAGGCAGTGCTGACAGGGACGTTTATAGCACTAAATGCCTACATTAGCAAAGAGGAAATCGCAAATCAATTACCTAAGTTCCCGTCTCAAGAACCTAGAAGAAGAAGAGCAAAATAAACCCAAAACGCTTAAGCAGAAAGAAAAAAAGTTGACCCTTTAACAACATGGGTTTGAACTGCGTGGGTCCAGATTTTTTTCAATCAATATGTGCGCGATCTGTGGTTGGTTGAATCTGTGGATGTGGAACCCAGATATGGAGGGCCGACTGCAAAGTTATACGGGGATTTTTTACTGTGTGAAGCGTCAGCGCCCTCTGCCCCCGCATTGGTCAGGGGTCAACTGTAATAAAGATAAGAGCAGAAATCAGTGAAATGAAAACAGAAAAATAATAGAGAAAATCAATGAAGCAAAGAGCTTGTTCTTTGAAAATATCAATAAAATAGACAAATCTCTAGCAAGACTGACAAAGGAACAAAAAAGAGAGGAGACACAAATTACCAATAACAGAAATGAATACAGACTCTGCGCAGACATCAAAAGGATAATAAAGGAATACTACAAATGACTCTACATAAATATGACCACTTAGATAAAATGGGTCAATTTCTAAAAGAAACACAAATTACCACAACTCATCTAATATGAAATAGACAATTTGAATAGCTTTATGACTACTAAGAAAATTGAGTTTATAATTTTAAAACTCTCCAAAGAGACTCTCCAGGCCCCAGTGATTTCACTGGAGAATTCTACCAAATGTTTAAAGACAAGTTAACACTAATTCTACACAGTCTCTTCTAGAGAAAAGAAAATAGAGAACTTTTCACTTCATTTTATAAAACTAGTGTTACCCTAATACCAAAACTAGGCAGAGATAGTACCAAAAATAAAAGTAAAAACCCTACAGACCAATATCTCTCATGAACTTAGAAACAAAAAGTCTCAGAAAATATTAGCACATATAATTCAACAATACATAAAAATAATTATACACCAGGGCCAAGTGGGGTTTATTTACCAGGAATGCAAGGCTGCTTCAATATTTGAAAAAAGTGTAATCCACCACATCAATGGGCCAAAAAAATCACATGATAGTATCAGCTGATGCAGAAGAAGCAGGTGACAAATTGTAACACCTATTCATGATAAAATCTCTCAGAAAAGTAGGAATAGAGGGAAACTTCCTCAACTTGATACAAAGCATCTATAAAAACCTTTAGCTAACATTATACTTAATGGCAAAGGATTGAATACTTTCCCCCTAAGATCAGGAACAAGGCAAAGATGTCGACTTTCATCGCTCTTATTCAACATAGTGATAGAAGTTCTAACTCATGCAATAAGGCAAGAAAAGAAAAATAAAAAGCATGCATATTGGAAAGGAAGAAATAAAACTGTTCCTATTTACAGATGACATGGGTGTCTACATAGAAAATCTCAAGTGTTCTCCATATAACTATAACTAATAGGTGAGTTTAGCAAATTTGCAGGGTATAAGATAAACATACAAGAATAATTTATTGCTATATACTAGCAATGAACATGTAGACAATGAAATTAAAAATACAATACCAGTTACAATTGCTTTAAAAATTAAATACTTAGATGTAAATGTAACAAAACATGTATAAAACTTGTATGCTGAAAACTGCATAACACTGATACAATAAAGAAGATCTAAAATAAATGGAGAGACATCTCTTGTTCACAGATTAGAAGACTCAAACATAGTAGAGGTGTCAAGTCTCCCCAGATTGATGCAGAGATTTGTACATATTTGCAATTCCTATCAAAATTCCAGAAAAGTATTTTGTACATATAGACAAGATTATTCTAAAATTTATATTGAAAGGCAACGGAACTAGAATGGCTAAAACAATTTTGAAAGGAAAAGTGAGAGGAATAGTCTTTTTAAGTCTTATTATGTAGCTACAGTAACAAGACCATGTGGTATTGGAAGAGGGATATTCACATAGATCAAAGGAACAGAATAGCGAATCCAGAAATAGATGCACACATAGATGCTGTACTGATTTTTAACAGAAGTGCAAACACAATTCAGTTGAAGAAATATGGGCTTTTCAATGAATGGTGCTGGAGCAGTTGAATATCCATAGAGGGAAAAAAGAGAACCTCACGCTAAGTCTCATACTTTGCATAAAAATAAACTCAAGATGGATCATGGACTTAAATGTAAAACATGAAACTATAGAGGAAAAATAGGAGAAAAATCTTCATATCTAGAGTTAGGCAAGGAGTTCTTACACTTGGCATCGAAAGCACAATCCATAAAAGGAAAAATTGATAAATTGGACTTCATCAAAATTGAAAACTTTTTGCTCTGTGAAAGACCCTGTAAAGAGGATAAAAAGACAAGCTACAGACTGGGATAAATATTTGTATACCCCTTGGTAATAACTGAATAAATGACAGTGAGTATTGTGAATAAAGGTATCTATATGCATATGCCTAGTAATGTATGAATGAGTATGAATGTGTGGTCTGTTCTGAGCAGAAAGAGCAATATGCTCAAATCCTGGAGATAGAAGTGAGCATGTATATTTTGGGAACTTCAGACCATTCATGGGAAAGTACACATCAATTGGCTGTACTTGGCAGGTGGGGTTCTTATCTATACTGTGTTGTGTTACTTCTTTTACACAGTGACATGGGTGCAATGCACCAAGTTGGGATGCCAGGAAGAACATCTTTTTTATGAAATGCCATACCTACGATCTGGGCAATGGTGTTGCATGTCTTTGGTTCTCCAGACCATCCCAGAGGGTGTGCTGCCATTGACCATGAGGGGGCGCCCTCAGCACGTTTATGAGTGTGGGTGGGGCGACTTGCCTCTCCTTCACCCAAGTGATGAGCCGCTGAAGGGACAGCTCAGCCAGTTCACCACCAACAAAACTCCCTAACACCCTGCAGCTCTTTATGGACTGGGACTCAGACTTCCAGGCTTGTGGAATGATAGAATTTCAGACCAAGGAGGTTCCTAGAGGAGCCAACACCCTAAAGATTTTACAAGTGGAGAGACTGAGGCACAAATAGAGAAGGATTCCTGGTCTAAGCGTGCCCAGCAAGCCAGTGACTGAGTCTCTGGGTCTCTGAGCTCCCATGCCAGTGTTTTCTGGCTACTTCACCACATTTCATGACCCTCTGGGGTAGCCTCCACCTGGGAAAGCACTACCTGCTCCCGCAGCCCACCTAAATCTTACCCAGCTTTCAAATCCACCCCCCCATACGTCCCCTGAATTAAACTTTATCATGACAATTCTTGTCAATACTATTTGGCAATTAAACAAGCATTGTCTTAATACCTTATCTTCTAAGGTTGTTCTGTCGGCTTGAATACATATGCATATATACATTGAGATTACTTAACTTCTTAACCAATTATGCATTACCTTATCCAATAAAACTATTTAATTCTCAAGGATGGGCATCATACTCTGTGTGTGTGTGTGTGTGTGTGTATGTGTGTGTATGTGTGTTCTCTCAACAGTACCAAGCACAGTACCATGCATCAAGTGGATATATAATATTAGTTGATTGGATGCCGGTAACACAAGCTCACTGCAGTGTAATATGTGTCACAAAGGCAGTGTAATATGGAGGTTAATAACATGCGTTCAGGAGTTAGTAGGCTTGGTTTTGACAGGTTGTGTGACCTTGGGCAAGTTGCTTAAGTCCTGAGCCACATATATATACATGGCATACAAAATACTTATATACACACATGGTCACAGCCACAAGCCTTCAGTTGATGGCAGCTATTACGACACTAATGTCATGGGTTGGAAATCACTGAAGGTCTATTAACTCCATGGAATTCTGTGGCCTCAAACTCAACCTTCAACAAACACAGTCATTTCAACACCCCACAGACATGTGGGTGTGTGACCGTAATTCTCACCCATTCTTATCCCCATCCCACTCTCATCTCCATAAAAAATGGTGATGGGGACTTCCCTGGTGGCACAGTGGTTAAGAATCAGCCTGCCAATGCAGGGGAGATGGGTTTGAGCCCTGGTCTGGGGAGATCCTACATGCCGCGGAGCAACTAAGCCCGTGCGCCACAACTACTGAGCCTGTACTCTAGAGCTTGCGAGCCACAACTACTGAGCCCGCACGCCTAGAGCCCGTGCTCTGCAACAAGAGAAGCTACTGTGATGAGAAGCCCGTACACCGCAACAAAAAGTAGCCCCCGCTTGCAGCAACTAGAGAAAGCCCGCGCACAGCAATGAAGACCCAACGCAGCCATAAATAAATAAATAAGTAAATTTATTTTTAAAAGTGGTCATGTTATTTGATACATTATATATATATATATATATATATATATATATATATATATAATTTTCAACAGATATTTGCAGGGCATCTGCTCCAAAAAACCCCAAACAAACAAGCCGGTATCCTGTCCTACAATTGTTAGCCATATTCTGTCTCTGCATAAATAGTATCAGCCACTAGACAGTGCTTTAGTTCTCCTCAGTGGCAGCATTTTTGCTTGTCAACACCAGGGAGTCAGCTCTGAAAGCCTTTAAGTGAATCTTTCTTTCTCAACCTTACTGTAGAGTGAGCAAATCATTCCCTCTGCTGATTCAGATGTATTATGATGTGCTGGGAAACCCGAGCATTCTCTCACTGCATGGAGATTAATTACCTTGAAATATTCATTGGATTAAATGTATTTAAACATGCACTGTTAAAGCTCAGGGCTGCAAAATGCCATACTCAAGATCTATATTGTGGGCATCAAATAATAAACTTTATCGTGTGAAGGGGAGGGAGAGAGGGAGAGAAGAAGAGAGGAGGAGAGAAAGAGAGGGAGAGAGAGAGAGAGAGGGCTTATTTAGTACTAGGCCATGGGTGAGACTGATAGCCTCCAAGTCTCTTTCCACAAATCCGCGAAATCCTAGATTCACTTAATACTAGAATTATGTGACCTTGGGCAAAGTACTTAACCTCTCTAAGCCTCGGCTTCCTCATCTGTAAAAAAGGAATGATAGGACCTCAGAAGTATGAGTGTTACATGTCTAATACATGAAAAGCCGTGGGCATCGTCTAACACATAGCAGGCACTCATATAAAACAAGATTCGGGGTTTTTTCTTTTTGCTCCTTTAGATGCAGAGAAGGCCTTTGTCCTGGCTCTGTGGCACTCTTCTTCCTGTCCTGTGCCAAAGTGTTTCCCCGTAGCTCTGGGAGAAGCTAAGAGCTTCTTAGCTTCTTAGCTAAGAGCTAAGCTTAGAGCATGGATGTTAAGTGCATGGACTCAGGAGCCAAACAGCCCCGGTCCATGGCCCAGCTCCACCACATACCCGCTGTGGGACCTCGGGCAAATTTCTAAACTCCTAGTGCCTCAGTTTCTTTATCTATAAAAGGGGATAGTAATAGTACCTTGTCTCATACGGTTGTTAGATGGGTCGAATGAGTCATCATTTCTAAAACCATGAGAACAGTACCTGCTGCATAGTTAGTGCTCTGCAGGTGTTGGCTACTCCTATTATTTCAGGTTCAATTCAGCACTCATGTGCATTCACCTCTTCGCTGGCCTTCACACCCAGGGTAGGGGCTGTATTGCCGCCCAGTGCCCCAACCTGTTTGTCTCAGCGCCATGCTCAGATCTTGGAACTTCTAGAAGCCCCTATGCAGACCTACCTTCTGCATACGGCACCTGCTTCATGCTCTAAACCTTCCCTCTTTTACTTGTTGAAATTTCCCCCTCCTTAGTAGCCTGATTTGTGGCTGCTGTAGAAAATGGAGCAAACCAACTAATTCATACTAAGATGCTAATGGCTGTTTATAAGCTCCGGGGGAAGAGGCGTCTCATCTGTCTTTTTCTCCGCCTATCCCTAGTACCTAACAGTTGCCTGAACGTAGAAAGTGCTCAATAAGTATTTGTTGCATGATTATTTGGACCTTAGTTGAAAGGCATGCGTCTTGACTGGTGGGATTTCAGACATCTTGACAGGCTGGAGAGGAAAATGTGAAAGCAAGGGACTCCTACCTGTGTCCCTCAGACCACAGTGTCTAGGGGAACTTCTACTTCACTTAAGTATACAGCAGTATTTATTTTTCACTTTTTATTTTGAAATGAATTTTGACTTACAGAAAAGTTGCCCTGAAAGGACCCATCTCTCAGCTCCTCTGGAAGTAAATGTTAACATCTTACCTAGCCGTAGTCCAGTAATCAATACCATGAAATTAACAGCGGTACTATGAATGTTATTATTAGCACTATTACGATTTGAATTTCACCAGTTCTTCCGCTGATGTGGCTCTCACATTGCATTTATTTGCCACATCTCCTAGTCTCTACCAACCTGTGACCGTTTCTTAGTCTTTCCTCGACTTTGGTGACTGCCAGTTTTAAAGCATACTGGTCAGTTGTATTGTAGAATATCTGTCAATTGGGGTTTGTTAGATGTTTCTCACTACTAGATTGAGGTTAAGGATTTTTGGCAGGAATATCTCAGAGGGATGTGACCTTCTCAGCATACATATTGGGGGTAGATGATGTCAATATGCCTTATTACTGGTGATAATTAACCTTGAGCAGTTGGTTAAGGTGGTATCTGCCGGGTTTCTCTACTGTAAAATTGTTATTTTCCCTTTATAATTAATAAACAACTCGGGGGAAATACTTTGAAACTCTGCAACTATTCTGTTTCTCCTCAAACTTTCTCATACTAATTTGAGCATCCATCTGTAGGTTTTGCCTGTGATAACTATCACTGTGATGTTTGCCTAATCGTGATTGTTTACACTTCTCATTTCTTCTACATTTATTTCTTGGAATTCTTTAAGGAAGAGCTGTCCCTTCTTCCCCATTTATTTATTTATGCAATTGAAAATTTATATCAGTATGGAATCATGGATGTTTATTTTATTTTATGGATTGTTACACAGTCCTTACTTATTTCTCATTTTGTTCCAGTTTTGGCCGATGGGGTTGCCTTCAGGTTGGTGGTGTGTCTTGTCACGTGCCCCATTTTTTTCTGAGCCCTCCCATAAGGTCATATTTGGTAACCGTGGAGATCACCTGGGCGTATCCCCCATCATACACTGGGGGGAAGGTCCGAGAAGGCAGGCTGCTGTTAGGGGTGGTTGGATTGAGAAGCCAGGTCTCCTGAATGCCTGTCCTGCTCTCTGCCAAGGGACCTGTTGCCTCTCTGCACTTCACAGCCTTTGTTTACCAAGAAATTCATGTAATCCCAGGCATCCCTCCCATTTCTGATTCCCAGGGCTCAGCCTGTCACTGGAAGGCTGGGAGCCATGGCTCTCTCTCCACTTACGCCTGACAACTCCTGGAGCCAAGTGCCATGAAGGACTGGCCTCTGGTGGCTCTTTGCGTCTTAACCAGCTCCTGGCAAGCAGTCAATCGTTTGGGAAGGTAAACCTTTAGGTTATCGTTATTGTTGCTGTTATATGACTGTAAAAGTAAAGCATCTCATTTTTCAGCTGGTGTGGACAGCCAGAGCTCTTTTAAAAAGTGTAAGTACAATGTATTTCTTATTCACATAATAATGGTTCAAATGCAGGTGAGGCTGGTTAAAGGAACCAGGACGTCTAAGCTGAAAACCCTTTCCTCTACAGAGAGAGGAGTAAGTGAAAGCATACTACCAGGAAACATCAAGACATATCCAGAGTGTGGAATGTTCTACAAGAAAATTGGCCTGGACTCTTTACAAAGTCAGTGCCGTAAAAACGTAAAACAAAATACCATGTGTCAATCCTTGATGGGGTCCTGATTTTTAAAAAGTTATAAAAGTCATTTTGGAGACATTTGAGGAGATCTGAACTCGAATTGGATATTAGACACCAGGAAATTATCAATTTCCTTAGGTGTAATCATGGTATCATCATTCTGTAGAAGAACATCTTTGTTCTTAGGAGATACATGCTGAACTATGTAAGGGTGAAGTGTCTTAAGGGCGATGTCTGCAACTTACTCTCAAATAATTCTGAGAAAAAGTCTATAAAGTAAAGCAAATGTGGCGAAATGTTAACAGTTGTTAATCTAGGTGTATAACACGACAGTCATCCTCATTCAGTATTCTGTTTGAAATTTTTCAAAATAAAAAGTCTGAAGGAAAATTACTTTTACAGCCTGGTTTTATATCCTTCATTTATTGAAGAAACACCCTCTTCCCTTTATTCCCATAAAGTTGGCAAAAGTCACTTCCATCCAACTGAAATGATCACGTGAGCAGGGGTTCAGGAACCCACACGAATGGGATCACAAGTATCAAGCCTGGATCTGTGGAGAGATGGTTAAGGGTGGGGAGTAGAGCTCTAGTCTCTGCATATCTGGCCTCAAATCCCAGCTCCCCTGCTGTTTCATCATTCAGTGACGTTGGCTAAGGAACTTAAAACTTCAGGGCCTCAGTTTCTGCAACTGTAAAATGAGGACAGTAGCATGTTATTTCCATTTGTACATGCTGTGTAATATGGATATGGGTAACATATCTATCCATCTCTTGTGAGTCCCTGCCTGCCCTCCAGTCCTTCTGAAGAGTGTAGGGAATGTGAAGATAATAGCTCAGGCCCTGGGGAGTTACAGGTTGACTGATGGAAGAAGGCTTGTGGGTGGGGCCTGTCTTCAGGGACCTCGAGATAATTTGAGCAAATGAGATTTTACATATAATCACTGTCTCATCATAATTTGAGGTTAAGAGTACTAACTTATTAAATGTGACCACTTAAAATACTTGAGAATATTTTAAGATTCTGTTTTGGTGTAGCTTCTTTTTTTCAGTATCAGGAGCCTCAAGAATAGAAGGGTTGACAGTTGGATATTGTGCAAAAACACAATCCTTGACCCTTATGTGACACTATATACAAAAATTAACATGAAATGGATCATAGACTTAAATGTAAGAGCCAACTAAAAGACTTCTAGAAGAAAATATAGAATAAAACCTTAACGATCTTGGGTTAGGCAAAGATTTCTTAAATAGGACACAAAAATTATGAATCATAAAAGAAAAAAATGATTAAATTGAACTTCATTAAAAGACAGTGTCTTCGGGGCTTCCCTGGTAGCACAGTGGTTGAGAGTCCGCCTACCGATGCAGGGGACACGTGTTCGTGCTCTGGTCCGGGAAGATCCCACATGCTGTGGAGTGGCTGGCCCGTGAGCCGTGGCCGCTGAGCTTGCGCGTCTGGAGCCTGTGCTCTGCAACAGGAGAGGCCACAGTGGTGAGAGGCCCGTGTACTGCAAAAAAAAAAAAAAAAAAAAAAAAAGACAGTGCCTTCAAAAGACACTGTTAAGAAAATGAAACAGCAAGCCCCAGACTAGTAGAAAATGTTTGCAAAACATATATCTGACAATGGACTTGTATCTAGAATACATGAAACATTTCTTACAACTCAATAATGAGAAGACAAGCAACCCAATTAAAAAAATGGACAGAAGACTTGAACAAATACTTTAATAAAGAACGTATATAGATGTCAAATAAACACATGAAAAGGTGCTCAATGCTAGTCACAAACACCGTGAGATACTACCACACACCCACTAGATGACTAAAATTAAAAAGACAATACCAAGAGTTAGCAAGAATATGGAGCAACTGAAACTTTCATACACTGCTGGTGTGAATATAAAATCATAAGGCCACTTGGGAAAACAGTTTGTCAGTTTCTTATAAAGTAAAACACACACTTAATATAATTCCTAGAAATTCTACTCCTATGTATTTACCCAAGAGAAATGAAAGCATAAGTCCTCACACTGCTTGTATGTGAATGTTCATAGCAGCTTTATTCATAGCAGCCAAAAACTGGGAGCAGTCCAAATGCCCATCATCTGGTGAATGGATGAAAGGCTGTGGTATGTCCATACAATGCAATGCTATGCAGCAATTTTAAAACCAGGGATGAACATGCAAAACGTGAGTGAATCTCAAAAACATGGTAAGTGAACGAAGGCAGACACATAATTACACAATTCCACTTACATGGTGTTCTGTCAACTTTAAACAGGGATGTTCTGGGAAAAGTAATTTAGGGGTGATGTGGAGGTTACTTGACTTGTGGAGAACCCCATGGTGGTGTACCTGCCAGGAGGTTGGCTGTAACCTTGATATGACCTGCTGGGAGCCTGGGGGGATTAGAGAGAAAGTATGAACATCAAGGGCACTATACAGAGACTTGGCTTCTCACCCTGGCTCTACTAGAGATGGGCTGTGTGCCGTTGAGCAAGCCACTTAACCTCTCTGGGCCTCAGTTTTCTCATCAGTAAAATAGGGGTAAACTGGAGTTATAGGTAAAGTGTCTCATACCCAGAACAGAGGTGGGGCTTTTTGAAGATTAATTCCTTTCCCTGTGTATTTCTTCGCCTTGCACCTCATTGACATGTACCTTGCCCCTTCCCTCTGCTTCTCTTTGGTAAGAAATATAAGCATAAACCTGGTCCAAAATGTGTCTCCTGGCCAGCTTTTTCTCAGCACCAGCCCTCAGTTGGGTCTTTCTTCAGCACACCTTGGTCACTAACATCCTGTGTGACCTTGGGCAAGTCAACTTCCTTCTTTGGGCATCTTCTCCAAAATGAAAGGCTTGGGCCAGATGATTGCTCTGGGCTCCACTTATCAGCTCCTTCACTCCAAGATTACAGTCTAGGAGTGAAGAAATGGCAGGACTCAAGAAGCAGTTGCATATGAAAGTCCAAGGGAAGAGACAGATCCTTTGGGACCTTGGGCCTGGGTCTGTGGTCCAGCTGTGAATGGAAAGGGAACCTTCATGTCTGTCTAGAGCTAGAGAAGAAGGATGGTGAATTCAGAGTGGTCTCTGTTTCCCCTCTGGCACAACGCCCCACCCTGCAAAATGTTGTGTGTTGGATGGGGGCACTGTCCTTTCTCGGAGGAAAGTCACTCAGGGTCCCTGAGTGTCTAAAGCAGAGGCGCTGACCTGCTCTCTTCCCCAGCACAGCAGACCCATCAGTGGCTTGCAAAGAACAATGGTACTTGGCAGCAGCCCGCCTTCTTGAATTTCTAGTTTTCCTGTTCTTTCCTTCAGACTAAAAGCAGTGAAAACAACAACAACAAACAATCTAACTTCTCAGCCCCCTACTTTTGGTTGGGGGCTACACATTTTGGTCTGTCTTTCTGTAACCCAGCAGGACCCTATGGGCCTTTCCTGGGACAGGCCTTCCCTCATATCCTCTGCTTTAGTTCCTCTCTGAAGTACCTAGATAACAGTATTTGATGCCCATTTCCTGAGTTGTTTTACATATGTGAACCCTGCCCCCACAAATGGAAGATGTTAACTACTTGATGACCATGAGCACATAGTCCCAGGCCTCCTGGAGCCTACGGACTGATAAGGTTAACCCCTGTGACACTGCCTGGTTACCTCACCTTCAGCCAATCGGAGAATTGTGCCCGAGCTGATCACTTACCCTGGGACCCACCCCTCCCTCACCTGGCTTTTAAAAATGCTTTGCTGAAACCCTTCAGGGAGCTCGGGGCTTTTTAGGGCACAAGCCACCCACCTCCTTGTATGGTCCTGCAATAAACCTTTCTATGCTCCAAACTGCGACATTTTGCTGTGTTTGGCTTCACTATCCGTCGGGCCCACGAACTCGCGCTAACATGTCCTGAGTGGGGGCTGCAGTGTGGACTTGGCTCCTTCCTCACCTGTATTCTTCGTGATGAGTAAGACATCTCCTATGGGAGCAAACTACCATCTAGGGAGTGCTTCAGATCCTGGCCTCACCAGACAGAAAGGGTCTGCCTTCCCAGGTTTCCTCCCGCCCTGCCTGTCCAGCTCCAGCAGTGCGTGGTCTCTGTGGTGAAAAATGAAATGCCAGCTCATCTGGGGCACTTGGCTGCTCTGTGATTCTTTCTGTTCTGCAGGCTTTCATGTGTTGGTGTATTCTCAGGGTAGGGGTATGATGGCTGCGGAGATTCTAGATGTCACACCCAGGCTTTGTCAACACTGCAAGAAAGAAGTCTATTTTTGTGGCTCTTTCTTTAGGAACCAGGAATCTTTTTCTGCAAGGTCCTGGAAGGTTTCCCTTGAGGTCTCACTGGCGGGTCCTAAACTACATGCCCACTTCTAAACCTGTAACCAGCAAGGTGGTGAAGAACCATATTGGCTTATACCAATCTTGGGCAGTTGTTATGGGTTGAACCGTGTCCCCATTTCCCATCTCCCAAATTTCCATGTTGAAGTCTTAACCTGCAGTACTTCTGAAGGTGACCTTATTTGGAAATAGGGTCATTGTAGATGTATTAGTTAAGATGAGGTCATACTGGAGTAGGGTGGACCCCTACTCCAATATGCTTGTTATCCTTATAAAAAGGGAAGCTTGGACACATGGAGACCTGCACACAGGGAGAACAGTATGGGTAGATGAAGGTAGCTATTGGGGTGATGCAGCAGAAGCCAAGGAACACCAAACATTGCCATCAAACCACTAGGAGCTAGGGAAGAGGCTGGGAGTAGATTCTTCCTCACAGCTGTTTGAAGGAACCAGCCCTTCAGACACATTGATCTTGGCCTTCTAGCCTCCAGAACTATAAGACAATAAATTTCTTTTGCTTAAGTCACTCACTTTTGGTACTTTATTATGGCAGCCCTAGCAAACTAATACAGAGGTAGACTAGACATTGGGGAGTGAATCATCATGATCACTACATTTACCATCAGGTAATGAATGTTATACTAATATCACTGCTATGATGTACACTTAAAATATGAGACAAGCAGGATCATGGATAGAAACTGCCCAGGCTTTGGAATCCGAAGGTCTGAGTTCAAGCTGTATCCGTGACTAGTTATGTGACTTTGCGCAAATCAACTTAAGCCCTCTGAACCAGTAAACTGTAAAGGCCACTACTGAACTTGAGATAAGATACCAATTATTAGCATGGAGAGATTCAAAGATATTCCCCTTTTCCAGCCCACCAAAGAGAACCCACTCCCCTTAATTTTTACCCGGTTCCATTCTAGCCCTACCTCAATACTTTCCCACCCCTCGTCCACACCAGGAGAGTAAAGAGTTGAGAGAAAAAATGGAGGAGGTGAGAAAAAAAAAGTTGTGAAGGCTAGAGGTAGAGAGTCATAAGTTTGAGGGCATTTTGGCTGATGAGGGTCTTCAGAGAGGGTGGAGTATAAGAGAATTAGGAAGGGAGAAAACATTTCCAAGGAGATTTGCTGGGGGTTATGGGCTGGATTCACCTTTGTGTTTTTCAAAACGTTCTAGTAAAGAATATAATTCCTGAGCTCTAGAGAGAGAATGAAGTTGGATCACAAATTCACTTTCCTGGGATACTTAATGAAAGAATCACAAAATTAAAACCAACCTCCCCCTCCCACCCACCCCACCCCACAAATAAAAACCAGCAGCAGCCAATCAAGGAAAGGGGTACAACTTCATGCCAAAAAGTCCAAAGAGTGGCGGTCAAGGAACAAAGCAAAGAAGTCTGGCTTGACTTGCCATGACTTGTAAACTTTCCAGAAGAATGTGAGTAAACAAAATTCTGAGAATTCACACAACTATGCCCTCATCTGGAGCAAGAGTGACAAAGGCAGGGCTGCCAGCTGAAATATAGACTATCTAGTGACATGTGAATTTCAGATAAACAGTGAATAATTCTTTGTTCATTGCAATATAATTTTAAATTATACTTATAAATATTATAATATAATATTTATTCCATGCAATACTTGGGACTTACGGATCCTAAAAAATTATTTTTTTTCTTTATCTGAAGTTCAAATTTAACTGGGAGTCCTGGTATTATTATTATTATTATTATTATTATTATTAAATCTGGCAACACCAGACCGAGGTAATGAGCAGATACTCTGTAGAAAATTAAAAAACAAAACATAAGCACCTCAAGTAGAAGCCCCTAACTACCCTAGAAAGGTCTCATTAGCAATAGGACTTAACATTCCTTAGGCTCCTTTCTGAAGGGGGGTTATAAGGGACCATTCTAAAGCCTTAGGGGAGCTGCCTATAGCTTAAATAAAATCCCAGGAGAGAAAGCCAAAATCCTCCAGGTTTATACATGAGTCCTCCTCCTTACTGCACCCTCAGGATATAAAAAATTGGAGAGACTTGCATTACCCCAGTTTCTAGAGCTTGGAGAAGACAAACAACCTTTGGGTACATTGGGACAGAGTCCACAAAGGAAGTTTTGTCAGAGGTACCTACATTATAATGACCAAAGCAAAAAGAAATATGTAAATATGAAAGCAAGCAACACATAGAAGTCAAAGGATAGATGAAGAACATTGATTAGAAGAAAAACTCAAGGAATAAAAGAAAATTCCCTCTAGCCATTTTGAGGCAGCTGTTTTTGTCCAGTTGGCCATTCACCAGATTTTTATAGCAACAAAAGAAAAAGAAAAGAAAGAAATGGCCTTAGATCTTTGATTAGCCCTCTACTTCTGGGAATTCATGCTTAAGGAGAAAATGAAACAAACAAAAACAATATACGTTCAGGGATATTTCTACTGTTGTCTACAATCATAAGTAAAACTGATTTATATAGTCAAAAATTGGTTGGGTAAAGGATGGAAATTCATATAGTGGAATACCTTGTAGTGTTGAGATTGAAGATTGGGATTTTAAAATTTCTGAGTGAAAATAATTAGGATATGAAGCAACATGTAAAGGAAGACCCCACCCTCTTTCATTTCTGGCTGCACCATGTGGCTTGTGGGATCTTAGTTCCCTGACCAGGGATTGAACCCGGGCCCTTAGCAGTGAAAGCATGGAGTCTTAACCACTGGACCGCCAGGGAATTCCCAAGGAAGACCCTTTTGATGCTGATCTGCATACTTGTAGTTGTGTACTTATGTTTGGAAAAGTGCCCAAGAGAGTGTTTGCTAAGATGTTATCAACGGCTGTCTAGGGATGATGGGATTTCTCATTTTTCACTCTCATTTCTCATTCTCTGCATTTCTCTCTATTGAGTTGACTTTTTTCTTCTACGTCATATATATATTGATTTTATTTATTTTTTTAAAAAGAAGCTTGTACCCCCTTCTGCCTTTCTTGGGCTCAGGGGACTTGCAAGGTTGCTGAAGCCATCTGGGATGAGATGGACAAGACAGAATGAAACCAGGTCACGTTTGCTTTGTAATGAGTGGCCGAACACCTTGCCTGGTCTTAGGACAGTTCTATAGCCCTGAGCCTTTGGGAAGTTTCAGCAACAGCTGCTGGACCTAAAGCTACCGATGACCAGCTGGGCAGGCAGCTGTTGGGACGTCGGACTTGTGGCAGATGACCTGTTTTGGGAAGCAGAATGGGGTGGTGAAAGATTAAGAACCCAGCAACTTTTTGGGAAGGCAATCTTGGGCAATTATTTCTCCTCTCTAGCTCAGTTTCTCTGTCCATAAAATACAGTTAACGGAGCCTATGTTATAGGGTCATAGTAGGAATCAGATAAAATAACATACTAGAAAGATACTCCATAAATGTCAGTTTCCCTCTTTAAAGTCTTTCCATTGTGCTGTTAAAATTAGATTTTTAAAATTTTATTGATGATTGGACCTTGGGTTGAGGGCAAATTTACAAGGAAATATTTGTGGAGGATAAATGCCCTCCCTGTCCCCTGGTCCGTATCCACACATCTAGCCTTCAACACAATTTAGGATTTCACTACTGGCAGGAGACTTATAACTCAAATATTTGTTTCCAGAACTTGATTTCCCTGTGCATTATCTTATTTGATATGTGGGAAACAAGAGAATTCTACTGTAACTTCTATGAATAGAGCATGATTAAACATTTGTCAGGAAATCAGAACAAAGGGAAAGCTTTGCACTGAAAAGGCTCACAGTCAACGTTGAGAGGTCAGAATGGCGTTTGTCATCTGAGATGAGTAGGGTTTCCATTTTCCCCACGGGGTGACGGACTCTTGCTTCGCAGCTCTTCATCTCTGGATTTCAGCTCAATCAAACAGCAGAGTCAGCCTGCTGCTCTGGGCGGAAACACAAGTTGAGCACATTCGGTTCCTTCTAGCTTATTCAGAACAGCAATTTGGATTTTAAAAAATAATTAAGATGAGTGAACCAGCCCTCCATGTTGGTTTTGGAGGTACAGTCTGTCCCAGGGTACGGTGAAAACATTCTCTCTGAAGTCAGCTAACACAGGAACCCAGCAAAATGGAGCTGTTCACAGGATCAGAGTTTTGGAAACAACGTTTAAAACAAAGACTATTTTATGGCAATTAGTATATCAAAGCGGTGAACTCAAAGAGCTGAGTTCCAGTTCAGGCACCAAGCCTATAGCCATGGAATCCAGGATTCATCACAGCAAACAACACACCTGCACATCGTCCAAGCAATTTCTCCCTCAGAGGACAACATCTGCTTTTTTCACTGAGGTCAGTGTTTAGAAAAGTGGATATACAAGTGAACCTAGGTGTGTGCTTAGGCCAGGGGCTTCAGAATTTAAAAATGCATGAAGGTCCAGGTGATAACTTTCCCAAGTCAGAGTCCCTCCACTAGGTAAATTTCATCTCTGTCAGGTGGGTGTGCCTCTGCATGGGGCTTGACAATATCTTGACCCTCATCAACCTTCTCTGGATGGGAGGGTATCAGCATCCTCGGTGTGGGAGGAGGGGAAGAGGTGACGTCTTGGGGTGAACACGATTAGGAAATGATGAAGTTGATGAATCAGCCACGAATCAACCACCAGCAAACGGTCAGTCATTGAGACCAAGCTCTTCAAAATTTCCGTCATTGGTAACCATGGGATTAAGTAACTTGGCCCGTATTGTGAGGGATTGTGTGTGTGTGTGTGCGTATGTGGTATGTGTGTGTGCCTTCACACACATTAAGTGGACTAAGAGAACAGAAATAAAAGATTCCAAACAATTAATTGCCCAATCAGCTGTCCTCGCAATCATGGGAATGTGACATTTAGTTAAAAACGCAATGATTGTTTAAATTGAATTGCCCATTTTGAAAGCATCTTCCTGGCTCAGTCGCTGTGCCAACTGGTTCTTACAGTGGTGCCCTTGCTTTTGAGGGGCAGGCTCAATAGTCTCCCTTACAACCAGGCCTAGTCTGCTTTCTTAACTAACAAGGTTGAAACCAGGGTGGGAAAGTGCTGTGACTGGGAGCTGGGAGCTCAGCTAGACTCCCTTTTCAGTGATTTCTCCGGCTTGAGGGCGGCCTGCCTGGCCTCTGCAATGGAGGAAATACTGCAGGCGGAGGCAGGGCAGGGCCAGAGTCCGGCTGATCAGGGATGTTTTGCAATCAGCTAAAGGTCTCTTTTTTCAAAGCATGGTGGTGAATAAGCAAAAATGAAAGACAAGTGAATATAAATAAAATCTCAGGGGCTTCCCTGGTGGCGCAGTGGTTGAGAATCTGCCTGCTAATGCAGGGGACACGGGTTCGAGCCCTGGTCTGGGATGATCCCACATGCCGTGGAGCAACTAGGCCCGTGAGCCACGACTACTGAGCCTGCGCGTCTGGAGCCTGTGCTCTGCAACAAGAGAGGCCGCGATAGTGAGAGGCACGCGCACTGCAATGAAGAGTGGCCCCCGCTTGCCACAACTAGAGAAAACCCTCGCACAGAAATGAAGACCCAACACAGCAAAAAATAAAAATAAAATAAATTAATAAACTCCTACCCTCAACATCTTTTTTTTTTTTTTTTTTTGCGGTATGCAGTCTCTCACTGTTGTGGCCTCTCCCTTTGCGGAGCACAGGCTCCGGACGCGCAGGCTCAGTGGCCATGGCTCATGGGCCCAGCCACTCCGCGGTATGTGGGATCTTCCCGGACCGGGGCATGAACCCGTGTCCCCTGCATCCGCAGGCAGACTCTCAGCCACTGTGCCACCAGGGAAGCCCTAACTCCAACATCTTAAAAAAAAAAAAAAAAAGAAAGATCGTGCTTTAAAAAAAAATAATAAAAAAATAAAATAAAATCTCAGGTTCTAGAGATTTAACAACATTACTGATTGAGGTCCTGCTGGATTCTTACCAGCATTTCCCACTGGCATCCAGAAATACAAAAGGGGACAGATCATGAAAACTTTTCTTCCTCCTCTTCGTTTGCAAGTATCTGGTCTTGTGGACTGACCTGCTCACCCACCCAGGGCCCACCTCTAGGACACACAAGAACCTTGGGGTTCTTTGGCATGCTTTCCCCAGCCCCCCACCGCCGGCATCATGCCCACCCACCGCTCACCCATAAAGAGAGCACAACCTGAATACAATGGGGCCCACTGTTCCCACATGTATCATTTTCACATCCCTGAGCTCAGAGCCGAGGGGAATCAGGATTCTGAAGGGCCTTGAGACCTCCTACTAGACCGGTCTCTTCTGTCCTGAGTGGCCGCTTAGGTCCCAGAGCCCGGGGAGGGCTCTGCTCCAGTGAACAATGAACAAATACAAGCTTATCCGACACGGTGCTCCTGAGAAAGCCCCGCTGGCCAGCCCTTCTTCTCTCCTGCCCTGTGAGATGTGCTGTTCGTGATGTGTGTTATAGGACGGGAACCAGCACTTGCTTAAGAGCCAGCGGGGCTTTTGGATCTGGGTTTACTGTGGGCTCTGCTGCTTTGCAGCTGGGGGCGCTTGGACAGTTTACATAAACGTTCTGAACAGCACGGAGCCTCATCTCTAAAATGGGGATCAAAAATGGTTATTGAGTTATTGTGAGGACTCAATAAGTAAATGGTTGGGAGGGGTCTAGCACTGTGCCTGGGATATGGTAAGTATTCAAAAATGGTAACCTTTATTACTGTATATTTATTATTCCTTTCAAAACAATGACTCAGTGTCAAAGCTGGGACTCCAGAGAAGATTGATCAACCTGTCAGCCTTGCACAGACCCTGGGGCCTGAGGCCCAGACACAGGTCCACTGGGCCCACTTCATGATCCACCCTCCACAGGGCCTCCAGTAGGGTCTTTCTAAACATGGAGCTATTAAACATACCTTTCGTACTACTTGAAGCCCTTCGGTGGCTGCCACTGATGACAGGAGTGGGGCAGGGGCTTCTTGCAAGATGGAGGGTCCCTCTGAGTCCTGTAGGGTCTGGGTGGGCCCCTGAGCAGAGGCAAGGTGTGCAGGTCCAAATGAGGAGCCTGCCCATAAGGGAAGGGCCTGGGGGTCTGCATGGGTCAACGTCCAGGGTTCCATCCAGGTCTCAGGAACAGAATGGAAACAGAGATTTGGGACAGGCATTCCAGGACGTAAGGCAAGCTGGGAGGAGGAGAGGACCTGAATGACAGGAGGACCTGAGAGTGACCGTTGATCCTGGGGGTAGGGGGAGATAGTGACCTCGCTCTGTCCCACCACCGTGTGGCTGCTTTGCTTCCTAGGGTGTGAGGAGAAGTGTGGCAGTTTCTAGCAGCACCTGGGACAGCTTCAGTGGCTGGTGTGAGAAAGACACCCTCACCTCAGGCAGTTAAGATGATTGGGTAGCCAGTCTCAGAAATGGGCTTGAAAAATAGGGCTATTTGTTTTCACACAATTCTAGAAGTCCAGGGGTAAGGCGGGCTCCATGTGAAACTGAGCAGGACCCAGTGGGGCTCTTGGGCACAAAAGCCTTTCTGTGTCCTCCTCGTTTCTTGTTTGCAGGAAATAGGCTTCATTCAGCCGAGTTCCAACAGGCAGGTTCAAACAGTTGCTAACCAGGGAAGGGAGGGGATGCAGAGACAAGGGAGGAGCAGTCAAGAAACAATAGTGCGGCCTTGGGGCAGGGTCCTGGTTCCCCCTCAAGGGATACACACAACCATATCTTTGAGCTCTTCCGCAGATACTGAAACCCCCTGCAGGTGGGAGAAGTTAACGGTGTGCTGCCCACAAGCACGCAGACCCCAGACCAGTTGGAACCAGAAGGTTGATGATGCTGACTCCCACTTACCTCCCCACCAGCCAATCAGAAGAATGTCCACGAGCTGATCACACCCTCTCTGAACCCTTACTGTAAAACTCCTCACTACCCACTCCAGGTCGGGACACACAGTTTTGAGGGCATTAGCCTGCTGTGGCCCCCTTTGTCTGGCAAAGCAATAAAGCTATTTTTTTTGACTTCACCCAAAACTCTGTCTCCGAGATTCAATTTCGTGTCAAGGTACAGAGGTTGAATTTTGACTACACAGGTGAGGGACTACAGGTGGCTCAACGATGTCATTAAGAATGCTGGCCGTCCTTGCGTCTGGGCCCTGCCATCCTTGCTGTGACATCCTCCTAAGGTGGTTTTCTTCAGAGTCTCCACATGGCTGCAGGGAAAATGGCAAGTACCTGCCTTCTTGTGAGGGTGGGGGATGAGTACAAGAGCCCCCTCCCCTAACCATGAAATGTAAATCCTTACAGCCCGACTGGGCAACTTAGGGCACCCCAGAGCCAATAACATGGTTTCCTGCTGGAGCTGGGTGGGTCCCAGAACAAACGTGAGACTGGACTGGAAGTGGGGGCAGGGGAGAATTGTGGATTGGGTAGGCAAGCAACCCCCCAACATGTCCTAACAGATACATGCCTCACCCTGGCACACGGGAAGCACTCCCAGGATTTTAGGACTGTCGTATCCTTTTTTTTCTTTTTTTCTTGCGGTACGCGGGCCTCTCACTGCTGTGGCCTCTCCCATTGCAGAGCACAGGCTCCGGACGCGCAGGCCCAGCGGCCATGGCTCACGGGCCCAGCCGCTCCGCGGCATGCGGGATCCTCCCAGACTGGGGCACGAACCTGCGTCCCCTGCATCGGCAGGCAGACTCTCAACCACTGCGCCACCAGGGAAGCCCCTCCTCTAGCTTCTTGAACTCTGTTGGGATACACCCAGGAGGCCTACAAGGCCTGTGCTTGCCCAGCTTCAAGACCAAAAAAGAGCCCAGAGTCAGCAACAGAGACGTCTGTGTTTTAATGGATAGGGGAGCTTACACATCTGAAGTAAGGTCCTGGAGTGACACTCCATCATGTGAGACAGATGGTGGGCAGGAAGTGGTGGCAGTCTTCGTGCCCAGGGGCAAGCGGAGGTTGCCAGTTATAGGGGCGTGACATCAGGTGGGTTCATTAGTTAGCAGGGAAACCAGTAGAGGCGCACACCCCTCACCACCCCTTTGAGAAGCTGTCGCTGGCTGGGGCAAGTATGTAGGAAGGTCAGTTATGTGTGTAGGGTGTAGGTGAAACAGGCACTGGTTGAGCTGGGGATGTCCGGAGAACAAGAGAACAGCCATCTTGAGTAGCCTGATCACAAGAAGACCCATGGCAACTTTGAGAGGTGGGCAAGGATTAGTCTACCTACTTGCCAGAAGGGGCTCAGAGAGGTTAAGAAAGGACTCAGAGTCACACGGGTGGAGGAGAAACAGTGGGTCTTTCTTTCCCCTCCCTGCCCACTCAGAGCTTCTTGGTGGTCTAGAACCCTATGGAGGCCCACAGGCCACTGAGTTTTGGTTCTGTAGTTGACTGGTACCTAACAATGCACTCAGAGACAATCCCGCCACATGCACATCCTAGAACTTTGGTGCTAGACTTGTACCAACCCCCAGCCCTTAGCCGCCAACCAGCTGCTCCCCGGCACCCGGCGCTTCCCCTGAGTCCTACCCACAGGCAATGCTTTTTCACGTTTTCCCTTCCTACCTCTATGTACCTTTGTCTCCCGACTCCCCACTATCAGTTAATGATGAAGTCCTCCCAGTGTGGGTGTGACAGGCAGGGGACAGGGAGGAGGGAGAGAAGAAGGACATTCCCATACAGAGAGGCTGGGGCAGCTCCCCCGGAGGCTACATGGCAGTGAAGCCCATCCGGGCAGATTTGAGTGGATCAGTACAGGTCCTGCCCCTGGAATGTCGATGCCATTAAGGCAAACACACTGACTCATCCATTGGAAGATGTGGTTCCTTCCAAGGAGTTTCCCTGTTGATGTTTGGTGCAAAATAAGGGAATGGAAACAGGACTTTGGACAAGCTGGTTTTCCAAGTATCCAAGGGGCAGAGTCCACGTGTGGGCTGGAGGCTCCTAACCTTTGCTCCTGGAGGGGTGCAGGGAGATGGGTGTGTGTGGTCTTTTCCTCTTTCTTCTTCTTATTCTGATGGGAGAACCAGAGTCAAGGAAGATCCATTCCATCCCCCTGCCCTGGACAAGGGGCCTTCCCTTCCCAGGGGCCAGAAGGAGGCTCTGGGCTCCTCTGGCCTTTCAGAAGCCCACCCTCCATGTCAGTGAGTGCCTTGTTCTTTCAGGCCCTTTCTCTCCTTTTCCAAAGGGAGTCTCCCAAACTTGGGTGGCTCCCACTGGGGATTTCTGGGCACCCTGAGGTTTCTACTGCCTTTTGGATTTCCTGGGGCTGGAACAAATGTAGTCCTCAGAGGAGTGGGTGATGCCCTGGAACACGGGTTAGGAGAACTGCAGCTGAGGGCCTGCTCTGCTGTTAACATCTGAGTGACCTGGGGAAAGTCACTGAACCCCATTGTGCCTCAGTTTCCTCATCTGCCAAGGAAATTTTAACACTAGCTGCCTTTTCTTCCTGGTTTTTAAGAAGATTACACACAATAACAAGGATGAAAATTCCGTGCAAACTTAAAGATGTTTCATGAATGTCAGGTGGCCCTTTTAGTGACCCCAGCGCTGTGCCTTGTGATTTCTCCCTATTTGGAAAGAAGAGCATGGGAGTGGGCAGCATGGCATTCAGTGAGGAGGTTATTCTCCTTAGGTGCCATTGTGATTGGGAAACGATCTAGAGGGGAAGTTGGGAAAACATGAATTCGAGTCCCATCTTCCACATCAGTAGGCCATTTTAGCAAGTCCCTTCTCTGGCTTCTAGCAGGGGGAGGGGTGTCAGATGACCACCAAGGCTCCTCCTGGCTCCTGTTCTGTGAATTTTATTGAAATCCTTATCTCTACAGCCAGAGTTATAACCAGGTTCCCACCATATAGCTTTGACTTTTAAAAAAAGAGCTCTATTGAGGTGCAATTGACATACGACAAACTAGGGACCCGACCTCTGGCCAAGGTAGAGCAAAGGGACTAGGGTCCCTTTGGTTATGTGTGTAGGGTATCTTGGAAGGTCTTCTATAGCCTCACCTGTTACAGAAAATGTAGCTGCTTCCCAGCTGACACCTCTGCAATCCTAGAACCTCACCCGGATTAGAGAAAGCGGCACCATATTTTCTAATTATCCCTACAATTCCGACAAGGCCACTGTTCTTTAAGTCTAAAGGGATTTGAAGTTGTTCTAATCTGGCTGGGCTCACATCACATGGCGCTGGCTTTCAGATTTCCCATTATTGGAAAGTGCATTAACATTCCCTCAAGATCATAATGGGACTAACAGGGGCCTCCAGGCCTGTGACAGGGAGAGAAGGAACTCAGAGAGGGAGAGCACTTAAAAATAGGAACTAAGTCTTGGAGTTCTCTTTCTGCAAAGAAGTAGGTCTTGTCTAACTCCTCCATGGTCCCTGAGAGAGCCAACAAGATGGAGGGGGGGTGGGATGAGTCAAAGGGTGGCAACGTGCCGAAGCTCATCTGTGAAGCTGGGATAAAGCAGGTTAATCCTATACTTAGGTTACAAGGAAAAAAGAGTCTTCCAACTGTCTAGATCATCAGCCATGTAATCGATCTCTCTGTGTCTGCTGAAAATAATGTTATAAAAAATAATGATGCAAGAAAAGTCTCCAGGAGACCAGCTTCCCATCCTCTGCACTATTGACATTGGGGCCACAACATTCTTTGTTGCAGGGCCGTCCTGTGCATTGTAGGATGTTCAGCAGCATCCCTGGTCTCTGCCCATTAGATGTCAGTAGCACCCCACCCCTAGTTATGACAACTGTCTCCAGACAAGGCTGAATGTCCCCTGGAGGGCAAAATTGTTCCTTTTTGGGTTTTAAAATATGGTCCCATTTTGTTCTTAAAAACAAGTAATTACAGACTATTGTTTTAGATTTGTTGTGTGACTGTTACCTGCCAGACGCTGGGTTAAGGGCCTTACAGACAAGATCTTGTTTATCAGTGGCTAGTGGATTACAAGGGTCTTTTATTTTCTTCTCTTATTATGGGAAACACATAAAGCAACAGCATCTTCCAATTTCTCTAGTTACTTTGCAGGTTCTCTCTCTGCCTCCTGCCCTGCCCAGCAAGGAGGAGGGGCAGTGCCGGGCAGGGAGAGGAGGTGAGATGCCTGGCCCGGTCACTTCCAAATCAGGAGTGTGCTTTTGGAAGCCTTCTTATCCTGTTTGAGCCTCATGTATAAAAAGAGGATAATGATGCCTGCCTTGCAAGCCTGTGAGGCTTAGAAACAAAATTTGGTAGGAGGGAACATGGCTACTTTGCTTCCCTCTATCCCGTCAGTGCCTGGCCACTGGGTCTGGTTCAGAGTAGATGACTGATAGTGTTCCTGGAATGAATAGGTTGATGAAGAAAAATGTCTGCATCTGTCACAGGCCCTGGCACCGAGGTGTCTGATAAATACTTCCTGGCTGACCATGTCTGCGATGCAGACAGGCAAAGGGCAGAGGCAGCAGCAGGCACCAGAGGCTGTAGAGAGTAGGATACAAACCAGAACCACCTCTGCCCTTGCGGGAGTTTGTGATCCAGGAGGATGGGAATGACAATGAATAAGAATTACAAATCACTATACAATTACAAGTGTGAAAGGTGCCACAAAGTGAGTGTTCAGAGTCACTCACATCTCACACTTGCCCAGACACATGTAAGCACGCCGGCTACAGCCGTGGGCTAGCCTGTGGGATTGTGGTTAGCCAAAGATCTGGGCTCTAGGGAAGTTTTAGAGAGGTTTCCATCGTTTTTTTTTTTTTTTTTTTTTGCGGTACGCGGGCCTCTCACTGCTGTGGCCCCTCCCGTTGCGGAGCACAGGCTCCGGACGCGCAGGCTCAGCGGCCATGGCTCACGGGCCCAGCCGCTCCGTGGCATGTGGGATCTTCCCAGACCGGGGCACGAACCCGTGTCCCCTGCATCGGCAGGCGGACTCCCAACCACTGCGCCACCAGGGAAGCCCCTTCCATCGCTTTTAAAGCTTAAAACAGTGAACTTTAATAAAAGAAAACATTTCCATTGAGCTTTTAAGTACTTAATAGGAGTTAAAAGTAAGGCGAATAAAATAGTCTGTTTTGTTTCAATTCAGTAAGTGCTCCCTTTTATCAACTTCATTGTCCTTTAGGATTGGGATGAGTTTGTCTGCATTTGGAAAAGGTCACATTAGCCCAAAGGCTGATGGATGTCAGGAGTAAGGCAGCCACAGGCACTGGAAATGCCAACAGGAGCCTGGGCTCTGTGAGGCTGCATCCAAACCCCCGCCCTCCCGTGTCTGTACTGTCACCCTCCCAACCCTGCCAAGCCTCAGTTTCCTCTTGTGTAAAATGGGGATGGTACTGCCGTGCAAGATTGTGTTGAGGATTAAGAGAGCTACAGTACATATGGAAAACACCTGGCACACCGCACGGCACAAGGAAGGGTCAGTTCATGATGACCCCTCCCCTCTTCCCAGGCCTGAGTCAGACTGGGAGCTCTTGGAGGGCAGGGCCTGGGGGCCACTCCCCCGAGTGCCCCTCGGTGTCCATTTGCTCTCAGATGCCTTCCCCTCCTTTCCCTGTGCTGTTGCCTACGTTTCCTAGGCTTTCTGGCAACAGGCTTTGGGCTAGTTTCTACTCGTGGGAGCACTGATGGGAGATTGAAAAGTGGAAAGAAAGGAGAAGCCAGGGTGTTTCTCTGTCTTTTCCTCCCTCTTCTGTTTCTGTGGTGCTTTTTGGTCTCCTCTGATAGCCCCTCCTGCTATGGTCCAGCCCCTCCTGGCAGCTGGCTTCTGGCTTCTGGCTTCTGATAACCATTTTCCTCCTGACGCATCTGTCCCTCAGCTTCCTGCTGTTGCCAAGCTCCCAGCTGTTCCACATCTCCTAGTAGGCTTCCAAGCTTTCCCATCTTCTGTGTAAGCAATCCCCTGAACTGAATGCCCTCCATGAGAAATGCCTAGCGTGGCTATTTCCCTGACAGGAGCAGACTGACACATCCGTGTCTCCAGCCTCTGACCATGGCAGGAGCTCACTAATCTCTTATTGGTCAAGTGCGTTTTCTATTATAATATTCTAAAAAGGTGGGATTTGACCACATTTTCCAGGCCTTCCCCTTGGCGCTCCTTCATTTTCCATAACCTTAGCAATCAGAAGCATGAGGAACAACAAAAGTAAGGGCCAGTCCCAGAAAATCTATGAACAAATCTTGAAAGTTCTGAAAATTCGATTTCATTTTCTTAAGCCCCAGCTTCTAATAGGATCCATCTATATAACCAGTGTAACCAGTGAGCCAGAATTAAATATCCCAACTCCTGACCTTCTAATCAATCACAAATCACGAGTGAAAAACGCCAGTGCGAGTGGGAAAATCAGTTCCAGGAAGCCTGCTCTGTCCATCAGTTCCGTCAGGCTCTGCACAGCGGCAGGACCCAAGCCCCCAGCTGGGAGAATGCAAATGAGTCACTTCCAATGACGTCCTGTCAGCAGCAGAATTAGTCTTGAAGGAGACAAAGTGAATGTTGATTTAAGAAAAATAAAACCTGATTTCAAATGATTGGGAAAAAATGGCATTCGTGGTCTCCTGAACATGCCGGGGGCCCGGAGCCTGCAGGGGTGGGACTGGACATCCAGGAATGGGGAGGGCCACCTTGTCCCTGCCAGGGGCTGCCTCCTCGGTGGCAGGTCTCCAACTCTGGAGACAGACCCACCTGCGTTCGAATTCTGCCGCTGTGACTTACCAGCTGTGGAGTCCTGGGTGAGGGTTGGACTCAGTCAGAGCCTCAGTTTCCTCCTCTGTGAAATGGGCTCCTCTATCCTAGTCCTAGAAAGCGCCCCAGTACTGATGAGGTGCCTAACAAAAGGCCCAGTATCCTCTCTTTGAACACCAATTAAGGACCCAGGCCAAGCCTACTGAGCGCCTGTAATTACAACTGCTCTGTGTTGACTTGCCTAGTTATATTTAAAGAAACCTTCCTGTGCTTCGGGAGTGTCTGTGGGGGGAACAAAACTAGAGAAAGCCCCTGGGGTGTGTCTCAGTCACTGCCACTCTGGCTATGGTCTGTGTACTTGGTTAGTCAAGGCATCCCTCCTCCTCCCTCCCCTCCCCTCCCCTCCTCCTCTCTTGCCCCTCTCCCCCCTCCACTGCTCCCCTCCCCCACCCCCTCCCCTCCCTTCCTCCCCCCTCCCCTCCCCTCCCCTTCCTTCCACTACCCTCCCCTCCTCCCTCCCCTCCCCTTGGCGTCATCATCACTTCCTGGCCTCATGAGTGTCTGTGACAGCTGGCCACTCCTTCAGTCCCAGCCCCAGCCCAGCCTCCTGCCCCAGCAGGAAGGTAAGATGAAGGGGGTGACACTTAGCCACTGGAGGGTGGCACTGGGCAATGGGAGAGGCATGTGGGCTTTGCCATCACTGCTCTGTCACCACATGTGCAGCAGGCCTAACCCAAACCCATGACCTTCCCTCTGGCCCCACTCCCCGCCCCCACCCCCACCCCCCCCACCCCCCCACCCCACCCCACCCCGACTGCTAAGCCGCATTGAGGCTCCTCCTTCCCCTCTCACCATCCTGTTGCCTCATGTCCTCTAGGAGATTTGTGCAGCCATCATCTAGTGCAGGGGCCCCTCCCAGCACCTCTCACCTCCCTCCCTGCAACCACTCCCTGGCCCTGAGGTGGGTCCCTCGCAGCATCTCCTGGGAATGACACTGTAACAGCCTCTGAGTAGGTAATCCTGAGTCCCTCTGCCCGCCTCCATCCGTCCTGCCAACAGTGGCCGAGCATTACTCCTGGTGCATGAATCGGATCACAGCACTTGCTGCTCAGAGGCCCGCACTGGCCCCCATGATGCTTCCATGAGGCCCTGCAAGGCCTTTACAACCTCCCTCGGCTGACGAACACCTTCCGCACCTGGCCTCCTCACTGACCCTCACGGCAGGTGCTCCGCTCCCCCCACCCCAGCCCGCTTTGCCTTTTCCGCCCCCTGACTTTGTTCACGTCACTTCCTTCTCTGCTGTGCCCTGTCTCCATCACCCACCGCCATCCTCCAGGGCCCAAGCGCGTCCCCTGTCACACAGCAGCTCCAGAAAGTGTGCCGTCACTTCTGTTACAGGGCTCAGCCACACAGGCAGCGGCCCCGATGCCATATGGCAGGAAAAAAAAATGTGTGGGTGGGTCACGTGACCTTTGGCCACCTGCAGAGACAGACCCGGCTTTTGCTTGAGGGTGTTCATGGGTGACACGTGGGTGGGTACACGTTTAAAGTGAATCATGCCTTACCTGAACAACGTAGGGTTTGTCAGTGTGCTTGCCAAGCACCTGAGGGCGCTCACCTAGGGAGCTTGTAAGCACACACACGCCTGGACCCTGCCTGTGACCTCAGAGCCAGAATCTCGGAAAGGGTGTGGGGGGCAGGAATCTGTCTTCTTAGTAAGTCTTACTAGTGATCTTCCCATCTGGAGATTGTAGTAAGGATCTCAGTGTTGAAGCTTTTAGAAAGCAAAGAGTTTTAATGAAGGGAATCACTAGCTCATTATGTATGTATGTACGTATGTATAGATGTGTGGGATTGGGGTGGAGAATGTGTATATATATGTGTGTACGTGTATACGTAACATACACACACATGTGGTCGTCCCTCAGTATCCTAGGGGATTGGTGCCAGGCTACCCACGGATACCAAAGTCCGTGGATGCTTAAATCCCTTATATGAAATGGTATAATACAGTTGACCCTCTGCATTGGCAGGTTCTGAACCCACGGATTCAACCAAGCGGGGATCTAAATTCAGAACCTGCGGACACAGAGCACTGAGGGTAGGTAATAAGGGTAACTGACTGTTGGTTCAGTTACCGTGCTAAGATCTTATTCAATCCTGACTACCCCTTATGAATCACAGTCCTTATTCCTCATTTTGCAGATGGACAAACAGAGGCTCAGAGGGGGAGAGTAACTGCCAGACTGTCACACAGCTGGAGAGAGGCGGGGCAGGATTTGATCCAAGGGCTGACAGAGAAGTCCGTGCTTAAACAACTCAGCGGCACTGCCCAGGTGTGCACTGGGATTTTCATGGGACAGATCAGGCCCCCTGGTTTATGTTAACCCCAGTCTCTCTCCTGACACGCCTTGGAGGCTGGGGTCCTGAAGGTCTGGGCGCCTTTCCCACCAAGGTGACCCCTTCCACTCTGTCCCCAGACAGACTTGTCAGTATCAGGGTGAGGCATTCCTGTCGTGATTTGGTTTTGAAATAGGCTGAGGGAACAGGAATAGGAGGCAGGGGACTTGCCCTACCTTATCCGCAGTGAGTGCAGGACTGGGAGGTCAGCCCTGTCCCCAAATACCTGCCCTTGCTTTAAAATAGGTGCCTCCATCTTGACTACTTCTGATGAGTTCAGATGCATCTTAGTTGAGAAAGAAGGATCAGTAGAATGAATACTGCCACAACCGGTCTTTCATACCGTATGTAAAGTAATTCAGTTACTCTTCCTTTGTGGAAAGAAAATATACTGAGAAAACCCCACTTGGGAAAGGGGAGTTTTAAATGATATTGTTTGTTTTCTCTCATTGAATGCAGATATACAGTGTTTCCAAAACACCCTGTGGACAGGAAACGCTGCAGGGTGAAGGGGGTCCTGCGGTTTAAGGCCGGGCTTCTTTGCTACAGGAGTTTTCAGGGCTTTAAACACACTAAAGCTCACTGTACATTTCTAAGAAGGCCATATAGTTCTCAGCATTTCCGAAGTTCATTTGACCATGAACTGTTTTGCAGAATCTTGAGTGGCTAACATTCCCTAGAATATACTTTGCAAAAACTAGGGTCAAATGTTACTAATACATATAACCCCTTACATGTGCAGAACACTTTTTAGCTAGTCCTCAATGATCTCGTTCAACAGAGTTTTCTTGAGCGACAAAGGAGAGGGTCATTTGAGGCTGTGGTGAGCAAAGGCAAGACTTGGGAGGGGTCATCTGGAGACATGGGGCTCCTCGAGAAGCTCTGGGGAAGCTGGGGACAAGGGGCCCACTTCACCAGTCCCTCCACTTGGTCCCTGGTCTGCCCCAGGAGACGGGCCTGCACCTTCTCAGGAGGCTCCCCCTCCCCGGCACCCGAGAGAACACCACACCTCCCCTAGGTCCTCAGCCAGCATGAGGCCCCACCAGGCACTTTCTTGGACATGGCAATGGTTGCTGGGGAGCACGTCCTGCCAGTACGTCCACGTCACGGCCGCCTGTCACAAGCGCTTGAGCAAAGGCTGGCCCTGGGTCACGTGGGCAGCTGACAGCCTTTCTCTCCTTTTAGGATGTTCAGGATCAGTGATCATTCAAATTATACCAGAGGGCTTCCCTGGTGGCGCAGTGGTTGAGAGTCCGCCTGCCAATGCAGGGGACACGGGTTCATGCCCCGGTCCGGGAAGATCCCACATGCCGCGGAGCGGCTGGGCCCATGAGCCATGGCCGCTGAGCCTGCGTGTCCGGAGCCTGTGCTCTGCAACGGGAGAGGCCACAGCAGTGAGAGGCCCACGTACCACAAAAAAAAAAAAAAAAAAAAAATCATACCAGAGGGTGCTAATACCACCTGCTATCCCTCCTGGCATGAACCTACCTTTCAAAGGCAGTGCTTGTCTAATGGTGGGATTCCAGGCTCTGCTACAGAAGGATACAGAGATGGCTCTGACCTGCAGTGCCTTCTCAGGATCCCATGAACCATCCACCATAAATCCATCCCTATTAACTACTCTCCTGTTCCAGGTGCACTATTCCATTTACATATCCAGCAGGAAAATACAGTGCTCCCTCGGAGTAACGAACCTAATGTTCTGGAAGCAGCAGGAAGCCTCGGAGGTGTTGACCTACTGCTGCTGAGCATCCACTCATCTGGACCCCGAAGGTGGTGGAGGGGGTAGATCCACATAATGACCAGAGCTAGCAGGGACTGAGCCCTTACCACGTACCAGGTCCTGTTCCAAGCCCTCTGTACGTGTTAACTCACTTAATCCTCACAGTGACCCATCCCAGTGGAGGAGATGCTATTTTTGTCTTCTCCATTTTATAGAAGAGATCAACAAGGATCGAGAGTCCAAATGATGTGCCTATGGTCACCCAGCTAAGAAGTGGAGCACAGGGCTTGAACTAAGGCTACCTGGCAGAGCTTGGTGACCCCTCTGCAGGGGTGAAAGTCTGCCCAGGGCTGAAGCGCAAAGGACTGGCCTGGACCAAAAGCAGATGACACTGCAGACCTGCAGAGGCCTTTAGAGGTAGAGCCGCTCAGGCTCCTTAAGGGAAAGTACAAACTGGAAAGCGTATGCTTCCTAAAATAGGATCTTGGAGAAATAAATGTGCTATCCATAGGAAAGAATCTCCAATAGGCAATGTCCAAGAATTAGTAGGGGATACGTTGTGCTGGCCAGAGAGTGTTTCCAGGTAAAACAACCCCACACCCAAACTAACGACAAAGAAACGAAGCTAAACCAAACTGAAAACTAAACGACAAAAGCTGCACAGAAAACCACCATGCAGGCAATGACCTCTTCTGCTTGCGGATAAAAGTGACAGTTCTAGAAATAAAGGGGAATAGATGGAAGGGTTTCAAAGTATGGGAGTGATTTTTGTTTTCTCGTTTAATGCCAGTTTTCAAGGAAGGATGACTATGTCTCTCACTGTTACATACTCGTTCTGTTTAAAACCCATCCAGATGCCTCCATGGGCTCTATCAGGAGTAGGGGGTTCCTGCGGCTGTTCCCCAAAGCCAGCCGAGAGCTCTTCATGGGGAGCATGGAGCGCGTGCTTTTGAGGGTCATTTGAGGCTGTGGTGAGCAAAGGCAAGACTTGGGAGGGGTCATCTGGAGACATGGGGCTCCTCGAGAGGCTCTGGGGAAGCTGGGGACAAGGGGCCCACTTCTCACGGCCATCACTTCTTCTTGAACACTTGATGGCACACCTGGTCGCCGCACGTCAGCTCCTGCAACATCAGAAGCAGGTGAGTGACTAACAAGCCAGGCCTTCCTTCCGCCCACCCCCAGCCCTCTGGGTGTCTGTGTGTTGGGGTGGGGGAGGAGCCGGAATAAAGAGGACACTTAGTCATTCTGCGCAAAGAGCCTCTCAGAGACCCAATCAGCTGGCGTGCCCCGCAGGTAGCAGTAATTTGATTTTGACACTTGAATTGAGCTTGAACAACTATAAAAATGAAAAATGCGAAGAAATTATCCTCTTGAGCAGGATTTCTCCTACTCTCGTGATTAAAGCAACATCGCTTAATTTATAAAAGGCAGCAAAGCCACAAAGAAGGGCAGGATCTAGTGGGGAGCATTTGGAAGGCAAGCGCCTGGTGAGCTGTCCCTGCACCCTGTGGATTTTCTGGCCTCCGGTGATTAGAACGTTGGTTGGTGGCAGCACAAGCAATGACAGGGCACGGGCTGCGGAAGGGCTCCCCCAGGCCTGCCTGGGCAGACATCTGGACAGAGGGAGCCCCCAGACCTTATCTGCGCCTCGTGACCCTTTGAGGGAGGAGAGGAAAAACACGAGTGTGGGAACGACCACAAAAATCATTGCAGTTGATGGTGAATCCCTTGGCTTAGCCACAGGGACAATTGGGGTTTGTACTACAATTTAAAAAATCCACCTTCCAAACTGGAGCAGGTAGGGAAAACTGTCGATGGAAAACAGTGACTGCCTCCCATTTATCACCAGTTGACATTGTCTCTGAAATAAAGAACTCAGGTGAGGCAAGGCTGGCTCTGAAGGGCACCCTGTGACATGAATACTGACACCAGAGCCAGGTACCTGCTTGACTCCACAGGTGAATGAATAAAGAGCCATCCATTAAATGAGCCATTCATTTAACAAACGAGTGACTGAATGCATGAAGGAGTGAAAGATTTTTCACTATTGAATGTTGGACAAATCACTTGCCTTAAAGACTGAAGAGTGAAAAATTAAGCTATCTAGATGGATATAATTTATACAAGGAAATCAGAAATAATTTATTCCAACTGCTCTGTTCCGGTGTCAAATTAAACTAAAATATTTTGGGATCAGGTGGACATAGCTTAGGATGTGAGGCCAGTGCCTGCGGTCTACAGGCAGTTCCCAGTGCAACCTGCTCCCATGCATCCCGAGCCCACCACAACCCCTCTCCTTCCTAGGCTCACATCACTGAGGAGGCCTGGTCTCACCCTCCTCCAGGGCATCTTAATTCTGTGCCTCGCATTTCTCCCCGGCTGACCTTTGACAGGTTCCCTGCATTTCTCCTTGGATCTCGGCTTCCTAACTCAGCATCTTGAACTTTCCTTTTAATTTCAGCCGTTCAGAGAAACAGCCATATAGATTTCCTCCTGGAGTCCCCTGAGCCAGATGGGAATGGCTCACGCATTTGACCACACGCATTTGGCTGGAGCTTAGGGGAGGAGGGCACGGCCATTTTTCTTGTCAAAGCGCCTGGCTGGGTGAACCGGCGGTTGGCATAAGCAGAGTGGAGGGGAGCTGGGGACTTACCAGGTGCAGCTTGTCCCCCTCGACCCACTGCTTCCAGCCTCGGTTCTTCTTTTCCCCCTTCTGCACGCACACGAGGACATCACCTTCCCAGGTGATCAGAGTCTGTAATGAGAGGTTTCCAGGCAAATCAAATGTATGGTCTTGATGGGGACTGAACACGTGTAAACCTGCAGTTGCATTTCCTGCAGCCACTCCTGGGCTTCTGCTCCGTCCCCAGAGCAGAGCTCTCAGCCACAGCCACGCCAGCATCCCACCAGCCTCATTTCCACATACACCCTTCATTCTAGCCAGACCGACTTATCTTGGCCAGTTCTGTTCTCTTTGAAAGACTTCTACTCTTCCATTCTACCATATGGTAAAGACAGCATTCCAAATCGGTGGGGGAAAAGATGATGAATTTAACTATGTCACAACGTAAAATTTCTGGAAGGGAAAGATACCTCAAAGTCAATAGATGAATAACAAACGGAAAAATAATTGTAACACATATCAGACAAAGACCTGATTTCCTTACATACAAAGGACACCTGTACATCAATAAGGAAAAAATCATTAACTTAATAGGAATTTCAACACAGGACACCAAACCAACAGCTTACAAGGAAAAACAAAACAAAACGAAACACCCTAGCAGATGGCTTTTAAACATAAGAAAATATATTCAACCTCCCTTATAACAAGAGAAATGCAAGTGAAGTCTGTTTGTTTTTCAGATACAATTCATCCTGTGATCAAAGATCAAAGAGTCTAATAACACACTGGGTTGGAGGGGGTACAGAGAAGCATGGACCCTCATACGGGGCTGGTGCATATATAAATCGGTATGAATCTTTTTGCAGGGCAATTTTACATTACCTTTCAAAATATAACATTGTGTATACTCTTTGACCTAGAAATTTTACTTCTGAGAATTTTCCCTACAGGAAACACATTGTGAGGACTGCCCACTGTAGGGCAATAATAAAGGCAGGGAAGCTACCTAGTTAGCAGGCGGCTGCACATATTGCTCCAAAGCCAGCCTTGTCATCCAGAACCGGGAGATGGACCTTCTCCTGGTCCTGGGTTTCCTCCAGGCAGCAATGCTGATCAATTAGCACAGGGAAGGCAGCAGAGATGCAGAGCTTGTGCTGGACAACAAGGCTGAGTTGGCCAGCAGGTTGGAGAAGCCACAAGAGGCTGAACCACAAGAGGCTCTAACCCCTCTTACTA
Organism: Delphinapterus leucas; assembly: GCF_059928025.1. Lineage (NCBI taxonomy): Eukaryota > Metazoa > Chordata > Mammalia > Artiodactyla > Monodontidae > Delphinapterus > Delphinapterus leucas. The sequence goes on along the minus strand of NC_143132.1, from coordinate 129,875,027 downwards.
AATTTACATGTTTACAAATTTCACACCCTGCCCCAGTTCCTCTTCCTCCTGTTCCCCCCACTTTACCTGTCTTAGTACCTGCCAAGGGACGATGTGTACTATCCCTAAGTGGTCCTTCAAGGCCACCCACCTCTGTGTCCACATTAGGCTTGCATGTGAGGTTGACGGTATCATTCCCACCCGGGCAGTGGTGGTGTCTTGGTGCTGCCCTTTCTCGGGGATGATCCTGATGTGAGTTGGTTTTCTTCCAAGTATGTGCAAACCATATTACGCCTCTATGAACAATATTATGCTAAGGACCAGGCGTTTATTTTCCTTCCTATCTTGCAAGCCCAGTTGGTGATAAACGAACCCGTGTTTTTGGTTTTTTTTAATTCACTTCAGGTCTGTTTTTTGGTAGATATCTGTTTTCTACAGATTGTTAAGTCTACCTGTTTCTAAAGCAATATTTGACCTTGACCATATTATATATTTTAGGTACAATTTTATTCCTCCTTATTTTACTCTTCAGCCTATCACAGCGTTGTTTGTTACAGCAAAGGCCTGGAAACCTCATAAATTGCATCAGTGGCGGCTGGTTAAATACGGTGTGGTTCCTCCCCGCTCCGTAGCCCTTGAAAGGAGAAGGCAGTTCTGCACTTACAGAGAAGAGCAGTCTCCATAGTGTATAGTTTAAGTTAAAAAAGCAAGGAGGAGGGCCATGTGCATAAAAGAAAGGAGCAATGGGGATGCGTGCATATGTTTGTACACGTTCTCTCCAAGGAGGCAAAAAAAACCCCTTAATAGTAATTGTCCCTTGGGGAGGGAACTAAGGCGCTGGGGGCCAGGATAGGAAGGAAGTTTCACTTTTTAGTGTTTAATTTTTTTTAAAGCATGCATATGTATTAATATTCCCCAAATTAATTTAAAAGTAAAATTCTACATGTTTTCTAAAGAAAACATGTCTCCTCCTCCTTTAGGACCATCTTAATCCTCACAGTTTCGAATGTCTTAGAGAAGCTTAATTCATAGGTTGTAATGTCTTAGAGAAGCTTAATTCATAGGTTGTTCTCTTTCCTCTTCTGGAAGCGAGATGTTGTCTGGAATATTCCAGAGATCCCTCCCACGTAGATGAGAAAGGACTCACATCTTCTATTTGGGCAAGGTCTGTGTCTTCCAATCCCCCAGCCCATATTGTCTTGTACATCAAGGACACCTAATGCATGTTGATTGAATGAATATCTGTCTCCCCTCTTTCAGAGGGGCTCGTGAGGGTGACCAAGGAGTTAAGAAGTGGAGTCCTGGAGAATACGAGGACAAGAGTAGAGGAGCACTACACGCACACACAAGCGCACACATGCACACAGACGGAAGATTTTTGTGCACTTGGGTGTGCCACCAAGGGTAGGCAACAGAAAGTAATCAGAGAGATAGACTCACCCACTCCCTGCCGTGCCTCTCCAGCTAAAGGGCTGCAGTCAAGTTACAGGAAGAAGGTAGTGCCAAGGGCACCTGCTCTGTGTTGTGATTCTCATGGGAACAGCCCTTTGCTGGAGGCTGGGCAAATTCTGTCTGAGTACTTCTCAGTCTCGTGTGTGTGTGTGTGTGTGTGTGTGTGTGTGTGTGTGTGTGTGTTTGTTAGCCCTGGCTTTTTGCTGCAGGCAAAGCAGACACCAGAAGTGGGAAAGGGGATTATCTCTCTCTGCAGGGCTAAGAGCCGATCCTGGAGAGAGGATGGAACTCAGAGAGGACAGAGCATGGAAGGGAGAGGCAGAAGCCTAGGTGTTAACAAATGGAACCCTTTAAGGGTCAGGAAGGGCCAAAAGGACATGACTTATTTCAGTAAGAGTGAGTTCTCCACCATCAAAGGCGATAAAAAATGAGTCAGAGAGGACAGACCTGCTTTTCAATAGCCCACGCCCCAAACTGAGAAGCAAGGGGAAAATGGATCATTTGGAACTGATTAGGTTAGAACAGCAGACGGTTGCAAAAATTCTGAGACTAATTTTCCTATCATTTCTGGTGTCTGATGAATTGGCCTCGCAGCCACACGGCTCAGAAAAGCTTGCCGATCCAGCAACTCCTCGGGGCGGGATTTTACAAGGGGCCGTTCCGGAGCTCGGGAGCTTAGCATCTCCTGCCAAGACTGGTTTGATGGAAGCATTTCCAAAGGGCTTTCCATTTCCCACTTTTCTTTTCAAGGAGCCCAAACGTCATTCAACCCTGACTCATTGGCTGAGATAATCAATGTGGCGGGACAACTTGATTGAGAAATAAAATGTGTCCAGCTCTTTTGGCTTTAGAATCATCCCCAAAGAATGATGACAGCTTTTCCTCCCCACCCCGGGAGAGCAGCCAGAGCTTTGGGGGAAGAGTTGAGACTTCGACTTGGAAGGAACTCCTGGAAGCACCAGAGAAGAGTGGGGTTCTGGGGGGAGTGGGGCTCATGGGGAAAGGGGAAGGGCAGGGTGGAGGGTCCTGCTTCGTTGTGGTGCTCTGAGAGGGTGTCCCTCTGCAGGCTTGAGAGCACGGATACCTGGGCACAGGAATCTCAGCCCGGCCGTCCTCAGCTTGGGAGCCAGGGCAGAGGTCTTGGTGGCTGCGTTGGCACAGAGGTAGTGGGTGCCACAAGGGCTCAAGCTGCCCACTCCTGTATAAACCACATGGGCTTGCACTGGACTGTGCAGCCCCCAGCGTTCTTGTATAGATGCTAAGATTTGGGTGCGGGAATCCTTAAATGCGGCTGAGATTGGATTTTCCCCCATTTCTGTTGGGCTGTGATACCACCAGGTGATGCAGGAGGAGAGGGGACCTGCCGACGGCCCCACCTTTCCCACCACTGCCCTACTTCTCCCCGCTGCTACCAACCTCTGTCTTATTCACAAAGAGCCCCTTGGATGCGGGCCTGCCTACTCTGCAGACTCCAGTTCTCGGGCTTGGAGATAACTCCCCACTCTGCACTCAGAGTTCCCTGCTCATTTTAGGGGCCTCCCTACATCCAAAAGCTTCAAGCGGCTAGAAGTGTGCCTTCTGATGCATGGAGGATTTCCTCGATTATGACCTGAGAGTTAAGGTGAGGCTGAGACTGAAGCCATAAGCTTGCCAGAGATTTATGGGAGTTTCTAGGATTGGAGAAAGCCTGACTTCATCTAGTCTACTGATTTTTTGGTGTGATTTGCATTGCATTTTCCTAAAAAAAAACAAATTAAATCAGTTGGGATCATCTAAAATTGAGATAGTTCATATGAGAACATATGAATGCTCAACAGCTCCTGAAAAGAAAAAAAAAATTCTAGCAACATGAGGCCTCAGTCCTCTATGGCAATGCTTGACTGCTGCTGAGAGCTGCTCCCAGGATGAAGCTATGCTATCCCGCTGGCACCGTCAACGTCCTTCCCTATGAGCCCACCTGGCCTCTTTGCTTTGCCTGCCAGGCCCATGTCGGTGTATGATTTGGCCTCCTACCCTGGATCCTGGAGAGGTCAGCATCCTTTAATCCCTCCTTGGCTTATAAGCTTCACGCAGAAGCCAGCCTGCTTCTTCCCACTAAACTTTCAATACTTGCTTATTGCCAGCATCATTAAGTCCATTCTGGTCCCCCTCTCCTGATGCCTCCCAGGTTGTTTCTGTCATCTTTTCATTGTGCAGCTACACAGCCAGCCCCTGCACCAAGACCGTGCAGATGAAAACTCCACTCTGGTCAGTACCTTAACATTCCGGTTGTCCAGGCCCTTTGTGTACTCGTCAAACTCCACCCCGACTGTGAAATCCAAGTTATAGTTTCGGAATGTGCTGTTGGTTTTTGTCTTGAAGTTATCACCGTCTTGCTCAATGATCTTCGTCTGAGCCAGATGGATGGCGATCTTGCGGGTGGCAAAATCTATATCTGTTGGCGAAGGGAGTTGTGGAGGTTATGATGTGCTCAGCCAGACGCATTCACTTCTTTAACAAGACCAAACAGGACCAGAGATGCAGATCTCAGGCCGGCCACATTCTTTGCTCAAGTGGGAAACGAGAGCTGTCTTGCACACGGCCACTTTGGGCATCTCAGTCAATGGTCGGGAAACCCAGGGTCCCTGGGCATCTCCTCGGGAGCCCTGGTGGGAGGGGAGGTAGCACCCCTGAGCTGCAACTCCCCAGTGTGTGCACACCCATGCGCACATACACATATATACACGCACACGCCTACATATACACATGCGCATGCCCCTGCCCTCACAGCAGCTCCCTTCTATCTATTTGACATATTGGTTTCCTCCTAAGAGTTTGCTGAACAGAAGACTTCGTGGTTTAAAAGGAAAAAGACTGTTTAAAAATAACCAGTCTAGATCCTGGGTAAAGATGGATCTTTTTTTCATGCCCACTGAAGGGAAGAATACCTACAAACTTCAATTTTTACAGCAGATCTGGGGGATGCTCTGCCTCAGTCATGGCCCCAGCGCAGCTTAGGCATATTTCGGACACTTAATAAACACTTGCTCAGACATTTCTTTTGTTATTTTTAAGGAAAAGATGAATCATTGTTCATATTTTTATTATGAAAGATTTCAAACAAACCAAAGTAGAGGGGAGAGTACAAGGAACCCGGCACACCCATCATGCAGATTCAACAATTGTCGAGGTTTTGCTGCATCTACTCCATTTACATCTGTTTTTTTGCCTTGATATTTTAAAGAAAATCTTTATTCATTTCTGAGAGACCATTTGTAAGTAAAAGGGAACATGCCCTTCAATAGAGTGTTTCACTTCCTAAGCTAAGTGCTGAGCCTACCTCCTGCTAACCTCTGATTGTGTACAAAATGTCACCCAAGCCAAAATGTCACTGTCCTATAGAAATGATGTAGAAACAGGATAATACTGGCACTGCTACATTTCTACCCTTGCTACAAACATCATTAAGCTTTTTGTCTCCAGCCAAATCATATTTGACCTTTGACCTCCTTTATGCCTGTGAATTCTCCAGATATCTTCGGGTGCCAATATAAATCTTTAATTTTTTTTTTTTAAAGGAAGTTTACCTGGAAGATTTCAAAAAACACTGAGACTGATTCACTCATAACCCAAGGTAATAACGACTTCAAAAGTAAGAAGAGTTCAGATTCACCGAGGGCCGTTTCTCTGAGAATTCCAGCCTCATCTCTATGGTAGTAGGTGATCAGACTTCACACTGTGTGCTGTCTGGTGGGGGATAAATACTAGCGTGCTCATGAGTGAGACCAGCAGTTACCAACAGTTCATGGAGCCGCTTTCAATTCGGAGAATGAACATCTCCGATGGTCGCATCCCCACCCCTTCTGCTGTCCTTCCCTGGTAGCCAAGCATCACTTCCCTCACCCTCTTTCCCCATTTCCCTTCTGACACATTTCTTCCTGAATCCCTCTTTGGTCATTATCACCTGCCTTCTCCTAAAGGACCAAGAAGAAGAGGTCCAAGCTGGATGCTTGGACCACAGCAGAATCCAGGAAGGACCTTGGCTGGTCTTTTGGACTCTAAATTGTATAAAGTCAGGGAATAATTTCGAGTAATAACAGGCAACCCAGAAGGTAAAAGGATTCTATACCTGTGTCCTAAGTTGAAAAGAGAAATAGGTTCAAGTTGGCCTGAGCTGGTGTGTGCACGCCAGTGCTTTGTTCAACTATTGTTCACTACTGTTGGTTGAGAACTTGCCCGGTCTAAGAATTCACCAATGGCTGCCCATCAGAATCACCTGGGAAGATGTAAAAACTACAGATTTCTGGGCTTCATCTCAGACCCTGAATCTCTGGGTGGTTTTAAACCTTGGATTTCCTCTCAGGGGGCTGTTTGGAGAAAGACTTCAATGGTTTAAGAAATTTGAAAGCTACTGTTTAAGCACCTACTCCTCATGAGGTAGGAAAAATCAAGGTTGGGCCCAAGCACAGCCTCCTCATGCATAGGTATTAGGGAGAAGGCAAAGCCACCTCCTTGTTTTGCAATTCACGAGGCCAGGACACGTGGAGGAATGGCATCCAAAACAGAAACTTTGTAGCATCTGAGCAAGAAACTCTGCGCATGAAAACCGTGGAGTCTGTGCGATAGAAGCACACAGGTGGCTGATGACTGGATGAAAGGACAAAGGAGCCCACTGGCAGCCTCCTCATTCTTGCCTTCAGAGAGGACTTCTCAGCCCCACACATGCACAGAGGGGGGTCTCAAGTCTCCCTCTAGTAACCCTGGCCGTATTGTAATATCATTATAATATCATTAGCATTGCCGTTTTGACCCCATCCCCACCCCTGTGGGTTTCGCTTAGGTGCTCAGGGGAAGGATTCAGAATGGTGCCTGGTGGAAGTCCAAATAAGGAACTGCCGATGACACAATCATAGGGGAGGAAAAGGGGAGTCACCCTCATCTAAGCCCCAGAAGATTAACCCCATGTTAACAACCTAAGCTGCCCCTACTGCGTGCCCCTCGCTCCCAAGGACGCCCCACTCTTCTCCTTCGAGTGTGTAACTTGCTTCTGCCCTAAGTAAACTGCTTGTGTGCTCTCCCACACGTACTGTGCTTCTAATAAACTCTGTGCCCACTTTACAATCTTGGTCTCTTTGTTGAATTCTTTCCTCAAAGAAGACAAGGACTGAGGTCCTTTTGCTCGCCAAAATCCCTCATGGTATAGGTGATGACGTGGAGGCCCAGAGAGGTTAAGTGACTTGTCTAAGATTACACAGGTGGAAAGCAATCACAAGGGTTTGATTATTGGAAGGATGTGTGGAAGATCAAGCTGGGAGGTGAAAATAGAGGTTCTGAGTTTAGGTAACCAAGGTAGAAGCAGAGAGGTAAAGAATTTTATGGGGGAACTTAGGAGCTAAGTTTTAGGTAAGGTGACTCTGGGGGCCATGCTGTGTGGACCTTTGGTAGTATTTGGGGTGATAGTTTAGCCATGCCTTTTAACCAACCAGGAATGCTGTCCCATAGTGGAACCTCCCTTGGGAAGCTTCACTCACTTCATTCTCCCAAGAAACCCACGAGATAAGTACCATATTATTCTCCATTTTACCAGTGAATAGCCTGGCTCAGAGAGGCTGTGTCATTTGCCCTCGATTATATAGTGAGGAAGCAGTAGAGGTGGTAATTGAACCCAGGATGGCCTGGCTCCAGGGCCAGCACCACGCTCCACAAGCTCTGGGCTGACCCATCCCATCACGTCAGACCACCCCAGTTTGTGCACTTCCAGTGGCTGCCCAAGATACCAGTAACTTCTGACTCTACGTTTCCCCTGGAGCCACAGGGGCTTCTGGATCCAGCTGGACGAGCCCTCTCTGGGGCAGCTTATGTTCTCCAGGGCTCATGCACACTGCCCCCACCAGACAGCAATTGTTTTCTAGGCTTAGGGCTCTACAAGAATTCGGAGCTGGAGCAACCACGTTCCAACGCTGGACATTTTCTGATAGCTTCAGCTTTGTGGCATGTGAAATTGTACCGGGGGCTTCCCTGGTGGCGCAGTGGTTGAGAGTCTGCCTGCCGATGCAGGGGACATGGGTTTGTGCCCCGGTCCGGGAAGATCCCACATGCCGCGGGGCGGCTGGGCCCATTAGCCACGGCCGCTGAGACTGCACGTCCGGAGCCTGTGCTCCACAACGGGAGAGGCCGCAACAGTGAGAGGCCCGCATACTGCCAAAAAAAAAAAAAAAAATTCTACCGGGGCAGGTCCAAGCCACACAGCCTGCAGGCCCCAGGGCATAGGGGTAGATAAATGCTCTCTCTGCTGCTGTGAACCCTTCTAGGCATCTAGGCCAGCATTCATAGAGCCCAGGGTGCCCCATTGTATTTGCCATGGACTCAGCCTATAAAAGACTGGTGGTCAAAAAATTTTTTTAAAGGGGAGCTCATGATCAGCTAAGTTTGAGAAATGAGCAATTAAAACCAAGACAGGCTGACTGCTTTCTATACTGAAGAATTTCACAGAGATTTTAATCTGGGAAAAATGCTTTGTAACTCCAAGAGCAGGACAGAAGATGCAGCCTTTCCCAGTCTTAGGTGGCTGTAGAACCCTCCGTGCTGGGATCTCCAGCTGGCCAGGGTTCCACAGAACATAATACAGGAAAGTTTGACAAACTCCTTTCTGAGGCATTTATCTCTGTCATTTGGTCCCTGAAATTATGGTAATATCCCTTGTTTAAGGCAACTGCTGGCCTGTTTGGAAAGGAGAAGACTAGACAGGACCAAGTGGTCAACTATAGCTGACTTCACAATGAATCCTTCCTTAAAGCTGCTAAAACCCGCAAAAGAATGTTCTCTGCATTCTAGTCGGTATAAACATGTGCTTGTGCTAGGCAGAGGATAACGTGTTACACTCCAATTCATGTTTCTCTCCTTCTGCCCCAGAAACACAGCCTAAAGGGCCAGGTGACATCTAACTTCAGCTCCATCGCTGGACACTAGGGTCCAGATCTGGAAGCAGCAGAGAGCCAGTAGCTATAAGTAGAGTTATTACTAATTGCATCAGGCTATTTTGAGGATGAAATTTGATGGTGTTTGTGAAGAGGTCTGCCCAGTGGCTGGTGGCTTGTGATAATGGCCCCATAAGCGGTAGTTGCTGGCACCATCACAATCAACTCCCTGATCTCATAAGCTGGCTTCCTCGGAACCCTCTGCATTTTTCCAGATACTCCCTGCACATCTGGTCCCTGAATCCCTGCCCCTCTCCTCCCAGCCCCAGCCTTGCCTGCTCCAGCATGTTCTGTTCTTTCTTACCTCCTTCCTCACCTGCTTTCCAGGCCCAGGGTTTAACCCACAGGAGTACTACCTGGCATTTTCCTCTCTTTCATGGGGTTTATTATTTTTTTTCTCCAAGTCTCACCCCTGTGAGTTCAAGGATGATGTTGTCTCTTTGCTCCCGTGTCCCCATAGAACCAGGCCCAGGGCTGCGCACACAGTAGGAGCTCAGGAGATACTTATGGTTTGGTTAACGTGGGCACCGTGGTCTAGGATGGTGGTTCTCAAAGTGAGGCCCCTGGGCTGGCAGCAGCCACAGCACGTGGGATCCTCTTAGAAATGTAAATTCTGGGATCCACCCTAGACCTACGGGGGTTGGGCCCCTCTTGTTTTTACAAGCCTTCCAAGCGATTCTGTGCATGCCAAAGTTTAGAACTTCTGGCATAAAAGAGTGAGGGTCAGATCCAGGCATAAATCCTGTCTCTGATCTCCCAGCTTTGTGACCTCAGAGAAGTCACTTTCCCTTTCTGAGCCTGTTTCTCACAGTAAAATGGGGAAAAGAAAGCTTATCTCATAGGGTTATTTATGTAAGGATTCAGTTAAAATAATGGCAAAAATGCTTTACACAGTGCCGAGGAGCTGGGGGGTATTTGATGCACATTGGCCTCCACTCCTTGGCCTTTTGCCCTCTGGTCAAACAGTGGTCAGATCGGCATTCAGTCCAGAGTGAAATATTCAGGTCATGTTTATGCATCTCCACAGCCATCTGCCATTCCATGCAGCCCAAGTGTCCTGGACTCTGAAGAAACAGTCAGAATGGTGGCTGATCTACCCCCTTCCTCGTCACATAGCCCTGGCCTGTCACATGGACGTTTAATCCAGCCTGGCCAAACCTTTTTTTTGCATGGACTGGTTTCCTCATTCCATAGGTTGACCAAAGGGTAGAAACGACTTTAGTTCCTGCTCTAGCCCTCTGTGCTGAGTGAGGAGAAGTTTAGGCTGTGCTAAACCATGCTGGAGACACAGTTAGGAGTTGAGGAAAGAAAACCACAGGTCATGAGTTAACCAGATGAAACGGAGGGGAGGGCACCAGGCAAAACTGCAGTTGACCCTTGAAAGACACGGGTTTGAACTGCACGGGTCCACTTACATGTGGATTGTTTTCAATAGTAATTACAGAACTACACCATCTGCGGTTGGTTAAATCCATGGATGCAGAACCACGGATATGGAGGAACCACATATATACGGAGGGCCAACCATAAGTTACACGCAGTTTTGACTGCACGGAGAGCAGGGCCCCTAACACACCACTGCTGCCTCCGCCCCCACTGTTGTTCAAGGGTCAACTGTACTAAGGAAGAATTGGGAATTACAGAGAAATTTAGAAGTCTAAATTTAAGTGGTCTTCAGAGAGCAAGTCTATTTTCACTCCACAGATGTGGAAATCAAAGCCCAGAGAATTTAAGTGGCTGGTTCAGAGTTGCCCAGCTAGGACAGCACTCCTGGCAATTTGCCTACAAACACATTCTGTTTATTGTTCACCACTAAAACACATTGTGTTTAAGTCTCCCCAAATGGAAATTACTGCTTGTCCCTGGTTGCCCAGAGAGGTAGATCATAGCTAAAAATGTCTACTGCCAAGAGAAGAGGTTTGTCCTGGAAACACCACCCCCAGTCAGTCTTTCGGACCAGAGCCGGGGAATCTTACTAGGGGCTCTATGCAAATTGAATCAAACATTGTTTCTTCTCTGGGTTGAAAAATGGCTTGGCCTCTTGGCTACCCTTCACTGTGGGCGCAGGCTAGTTAATCATGTCACCTCTGCTCCGCCCCAAGGAAGGAAGCCAAACATTCTGTTGGTGGATTTGTGATATTTCTAATCAAAAGGAAACGTTTAACTGCAGCTGTAGAATACACAGGCATACACACACAGACTACAAAAACACTTACTCTTTGTACTTTGCGGGGAAAATTATTTTCCTGGTATGGTGTTTGAACACCAGGGTTATCAAATATGTTTCATCTGCTTTTCTGGATTAAAGGTATCTCTGAGCCTGATTTATAGCCAGGTGAAATGAATTTCTATCTCAGAGGAAAACGTACAAAGGCAAGCTATTTCTGAATGATATATATGGCTTATAGCTGCTGCAGAAGAAAAAGCGAAAACACTGAAGTGACTTTATTAAAGCATACTTTTCATAACTGCATTTTGAACAATGCAGGCCATAAAGTTGAAATATGAGTATGCTACTCAACATTAAAATGCTTTGTAATATGCTTGTGGAAAAAGCTAAAGTTGTAGCCTAAAAGGGTAGACGCGATTTGTAAATTAAAGAGCAGAAATACACACATTTTCATCCTATGAAACCTGGAACCCATTCTAAGTGCAGCTTCCACGGGCTTCGAACCTGAACTCCTTAATTCACAAATCCTCAGCACTCAGGCATTGTGAGAAGCAGAGTGGAAGAGCAATCTTCTCCGTCTTTCCATGTCATTTCCCCCTCCAGATAATCCATGGAAAGAGGAACTGTCTTTGCCCCTTCCTGCCTCCTTCTCTCTTACCCTCAGGGACACCTCCAAATGCATTCAAACCCTTCCCTAGCCAGCAGAGGCAGGCTGGAGACCCTGGGGTGCCTCCCTGCTCCCCTTGTACTTTTCACCTCCCCCCCTACATAATCTAGTCTGCACCATTGGGATGGGGGTCGAGGAGGAGAAGCTGCCACTACACGCCAGGGGAGACCCATAGGAAGGGACCAAACTTATCTTCACCTGGGCTTTTCCCACCTACAGCACTGTCCCTGTTTGAAGGTCCAACTAGATGCCACACAAGCAAAGTCTTTGGCCAGTGTCCAACTTTATTGACTTGTGAGCACTGGCAGGAATCCAAATGCCGTGAAATTAACTCCTCATTGGCTAATCAGACATTCATTCATTCATTCATGTATTCATTCATTCATTTTTACCCAGGGACTCCGAGTGACCCTCTTGCAATGTATCTGAGGGTCCTGCCTGCCTGCTTCGGAGGTCCCCATCCTGATGAACTTTGCTCAGCACGAAGCTCCCCCTCCCCTAACCCCACGCTTAGCACCTGCACCTGGAACCGAGCTATGGCAAGTGCTTGGGGGTTAGAAGCAGGCAGACCAGGCTCCTCTCTGAGCAACACCAGTTTCCAGCCACAAGTGATCCCAGGAAAGTTCCTTCACTTCCCTGACCTTCAGATTCCTCACTCCTTAAAATGGCAAGCATTCCTTTGGCTCTATCCCTGGCTCTACCCTAAGCTCTAGATCTTATATCAACATGCCAATTTTAATACTCCACTTGGATGGGTAATGGGCATCTGTAATCAAAAGATGTAAATCAGAATTCTTAACACATTCCCGCCTGTCTGGCACCCCTGTCCAAACTCACTCCCCACCATGTCTTCCCCATGTCAGCTGATAGGGCCACAGCCTTCCCAGCTATTCAGGCCTAAGCCTGGGGGCCGTCTTCATTTCTTCCATTTCCTCTCGCTTCATTTTTATCTGCAAGCCCTGTCAGCTTTACCATCAAAATATACACTGAATCTGTCCTCTCTTCTCCAGCCCTGGGCACCACCCTAAACCAACCATCATCATTTCTTGCCTGAACAACACAGAAGCTTCCTTAACGGGCCTCCGTGTTTCTAGTCTTGCCCTCCTGTGATTCATTCTTCACGCTGTAGTCATAGCGAACCTTAAAGAATATGAATAAGATGGATTAAGTCTGCCCATCATAAGGCCTGACCTACCCCTGGGCTCACCACACGCCCAACACACCAGCCTTTGCTGTGCCCTGTGCCCGGAACAACACTTCACAGCATTCAAGCCTCGGCTCCAATGTCACCTCCTCAGACAACCTTCCCTGACCACCCATCACTCTCCACCCAAGAATTCCTTTTTATTTTCTTTAAAGCACTTACCACTACCCAAAGAGTCTTAAACTATTACCCTGTCTCTCTCCCACTAGCGTGCCCACTCCGCAAGGGCAGGGAACATGTTGCCTCATTTACCACCGCTTCACCAATGCCTAGAGCTCTTCCTGGCATGTCATAGGTGCTCAAGGCATTTGTTGAAACTGAATTAATTAAATGACACAATGTATAGAAAGCTCATGCTAGCACGATCTTATCACGGCCTGAGAACATTTTGTGCATGCGCTCACCTCTGATGTTACACTTTGGCCCCTTACAGTCAGGACAGGCTTTTGAACGTTGTGGGTAATTAGGAAAAATTTCCCAGCAAAGACCACTCAGGTGGCCGCTGCTTGACTTCAGCCTCTAAGGTTACCGCTTTCCTGGTAGAATTTTCCAGAGACCCACTAGGACTTTTTGCAGTAGCCACTGCTCTTTATTTCTTTTTATTATTTGACCTACATGCTATTTATGATTATATTGATTAATTTTAAATTCTTTTCTTTTTTTTTTTTAAACCCCACAGTTGTTTATTTATTTATGTTTTAGTTGTGTTGGGTCTTCGTTTCTGTGCGAGGGCTTTCTCTAGTTGTGGGGAGCGGGGGCCACTCTTCATCGTGGTGTGCGGGCCTCTCACTATTGTGGCCTCTCTTGTTGTGGTGCACAGGTTCCAGACGTGCAGGCTCAGTAGTTGTGGCTCACGGGACTAGTTGCTCCATGGCATGTGGGATCCTCCCAGACCAGGGCTCGAACCCATGTTCCCTGCATTAGCAGGCAGATTCTCAACCACTGCACCACCAGGGAAGCCCCGCCACTGCTCTTTTAAATCTGTACATGTTGATTTCAATGAAAAGATGCTCTTCATAGAAGATGATCCCCACCCTCTTTTGTGAATTAAGAGAACTGGATTTTTCCTAATGGTTACAAATTATTGAACAAAGATTTCCTAAAATATGTCTAAGTTTAATGTTAACTGAGTATTTTTATTTATTTATTTATTATTTATTTTTGACTGTGCTGGGTCTTCATTGCTGCGCGTGGGCTTTCTCTAGTTGAGGCGAGCAGGGGCTACTCTTTGTTGCGGTGCACGGGCTTCTCATTGCGGTGGCTTCTCTTGTTACAGAGCACGGGCTCTAGGCGCGCGGGCTTCAGTAGTTGTGGCACACGGGCTCAGTAGTTGTGGTGCACGGGCTTAGTTGCCCCTCGGCATGTGGGATCTTCCCGGACCAGGGCTTAAACCCGTGTCCCCTGCATTGGCAGGTGGATTCTTAACCACTGGACCACCAGGGTAGTCCCTGAGTACTTTTGGAACAGATGCCTTCCATTATACATTCCTGTCTTCCTGATTAAAGTTACATGATGGGGTTTTATTTCTTAGACTCACCCCCTGCTTCTTCTCCACTTAGTTACCAAATCTAGTCAGTTTCCTGCTATGGACAACCCCTTGGACACCCTCCTTGACACTGCTCTCGCGTCTTCCCAGGACGACTGCAGCCACTTCCTCCTTCAGTTCTCTGACTGTCTCTGCTGATCTATTCACGCCCTGGCTGTCAGTGTGATCATGGCCCTTCTCTCCTCTGTACACAGTTCTTCCCAGGACCCTCTCCTTACCTGATGTCCTTGGGTGATGATCACACATGGTGTCACACTGCTTCAAGATCCAGCCCTGGTACCTTTCTGACTCTTCTTACCCCTGCGGCCGCCCTTGCACTTCACTCCCTGGTAATATGGCTTCTGTTTCCTTTGGCCGCCCACATCCTCATCAGCCTGACCTTGGCACATGCTCACAGGTCCAGACCCGACTCTATCCTTGTGTAGAGCACTCCTCTCCTTCCTTCAAAACCCCACCCAGAAGTACTCAGGAAACCGTCAATGATCCATCTATTGTAGCTCCCTCCACCCTCACTGCCACACACACTGTTTTAAAAAATTATGTACATTTCAGGTGTACAGCATCATAATTCAACATCTGTATAGACTGCAGAGTGATCACCACCACAAGTCTAGTTACCATCCATCACCATTCAGCGCACACACTTCCGGTCACCATTGTTCTATTGTCACCATAGCCCTTTCAGGCCCAAGAGACAGAATCACGCACTGTCCCATCTGTGGCAGACTATACTTTCTTTAATGGCTGCAATACCACCACCTCTCATCCTATAGGCTGTTCTTACAATAGGATTTTGACATTTTGAGAGGCGGGGTCTATGTACCTTCCCCTTGAATGTGGGTGGGCTCATGACTGCTTCAACCAATAGAATATGGCGGAAGTGATGCTGTGTGACTTCTGAGTCTGGGTTATAAAAGGTCATTCAGCTGCTGCCTCCTGTCTCTTTAGGCACAACCAGAGTGCTATGAGGAAACGCAGGCCACATGGGTCACCATGTGTAGATATCCACAGCCCCTTCTGAGGTCTCAGTGGCTGGCCAGCACCAACTGTCAGACACGGGAGCCAGAAGCCTTTGAGATGGCTCTGGCCCCAGCCACTGTCCTACCGCAATGGAATGAGAGCCTCCTAGCAAGAACCCCCTATGTGAACCTGGTCAGTTCCCATAACTATGAGAGACGATGATAAAACCACTGTATAATAAAATCAAGCCACCACGTTTTGGGGGTGATTGATCACACTATAATAGAGAACAGGAATGCAATTTGTACACAGCTATAGCTTGACTCCCTGCACCAGTCTGAGCTCCTTGAGAACAGAGGCTGGGCCCGGGCCTGCTGCAGGTGGCGCCATCCCTGGCTTCCACGGGCGTCGTCTAAAGCTTTGGTGAAGAAGCTGAATGATCCCCAGGTACGTGCAGTGCTGGCCTCACTCCGGGGCAGAGTGGATGGACTCTCCCCAAGTGTTCCTTCACAGCACGGGGACCTCACTTTGAGAGGTCTGCCCTTTAGGTTGAAGACCAATCCTCCACTCCCTGACTCCCCGATCCAAGCTGAAGGAGGACCTCAGGGCATGACAGCTTCCTCAGGGTAGGGGAGTTCACCAGCTGCTCTCCTCACTGCCAAGAAAGAGTCTAGGGTCTCAGGAAACACGAGATCTAAGAAGGCAGGAGAGGAGGTACAATCTACCCTTGTCACCCATTCTCTGAACAGCGAATGACTTTGAAAATTTGGGGCAAACCCAAAGGTTGCCCTGATGTGTCATTGCTGAGGCTGGCAGCCAGGTCATGTGGGGAGGCGGGGGGTGGAGTGAGTCACCAACTGGGAACAAAGACAGTTTGTCCCCAGACCCACCTCTCGACAGGAGTATCTCCTTCCTAGGGAACCAGCCGCCAGGCCCACAGAGAAAGCCGACTCCCTGGTGCTAGGGATTAACATCTAAGAAAGAGACAGCTCTTTGGCAGGGAATGGAGTTATACTTAGTGATATTTTCATATCCGGGGATTTGGGAGGATCTCCACATATGTTTTTCCCAAATGCGAAGGGCTTTGCGCTCAAAAGGGCAAGAAGACAAGCTTCACTGACTTGTCAGTGTTGGGAAAGCAACCCCTGTCTTGTGGGGTGGATGTGGAGGAAATTGTACAGATCTGCTGGGTTGCATTTTGGTTTTTTTTTTTTTTGGCCACACCACATGGCATAGTTCCCACGTACCCTGTATTGGAAGCATAGAGTCTTAACCACTGGGCCACCAGGGAAGTTCCTGCTGGGTTGTTTTCAGCAGATTTAATTGTGGGAGGCAGCCCCACCCGGCTGCTTCTGGCTGAGCCCTTGAGACCTGTCTCCAGTGCCTGTCTGCCCCACTTGTGTCCCAGTGCCTGTCTGCCCCACTTGTGTCCCCATGCGCAGGTGAGAGGGGTCAGATGTCCCATCTCCACGGTGGGAAGGTGACTCTGGCTGAGTCGTTTCTGCACAGAGCCTCATGGATTCAAGCTGGGGCAAGCTCCTGGGATACTGTAGGCCATTAGCAGCTGGGTAAACCGAGGCACCAAGCACATCCACAATCTGGGTTTAGCTAGTACCACCGCCTATGGTGTTAATCTCCATCAGGAAAGTGGGAGCCCACCCCTCTCCACTGCAGAGACTCGTACAAAGGGGTCAACCCGTTTGCTCATTAGAGTGAAATCAATGTAGTTAAGTTGTTGAATTGGAAGTCATGACTGTAGCTCTGAGATAAGAGGTGTCCGATACCAAGGAGAACTGGAAAGGCCACTCCCTCCAAAACCTCCTGGACAGAGACATCCAAACATCACATTCACGATCCACGCACCCCTCCTGCACAAGAAGGGTGTAAGTGGGTGTGAAAGAGTCCAGAGGAAGGCTGCTTTTAGGAAGAGGATTTTTTTGCACAGAGCTGACAGGGTGCCCTGCATCCCGGCATCCCCCAGAAGGAATAGGGGATGGTGACAGGAGTGCTTGCCTCTCACCTTAAGACTAGAAAGAGGGGCTCCAGGGGCCCACCCTGTACAGCCGAAAACTAAACTGAGACTCGATTTTGTACCTAAAGCCACCATAGGACTTTATATAATTTAAGAATAAGCAACAAAGGACACAAAATTGCTTTCTTATTATATTCCCTGAGTTGGGCTTGTTCAGCTCACTGCTGAAAGCTTGAAACCACCAAATAGCTCTTGTTAAAGTACTTTCAATCATTCAAAACAACCACTAACATCATCTGGAGAAACAAGGCTGGTGTTATTTCTCTATCTGGTGGATGAGGAGACTGGTGCGGAAAGGTTAAAATATTGGTCAAGGTCAGAGAGAAAGCCTCAGCTGGCCCACTGGTTTTGTTTCCTCTTCTGTATGATCTTGTTCAGAATTCTAGTTCTGAGCTCATTTCCAGCCCATTTACTCACGTATGGAAGCAGGATTCCATTTCTAGTCTCACTCAGGGTGCTAAAAGCAGGGGTGACAGGGTTAGGGTTCTGATACGGGGATTTTTGTCTCCTCCCCCCTCTCCCAAGTATATTGGTAACATTCTGTAGCCAGGAGGGGAAAAAAAGCTATCCAGTGTTGTAAACATGTCTAAAGTACATGAAGAAATTTCCAACCTCTGTAAATTGCAAAACATGTCACATGAGCTCTCCTTGTTTGTTGACACGGTGGAAGTGTCATCAAGCTAGAAGTGAATTGCACAGAAAAACCCACAATTCCCATTCCTGATGAGACTTCCCATCATCACATCCAAATTATTGGGCCTCAGATCGCACCCGCAGCCATTTTTTCTCATGCTTCACGTAGAGAAGTTCCAGCTGGGAACTCCCTATGCGGAGAGATCTAAAGCTAGAAAAGGTGATCAGGAGGTCATTGCAGAAATAAGGACAGGCAGCCAATGCTCCTTGCCGGGGCCTGGCCTATAATATCTGCCCCCAAAAGTGAGCTCCCCTCTGTGGGCCCACTTGCTCTGGTTTTGTGTGTTTTCTGCCAGCCCCACAAGAGATCCCACAGGAGAGTCAACTCAGGACACATGGTGATGGAGCCCCTGGCTTGGAGCCTAGTTCAGAAGTCAGGTGAGCAGTGAGTTGTTTGATGTATATGATGAAAGCCTTTCCTAGCCTGATTTTCTCTAGGCTGAGAGATTTGTTATCTACTCTTTTTTGTGCTTCTCCACTACAAGACTAATGAAAGAGCAATGCAGGGGTCATTTGTGCATCATATCAGATCCAACTTGTTATCTAAGAGATGGCAATCACAAGGCAGGGGAGCTACTGCATTTTCCTCTCAAGTCTGGCTTTCCTCACATATGCGTGTGTGTGCCTCCCCCATTCAGTGAATCTTTTCTGTACGCCAAGGACATTCTAGACATAACCTCATTTATTATTGCTCCCAACTTGTCGATGAGGAATCTGAGCCTCAGAGAATGAGTGTGACTTGCCTGATATTACACAGCTGGTAAAGAGCGAGGAGTGAGGCTTGCACACAGGTCTGGGGAGCTCCACAGTGCCCTCCCTCTCCCTTTCCCACCTCCTCCCCCTTTCCCACCTCTGGCAACCCCCTTACCCAGAGCCTTCATTAAGCCTTCAAAGTTGTCATTACTCTCCAACTCCCAGGTTCCATTCTGGTCCCTTGTCATGGTGGTGGCCTTTGGTTACCGTGGGTGTGTGCTGGACGGCAAGGAGCAGGCTGCAGGGCGAACGTGTTAGAATGAGCTACTTTTATAATCCAGCGGACCAGGTTTATGGCTTTGAAGATAACACGCTCAAAGGTCAAAAGCACAGCCCAAAGGAACTTTCCTTTCCTTTGCAAAATTCAGCAGGGCCATGAGCAACCCATGCTCAAAACCTGACGTGGCCGGGCGTGGGTGTCCTTGTGACCTCCAACGTACACAAGGCCTGGAATAGCTCATTTTTGGTTGGCTGGGCTCCCACAGAGCCCCTGGCCCCATGCAGAATACTCTGTGCAGCAAACACCCAGTACCCACCCAACATGCACAACAGGCCATCAGATCCCAGGCTTCAAACCTGGAGTCTCTCAGCTGTGTAGCCAGAACTTCTGGCCTGGCTGGTAAAGTCACGAAGATGGGAACTCACGCCTGTGGGCCTCTACTCTACTTTGCGCTGGGCAGGAGACACCCTTCATCTTGTTTTCTTACAAGAGCCCTGAGCTATGTTTAACCATCTCCATTTTACAGATGAGAAAGGCTCAAGGAGGTTAAATCACATGCCTAATAACTACTGGTCAGTGGCCGAACTGGGATTTAAACTCAGGCCTGTCTGGCTCCAAAGTTCTTTCTAAGGAAAAGAGCTTTGTTAAGACAGTGTGCTAAGTTCAGCTTGGAAAGGGCAGCTTGGGTTGTGGTTTGACTTGAGAACCTGATTCTCACTTGCTTCCCAGCAAGGTACCCTGAGAACATCTACGCAGTGGGGTTACTCAAGAAAAACATTTTCTCAGAGCATGAATCTACTAAAAGCAAGCAGGGCCCAGAGGGAGGCCAGATGGAGGGCAGCAGGGTAGTGGGACTCCGCTTTAGACCCCAGGAAAAAGCTGAAGATCACCTGACTAAGGTGAATCTCATGGCTGGCATTTGGTCAAGGACTCTCGGTTCAGGACTGTTCTTCATACTGGCTATCCCAGTGGGTCAGAAAATGGGTTGGCTTACTGCTCTGACACATGGTTCTGAGAATTGGGGCTTGAGCAGGGGCTCCTACACTCTGAAGAATGGAGGTGTGAGCTGAGATGGATAAACCATGAGTCCCCAGTTTTAATCTTGACACTTTGAAGCTCTAATGTATATATCCTTGTGCTATGAAATCTAAGCAAATGGTTCTGCTGTGTGTGGTTTGAGAGGTATAAAACGACACATTTATTTTTCAGTAAATATGCTGGAGTCAGAAAGACACACAGTAAAAATTGGCCCAGCTGTTTTCAAAAGACCAATGTAGGATGAAGGGAAGAGGGGAGTAAAGGACAACTTCACTACAAATGGAATGAGTGAAGGCATCAAAAGTGGACAGATAGGGAGCCTTGGGCTTCATCCTTTGAGGTCCAGCCAGAATCTGCTGTAGGCTGAGCACTCAGCCTCCTGGGAGCTAGGTATTCCCCTCCAGGCTCAGATTCCGATTCCTACCTGAGTTCCCTGTAGGCCTCCCTTGCAAGAAAGTAACAATAAGCTGGCCACGTAGGGGAGGAGACCAGGGACAAGAATGTGTTTGCCAATTGCAAAAAGCCAGGGACTTAGGTTTTAATGGGCATGGGGGTGAGGGTGGGGGTCATTTACCCTGTGTAAGGCAGGAAGTTGAAACTGAGATGCTTGCATAAAGCCAAAATGCTTGATGGACTAGTCCCTCAGTGAGAGTGTGAAATAATCAAAATCTACCTAGAGACAACAAGAAAGTTTATTTGGCCTGGGTTCTACATGAGTTAAAAAAAAAGGTACTTCGCTGTTCTGACTCTAGTTTGGGGTTTGAACTTATGCTGCCTGGTAGTCAATATATTAAAATAAATGCAGTCTTGAGCTTACAATACTTATAGGCTGCTGGAAAGAAGTAAATGTAAAAGCTGTCTGGAGGGACACAACTTCAACCCAGACCAACCAGAATTCTGTGATAAAGCCATGCCAATTGTGAGCACATAATCCAAAATTGCAAAACACACATGAAAATAATCCACCAAAAAGTGAGCACCAGCAGAAACATACAGTCCAATTAGACTTCCAAGAGCTTCAGATAATAAAAATTGTCAGATATAAAGTATAAAATAAGTATGTTAAAATTAAAGAAATTTAAAAGCACTTAAAAACATAAAAAAGGATAAAATCATTCTTTTAAAAGATAGATTAAAAATAACCAGAGAGTAGTAGAAATTTAAAAATATAGTCATTAAAAGTAAAAAGGTAATAGAGGAGTTAAACAGCTGATTAAACACAGCTGAGGAGAGAATTAGTAAATTGGAAGAGGAAGCTAAGGAAATTACCCAGGATATATATACCACAGAACACACTGGTGGAAATTTAGAACCTCAAGATACAAATAAAATTCTAAAATCTTACAGAGAAAACAAAAACAACCATATAGATTACCTATAGAGAAACAATACAATAGTTAAAATGGTATCAGACGTCTCAACAACTCTGATGGAAGACAGTGATGGAAAAATATCCTAGAGGCATAAGGGGAAATACTTTTGAATAAGAGTTATTAACTCAGCCAACTTCATTAAAATATGAGGGTTTTAAAAACTAAAATAGTTTCACATATTATAGCCCCAAACTGGAAATAACCCAAACATCCATCAACAAGTTAATAAAAAAACAAATTGTGGTGTATTCACACAATGGAATACTGCTCAACAGTAAAAGGAACAATCTCCTGATATATATAACAACATGGATGAATCTCAGACATTATGCTGAGGGGCAGAAACTTGACAGAAAAAATCATATACTGCATGTTTCCATTCATATGAAAGTCTAGAAAAAACCAAATCTCATCTGTAATGATAATAAAATAGGCCATGGCTTAATGGGTATGGGAAGAGAAGGTGAAATAGGAACGGGCACAAGGAATATTTCTTGTGGAGGTAAGATGAAAATGTGCTACAGTTGAGATGGTTGTTGCAAGAAAATTGCCAAAACCCAAACTCTACAACTGATATCTCTTCCTTTTTATTGTATGTAAATTTTACTTAATAAAAATGAATAAAATTGTTCTTATTCATGTATTCATTCATGATTGTTTATGTAAAAATATTTAGTTTCAACCAAAACTAAAATCCCTCATTATGCCCACATGAGAAGTTAGCTGACTGACATGAAGTAAACATGTGCTAAGGAGGCTATAATTGTTGATTCACTAGATGTTTATAAGAAATAGAGGTTAAATGATGAACAACACAATAAATGAAATTAAAAATTCTCTAGAAGGAATCAATAGCAGAATAAAAGAGGCAGAAGAACAGATAAGTGACCTGGAAGATAAAATAATGGAAATAACTACCACAAAGCAGAATAAAGAACAAAGAATGCAAAGAATTGAGGACAGTCTCAGAGACCTGTGGGACAACATTAAATGTACCAACATTCGAATTATAGGGGTTCCAGAAGAAGAAGAGAAAAAGAAAGGGACTGAGAAATACTTAAGGAGATTATAGTTGAAAACTTCCCTAACATGGGAAAGGAAATAGTCAATCAAGTCCAGGAAGCACAGAGAGTCCCATACAGGATAAATCCAAGGAGAAACACACCAAGACACATATTAATCAAACTTTCAAAATTTAAATACAAAGAAAACATATTAAAAGCAGCAAAGGAAAAACAACAAATAACATATAAGGGAATTCCCAAAAGGTTAACAGCTGATCTTTCAGCAGAAACTCTGCAAGCCAGAAGGGACTGGCAGGACATATTTAAAGTGATGAAAGGGAAAAACCTAAAACCAAGATTACTCTACACAGCAAGGATCTCATTCAGATTCAATGGAGAAATTAAAAGCTTTAAGACAAGCAAAAGCTAAGAGAATTCAGCGCCACCAAACAAGCTTTACAACAAATACTAAAGGAACTTCTCTAAGCAGGAAACACAAGAGAAGGAAAAGACCTACAATAACAAACCCCAAACAATTAAGTAAATGGGAATAGGAACATACATATCGATAATTACCTTAAATGTAAATGGACAAAATGCTCCCACCAAAAGACACAGACTGGCTGAATGGATACAAAAACAAGACCTGTATATATGCTGTCTACAAGAGACCCACTTCAGACTTAGGGACACATACAGACTGAAAGTGAGGGGATGGAAAAAGATATTCCATGCAAATGGAAATCAAAAGAAAGCTGGAGTGGCAATTTGCGTATCAGACAAAATAGACTTTAAAATAAAGACTATTACAAGAGACAAAGAAGGACACTATATAATGATCAAGGGATCAATCCAAGGAGAAGATATAACAATTGTAAATATTTATGCACCCAACATAGGAGCACCTCAATACATAAGGCAAATGCTAACAGCCATAATAGGGGAAATTGACAGTAACACAATCATAGTAGTGGATTTTAACACCCCACTTTCACCAATGGACAGATCATCCAAAATGAAAATAAATAAGGAAATAAAAGCTTTAAATGATACATTAAACAAGATGAACTTAATTGATATTTACAGGGCATTGCATCCAAAAATAACAAAATACATTTTCTTCTCAAGTGCTCATAGAACATTCTCCAGGATAGATCATATCTTGGGTCACAAATCAAGCCTTGGTAAATTTAAGAAAATTGAAATCATATCAAGTATCTTTTCCAACCACAATGCTATGAGACTAGATATCAGTTACAGGAAAAAATCTGTAAAGAATACAAACACATGGAGGCTAAACAATACACTACTGAATAACCAAGAGATCACTGAGGAAATCAAAGAGGAAATCAAAAAACACCTAGAAATAAATGACGATGAACACATGACCACCCAAAACTTATGGGATGCAGCAAAAGCAGTTCTAAGCAGGAAGTGTATAGCAATGCAATCCTACCTCAATAAATGAGAAAGATCTCAAATAAATAACCTAAACTTACACCTAAAGCAATCAGAGAAAGAAGAAGAACAACAACAAAACCCCCAAAGTTAGCAGAAGGAAAGAAATCACAAAGATCAGAGCAGAAATAAATGAAAAAGAAATGAAGAAAACAATAGCAAAGATCAATAAAACTAAAAGCTAGTTCTTTCAGGAGATGACCAAAATTGATAAACCATTAGCCAGACTTACCAAGAAAAAAAGGGAGAAGACTCAAATCAGTAGAATTAGAAATGAAAAAGGAGAAGTAACAACTGACACTGCAGAAACACAAAGGATCATGAGAGATTACTACAAGCAACTATATGCCAATAAATTGGACAACACGGAAGAAATGGACAAATTCTTAGAAAAGCACAAGCTTCCGAGACTGAACCAGAAAGAAATAGAAAATATAAACAGACCAATCACAAGCACTGAAGTTGACACTGTGATTAAAAATCTTCCAAAAAACAAAAGCCCAGAACCAGATGGCTTCACAGGAGAATTCTATTAAACATTTAGAGAAGAGTTAACACCTACCTTCTCAAACTCTTCCAAAATATAGCAGGTGGAGGAATACTCCCAAACTCATTCTATGAGGCCACCATCACCCTGATACAAAAACCAAAGATGTCACAAAGAAAGAAAACTACAGGCCAATGTCACTGATAAACATAGATACAAAAATCCTCAACAAAATACTAGCAAACATAATCCAACAGCACATTTAAAGGATCATACACCATGATCAAGTGGGGATTATCCCAGGAATGCAAGGATTCTTCAATATATGCAAATCAATCAATGTGCTACACCATATTAACAAACTGAAGGAGAAAAACCATATGATCCTCTCAATAGATGCAGAAAAATCTTTCAACAAGATTCAAGACCTGTTTATGAAAAAAATCCTCCAGAAAGTAGGCAGAGGGAACCTACCTCAACATAATAAAGGCCATATATGGCAAACCCACAGCCAACATCTTTCTCAATGGTGAAAAACAGAAACCATTTCCTCTAAGATCAGGAACAAGACAAAGTTGCCCAACCTCACCACTATTACTCAACATAGTTTTGGAAGCTTTAGCCACAGCAAACAGAAGAAAAAGAAATAAAAGGAATCCAAATCAGAAAAGAAGAAGTAAAACTGTCACTGTTTGCAGATGACATGATACTACACATAGAGAATCATAAAGATGCTACCAGAAAATTACTAGAGCTAATCAATGAATTTGGTAAAGTAGCAGGATACAAAATTAATGCACAGAAATCTCCAGCATTCCTATATACTAATGTTGAAAAATCTGAAAGAGAAATTAAGGAAACACTCCCATTTACCATTGCAACAAAAAGAATAAAATACCTAGGAATAAACCTACCTAGGGAGACAAAAGACCTGTATACAGAAAACTATAAAACACTGATGAAAGAAATTAAAGATGGTACAAACAGAGGGAGAGATATACCATGTTCTTGGATTGGAAGAATCAACATTGTGAAAACGACTCTACTACCCAAAGCAATCTACAGATTCAATGCAATCCCTATCAAACTACCACTAGCATTTTTCACAGAACTAGAACACAAATTTCACAATTTGTATGGAAACACAAAAGACCCCGAATAGCCAAAGCAATCTTGAGAAAGAAAAATGGAGCTAGAGGAATCAAGCTCCCTGATTTCAGACTATACTACAAAGCTACAGTAATCAAGACAGTATGGTACTGGCACAAAAACAGAAATATAGATCAATGGAACAGGATAGAAAGCCCAGAGATAAACCAATGCACATATGGTCACCTTACCTTTGATAAAGGAGGCAAGAGTATACAATGGAGAAAAGACATCCTCTTCAATAAGTGGTGCTGGGAAAACTGGACAGCTACAGAAAAGAATGAAATTAGAACACTTTCTAATACCGTATACAGAAATAAACTCAAAATGGATTAAAGACCTAAATGTAAGGCCAGATACTATAAAACTCTTAGAAGAAAACAGAGGCAGAATACTCTATGACATAAATCACAGCAAGATCCTTTTTGACACACCTCCTAGAGAAATGGAAATAAAAACAAAAATAAACAAATGGGACCTAATGAAACTTCAAAGCTTTTGCACAGCAAAGGAAACCATAAACAAGGCGAAAAGACAACCCTCAGAATGGGAGAAAATATTTGCAAATGAAGCAACTGACAAAGGATTAATCTCCAAAATTTACAAGCAGCTAATGCAGCTCAATATCAAAAAAACAAACAACCCAATCCAAAAATGGGCAGAAGACCTAAATAGACATTTCCCCAAAGAAGATATACAGACTGCCAATAAACACATGAAAGGATGCTCAACATCACTAATCATTAGAGAAACGCAAATTAAAATACAATGAAGGGCTTCCCTGGTGGCGCAGTGGTTGAGAGTCCGCCTGCCGATGCAGGGGACACGGGTTCGTGCCCCGGTCCGGGAAGATCCCACATGCCGCGGAGCTACTGGGCCCGTGAGCCGTGGACGCTGAGCCTGCGCTCCTCAATGGGAGAGGCCACAACAGTGAGAGGCCCATGTACCGCAACAAACAAACAAACAAAAAACTACAATGAGGTATCACCTCACAGCAGTCAGAATGGCCGTCATCAAAAATTTTACAAACAATAAGTGCAGGAGAGTGTGTGGAGAAAAGAGAACCCTCTTGCACTATTGGTGGGAATGTAAATTGGTACAGCTACTATGGAGAACAGTATGGAGGTTCCTTAAAAGACTAAAAATAGAACTACCATATGACCCAGCAATCCCACTACTGGGCATATACCCTGAGAAAACCGTAAGTCAAAAAGAGTCATGTACCACAGTGTTCATTGCAGCACTATTTACAATAGTCAGGACATGGAAGCAACCTAAGTGTCCATCGACAGATGAATGGATAAAGAAGATGTGGCACATATATACAATGGAATATATACACATATACTCAGCCATAAAAAGAAACGAAGTTGAGTTATTTGTAGTGGATGGACATAGAGTCTGTCATACAAAGTGAAGTAAGTCAGAAAGAGAAAAACAAATACCATGTGCTAACAGATATATATGGAATCTAAAAAAAAAAAAAAAAAAGGTTCTGAAGAACCTAGGGGCAGGACAGGAATAAAGACGCAGACATAGAGCATGGACTTGAGGACACGGGGAGGGAAGGGTAAGCTGGGAGAAAGTGAGAGAGTGGCATGGACATATATACACTATCAAACGTAAAGTAGATAGCTAGTGGGAAGCAGCCACATAGCACAGGGAGATCAGCTCAGTGCTTTGTGACCACTTAGAGAGGTGGGTTAGGGACAGTAGAAGGTAGACGCAAGAGGAAGGAGATTTAGGGATGTATGTATATGTATAGCTGATTCACTTTGTTATAAAGCAGAAACTAACACACCATTGTAAAGCAATTATACTCCAATAAAGATGTTAAAAATAAAAGAAATGTAAGTTTAAATATCTTAAAAACTTCTGAGAAACCTGTAGAGCAGTGGTTCTCAAACTCTAACAAGCATTATATTCATTTGGGGGGCTTATGAAAACAGAGATTGTTGGATATTATACCTAGAATTTGATTTAAAGGGTCTGGGGTGGGACTGAAGAATTTACATTTCTAATAAGTTCCCTGGTGGCGATAATGTTGCTGGTCCACGACCATGATTTGAGAACTACTGTCAGAGAGTAATGGAAATAAAAAAGGAAACCAATGGAAAAATAAAATCTTAAAAAAATTTTGGAGCTGGACACACGCAGTTTTGAATCCAGTTTCACTACTTCCTAGCAGTGGGATCCTTGGACACCTATCTTGTTTGAGTTTCAGATTCAGTTTTGGAGTCTTGGGGTCTTGGTAGGGATTAAAGGAGATCACAAACATAAAGCTGTTGGCAGAGTCCCTGACACATAGCACACATTTATTCCAAGGTAGTGGCAGTGGTAGGTGTCGTAGCTCAAGCTCCTAGCAATGCTTGACATATGTCCTCAACAGAACACAGCTTTGGCACACTCTTCCATCTCAGATCGTGTGTGTAGAGGATGGCGTGGGCAGGGGAGGGCTCTAAGGGGAAAAAGTGAGGGACAGTGGATGAAAGAAGACAATTGTCACTCAAAAACTCAGCCAGTATTGTCCCCTACACCTTCTATTCAAGGAGGACCACTCATTTTAGAATTGGCAGCAAGAGCCCAAGTTTCAAAAGTTCTGTCCTAGGGCCCCTTAACTCTCCACTCGTACTAACAAATCGCATGCCAAATGTTCCATTTTCTCAGGCACCTGGTGTCTCCACTTCTGAATTTATGTACCTGACTCTTTGTGGAATCCCTCAGGTGACTCTTAAAACTGGGAAAACTCATGAGTCATAAACTAAATCTTTCTAGGTTGCAAGAAGCTTTCTGGAGACCACACTAAAAACTGAAGATGTGGACCGGTCAAGAAGCTTGGGTCTGAGATAGATCAGTCAGCTAAGAGCAAACACAGCCAAGATCCCGAGGCGTTTACCGGAAGTCCTGTGGACCATCTGACTGCGGGCAGCTGGGCTCCTGCAAGCCAGACAACCCCTCCAGCCCAGGCCTGCTTAGCTCCGCCCTCTCTCCTTCTCTTGAGGTGAGAAGGCGATTCCTTAGAAGACAAATGGCCTCAGCTGGGTACTCACTGAGCTTCTCTGCATGGCCCACTCCTTCCATTCCCATTGAGCAACGCCCTTTCGACTTGCATGTCTGGTCCAACTGAATGTGCTTGTTATGGGAACTAGACATTCCATCAAATTTGCCTTCATCTGGAGACCCAGGAAGAAGGGGACCTGGGACTTTCTCCAGCCACCATGCAGCACTGGGCCTTGATTTAGTTTTATGTAAATTGTGCTGCTTTTCCACTTTTGCCCCCAGAAGTCAGGCCTGGAGAGTAGGAGGTCACAAGCCCTCATCCCTCTCTTGGCCACAGGGATCAAATTGCTCTGGCCCAGGAAGGGGCCCGTTTGCGATTCTCTTCTCCTCCACCCTCCCCACAGCCCGGAGGAAGTAAGGAGCTGGCAGGGGTCACCCCAGACCACCTCTTCCCAAGGGGTCTGTTCCTGCCTTTCCTCGGAGGATTCTTGGACTGCCCTTGGCAGTTACACCGGGTAGAAACTTGCTCCCACTGACCTTTTCTTCCACCAGACCTAAGGAATGTCTCACATTTCCCAGGTTAGGCACGATCTGTTTATTTACTGTTTCTCTCCCTGAGACTAGGGGTCATTTTCTCTTTTGTTCACCACCATATCCCCAGTGCCTGGCACGTGGCAGATGAGAAATAAACAAATGTTTGTGGAGGGAACACTGCTTGTCTTGAGTGTGAGTAGGGGAGGGTCTTTCCACAGCAGAAAGCCCCAATTTTCTGCATATTCTGTGGAAGGAAGGGCAGAAAGACTGTGACTACCAGTGGTGCTACGAGCTACTAGCAATCTTTCTTTTCAAGACTTCAAATTAAATGAAAGCATTGGTGAGTTAATCGATAATATATTGGTCCGTATACTCTCCCATCATTTATCAAATGCCATTTGACGTGTTAAAAACAATGAAGATGTACCCATTCAGAAACTGTTATTACATAGTGTTTTGTTTCCAATAAGTGGTTTGAGCCATGATTAGAAAAAGAGTGTGACTTTTCGTTGTGAGTGCTGAGCACTTGTCCCGGCTTGTTTCTTTTAACTCTCTTAGCAACCCTTTAAGAGAGGGGGATGTTACTGTAAGGACGATGAAGATGAGGCTCAGAGAGGTTAGGTGCCTTCCCAATGGTCACACAGCTAGTAAGAAGACAGTGGATTTGAACCCAGACACTCTTCTATCTGGCCTACTAGGTCTTATTTTCTAATCGAGGAACATAGTAGTTACCTCTTAAAGCAGGGTTGGGGGTTAAATTGGATGTCTGAAAGATTTAGTGCAGTGGTTCTCCAACTTTGGTCCTATCGGAATCACCTGGTGAACTTGGTGAAAACACAGAGGTCAGGCCTTATGCTACTTTAAGGATCCTGAGCCTCTGTGTGCCTTATTCCTCCCCCAGGTGATTCTGATACCTGCCAGAGTGGGAGAACCATTGATACAGTACATTATATACACTAAAACATGGGGAGAGATAGAAAACAAACAAGCAAATATAAAATTCCCAAGAGGTCAGGTGTAAAGAGAAAAGAGGGTGGCCAAAGATGTTGGGCCAGAAAAACCACCAGATTTTGATAGTCCCCTCAGTGCCCTGCTTTCTGGAGGCTCTGCCCCCTGGACTTGGGAGAGCCAGGCCTCAGGAACAGGTATTGGTAATGGCTATGGCCATGGCCTCGGCCATCCTCGTGCCCACAGTGTCCTCAAGACAGCCACTGGGAGCAGGTAAGTGTGTTTGGATCAATGCTGGGCTGGTGAGGAGAATCTTGTCATGCTGCCCTTGGCTGGGCAGACTGCCCACCTCAGCCATGGACGTGAATCAGATTGAATGTTTCCCGAAGAAGTCACTGGATTTGTCTTCACCTGAAGACCCAGGAGGAAGGGGACCTGGGACTTCCTTCAGCCACCAGGCAGCAGTGGGCCTTGCTTTAGTTTTATATAAATTGTGCTGCTTCTCCACTTTTGCTCCCAGAAGGCAGGACAGGAGAGCAGGAGTCATAAAGCCTCATTTTGGGATCAGATTTCTCTGACCCAGGAAGGGACCCATTTGCAGTTCTCTTGTCCTCCACCCTCCCCATCCCCTTGCTTAGGAGGAGGTAGAGAGCTGGCAGGGGTCACCCTAGACCACCTTTTCCCAGGGGGACTATTCCTGCCTCTCCAGGAATCCCTGAACTGCCCTTGGCAGTCACACCTGATGGAAACTTCTTCCCACTGACCTTTCCTTCCACCAGACCTAAGGAGTATCTGGCATTTCCATTTAATATATCTTGGAAATCTTTTCAAATCAGCACATGTGATCTACTTCATTCTTATTTATTTATCTATTCATATTTTATTGAATTTTTGAACAGGTAACATATTCACATGGTTAGAAATTCAAGTAGTAGGAAAAAACATATCAAAAAAATGAAAATTCTGGGTCACCTGTGTTCAGGTCCCACTGCTGCTACTGCCAAATACGAAACCATTTGTATTAATTGCTTGTGTATCTTTTCAGGGTTTCTTTATGCACAGAAAGCCAATTTTCAAGATATTTTCTCCCTCTTTCCTGTTTATCCAGAAAGGAAAATACAACAAACTTGGATCTGCATTTTTCCTTTTACTTATCTTGGCAAACTTTCCATATCAATACAGAGACTTTTCTCATTCTTTCTGACTGTCGTATAGTATCCTATTGATTACAACACCATAATTAATTTAGCCTGTCCTGAGTTGAAGGTCATTGTGTTGTTACCATTACTTGCAATTACAAACTGTGCTGTTCTGATCTATCGTGTACATATGTTTTTGTGCAAATTACAGAAAATGTCAAAGTGGTTTTCAAGTAGGTTGTCCCAGTGTATGAGAGTTCTTATTTCATCACATTCTTGGCAACCCAGTGTATGAGCAAATAATTTTAAAAAACTTTGTCATTCAGATAGGTTTTTAAAAATGTATTTTGTTGTTTTAAAATAGATTCTTGGGCTTCCCTGGTGGCGCAGTGGTTGAGAGTCCGCCTGCCGATGCTGGGGACACGGGTTCGTGCCCCGGTCCGGGAAGATCCCACATGCCGCAGAGCGGCTGGGCCCGTGAGCCATGGCCGCTGAGCCTGCGTGTCCGGAGCCTGTGCTCTGCAACGGGAGAGGCCACAACAGTGAGAGGCCTGCGTACCGCAGAAAAAAAAAGAAAAAATAGATTCTTTATTATAAGTACAGTTGAACGTATTTTCAAATATTTGTGAACCTTTTTTCTTTTTCTATGAGCTACCTTTTCATGTCCTTTGTTCATTTTAAATTTGGTTGTTAGTCTTTTTTATTGATTTAAAGAGTTTTTTGTATATTAATGAAATTAATCTTATTATATAACTGTTACAATTATTTCTCTCAGTTGCTTTTACCTTCATTGCACCGTTTTTTAAATTTTCTACTTTTCTCAAAACAGTGCATGCAGATATTACAAAAATCAAAGTAGTACAAGGCTTATAATAAATGGAGAAGTTTTTCATATGACTCAGTAATTCCACTCCTGGGTATATGTCCAAAAAAACCAAAATCACTAATTCAGAAAGATACATGCACCCCAATGTTCATAGCCTCATTATTTTCAATTGCCAAGATATGGAAGCAACTTAAGTGTCCATCAACAAATGAATGAATAAAGAAGATGTGATATATATATATATATATATATATATATATATATATATAATGGAATATTACTCAGCCATCAAAAAGAATGAAATTTTGCTATTTGCAGCAACATGGATGGACTTACAGTGTATTATGCTTAGTGAAATAAGTCAGACAGAGAAAGAAAATTATGTATGATATCACTTATATGTGGGATCTAAAAAATAAAGCAGACTAGTGAACATAACAGAAAAGAAACAGACTTGAAGATGTAGAGAACAAGCTAGTGGTTACCAGTGGGGAGAGGAAAGGGAGAGGGGCAAGATAGCAGTAGGGAATTGAGATATAAACTACTGTGTATAAAATAAGCTACAATGATATGGTGTACAGCACAGAGAATATAGTCAATATATTATAATAACTATAAATGAAGTATAACTTTAAAAATTGTGAATCACTGTGTTGTACACCTGAAAGTTATATAATATTGTACATCATCTATACCTCAATAAAAAAAATTTTTTTAAACGTAGAAGTCTTTTATCCCATCCCTACTCACTAACTTCCTACTTCCCAGAAGCAACTCTTTTACCACTTTTAGCTGTTTTGCTGGCCCTTGCCTCTGCATTTCTAAAGAAAATTATATCACTTTAAAAATTATATCAATTTTAAACATTTTCTATTGACTTCTGTCAATGGATGTTGAAGATGTAGCACTCATACCAGCTCCTCCTTCCCTTCCCACATATACATTTATGTCCTCTATTTACTCTGTCTCTTTTATATATATATATATATTCCAGTAGAGAATATAAATCTCTGTAAGTCAAATCCTCATTTGAACCAGTTGCAACCTCTTACTGTTTGCCTCATTAATTAATGAGTTAATTTAAAATCTTTGCTAAGTGTTCATTTTATGTTTGCATGAGAGTTATGATTTCATCTTTTTAAAAAATCATCTTTTAACAGTTTTGGAGTTCTTGCTGAGATGCACAATAGATTCATCTTGACAGAGTCAGGTAGTCTCTGTGCCCAGAGAATGAGAATCCTTCATGAACAGCTGAAGCCAGAGCATATTTTTTTCTTGGCTCCTAGAGATGAGTCCCAAGTGTAAATAGAACTTTAACTTCGCCAACTCTATATTCTCTGGGTTTTTTCCAACTCTCAATTATTTTCTGTTTTGGTTTTGGTTTACTTAGAGCCCATAAGTTATACCTCATTGGTGACAGCAATGACTGGGAATTTGGCTTAACGGTCTGACCGTTTGGGGATTTCTGTAGATGAATGATAGGTATCTATTCTCTGCTGGCTGAGCGATAACAGAGAACCTGGCTATTTATTTATGTTTGCTTATGTGTTTGACTACAAATTAGTTAAAAAATTCATGCCCACTAGGAAAGAGAACAGTTCTTTTGGATATATGAAATGGTAAAAAAAAATTTTTGGACTAAAATTAAAGCTGTAAGCTCTCTGTCTGTAATTTGGAAAGGCCTTACCTTTCTTCTTTTTAAAAGAATATTTATTATTTATTTATTTGGCTGCATTGGGTCTTTGCTGCTGCCTGCGGGCTTTTCTCTAGTTGTTGCGAGCAGGGGCTACATTTCGTTGCGGTGCACGGGCTTCTCATTGCAGCGGCTTCTCTTGTTGCGGAGCACAGGCTCTAGGCACGCGGGCTTCTGTAGTTGTGGCACGTGGGCTCAGTAGTTGTGGCACGTGGGCTCAGTAGTTGTGGCTCATGGGCTCTAGAGCGCAGGCTCAGTAGTTGTGGCACACGGGCTTAGTTGCTCCGCGGCGTGTGGGATCTTCCTGGACCAGGGGTCGAACCCATGTCCCCTGAACTGGCAGACGGATTCTTAACCTCTGAGCCACCAGGGAAGTCTGGAAAGGCCTTTACCTTTCAATGTGTGTGTGTGTATTTTCCTATTTCTGGAGGGTGTAAATGAATTAAATTACAAAGTCTTTTAAATTAAAGGAGTTATGTCCTGATTGGTTTATGGAATAAATAAGTGCCAAAATAAAATCCTGAAAAATAAGATAAGTAAACTTCTAATACTTTAAATGTGCTATAAAAATGTGCCAAAAATTGTTCTTTGTGCAGCTCACTCAGAAACATTTTAAGAATCCAAATTCACATAATTAAAGTAAATGTTTGACAAACAAGACCAGTTTACTAATGTGAGTTTAACAAAAATAACTTTGTCTTCCTCTAATTTATCACTGTTAAGTATACAGCTGATCCTTGAACAACACAGGTTTGAATTGTGTGGGTCCACTTATACACAGATTTTTTCACTAAATAATTTTTTTCGTTACACAATCCACAATTGGTTGACTCCACAGATGCTGAACTGTGGACAGGAAGAGCTGATTGTAAAGTTCTATGGGGATTTTCAGTTGTGTGGAGGCTTGGTGCTCGTAACCTTCCTGTTGTTCAAGGGTCAACTGTAATACAAGCAAACAGTTTTTTCTAATTGGGTATATTTTCCCCAAACATTATAACAGGTTTGCTGATTGAATTAGCTCGCTTTACTCCTCCATAATGTTTAAGATGATGAAAAATGTAAATTTGTGTCTGACTCAATCGAATCATGATTCTGACAAACTTAATTTCAACAGTAATTGTGTTTTGTAGTATGTCAGCTTGAAGAGCATTTGCAAGATCTCTTGGTAACTTAAAATTTTAAGCTGATATTAAATTATATTAATCATGTAATCAATGGATATCTAGGCACTTTCTAAGTAGCCTGGAACACTGACACATTGATTACTAAGCATAATTTTTCTTATTTGTATGTGCTATAAGTAATAACCACAAGTCATGTTAGTGAATGTGCTCATTTTTGCCACACAGGAATGCGCGTGACTGTAAAACATTGTATTATAAACTTCACTAATCTGCTAAAATGCTTCAGTGTGACAGAAAGTTCTCAGTGATCTGCTCTCTAGTTTTCTCTGTGAAATAGAAGTTAATTACTTTAGTGAAAAGTTATAATTAATATGAGTGGTTGCAACTGCAATAATCAGAGAAATACAACTGAGAATATGCTTTTGCTTTTCCATAAGCAGTGGTTCTTGGGATTTTTGTTCTTCAAACTACTTCGCACATATCGAGGGACACAAAGAGCTTTTATTTATGTGGTTACAACTATTTGTGTTTACTCTATTAAAAATCAACTAAGAAATACTTAGAATATTCATTTATCCATTTGAAGATGGCAATGATGAATGCATAGCATGCTAATAGAAATAGCATCTAAATACTATTATGAAACTAGAGTTGAACGTGTGGACCCCTTGAGATCTGTGTTAGAATAAAAGTGTCACCAGAGTATAAAAGAGCATAATAAAGGATAAAACTTGGATTTGTCCTGAGTCAAACAAGTGAATTTTACTTGTCCTGGTTTATAATACTAAATCTCACAAGCTACAAAATGTGTTAAAATTTTTGCAAAGTTCTCAATCTTGATGGACTTGTTCCCTTGGTTTTCTGATTAATGTCTTCAGCTACAGTGTGAATGGTTATTCTTTCTAGGGTGATCCACCTTTCTGATTGGCCTGGGACTATGGGGTTTCCGGGGATGTGGAATTTTCAGTGCTAAAACCAGGAGAGTCTTGGGGAAACCAAAGTGGATGGTTACCTTATTTACTCTCTGTGTAATCTGCCTAGAAAGCAAAGATTCTGTGATTTACCTGAATAATTTTGCATGCTGTATGTTGATTTTACACTCTTAATTATAAAAACGACGACGAGGAGGAGGAAAAAGATTCCTTGTTTATGAAAATATTAAGGTTCTTGTTTATTTTTAAATGTTTTATTCTCCCTTTGATTCAATAAGCAACCAAGTATTGTTTCACAGGTACTCATGAGCCTGTCTTAATCAAGTGTCCAAATCTCCTCTGACAACACTTTTGATTTTTGCCTTCCAAAAATCAGGTCTGCAAAATAGAAGAAAATAAAACTTGCCAGACATCTTATACACCTAAAATAGTCTTAGAGATTTCCCATAGGATTCCTGGAAAAAAATCAGGAAAATGTGTCTTTTTACCTTATCAAAAGGGATGCTAGAAGTAATCAGGTTTGGTGAGTTGCATGGGAAGAGCTGTCAAATCAGAAGAGCTGCTCACCCTTCCATAGGTTAAATTTGTATAGGTAAGATATTATTAATAAAAATGTTTCAGAAACTTTATGCTTTATGGGAAGCCCCTGGAGATTTTTCAATGCCTCACTTTCTGTATATGTTTTAATGTCAAGGAAAACACATTGAAAGTCTTATAAAATTGTTCTGTTGAATTTCCCCCTATTTATCTGAGCCCTGGTAGTGTTTTACCTGATGATATTGAGCAACAATATATTTCAATTATTATTTAAAATGTTGATTGCCGCTCTTTTTTCTTTTTTAAAAGACTTTGAACCAAGTCATTTTTAGGCCAGTGGTTCTCAATGCATATCAGACTTAATCATGAAGTTTTACAGCAATACAGATGTCTAGGCCCTACTTCAGATTTATTGATTCTCTTTACTCAATAGTCTAGGTATATTATATACATATCACATCAAAGGATTATCATGTTATATCTCAAGATTCTTTTCCTCTATAAAATCCAACTTTATAAATCAGATGCAGCATTCACTGGCTTCTCAGAAAGTAGACTTCATCATTGAGCTAAGAGACATTTGTTTAAAATTTTTTCTTGGAGAATGGGTTTATTATCTTTGTTTTGCATGTCGCCAACCAAACACCCATATATCCTTGTCAGTTGTATTATTCTTGCATTATATTTCTTATAAACTCTCATCAGTCCTTCCACACTTGAAATTTTTCAGTAATAAAATAACCACAGCTTTGTCATTTATAAATAGTTTGTGTTTTACTCTAATGCCTGCTGAGGTCTCTCTTAGCAGCAGCAAGCCAGAGTTTGTGTCTTCAACAAAGAAGGAAAATTTCAGAGCCTCGTGGAAAGAGGTACTTCAAAATATTGACCTTTCAAAGAATCAAGTCTTGGATAGAAGTATCTGAGCTGGAATCACTTAGGCAACTTTCAGACCATATCAGTGGACTGATTTAGGATTTCCAGAACTCTTTTTAGTTGAGGAACAGATGGCTTCATGAGACTACTAACCCAAGATCCAGTGGAACAAGAATTAATTATATAGAACTGAATGAATCAATGAGCAAAATTTTACCGTGGGTATTTATTTGGAATATTGCTAATGTTGTTTTAATGTACTATTTTCTAGATCTATAAGGAAGCCCTTTCTATTTCTTCTCATGCTCCCTGTAACCCATAGCAATTTGGTGGATTCTGCTTTTTTAAACTAAAGTGAAACATTTGAAAGTAATATCTAATTGTACCAACTCCCTAGAGTTCAGAAACTCTGAGTCTCCTTTTCATGGCAATATAATTATTTGCATAAGTTTAATAAGAATCTGTCTTTCTACCAGAACATAATTAAACGAATTGACTAAACATCCAGGGCCTTCCTGCAGTATCATATTTGAGTACGATGCTCTTTTAATCAGCCTTCACAAGTCACACTTAAGGAACAAAGTCTGGTAGTACTTAAAGAGACATTGCGTATTTTGACCTCCCAGGATAACTGGCCTGGGTGCCTCGTTTACAGGGTCCAGTCTCACAGGTAGTAAGGGAGGTCACTTCCTGGTGGGCCAAGAGACCTAAGTTATTTTGGGAACCTTGAGAAAAGAAGAATTCATCGAACTTTGCAAGTAGAATCTGGTAGAGAGAGTTTCTTGGGCTTATTTCTTAGCCTTGGGATGACAAATAATAGATATTTTTATTTTACTTATTTATTTATTTATTGGCTGTGTTGGGTCTTCGTTGCTGCGTGCAGGCTTTTTCTCTCTAGTTGTGGAGAGCAGGGGCTACTCTTCGTTGTGGTGTGCAGGCTTCTCATTGCAGTGGCTTCTCTTGTTGTGGAACACGGGCTCTAGGCATGGGGGCTTAGTAGTTGTGGCACACGGGCTCAGTAGTTGTGGCTTGCGGGCTTAGTTGCTCCGCAGCATGTGGGATCTTCCCAGACCAGGGATCGAACCCGTGTCCCCTGCATTGGCAGGCGGATTCTTAACCACTGCGCCACCAGGAAAGTCCCAATAGACTTTTTAAAAAGTTCAGTGAGATGCCTTATGAAGATTTTCAGATGGAAGTTAATTTTATAATTGTTCAAACTTGTTTTGCCCTTGGTATCACAAAGCAGATTTGAAGAGACCTGTATGAACACTCCCCCTGCACCTATGTAAATAATCAGGCCAAACCTTATGAGAAGAGTGTTATTTTGTCACCAAGAATAATCTTTCTTGAGTTTATTATGATTACAAGTGGGGGAGACTATCAGGAAAATTGCAAAAGATTTTGAAATGGGCAAAAAATGTTAATGAGTGTCCTGTCTAGCCTACCCATTCAAGTTATCCTTGGTTGTCTTTGACTAGGCTGTTTTCCAACTCTGCAGGGATAGAAATTAACTTGTAGGACTAGTAATAATGAAAATGCTTCCAGTCTACAGCTATGCAAAGGACTCCTGAACAGGGCAATGTGAACAGATTCTGTTAGGTGGGGAATAGAAATCTGTCAGCCAAAGCTTCCTTCGTAAGAATTGTAACATCTTTCCGGTTCCCTCATTAATTAATAAATTAAATAAAATCTTTGTCAAGTGTATATGTTTGTATGAGGGTCATGATTTCATCTTCTTTAAAAATTTTTTTCTTCAACACTTTGTCATTTTAGTGAAATTTGGGGAAAGAGCAGTGATAAATTCATGTATTCAATCCACATTTTTAAACTGAAAGTTCTGTGCAGACATTTTAATTTATAAGTACTTAAAGATATCAAACTTACTTCATTGGTTCTGAAGTTTGTGTTTTAGACTAGCCTTCCCTGCCTTAAGATTAATTTTAAAAATACAAACGAAAACCTCTCGTTTACTTCTAGAACCTTTACACTTTCATTTTTAGCTTATAAACTTTGGTTCAGCTTAATTATTTCCCCAAATGTGTGATTGATTATCTAGCACCATTTCAAATCATTTCCTCACTCATGTAAAATTCCATTTTGTTATGAAAATGAGAAAATTTTCATATTCAATTTATATATTAATTTAGGAAGAAAGGACATTTTTATAAGGTTGAGTTCTCCTATACAAGAACAGGGTAGGGCGCTCCATTAATCCAAATCTTATTTTATATGAAGACTTGAGTTTAAAGCTTTTTGTGACTATATCTTTCATATTTTTTATTAGTTATTTCTAAAGATTTTGTCAGTTGTTACCACTATAAATGGAATATTTTCTCCCACTCTATTTTCTAATTGCTTCTTGTTTGTATTAGAAAAGCTACTGACTGACATGAGCATATTTTGTGACCAATTACCTTTAGGAATTTTCTTATTATCTGTAATAGTTTTTTAGTTGATTTGCTTGTATTCTTGTATTTTCATGAATATGATATCATCTACAAATAATGATAGTTTTGCTTCCTTATTTCCAATTTTTATACTTTTACTCCTTTCAATTGTCCAGCAGCAATGTCTAATCCTTCCACAAAAATATTAGTGGTATCTATAGCTTATTCTTGACTTCAGTAGAAATGCTTTTAATGTCTTGCCAATAGGACTGATTAGTTTTTAGTCTAATATATCTTGTTAAGAAGTCAGTCATCTATGTCTGTTTTACTAAGCCTTTATTTTTAAGTTAGTCAGAAATGGATGTTCATCATCTAAGGAGATGATCATACAATTTTCTCCTTTGACATATTAATGTGATGAATTACATCAAACCTACCTTACTTTCTAGGAATTAACACCATTTTTCTGGGTAAATTTAATGTACTTTTTTATTCTTTTTATTTAGGATGTTTACATAGATATTTATGAATTAGGTTAATATGCAGTTTTCTTTGTTTAGACTATCTTGTCTGCTTTGGGTGTAAATACTGCACTAGTTTGTAAAACGAATTTGGAAGCTTTTCTTCTTTTTCTCTCTGCTCTTGACTGCTTTATATAAGCAGTGTAGGGATCGGAAGACTTAAAACTGTCATTATTTGAGGTGATATAATCATTTACCTAGGAAAAATCAGAATCAACACACAATTTGTTAGAACTGATAAGAGATTTCAGAAACTGCCAGGTATAAGAGCAAACGACAAAAATCAACAGCATTGCCTTATGCCAGACATAACTTACTAGAAAATATAATAGAAAAGAAGAAATTTTTCACAAGGGCAGGAAATCTACAAAGAGTATAGGAATTGACAAAAGTGAAAACATACACAATCTCTCTGGAGAAATCTTGAAACCTCTATTAAAGGACACATAAGATGATTGAATAAAAGAAGAGATGTGCTATACTCTTGGATTAGATAATTTAACATTCTGAAGGCTTCTATTCCCCACAAATTCATCTATAAATTCAATATATTCCCAAACAAAATTCTAGGTAGAAATTTTTAGTGGGGGAACATGATAAAATTGCTCTGAAATTTATATGGAGGAATAAAGGTCCATGAATAGCTTAGTTTAAAAGATTGAAGTGTGGGGATTTGTCTTAACAATATTAAGATACACTACACTGCCCAAGTAATAAATACACTGCGGTATTAACACAAGTAGGGACAGATAGGCCAAAGGAGCAGAATAGAGAGCTCAGAGGCAGATCCCTCTGTGTATGGGAAGTTAATGTATAATAGAAGTGACACCACAAGTCAACGGGAAAGGGACAGAGAGTGAGCAAACTTATTCATTATACAGAGAAAAACAAAACCATGGATCTCCCTGATTCCCCATGCAAACGTGTGTTCTAAGCGAACTAAAGACCTCAGTGCGAATGGTAAAACTATAACATTTTTGGAAGAAAATGTAGGGGACTGTTTATGGGCCTAAGGGCAAGGAAAGACTTCTTACAATTTCAGAAGCACAAACCATAAGGCAAAACAATGATTACATTTATTACCTATAAAATGAGGATTTTTATTCAACAGATACCATTGACAAGTTTAATTTACAACGGGATGGAAGAAGACAGTTGCAATATCTAAAACCAACAAGTAAATAATATCTAGAATATTTAAGGAATTCCTGCAAATCGATGAAAAAAAGACAGCAATCCTAATTTTTAAAAAAATTATCAAAGGACACATACTAGCACTAGTACCGGTACAGAAGAGAAAACTCAAAATTCTAACAAACGTGTGAAATGATGTGTAAACTCATTAGGACATCTGGATTTTTTTTAGACTTTGGCTATTACACATAAAGCAGCTATGAACATCCACACACAGGTTTTGGTGTGAATATAAGGTTTCATTTCTCTGGGGAAAATAGCCGGGAGTGTGATTGCTGGGTTGTATGATAAGTGTACATTTAATTTTTGAAGAGACTGCCAGACTCATTTCCAGGGTGTCCCTACCGTTTTATATTCCCATAAAAAAATGTATGAATGAGGTAGTATCTCTGCATCCTTGCTAATACTTGGTATTATCAGATTTTAAATGTAGCCATTCTATGGCAGAAAATATTTGCAAATGATGTGACTGACAAGGGATTAATTTTCAAAATATATAGACAGCTCATACAACTCAATATCAAAAAAAACAAACAACTCAGTCAAACGATGGGCAGAATATCTAAAGAGACATTTCTCCAAGGAAGGCATACAGATGGCCAACAGGCGCGTAAAATATTATCAACATCGCTAGTTATTAGAGAAATGCAAATCAAAACTACAATGAGGTATCACCTCACACCAGTCAGAATGGCCATCAACAAAAAATCTACAAATGATAAATGCCAGAGAGGGTGTGGAGAAAAAGGAACCCTCCTGCATTATTGGTGAGACTGTAAATTGGTACAGCCACTATGGGAAACAGTATGGAGGTTCCTTAAAAAACTACAAATAGAACTACTATATGACCCAGCAATCCCACTACTGGGCATATACCCTGAGAAAACCATAATTCAAAAAGAGTCATGTGCCAAAATGTTCATTGCAGCTCTATTTACAATAGCCAGGACATGGAAACAACCTAAGTGCCCATCATCAGATGAATGGATAAAGAAGATGTGGCACATATATACAATGGAATATTACTCAGCCATAAAAAAAGAATGAAATAATGCCATTTGCAGCAACATGAATGGATTTAGAGATTATCATACTAAGTGAAGTAAGTTAGACAGAGAAAGACAAATATCATATGATATCACTTATATGTGGAATCTTAAAAACAAAAGGATACAAAAGAACTTATTTACAAAACAGAAACAGACTCACAGACACAGAAAACAAATTTATGGTTACCAAAGGGGAAAGGTGGTGGGGGGAGGGATAAATTAGGAGTTTGGGATTAACATATACATACTACTATATATAAAATAGATAACCGGCAAAGACTTACTGTATAGCACAGGGTACTATAATCAGTATTTTGTAATAACTTATAAGGGAAAAGAATCTGAAAAACAATGTATATATATATATATATATATATATATATACACACACACACACACACACACACATATATATATGACTCAATCACTGTGCTGTAATATACACACACACACACACACACACACACATATATATGACTCAATCACTGTGCTGTAACTAACACAACATTGCAAACCAACTATACTTCAATTAAAAAATATAAATAAATAAATTAGCCATTCTAACAAGTGCATCAAGGTGTGTATTGTGATTTAATTTGCATTTTTCCAACGATAATGATTAATGAACGTCTTTTAACCTTTTTACTTGCTATCCTTATATTTTCATTGAAGAGGTATCTAATCTGGTCTTTCACCCATTTTTTAACTGGATTCTTTGTTTTCTTACTGTTAAATTTATAGCGTTCTTTACATATTTCATATATGTGTCCTTTGCCAGATATGTGATTTTCAAATATTTTCTCCCATGTAGTCTTTTTATGATTAATTTCTAACTATTTTTCAATTTCAGTTTTGATTTACTCTTTGATCCAAAATTTTCTTAAGTGAGTTAATGGGCCACAAATAAGAATGGAACTTAATAATAATACAATGTGGGTGTGGAGAGGGGTCATCCAGGGCTGATGGGAGATGTGTCTTGCTTAGGCAGGGCCTTTATCTGAGTCTTGAAGAATAAGTAGGGCTTGGGGAAAAAGTCTGTAGTGATTACAGCAACCTTGAAAGTTATCAATTAGGGGCTATAAAGTGGTAAGAGTCCCAAAGTACAAAATAGCAGAGACTTTTTCTTAAGACATCCCCAGGCATTATCTTGATACCCCAGATTAGGTGATGCAATGCTCACTTCATCTGAAGAGCAGCACCCCCTCAGACGTGGCCTTTTTTGTGGGCCAAAGGTCCCCACCTACTGCTGCGTGGCAGGAAGATTTCTTAACACGGTCTGGAGGTCTCCTTAGAAGGGCCATAAATGAAAGTGTGGCCAAGGTTGGGCTGATAACCACAGTGTATGAAGTTCAGTCTATTCA
This sequence comes from Delphinapterus leucas, assembly GCF_059928025.1. Lineage (NCBI taxonomy): Eukaryota > Metazoa > Chordata > Mammalia > Artiodactyla > Monodontidae > Delphinapterus > Delphinapterus leucas. Next base: position 129,831,768 of record NC_143132.1, on the reverse strand, counting down.
TTAACTTACTTGCACAGTCCAGTCGTTCAGAGAACACAGGGCGAAGTGATGAGGGAGAGCAGAATGGCAGGAGACCAGGTCCTGCCTGGCTGGAGAAAGCCTGATGGAGGTCATGCAGAGATCAACAAGAGAGAGCTCCTAGATGGGAAGCCTGGCTGTCCCTTCTCTGCCAAGGTCACAGCAGCACCAAACCAATCAAAACTGAGTGGGATTTTTAGGAAAGAGTCAGTAAAAGAAGTCTTCTTGGAGAGGGAGGGACTTTTTTTTTAAATTGAAGTATAGTTAATATATTTACAATGTTGTATTAGGTTCAGGTGTACAGCAAAGTGATTCATACATATATATATGTCTGATTCATTTCAGATTCTTTTCCATTATAGTTAATTACAAGATATTGAATATAGTTCCCTGTGCTACACAGTAGGTCCTTGTTGTTTATCTATTTTATATATAGTTTGGGTTTTTTTTTTGCGGTATGCAGGCCTCTCACTGTTGTGGCCTCTCCCGTTGCAGAGCACAGGCTCTGGACGCGCAGGCTCAGCGGCCATGGCTCACGGGCCCAGCCGTTCCGTGGCATGTGGGATCTTCCTGGACCGGGGCACGAACCCGTGTCCCCTGCATCGGCAGGCAGACTCTCAACCACTGCGCCACCAGGGAAGCCCCATAGTTTGCTTTTTGCTTTTGTTTTTTTGGCCACGCCTCGTGACATGCGGGATCTTAGTTCCTTGACCAGGGGTCGAACACGTGCCTCCTGCAGTGGAAGCGTAGAGTCTTAACCACTGGACTCCAGGGAAGTAGTGTGTATCTGCTAATTCCAAACTCTTAATTTAATCCTTCCCCCCACCTTTCCCTTTTGGTAACCATTTAGGAAACATAGGAAAAGTTTGTTTCCTATGTCTGTGAGTTTGCTTCTGTTTTGTAAATAAGTTCATTTGTATCGTTTTTTTAGATTCCCCATATAAGTGATATCATATGGTATTTGTCTCTGCCTGACTTACTTCACTTAGTATGATAATCTGTAGGTCCATCCATGTTGCTGCAAATGGCATTATTTCATCCTTTTTTATGGCTGAGTAGTATTCTACTGTGTACATATACCACATCTTCTTTATCCATTCATCTGTCAATGGACATTTAGGTGGCTTCCATGTCTTGGTTATTGTAAATAGTGCTCTAATGAACATTGGGGTGCATATATCTTTTTGAATAAGAGTTTTCTCTGGATATATGCGCAGGAGTGGAATTGCTGAATCATGTGTAACTTTATTTTTAGTTTTTTAAGGAACCTCCATACTGTTTTCCATAGTGGCTGCACCAGTTTACATTCCCACCAACAGTGTAGGAGGGTTCCCTTTTCTCCACAGGAGGAGAGACTTTTTGAGCAAATTCATAAGAATTTTCTAGAAAGGGAAGAACTAGGCATTTTTCAGGGGGAACAGGAAGAACACTAGTGTGGGGCAGGAACCGTCACATCACTTCAGGAGACAAGCCTGGCTCAAACAGAGAGGGTGTGTCCCGGAGCTTCAGGGGAGGGACTTCTGAAGGGGGCCTTGAACATCAAAATGAGGAGACAGGTGCTCTGGTGCAGGAGTTAATATGCCCCTTGTCCCTCTGGTTTTCCTCCCACATGATGGACCAGCCCAGAGTGCATCACCTGGGGCTGCATCTCTGTGCCTGCTAGAAATTTCCTCCGTCTCACCTTTCCAAATATCTACCCAACTTGCTCAGTCCACCCCCTGCAGGGGGCGTCTTTCTAGATCCTGTACTCCACCCTGCTCTCTATATGCCAGTGAGCTCCTATAGCACGGTTCGTCTGAGGAGTTCATTTGGCCCCTGGCCCTGATGTAAAGTTTCCAATGTGAACGCTCCAGACATGGCCCTGGCACTGATCAGGTGATCAGTGTACATTTACAGAGGAATAAAAGACATCAGGGGACATCCCAATCCAGTAAGGCCATTTTGAAACTGGTATCTGTTATTGCCCCACTATTTATTTAATATCATTGGCAGGGGTTTTGATTTTGGATTTTTTTGGGTTTGTTTTTGTTTGGCTTAAAATAATAGAAATTTAGTCTCTCACTTTGGGAAGCCAGAAGTCCAAAATCCAGTTACTGACAGGGTTGGTTCCTTTTGGAGTTTCTGAGCAAGAATCAGCTGAGTGCCTCTCTCCTCGCTTCTAGTGGTTACTAGCAATCATGGCATGCTTTGGTGTGTAGACACATCACTCCAATTTCTGCCTCCATATTCAAATTGACCTCTTCTGTGTGTGTCCCTTTCTGTCCCCTATAAGGATAGACTTGTTAGATTTTAGGGCCCCCCTAATCCAATATGCTTTCATCTTGATCTCTACCCTAATCACATCTCCACTGGGTTTTAAATAATTAAATTAATAAGAGAAGCACCGGGACTTCCCTGGTGGCGCAGTGGTTGAGAGCCCGCCTGCCGATGCAGGGGACATGGGTTCGTGCCCCGGTCCGGGAAGATCCCACATGTCGCGGGGCGGCTGGGCCCGTGAGCCATGGTCGCTGAGCCTGCACGTCCAGAGCCTGTGCTCCGCAATGGGAGAGGCCATGACAGTAAGAGGCCCGCGTACCGCAAAAAATAAATAAATAAAAAGAATCCACCTACCGATGCAGGGGACACGGGTTCGAGCCCTGGTCTGGGAAGATCCCACAGGCCACGGAGCCACTAAGCCCGTGTGCCACAACTACTGAGCCTGTGCTCTAGAGCCCGCAAGCCACAACTACTGAGCCCGTGAGCCACAACTACTGAAGCCCGTGCACCTAGAGCCCGTGCTCTGCAACAAGAGAAGCCACTGCAATGAGGAGCCTGCGCACTGCAACGAAGAGTAGCCCTCGCTCGCAGCAACTAGAGGAAGCCCGTGCGCAGCAACGAAGACTCAACACAGCCAAAAATATAAATAAATAAATTAATTAATTAATTAATTAATTAATATAAGAGAAGCACCATCTTATTCTGTCCTCTAATTCTTGGCCTCTGTCAGATTCAAAGGAACAACCTGAGGTTTCTCAGCTCTTCTTTCCTGCTCTTCCAGCTCCTTGACATCCAGACTCTGAAATATGGCCCTATGGAAAGGCACAGTCTTTGGCATCAGAAAGACCCAGGTGCCAACCCCAGCGCTGCCTCTGGGTTCTGCCTAGAAAGCCCTACAGAGAAGAAAGGAAGTCTTGCCATTGGCGGATATGTCGTACTCATGGGGTTCAGAGGACAAGGCATAGCTGTCGGTTATGGTTTCCGCTGAGATACTGTCAGTCCACACAGAGGCCACCCTGACTGTGTATCAGGCAGTTTCTGTATTAGTTATTAATTGCTGTGTAACAAATTACCCCCAAAACTTAGCAGCTTAAAACAACATAAACATTTATTATCTCGTAGTTTCTGTGGGGGTCAGGAGTTTGAGAACAGCTTAGCTGGACTGGAGGATCTGCTCTGGAAGGTGGCTCACAGGTTGTTGGTGAGAGGCCTCCACTGCTCTCCCTGTGGACAAGGGCTGCTCAAGTGTCCTCATGACGTGGTGACTAGCTTCCCTCAGACTGAATGATTGTAGAGTGAGCAAGGAGGAAGTTGTATCCTTCCACGACCTGGACTTGGAAGTCACGCACCATCACTTCTGCCATCAGTCCACGTTCAAGCGCTGGTGGGGGGGGGTGTCCAGGGACAGTGAGGTTTCACCTTTCGAAAGAAGGCATGTCAAAGAATTGGCCAAAATATTTTAAAAACACCACAGCTCTCTTCTGCACTAGGTCTCCACCCTTCTTCTACTCTGTCTTCAGCTACTTGGTCTAATTACTATTCTGCTCATCTCCACCTTCTCACCCAGAGCCCCAGGGTCCAGGGTCTCTGCCAGAGCGGGGTGTGTATGTGTGTGGTGCTGATGGGGTGCTGCATTTGCTCACAAAAATCTCTTCCTGTTCTGTATGCCAAAGAACCTTCTCAATAAAAGGTGAGGACAGGCAGAAAGGGGCTGGGGGAAGAAAACATCCTATTTGACACATGAGAGTGCGTAATTTTAAGCAATTTCACTGACTTGTCAGAGATTCCGTTTTTTCATCAGGAGGTTGGGGATGGTAAGATTTATCACACAAGATTGATACATTAGGACTATTTTAGTCACAGGTAATGGAACTCTGACTCACACTAGTTAAGGAAAAGCAAAGGAGCTAATTGGCTCATAAGTCAACAGCCCAGTGTTAGGGTTGGCGTCAGGCAGGGCTGGATCCTGATGCTTAAATAATGAAGCGTCTCTTCATCTCTTGCCTCTGCTTTCCTCCGTGAAGACTTCAGTCCAATAAGGCTCTCTCCACGTGATGGCTCTCAGCAGTCCCAAGCTGACATTCTACCCTTTCAGCATCACCAAATGATAGAGAGTATCTCTTTCCCAGTGGTTTAAACTAAAAACCCAAGTTTATGTGCCAGGGCCAGTGACCCTGGGTCTGATTAGCCAGGCTGGTGTTGTGTGTCCAACCCTGGAACTGGCTGGGGGCAAGGGAGTTAAGTCCTGTTTGAACCACATGGACCAGAAGAAAGGGGACCAGACTTGGAACAAGCAAACTGTCCGTGGTCTACTACGCTGATGGTGAAGGTTGAAGGAGATAAAGGGAATAAACTGCCTGGCACTTTATGGGGAATGTTTTTTTCTAGATTCTTCTCTTTTCCTCTCTCTCCAAATTTAATCATTTGATAAGTCAATGGATTCTCTGTTAGGTTTGTTGCTTGCAACCGCCACTCCTCTCCATCCCACTGCCTTGCTATGGCCTCTCACTGCCAGTCTCCTGGACCACTGTTGGAGGACCGCTTCCCTGACCCCACTCCAGCTCTCTCAGAGCACCTAAACCAGAATCTGGCTCTGAGAGATCCATCACCCCCATACACTTTCCAATGTCCCCTCGGCCACAGAGGTCCATATGGATGGTTTATGGCAGAGAAAGCTGGCTGCAGTTGGGTGACAGTTAGCTAGCTGGGATGGAGTAGAGATGCATGGTAGCCATGGAGCTGGGCACCACAGTTCCCATTGCAGCCCCGGAAATCGGAGCATATATGAGCTGAGGGAGACCAGATGGCCAGAGTGTACTACAGATTCTCAGCCTCCACATCCAAGTAGCTCCACCCTCCATCTCCCCAAGGAGAGAAGAAATTGCTTCCCATGCTTTGATCTAAAACGGAAAGTGCTTGGCTAACCCAGCCCATCAGTTCTGTAAGGGTGTTCATAGTTAAGCCAGATGGAGTTTGATTTAATGCAGAATCATCTATTTATTTTAAATTTTATTTATTTTAACTGTTTTTTAAAAACGTTTTTATCGTGGAATATTTCAAACATCTACCCAAGCAGACAAGATAGTTTAATGAATTCCATACACCCATCATCCAGCTCTGACATTTATAAAGTCATGGCCAGTGTTATTTCATCTCTATTCCTTCTGCTCTTCCCCTCCATAATTATCTTGAAACAAATCCCAGACAGTATGCCATAAATATTTCAGTGTGTTATCTCTAAAAGATAAGAACTCTTAAAATACATGACCATAATGCCATTATCACACCTAAAAATTGAACAGTATTTCTGGTAATATTATCAAACGTTGTCAGTGTACAAATTTCACTGTTTATCTCCTGTCCTTTGCGATTAGCTTTAGTTTTTGTTTTTGTAGTTCATTTGTGTGAATTAGGATTCAAATAAAGACTAAATAGTATGATTAGTTGATATGTCTCCTGAGTCTCTTTTAGTCTATAGGTTCCCTGTCTGTATCTTTTTTTGCCCCTTGCAATTCATTTGTGGAAGAAACCAAGTTGTTTGTCCTCTAGTTTCTCATTGCTGATCGAATTCCTGAAATGGCCTTTAACATGTCCTTCTGCCCCTGTGTTGCTTGTAAATATGTAGTTAGATTGGAGACTTGACCAGATTCAAAGTTGAATTTTTGGAGAGACCACTCAGAGGCGGTGTGTGTAGGAAGCACATAGGTCTGGTGGCCTCTCTCTTTTGCATCCACTGCCAGTGTAGATAGCAACCATGACACTGGACACCAGGAACCGTAAGCTCTGCCACTGGTGCCATCCCAAAGCCAATCCCTGTGGATTCCCAAAGAATCCAATCAGTATTATCCACCTCACATAGTTCTTTTTCCAAATCTTTTCTGTTGGGGGCATATAATTGAGGGCACCTCGGTCTTACACCTGGAGCCTGGGTGCAAGTAGGCTGGGAAAGCTAGTTCTCCCTTCTATTAATACCTTGAAGAGATGGAATTCCTAATGAAGAAAGCTCCTTAAACATGGGAGAATTGCTCACAAGATGGCAGACAGCCATAAATGTGACAAATGTCCACTAGGGTGTCTGAAACAATGGTAGGACTGAGAGTTAAGTGCTAGGAGTTCAAATAGGGCCTCCAGTGGGAGCCTGTGGTGTTGGGGAAAGGGACCCATTGGCCCAGACATCACATTCATGAGGGGCTCTTCGACTTTTGACATTATCACCAAAGGAAGTTACACATGAAGTTCACAGAGAGACAGTAATGAAGTTAATTCTCCACCTTTAAACTTGTGAACCATTATTGGACCAGACTGCCTCAGGGACACTATGAATTCACTAATTTTACAAATTCTGTAATGATCTTGGAATTAGCACAGCATAATTATATTACACTGTATTTTTGTCTGCTAAACTATTGGTTACATGCAACCATTTAAAATAAACAACAGGGCTTCCCTGGTGGCGCAGTGGTTGAGAGTCCGCCTGGCAATGCAGGGGTCGCGGGTTCGTGCCCCGGTCTGGGAAGATCCCACATACCGCGGAGCGACTGGGCCCGTGAGCCATCGCCACTGAGCCTGCGCGTCCGGAGCCTGTGCTCCGCAACGGGAGAGGCGACAACAGTGAGAGGCCCGTGTACAGAAAAAAATAAAATAAAATAAACAACAATTTTGTCATTCTGATCTGGTATTTCTTTATTGAGATCATCTCAAAAAGGGGAAATGGCCAGGATCACCCTTGAGAGGATGAGAACTCAAAGAAGCAGGGGTTGTGGGCTGTGAAGGGAAAAGAGGACCCCAAAATTGTCCCTGAAGGATGGGTTGGGTTTTGGTTATTGGAGGGGAAATGGGAGAAGTCATGATTGGTAAGTATCCTTCCCAAAAGGAGCAAAACAAGTCCTTTTTTCCAAAGAGACAGCCATCCCTTTCCTTGTCCCAACTCTGCCTGAGAGGAAACCCATTCCTGTGACGTGGGTGATTAGCAGGTCCCCACCACCTCTGTTGACTCAGCTCTGCAGGTCCCCAGCTCAGGGCGGGATGTGGGGCTGGGGGTGAGTGGGTGAAGGCCCTGGAGACTCAGTTCTGCAGGTGGGGTCGGGTAGCGTGGATAAGGGATATTTCAGAGAATTAAGCAGAGTTGAATTGCAATGCAGCATAGAGCTGTTTAATTCGCACCTGAAAGGAATGGTAGCGGTGTCCTAATTAACCGAGACAGAGGTTATATATTTGGGCGTCCAGAGAGGTCCTTGGGGTTCACGTGTTAGAGTTTTCTTGTGGGAAGGTTTGGGAAGCTGCCCAGAGAATGACATTTTAGGGGCCTTGGGGGTTTCATGTCAGAAGTCCATCCTCCTGCCAGCCCTGTGATGGAGGGTCACTGTGTCTGCATCAGAAGCTCTGGGGTCCCTGTCAGTATCTTTTTGGGGTGTGGTGGCAGACAACCTGCACTGGGGTCTGCACCCCCAGGAGGTCGGAGAGAGGCTCTGCACGAGCCTCCTCCACCCACCCCCGCAGCTGAGGCAGCCTGAGGGCTTCCTGCCCTAGAAACCCATCCCTCCTGATATCTGTTAACTGCTTCCCGGCTGCCCTGACCCGCTCTTCTGTCACCCACACCGTGTTGTGTTGTCGTGTCTGCAGTGAAGTTATGTTGCTTCTACTCTGAAGTGCCTCTCAGATCTCTGATTTTTTTTTTTTTTTTTTTGCGGTACGAGGGCCCCTCACTGTTGTGTCCTCTCCCGTTGCGGAGCACAGGCTCCGGACGCGCAGGCTCAGCGGCCATGGCTCACGGGCCCAGCTGCTCCGCGGCATGTGGGATCTTCCCGGAACCGGGGCACGAACCCGTGTCCCCTGCATCGGCAGGCAGACTCTCAACCACTGCGCCACCAGGGAAGCCCCTGATTTTTTTTTTTTTTACCCATACATTGGCTTGTTATACAACAGGCACTGTTCAAATCTCTTTGCAGATAAAATATACATCTGCTCTAAGTTGCTTACATAGATTAATTTAATCCTCACAAAAAGTCTATGAGGAATTATTAGTCCCAATTTACAGATGAGCAAACTGAGGCACAGAGAGGTTGCATGAATTGCCTTAATTTCACAGAGCTAGGAAGTAGCAGAGATGGGACTCGAACCCGGGCCACGTGGCCAGAGCTTAGCCACTCAGCCACTTCACCCTGAGTTCCCAGTGAGGGCCTTCCATTGCCCGAAGCCCAGCCTCAGCCCTCCCACCTGAGTTGCTGCACATGGCAGTCCTGGTTTTCTGGGGTTTTTTAAATTCTTTTATTTTTTAAATTTTTTGGCCACACCATGCAGCATGAGGGATCATAGTTCCCTGACCAGGGATCGAACCCGCGCCCCCTGCGGTGGAAGGATGGAGTCTTAACCACTGGACAATTAGGGAAGTCCCCTTAGGTTTTGAATATTTGAAATTATGTGATGTAAATACTTTAATAAGGTCTCACTTCAGGTGTATTTTGAAATAATGTAACCCTTCCATTTGAAAAATGTGAAAAAAACAGCAAAAATTTCCAAGTTGGCAGGTCCAGGGATTTGCGAGATGGAGTGACACAATTTCCACAGCCTCGTGGCACCAGGTGAGCTGGTAACTAGGCAAACTCCACCATTTGTCATCCTGTGGGCATCACAGTATTTTTGCCATGCTTTGGAAATTCAGTAAGTGAATCCATTCCTAGTGCCCAGTTATGTGATCAGTCGCTGTTGTTAGAATTGAAAATCTTTTTTATAACCTGTAACAATGGCATCCAAGTGTCAGTTAAGTGGTGGAGCTTGCGGTAGTGTTCCCAAAATGGAGCCAACATCAATAGCTTTGCACTGGACGTCAGAAGTGCTAAAATGCCTCAAAGAGGGCTGAACAAGCACCACGATACATACAGCTGCCAATTTAGGAGCAAGCCTTTTCCAAGCCATTGGAAATGGAGCTGAGAAAATGGAAAGCAGCGGTTAAAAGCCCAAAGCCTGCTTCCCTGGTTATAGATGTATGTACAAAAAGAAGCATCCCTTCCATTTGACCTGTACTTCTTTGGGAAGATTAATCTTATATGAAGTGAATTTCAATTAAATGTGACTGCCCTGTGCTAAACTCCAACTGGAGTCCTCACCTTTTCTTACTATGGAGAGAACGGCCACCAGATTAGTTCTGCTGAAAGGTGGATCGTGCCACTCTCCTGCTCAAAAACCTCCTGTGGCTCCCACTGCCCACTGAAATAGGTCCTAGTATTCAAGCTATTCAATCAGAGTGAGGAGTCTCCCCTGGGTACCAGAGGCTCCCAAGGGTGGGGTCAGGACCCCTACATCACATGCACACTCACACCAGCAGGGCTACACCATTGAGACCCCCGTCAGAACCTAACTGTTGGGTTGAGGCATTTATGTATTGGGAGTGGAAGTCTGATGGGGTCTCAGTACCTGGGATGGGATGGGAACGCCTGGATCCCCAACAGGTGTGGTGTTCAGTCAGTGCCCGGCACACAGTAGGCCTTCATTAAACATTTGTGTGGTGAATGAACGAACGGTCTTTACAAGAATCGTTGCCTTTGAGTTCTCTACCCTCAGGGACAAAAAGACCAAGGTCACAAACGTGAAGGGGGTCTCCAGGATCTTAGGCCATTCTGGGATTTCATCTCCTTGGTGTAGGCTAGGGAAATGACCTCGGTAATCAAAAAATTTAAACATTTCTTATGTTTGTCTAGGGCAGGGTTTCTCAACCTTGACATACTGGGCTGGATGATTCTTTGTTGTGGGAGCTGTCCTGGGCATTGAAGGCTATTTAGCTGCATCCCTGGCCGCTACCCAACTAGATGCCAGGAGCGCCACCCCCCAGCCCAAGGCGTGAAATCAAGGATATCTCCAGACTTTGCCAAATGCCCCTGGGCGGGGGCTGGATTACCCCCAGGTTAGAAACACTGGTCTAGGGCAGTGATTCTCACCTCCAGTGGCATACTAGAATCACCTGGGGAGCTTCGAAAAAAAACCCTGATGCCTAGGTCCCACCTTAAGACATTCTGATGTAATTGGTCCTGGGTAGTGGCCTGGGTACACGGAATTTTAAAAGCTCCCTAGGTAGTTCTAAGATTTAGCTAAGTCTGAGAGCCACTGATTTAGCACTGGGCAGCCTACAAGTTTTATATGCATGACAAGCCTCACGAACCTATCTGTGTAGGAAGGGAGTGGGATTATTACTGTGAGTTTCTGACTAGAGATGTGAGGTCCAGAGCAATGTGGTAGCCCTGTGAGTGGTGGTGTTGGGATTCCATCCCAGCACATCTGACTCCTAACCCAGCGCTCTTCCCAAAGGGCAGGGCCCAGCCTGGGCAGGTTTGGTGTTCAGGGTCCTCAATGTGAGTCTTTCCTTTCCCAGTGGTTCTTCCTACCCATGGTGTCCCCCCTCCTCACTCAGTGTCCCCATTTCTTTATGCAAAGGCACAGCTAGCAGTCATTTACACTTTAGTGAGAACATGAGGCTGCTTTTCTTCTTCCAGGGGGATTGGCAAGTTATGCCTCATCCGTAACAGTGAAGAGGAAGGCTTTACATAAGCCCATAGATGGGGTGCGGATGGTTTTGGGGTGATGAGGTGTGTATTCATGACATCTCTGAAATTAAATCCAATTGGCAATTGTCTTTCATTAATGTTCACCTCATCCTAGCTTTGAGTTTAAAATTCTATCCAGTTCCATTTCGTTTACAAACAATTTTTGGAGCATCTCTTGTACACTTCTAAGTGCAGTCATGAAGTCACTGTTGGTCTGACCTTAACAAGGCTCTAAGTTCCGAGGTAGAGGGCATCCTGGCCTGCTTCCGGCACTCACTACACCTTGGCCCTGACTGGACATATGATATGGTAGGTACTTAAAACATAGATGACTGAATGTCAGGCCACAGACCTGGGACCCAGGCCTGTGCCCTGGAGAGAGACCGTACAGGTGTAACATCGGGACCAAATCTGCAGGCGTGTGGCTGAATCTCTCCCATCTGCTCAGGGCTGGCGTCAAGAGCAGCCAGCTTCAGAAGCCTTCAGAGAAAATGTGAGCACAGTGGGGTTTCAAAGCTTTTCCAAAATAGACATAGCGAGCAGAGACCACTTTTATTGGGATGGCTTCGTTTGAAGAAAAGGGAAAGAGACAAAGCCAGGAGAGACAGACTCTGCTAACAGATGCAGGCTGGCTCTCTGCCCCATGCTGAGCAGAGAGGGGGACCCTGTCCCCCCCTTCCATGCCACTCATTCCTCGAGACTAAGGTATGTTCAGGCTTCAGTTCACCTTTTTGAATACTTGCTTGCAGACCACACCCTGCGCTCTCATCTCCTGAAACAAAAACAGATTCTTGTTATTGGCCAAAGCAAGGTCACACTTGGGGCTCAGAGGATCCAGGGGCAGGGACTTGGAAAATACTCCGTGACTGCTATTTCTCCCCAAGAGTTGGTCTGAACTAGACAATTCCTTGGCGAGTCAGTTGAACTGGATCAGTGGACATCGGTCTTGGCTATGCACTACAGACAGAGCTGGCTGGAGACAGATGTGGCTCAGAGCTGACTGACAGGACTCTCAGATGCCTCCCTCCGTCTACTACCCTCGACAAGCCAAAGGCTTTAAGAACGTCAGGCCTGAGCCCAGGTCAGAGTCTGTGTGCAGGGCTGCAAGAAATCAGGGCCAGACACAAGGCTCAACCCCCAAAGGGGTCACTGCAGACCAGGGTCGCAAACCAGCACGGTGGTTCCAAGCTTCAGCCGCACCTTAGAGTTACTGGGGGAGTTTGAAAAATGCCTGGGTTCCAGGCTAGACTGGTATCAGTATCTCAGAGGGTGAGGTCCTGGAATTGCTATTTTTAAAAGCTCCAGGGTAGTGCTAAATGCAGCTAAGAAAGTCCATGCTCTGCCTCCAGGGCAACCCCTGCTGAGTGCTGCCAGCAAGAATGACAGCAGTGTCGCCACACCTGCGGAAGCTTTTTGTTTGTTTGTTTGTTTTGGTAGGAGTCTAGAAATCTGAATATTTACGTGACATCTCCTAATTTTTAAATTACTGGCTGAAGAAATTTGAAGCCCACGGATGGCCAAATAAAAGAGGCCTGTGGCCCGCACTTTGCAACCTCTGGCAAAAAGCCACAGAACTACTGAGCTGACAGGGCCAGTGGAGATCACATAACCTACCCTCATTGCTCTGCAGTTGAGGAAACAGAGGCCCAGGAGGGAGAAAGGCTCAAGGTCAGACATTGCAGCCCAGGCTCTACACGAGCCGACACCGCCTCTGAATGTGATGTGTCTCCTCTCAGCGCTCACATGTCCCAAAGCTCCTGCAGACCCTGACCTTGGCAGGAGCCCTATGTACTAGGATGGCGTTCTGCAGATGAGGTTGAGGGAAGGAAGGCACCTCCCCAAAAGTACGCGGTGAGTCAGAATAGACCCCAGGTCACCTGGACGAGGCTCCTTTCTCAGAAGGAAAGTAGCTGGGGAGTTCCAAGGTGGCAGAAGGAATGACAGGAGGTCTCTGCTCAGAGGGCAGGTGTTATTTTTAGCCCCCCAGAGGCTAAGGCCCCTACTCTGGATTTGGATGTGCTTTTTCCAGACAATGGATAGAGTAGAAGTGGCTTTGACGAGCGATCCCAAGGCTGGAGGACAGGGTGAGTGGGGCCCACACCTGAGCCGAGAAAGGCTTCTCCTCCTCCAACCTAGATTGTAGAGATTGTAAGCAGATAGGGTAGGGAGTGCCCGGACATAAAGAAGCCATTTTTGGCCTGAGCCATTTTGTGATCTAAGCCTGGCTACAGTGCTTGCCCTTGAACAGGTCTCAGTAATTACTGATCTTAAGGGAAGTGAAGAAATGCAGGAACCAAGGAAAAGCAGTCAAGTTCAGTGACTTGTTTATCACAGTTCAGTGATAAAACAGAGGCTTGGCTCTTCCTCAAGGAATACACATAACCAGCTTTGAGTTCCTCGGGAACTAAGGCCTCCACCCAGGTGGAGGATGGGATTATGATGTGGACCTTTTCTGACCCTCAGGACTTCAATCAATTAAAGCTTGGGGCTTCCCTGGTGGTGCAGTGGTTGAGAGTCCGCCTGCCGATGCAGGGGACACGGGTTCGTGACCCGGTCCTGAAGGATCCTATATGCCGCGGAGCGGCTGGGCCCGTGAGCCTTGGCCGCTGAGCCTGCGCGTCCAGAGCCTGTGCTCCGCAACGGGAGAGGCCACAACAGTGAGAGGCCCGCGTACCGCAAAAAAAAAAAAAAAAAAAAAATCTTGGACTCTGTTGACCTTTGCCCCATTTCAATGCTGAATTCTCCTCTGCTTAAGCCCCTTCATGAATACACATGTGCCCTTGGTTTAAAACTTCCCCAATTTTGCTGTTCAGGGAGACACAGCTTTGGGAAAGGTCCCCGGTGTTCTCCTCGCTTGATCCAAGTAATAAACCCTTCCTTCTCCGGATCGCTGGCTTGGTTGTATCTTTTGGCTCGACACCCACCAAGTGGTGAGCCCAATTTTCAGGTAACAAGATCATGTCTTGAGAATCTTAGAGAACTCGCCTGGCTCTGGCTAGCCACAATTTGACATGGTGAAAACAGGTTATCATTTGGGAGCAAATGTAAGTTCTGCTATCTTCTGGCTGTGTTACTTGGATGTGAGCCTCTGTGTCCTCATCTCCAAAATAAGAACCTTAACAGTACCTGGCCCATCGGGCTGCTGAGACAATGGAAAGAGATACAGAATGCTCCACACATGCTTAGCAGATGCATCTCCTCACCTCCTCCCTCTGATTGGACTAGTGGGTCAGCCTAGACCTTGAAAACACATTGCTCAGTTTTTAAAGTCACTCAAGCATCTTCCCCAGGGCCTTGGAAGTGAAGCTTCAGAGCAGAACCAAGGTCCACCCATGGTGCATACTTCCAAAGTCCATCCAGACCCCAACATGACCAGGGCCTCTGGGGCCCAGCTTGGCTTACCTACCCCCGTACCCCCGGAACCTACCAGGTGCAGCTCGTCACCCTCAATCCACTGGGTCCAGCCACGTCCCTCCTTCTCGCCCTTCTGCACACACTCGAGCTTGTCCCCGTCCCAGCTCACCGTGGTCTGCGGAGCCAAAAACCACAGTTGTCAGTCTGGAGCCAGCAGCCCCTGGGCGCTGGGGGAGGGGCAGCCCCAACCTTGAGAATCCAGGGTGCGCTCAAGTCAATTTCATTTCAGAAAATCTGCAGCCTCATACTCCTTGTCCATCACGTGCTCTTATTAAAGCAGGCAAATCGGTTTTTTTTTTTTTTTTTTGGGTACGCGGGCCTCTCACTGCTGTGGCCTCTCCCGTTGCGGAGCACAGGCTCCGGACGCGCAGGCTCAGCGGCCATGGCTCACGGGCCCAGACGCTCCGCGGCATGTGAGATCTTCCTGGACCGGGGCACGAACCCGTGTCCCCTGCATCGGCAGGCGGACTCTCAACCACTGTGCCACCAGGGAAGCCCGCAAATCGGTTTTAAACTTCACAAAAACCTTCATAAATTTCATTTAAATGGGTAATTAGGGGAGAAAAAGTCTAAAAAGGGGCGGGAGCTGTCGGTGCAAAGGCTGAGAATGGGGCTGGGAAGGGAGGAGGGGTTTCTGAGGGTTGAGCGCACACGAGGTTTGGGGGTGCGTGAGGGCTGCTGGCCTGCATCTCGGTGGTGAGAGGTAGACTTCTTAGAATATCCTGCTCATCCCCAGACATTCATTCATTCATTCACTGTTTCAACCTTTGCAAGGTCTTGGGACACCAAAAAAGAGGCCCCCCACCCGCCTCAAACATCTTTTCACTGCCTGGAGAATGACCTTAGATATACGTCACCCTCTGCGGGTACAAACGGCAGCTCTTCCAGGCACTCTCGGCGCTGACTCTGGATCCTCAAGACTGTCCACGTGGAGCATGGGCTAGCATCTCTGCTCTACAGATCAGGCTACGGGACTTGCCAAGTCCACCCAGGTGTCAGTGGCAGAGCCAGATCTGAACACGGATCTGTGATGTTCAGAGGCCCCCTCCCCACTGGACTACACTGCCTCCCTAGGTGCCCAGCGTCACCAGAGTTACAGACCAGAGGCTGCGGGAGCCCAGAGGAGACTCAGGGAAGGGAGGCGCTGGCAGGAGAAGGCACCAGGCTGGGCTTTGAAAGACAGGAGAGCGAAGCGGAAGCAGAGACAAGCAGGCGCTGGGAGAGAGCGTTTCTCTGCGGACCACGACCAGACAAAGGCACAGAGACTGAACAGCGCGGGGCGTGCTCAGGAAGCTCCTCAGGCAGGTTCCGCATTCCAGGGGACCGTGGGGGAAAGAGGAGGAAGCCCCCGGTCTGCCCGCCCGTCTGGCCTCCACCCCTGCCTCCGGCCCCACCTTTGAGCGCTCACATCTTCCCTGAGCCCCGCGTGCCCCGCCAAGTACTGGGCGTGCTGAAGGGCAGACAGACAGCAGGAGGAGGCCCAGCCTGTGCACATGGACCCACCCAGAAATACAGGGCTCGAAGTGCTGGAATTTAGAGGGGAGATGGTCCAGGAGCTCACACAGGTCTAGACTGGGACCTGTGTGCAGTGGGCATCTCCCATATCCGCAGCTACCCACCTCCCATCCACATGGGCCCTGCCTCCCCCTGTAGAGGTTAGAACCCCATTTGCCCCTTCACTGTGTGGCTCTGAGCAAGTCCATCACTTCTCTGGCCCCCCCCACATCTGTCATATGAGGTGTCAGAGGCCATGAACTCAGAGGCCTTGGCTTTACAGAGGTAAGGTTCTAGGATTCTTCTGTTCCTGCCATGCTCAGCTGAGAGAACAGGCAGCTAGAGCCTGATAAAGGTTTAGGAGAGAAAGAGGAATCTGGGAAATGGGTGTGGAGTGAGTGGGCCTCTCCCTAGGGAGCACCACCTCCCCCTTCCTCCCCAACCCCCAGTCTCACGCCTGAGCTTGTGGATCTCTACCGCCCTCTACTGCTGGGATGAAGAATGCAACGAGAGGCGGGCACAAGGGGGACAGGTGGAGCCAGTGTGCCCCCAGCTCTGCACAGGCATCAATCTGCCCTCTGCTCCTGGAGCCCAGAGGGAGAGGGGCACAGGAGGACCTGGTGGGGGGCAGGCGGTTCCTCACCCTGGTGCACAGATCACTCGGGGCACATGTCCAGCCCCAAGCCAGAAAGAAGTTCCCACCTCCAAGTCAGGACAGAATGAAGTGAATGTCTGACGAGGTGGGTCGAGGGTAAAGGCCACTAACGACCTCAGGCCACAGACAAGATGCCCATTCACTGGGTGCCTTGTCCATGCCCAGACTGTGAAGGGAACTGGGGACTGAAATCAGACGGTCCTCAAATTCAAGGAGCTCGTAAGAACACTTGGCCTCCTCATCAACTGAGCTTCTCTTCATGAGTTTATCCAGAAGTCTACCCTGCACACTGAGGGCTGCAGACGCTATCAGAGGCCAAGACAGACTCACTGGTGCTCAGTTACAATAGGCACACTTCTGTCTCTACCTGAAATATTAGAGTCTATGAGCATATTCATACCCTCTGTCCTGGAAAACTCGAGAAATGCTCAAAAAAGAATATAGTAGTAACAAGAATACCTAAAATCTTGTTTCTTCAGAGATAATTAGATTTTGTTGTATTTCTGTCCAGTCTTTATATGTGTGTGTGTGTGTGTGTGTGTATACACACACACGCACACATATATTTTTGTTTTTAAAAAGTTCGGATTGCATCATTTATGGTGTTGCACTCTAGTTTCTTCACTTAATAGAAGCAATTTTCCATTTCAACAGATATTCTTCATAAGCATTATTTTAATTGTTATATAATATTTAGGAAATGGCTATGTAATTTGTAGTGCCCACCTAGCACAAAATGAAAATGAGGTATCCTTTTTAAAAAATGATTAAGAATTTTAAGACAGTGACAGCAGAGCATTAAACCAAGTGAGGGGCCCTTCTGGGCACAGAAGCCTCTGGGACTGCACTGGTCACAGGCCCATGAGGACAATCCTGGTAGTATTTCATTGTACATACATACTTACTTAGCCCATTACCCATTCTTGGACTTTTAGGTTATTTATAATTCTGTGCCACTACAAAGAAGACTTCCTTGTATACAGTTTTGAGCACAACGTTTATTTAGAATAAATTTCCAGAGGAAAAACTGTCACATGAAAGAGTGAGCATATTTTTAAGGGTTTTGATAAGGATCACCACCTTGATCTCCAAAAGGCTCACACCTGCTTCCCTTCCAAGGTCAATGTCAGAGAACGAGCACGAAAGAGATGTCCATTAATAGTAAAGCAGGTTAGGTGCTTCCCTGGTGGTGCAGTGGTTAAGAATCCGCCTGCCAATGCAGGGGACATGGGTTCGAGCCCTGGTCCGGTAAGATCCCACATGCCGCGGAGCAACTAAGCCCGTGTGCCACAACTACTGAGCCTGCGCTCTAGAGCCTGCGAGCCACAACTACTGAGCCCACGTGCCACAACTACTGAAGCCTGTGCACCTAGAGCCTGTGCTCCGCAACAAGAGAAGCCATCACAACGAAAAGTCTGCACACTGCAACGAAGAGTAGCCCCCGCTCACCGCAGCAATAGAAGCCCGCGTGCAGCAACGAAGACCCAACACAGACAAAAATAAATTAAAAAAAAAAATCTAAAAAAAAAAATAGTAAGGCAGGCTAGGGAGATTGGGATTGACATATATACACTTACATGTATAAAATAGATAACTAATAAGAACCTGCTGTATATAAAAAAAATTAAATTAAAATTTAAAAAACCCAGTAAAGCAGGCTTTGCTCCTGTGCTAACATGTTACACTTTCTGATTCATTTGACATCTTTTAACAGGGACCGTTTGGATATAGATAATAAAAATACCTTACCAAAAGAATGATGGATGGTGCAATTTCAGGCTTCATGATAGATCGAGGGATTCAGGGAGCGGAAGGCTCTTTGAGTGTAGAGAACCCTTTCTTAGAGCCCTACAAATCAGGCCCTCAAAGAGAAGGATCCTTAATGCACAAATGCTGTGTCAGTGTCCAGAGCAGGCACTTTCTCAAGCCCCGAGTTCCCGCTGACTCTTGACCCAGAGTGAGTGGGACAGAAAAGAGACTATTCTCGTCTGTATTGGATATACAGAGGCTGAGCTCAGAGAGCTTAAGTGACTTTCTCAGTGTCACCCAGCTAATGAGGAAAACAATTTGGGCTGGAACACGGGCCTTGCGTGACTCAGTGCCCCCTTGTTTCCCAGGCCAGGCTACACACCCAGCCGACGTCTGCTCAGTTTTTTGGGGGTGCAGAGAAAACATGGGCATTATGCTGAGCAGCCCCCGGGAGGAACACACTTCAGTTCAGCCCAACCATTGCTGGGTGTGGGGTGCTGGGAGACAGAGATGTGTCCTGAAAGCCCCTAGGCTAAGAGATCACCGAAGAGACGGGCAGACAGAGGAGTGCCAGGCAGTTACGGCTCAGGGTGGTAGGTGCTGCCATCAGGGGAAGCACAGGGGCTGCAGTGCCCAGGAGGGCCCCTCATTCTCAGAGGAAACGCAGCTAGGTTTCTAAAGTGGGAAGGCATCCCAAACAGAGTGAATAACGACAAGCAGGCCAGTGCTGAAGGAGGGGCAAGTACGAGGCTGGGGGGTAGACAGGGTCATAGCGCCAGACTATAACTGGGGCTGTGGCCTGGAGCATGTTTTCAACGCCCCCCAGTGCTGCCTGTGCCCTCACATAGCCCCATGGCTCTGGTCTGCTGGGTGGAACACTCCCCAGTGGGCCAGGGAGTCTGCCGGGCTGTCCTCTGGGAAGCTCAGCTGTAACTCACCCCGGGCTTCAGGTGCCTGCCGCCCTCCCACCCTGTATCAGGCTGACCCAATGTTGTCAGCATCGTCAACAGACCCGGGTCCTCTGTCCCTAACTGTGCGGCATGACCTTGGGCAATAGGATGAACCTCTCTGAGCCCCAGCGCCCTCATCTACAAAAGGGGATTCACGGTACCTGCTATGGCAGACTGTTCCATCGGGGCTCCCAATGGGTCACATGACATTCACGCCCTTGTGAGGCCCCACCCATATTGATTCTGGCCTTGGCTGTGCGACTGGCTCTGGCCAACAGGACAGCAGCCAGCGTGAGGTAAGAGGCGCCTTCCAAAGCCCTTGTACGCTGGGGGCTCGTCCTCTCGGGACCCTCGCCTCTTGGAACCGAGCTGCTGTGGTTTAAGGAAGTGAAGGCTATTCTATTAGAGTGAAAGCCCACATGATAAGCCCCAGACGACGAGAAAGCAGTCACTGCCAGAGGTTGTGACAGTCTGTTGGTCGCCCCAACAGAGCCTTTAGCTGAAGGTAGTCACACGGAGCCGTGGACACAACCTACAGCATCCTGAGAGCACGTGGTGGTTGTTTTAACGTATTACGTTTTGCGGTGGTTTGTTATGTGGCTTTGGATAACTGCAAGACCTACTTTACCAGTGTATGCGGAGGATGAGAGAAAATATACATAAAATGCATAGGGCTGGCACAGGGGGCCCGAGGTCATGGTAATCACGATGTCCAGAGCTTAGATAAGGCGGGGGGGGGGGCGGGATTTGCCTCTCGAAGCTGAATAACTAGAGCCTTTCTTTTTTAAATTGGAGATTTGTGAGAAGTGACGGACAAGCTATTCACCATGGCTAAATGTTTCAGGAGCTCCTTCTTTTCCGGGAGACTTGGATCCAAGAGGAGAGCCTGCAGGGGCTGCCTGCTGAGCTGGGTGCCCAGAAGCCCTGCGATGTCCGCTTCCCCTAAAATTTAATTAGTCTTTGTTTAAAAAGAAGATCTATTTGGAGACTCCCCACGGGCAGCCGCGATGGCTCTGAAAATGCGATTTAGCTCTCCCACTTTGCTGTTCCATGTTCACATGGGGTGGGCATGGATTTTCCTTTCTAAGCTTTGTACCCTGTGGGAATAAACCAGCCATTTCTCAGAGGATCAGATTTCTCCTAAGAACAGAAAAGGGGGGCGGGGAGTCAGGGAGGAGGACCATCACCTACAAACAAATGAGAGGAAAGAAGCAAAAGAAAGAACGTTGGGAGGGGGATGTGGCAAACAATGGTCACTTGTTTCCTTGTGACACAAAACATAGCTTCTGATAACGAGGACTCCTTCTGTGACCTCCCTCTGTGGTGAGCAGCCACCTCTGCCACACCAGGCAAAGTCTGGGACGAGGCTCAGCTTGCCCTGTGAATGCAGATCTGAAAGGGTCCTTAAGAGGTCATTCAGTTCAGTCGCCCAGCTTGGACACTCACCATTGCTTAATCCATTTAATCAGGGTCTAGTGGGGGAGTTTCAGGCAAGAAGATGTTTCTGGTGCTTTTCAAGTGACACAGGAAGGCAGATGCCAGTGGGGGCTGAGGTGGGCATGGTACCAACCATGGGGATAGGCAGAGCTGCCCAGCACCCCACTTCTGGGAACTCCACCTTGGAAACGAAGCCCAGACAAACCCAAGAACAGGGGGAAAGTATGGCCACCTTCAACTCCCCTCCCAAAGGTAATTCTCACCACCTAGACCATCTGAAGTCTGCAAAAGAGCTGGTGCCCAGGGCAGCTGGTTCTAAAGCAAAGCCGGTCTCACTTTTCTATTAAAAACTAATAACCTCCAACACTTTGGCCTTGTCAGCAGCTTTCCCGGAGATACATGCACCAAAAGGTGAGTGAAGACAGCTTTGTATTACTCTGACAGGGGACTGTCACTTCAAAAGCCGTTATCCAGCTCCCCTGACCACTTAGAAACCCGAGCTGGCCCTGGGGTGACATAGAAAACTCAGCTCCCGCAGGCAGCCTGGGGAAGCTGGCTCCAAGGAAGCCTCGAGGCCCCTCACCCTGTATGAGTGACCTATACTGGGAGTGACAGACCATTCCCACTAAATGGACCCATCTCTTGGCAGTGACCTGGCATGAACCACAAATAGTGGGATTCAACTTGGCTGCCAAGAATTTGTGACGTTCCTTAAAGCTCCCACGTGCCCCAAACATCCACTCTCATGAGCAGGGGAAAGATGGATCAGTGGTCCCCCCAACTCGCCCGCCCAGCTCTGGGAGGCCCTCTGCTTACAGAGCCACTTCCCAGAGGGCTGGGACTGGACCTTACTGTCTCTGTGGTTCCAGAGCCAGGTCCTCAGAAGGGAGGTCTTGTCCATGGCGGTTCTGCTTGCAAAGGGCAGAGCCAGGACTGACCCAGGTCTGACTCCCAAGCCTGTGCTCTTTAAATTTAAGGGGAAAACTGAAAAACCAGACAGTGACTAGACACTTTCTAAGCTGACGTGAATCGCTAAAAGATACAAACTGGCCATTCCTCCTGGAGTTTGATGTCACAGTGTGCTTCACCCTTTGAGGGTTTCTGGAATAACGAGAAGGTTCTCAGCCTCCGGTGCCTGTGAAATAAGTGGGTGGGTGGGAAGGGCAGGGAAGGTAACTGAGAACCTGCCAAGTGCCAGGTATGGTGCTGGGGGCTTTCCACCTCAAGATTTAGAGCCAATCAAAATTAGGCTTGTTAAGTAACCAGCCCAAGCCTCCTTGGGGTTAGGGCTTGAGCCATCATTTGAACCCAGTTCTTTCTGGCTGAGTCCATGAGCTGCCCTGCCTGGGAGGTCAGGTTGGGTGAGCCGCTGATCCTTTCCCAGGGGAACGGCAATGACCTAAAATCAGCACATTCGGGGGAAAAGCCGATTCATTCTGTAAGCATATTAAAACTAGATTAATAAGGCCTTAAAACACGAACGAGTAATTAGGCACATAAAAGCCATTAGAAGCAACAGCTACAGACCAGTAAAGCCACAGCAGGGCTTCATGGGCATGGGCAAATGTGATTCCAACACCATGAGGAAGCGGACAGCAAATGATAACACGATTCTTAGGACAAACTAAATGATAAAATGTTAAGACTAATGTTGACGTGAAATATTTTAAATTCCTTAAACATTCCAGAAAGTGCCCAGGCTTAATTTTAAAACAACAAACCGTCAGAGAGCTCAAGGCCCCATGAGGCCAAGGTTCTGGATGCGGCGGGTGGGGGGGGGAGAGTGAGGCTGGAGAAGGTCACAGGGATCCTGTGGAACTGGGCTCAGTCATTGCAGGGGCCCAGCACTGAGGGTGGCCCTAAGGGTGGGCTGGACCCAAGCTCTGCCATGGAGCAGCTCAGGCTGGAGGGAAGACACGCATGTAAACTGGCATCAACAGCACCTGTGTGTTGTGTGCTGGGTACTTCCCGGTGTAAGTAATAACAGCAGTGTCATTATCACCATCACCATCATCACCGTAAAATCATCTATTTAATACTCATTATGTGCTGGGCAGGGTATTAAAGTGTGGGTCATATCAAGTTGATTCTTTAAACCTCCTGGAGCAGTTATGCTTCTCCCCATTTTACAGATGTGGAGACTGAGGCTTTAAGGTCACCCAGCCATGAAGTACGGAGATGAGGTTTGACTCTACAGCCCATGCTCTTGGCTACTGGGCTCTGCGGTTCCCTGGTCTAAGCTGACCCTTGAATGAGCAGTAAGACTTTGCATCATGGTTCTGCGTAAGGAAGCATCATTCAGCAAATGCAGGTGCCACACCTGCACACCAGCCTCGTGTGCTCGAAATAGAGGCAGGGAAGGTGAGGATTCTGTTCTCAAGAGCTCACAGACTATTGAAGACAAGCAGACAGAGAATTCCAGCAAAACGGCAAGTGCTGGGTAGAGGCAGGTGATGGTGATTTTGGAAGTGGGAAGGCACCTCGTCCGCCTCTGAAGTAGAGACAGAGGTCCACCAGGGAAGGCTTCCCGGAGGAGGTAATGCTGGAACGGACACCAAAAAACATCAAGAGAGTTAGGTGAAGAAGTAGAAACTGGAAAAGAGGAACGAGGGAATCCCAGGCAGAGGGGACAGCCTGCACAGAGGCAGGGAGGTCAGGGGCTGCATGAGTGAGGCTTCTAAATGGGCTTTGCCAGGCTGGACTCTCATGGCATGATACTCCCCAGGGAGTGTGATCCTGCACCTCTGACCCTAGAAGTTACCAGCATCTCTTCTTCCTCACTTCACACCTATGTGGCTCCAACCAGCCAAACCTGATACAATGGAAAATCCAAATATTTGCTTAGCTGGCAGGCGGAGCTGGCTTTGCTACTTGGGCAAGTGTAAGAAATCGGCCTATTCTCAGGTTCACCTGCAGTGGGGGTGGAATAAAGGAAGGGCCGTCCTGCCAGAAGGTGCTCAGAGGGGCTCAGGAGGGCAGAGCCCACCCAAGGCCTCACCTCTTCCACGAGAGTCTCCGGCCCCTATTTTCTATCTTTCAAGGCGAACAGAAACAGTTCCCAGAAGATAAAAGATGGTTGCTCAGTAACCAGGGAAGAGAGAGCAGGTCAGGGTCTCTTGACCAAGAGTTCTCTGGGCTCTGGAATCCTTTTATTCACTGTAGGATACCAGCCCCTACCTTAGAATCTATGGCAGAGAAAATGCACATTACCATTTGTTGGATCAACAGAAGAATGAACGGCGGAAAACATTCCAGGGGTACTCTTGTAATTTACACCTTTTTTTAAATGACAAAATATCCCAGGCATATGTTTCTTCTTCCATAGATTAGTCTTACATAAACAAGTTAACCACTGGAGTGACATTGGCCCCGAGTTTCTGAGGCCTGGCGTGCTTAGTCATCATGCCAGGAAGAGCATGAGTCATGGTTTCAACCCCCTTCTCCCCAGCTCTGAACCCATGTCCCGCCTACTGCTGCCACGTGAACATCTTCCTACCATGGATGCCATTGCCATTGAACCTGGCAGGCTGTGGGGCTCGTCTGGCCAGCAGACAGCAGCTTGCCTGACTGGGCTGGGCGTTCAGGAGGGACCTGAAGATGGCCTTGGATAGAGGCGGGCCTGAGCTCCAATCCATCCCCACCTCTTTCTAGCTGGGTGACTGCAGCAATTTGCCTTTTGAGCCTCCATTTTTTCATCTGCAAAATGGGGCTAATGAGTCCCGCCACGGAACAGAGCCACCAGGATGAAATGAAACAAGGGGTTGCAAGGACCTGTTGCAGCTCTGGACTCTCAGTAAGCATTGGTTTCCCCTCTGCTCTTGGCCTTGCGGCCCACCCCACTGCCCCGCACCGTCCTCCATCAGGGTGGAGAGGCAAGTGCCCTTTCAGGCCAGCCTCTGCACATGTAACCCCGCTAGCTCTTCTCTGGATGGCCAGGTGTCCCTTCACACATCGCCACCTCCAGAATTTGTCTTCTGGAGCACACAGTTTACAAGGTGAGAGAATTACTAACAACAGCTCGTATTGATGGAGCAGTTGACTGCAGGCTTTCTTGCATCCAATCCTCATTGTGAAGTAGCTTGTGAAGTAGATCCCTTACTTGATAATAACTCCCATTTCACAGACAAGTGAAGGCACAGGGAGGTGAAGTAACTTGCTTAATGCCACCCAGTTTGTAAGTGGCGGAGATGGGATTCCAAAGATGACAGTCTGGTTCATGGACTGAACCGGTTATGACACAGCCGGACTGCCAGGTCTTCCCTCAGAGGGAGATGGGCTGTGAACAAGTAAGAGCTTAGAGGAGGGCCAGGAACAGCTGCCCTCAGCCCGGAAGCCACAGATCTCGGCCAGCAGCGCCAAGCCTGGCACATAATAAGCATGAGAGACATTAACTGCTATTATTATTACAGGCAAGAGATATTCAGAAGATGGGGAAAGGGGAGAGAGATATTAAGAAGCAGAATCTATGGAACTTGTGGACCGATTGCCCATAAACACTTACCATTTATCTTCACAGCGATCACTTTCATGGCTACCTAGTGGTCTACGGAATTAAAAACCCACAGTCACTCTAACGGCCTGTGGTTCCTGGGCACTTAGGGACACCAGCAGAAGGCAGCCTGCTCTGTAAACCACACAAAGTTGGGAGTCAGAGAGATCTGAAGTTCAGTCCCTGGGCTGTAGTTAACTGGGAGTGCGACCCTGGCAGGACCTCAGGTCCCTGTCTGTTAAATGGGAGAGTAGCCCCTCTGTGCTAGGATTGTTGGAGGGCTGAATACATAACATATATCAAGTACTTTTGGAGGTGGGTGCAGGGCTGAAGGTGAAGCCCTGAGCCACTCCCAACACTCTGAGGCCATCCTTTCTCCCTTCAACTCACACGCCAGCCTCCCATGCAGGGCCTGCCTTGGGTGGCAGGCAGCCCAGGGAGGTGGGGTTCCCACCCTGCCTGCAGAGACCCAGCTCCAGGCACCACATACCTTCTCCCACCCGCACGGAGTCCTTGTAGGCTCTGCTGCTACTTGAGATCAGCCAGAAACGAGAGCCCAGCCCTGACAGACCTGCAAACTTCAGCCAGAGAATAATATTCCGACTCCCACTGTGTACTCACCGGACACCAGGCACTGTGGTCACAGCTTAGTTTGCACAGAGCACACTGAGCTTTTCTAAAGTATCTTCCGCCCGACGTGCTCCCCCACTGAGATGTGGAGTCCATGTCCCCTTCCTTGGGAAGACGGGTGGGCCTTTGTGACTGCTTCAACCAACAGAGTATGGCAAAATTCTTGCTATATGACTTCAGAGGCTAAGTAGGTTATAAGAATGTCATACACTCTGCCGTGTCCTCTTGGCCCTCTCGTTCTTAGGACCCACTGCCATGTCGTAAGGAAGCTCAGCAGCCAGTAGGGAGTGAGTATGAGCGACCATCTGGAAAGTGGACCCTCCAACACCTCACGGACATTGCATGCCGCAGGGACAAGTCGTCCCCTTTGAGCCCTGCCTAACTGCAGATTCATGAAGAAAATAAACAACTGTTATGGTTTCGGAGTTTCGGAGCACTAAGCTTTGAAGTGGTTTGTTACATAGCCATAGAAATTTGAAATAATTCATCACCACATTTAATTTTCACAACATCCCATCAGTGGTGCTACCTCTGGCTCCTTTTTACAAATGAGGACACTGAAGTCCAGAGGGACAGAGTACCTTCCCCAAGGAAACACAGCTGGAGAGTGGACCCAGGATTCAAATCCAGGTTCATCTCAAAGACAAGGCTCCCCATTGCTCCGCCGTATCCCACGCTTGTCCAGCTGAACACACTGCTGGTATCACTCACTCGGATCCTCAGCTGCAAACCATCATGGGCTGGTGCAAGTTTGGCGTCCCCAGGCAGACTCCATCCGCAGGGACTGCACCTCTCCACTCTCATTCGTCCCCCATAACCGGGCATGACGAGACCATCACTGGAACCGGGGCGTGGGCCGGCCCACTTCCTCATTTCCCTTTCTTAGTAGTTATCACAAGCACGATCTTTGAACCCACGGCATCGGCATCAGTCAGGAACTTGTTAGAAAAGTTCTCGGTCCCTACTCTAGACCTTCTGAATCAGAAACTCTGGATGCGGGGCGAGTTCAAGTCTGAGAACTACTGCTTTAACTACTTACGTGGTTTTTAACCTATGATCCGTGAGCTCGTGTGCCATAGGATGCTTTTAGGCGCAAGCAGCAGGAAACCAGTTCAAATCGTTTCAGGGGAAAGAAAGGGCATGTATTTGCTGGTTCAGGCACAGACGAAAAGCCTCAGAATGGCATTAAGTGTCAGGAGTTCCAGCAACCCTCCGATGCTGAGGTTTCTCTCTCTCTCTCTTTCACTTCTGCTTCTCTACCAGCCTCATCTTATTTTTTCCTTCTGTTGGATTTCTGCACGCAGCCGTGGAGGGTGGCAGGAAACGTACGACTGGCCCAGTGCAGGTCAAACGCACAATCATGGGACAGGCCACGGGATACTGTCATGGCCCTGGTTTAAGGTGCTCATCCCAGGAGACACAATGTACTGGGATTTGCAGCTTCACCAGAACCCACAGGTAAGTAGGGGTCATTCCCACCAAATAAGGGGAGCAATGACGGTCAGAAAAACAAACAGCTGTAATCCTCCAGTAAACATCTGGCCAACACAAGTTCGCTTTGCCTGCAGTCTAGGGTATCAGAAGGGCTTTGCCCACTTATTGCACATAGTATTGTGGCTTCACCAGGCCCTGTCTTCTGTGCTATCACCATGGTCCTCAGAATTTGCTGTGAGCCAGGTGAAGCAGCAATCATGATGCCCATTTTGCAGATGTGAAAACAGAGGCAGCGGGTCCAGTCATTTAAGGTCACTTTGTTATCTAAGTAATAGAGGAGGATTTAAAACCAGATGTCTGACTCCACTACCAGCACTCCTTCTGCACACCCCCAAGCCTTGTCAGTACTGTCTGTGCTCACCTCCAGGTTGCGATGAGCCTCACAATAAGGAACTCAGCAGAGCGCCATAGGAGACCTTGTAATAGCTTTATAAATAAACTAGTTAGAACCCTTCCTCTGCCACCAGCTGGTTGGATGACCTTGGGCTGATTCCTCAACTCGGAGCCTCAGATTCCCATCTGTAAAATGGGCATAATGATACTCACTGAACAGCATTTGCTGTGGGGACCAAAAGAGAAAAAGTGCTAAAATCATCTGGGACAGGCATGGCACTCAGTAAGGATCTAGCACGTTATTTTCCTTTGTTCCTGCCTAGTAAAAAACAAAACCTAACAAACAAGTGTGATTCTTGAAAGTTACTTTGTGAATTTTATTTGGGTTGCTTTAATTCTTCCTTTTGTAATCCTCAAAAGTATGCTGCTGACACCGATTTCAAAGGTCGAAGAACTTTAGCTAAGACATGAAAGAGACTCCGTGTTTCCTTCCTGGAAAAGACCCTGCCAAATGCTGGGGGCCTGATCTGAGCAGGGGCGGCTCTCAGAAGGCTTCCAAATCCAACGGCATTCTCAGCTCTGCAGCCCAGGGAGTGAATTCTGCCTTCGGCAAATAAGAACCAAAAAAGAAACCTCTTTAATGAATCAAGAATAGGATCAGAAGAAAGCTGGCAAAAGAATTTAAACCAAAGCATTAACAGCAGTTTGGTAGATATCATGTATTACCATATATACTTAGATGAATGGATGGATGGAGGAAAGTAAGTCAGGGAGGGAAGGGAAGGAAACATGTAAGTGCTGATACAGAAAGATGCCTAAGAAATATCAAGTGAGAAAACAATGTGCTAAGAAGTAGATTTTTTTTTCTTTCTTTCTTCCTTCCTTCCTTCCTCCCTTTCTTCTTTCTTTCTCTCTCTCTGTCTCTCCCTCTTTCTGTCTTTTTCGGCTTTAGATAGAAATATTGACAAATCACCTTCTCAATAACTACATGGCTGGATGGCTTCTATATTCGAGGAAGATTTCTGCACAGATCCACCAGAAACAGTAACAGTGATAACCTCTGGGGGGTGGGAATGAGGCCAAGTAAGGGAAGGGGTCCTTTCCTTTTCAGTCCACTTTCTCCTGTGCCATTTGAATTCTTTTTTTCCTTTTACAGTGGAAACAAAGAAAGCAACAGAGGGCTGGAAGTGGAAGGCAGGCTCTGTGGAAGGGGTCATCCTGAGTTCAAGGCTGGAGATGAAGCCAAGGCCTCAGCCTGGGAGGAGGTGCTGGCTACTGAGTGAACATAGCTGCCTCCCCCAGGGAAAACCTGACCTGGTGTCCACAGGGATGACAAATGGCCCTTCTGCCCCCACCACGCAGAGCCAGGCTCCCAGCTGGGAATCCTGCCGAGGCTCGTCTTCTCCCACAAAAGCTGCTTGTGCCGGGGGAGCTGGGAACCGGGAACCCGATCATTCCTTGTGCCGAAGGGCTCCCTGGCCCCGGCGTGGGGAACAGTACTTGAGGCCAAGGAGCATCTCCTTTTTGGAAGGTCCCCACCCTGCCAAATCCTCCATCTGCTAGATTCAATAAATAATACTGGTTTCAAACTGGACCTGAGATTTCATTTTAATGGATAAAGGCGTGCAGGAGGCGGTGGAGAAAAGCTGAGTCCAGTCTTTATACACTTCTACCAAAACCACAGCCCTGGCTACTTGTGGTCATGTAAAGATCTGAATAGAAAAGACTGCAAAGGGGAGCTGAGCAATCCCGGCTACACAGATCTGAGCCCCTCCACCCATCAGCCTGGGGAGAGACCGCAGAGCCATTTCAGGTGGTTCTGGGCATGGACTGCCATGTCCACAGGGGTCCAGCAATGGACTAAGCCAGCATGTGGCCCTCTACACCTGAGTGCCTAAGAAACATCATGAGTGTTGTCCACTTTTTACAGAGACACAGGTACAGAGAGGTTTCTTTTCTCCAAAGCGGTGGTTCTCAAGGTTTAGTTGCACCAGAACCACCTGGTGGGCTTATTGAAGCCCAGATTGCTGGCCCCGCTCCCAGAGTTTCTGATCCACCAGGGGTCTGGCTGGAGAATCTGTGTTTCTAACAAGTTCTCACGCTGCTGCTGCCGCCGCCGCCGGTCTCAGCTTCGGGAACCACTGCTCTAAGGAACACACGGTGCAAACAATGACGTACGGCTGTTTGATCCTTGACTTTAGGTACTGGGTGGGGGGAGGGCTATGGAAGAGTGGAGAAGGTCCCATCTTAAAGAAGGAGCTGCGACAGTGTCCTGGGCATCCACAGGGTGCAGGAGTAAAAGGGCACCCAGCATTTTCAGCAGTCTTGATTTTACTGGGGTACAAACAGCCGGAAATATGGATTTTTCTACGACATCTTACAATCTTTGGCAATCATTGGCGACTGGCTCTTAAATTTGTCAAACATTGTGTGAGCCAAACAAAACACATCTGCAGGCCAGATTTCATCCTCTGGCTGCTGTTCCAGAAGACAGATAAGGTTCCCACGGAAAGAGGCAGGAGCAGAGCTCTCTGAGCCTCTGGGCCCTTTGCGGAGGATGGCAGCCTGACCACGCCTCTCCCAGAAGGCTCCCTGGGGCCTGTCGGGGCCACATCCAGGCTCCCCACTGGGTCCTCAGCACTGCCCTCTTTCCCAGCCACACCCTGCACTCTGGCCACATGAAGTCTTTGCAGACTGCACCTCTGTCCCGGATGAAACCCCTCCCAGCCAGGCCTTTTCTGACCTCTGGGCCTTTGTGCACGTGGTTCCCTTCGCCTGAAATGCTCTCCACATCCGCCCTAATTCTTACTTGTCCTTCAAGGCCGCCTCAGCCGTCACCTCCTCCCGGGAGCCCTCCCTGACCATTGCCTGTCCCCCATTCCCCCATCCCTGCCCTCCTAGCCTGCTGTGCTTCCATCACTGCACTGGGCTGTAATGGCCTGAGGCTGTGTCTGTCTCCTCCACTGGCCTGGGTGCTCCAGGAGGCCTT
Source organism: Delphinapterus leucas (assembly GCF_059928025.1). NCBI lineage: Eukaryota > Metazoa > Chordata > Mammalia > Artiodactyla > Monodontidae > Delphinapterus > Delphinapterus leucas. Next base: position 129,801,323 of record NC_143132.1, on the reverse strand, counting down.
GCTGCCTCTGTGTCCCCGGGCTTGAGCCCAGGGCTGATGTGGGACAGGTCTGAAATAGCACCTTCCAAGTGCTGTTCTCTTGGCCTTGGCCTTCCTCTCGTCCCCTTTCTGTTTGCCTAATTCCTGCCTATCCTTCAAGCCACTACTCAGACTCTACTTCCTGTGGGAACAGCCCCTATCTCCCAGACCCGGGGGGCCCTTCTCTGCCTGTCCTTCCCCATCAACACACCATCTCAGTATGAGTGACTGCTTTGGTCTGCTGCCCGCACTACACTGAACTCCACGAGGGCGGGACTCTTGTGCGATTCATCTTAGTAACGCAAGGGCCGCAAAGACAGAGTGAGCACCACGAAATGCTTATAGGACCAAGAAAGGAATGAACAGAACAGGTGAGCAATGAGATCCTTGTAATGTACTGGGAAGTACATGTTAGAATGAGGCCAACCTGATGCTGAGAGCTGGCTTCCTCCGGCCACTGCTCCCGGCTGGTGGCTGCAGAGCACGGGGAGCAGAAGGGGTAGTGGTGCGCTCTCTTTGGCAACCACCTTGCCCAGGACCCCCCCGAGGGGGGTCCCCGAGGACCCTCCAGGCCTTGGCCATGTGGTCTATTGCAGGTAGCTCCCCTTCATTCAAAAGCACGAGGCTGGACAGTTGCCATCATTCTATTATCCTAGGCTCTCCCCCAGCCGTGCTCTTCCCTGTGGCCCCCCTCCAGCTGGGCAGCAGGGGAGAAGGGCTTCTCTGCAGTGCAAGGGCCAAGGGAAGGACAGAGCAGAGGGCCGTCCATCCTCCCAACAGGCAACAGCACGGTTAGCGCGTGCCATCTATAATACTTGGGAGGGGGCCGCCCTGAGTCCTGGGACAGCAAAGGTGACCATGAGTCCTCATACAATGTCATTGAGTTTGCCCAGCTACTGGGCTCCCTGATCTGTTCACCTACCACTGTCGTAATGCTTAATGGCCAAAAAAAGAGGGTGGCCGTGTGCCCCTTCCTTTGTGTCCAAACCCATCCCTTCCACCTCTTTTTCTTTTTTGTGGTACGCGGGCCTCTCACTGTTGTGGCCTCTCCCGTTGTGGAGCACAGGCTCCGGATGCGCAGGCTCAGCGGCCATGGCTCACAGGCCCAGCTGCTCCGCGGCATGTGGGATCTTCCCGGACCGGGGCACAAACCCGTGTCCCCTGCGTCGGCAGGCGGACTCTCAACCACTGCGCCACCAGGGAAGCCCCCCACCTCTTTTTTGTTACAAGTAACTGGAGAAGTCACCACCTCCAGAATTCCTTCTGAGATGCCCTCCTCTGGAGCTTCCCTTTGTCACCACTGATCACACTGTGTTCTGACTGTGTGTGCGTCTGTCTCTACCACAAAGACTGTGAGTTCCTGGACATCAGAGATTGTGACATGTTCCGCTGGGTCAGACCGCATTCAAATCCTCCCTCTGCCACTTCCTTAACCTCCCAAGGTCACACAACAAGAAATCCCGCCTTGGTTTTCTTATCTGTAAAACGGGGTTGAAACCAGCATTGTGAAGATTCACCGAGTTAAAATAAAATGGGAAAGGTACTTCAGCACTTGAAGAGTACAGGCATACCTCGTTTTATTGCACTTCAAAGATATTGTGTTTTTTACAAATTAAAGGTTTGTGGCAACTTTCATCAAGCAAGTCTATTGGTGCCATCTTCCCAACAGCATTTGCTCACTTTGGGTCTCTGTGTCACATTTTGGTAATTCCCGCAGTATTTCAAACTTTTTCGTTATTTGTTACGGTGATCTGTGATCAGTGATCTTTGACATTACTATTGCAAAAAGATTACGACTTGCCAAAGGCTCAGATGATGGTGAGCATTTTTTTAGCTATAAAGTAGTTTTTCTTTTTTGTTTTTGGCCGCGCCACCTGTGGGATCTTAGTTCCCCGACCAGGGCTCGAACCCGTGCCCCCAGGTTTAGAGGTGTGGGGTACAAACTACTGGACCGCCAGGGAAGTCCCTAAAGTAGTTTTTAACTAAGGCATATACACTGTTGTTTACACAGAATACTACTGCACATTTAATAGACCACAGTATAGTGTAACCATAAGTTTGATATGCACTGGGAAACAGAAAACTTCGTGTCACTTGCTTTATTGTGATGTTCGTTTTTTTGCGGGGGTCTGGGGCTGAACCTACAATATCTCCGAGGTCTGCCTATATTAACTAGTATTACTAGGTGATCAATAAATGTTTCATACAGTAATGGATGAGGGTGGGAATGAAACAGCGAAGACAATTAGCCAAGGAAGTATAAGCCAGCACATTCCAGAGGTGGCAGTGACCCAAAATAAATAGAGATGTTTGCTGTGCCCTGTAAGTACCTCAAGAGTGGGCTGGCACAACCTGACATTTCCCTACAACAGTAGTGTTTTCTCCCCGCGGTGGCCTCTCCAAGGATCCTCCCTGGCGGCCACCCCTCTTCCGCCACCATTCCAAGCGCAGACTCAGACACTAACTCAGATCCCCTTCAGATGAATCAACAAGTAGGGGGGTGAGTCATCCTGGCCCGGGGTTCCTCATCCCCAGACACCGGCACTCCTTCAACCACAGTCCTGACAAACCCCAGACACCTGGTTTCTACAAAGGGTAGCCACAGAGGAGCCTGGCCCTGAGCAGGAGTGTGGGACTCAAAGTGCAGTCTCTGGAATCTCCTCTGGGAGCCTCAGTCATTGTAAAATATGGGATTACTAACCCCTCCCTCACTGGGCTGTGGTGTAAAACAGCTGGCACAGTGCAGGGCACAGAGCAGACTCTCAGTAAAGGGTAGGAGGGGGAGGGGAAGAGGCGTAGGGGAGAAGCTTATCAGTAAGCAAAGCAGCTCCCTGGGGGTGGGAGTGAGCTAGCTCTGGACCCAGGACTGGGAAAGGGAGACCGGGAGCACCCTGACCTCCCAGCGACCCCAAGAATGTTGATGGAGGCCCCGGGCTGACCTTCCGGAGGCTGCTGTGGTGGCGCTAATTGGGGTCTCCGGGTCACCAGTTTCCCACCCTTGGGGGCAGGGGGCTCACTCCCTTCCCCCACTGTTGCCTCCTCTGGCCTGGGCTGCTGTGGCACTGACCTACTGAGTAGGTTGTTGGCTGCAAGCTTTAAAGGAAGCTTGGGGGCAGTGGAGGACAGGGTGGGGAAGGGGGTGGCCAAGAGCCAAACCCCACTTTGGGGATGAAGAGGGGCAGGTCAGAAGGCAGAGTCACGGTGCCCCCTGCTTCCTAGAGTGGCTTCGTGCTAGGTCCTGTAGGAAGTTTACACTTCAGAAGGGTTGCCTGTGTTTCATCTTGCTTTCCTCCCTTCTCTCCTTCCTCCCCCAGCCTACAGTTCAGCCAGAGAAGAGAGTCAACAGATTTGCCTGGAATTCCTGCGCAGCCCCTCCCTAGCTGTGTTACTCTGAGCATGTTGCTTCGTCTCTTTGAGACTGTTTCTTCATCTGTAAAATGGGCGTACTGAGACCTCCTTCAGAGGTTGTTATGAGGATTAGATGAAAGCAAGTGTATAAAGCACCAATGCCGGGACACAGTAGAGACTCAACAAACCACAGCTTTCATTTCGGAGGGTATGCTTGATAAGTCGAGAGCTGCCTACCTTGGGGGCTGGGAGTGTGAAGATCTTGGGCCCCTAAGAACACAAAGGCGCTTGCTCCCCTCTCAGATGAACTAGCCCTGCCTTCGGTCAGGACCCCTGGGCAGCAGATGCCCAGGTGTACGCAAAGCCTCACCATGCACTTGCGGTCGTCTATGCCCGTCAGGTCCTCCTCAAACTCCTCCCCAACCTGGAAGTCCATGATGTAGTTCCTAAAAGTGCTCAGCGTTCGGATGATCATGTGGTCGCCGTTCTGCACGATCTCTTTGTCTGGCTTCAGCAAGTTGGCGATTTTGCGCAAGGCCACATTGACATCTGCAGGGAGTGCAGGGGCAGAAAGGAGCAGAGAGTTGACTGGAAAATTCAGAGAACTGTTGCCAAGGTAGCGGGCCCTAGGAGCCCGCTTCTCCCCCCACGCCCCCGACCCAAGAAAACCATCGGGGTCCTCTGCTCGAATAGCAAGGCCTCTGCGTGCAGCTAGCTGGTCTGTCTTTTTCTTTCTTTCTTTTCTTTGCTTTTTTTTTTTTTTTTTTTACAACAAAGTTTTCTACCCTTATGCTAACCTTTTGAAAACGAAAGCTAGCCAACCAAGCCCAGCTTTCCTAATGAAATTATCCACTTCGAGAGCCAACCATCAGACACTGACCATCATGAACCCTAATAACCCCCGTCCTCCAATTCGCACTTGCTGGTCCCCTGGAGACGCCCCTTCCCCGGTCGGGGTGCTCAGGACGGCGGCTTGGCCGGCGGAGGCAGGCGGGTGGGCGGCCGGCTCGGGAGGGCGCCGGGATCCCACCCCCAGCGGCCCGGCCGGGCGCCCCGGGCAGAGCTCGGCGGGCAGCGCTTACCCAGCGCGCGCAGGTACTCCTCGAAATTCTCGTTGGCCAGCATCTTCCAGTACCCGGTAAAGTCGACCGGCATTTCAGGGGGCGACTGGGGCCGGACCGGGACAGAGCGGGCGGGAGCAGATCTGGGCTCGCGGTGCGATCCGGGTGGTGGGCGGCCCGGAAATGTGCGCCCTCGGGGGGCAGGGGCTCGTGGGGCGGCGACAGCTGGATTGCAAGCGCGCACAAAGCCAGCGGGAGGATCCACCGTAGCTGTCGCTCCTCCCCCCTCAGCGGGGCGGGGCCGGGGATGTCGGAGGGCCAGGTTGTCCCAGGCCCGCCTCCGCCTAGTTCAGACCTTCAGTTTCCTTCCCTAGGAAGGAAAAGGAGACGGCGGTGGAGGTGAGGGGTGTTTTATTGATTCCAACTTTTCGGTTCCTGCGGGATTCCTTCAAACGCCTTGAACTTCTCACATTCAGCGGCCACTTGAGGGTGGGGAAACATTCTCCTGCGTTTGCTGGAGTAATTAGGGAAAGAGACCACGTACAGGCTTACAGCGCGGGTGGCCGGTGGGGATCCAAGATCCAGAAAGCTGGGCAGTTCAACTCCGGGAAAGAAAAGTGGGGCACTCCCCACATCCCTCCCCCAGATAAAAGCAAGGCTGGGAGACTTCTCTGGTGGCACAGTGGCTAAGAATCCGCCTGCCAATGCAGGGGACACATGTTCGATCCCTGGTCCGGGAAGATCCCACTTACCGCGGAGCAGCTAAGCCCGTGCGCCATAACTACTGAGCCTGCGCTCTAGAGCTCACGCGCCACAACTACTGAAGCCCACGTGCCTAGAGCCTGTGTTCTGCAACAAGAGAAGCCACCACAATGAGACGCACCTCAACGAAGGGTAGCCCCTGCTCGCCGCAACTAGAGAAAGCCTGCGCACAGCAACGAAGACCCGACGCAGCCAAAAATAAAAAGTAAAATTTAAAAATAAATAAATTAAAAAATAAAAATAAACAAGGCTGATGTTGCTTGAAGTAAGTGTGGTTAAAAAAAGGCCCTCTGCAGAGTGAAGTTTGAGATCCACTGCTTTATGCAAATGTAAGCAATTATCAGTACCCTGTCAACTTTCCCCTCCGCTTTCACCTAGTGGCAGTACAACACTTCACAGTGGTGTGCACTTAGCTTTCTTCACTTACTCTGTTCTGGAGACCTCATTCTTTTGCAGGATATTCCATTGTGTATCCAGCTTGTCCCCCACTGCTGGACATTTATGTATATATTATGCTCCGACCTTTTACTATAAGAAGCAGTACTGCAATGAAGATCTTTGAGCACATCTTATTTCTCACCTGGTGGGTATGTCATGGTGTTTTAAAACCTCTGTCTTTGCCAGCAAGGAGATGACATAATCATGTGGGTTGACTTTTTGACCTCTATTAAAGACTAAACAACTCTTTTAAATTGCTTTTTGCACAACTCACAGCCTAGGTGACAGCAGATACATTCTCCTCCCACTCTAGCTCTACAATGGCTCCAACCCCACCCCCTCCCCGCCCACCCTCCCCAGGCTCTTGTGAGTCTTCACACTACATCTGGCTGAGTTAGGAAAAGATACCTCTTCATCAGAGTAGGGGCAGCTTCATCCCAGGGAGTGGCTTGGATTTCAGCCTCTCTCATCTGCCCTGCTCTACACCAGGGTTTCTTAACCTTGGCACTGTCTCCAGTTTGGACCACATAATTTTTTGTCGGTGGGGAGGGGTCTGTCCTACGTAATGTAGGAGTTTTAGCAGCATCCCTGGCTTCTACATGCCAGATATCAGTTGGCACCTCCCACAAAGATGTCTCCAGACATTGCCAAATGCCCCAGGCCGGGGGCCGGGGGGGCAAAATCACCCCTGGTTGAGGGCCACGGCTGTGGACAGCTGTACCCCTCATCAGGCCTGTTTCCCATCTCATCTCACGCTCACACCATCAGTCGTTCACACAGGCCTTGTCTCTGCAGCCTTCCCTGGCCAGCCCAGGGTTCATCTCAATGGGACAGTGGGCAGCCTATCCCCGCCCTGCCCAGTCTGAAGGTGCACAGCAAGGGCCGGTCAGGGCTGGCTCTCTGCCATGCCCAGTGGGTCCCCTCGTGCACTAGGCAGAGGCCGCCCCTTCCCCACCTCTCTAGTCGGTTCTCCTTTGTTCATCCCAAGAGGCCAAGGTCTGGCCGCTCCCCCCTCCCCTGGCAGCTTCGGTCATCTGCTCACCCAGCCTCAGTCTTCTGAGCTGGCCCATGGCGCTTAGTTCAGCCTGCTTTTGCCCGGTTCCTGTCTGTCTTGATCTAGTCTCCCAGTGCCTAAGTATACTCCTGCCCTGCTGGGTCTCCTCCCAGGAGGGCTCTCCCAAGTGTAGCCCCTGCTGGCTGTGCTGTTACCTGCAGCTGGGGGCTGGTTGTGAGGGAAGGCTTTAGAGGCAGGACACTTGGTTTGAAGCTGGCTGTGTCACTGTGTAGTTGAGTGATCTTGGTTAAGTTGCTTATCCCTTCTGTGCCTCAGTTTCCACATCTGTAAAATGGGGACGCTCTGACTACCTACCTCTTCAGGTGGTGAGGAGCAAAGGAGATAAGGGATACAAAGGGCATGGCACAGAGTACTGCTCCAGATACACGGCTGTTTGAGCCAGAGGAGTGAGGGAAAAGGCAAGGGAGAGAAGAGGTGCCGGCCTGTGCCCCCTGCTTCTGGGGCCTTAAGATCAATCCAGCGAGTTGAGTGAAAGTGCTCTGTGGAAGTGTGGCAGGAGCATTCAATATCATCGCCCTTACCCTTCCGCAGCCCACTCCATCATGCCTGATTTACTCCATTCATCTGTATTTTGGGGGCGCTCCTTTCTATATGGGGTGATATCTCTTGGGATATGTAAAGCAAGGAGAGACTCTGAGGACAGAGTGTGAAGAGAGAGGGGACCCGTGAGGGGCTGGCAGGCAGTGAGGGCTCCCTGGAGGGGGTGAGGCTCCAGCTGGATGTTGAGGATGGCCGGGATCAGAGAGGTAGGGGAGGGGGGGAACGCAAAAGCCAGGGGAGGAGGGAGAGAGGTGAACAAGGGGGTGCTGAGGAAGGGGCAGACTTGTTCATGGCTGAGAGATTTGTAGACACTCTAGGACATCCTAACCAGACTTTTGTCATTCACTAGCCTTAGAGAAGAGCAGTGGAGATCCAGAGATCCATGACCAGTCCCAGAGAGCCAGCAGGACCACGAAGGAACCAGGCCAGTGGGGAGCCACCCTGAGGCTGTATGTGTGAGGCCTGTGAGCAATCCTGGGTTGGGTGGAGGGAGGACAGGAGACAGCCAAGGGCCCCCAAGGTGGTCGCCTGGGGGAGAGGATTGCTCAGAGGAGCTGGGGAGGAAATGTGCCGTTGCATTCGTTAGCAGTCTGCTCCCTGGGGATAAATCAGAGCTCAGGGAACCATCTCCATGAAAGGATACCTTGATTTCCCATGATCCTTACAAGCTCTGTGTGAGGCGGGCAGTCCTATTCCCGTATCACTGAGTGGTCAAGCAGCTTGCCCTGTGTGTCCCTAGCTGGTGGGGCAGCAGAGCTTCCCGAGGGCAGTGGGGTTGGAGCAGAGAGCCCTGGGACAGACCCTGAGGCTCCATCCCTCCCCCAGAGATGCTCCTCACAAGAAGCTGGGCAGGAGCATGCCTTCCAGTGCCTACCCTCTTTGCTGGGTCTCCAACTCCCTGAGACTCAAGCGTCCTAGCCGGGGACAGGTGGCCTCATACTCCTGCCTCATGCTGATAAAGAAAACCTTCCTCATCCACGTTTCTCTTCTCAAGGGTTCTTTTTACTTTAGAGACTGGTAAACTCTTCTCTTTTCCTGTGTTCAAATATGTGTCTGGAATTATGTTGTGGAGAACAACCCCCCTCCAGTCTCTGAGCTGTTGCCGTGCCATCTGAGAAGCTAATGCCTGAAAGTATGAGGGTGACCCAACAAAGCTGCCTCCCTGTGTCCACCATGTTCGGGGGTGAGAGGGCTTGTCAAGAGGCCACAGGGGCTGAGGGGCACCAAGGTCTACACAGGACGCTTGTCTTTGATGCGTTTATGAATATGCAAATATGCAAATGAAACACCAGGTCTTCAAGTCCCAGAATCTTAAACCCACTTTGGGGAGGTGGACTGGGGATTTATTTCTGTATAGAAAATGGTTCTGCAGAGTGGGTTAGTTACCTTTCATTGACACATGACAATTGTTTCTACAGACTGTGATAAACCCTGCGTGGGACGTGTTTCTCTTTCGTTCTTTCTTTCTTCCTTTCTTTCCTTCCCTCCCTCCCTCCCTCCCTTCCTTCCTTCCTTCCTTCCTTTCGCCCTCCCTCCCTCCTCTCTCTCTCTCTCTTTCTTTCCTCTCACTGTTTTTTGCTTTCTTAACTACTTTATTATGGAAACATTTAAACCTCCATAAACAGAGAGAGAATTAATTGTACACTGACCTCCCATGGATTCAACCTCACCAGCTTCAACAATTATTAACCCATGGCCAATCTGGTTTCATCTATATCCCCACCCATGCCTCATTTTCCAAAATTATTTTGAGTCAAATACCAGATATCACATCCTTTCATCTGGAAACATTTCAGGAAGTATCTCTAAAAGATAAAGACTCATTTAACAAAAATAACACAACACCATTATCACAACTAAAAACCAATAATATTAATTCCTTAATATCATCACACATCCAGAAAGAGCTTACGTATAATTTTTTGTTTCAGTTTGTTAGTTTGAATCAGGATCCAAACAAGTTTCGTACATTACGCAGTCATGGTAACAGGCCTTGGGCATGAGCCTCTGTGCAAGCCGGCCAGCCCAGAAGGAACAGAACATCTGGTGGAGTGCAGTAGGCAGGGAGGTGACTCATTTGCCCGCCAGGAGATTGCAAGGGCTGCACGATGGCAAGCACACCTGTCTTGTTCCTTTGTGACCATGCCCCTGGGCTCTAGGGATGAGAGTAGGATGTGAAAGAAGGCAGAGGCAGATCCAAGGACACTCAATGAAGAGACATTTTTGGTAGTGGTAGTTTTGTGAAGAACAGAGCACCCTTTACTTTATCTACTCCAGTCCACCTCCCCAGCCTAACATCCTGCAAAGATACCTGGGTCCCAACTTTCCAATCCTGTGGCCGCACAGACATATATCTGCAATTACCTCCTGGAAAATGAAGCCTGGGCCCTGTGGAATCCTGTGATTTCTGTGGGGCAGGCATAGATGTCAGGTAGGTAGGGGGATTACCCATAAGCTCTGTCGACTGAAAAAATGCACAAGTTGAGAATTACGTTTTATTCGGCGGGCAAAACTGAGGACTTAAGCCTGGGACACAGCCTCTCAGATGGCTCTAAGGGACCGCTCCAAAGAGGGCAGGGAGGAGCCGGGATACACAGGGGGTTTTGCAACAAAGACCAGGGAGTTGGAACATCAAAAATTACTGTTAATTAAAGAAAACCAGAAATCTCAAGTTCATGAATTTAGCGCTTTCCTACATATGGGAAGATGCAAGGGTCTGGGCTTGCTAAAGTCATTCCTTTGATAGGCACCTCAGCTACCTGGGGCCAGTATCCTGTGTTTCTCATCCTGAGTCTCCTCAGGCTGTACTGTCAAGGGCAGCTGCATCGACTGACGGCTAGATGGCCGGCATTCTGTGTCCATCCTGAGTGCCCTCGGGGCTCACCATAGGCGCGGCTGTAATGTGATGGTTTGATGGCTGCAGCGTCCTTTGCTTTACTGATTCGGCAGACAACATGTTTTCATCGGCAGTTGGTGTAAGCCCCCCGCCACGTGAGTTCCAAAGCTGTGCCAGGGAGGCAACTGTGCTGGATGTCTCCTGACCTGACAGCCCTAGAGTGGGATGGAGACCAACCCAGATGACAGGACCAGAAGGATTTGGGTGGAGTTACAGATGTCTGACAGGAAGGTTCCCCAGGGCACTGGTTCAGCTGAGAGATCTTGTATAGTGGCATAGCTGGTAGGAAATCAGAAGAAGTCAGTCTTTGAGTTCCAGTCTAATTTCGGTCTTTAAGTGGCCATTTCATCCAATGAAATAGATCAAATGATACAGTGGACGGAAAGATGGGAGATGTCACGATTCCATGCCTTGCCATGTCATGACAATGATGCGGGAAGGGTTTTTGGTCAAAAGCAAAGCAGAGGAATTTTTAAGTGAGATGTCATTAGCAATTGGGTTATACCAGGGTCACTAAAAGGTGGGAAAAGGGTCCACATCATTTATCTGCCTACTGGTGGCCAGTCAGCCTACCTCCCCAGGACATGCCCACAAAAGGACTAAAGTGGGAGGTGGCATAGCTTATCGGAGAAGCTAGGCAACTAAGAGCAGCCCTTGCCAACTATTAGATAGAAAATAGGTGTAGGCAGATTCTTGACCCACGTGGTATTTGCGGTGGTTTCGGTAGGTCCATTGGGCCAGTGACTGGGTAGAGGTGGCCAAGTTTTGTATTTTTTTTTTAAATCACTTCCCTTGAGCAGCCTTTCTCAAGTACTTGGTGTGCTTGGCCTTGAGGGTTTGAGATTTAACAAAAGATGTATAAATTTTGTGTTTTCACTTTGATGATACTCTTTTTTTATTGAAGTATAGTTGATTTACAATGTTGTGTTAATTTCTGCTATACATCAAAGTGATTCAGTTATACATATGTATATACACACACACATGTGTGTGTGTGTGTGTGTGTGTGTGTGTGTGTATACGCACATAATGATACTCTTAAAATATATTTTTGGCCAGTAATGAATTTGAAAAAAAAAATGCATCATACATATTCACAACTTTACCCACCTCCCTGCCTTTTATGGAGGATTGTGGTTTTGTGTACTTTACCCCAGGCCTTCTTACAGGGCTAGTGAGAGGTGCTGGGTGGAAGGGAGGATTAGAGGTGGCCCCCAAAAGTTGACTTAGTGGACAGAGAAAGAGCAGGCAGCTACTCTGAGAAGAAAAGGGGAGGCCGGACAAAGGTGAGGAATGGGGCTGAGGAGACGGCAGTCCTTGCAGAGTCAAGGACTTTTCAAAAGTAATTGTTATGACTGTGTACGGGCTTTGTGCTGATAATACAACCTCGGGTGAGATATGACTGCCTTGGGTCTTCTTTTTCAGAGGACAATGAGCCATAGAGAGGCTTGCGAATTTCTCGAGGTCCCATGGGTGGAGTGGCAGGGCTGGGGACTGGATTTGTGTGACCCCAAGCCCAAGGTCTCCTGACCTTGCGGATTATCTCCTGAATGAGGCAAAGATGTATGGGGATCTTGGTGTCCTGGCTGTGATGTATCAGCCCACGGAAGAAAACCCCAGAGAGAACATAAGTCTCCCGAGTTGTCATCAATGTGGAAGCAGAACTTGAATCCCCACGTGAAATGTAAGCACAGGGCATATATTCTAAGTGGAAAAATCTATAAAGAGTTAAAGATTAATGGCCTTAGTGAGGCTCCGGCCAGATTTAAAAAGAACAAATCTTGCCAGACCAATGTTTTTGCTTTCTGGGGGAAGAATTATACAATGAAGAGATGAAAGGGAAGCAGCTGGTCAAACACACATTGATTTCTGGGCAGCATGTGACCTGTCCTCTGAGGACTTCCCTGAGATGGAACACAGAGCTGGCTGTGCTGACCGGGACGAGGGGAGGCCTCGGAGGGGAGGCTCGCTGGGGTAGGACGGGCCAAGGTCACCTGTTCGGTCCAGGGCTAGCCTCAAGGCCTCGGTCTCTGTCCTGTCTCCTTAGAAGCAGTGGAGGTAAACACGTTGTTTAGGTGGTTCATGGAGGGTTTGTGTTTCCAACAAGGGAAGAAATAGGCCAGGAGCTCGTTGACACAGGGACAGAGAACACAGTTCAAATAGCGTTATCGTAATCTTTGTAAAGACTCTTCTCATCTGTGACCTCCCTTCCTGCTGCATCCTGCCCTCTGCCTCTGGATTAGAGTCCAGTGGAATGAAGAGCTGGGCATTAGAGTCAGACTGGTTTTGAACCCCAGGCCTACCATTTCCTAGCTGTGTGATCTTGGGTAAGTTGCTTAACATCTCTGAGCCATCATCTCATAGGGCAGTTTTGAGGTACCTGGCCCACACATCCTCAATAAATTCTAGTTTCCTTCTTGTCCTTGTCATCCGAGGCCCTTCACTGCCTGATCTCAGCGTCTTTTCCCAGCCCTATACTCTTCTTTCCCTTGAGTCACCCTCTTGGGCTGGTGGCTTTGTCTTCTGTATCCTCACAGCCCAGCCTCACTCCTGCAGGTCCCTGGTCCCAAAAGCATTCTTCTCCTCCGCATCCATCAAAGTCCTCATGTTCCGGTTTCGCTGTGATCTCTTCCCCGAGTTCTGAGCGCCTGAGCTCTCCCAACACGTTCCTGTTGCTCACTGCCTCAAGCGGACAGAGCTTTGATTTCCGGGGAATCATGTGTGCACACGCCTGCTTCCGCTTCCTCAATGAGACTGTCAACGCTTTGTGGCCAGTGACTGTGTCTCCCAGCACCAGGTCAGGAGCTGGGCACACAGTGGACACACGCCGAGAGAACAGGGGGGACGTGTCAAAGCTGCAAGTGATGGGTGCTTTCAGCAAACAGGCGCCTTCTAGGCGCCTGGAGCTGGGCTGGATGCTGAGGACACTGCCACGGGCGAGACACGACCCCAAGGAAGTTAAGTCTAGTGGAAGAGAGAAATGTAACAAGTGGAGGCTTGTACAATGTGCTTCAAGGACAAGATGGCGGTTGAGCACAGGGATGAAATCTTGGAGGACAAGTAGGCGTTTGCCTGACCGAGGGGGGAGAGGGTATTCCTGAGAGGGAACAGCACGTGCCACATCAGAGAGGTGTAGGAAAGCCTGGTGTCTTCAGGGAAAGTGGGGGGGTCACATGTGGCTGCAGCATGGCTAAGGGGGAGTTCTGGGGGGGACGGGAGGGATGGCACGGTCCGACACAGTGGAAGAAAATGTGGGAGGGACAAGTGGAGCCAGGCCATGGGGACCCTTAGGTGCTGCAGCAAGGTACTTGGCCTCTGTCCTGAGGGAAAAGGGCGGCCACTGAAAAGTTTAAGTACAGGAGTGTCACCATGAGGGAAGGGAGAGACACGCAGTCATGGTAACAGGCCTTGGGCATGAGTCTCTGTGCAAGCCGGCCAGCCCAGAAGGAACAGAACATCTGGTGGAGTGCAGTAGGCAGGGAGGTGACTCATTTGCCCGCCAGGAGATTGCAAGGGCTGCACGATGGCAAGCACACCTGTCTTGTTCCTTTGTGACCATGCCCCTGGGCTCTAGGGATGAGAGTAGGATGTGAAAGCCTTCTGTCCACCATCCACAAATCCACCATCCATCCAAACAACCTCCATTTATCCACCCCCTGGCACACAGAATACATCCAACACCTACCCATTCACCCATCAAACCACTCATTCATGCACAGCAGCGCCCCAGTCCATTCCAGTCTTTCCAGATCAGGCAGTTTAAATGGAGTTCTCCTCATTGACCCTTTGACCTTCCTCTGACTCAGAGGGACGGGAAACCCTTTGTCAGCCTCAGTCACCTGATACAAAGTGATCCCAACATGGGTTTGGAGGAGGGGAGGTCCCTGGGGACCAGAGTGGGGAGGGAGGGCTTTCTGGAAGGTGGAGCCTGAGAGGGTCCCAAGGAATGAGTGGTGTTGAGAGAGGCTTAGAGAAGCAGCAAGGGTGTCCCAGCTTAGAGAAAAGGCTCACACAAACAGTGGGAAGTGGGAAACCATGGTTGGTCACAGACATGATCTCAAGCTGTCCAGAGGAGAGGGTTCCTGGATGACCATTCAGAGAACAGGCAGGAGCAAAAGAGAGCGACCAGGGCTTCCCTGGTGGCGTAGTGGTTGAGAGTCTGCCTGCCGATGCAGGGGATGTGGGTTCGTGCCCCGGTCTGGGAAGATCCCACATGCCGCGGAGCGGCTGGGCCCGTGAGCCATGGCCGCTGAGCCTGCGCGTCCAGAGCCTGTGCTTCCACAACGGGAGAGGCCACAACAGTGAGAGAGGCCCGTGTACCGCCAAAAAAAAAAAAAGAGAGTGACCAGACTTGGAGGCTCAAATGCTGACTGAGAAGTTGGGCTTTTCCCATGAGGTGAGGGAGGATGTTGAATGTTTCTGACACCAGAGTGACAGCAGCACAAGGTAAAGATAGTTTAGGAGGAGTTGCCTTGGGAGGGGTGGAGGACAGGTGCGCTCCATCTTCTAAAAGCTCTACAGAGGATCGGCCACGCTGCTTGCTGAACGGGACACACCCCTCTGAATTTCTTCTTCCTTCTCCCGACTCTTAGATAGCATCTTCCAGAGAGATTCCGCTTGCCTCAGGCTCCTGGAGTTTTGTTAGAACTTGGATCTCTGGGTCCACTGCAGCTCATTGAATCACAGTCTGGGAGAGCGCAGAAAAGGGCCCTTTTACCAGGCCCTCCAGATGATGCTTATGCCCCCGGCGTTTTGAAGGCCTGACTCCTGGCATCTTTACTGCTCGGTTGTCCTGGCCCCTTCCCTGCACCCTGACTCAGCACTAGAGGATGCTGGGTGTACACTGGATGTGGGGTTCTCCCATGAGGCTGGGAGCGACCGGAGGGTGGAAGCCTGGGCTTTCCTGCCTCTACTGGCAGGAGCTTGGTAGGTGTCTGTTAGTCAGTACCATGACGGGAGGACACCCTGAGCCTGACGGCATTTGTGAGCGCTGAGAGAATTGTCTGAAACCATCTCCATGGCTGGTCCAGCATTAACATAGATGTGAATGTATGGGCTTGGCCTGGCTGTTCCAGGAAGATAATACTGCTCATCATGGCCACCATCACCCCGTCCACTGCTGCCCTGCTGATGGCAGGCTTTCCAGCCGGACTGCGGTCTGGTCTCAGTCACTCACTCACCACATGTTTGAGTTAGCTTTCCTCCCTCCCTTCCTCCTTCCTTCCTTCTTATTCTTCCTCCCCCCCACTCCCCCCGTAGTTACAAGCAACAGAAACAAATTCTGGGGAATTTAAGAAATGAGGAAATTTACTAGAAGGATTACCAAAGGCACAACAAATCTGGGGAGAGAAAGAGGAAAAACAAATGGGACCCTCTATTGGGAACTGTCAGGACATGGCCACCAGGGCAGACCGACTCCAGACATTTTTAGTGGTCGATGTGTTCTAGATTTAAATTCCGGGAAATGAGCATCTGGGTGTGCCCTGCCAGACTGAATCCAGTGAGGAAGAGAAGTCCTTAAAAGGAACTCAGGGTGCTGTTAGGAAGGATAGTGGGTGCTAGGCCTTCACAAGACCATCTGGGTGTTCACCCCGTGGGGCACTTGGTCCGGGCACTGTGAGACATTGAGCCCCTTCCTCTCGTAATAGGGAAGAACAAATCTGACACAATGTTGGATGTTTCTTTTACTTTAACCTTTGTATTCTATTGCTTTTGCTACAAGTTTGTCACTAAAGGGATGTTGCCTGTAAGCTTAAATTATAAATAATGGTCCATCTCTGGGAACCCTGCCTCCCATGTAATGAGTGTTAAGCTAAAACACCTTGGTTTAGCTCACAGAAAACCTCCTGACCAGGCCCACCTGGCTGCAGGAAGGAAGAAATTAATACATCCCCAAACGAGGACTTTACCCCCTCCTCTTTTAGTATAAAAGAAGCCTGAACACTAACTCAGGGAAGATGGTGCTTTGGGACACTAGTCCTCCATCTTCTTGGTCTGCTGGCTTTCTGAATAAAGTCACTATTCCTTGCCCCAAAGACTCATCTCTCAATTTACTGGCCCGTCATGTGGCAAGCGGCACGAGCTTGGACTCAGTAACACTCTCTGGGTGCAGTCAGGTCAGGGAGACAGCCACGGAAACAGGGGCACCCAGGGTGGCTGGGGCCAGGACAGGGACAAGCAGGGGCTCTAGGATCACCAAGGAGAGGCTCTTCCCAGAGGAGAGAGAGGGAGGTCAGGGCAGAAATTGGGAAAGACAGGTCTCTGGATGACATCACATCTTGAGACGCCCGGGAAATCCACACTCACCTCACAAACATCCATGTACGAACTTGCTGTCCTGCCAAGACGCCAGTTGAATTTTGGCTGAGTTAGGATGCCCAGTGAGGTTGTGAGGTCCGGACAAGGCTCTGGGCTGCTGCCGAGGAGTGGGACCCGCCCGTGGCTTGACACTTCTTGCTCTATGCTTGATGTTGCATCCTCTGCAGGATCCGGCTGAGGGGACCGGCTCACTAGTCCAGCTGCAGTCCATGTACTCTGCCCTCCCCTGGGAGGCCAGGCTCTCCCAGACCCACGGCTACTCAAGCACAGGCCTGTGGGCCCTGGGGGACTCCCTCTAGTTTCTGCCCAACCCGCCCTGGGCCCCGGTCCGTCTGCCCACAGTGGAGGGAGGAGAGATTGACACCTGGCTGTCGTTCTACTCTCCCTTCCCTTTCTCCCTCCAGGAACGTGCATCTTCCACCAGCATCCTTTCCTATAGCACCACCCGCAATGGAACAGGAGTAAGAGGCGTGTACACAGATGGCTGGGTTACTGTGCGATTTTGTGGGCGCTTACCCGAGTGTGGGAAGTGTCCGTCACTCCGTCACTTCTTTCCTGCCCACCCTCCCCCCTTGCAGAGACGTCACTGCCACGTGGACCAGGTGGACAAGTCCATCCAGGGCCAGGGAATCTCTTGGGGAATCTAGAATTGTGACAGTGAGACAGGGGTTAAGGTGGAGGGTCACGTGGGAACAGGTGTGCCAGCTGCTGGATGATGAACAGGGGCTGCGGAGCAGAGATAGTCTGGGGATGGGGCAGAGCAGCAGGGAGGGAGAGAGAGAGTGAGAGGAGGAGGAAGGAGAGAGGGGAAGGGAGCGGGGGAGGGAACGTCAATTTCTTCTTTCTCTCCAGAACCCCATATACATGTTCTGTCCTTGGGCCCTCCCATTCCTGACATCTGTGTGACACCTGTGCTCCCACCTCTGTTATTTGGGTGACTTTGAGGAGTTCCTGTGTACCAAAAAGAGAAAAGAATCCTCGACGGAGGCACCCAGCAAACACTAGGAACAAGGTTTGCCTGCAAACTGCTATGTCTCTCTAAGGCGAGTGAGTCCCTGAAACTCTTCCACACAGACTGTCTGTTGGGATAAAGAGACGGATATTGCAGTGGCTTGTATGAAAGGCAATGAAGGTGACTCCGTGCAAAGGAATACGGAAATGAAATTTTCAGCCGCTCTATGAGATTCTGTTTTCTAAAAAAATTCAATTTACTTAAAAAAAAAATCAATCTGGTAACACTGATTAGAATAAAAAGTACACATACGATTTGACCCAGCAGTACCACTCCTGGAATCTATCCCACAAACGCACTAGCTTAAAGGGCTTATGTATAAGGGAGTCTATTGCAGCAAAAAACTGGTAGAAAACTTTAGATAAGAACTTTGTAAACTGCTCCTTTGAGATCTGTGTTCCTCATACAGATACACAGCCTCATGCAGAGGCTGTGTTCCTCAAGCGTGTGTGTATAAAAAGGATTCCAAGTGCAAACATGCTTCAAAAACACTGATTTATATAAAGTCAAACAGGTGTGTTTATCACGGGCTTCTCCGAGCTCATAAGATTCTTATTTGGATATTACTTTGTGAAATATTTATTGAGCCCCTACTATGATCCAGGAGTTGTGCTGGGGAAAAAGAATGATCGAGACAAATTCTTGCTTTCAGGGAACTTGGTGTCACCATCGAATCAGTCATTTCACGAGTGATAAAATTCTCTCACAAAAGAGAGCAGGGAGCTGGGAGTACTGTGGGCAAGTCTAACTTAATCAGGACTCAGAGAGGGCTTCCTGGAAGAAGCGACTTGAGGCTGAGAACTGAAGAAGAAATGGGAATTAGCCCAAAGAAGAGGATGAGACAGCTTGTGGGCAGAGGGAAGGGTATATGCAGAAGTGCTAATGGGCCCGGGAAGGGAGTGTGAGATACTGAAAAATGCCCTGGGCTGGAGCAGAGAGTGAAAGGGCTGCGTGCCTGGGGTGGGTAGGGCAAGGACGGTGGCGGGGGGGTGGGCAGGGAGCAGGCCAACCCCAGGAGAAGCCGGGTCTTCACTCCGAAAGCATGTAAAGGAAGCTCAGGAGGATTTTTTTTTTTTTTTGCAGTACGTGGGCCTCTCACTGCTGTGGCCTCTCCCGTTGCGGAGCACAGGCTCCGGACGTGCAGGCTCAGCGGCCATGGCTCACGGGCCCAGCCGCTCTGCGGCATGTGGGATCCTCCCGGACCGGGGCACGAACCCGTGTCCCCTGCATCGGCAGGCGGACTCTCAACCACTGCGCCACCAGGGAAGCTCTTTTTGTTAAGACACCTTTATTGAGGTGTAATTTAAATACCACAAAATCTATCTGTTTTATGTGTGTAGCTTGATGAGCTTTAGTAAATTTATATAAATGAGCAACCATCACCACAATCTAGTTCTAGAACACTCCTAACACCCCCTAAAGTTCCCTTATGCCCACTGTGGCCAATCCCCAGTCCTACCCTCAGGCAACCACTGGTCTGCTTTCTGCCTCTATAGTTTTGCCTTTTCTAGAAATTTCATACTAATGGAATCATATAATATGTCGTCCTATATGCCTGACTCCTTCCACTTGGCACGTCTTTGAGATTTATCCACTTTGTTGCAGGTATCCATCACCAGCTCTTCAATTGCTGAATCATATTCCATTGTATGGACAAAACACACTTCTTTATCCATTTACCAGTTGCTGGACCTTTGAATTTCCCCAGTTTTTAGCTATAGTGAATAACGCTGCTACAAACATTCACATTCAAGCCTGCATAGTAAATGATTTCCTCTCTCTTGGGCGGATACCTAGGAGTGGGGTTGCTGCATTGATTCTAACCATTCCAGTGGGTGGGGAATGGTAGCTCACTGTGGTTCTCTAAAGACTAACAGGGCTGAGCATCTCTTCTGGGCTTATTTGTCATTCCTGTGTCGCCTTTGGCGAAGTGTCTTGTTTCCAGGATTCCATGTTTGGTGACTTGCTTGAAGGATTCGTAGGACTCAGAGGCAGTTACCTGTCTTGGCAATGAGTCATTGCAGTGAGGGGACACACGGCAGGGCTGGCCAGGGGAGAAGACACATGGGGTGGAGTCTGGAGGAGCCCAGGTGAAGGCTTCCCAAGTTCTCCCTCGGAGAGAGAACACACACAGAACACGCTTCTTCCTCCAGCAGTGAAATGCTGCAACACTGCGCATTGTTTCTCTCCAGGGGAGCCTGCCTGAGACTCAGAATCCAGGGTTTTTATCGTGGGCTGGTGATGTAGCATTCTGCCTGCACGACCTGCCGTGATTACCGACATTCCAAACTCCTAGAAAGAAGGCAGATGTTCACTACAAATCACATTGCTTGTACAAACAATCTAGGCAAGCTGGTGTACCCAGATTCAGTGCCCCAGGCAGACAAAACAGCCTTATCAGTTAGACACATAGGCAATATTCCAAAAGCCAATTTCTCAGATGCCAGCCAAGGGCCAGCCTTCTATCGAGCAGCGTCAGGCCTGCTAGGTTAACCCTCTCCTGCACATCTTCAGTCAAATCTTTGGATTGTTTTTAATTGGGTTTTTAGGCTTATTTTTAAGAGAGTCCTTTACATATTCTGGACACGAGTCATTTATTAGATACACATTTTGGAAATGTGTTCTTCAGTCTGTGGCTTCCATTGGAGTCCCCTGGTGTCCCTTGGAAGGAGTGTGGGCAGGGGAGGGATATGCCCAGATTTGCACACACACATAACTGCTCTGGGCTTGATGTAGAGAACAGATCTCAGGGGCCGGGAGTGGATTAAGGAGGCCATCACAGTGGTCCAGGTAAGAGATGATGGGGGGTCTACATTGGGAGGGGACAGGGTGGATGGAGAAAAGAGGCTGCATATGAGGGATGTACAGAAAGTAAGACTGACAAGGCATGCAAACACTCATTGTGAATTTCCAACAGGAGGAAGAAAGTTAGGTAGGGCTCCCTAAACTTAACCGCAAAACACAATACTATTGTTTCTAATAGCGATATTTCCATACCTTTGTGGGATTTTAGCGTTCTGATAATTTGGGAAAGGTGGGACCAACCAGATGAACTTTAGGGTCCCTTATAGTGCCATGAGCAAGTCTTTGGGGGATTATTTTAACAATTCTAAAATATTCTGAGGTGTGTGCCTAGGTGCATTATGATGGATTGTTTAAGAGATACACACACACGTGTATCTAACATGTTGAGCTTTGGTCCAAGAAAATAACTTCATGACTGAAATGGAACACAGTCTATGCATGGAGACCCTTGTAAAAAGTGAAGGCAGAAACACTGTTAGCATAGGAAGTGTGAGAACGGGGAGAAGAAATTCATATCCATGTATTAACTCAATTACCACATGTGCCTTGCAAATCCAGAGCACTATCTGTTTAACATGGGATTTCACATCATTCTGTCCCAAGTGATACAGACAGTACTGTAAATGAAAAATCCTTTCCTCAGGCCGGGATCCAGAGCTCCGCTCATTCGTGCAGCGTGTGCTATCACAGGAGAACCTTTATTTAAGGTTGGAAATTCTATTTACCCAGGAGCCCAAACCACTGCTTAATCTGTTCTTGCAAAATAAACAAAACACCCTGGCAAACTAGATGCAAAGAAGGCCCGAGGGAATGGAGAAGAATGTGAAATCAGGTACGCAGGTCGGTGTCAATGCAATAAATCAAGAGCACAGCAGTGATACATATTTTCTCTTCTGATACCAAAAAAAGGGAGGTTACATGAATCAATGGGACAAAACGAGAGTATAAAAATTTATATATATGTATAAATATAAATATAAATATAAATATATATATATATATATATATATATACGCACACACACACATGTGGTAGGTTTTTTTTGTGCTATTTTACTTTAGGGGACAATGTATGTGAAGGCTAAGAAATGAATGTTTTGCCCGGTGGGAGCCACAAGATACAGCCATGAATCAGACAGATGAAGGCATCTCCTCCAACCTAGCTGGGCCTGGCTCCCTGAGCCCGTGGAAAGCCTGGACAGGGAGATAGATGGTGGCGTGCCAAGATGCCTGCTATCGGGTGCACACAGTAATGGTCAACCCCTCCTTAAGGAGGTGATGAAGAATCTAGCTGGTCATGCTATTTTGCCCTCTCCTGCCACAAGGCCTTTGTACCTGCTGTTCATTCTGCCTGAAAGCCAGTTGCCTCCATCCATCCCCAAGTCTTGTGGATTCATCTTTCAGGTCTCAAATCTATCCTTTCTTCCCTGCTGTCTATACTCTGTCATCAGGGTGAATCCCTGATGCCTTACGGAGCCTAAACTTTGTACAGTCTTGAAGGCCCCTTTCCAGAAAAAGAATAACAATTATGAATGTGAAATTAGATACCTAAATAATTAAGGTTCCTCCAGAGTGTTGAGAAGGGCCTGGTGAGCGAGGGGCTAGAGCTTAAGCTTCCTTACTTCACAGGGAACTTGCTCTCTCTGGCTGGCATATCACGTGGTGTGTTTGCCCAACAGAGCCCTCAACACGCTTTGCAATCATGTTTAGTGGCGTGAATAGTTGATTCCTAGCCATCTCCACCCTGGACTGTAAGCTTCTTGAGGGGAGAGACCGTGTCCATTTTGCTCACTGTTGTTCGTTTTCCTACTGTTTATTCTAGTGGCCGGCATAGGAGAGGTCCTCAGTAAAAGGATTTGAGTAAATGAATCCTGAATTTTGAATCATAATTATAATCCCAGTACTACTAGCTCCCACTCCTCAGGAGTCTACACTTGTCAGGCCCTGACCATGAGGACTGAGGGTACGGGGGGCGGGGGGTAGGTTGGAAGCCTCAGCCTGTGAAACATGGAAGAGAAAAGCACTCTGAACACTGGGAGTAGAGGGAGGCTGAAGTTGGGGTGCCTCTGAGTCAAGGATGTAGCATCTAATTCCGACTGTCTACAGCACTGTGTCCCCCAGAATAAACATGACTTCATGAGTGGTAGGGATCCCCCCGCCCCCAAACTAGTCCTTTGTAAGAACAAGCTGTGGCTTCCTAATTTTCCCTCTTGGGAAACAGAGACCCCTTCCTCATATACATATCCTCCCTTCCCAGCCATACTCTTAAACTAGTGGGCCTGGTGATTATTTTGTGCCCAGGGGACATTTGGCAATGCCTGGGGGCATTTTTTGTGGTTACAATGGGCAGGTGTTATTACCAGCTAATGAACAGAGGCCCGGGATATTGCTAGGCACCCTACAGGACACATGACAGCCCCTCCCAGCAAAGAATTCTGTGGCCCAGAATGTCACTAGTGCCCAGGGTGAGAAGCCCTGCCTCAAACCCACAGGCTCCCTCTCTATCACTTTTCCTGGACACATATAGCTTCTTTTTTCGCGGTACGCGGGCCTCTCGCTGTTGTGGCCTCTCCCGTTGCGGAGCACAGGCTCCGGACGCGCAGGCTCAGCGGCCATGGCTCACGGGCCCAGCCGCTCCACAGCATGTGGGATCTTCTTGGGCCGGGGCACGAACCCGTGTCCCCAGCATCGGCAGGCGGACTCTCAACTACTGCACCACCAGGGAAGCCCTTCCTTTTTTTTTCATCCTTTGCCTTCTGTACTCCACCCAGAACAGCGGGGGCAATGTTGGAAAGCTATTCACCAGTGTAAATGTGATGCAGTTTCAGCCATACGTTCAGTTTATTCAAAACAAAATGAATATTTATTATAACAGGGGCTATTCTAGGCCGATGCATTGAATGGCTTGTGAATCTTATTCAAATACAAATAGTGAGTCAGTAGGTCTGGGGTGGAGCCTGAGAGTCTGCGTTTCTAACCAGGATGAAAACACTGGGCCTGGGAGCACACTTGGAGTAGCAAATTTCTTGGCACTTAAGATACAGCAGCAAAGAAAACAAAGACTCCTGCCCTTGGGGAGCTTCCAGTTGGGCTAGAAAGTGTACTGGACCCAAAGAAGGGTGGAGAGGCTGAAGTCAGAGGCACTCAGAGTCTTAGAAAATCAGCTGGAAGAGAATTTAGAGGATGTCTAATCAAACCTCCCCATTTTAGAGATTGGGAAACTGAGGCTCACAGTGGGGAAGGGAGCTAGTTAACATCACCCAGCTTGCTGTGCCAGCTTTTGGGCAGGGCTGTTTGATTCCTATTCCCCTGAATTATCAAGGTCCTTAGGAAGTTCTTGAGGGCAGAGCTCATCAGGGTGGGGGGATGGCCAGCAGCTTTAGAGGTTGCAGGCGTGGAAGTCTGGAGACTCCCACAGGATGGCCCCACTACTCTCCATGCAGGAAACCCTGATTTCCTACTTCACTCATGTCCATCCTGACACACCTGCAGACACTGGGATATATTTGGGGAGATACTAGATTCTTCCCACTGACCCTTTGCGTTTCTGCACGATTAAATTTGTAGCAAAGATGAACCAGGGTAAAATCCTGGAGAAGTAAATTCTAAATGAGTTCAGTCATTTGGTCAGCAAGTGGAAAGAGTAAACTCAAACAGAGTTCAGCTAGTCAAAACCTCTTCCTAATCGGGAGTGGAAGGAAAAATCCTGAACACACACACCAGCTCCTGTGGGCACCTTTCGGGGCTCAGCAGAGCACAGCCATCAACCCAGAGCTTAGAGAACCATTTGCTTGGTGTTGAAAAGCAACTGCTTCCTCCACAGCTGGTACCCGGGAATGGAAACTTTTAAATTCATGCCAGTTCGATTGGAAGTAGCAAATTTCATGGAGTAGCTAAAAAGAAAAGCAACAGCTGGTACATCAGGCATTAATAATATAACAAAGAAAGAAAAAAGAGAAACTTTTCATTAGTGCTTTTTGATGTCAATTTATTATTTATCCCTTCACCAATATTCAAACAGGCAGGCAGTCAGTCATAAAACATTCAAAAAGATCTTCTAAAACAGTCAAGGCATCTGTTTTACCTCCGTTCCTTTTTAGAAACCTGGAAATCAGAAGCCCTGGCATTTATAGAATAGCTGTGTTAAAAATATATATATATATATATGTATTGTATCAAAAATATTGTTTGAGGGGCTTCCCTGGTGGCGCAGTGGTTGAGAGTCCGCCTGCCGATGCAGGGGGCACGGGTTCGTGCCCCGGTCTGGGAAGATCCCACATGCCACGGAGCGGCTGGGCCCTGAGCCATGGCCGCTGAGCCTGCGTGTCCGGAGCCTGTGCTCTGCAACGGGAGAGGCCGCAACAGTGAGAGGCCTGCGTACCGCAAAAAAAAAAAAAAAAAAAAAAAAAAAAAAAAAAAAAAATATATATATATATATATATAGTTTGAGGATCACTACCTAGAAAGATTTTAGTTTAAATTTTATCAATGGCCAGTAGGCAGGCAGACTACGGTTTGTAAAGGAAGATTCAGTGTCAATCAGCAAAGTGTTGCTTCCAAATTTTGGACTCCTCCGTGAGCATTACTTTGTGGAAACAAGGCATTGACAAAGCCCACTGTTTGGTAATTAGCATCCTGTCAAGTCTCTCCAATCAAGACCCGCAAGCTGCACCTGGTCCTAGTTAAAACACGCTTTGTGGGCAATTCTGATCTGACCCTCAGGGGCCCCCTGCCACGTGCAGAATTGCCTTCAGTGCGCAGCCATAACTACCATTTACAAAATAAGAAGGCCCCTTCATCCAGAGGTTCTGAGAGCTTCTGTCTAAACCTAATGACCTGCCACACCACTTTAACTTCCGTGATAAATGTCCATCCTTGTGATGCAAACATTTGCTCCTCCCCGAAGAAGGTATCTCTTCCTGGGACAGATGATGGCTCACAAACAAAATCATTGTTGAAAAAAACCAAATGAAACATGGAAAAACTCTGGAAAACAAAGACTGTAAGCGCCCTGTCCTCAGGACGAGACCAGTGGAGGAGGAGGTGGCCCTCCCCAGCTCGGCTACCCTTCATTCCTCTCCGGGGCTGGTGTAGAGGTTGTGCTCCTTGATGTAAGCGATGACGGCATCGGGGAGCAGGTACTTCACGCTCTGCCCTTGGCCCAGGGCCCGCCTGATGTATGTGGCACTGATCTCGTTCTGCACTGGCTCCCTGGCCAGGTGGATGTTGTCCTGGTACCTCTGCAGGATGGGCGAGCCCAAGATGTACCCCTTTGGGTCGTGCCCTGCCCGGTCCACGCACACCAAGCCGAACTTCTCCACTATTTCTTGGATGTGTTTGTCTTTCCAGAGGTTGGGGGTCTGGAAGGTCTTCAGGACATCTGCCCCGCACAGGAGCTTCAGCTCAGGCACAGCTGGAAAAACAAGGGTGGGTCCCAAGAAAGTTACAGAAGGGTCATGGCCAGGAACGATAACATTATATTCTGTTTGAAATTTTCCAAAGATGCTTTTCTTGGAATGTATGGGGAACTCAACATCTCCGTGTTCATGACTTAAAAAGAAAAAGCATGTAAATGAATCCGAAGCTACTTCAGGGACGTACAGTTGTAATGCTTTAATCAATCAATCTTTTAACATTGGCAAAATGCCAAGTAATACAAAATGGTTTTTTTTTTTTTTTTTTTTTTTTTCAGTGTTATACCACAAGGCTATCTGTGGCTGCTGGACCCCATAGCAGAGTCCAAAGGCGGCTGTGCTGTACCTAGAACCCCGTCTTCTGATAGAAGGTGAGGTTCTTAAAGCCCTAGGACTAACAAGTCACTGCCTTTCTCAAAATCTATTTCAGCCCTAACACGTGGTATTTTTATAAGTACAATCTCATCCTAAAGGTTAATTATAAAGGATCTGTGGGTAACTAAAAGGTCTCTAAGACCCCAGCTGGTGACCTTTTCATCTGTTTTCAATAAAACAAAGCTCTAGAACAGCTGATGAACGTGGCTAATCCTTTGGCATTTGTGCTACTAGAGAATGATGATCATGGTGATTAAAGAATCCCTAACATGTATTGGTTGTTTGCTGTGGGCGCTATTGCTAAGCGCTTTATGTGTTTAATCTCATTTGAGCCTCAGAACAACCTCAGAAGGTAGGTGCTATTGTTGCGCCCACTTTGTGGATGGGGAAACTGAGGCACAGAGAGGTGCATGACTCATTTAAGCAGAGGAGTCAGAATTTAAATGCACACAGCCAGCCTCCAGCTGGGGCATTTGAAACCGCTGGGCTCTGCCTCCGCCTGCTGGCAGGAACTGTATATGCATCACCCTGCCTGGATATTCCTGGCACCATTCCCGTTCAGGCCCCCTTTGAATGGGCTAATCGGAAAAGGAAAAGCTAAGTCCATGCTAGAAGCAACCAGCAGGACCTCTAGTCCTTCTGGAAGCCAGTTCTAGCTTCAGTGAACGGCAAAGCCTGGGCTTCTAGGTCACGGGCATCTCTCAGTCACCTTGAAATCTCAGCTGGGAGGGGCTTCAGGGATACCAGCTGCTGGGGAAAACCTGGTGTAAATGATCGGTTTAGGCTCCTCTATTGTGAAACCTTCGAAGGGATCCGGACGTGGACCAGAGAGATGAGTTTACAAACGAGCACCAGACCAGCCGTGCACTGCAAAGTGAGAAGCTAGAGATGTCATGGACAGGTCAGAGTTCCGGCCTCAGTCGGGCACCGGCTGCTGTGGGGCTGGAGCTGAGATCCTTCTCTGGGCCTCAGTTTCCCATCCATGAAATGGTGGCACTGGACTTGTTTACTCATTTTAAGGCAGCAGATGTAATTACAGAAAACACACTTCAGACACTTTAGCAGCATAACTAGGACTCTAGTGCCAGACTTCTTAGATCCAAATCCTGGCTCTGCCGTTTGACAGCTGTGTGACCTCAAGTTTAAAATGGGGATATTAACAGTACTTATCTCATAGGATTATCTTAGAATTGAATGAGCTTATAAATGTAAAGCACTTAGAACAGTGCTTGGAACAGAGTAAGTGTGACATATGTTAACTACTGTGCGTCCGTCCGTCCGTCCATCCATCCGCCTTTACCTAGTTATCCACCAATCCATTCATCAGCACATCCAACCAGCACTTATGGAGTATCTCCTAAGTACCTGGCCTTTTAAAGTCAATAAAACTGCATTTAAAAATTATTCAATAACTTAGACCTTTTTCGCTCATTTGGGCCGGTCCCATTGCTTACAACATGTATGTGGATCCAAACTACTCTGTACCTGTGAGATTTTACTCTAATTTCTTATTTATTGGACCATTGTAATGTAGCAGGAGACCACCGTTCGACCTTTCAAGCAATTGGGTTGCTGTTATGTGGTCTTCCTATGGGGGAGGTTAAATGATGTGCACTGAATTCCAGGGTCTTCCGGGGTCTGAGGCACACCACCCTGTTCCCACAGGTCAGGGATTCTTCTCCTGTGGATTTTTGTGGGAACGATTTCCACATATCCACTTCGATATTAGATATTGTTTGAATTCATTAACAATGACAGTGTGAAATATGATTCACTCTGAGCCCTTGCCCAGAAGAGACAAGTACCCACACCTGCCCCGTCCCCCAAGTCAAAGGCATGTCTGTGGGACTGGTGTGATGGCCATACACGTCTCAGATCCCAACTCTGGGCAGTCCTGTCATCAGGCCCCCCAGAGGCATTCACATCTCCCTTTCAAATCCATTCACATCACTCTTACAAAAACTGCAGACTGAGTGACTCTGACTGTCTAAGTCCAAAGTCTGTAAGTCTGAGGTTTTGAATAAATACTGCCAATTTGATTTGTCCTAACAGTGATATAGTGACATAAATAGATGTCCGTGGGCATTTGGGGGCAGTGTGCTTTTTGAATGGCCACAGGCTTTGGAAAGCAGAGGAAGTAGAGATTAACACAGAAGGTGGGAGAAGTGCCACCAGGACCTTTCCCTTTGAATGTCCAGTTGCCCTAACTCTTTGACATCAAAAGCACCAACCCTGAGGCCAGTCAGCCCTGGGTTCTAATTTCAGATCTGCGAGGACCCTGGGATAGTTATAGCTGGTGGGCCTGTTTCCTCAGCTGTAGTAGGGATAATAAAGCCTCCTTTGGGAGTTATGGAAGTTGAGTGATGGAGAGAATGCAATGGAAATCTCCTGCTTAGTGCAGGCACCGAGGGTGGTGTCTGGAGCATAGGACTTCTGGGTCTAGACAGGACACCCAAGATGAAGCCAGGTATTGGCAACTGAAGGGTGGCACCCAAATTAACCTTGGAACAGGTAGTGTGAAATGGAACCAGATGAAGCGTCTGCTCTGGTTGTATGAAAGGAGAATGGGGTTGAGCTGTGCTCAGGCCCCATCAGCCAAGGCAGGGACCACATTCACAAGCGACAGAGGCGGCCTGTTAAAGGACTGAGGCGTCATCCACCCCAAAGCGTGACACCCAAGCAGCCCGGGACAAGGCAATTCACACGCCTCTGGGTGAGTCCAAGGAGGACTGCAAATCACAGGAGTGATGGGCAAAGCAGGGCTCCGGCGGCCAGAAAACGCTGAGCTCAGCCCCAGAGGAGAACAGCGCGTGACAAAATACACGGCACACAAAATGGTCCTTTAAAAACATGTCACTAGTAACATACAAGCGACCTCATCAAAAGCCAAACTCACGGTGAGAAAAAAATCACCTGGCTTTTTGAAATTGCTCTAGCTCTTATTTTCTGATGACAAACATGAAATCTATGTCAATTATGGGACGTATGGAAAACACATAAGTATTTAAAATAGAAAATAACAGCAACAATCATTCTTTCTACAAAAAGCTCAATATTTTGGTGTATTTCTTTAGTCTTTTCTATTTAAACATGCAAATAGATGTGAAAGTATATTTACATATTTTTATATACTTGAGATTACACAGTATTGTATCCTGATTTTTTCCCATTCCCCTCCTAAGTTTCTCCATATCATGAAAACCTTTTGCGTGGATTCTTCGTCCTATATATACAGAACATCCTATCTACATCCTATATATATACATCCTATATATACAGTGTAACTTACTTATACATTCCCTTACATTTAAACACTAAGGTTGCTTTTATTTTCTGCCATTATAAAAATTGCCACGATAAACATCCTTCTGCATGTCTTCATCCCAATTTCTAAGTATCTCCTCAGCCAGATTCCTAGAAGGGGAATGTATCAAGCAAAGGGCACACACATTTTTAAGGCCCCTGCTATATTTTGGTAAATTGAAAAGCTCACTTTTCATTCAATACAAACTTCCTTTTTTTTTTGCGGTACGCGGGCCTCTCACTGTTGTGGCCTCTCCCGTTGCGGAGCACAGGCTCCGGACGCGCAGGCTCAGCGGCCGTGGCTCACGGGCGCAGCCGCTCCGCGGCATGTGGGATCTTCCCGGACCGGGGCACAAACCCGTGCCCCCTGCATCGGCAGGCGGACTCTCAACCACTGCGCCACCAGGGAAGCCCCAAACTTCCTTTTTTAACAGTTACTTTGGAAGAGAACAAGATGAGTAGGATTTAGGGTTTGAACAGAGAGAAAGGGGATAAGGAACAAACCCCCAACATCATAGGGCCAAACAGAGCAGACTAGTAGCCCCCTGGAAAGATAAATCCAAAAAGAATGCGGGGTGAGCTTTGGGGGAGGGAAGGACTGGTTTCACCACAGGGAAGTGGGTTCCAATCTGAGCCTCACAGGACAGACAGGTTTTCAACAGGGGAGCCATTAAGGGAAGGGGGAGGGGGGGGCCACACCAGGCAGAGACAAGGATTCTGGAAGCATCTGCAGAGAGGTGAGAAGCTGGGAGCCTAAGCATGGCCTTCCTCCTACCTCACTGGAAGCTACTCCCTTCCTTCACTGTGGGCTCCAGCATCCTGAACGGCACGGAGTGCCCAGCACTTCCTGCCTGCGCGCCTTCCTCAGCCGCCCCTCTGTCCCCGAAACATCCCCAGCCCCAGATAGCCTGCTGATCCTATGAGTCGTGGTGCAGGCGCCACCTCCTCCAGTCCCCCTAATCCATGTCTGGGCTCACTGCCGTTCGCAGCCTGTCTCCAGCTCAGGGCAGGGGCTGGGCACCGGTCTCTGTTCTCAGCCAGCATCTCTAGAACCCTATTAGGAGTGACTGCTGAGCCAGAAGTGATTCAGAAAGAAGGCAGAGGGCTGAGAATGCACACTGTGTGCTGTGCTCGGGACTGGGGGAGAGATGAGGAGCCCATGCTGGCAATGGAGGGGGGCAGACAGGGAGACCAGGGGAGTGTAATAAACATTGTAGAAGCTGATCATATAGGACACTCTGTAGCTCCTTCTTTCTTGGATTCCCACTCTAGTGCACAGTTCCCCAAACTGGTGGTAAAGCAGTCCCCCAGCGGGCCTATTAAATATCCAGAGTCCCAGGCCCCATTCGCCCTCAGCAGGTCTGAGGCGTGGCCTGGGAATTAGCATTTCTAACAAGCCTCACAGGTGATGCTGCTGTGAGTGTGCCTTTGGCCAGCATTCAGGAACTGCTGCAGGAAACCTTTAGGGCATTTTCAAGTCCTTTTAATTAATTGATTAATTAATTATAATTATAACATATATATATTCTTTTATATATAAACATATATATATTCTTTTTCAGATTTTTTTCCATTATAGGTTATTACAAGATATTCAGTATAATTCCCTGTGCTGTACAGTAGGTCCTTGTTGTTTACCTATTTTTTATATATATAGTAGTGTGTATATGTTAATCCCAAACTCCTAATGTATCCCCACCCACCCTTCAAGTCCTTTTAGAAGAGTGTTTCCCAGTCTGTGTTCTGGGGAGCACCGGTTCTGAGAAACACTAATATGCATTAAAAAGAGTCCCATGATTAAAAAGTGCTAAGCACGGCTGCGAGCTTCTTCCCTTTCTTTCAGAGTCACAACGCACATGAACATAGTAAAGGCTCTGAAAAGTCCTGCAGTAAAGACACCACTTTAAGTTTGTTTAACCGTGACATTCTGGAGCCCTTCTAATAGGGAAATAGTGTCCCACCAACGAAAGTTGGGAGAGCCGCTGGAGTGTTGGCCCAGTGGGACCAGCGATTCCCTGCTCACGGCACATCCTGCCCCCCCCATCACTGTCGCTGCTGCTTATGTGCCTGAGGGGCTATGCATTTGACCCCCTACCAGGGCTGCCATGGGAGGTACTCTGAAATCACAGCTGACAAGATTCCATCAAACACCAGGAGTTGACAACAGGGTAGAAACTCAGGGCTACAAATTAAAAGGCTAATCCAAATCGACTTTACATGCCTTAAAAATAGGTTTCCTCTTCCAAGTAAAACACCGAGTAACACTGCTATAAAGTATTAGTTTAACGGATATAATGGCACATTTTGTTTTCAAAAAGGCTAAGGCTTTTAAAAGCGGCCCAGCTGCACCCGGAAGTTGATCTCTGTGTAGCCCTGACTGTAATCCAGGTCACGAGCCCTAGTCACAAGCGTAGGTATACTCCTTTGGGGCAGAAAATCCCAATTTAGCATAACAATTTACAGGGGATGGTGGCAGATTGGTTAGTTGACCTTTCAGTTTGGGAAGTGTCACCCCTAGCAGGCTTCGAAAGCTCTTATCTGTGCCCAGGGGGCTGTGACTCCCGCTTGGCCCGAAGCCCTGACACCTCACCCTCCCACAGAGGAGAGGGTCAGCACCCACCTGCGGGGCCTGGAGAGTCAACCTTGCCTTGGTCCAGGCCTTCCTTCCAGGGCAGAGATCTGAGCAGTTCGCTGTGATGATGCCTGTGTTGTAAGCATATGGGTTCAGGGGGCATCCATGTGGCCTACAGTTCCCCCAAACCACCCGGTGGGGGGGGGTCTCTGATTTTAAGTCTCAACCTGCTTTTGTCCATTTTAGGTAGCTCATTCCATATATATTTGCTGAAGGCCTACTATGTGCCAGGCCCTGTGCCAGGTGATGCGTCTGGGTCCTCACAGACCCCCGCGTCCAAGGCAGCTCACTGCCTTCTGTGAGCCCCGACTGAATGGAGGAAATGAGCAGATTTCTACTCTTTTAGTATTTTCTTTCAATACCTCACTTTTTACAAAAAAACTGAATAGGGATTACGGACCTGGGCTATTAGAATCAGACCTGAGTTCAAAATACAAATTTTCAGTTGTAAAGCTGGGATAATACACCTACTTTTTAGACTTTTGTGAAGGTAAATGAGCTAACACACAGTAAGCACTGGCACAGTGCATGGCCCACAGCTGCCTCTCAAGATAGAGGCTCTCTCGGATCATGAGCTAGTACTTTAGAATTTGACAGGGTGATGCTCAGAGCCTGGCTTGGAGCCAGACTGCCTGGGTTGAATCCCAGCTCCCCTGCCGGCCAGAGGTGGGACCCCGGGTGGGCGGTTTCCAGTCTCGGCACCTGCAAAACAGGAATGATGACAGTGCCGGCTTCCCATGGATGGTTATGAAGATGAAAGGAGTTATACATGCAAAGCCCACCAAGTGGTGTGCAGCACAGAGCGAATCTCATTACATGTTAGCAGTTCAGATATGATTAGGCTTACACCCATATGGCAGGCCCGGCTCATTAAGCAATCTAGCAATCTATCTTCTGCGCATCAAGAGATGCCTGTGCCGCCTTCTTTTTAACAGAGCACAGGCAATCACTATGTCTTGTATCAATCTGATCTTCCATCTTCCACCTCCCGTATTAACTCTAGAGCTGTGTCTGGGAAGGAGAAGTGCCTGGTGGGAGAAGCATGTGTTTGTAGCCAGAGTGGCTGGGTTCAAGTTTAGGCTCTCCTGCTTGTACGAGCCTGGGTGGGTCACAAACACCCTCGGGGCCTCACTGACCTCTGTTAATTGGTCAGGAAAGTTAATGCCGGCCTTGTCTACCCTGAGTATCACAAGGCCATGAAGGCCAAAGGTTTCTCCCCGGCTGGGGAAGTGGCTGAATGCTGAGTATTATTTGGAGCGGGTGTAGTGTAAAGGTTAAGTTCTAGAATGAGATTGCCTGGGTTGGAATACTGGTTCCAACTAGGAGCTGTGGAATCTTGGTGGGTGCCTTAAGCAATCTGCCTCCACTTTCCTCATCTGTAGAATGGCAGACAATGACAGCACCCGCCCGAGAGAGCTGTTGTGAGGTTGAATTAAAGAGCTTAGCACAGCCCATCCACAGAAAAGTGCCCAATCAACGTTAGCTGTTATTAGTATCCTTACTCTCAGTCTGTCTTCCCCACCAGATTGTGAACATAGAGCTCATTTAATTCATCCTTATATTCTTGGTACCTAGGGAACTGCTCAGTAAAGTCGGCTGAATTCACGAAGGATGGATGGGGGATAAATACATACATTTAATTCAGGTCCAGATTCCCTCCTCATGGTCTCAGAGACTCAGCTGAGTCTTCTCAGGGCCTCGCTGGACTCGTCTGTGTTTCCATTACTGTCTTATTGCTTCGGTTTTAGAAAGCTTTACCTCTGAGGATTCACTCCCGGGTTAGTCTGGAATCTCGCATCAGACTGAAGTAGGTTTGGGTCTCACCTCCACTTTCTCGCTGTCGGACTTTGAGTATGTTGCTGACCCTTTCAGGACCTCTGTTTCCTCGTCTGTGAAATGAGGCCAAACTCACCTACTTCTCAGAGTTGCTGAGCTGACTAGATATTATGTACCTGGCACACATAGTAGGTGATCAGTGAAAGCTGGTATTATTTTATTTTACTTCCTTGATGCTCCTGGTTCAAGTTGGCCCTACTTTGAATATCAGCTGGAGCTCTGAACTCTGGTGTGCAAATGATTATCTTTAACGCCAAATGCATCTTCCTCACAGACCTCCACTCCGCCTGTGTTGGGTGGGAGGTCATTGCTTCCTCTTGTTGCCTGCCTGAGGGTTACCCTGGTGTGCCCAGCCTTGGGCCTGACGACTGCCCCTGGCAGCATGCTCTCTGTATCCTCAGCAGCCCCTGGTCTCCAACAATACCCGATCAGAAGGCCACTGTGGCAGAAGCAGAGCCAGCCACATCGTGGTCCCACCCGTAGATCACTGGTTTTGAAGATGGCCATAAGCATGGCTTCAGAGTTCAACAGAATAGGGCTCCACCACTTGCTTATTTGTTGTGCGACTGTGGTTAACTGAGCCTCTCTGAGCCTCAGTTTACTCATCTGTAAAATGAGGACGACATAAGAGCATGTTTGCCAAGGGGCACATGAGCTGCTGCTGGACCACATCAAATGGCATCGTGACCAAGGCCCTCCCCCAGAATGAGGAAAGGGCAAGTGAAGTCAGTTATCAAGTGCCCTAAAAGCATGAAAGCTGGCCCAGATTTTTTTAAAAATTAGAGTAAAAATAAAAAACCTAATAAGGAGAAAAAGAATACTCAATAAGCCCTACAGTGAATTGACTTCACAGTGACATATGTCACTGTCACCATGATGTAGATTCAATGCCGAGTCCACCAAGAGGATACTAAATGGAGCAAAGGATGGGGTGGATTTCTACAATGTTTCTAGAATCACCTAACTTTACAATTTTAACCAGATTTTCAATCTTAAAAAAAAATGCTTTTGGTAATTTTAGGAAAACATTAGTAATTAAACAAATTTTCGAAGGAAGCCCACCCCAAATAATGACAAAAAGTCTTAATCAGCTATCTCATAAAACAGTGTTGATTATATCAGTGGATTCTCAACCTTGGCTGCACAAAATAAATCATTTGAGGACCTTGAAAAGTACCCCTGCCTGGACCCTGCCCCAGAAAAATCAAAATCTCAGGTAGGGGAGGGTGAGCATTTAGAAATAGCTTCCCAGGTGATTCCTACAGCCAGGATTGAGACCACTGGTTTGGACTCATCCCGGTACTAATCATAGGCATGATTCACACACTCGGTGACTGAGGCTGTGGGTCTCAACCCTGGCCTCACATTAGAATCACCAGGGAGCTCTTAAAAATCCTAAGGCCCCGTCCTAGACCAATGACATCTCAGTCTCTGGGGTAAGACTCAGGCTTCCGTACTTTTGAAAGTTCCCTAGGTGATTCAAGGTGCAGCCAGGGCTGAGACGCACTTGTCTAAAGGGCACAGTAAAAAAAAGAAAAAGAATGTGTCCTGTAAAATCTTAGGTCTGCATTTTGCAGCAGGATATTAATTACGTGGCACAGCAGTCAAATCCTACTTACCTGTGAATGGCTTATCTGTTATGAGAAGACATTACGGACCCGTTAGGGATGCAGGGAAGGTAGCTAACATTATTAAGCACCTACTATAAACCAGGTGTTTTCCGCCATCATCTCATGTAGTTCGTACAGTATCCCAGTGAAGTAGGTGGTGTCATCCCCACCTTGGTAGGTGAGGAATTGAGGCTCCGAGAGGCTAACTCATTTACATCAAGTCATTTCGATAGTAAATGTGCCTCCAAGATCTGGGCCCGAGGCCACACTGCCCCTCACAGGGTGGAAAAGGAGAGCGTCTCTTTGTTTCCGACTACATATTAAAGCTAAATGATTTGTTGGATTATCTGATTTGTTTCTACTCCCCTCCGTTAGCCTAGATAAATGAGAGCTGACTACACTGTTTATTCTAAAAGGGTGATCTAGGTGTAAATTTATTACTTAAGTTAAAAAAAAAAAGAGAAGCATATATCTAACAATTATCTCATATTTGCTCTCCTTCAACTTGACAACAGATTTTGCAGTAGCACTGTAACTGCTGAATGCTTCTAGCTGGTTCTTTCCCCAGTAAAGGGTAAGTAATAAGAACCAGGATGTGGAAACTAAATGTTTACCTTTGCTTAAAAAGGCAAACATTTTCCTCCCAAGTGACTTTGAAGATTAGTAAAAAATAAAAACCAATCCAAATTATGGACAGGGCTGTCAATCATTCATCCTGGTCCCTTGTGTCTCCTATTCTCTGACAATCCTAGTGCTTCCACATAGATCAAGACACAGCCCACAGTTTGCAATCCCTTCCAGCAGAGCCGGCTGTCATTAGTGACAGGCAGGCCCACCTCACAATTCCCTCTGACAGGCAGGACAAGTGGGACTTCTTGCTTCTCTAGCAATCTCCCAGGAAAGCTTCCCAGACAAAAGTCAGAGACCCATTGTCCTAAAATACAGGGCTTTTAAACGGCTGCATTACTTATGCTGAATGCTAATAGCAGTTCTAAAAGAAGAAAAATAAATCCTGTGTAATTATTTCTAGATTCATAGTTTTTTCTTAAAGTCTAGATTTATAGAACCTAGGATTTGTACACTTGGAAAAGATGTCCTATTATGTAGATGCAGTTTTCAACCTAGTCAGTGATGACAATAATAAAGGGTCTTACTTAGTGAGTGTGATTATGTGGTTCTGGGTCAGAAAAGTGATTTAGATTTTCACATAACGCTCATTGGGTTATGCTGTCCCCGTTTTGCAAGTGAGAAATGTGTCCCAGAGAAATGTCATGTGCCTAATGTCACACAGCTACTGAGTGGCGGCCATGGAGCCTAGATGCTACAACCCTCTGAAACAAGATGGGGCTTTCCCACAAAGTGTACCCTGAAGGGCAGTGGTTTGTGATTTTTTCACTTAGGGCCTCTCTGAGAATGTGAATCTGTTGGTCTCTCTCCCTCTAAGGAGAAACACTTGCAGGATTTGGGTGAGAGGGGCTGACTGAAGCCCCACTCAACACTCCATCCCTGCCTGTCACCCTGTGGACTCTGCAGACGTGACCGTGGCCCCTGCTCATCCCAAGAGCATATGCCCACCGTTACCTCAGCACCTTGACTGTCTCCGTCCACTGCACCTGCTCACTCTCCCAGGGGTCCACCTGGATCCAGTCGGACGTCTGCAGGGCCAGCCGGGCCATGGCCACCCGGTGCCGGGCAGCCACGAGGTCCTTCTTTCCGTAGTTGTCATTGACAGGAGAGATGATACCCCCGATCACCCGGTACCTGCCTAGGCACCAGAGAGCAGTGGTGTTGGTGGTACAGGACTTTGTCACCTGGCAGCTGGAATTCAGGCAGGTGCTAAAAATCTTGGGGTCTCGTCCTGAGTGGGATCAGACCCTAGCATTCTCTGCTGGGCGGGCCAGCTCCCTTGGGCCAGGTAAAGGTGCTACCTCAGGAACCACGTGCCTCTCCTCCAGAGGCTTCTACACCCTGGAGTAGCTGAGAGCATGCCGTGAGGGTGGAGCTGAGGCAAGGCTCCCAGATAGCAATGTGGACGGTTAGGGTCAGAATATGTTGGAGGAGCACCATGACTCCCCCTGCGTGGGACTTACAGGGGCACTACTGTCCTCTAATCATGTTTGGGACAACAGTTACAACATGGTTTCTTAGCTCAAGTAGGGGATTTTGTGGATCAAAGAGGAAAGCATGACATTTAGCCTGGACCAGGTGGGTGGGTGATGGGATGCAGAACCACTGCACAGGCCCACCATTGGCTTTGGAGGACTGTGCTGTTAAGGGAATGGGAAGGCCTACTTTGGAAAAGATGTGAGCTGTCTTATGAGAGATGTTGCATGGCTCAGTGACTGAAGAATGGGGCATTATAGGTTTAGAGCTGCAGTGAATTGTAGAAGCTACAGAGAACCACCATGGAAAGAGTATGAATGGGCCTCAGAGAGACTGTGGCTGGGACTTGGGGGAAGCTCTAGTTCTATCACTCACTAGGATGTCTTAGGCAAATTACCAAGCTATTTGCAAAAATAAAACACTTAGCCATTTGAACTTCAGTTTTCCTACCTGTAAAATGGGATAATGCCTGCTTGGCAGGACCTTGCGGTAAGGACGAAATTAGATAATGTTTATGAGGGGAGATAATATTTTGACTTCGTATATGATACATTTTAAAAAATTGTATTATAAAATATCATATGCATATAAAAGGGCATAGAGTTTGACAAAGAGTTATAAAGTATATCCTTTTCTAATCCTCACCTAGGTTAAGGAACAGAAGTTCCCTATCACAGCCTCCACACTCTGATGGAAGCTCATCACTATTCTTACTTTTATAATATTAATTCTCTTGCTTTCCTTTATAGCTTTACCACGTATTTATGCATCCTTAAAAAACACAGGTTGATTTTGCCTGCTTTTGAAACTTTTAAATATGGAGTCGTACTGAATGTATTCTTTCATTAAGCCTTTTACACTTTGATAAAATTCATGTAGTCCGGGGCTTCCCTGGTGGCGCAGTGGTTGAGAATCTGCCTGCTAATGCAGGGGACACGGGTTCGAGCCCTGGTCTGGGAAGATCCCACATGCCGCGGGGCAACTAGGCCCGTGAGCCACAACTACTGAGCCTGCGCGTCTGGAGCCTGTGCTCCGCAACAAGAGAGGCCGCGATAGTGAGGCCCGCGCACCGCGATGAAGAGTGGCCCCCGCTTGCCACAACTAGAGAAAACCCTCACACAGAAACGAAGACCCAACACCGCCCTAAATAAATAATTAATTAAGAAAAAAAAAGAGTAAATCCTATTAAAAAAATTCATGTAGTCCAACCAGTTTTATTGCTGCATAATATTCTTTTGCATGATTATATACCAAAGAATTGATCTATCTTACTGTTGATGGATTTGGTTTGATTCTGGCTTTAGACAGTTACGAACAATGCTGCTATGAAAATGCTTGCACAAGCCTCCCTGTGTACACAAGCATATCTTTCTTAGGATACGTACCTAAGAGTGGAACTGCTATGTCATTGGGTAGATGTATTTGCAGCTTTACTAGATAATGCCAAACAATTTTCTAAAATGGTTATAGATATTTACTCTCCAACCAGCGGTGTATGAGCGCTCACTTGCTTCACACCATCAAGCAAATAACCATACAGGGTTATTGTCAGGATTTTCCCATCTGATAGATGTGTAGTTATATCTCATTGTGGTTTTAATGTTCCTTTTCCTGCTTACCAATGAGCCTGAGCATTTATTCATATATATTATTAGACATTTTAGCTTAATTTTTTTTTTTTTTTTTTTGCGGTACGCGGGCCTCTCACTGCTGTGGCCTCTCCCCTTGCGGAGCACGGGCTCCGGACGCACAGGCTCAGTGGCCATGGCTCACGGGCCCAGCCGCTCAGCGGCATGTGGGATCTTCCTAGACAGGGGCACGAACCCGCGTCCCCTGCATCGGCAGGTGGACTCTCACCACTGCGCCCCCAGGGAAGCCCTTGAGCTTAATTTTTTTGTGAAGTGCCTGTTCAAATCTTTTGCCCATATTTTCGGTTGTCTGCCTTTTTATCATTGATTTGTAAAGTTCTTCATCTATTCCAAATATTAGCCCTTTGTTGGTTGGTTAAATGTGTCTTAAATACCTTCTCTCACTTGATGGCTTGTCTTATTCTTTTTATGGAATCCTGTGAAAACAAACGTTCTTAATTTTTATGTAGTTGGGTTGTTAGTTTTTTTCCTTTATGGCTAGTGCATTTTGTTATGAGGACATTTTCCTATATTATCTCATAAAAGCTTTATAGTTTTGTTTTTCACATTTGTGTCTCTGTGCATGATGTGCATCCTATTAAATTATTTTCCATTTGGATAGTCAATTATTCCAGCATCATTTACCAAAAAGACCTCTTCTGCCCCCTGCTGTGCATTGTCACCTGTGTGGAACTCCTAGTGTCCATCTGTGCATGGGCCTGTTTCTCCGCTCTCTATTCTGTTATGTGGCTGTATTTGCCATCCTTGTACAACGTCACACTGCCTTGTTTAACAGAGCTTTAGTACACATCTTGATATCTGGTTAAGTAAATCCTCCCGCCTGTTCTTCAAGAGTGTCTTCGCAATTCTTGACTTTTTGCATTTTCCACATAAATTTTAGAAAGCAGTTGTCAAGTTCCACAAAGATGAAACAGCTCCCCAGCCCCCCAAAAAACCTGCTGAAATTTGATAGGAATTGAATCAAATCTATAATTCAATTTAGGGAGCACTGACATTTTTAAAATAATGAGTCTTCCAATCCACGAGCATGGTATATCTTTCCATTTGTTTAGGTTTTCTTAAATGTTTCTAAATAAAATTTTACAATTTTTCTTGTAGCGCGCTTAACACATCTTTTGTAAGATTTATTCCTAGATTCTTGATCTTTTTGATGTCACTATAAATGGCATTTTTAAAGTACTTTTTTTCCTGCTGTTGATATGTAGAAATATAATTGATTTAGGTATCTTGAATGTGTATCTAGTAACTTTGCTAAACTCTCTCATTAATTCTAATAGTTTATCTGCAGAATCTTTTGAATCTTCTATGTCCAAAATAATACCATCTGAAAATACTGACAATTTTGCTGTTTCATTTCCAATCCTTTTACATTTTATTTTTCTTGTTGCATTGTTTAAGACCTCTAGAATAATGCTGTATAGAGATGGTGTTAGCAGGCATCCTTGTGTTAATCCCACTATCAGAGGAAAAACTTTCAAGTTTCATTATTACGTATGATGTTTGCTGCAAGTTTTCTGTAGATATCCTTTCTCAGTTGTGGCAGAGACCATGCCATGTGTTCATTAAGACCCATTTTTATTTTTCCTCTTTCTGGGCATATAGGAAGCTAATATTTCTGTTCCTCTTGAAATTAGGTTGTGTTTTTGTGATTTGAATGAGTTATAGTCATTTGGATATGGGTGGAAGTGATGTATGCCCCATGTAGACTTGGCCATAAAAACTCTTACATGATGCTCTAGCTCTTCATAGTGAATCTGAAAGCTGTGATTAGGATAGAAAAGCATATGGGGACTACCAGGATACCTGAGACACAGCTTGGAAGGGAACTACCCTGTAGATCTTCTGAACCTACAAAGGATTTATCTGATGAGAGAGAAACTTTATTTAATGTGTTAAGCTCCTCAACTTGGGGGATTTGTTACTGCAACTTAGCCTGGTCTATCCTGACAAATATGTTATTTTATTTTATTTATTATTATTTTTTTTTTGCGGTATCCGGGCCTCTCACTGTTGTGGCCTCTCCCGCTGCGCAGCACAGGCTCCGGACGCGCAGGATCCAGATGCGCAGGCTCAGAGGCCATGGCTCAGGGGCCCAGCCACCCCGCGGCACGCGGGATCCTCCCGGACCGGGGCACGAACCCGTGTCCCCTGCATCGGCAGGCGGACTCTCAACCACTGCGCCACCAGGGAAGCCCCAAATATGTTATTTTAAAAGAGACATTTAATATCCAAAATATATAAAGAACACATACAACTCAACAATAAAAAAAAGCAATTTGAAAATGGGCAGAGGAGCTGATGGACATTTTTCCAAAGAAGACATACAGACGACCAACAGGCACATGAAAAGATGCTCAACATCACTAAACATCATGGAAATGCACATCAAAACCACAATGAGATACCACCTCACACCTGTTAGAATGGCTATTATCAAAAAAGACAAGAAATATGTGTTGGCGAGGATGTGGAGAAAAGGGAACCTTCTTGCATTGTTGGTGGGAATGTAAATTGGTGCAGCCACTGCAGAAGACAGTATGGAGATTCCTCAAAAAATTAAGAATAGAACTACCATACAATCCAGCTATCCCACTTCTGTATATTTTTCCAAAGAATACAAAAATACTAATCTGAAAATATATACATACCCCTATGTTCCCTGCAGCATTATTTACAACAGCCAAGACATGGAAGCAACCTAAGCACCCATCAACAAATGAATGGATAAAGGAGTTGTGGTGTGTGTGTGTGTATATATATATATATATATATATATATATATATATATACACACATATGCACACATACATACACAATGGAATACTACTCAGCCAGAAAAAAGATGAAAAAACTTGCCATTTGTTAGAACACGGATGGACCTTGAGGGTATTAGGCTAAGTGAAATAAGTCAGATGAAGAAAGACAAATACTGTATAATTCCACTCATATGTGGAATATAAAAAACTAATAAACTAAAAAAAAAACAAATAATGAACAAAGCAAACCAAACAAAAACCAACACAAACCCATAGATATAAAGAACAGAGTAGTGGTTACCAGAGGGGGAGGGGTGCAGGGAGAGTGAAATGGGTAAAGGAGATGAGTCTCCTTTACCATACATGTCTCCTGTATGGTGACAGACGGAAACTAAATCTTTGATGGTGAGCACTTCAAGGGTATACAAAAGTAGAAATATTGTACACGTGAAACTTACATAATGTTATATATAAATGTTACCTTTATAAAATAAAAAAGAGACATTCCCAGCTAGTCAGTTTGAGCTTTTGTCATAAATGAATTCTCTGAAACTCTTGAAATGACTGTGTGATATTTCTCCTTTAGTCAGTTAATACAGTGCATTGCATTGATTAACCTTCTAATCTTTATCATTGCATTCCTGAGATAAACTCAATTTGGTCAAGATACATTATCTTTTTAATGTGTTGATGGATTCACTCTGCTAATATATTTTTAGGGAGCAAGAGAAGTCTATAATTTTATTTTCTCTTAATGTTCTAATCAGGTTTTGGTAGCAAGGTCATGCTAGCCTCATAAAAAGTGTTGGGAGTCCCCTCCTTTTCCTATGCTCTGAAATAGCTTGTGTAGGATTGAAAAAACATTTTTTCCGTTAAGTGTTTTCTAGAACCCATCAGTGAAGTCTTCATGAGGCTGGAGTCTAATTTGTGTGAAATTTTTTGACTAATGATTTAATTTCTTTAATGGTTGTAAAATGATTCAGATTTTTATTTCTTCATTATAATTTTTGGCAACTTGCATTTTTTCTAGGATTCTTTTCATTATATCTACATTTTGAAATGTACTGGCATAAGGTTGTGTCCAACATTCTCTTATCTGTTTAGTGTTGACACCATCTGTAGGGATGTTCTTTTCATTTCTAATGTTGGTTGTGTTTCCATTCTTTTTCCTTGCTCAATCTTGCTAGAGGTTTGTACTCTTATTAGTCTTTTCAAAGAACCAACTTTTGGCTTTATTGCTCTTCTCTACTGAATGTTTGTTTTCTATTTCATCAATCTCTGTTCTATTTTTATTAATTCTATCCTCCTCCTTTCTTGGTGCTATTTTGCTGTTCTTTTTCTAACTCCTGGTGATGGATACTCAGCTAATTTGTCATTTATCTTATTTTCTAATAAACACAGTTCTGGCTCTAAAAATTCCCTCTAAGCATGACTTTACTTGCATTTACCTTTTGATATGTAGTGTTTTCATGATCATTCAGTTCAAAATACTTGCTAATTTTTATTATTACGACTTTTTGATCCATGAACTATTTAGAAGTGTTTTTCCTAATTACCCAACATATTGAGATTTTTGGTAATCTTTTTGTTACTGATTTCTAGCTTAGTTCACTGTAGTCAGAGAACATACTCTATTGATTTCAATCTCTTGAAATATGTTGATACTTGCTTTATGTCCTAGGATATGATCAGTTTTGGTAAATGTTCCACGTGTACTTAAAAAAAATGTGTATTCTATGATTGTTGGGTGCAATGTTCTGTCCATTTACTTAATATTGTTAATTGTTTTGTTTAAATCTATGTTCTTCCTGATTTTTTTGTCTGCCTGTGTATTACTTATTGAGGCATGTTAAAATCTCCCACTATGATTGTGAATTTTTCTTTTTAGTTCTTTCAACTTTTGTTTCATATATTTTAATATATTATTAAAATATACATTAATTAAGTTCCTATATATTTATGATTCTTACATATCTGTGAATCAAGTCTCTTTCTCTCTAGTAATAGTTTTTACTTAAAGTCTATATGCCTGACAGTACTATAGTCTCAACAGTTTTATTTTGATTAGTATATGCACGTCATATATTTTTCACCCTTTTACTTTCAATCTTTCTATACTTTTGTTTTAGGAAAGTCTTTTGTAAATAGCCTAAAGCTGGATTAAAAAATTTTGGGGGTCAAATTTGACAGTTATTGACTCTTAATTGGAATGTTAAGTTCACTTACATTTAACGTGAATGCTAACAGATTTAAGTTTAAAGCTACCAACTTATAGAGTATTTTCTTTCTTCCCACACAAATCTATGTTATTTTTTCCTCTTGTCCTGCCTGTGTTTGGGCTTTATTTCATTTTTTTTTCTCTCGAATTGGAATTATATATAGTCTCACATTAAAAGTAAATGAAGACCTTTCCCCTCTTCCTCAACAACATGGGGACTAGAGAGCTCTGTCCATGCTAGTCTTGTACATATTTTAAGACTATTGTTTCCCCTAACCCTATTAGACCTTATCATTCTGTTTTATACAACCAATGCTCACTTAAATTTACCCATGTATTTGCCATTTTCTTTGCACTCCATTTCTCTTTGCATATCAGACATGCTCTCTGGGAATCACTCTCCTTCTGACAGAATATATCCCATAGAATTTCCTTAAGTTAGTGACTTCATGCTTGAAGGACATTTTCAAGATATTACCCTCACGCTTTTATTAGACATGGAAAATGCTGTCCCTGTACTCTGCCCTCTTCTTCTAGCTCTCTGATTGTGTATATGTAGCCACCATGTCTCCTACCCTCTCTTCTGAAATTAAAAACAA
The DNA here is from genome assembly GCF_059928025.1 of Delphinapterus leucas. Lineage (NCBI taxonomy): Eukaryota > Metazoa > Chordata > Mammalia > Artiodactyla > Monodontidae > Delphinapterus > Delphinapterus leucas. Next base: position 129,756,556 of record NC_143132.1, on the reverse strand, counting down.
ATCTTTTTCTTTCTCTCCTCCACTCTCATAATTTCATTTGATCTATATTCCAGTTCACTAAGTTTGTATTTTTCTATCTATAGTCTGATTCCAAATTATTCACTGAAATTTTTTTAAAGTCTTTTAATCTAAAAACATGTAAATATCTCCATTTGTCTAGGTCTCCTTTGATTTCTTTCTCAGTATTTTTGAAAATTATATAAATATTTTGTTAATTTGTACCTAAGTATTTCATTTTATTTAGATCAATTGTAAATGGTATTATGTTTTTAATTTTGGTTCACATGTTTGTTATTAATATACATAAACAAGATTGATTTTTGTTTGTTGATTTTTACCTCACTTATTCTAAGAGATCTAAAAAAAACAAATTCCTTGGCATTGTGTACATAGACAACCATGTCACATGCAAATAGAGAAAGTTTTATTTCTTATTTTCCTACATGTATGCCTTTTATTTCTTGTTTTAATTTAATGTTATTTATTTTTTTATACAGCAGGTTCTTATTAGTCATCCATTTTATACACATCAGTGTATACATGTCAATCCCAACCTCGCAATTCATCACACCACCACCACCAACCCCCCGCTGCTTTCCCCACCTTGGTGTCCATAAGTTTTTTCTCTACTTCTCTGTCTCAATTTCTGCTCTGCAAACCAGTTCATCTGTACCATTTTCTAGGTTCCACATATATGCGTTAATATACGATATTTGTTTTTCTCTTTCTGACTTCACTCTGTACGACAGTCTCTAGATGCATCCACGTCTCTACAAATGACCCAGTTTCATTCCTTTTTATGGTTGAGTAATATTCCATTGTATATATGTACCACATCTTCTTCATCTATTCGTCTGTCGATGGGCATTTAGGCTGCTTCCATGACCTGGCTATTGTAAATAGTGCTGCAATGAACATCGGGGTGCATGTGTCTTTTCCAATTATGGTTTTCTCTGGGTATATGCCCAGTAATGGGATTGCTGGATCATATGGTAATTCTATTTTTAGTTTTTTAAGGAACCTCCATACTGTTCTCCACAGTGGCTGTATCCATTTACATTCCCACCAACAGTGCAAGAGGGTTCCCTTTTCTCCACACCCTCTCCAGCATTTGTTGTTTGTAGATTTTCTGATGATGCCCATTCTAACTGGTGTGAGGTGATACCTCATTGTAGGTTTGATTTGCATTTCTCTAATAATTAGTGATGTTGAGCAACATTTCATGTCTTTCTTGGCCATCTGTATGTCTTTGGAGAAATGTCTATTTAGGTCTTCTGCCCATTTTTGGATTGGGTTGTTTGTTTTTTTTAATATTGAGCTGCATGAGCTGTTTATATATTTTGGAGATTAATCCTTTGATGATTTGTTTGCAAATATTTTCATCCATTCTGAGGGTTGCCTTTTCATCTTGTTTATGGTTTCCTTTGCTGTGCAAAAGCTTTTAAGTTTCATTAGGTCCCATTTGTTTATTTTTGTTTTTATTTCCATTTCTCTAGGAGGTGGATCAAAAAAGATCTTGCTGGGATTTATGTGAAAGAGTGTTCTTCCTATGTTTTCCTCTAAGAGTTTTATAGTGTCTGGTCTTACATTTAGGTCTTTAATCCATTTTGAGTTTATTTTTGTGTATGGTGTTAGGGAGTGTTCTAATTTCATTCTTTTACATGTAGCTGTCCAGTTTTCCCAGCACCACTTATTGAAGAGACTGTCTTTTCTCCATTGTATATCCTTGCCTTCTTTGTCATAGATTAGTTGACCATAGGTGTGTGGGTTTACCTCTGGGCTTTGGATCCTGTTCCATTGATCTATAGCTCTCCTCTGTGTCAGTACCATATTGTCTTGATTACTGTAGCTTTGTGGTATAGTCTGAAGTCAGGGAGTCTGATTCCTCCAGCTCTGTTTTTTTTTTCCTCAAGACTGCTTTGGCTATTCAGGGTCTTTTGTGTCTCCATGCAAATTTTAAGATTTTTTGTTCTAGTTCTGTAAAAAATGCCATTGGTAATTTGATAGGGATTGCACTGAATCTGTAGATTGCTTTGGGTAGTATAGTCATTTTCACAATATTGATTCTTCCAATCCAAGACAATGGTATATCTCTCCATCTGTTGGTGTCATCTTTAATTTCTTTCATCAGTGTCTTATAGTTTTTGGCATACAGGTCTTTTGTCTCCCTAGGTAGGTTTATTCCTAGGTATTTTATTCTTTTTGTTGCAATGGTAAATGGGAGTGTTTCTTTAATTTCTCTTTCAGATTTTTCATCACTAGTGTATATGAATGCAAGAGATTTCTGTGCATTAATTTTGTATCATGCAACTTTACCAAATTCATTGATTAGTTCTAGTAGTTTTCTGGTGGCATCTTTAGTATTCTCTATGTATAGTATCATGTCATCTGCAAACAGTGACAGTTTTACTTCTTTTCCAATTTGGATTCTTTTTATTTCTTTTTCTTCTCTGATTGCCATTGCTAGGATTTCCAAATCTATGTTGAATAATAGTGGTGAGAGTGGACATCCTTGTCTTTTTCCTGATCTTAGAGGAAATGCTTTAACTTTTTCACCATTGAGAATGATGTTTGCTGTGGGTTTGTCGTATATGGCCTTTTTTTAAAAAAATTTTTCTTGCTATACGCGGGCCTCTCAATTCCGTGGCCTCTCCCATTGTGGAGTACAGGCTCCGGACGTGCAGGCTCAGCGGCCATGGCTCACGGGCCCAGCTGCTCCGCAGCATGTGGGATCCTCCTGGACCGGGGCACAAACCCATGTCCCCTGCATCAGCAGGCGGACTCTCAACCACTGTGCCACCAAGGAAGCCCAGTATATGGCCTTTTTTATGTTGAAGTAGTTTCCCTCTATGCCCACTGTCTGGAGACTTTTTTTTTTATCATAAATGGGTGTTGAATTTTGTCAAAAGCGTTTTCTCAATCTATTGAGATGATCATATGGTTTTTATTCTTCAATTTGTTAATACGGTATATCACATTGATTGATTTGTGTACATTGAAGAATCCTTGCATCTCTGGGATAAATCCCGCTTGATCATGGTATATGATCCGTTTAATGTGTTGTTGGATTCAGTTTGCTAGTATTTTGTTAGGATTTTTGCATCTACATTCATCAGTGATATTGGTCTGTAATTTTCTTTTTTTTGTGGTATCTTTGTCTGGTTTTGGTATCAGGGTGATGGTGGCCTCATAGAATGAGTTTGTGAGTGTTCCTTCCTCTGCAATTTTTTGGAAGAGTTTGAGAAGGATGGGTGTTAGCTTTTCTCTAAATGTTGGATAGAATTCACCTGTGAAGCCATCTGGTCCTGGAATTTTGTTTGTTGGAAGATTTTTAAACACAGTTTCAATTTCATTACTTGTGATTCGTCTGTTCTTATCTTCTATTTCTTCCTGGTTCAGTCTTGGACGGTTATACCTTTCTAAGAATTTGTCCATTTCTTCCAGGTTGTCCATTTTATTGGCATAGAGTTACTTGTAGTAGTCACTTAGGATACTTTGTATTTCTGTGGTGTCTGTTGTAACTTCTCCTGTTTCATTTCTAATTTTATTGATTTGAGTCCTTGCTCTCTTTTTCTTGATGAGTCTGGCTAATGGTTTATCAATTTTGTTTATCTTCTCAAAGAACCAGCTTTTAGTTTTATTGATCTTTGCTATTGTTTTCTCTGTTTCTATTTCATTTATTTCTGCTCTGATATTGATGATTTCTTTTCTTCTGCTAACTTTGGGTTTTATTTGTTCTTCCTTCTCTAGGTCCTTTAGGTGTAAGGTTAGATTGTTTATTTGAGAATTTTCTTATTTCTTTAGGTAGGGTTGTATAGCTATAAACTTCCCTCTTAGAACTGCTTTTGCTGCATCCCATAGGTTTTGGATCACCGTGTTTTCATTGTCATTTGTCTCTAGGTATTTTTTGATCTCCTCTTCGATTTCTTCAGTGATATCTTGGTTATTTAGTAACGTATTGTTTAGCCTCCATGTGTTTGTGTTTTTTACGTTTTTTTCCTTGTAGTTCATTTCTAATCTCATAGCGTTGTGGTCAGAAAAATGCTTGATATGATTTTAATTTTCTTAAATTTACTGAGGCTTGATTTGTGGCCCGAGATATGATCTATCCTGGAGAATGTTCCATGCGCGTTTGAGAAGAAAGTATAATCCGCTGTTTTTGGATGGAATGTCCTATAAATATCAATTAAATCTATCTGGTCTATTGTGTCATTTAAAGCTTGTGTTTCCTTATTAATTTTCTGTTTGGATGATCTGTCCATTGGTGTAAGTGAGGTGTTAAAGTCCCCCACTATTATTGTGTTACTGTCGATCTCCTGTTTTAGAGCTGTTAGCAGTTGCCTTATGTATTGAGGTGCTCCTATGTTGGTTGCATATATATTTATAATTGTTATATCTTCTTCTTGGATTGATCCCTTGATCATTATGTAGTGTCCTTCCTTGTCTCTTGTAACCTTCTTTATTTTAAAGTCTATTTTATCTGATATGAGTATTGCTACTCCAGCTTCCTTTTGATTTCCATTTGCATGGAATAGCTTTTTCCATCCCCTCACTTTCAGTCTGTATGTGTCCTAGGTCTGAAGTGGGTCTCTTGTAGACTGCATATATATGGGTCCTGTTTTTGTATCCATTCAGCAAGCCTGTGTCTTTTGGTAGGAGCATTTAATCCATTCATGTTTAAGGTAATTATCGATATGTACGTTGCTATCACCATTTTCTTAATTGTTTTGGGTTTGTTTTTGTAGCTCTTTTTCTTCTCTTGTGTTCCTTTAGCATTTGTTGTAGAGCTGGTTTCGAGGTGCTGAATTCTCTTAGCTTTTGCTTGCCTGTAAAGCTTTTGATTTCTCTATCGAATCTGAATGACATCCTTGCTGGGTAGAGTAATCTTGGTTGTAAGCTCTCCCGTTTCATCACTTTAAGTATATCATGCCACTCCCTTCTGTCTTGTAGAGTTTCTGGTGAGAAATCAGCTGTTAACCTTATGGGAGTTCCCTTGTATGTTATTTGTCATTTTTCCCTTGCTGCTTTCAATAATTTTTCTTTGTTTTTAATTTTTGCCAATTTGATTACTATGTGTCTCAGTGTGTTTCTCCTTGGGTTTATCCTGTATGGGACTCTCTGCGCTTCCTGGACTTGGGTGGCTATTTCCTTTCCCATGTTAGGGAAATTTTCAACTATAATCTCTTCAAATATTTTCTTGGGTCCTTTCTCTCTCTCTTCTCCTTCTGCGACCCCTATAATGTGAATGTTGTTGTGTTTAATGTTGTCCCAGAGATCTCTAAGGCTGTCTTCATTTCTTTTCATTCTTTTTTCTTTATTCTGTTCTGTGGCAGTGATTTCCACCATTCTGTCTTCCAGGTCACTTATCCGTTCTTCTGCCTCAGTTACTCTGCTATTGATTCCTTCTAGTGTAGTTTTCATTTCAGTTATTATATTGTTCATCTGTTTGTTCTTTAATTCTTCTGGACCTTTTTAAAATATTTCTTGCATCTTCTCAATCTTTGCCTCCATTCTTTTTCTGAGGTCATTCTTCACTATCATTATTCTGAATTCTTTTTCTGGAAGATTGCTTATCTCAATTTCATTTAGTTGTTTTTCTGGGGTTTTATCTTGTTCCTTCATCTGGTACATAGCCCTCTGCCTTTTCATTTTGTCTGTCTTTCTGTGAATGTGGTTTTTCTTCTACAGGCTGCAGGATTGTAGTTCTTCTTGCTTCTGCTATCTGCCCTCTGGTGGATGAAGCTATCTATGAGGCTTGTGGAAGTTTCCTGATGGGAGGGACTGGTGGTGGGTAGAGCTGGCTGTTGCTCTGGTGGGCAGAGCTCAGTAAAACTTTAATCCGCTTGTCTGCTGATGGGTGGGGCTGGGTTCCCTACCTGTTGATTGTTTGGCCTGAGGCAACCCAACACTGGAGCCTAGCTGGGCTTGTTGGTGGGGCTAATGGCGGACTCTGGGAGGGCTCATGCCAAGGAGTACTTCCTAGAACTTCTGCTGCCAGTGTCCTTGTCCTCATGGTGAGGCATAGCCACCCCCAACCTCTGCAGGAGACCCTCCAAAACTAGCAGGTAGGTCTGGTTCAGTCTCCTATGGGGTCACTGCTCCTTCCCCTGGGTCCCAGTGCACACACTACTTTGTGTGTGCCCTCCAAGAGTGGATTCTCTGTTTCCCCCAGTCTTGTCAAAGTCCTGCAATCAAATCCTGCTAGCCTTCAAAGTCTGATTCTCTAGGAATTCCTCCTCCCGTTGCTGGGCCCCCAGGTTTGAAAGCCTGACGTGGGGCTCAGAACCTTCACTCCAGTGGGTGGACTTCTGTGGTATAAGTGTCCTCCAGTTTGTGAGTCACCCACCCAACAGTAATGGGATTTGATTTTATTGTGATTACGCCCCTCCTACCATCTCACTGTGGCTTCTCCTTTGTCTTTGCACGCGGGGTATCTTTTCTGGTGAGTTCCAGTGTCTTCCTGTCAATGATCGTTCAGCAGTTAGTTGTGATTCTGGTGTTTTTGAAATAGGGAGTGAGAGCTTGTTCTTCTACTCCAACATCTTGAACCAATCTCTCACCTTTTATTTCTTGATTTGAGACCTTTCCTTTTTTTCCTAAAGTAAGCATTTAGTGTTATAAACTTCCTTCTCTGTTCTGCTCTAGCTGCCACATTATTTGCTACATTTTAATATGTCGTATTTTTACTTTCATTCAGTTCCATGTATTTAAAAAATTTTCTTCTGAGACTTTCTCTTTGACCCATGGATTATTTAGCAGTATGTTGTTTAATTTCCAAGTGTTTTAATATTTTCCTGTTGTTTTCCTTTTATTGATTTCAGTTTGATTCCATTACGGTCAGAGACCATAATCTGTATGACTTCAGTTCTTTAAAACTTGTTGAAGTTTGTTTTATGGCTCAGAATATGGCCCATTTTAGTGAATGTTCCATGGGTGTTTGAAAAAAAATGTGTATTCTGCTGTTGTTGGTGGAGAGTTATACACACATGAATTAGATCCTGTTGGTTGATGGTGTTGTTCAGTCCTTCTATATCCTTGCTGATTTTCTGTCTAGCAGTTCTGTCAATTGCTGCAAGTGGAGTGTTGAAGTCCCACCTGTGACTGTGAACCTGCCTATTTTGCTTTTCAGCTCTTACCAGTTTTTGCTTCATGTATTTTGAGACTCTGGTTTTTGGTGTGCACACATTTAGGATTATTATGTGTTCTTAGCTGACATTTATTGAACTTTTAATTTCATTTATTTTAGATGTCATTTCTAGAAGTGCTGATTTATTCTTCATCAAATCTGATAAGTCCTTTTTATAGTTTCTTCTTTTTAAAAAACATAAGCGTAACTTGAAAAATCTGTATCTGTGCACAACAATGTTCACAGTGGTACTATTTACAATAGGTAAGACATGAAAGCAACCTAAGCATCCATCGACAGATGAATGGATAAAGAAGATGTGGTACATATATACAGTGGAATATTACTCAGCCATAAAAAAGCATGAACTAATGCCATTTGCAGCAAGATGGATGGACCTAGAGATTATCACACTTAGTGAAGTAAGTCAGACAGAGAAAGACAAATATTATATGATATCACTTATATATGGAATCTAAAAAATAGTACAAATTAATTTATAAAACAGAAACAGACTCACAGACATAGAAAACAAACTTATGGTTACCAAAGGAGAAGGGGGGAGGGATAAATTGGGAGTATGGGATTAACAGATACACACTACTATATATAAAATAGATAAGCAACTAGGATTTACTGTATAGCACAGGGAACTATATTCAATATCTTGTAATAAACTATAATGGAAAAGTATTGAAAAAAAGAATATATATATATATATGCTGCTGAATCACTTTGCTATACACCTGTAACTAACACAATATTGTAAACCAACTATACTTCAAAAAGCAGAAAAATAAATAAATAAATAATCTGTATCTGACAATGCCAATTTCAAAGTCTCTACGGGTTATTTTTGCTGTCTGTTGATTCTGCTACTTCTATTCATATTGTTCTGTTTCTTTTGCGCTTAGCTGATTTTGACTGTGTGCTGGTCAATGCCACTAACTAGTTATCTGGGGGGCTCCCCAAGGCCTAAGATAGATATGCCTTCCTCCAGAGAGGCTTCATGTTTGCTTTCAACAGGTACCTGGCTGGAGTTATTAAAAGTCATGGATGACCTTAAGTCAAGTTCTCAACTTGAGCTTCTTTGACTAATCCAGGCAGAGGGCTGACGTGTGGCCATTTCTTCCTAGCAATATTTTATGCTTTCCTTTTGCTTCCGCTTGCCTTAGTGTCAAGGCACCAAGTCTTTTCTGAAGTCCTCTAGGATTGGGGGAGGAAAGTGGGTTAAGATCTAGTTCATCCTGGTCCTGAGGGTGCAGCTCCTGGGAATCTAGCTTCATGTGGGAGAAGTCACCCATAAGGCTCCCAGCTTGGGAGGGCTCCAACTTTGCATTCTTTCCCTCTTGCCTTGTATGGCCACTGAGTCAAACCTTTGTGAGCAGTACTGTCAAGTGCCCACCAGGGGTCCCGGTGGCATACTTACCTCCCTGGTTACAGGTGTTTATCTCTTAGCTGGTCTGAGACATCCCCTCTGTCTTTTCCATTTTAAAAGTGAAGTCTGAAAAATGTTCTATCCACCATTTCTTGTTGCTTTAGTGGGAGAGTTGATCCAAAGAGTGCAGCCTGTCCCCTGGAAGGTGGAAGTTCTCTGATGCATTTTTCCATCTCTGGGAAACCTGGCTGCCCTAGGGTCCTCCATCATGGAGGCTGAGGCTCCCACTGCTCAGGGGGGTGGCAGAACCAGCTGAGACTAAGGAGAGGACTTTCAGCTTTTGACTTCCAGAACTGGCTCCTGAAACTCATTTCAGAGGAGTGCTTGTGAAGGTCAAAGCTTTCATTTGGAAGATCCAGGCGTTGAGAGAGAAAGATTGATTTAAGTTGCAAAAGTTACCCTTAAAAAAGTCAAGAACCAGAGCCCAGGGAGTCAGAGGACACAGTTTTACTAAAATCCACAGAGCGGTAAGAAGGAGAGAATATGAAAATGGAAAGGGAAGGCCCTTTCTGGGCTGAGGGTGGGGTGGGTGGAGAAGTGAGCAGCAGAGCAGAGAAGAGCTTGGTAGGAAAGGTTTGTGTGATGGAGCATTTAGACCTGAGTTGAGGCTGCTCCCTACACCTTCCTACCCTTCAGAGACAAAACCTGGTGTATGTTGGGTGCGAGAGGCCATAGTGAAGAGGTCCAGTTGGGTTTAGAAACTGCAGAGCAGACGGACTTGTATTTTGATTCCCACCTGGAATTCTAGGAGGAGACCATCTCCCATTGCCCTGTGCCAACACAGAACAGCACCAACACAGTGGAAATGGCAGTGTGTCGAGTACAGGCAGAGAGAGCTTCAGAAAAATCCCCTCCCGTGCCTTCCAAGTCCCCCTCAGCTCCAGCAGGGCATGGTAGAAACCAGTAAAAATTCTCAAGTTTCCTCGAGAGGAGTAGTGAGGGAGGCTGAGAATTAACGGTCAGTAGGGCTACTGGGCGGGGGTACAGGGTACAGGGTGTGCAGCCCAAAGCCAGAGGCCATGGTGTTGGCAGTGCCAGGGAGAGTCCAGCATGGGCCCAGATAGCAGCAGTTGTGCCTGAGCCAAGAGAAGCTGAGGGAGGCCTCAATAGTGGAGGCAGAGAGAATAGAGACCAATGCCCAAGGTCAAGGGCAGACCCCTCGGCTGAAGGACACTGAGGGCCAGATGCCCCTTTTCAGAGGCCAGGATGATAAGCCACCTCGGATGCTTAACTTACTCTTGGGAAAATAGGCGGAAAAGAGAAACTTGATCGCAAAGTGACCTATAAGAGAATAAGCTTAAAATCAGAAGATAGTTACCTTAAAGTAGCAATTTTCTTTTCACCATTCATGGAAATGGTGGCTTAAGAGCAAGTCAAGTGTTATAGAAAGCAAAGGAAGTTATTCTTCTGCACATCTGAGTCTCATGTTAGACATGGAAGATGTTAGTTCTTTCTCTTTTCCTCTTTAAAAGAAATGGGGGTCAGGAGAACTAACTTCTGTTGGGTGCTGACTCTCTTGGGTCATTTACATACATTTAACCTTCACCTTAATCTCTGTTTTACAGGGGTGGGGGGCCAGGGGCTCCTCTAGGCAGCTCTGCTGAGCATCTTGGATACTCAGGTGTCACCTGGGATGGTTTAGCTCATTTTGACAGGGGAGGCTGTACACTGAGAAATCAATGCTTTGTTATAGCTCCCAGGAGAGGAGAGTCAATAAAAATAACAGTTTGAGCTAAAACTCCTTCTTGCCCTCTAAATGGTCATGAGTTTAAGCCTCTTTTGTTCTCCACAATGCTACAATCCCAGTGTTGCCTCATGCAACCCCCTCTCCCTCTTGCTACATGGAGGTACTTCTCCGGTGACCCAATGCAGCCCACACACACCTCCATTACAGCACTTGTATGGTAATGATCTGTTTGCCTTTATCATTCTTGTGAGGCTGAGAGCTCCTTAAGGATGCAAACCTGTCTTTTCATTCTGGATAACATGGCCAGCACTTCACTTAACATGAAGCTATCCCATCCTTCCCTTGGGGTTATCATAGTAATACGTGGCTATGTGTTTAACATGGCTGATAGAATTCCTTTTTCGTTTATCTCTACCCCTCTGGAAATTCTAACAAAATGGCAGTAAAGGAATAAAAGAAGTATGAAATCACAAGGGCAAAGAGTGGGAAAGGAGACAACAGTAGGTGGGAAAGGTCAACACAATTTTGGAAGCTGGAGAGCTGATGAACAAGGGTACCAGAGCCAGCAGAGTTGCAGGCAGGGAAGGCAGTAAAGGTCAAGCTGCCATGCATGGCAGAAGCCTAGAGGAGCCAACAGCCTCCCAGTGGGGGTGGGTGCCAGAGGGCCCGAACACAGGAGGACTAGTTGAGGGTTTGTCTAAGGAGCCCTTGGATACCACCACTGACCTTGTTCTCCCACCCTGGCAGAAGGCCACATTTCTGCTTTCTGCCGAGGTTGGACCAGAGACCCTTGACTCCCAGGCATAGCTGAGGGGATGTGGGATTACTATCCCTAAGACAGGAGGGTCAAGTCTGGCTTCCAGAATACCAGATTGGACACGTACAGACACAGTCAGGGGTCTTGGACCTAGGGGCTGGACGTATGCCATCAGGCCCACCAACTTCACCCACACACCCAGAGTTTCTGGATGACACTTACGGACTGATCTGCAGATGGGAGTGGACAGCTCAGGAAGACACCAGTTTTAGACAGGTGGTGACCATGAAAGACAGAGGCCAAAACAGCCGTCCGGAGAAAAGGAACTAGGGGGATACAAAGGTAAGGCAGAAAGCAAAAGGAAGCTTCAAAAATCTCCAAATAATATTTTCAGAAGACAAGAGGTGATATCCCATCCATGAAACATGAACAGCTTTTTTTTTTTTTTTTTGCGGTATGTGGGCCTCTCACTGTCGTGGCCTCCCCCGTTGCGGAGCACAGGCTCCGGACGCGCAGGCCCAGCGGCCGTGGCTCACGGGCCCAGCCGCTCCGCGGCATGCGGGATCCTCCTGGACCAGGGCACGAACCCATGTCCCCTGCATCGGCAGGCGGACTCTCAACCACCGCACCATCAGGGAAGCCCCATGAATGGCTTTTTTTTTTATTAAAAAAAAATCAGAAAACAGGACAAAGCTCTTAGAAATTAGAAAAATGTTTGCTCAGTTGACAATATTCACCAACTGACTCTCACATGCCAGGTGCTGTGCTGGGTGCTGGGGAAATACAGTGGGGATGAGGCAGACCAATTCTTTTCCTCAAGGAGCTTATACTCTGGTGGATGACAGCAGCAACAAAATAAGTTAGGAGAAGAACTGGAAGATACATTTGAGGAAATCATATGCTAAAAAGAAGATAAACTTAGAAGATTGATCTGGGAGGTGAAGCATCTAACTAATAGACATCCCTGAAAGAGAGAACAGAGGGAGGAAAACATCAAAGAAGTAACACAAATATCTTCCCAGACTAGAAGGACCTAAGTTTTCACGGTCAAAGACCCTCTGAGCGCTCAGCACCCTGAATAAAAGAACACACCGGCAAACCACTGTAAAATTTCAGACCACCAGTTTTAAAGAGAAGATTCTAAAAGTTCCCAGAGAGAAAATAAGAGATTGTATACACAGGACTGGGACAGCATTGGACTTCTCAACAGCAATTCTGGGATCCTGGAGACAGTGAAGCAAGTCTTCAAACATTAGAGGAAAATTATTTCCAGCCTGGAATACTATATTTGGCCAAACAACTAATTAATTAGGATGGCGTTGGCAAACTTTTTCCATTAAGGAACAGATATTAAACAGTGTAGGCTTTGTGGGCTGCTTATACTCTTGGTGGCATATTCCTCTTTTTTTTTTTTTGGCTGCACCACAGGGCATGTGGGATCTTAGCTCCATGACCAGGGATCGAACCCGTGCTCCTTGCATTGGAAGTGCAGAGTCTTAACCACTGGACCACCAGGGAAGTCCTGGCATATTCCTCTTTTTAAACAACCTTTTATAATGTAAAAATATCATTCTTAGCTCACAGAAAGCATGAAAACAAGCTATAGGCCAGATTCGGCCCATGAGCTGTAGTTTACTGATCTGTGCATTGGAGTGTGGCATAAACTTGTGTTCATATATGTAAGGTCTCAGGAAGTTGATCTCCCATAGATTCTCAGAAAGATGCTAGAGGATGCACTCCACCAAGACAAGAGAGTAAACCAAAAATAGCAGAAGGCATCGGATCTAAGAAACTAGGGTTCCGAATCGGGAGACAGGCAAAGGGAATCCCCAGGAAAACAGTGTTGGGAAATCCCAGTTGACAGTGGTGTAGCAGGCATAGAGAGCTAGCTGTCCAGATAGGACCTTGAGGGCTCCAGGAAGGATATGAGCAGAAACAAAATGGAATAGACAGATTACCATGAGTTTGTTTGTACTAAGAGTTTGAGAGAATTTTTTGGGGGGGAAATTTGGGACTAAATTAGTGATAGGTATAAGGAACCCAAGGAAACAGATAAATGCAGCAATTATTAACTCTAGGAAAAACCAAAGTTTATATGAGAGGCAATAAAGTCTTAGTGTAATACACGGTTTAGTTAAAATGATTTAGCAGACATAAATGTAAACAATAAATATTAATTTAACCCAAAGCTGTGAGCTAATCAATTTGGGAGCGTATGGTGGAGATGAAGTATAAGTGTGAGGGTGGAGTTGTGAATGCTAAATTCTCCTTTTACATAATTGGAAGCCAACAGATAATGTCTGAATCTGAAAATTCAAGAAACAACAGTATAAGCTTATTATTTAGAAACAGGGAGTCAAATACCAGAGAAAACTGCTAAAAAAGTCAAAAGTGATTGCCCTGGGAACCAGGAATCAGTGGTGGGAAAGAATGGAACAAACACTACTATAAGCCTTATAATAACTTTTATTATAAATATGTTTATATATTTATAAAATAAATTGAAATATTAATGTATTTTGTAGAAATACTTCAGTATACTGAAAGTGTAAAGAATCAAAAATTAACAAAGAGGTTAATACTGTTTATATTTTGGTTAGCTTTCTTTGTCTTTTTCTTCTATTTCTTCATATGGTGTAAATTCAATTTTGTATCTTCTTTATTTAGATTATATCATAAGCATTTTTCTTGGTCATTAGGACTCTGAAAACACCATTTGTAATGGCTCTATAGTAATAGAGGTTTAAAAAAATTTATGCTGGAATCAATATATTGTGACCATCTTTGTAGATCTTGGTTTCAAGTTTTGGATACATTTTTAAGATAAATTATTAGAAAGGAAAACTACTGGCTTCAACGTTTTGGGTGATTTTGCCACATTTTGCTAAACCTCTTTTCAGAAATTTTGAGCAAAGGGAGAGAGACTGCAGCACAGTTTGAGAGAGTTCATTTCTCCCCACACTGGTCAGTACTGGGACTACTCAATTTAAAAACACCTGCCAGTTTGTAGGAATTGCTTGTGGTTTAAATTTTGCTTTTAAAATGACTTGTGTGATTTGTATTATTTATTAGATATTTCTATGTCTCCGAACCTTCTGCTCTTATTTGTTACTCATTTGTCTACTGATGTGTATGAATACTTTTAAACAAGCATGTTAAGTGTTTGCCTGTTGGATCTGTTGGCAAACATATAGAGAGGATTCTCCTCCAAATCATGGACCTTCCCCAGCTCCTGTCTGGCTGCTAGGAATTAGGCCCAGGTATTCATCCAACTAAAACTCCCCATGTCCATGTGCAACAAAGCCAGTTTTCATCTCAGGGTTACACCTCTTCCTTGATTTACGACAGGATTAGTCCCATCATAAGTGGAAAATAAACCATCATAAATTGAAAATATCATTTAGTCAAAAATGCACTTGATACACCTAATCTACCGAACATCCTAGCTTAGCCTTGCCTACCTTAAACATGCTCAGAACACTTACATTAGCCTACAGTTGGGCAAGATCCTCTAACAGAAAGCCAAGTTTATAATAAAGGGCTGGATATCTCCTGGAATTTCTTGGATATTGTACTGCAGAATGGTTGGATGGGTACAGAATGGTTTTAAGTGTATCAATCGTTTACCCTCATGATCGCATGGCTGATGGGAGCTGCGACTACTGCCGCTGCCCCAGCATCACGAGAGGAGCGTACCACACATCACTAGCCCAGGAAAACATCAAAGTTCAAAATTCGAAGTACAGTTTCTACTATATACGCATCTCTTTTGCACTATCATAAAACTGTAAGTCAAACCATTGTAAGTCGGGGTCCGTCTGTACTTTCATCTGTCGTTTCGTGTGTGTCGCTGCTCCTCTGCTCTAGTCTCTTGCATAAATAATCGGTCTCATCTCACAGTTTTCATATCCTTATTGTTTTCTTGTGTTCTGGAAGAATTCCTTGCACTGGTGACCTAATTCTCTATTTAGTTACAAGAAATAGCCTCCCTCCTGCCTGTCTCCACTGAGCACTAATGTGGCGATAACGTTTTTCACTCCAAAATCCCTTCCCTGTCCTCAGGCGGGCTGCTCTCTCGCTTTATCACATTCTCCTCTTGAATCTCATGAGAACCAGAGGTTTTAAAATTTTATCTTCGTTAAGTGGAGAGCCACGTGGCCTAAACCTGGAGGATGGGGTCTGCTTTGGAAATACAGTTCCTTTTTCATATGAACCGTGACCTCTCTCTGACCAGTCAGCTGCCTCCAGAAAGGTCTATCTGTCCAGTATGGAAGGCTGGGCGGCCCTGTCAGAGTCTGGGTAGGTCCTTGCTTAATTACTTTGTTCACGGTTAAAGGATAAAGGCAACATTTAAGCTTACTGTAATTTTTCTTTGTATATTAGAAATATTTCAAGCAGGGAGCTGCAGGTAAAAGGAAACAGCAATTGAAGGGAATTCTTCATTCCTAAGGTTTATCTGTAGTAGTTCACTGACTGAGCTATCTAAGGTAGGAAAATATTGATTTTTTTCTTCAAATACGTAGGCGACTGTCCTGTTTCCTTTAATTAAATAATCTGTACCCCCCCATCACTGTTTTTTTTGTTTTTCCTTTACTGTATATTTTCTTTCACATAGACTTTATGTTCCATTGTGCTGTCTTGAGGCCCTATCACACTCATTTAATCTCTTTTTTAAAAATTACACTTTAGGGACTTCCCTGGTGGTGCAGTGGTTAAGACTCCACGCTCCCAATGCAGGGGACCCGGGTTCGATCCCTGGTCAGGGAACTAGATCCCACATGCGTGCCACAACTAAGAGTTCGCATGCCACAACTAAGGAGCCGGAAAGACGCAACTAAGGAGCCCGCCTGCCGCAACTAAGACCCAGTGCAACCAAATAAATAAATTAATTAAAATATTTTTTAAAAATTACATTTTAATGTCTGAGAGAGCTTTCTGAGCACATGGTCAGTCTTCTAGAAGAAACTTGGGATACCTTTCTCACGTTAAATAAAGAAAAATACCCATTGGCATTCTCACTGACAAGCCGATCAGTGAATGCCCATTCCAGTGAGGAGCTGGTCATATTTCATTTGGTCAAGTCTCTCAGCAGAGGACAGAGCCACTGCCCTCAGTATCCTTCACGTTTCTGGTTCAGGTTAGCCTTGGGGGCAGATGTCCTTAGCTGTTTCTCTTGTGAATAGATCTTTTTTCCCTCATATTTTAATATACATATATATATGTATTTTTTTCATTACATTGTATTACAACTGTTATATAGAAAACTGTACTTTGGTTTGTTTGAGTCTGGGTTATGTTACTGAACTTAGTTCTAACAGCTTTTCAAATGCCTCTTCTGGATTTTCTAGGGATACAGTAACACTGCCTGCAATAATGAAAACTGAGTCTCCTTTCTATATTTGATTAATGCCATCAGAAAATAATAGTGGTGAGTAAACATTCTTTTCTATTTCCCTGCTTCTGTGCAAATGCTTCTGAAGTGTTATGCCATTATCTATCATGCTAGATAAGTATACTAGTTCTACTTTACTAAGAGCTTTAAAAAAAAAATCCCTGAGTAAGTGCTGGATTTTTATTGAATGGCTTTTAAGTGTGTATTGAGATGATGATTTAAGTTTCATAAATATATTACCTTAGTAATGCAATATATTAATAGATTTCTTTATGTTATACTGTCCTTGAATACTGGGATGCATGCTACCTGGTCATGTTGAATTATTCTTTTAGTAGTAATTTGATAACCTACTACTTTATATGGGTATTTTGCATCCAAGATTATACTGTCAAACACTAGCTGTAATGCCACAATATCCTTATCCAATTTTCTTTGTTCTAGAGAATGGTGGTGGTAGATTGGATTATCGGTCCTAATTCCTCACTCTGCTATTATAATATCGCACACCCACACCTCTGCCACTGCCTCACTAAGGCAGAACATACTTCCCCGCCCCTTGATTTTGGGCTTTGGCTAATGGGATGTTAGCAGATGCGACATGAATAGAAACTTAAAACTTGCTTGCTTGGTGGCCATCCTGTGCTTGTGCCATCCCTGTGAGAGAATACACGAGGTAGCTACTACCCCTTGTGTTCTCCTAGCCCCCAGGATTATTTAAATGCTTTACACTAGTAAGAATTTGATAACATATGAACAGTTTGTGGTGCGTGGCTGGTGCTCAGCCATTGTGACTCGCTCTACTCCCTGGCCTGGCCGGTCAGCAGAGGAGGGAACTGTGGCAGACTGTATTTTACAAAGATGGTCCCATCATTATCTCCCAGCCCGCAGGCTCTTCTAGATCTGGCCATTCATCCATCCAGAGGTCCCCTTGGACCTGGGTGGGCGCCTTTGTTTGGGGCAGAAGTGAGAATGTGTGACTTCTGAGACTGGGTCATAAAAATGCCATGTGCTTCCACCTTGTGATCTGGAGACGCTCGGTCTTAGAACCCAGCTACCAGGCCGTGAAAACCCCAACCAGCCTATGCAGAGTCCCCCTAGCACAGCCAGGAGTACGGTTAGGGTCAACGTCAACGTCCCAGCTGACGCCCTGCCGGTACGCAGCGTCAGCTGCCAAACGTGTGAGTGAAGAGGTCTCTAGATGATTTCTGTTCCCCGCTGTCCACTCACACCCAGTCTTTTTCTTTTTTTTTCTTTTTTTTTTGCGGTACGCGGGCCTCTCACTGTTGTGGCCTCTCCCGTTGCGGAGCACAGGCTTCGGACGCGCAGGCTCAGCGGCCATGGCTCACGGGCCCAGCCACTCCGCGGCATGTGGGATCTTCCCGGACCGGGGCACGAACCCGTGTCCCCTGCACTGGCAGGCGGACTCTCAACCACTGTGCCGCCAGGGAAGCCCGTCTCCCAATATTTTGAGTCTTCTCAGCTGAGCCCTCAAACATCATGGAGTGGAGACAAGCCATCCTCACTGTGCTCTGAGCATAACAAAACAGTCAATTTACACCTACAAGTCTGTGCTGGTTTGTTACTAGTAATAATAACTAGAACAGGAAGAGAGATTCAGAAAGGTTATGTGATTTTTCCCATGGTAATACTACCAGGAAATGGCAGGACTGTGATCTGAACGCAGGTCTGCCTGTACTTTTTCTGTTGCACTGTACTGATGACGACTAGTGAGCTTTGGGGAGACATAAGGCAGCCAGGCCTCAGAGGGGTACCACTAGGTAGCCCCACCTTGCCTTGTACATCCCCAAAGCAGGCCTCTCAGGCGTATGACAGAGATTCTTCCCCCTCTAGAGCTGACCTGGACAAATGAGACCATCTCCCCCAACAAGACGGGGCTTCGGTAAAATGTTACTGCTGCTTCAAATGCTTAGCAGGCTCACGAACCATGAAGCAAAGACAATAGCATTCCACACGGTAAGGACTTCATTATTTCCATGGAGCGTATGCTCTGGCACATTTATCAGCATTTTATTAAGAATTACCATACATATTTAAAACAAAACTACACTTGTCAAAACAGCGGAGAGAGGTGTTAGGTGACGCTAGGAGGCATTTGGCAGCCTCCAGTTCTGGGGCTTTTGCCGGGAGAAGCTCAGTGTTCTTCTGAGCACACACACAGTCCCACCCGTACCCACTTCGTGGACCCTTTTGTCCATTTTCTTCTTTCTTTTGTTATTGCTGAAAAGCACCCTTGGAAATGAGGCCTTGAAAGGCAGGAACCCTTTAAGAAATATCAAGAGCAACTCTTGCCAGTGCTGTTAGGAACCAAGGAAACAAGGAAAAGAAGCCGGAGTGATGATAAGCAGGTTGAAAACAAAAACAAAAACAAAAACAAAAAAGGCCAGGTTCTCAACTACATGGATCTAGCTGCTTTCAAAAAGCAGCTGTGATTACCTGGGCCTCCAAGCTAATGTAAGCAGCTCCTTTGCCTCTTCTCTGTTTGATCATCCCTGTTTTCTTTAGACCTTAATCATAAAGATGAGGTCATCAGGCAACAGTTAACGTAGCTCCAGATTTCTGCTTTACTACCTATATACAACACCCTACCTAAGCTGTTGATTCCTTTCCTGCATTAGGAGGAGCAAGAAGGAAGAATTAAGGAGTTAAAGAATGATTGACCCTCTACCCCTTCCCTTGTGGGTGGACCTCTCTGGCGCAGGCAGACCACGTGGGCAAGAGAACATCCAATTGCAGAAGGACCTCGTGAGCCAGACGGGGTCCCAAGGAAGATGTGGGAAGTCAGCAGGTCTGTGCGCCATGGAAAGATGATGAAGAATCTGACCCCCTGCCCGATGATCAACTGAGATTCTTTCCCCCTTTTCCCTTTAAAAGTTGTCACGTCTGAGCAGAATCATTGGAGTCGGTCTCTGGACATAAGTCCATTGCCCCAGA
This sequence comes from Delphinapterus leucas, assembly GCF_059928025.1. Classification (NCBI taxonomy): domain Eukaryota; kingdom Metazoa; phylum Chordata; class Mammalia; order Artiodactyla; family Monodontidae; genus Delphinapterus; species Delphinapterus leucas. The sequence goes on along the minus strand of NC_143132.1, from coordinate 129,737,201 downwards.
TTGCTGGCTTTTCTGAATAAAGTACTTTTCTTTTCTGCTGAAGCTTAGCCCTCGATTTATCGGCTGTTGAGCGGCGAGCGGCCGAACCTGTGTTCAGTTACACTAAGTCTAACGAACATGGTGAGGCTGAGGCTGCCAAGGCTCTGAGGCCATCTTGGCATCTTTCCTTTATCAGCGCTCAAGCTTATTTAACAAGTTTTGCTCTTTTCTTCATGTGTACGTTTGTTTCTTCAGCTGGAATGCTCTTAGCTCTCGTGGTCCAAATGAACTTGAGACTGCTCTGCTCTGGGCACTACTGGCCAGGAGCACTCATCTATTTTGATGTCCACTGTGGGCCTGGGTGGCAGCAGGGAGGAGACCAGATCCAGCATTCCCAGTATCCCAAGTAGAGTGGCAGCCCTCCGGAAGCACAGTGGGCCAGATGGGACTGAGCGGGCCGTTCCTGGAAGTGCAACCACCCTTCCTCCCTCCTCAGTGCCCTTGGTGTACGCTCCTCTCCTTGTCTGCCCTCCACTTCCCTCACCTCTTTCTGTGCGAACAGTCTTTCTTTCAACCGGCAAACTCTTCCTGCACACGACAAAGCCCCCTCTGGTCTGAGTCTTTCCATGCCTGAGCTGGTCAGCGTGAGGCTTCTTTCTTTCATTGCCAAATGTCCTGTTTTGTGTTTGTAATTTCTTAAAAACTTCACAGAGTAAACAACAAGGTGGCGATATTTCATAGGGTTTACACTTCCTTCTGGTCTTGGAGAAAAAGGGCTTCTTGGTTTCCTCTCTCTTCCGTCCCACTCTCTGCAATCATCCCCCCGAGTCTCAGGCACTGGGCACTGGGCTGATGGCAGTTCCTTCAACTGTCTGAGCACTGACAAAGCCTCCAGGGGGGTGGCTGGCTCCGCGGGGTCCTATGTGCTTTCAGGGTATCGGAAATTCTTTTTCTTTCGTGCGTCTCTATTTTTCATTATTTTAACTCCTGGCGCTGCATCTCTGTCTGCTGAACGGAATGACTGTCTTTTCAGAGAAGATAGGTTTTAAAAAGAACTCAGCAGAATCCCAAATGCTAGGGTCTCCTGGCGCCTCAGAAACTCGTTACCATCTCATTGAAGGCCTTAGATCCGGCAGGAAAAATACAGGAAGGAAGGCAGTGGGGGGCAGGTTGCAATCGGGCAGTTCTGGCTCGGTGTGTAGTCTGCTCGCTGACGGGGGTCAAGGGAAAGCTGCCCGAACACCGCCCCGGGGCAGCCTCTGTGCCTGGAATCTATGCAGAGCAGCCTCGTTTTCCATTAATGAATAACTGGGCCTGGGCAATCAGTCCCTTCAACTGTCCTCTCCAGACAGGCTTTATAGTGGCAGGAACTTGAGGGCGAGCAGGCAGAGACACACCTGAGCGTGAGACTCAGCTCTGCAGCTGCTGAGCTGTGTGACCTGGGGCAAATTACTTAACCTCTCAGTCCCCCATTCTCTCCACCTGCATCAAATGAGCTCACGCAGGAGACAGACACCAGTTCAGGGCAGACACATGGATGGAGAACATGCTAGAAATATCAGTTGAATCTGAATTTTCCCCTCCTTCTCTTTTGTTTTCACTACAAACACCATTTCTCTTCTTAAGACAAGAGGGGCCGGCTTGGCAGGCACTTTAAGTCGGGTAATGTACCAGCACTGTGAATTCTGAAATAAATATGGTGGGAGCTCTGCCCTCATGGGGGTTCAGTCCTGGGGAGACGAATAGTCACCACAAGGTGGTCAACATGGGGCAGAGGGTACACAGGGAGCACTGAAGAGGCTCTGAACAGGTAGAGCAGGTTTTCTGGAGGGGGGACAGCTAAACTGAGTCATGTACGATTGCTGAAGACAGATGGTGACCTATGAAAGGTAAAGTCTTGTTAATCAAATCAATTCTTTCCACTTTGTATTGAAAGAGACTTTTTGTTTTTTGGCGGTATGCGGGCCTCTCACTGCTGTGGCCTCTCCCGTTGTGGAGCACAGGCTCCGGACGTGCAGGCTCAGCGGCCATGGCTCACGGGCCCAACCACTCCGTGGCATGTGGGATCTTCCCGGACCGGGGCACGAACCCGTGTCCCCTGCATCGGCAGGCGGACTCTCAACCACCGCGCCACCAGGGAAGCCCAAAAGAGACTTTTTTTTAAAAAAAATCTTCAGAACAACTGAAGCTTGATGACTCCTTGATTCTGCACGAATATCCTTGCCCATTTCTTGATACGTTTTCAATTTACCTTCATGGTAATTTATACTCAAGGAAACTGTCCAAGATCTGCTAAGGGATTCAATAAAATAGGTCATGGAGTTAAACGCTGTGGTGAAATCAAGGGCTTAATTTTATGGATAAAATTTAAATTGCTTAGCTGCCCTTTTTCATTATTCATGTTAAGACTAACGACTGATCAGTGAATGGGAAGAGATCGCTGTAGGAATCAGGAGGCCATTTTCCTATTCTTTAAGCACATCTGGTGAGGTTATGGACTTTGCCCTCGAGGTTAACAGACCTTGCATTGGGGAAGAGACCCAAGCAGCCCACTAGCCCACCTCCACCACTGGGGCTGCTCCTGAAACTGCTGCAGGGGCAAGGAGCCTGAAACTGGAATTTTTCCCAAGATCAACCTTGGGAGGAATGAGAGGGATGACCGTGTTTTAACATCAGTACTTTTCTGGTACTTTTCAAAGTGAGGTCTGCATTGATGTCATTATTAAAAATGCATATTCCAAGCTGCACCTAGATGTACTCTCTGGCAGTGAGGCTTAAGAGCTTTCATTTTTTTCCCAAGCATCCTAGGTGATTCTTACACGTGAGTGGAGAGCCGTGGGTCAGCACTGACTGTAGAGGGACTACTTCCTTTCAGTCATCCAAGGTTCTTTGATTAACCTAGCTCTAAGGTAACCGAGCTCTAAGGTAAACAAGGACCACTTTGCTATTATGACCAAATGGCCAATTTTATGAGTATGGAATAAAAGGATAAAGTCATTATATCTCAAAAAAAAATGTTTAGTTTAGAAAAAAAAGGATATGAATTTCTTAGGTTGTAAATGCTTTATAGAGTTTAATGCAATTTCATTTTTAAAATTTATTTATTGATTTATTTTTGGCTGTGTTGGGTCTTTGTTTCTGTGCGAGGGCTTTCTCTAATTGCGGTGAGCAGGGGCCACTCTTCATAGTGGTGGGCGGGCCTCTCACTGTCGCAGCATCTCTTGTGGAGCACAGGCTCCAGACGCGCAGGCTCAGCAGTTGTGGCTCACGGGCCTAGTTGCTCCACGGCATGGGGGATCCTCCCAGACCAGGGCTCAAAGCCGTGTCCCCTGCACTGGCAGACAGATTCTCAACCACTGCGCCACCAGGGAAGCCCCAATGCAATTTCATTTTTGAGGCTGGTTTCTAATAATACCCTTAATTTACATGTCTAGTATATGCATTGGTCAATTCTGATTTATGTAAATTGTAGATGGTCTTGTTCACTTGCAATATAGGACATAATCTAGAGTTGCAAAAGTAACCTAAAGCTAACTATTCTCACCAAGCACTAAAAAATTAGTCCCTTTGGGGGACCATTTTTCTTAAAAGTTTTTACTTTTCATTTCATGTGTTGTTTAGATTAGTACTTCTGTAGCTGTTCTGTGTAATGGTTAATAGGTACCTACCAGCTCCCCTAAAGAAAAAGGGTTCAGTGATCCAGTAGGCTTGGGAAACACTGGGGTAGACAAAGTGAAACAGGTTTTTACTGCAGATTACAGATCCTCTGAGAGCCCCTAACATGTGGATGTGCACAGTAACTCTACAAGAAAGGGATGGAAATCTCAGGGTCTGCCAAGCTCAGTTAGTTTCATGGAACATTCCACTGGATGAACATTCAGAGGACCACAGGTTGTCAAATACTCAGTTTAACCCACCGGCAAACTCTACCGGGGGATCAGGCTGCTTTCACTTAGATGCACTGCCCTCAAGACGCAGGCCTAGGAAAATGTTTCACAACTGGGGGTGCACATTAGATCACATGGGGAGCTCCCTCAAACACAAACCTCCCACTCTCGACATCCAAGTTCAAGCACTGGTCAAAATAATGGGAATCACAGTCTACTTGATCATCACCAACCCTCGCTCCCACCATCCTCAAATCCTGACCAGCATTTTTGACTAACACTACAATCCCTACCACTCCCATTATACTGATAGTGCCACCATCATCATACAATGACCAACAAGACCGCCGCCATGACCATGACCATCGCCATGACCTAGCCATCACTACCACCACCACCACCATTACCACCACCCTGAGCAACCAACACCACTGCTATTATTACCCCGTGACCCACACTACTACCACTGCCACTACTGCAACCATCCCCCACACTGTAGCCACGACAACTGCTGTCCGAGCAAGTCACCACCACTGCTCCCCTGTTGCCACCATCTTTCTTATGTCCAGTCTGGAGATAAAAAACACAGTGTTATTATTCCAGGTTGCATTCAAAGGTTGGAAGACGAGATATAATTGCACATATTTATCCCTAGGTACCAATAACCACCAAGTGGAACCAGACATGGTGTCCCAGTAGAATCCTGGGATCTAGAGTCTCAACAGAATCTCTGATCCAAGGCACGAGTCCCTCAATTACCTCTGTGACAAGAGTAAAAAATGCCACACAGGGCTGCCATGCCAGTTTATCTGATGGGAAAATTCAGCCCCAATCTGCTTTCAGAAATGTGGAAGCTGGACCTCAGCTAGTTGTTGGGGAGAGACCCTGGTGCTAGCCATGTGGCAACCACAAGGGGCTTTAAACCCAGCTCAAAATGCAGCTTGCTACTGCTTAAGGAGCTAGTCCTGGGGGATCACAGCAGAACAGGACTTAACTTACTCAGCTATATGCTCTAGTTTATGTAATTAAATTATTTTAAAGTTATATTTTATGTATGCACTGCATTTATTGTACATATATAAATGTATAATAATAATACAGACAGTCCTTGACTTTTTGATGGTGCAAAAGTGATATGCACTCAGTAGAAACCATACTTTGAAGTTTTAATTTTGACCCTTCCCAGGCTAGTGATATGCAGTACATACTCTCTTGTGATGCTGGGGCAGCGGTAGCAGCCACAGTTCCTAGTCAGCCACGCGATCACCAGGGTAAACAACCGCTATACTTAAAACCATTCTGTACTCATACAACCATTCTGTTTTTCACTTTCAGAACAGTATTCAATGAATTACATGAGACAGTCAACGCTTTATTATAAGATAGGCTTTGTGTTAAAGAATTTTGCCCAGCTAAATGTCAATGTTCTGAGCACATTTAATGTAGGCGAGGCTAAGCTATGATGTTTGGGAGGTCAGATGTAGTAAATGCATTTTCGAATTTCAGTGTTCGCAACTTACGATGGGTTGATCCGGATGTAATCCCATCATCAGTGGAGGAAGATCTGTAATGAGTGGCATATACTGAGTGCCAACAAAGTATTGGGAACCGTGCTAAAGGCTTTACATATACCATCTCTTTAATCCTCATACTCTTTTACAAAAAGAAGAGAGGTTAAGGGCTTCCCTGGTGGCGCAGTGGTTGAGAGTCCGCCTGCCGATGCAGGGGACACGGGTTCGTGCCCCGGTCCGGGAAGATCCCACATGCCGTGAGCCATGGCCGTTGCACCTGCGTGTCCGGAGCCTGTGCTCCGCAACGGGAGAAGCCACAGCAGTGAGAGGCCCGCATACCGCAAAAAATGAAGAGAGGTTAAGTGCCCCAGGTCACAAAGTGAATTCATTGTAGCACTGCAGTGTGAACCTAGGTAGTCTGGTTCCAGGGACACTCTTAACTGAAACTCTACACTGAGCTGTACACACGTCATCCTGCATGGAGCGATTCAAGGTATGTTCAAGGGTATTATTGATTATATGCGATTTGTCTCACGTGCTAATTTTTGAGCCTAGTCTCAGAGGAGATGTAAATCCACTACATTCCAAGAGGTAGAAGAGACATGAAAGACCACCAAGTGCAAAGCAATTCGGTGCAAAATATGAAGGTGGAGAGACAACTACTCTCCAGGCAAAGTTCTCATAAATTCATGTAATAAGCACGCGATGAGGGGGCAGCAGTGTGCAGGGCACTGGGCAAGGCAACGCCAGCCTCCTGCTTCTTATTCTATAGCTTGTGTGTGTTGAAGTCCTCAGCAGGCTGAGGAAAAGATATCCTGGGTTCAAATAGCTTCAAAGTTTTCCAAGCACTTCCACAGATGGCAGCAGCACTACAGACAGATGGGGGATGATTCAGAGAGCAGTGCAGGGGCTGCCTGCCAGGGGATCGCCATTCTTCCTCCTCACCCTAGTTCATTCCTTACACATCTTGATACGAGAAATGGTCACTTCGCAAATGTACCTATTGTTAACTCTTAAAAACACACAAATATATGCAGACTTATGTGTATATTCTACACATACGCAGACATATAGATTTTTTTAAAAAAGAGATGGACTCCTTCAAATATCGTTAAGCTGTGTCCTACTCTTGAGTGTCTACAGTGTGGTCAGGACCATTGTCAGGGATGCTCTGACTCCTGTAGATTCTCACAATAATCTCAGAATCCCCGAAGATTTCATAACTGGCTTGGCCAAGGTTGCAATAGGATGGAAATGGCAGCGCTGGGATTTGAAAGGTCCCAGGTCCATTTGTCTGGCTCTGAAGTTTTGCTTCTTGACATGATCTGTGCTTGTTTTAACCATACCAAGTAACTCTTAGATTAAGATTCTTCACCTCTAAAGTGGGAGGAAAACAATGCTACCTCATGGGCTTGTTTGGGGGGGATTAAATAACAGAATGTATGTAAAAACATTTTGTAATATGTGAGGAGCCATTCAAATGTAATATTATTACTATTATTTTGGTTTCAAGTAATGAAATTGTTTTTACTATATAGCGAATTTCCTTAGTTATCTGGATAACGGTTTCAGTATAATTATTGGCTTCCTTTGTAGTTTTACATCTTTTAGCTTTTTATTTCAGAATAGTTTTAGACTTCAACGAAGATAGGACAAAGACTTTCCACATATTCTTCACTAGACTTCTGCTAATGTTAACATCTTATATAAGCATGATACAGTGATCTAAACCAGGAAATTAACATTAACACCATTCACTAATCTATAGACCTTGTTCATACTTCCCCTATTTTGTCCACAATGGCTTTTTTTCTAATGTAGCGTCTGATCCAGGATACCCAGTCACATCGCGTGTGACTGTCCTATCTCCTTGGTTTCCTCTAATCAGGGACAGCTCCTCAGTCTCTCATAACCTTTAGAAAAGGAGGTGCCAGTTATTTTGTAGAACATCCCTCAGTTTGGTTTGTCTGATGTCTTCTCATGAGTAGACTGAGGTCATGTACCTTAGGCAAGAATATCTCAGAGATGATGTTGTGTCTGTCTCGGTGCACCATATCAGGGGGTACGTGATGTTGATCTGTTTTGATTCTGGTGATATTACCTTTAATACTTTGGTGAGGTGGTGTCTGCCAGATTTCTCTATTGTGAAGTCACTATTTTCTCCTGTGTATTTGTAATGGACAAGGATCTTGTGGGAAAGTGCTTTGAGACTATGCAAATATCATACTTTCACCCACTAATTTTAGCATCCATTAAGGATTCTGGTGTGCAACAATCATTACTATGATGTTGGCCAAATGGTGATTTTCTATTTCCAACATTCTTTCTACAGTATTAATTACAATTCTACTGGAAGGAAGAAATGTTGCCTTTCCTGCACTTATTCATTAAATCACTTATTTATGTCAATATGGACTCATGAATATTTATTTTATTCTGTGGGGTGGAATCCATTATCATTATTTTGTTCCTCAGATTATCCCAGATTTACCCAATGGAAGCTCCTTTAAGTTGCCTCCTTTGTTTTCTTGACATGCTCCCATCATTTATTAAGTATTCCCTTGCTTTCTGGAACCACAAGACGTTCATGCTCATCCTGTACTTTCTCTGCCCCTGCTCTGGAATTAATCATTTTTCTAAGAAACTTCGGTTTCTTTTATTAGAGACCAAGAGGGCTAGTTGTGCTCATTGCCTCTGGAATTTTGTGGTTTCTAGGCACCTCTTAGAAAACAGAACTAGAAATTATATATACATATATACTCACACATGTGTACACACACCTTGCTGTATTTATTTCTGTAACTATCCAACTGGATATCTATTAAAAACCATGAGTTCATACTGAAACTTCCGATTCTAATCCAACACCACAGAGTTCATTCTAGCCTTCCCCTCCTTTCCTTATTTGTACCTCCTTTTTTTAACACTGAGATACCTGGCTCTGTCACCCACAATCATTTACTCATTTGCTTGATCCTACTATGATTTACATAGAGTAATTTCAAAATTGCTTACCTACACTCCCGTGGAAAATACATTTTCTAACTAGAGAACAGTATTTATGCACTTTTTTTTCTGGCTTTAGCCTTGCAGTATCCAGTCACAATGATGCTTTCCAAGTTACTGAAGTTGGTTCTTTCCTTTCCCATTGGCTCCGGTATGGTAATGTATTCATTTATAATAGAGATAGGCTCATTTGTTACTGTCTGTATTGCCGCTTGGGTTCCCCTCACAGCCTGGTTGACCTTAATTATACAGGTAGTTTTTTGGGGTGTGGAATTCTGTGGTTCTAAGAGACAGACTGAAAACAGTGGTATGCTCAGAGAAGGCTTTCTCCTCCCTCTTCCTAGTTTCTACCCCATTCCCATCCTGAATTCTTTTCACTCTGTTCCCATTCACCCACTTGAAGGAACCAATCTCATTAGCTTATAAAATCCATTCTTAAAATGATTTTGTCCTCTTCAGATTTATCTTCCCTATAATGATCATTAACTCATCAATCTCCCCAAGGTCGAACCCTTTCTCAACAACCTCATCTCTAGAAGTATTTATACAGACACATCTTTTCAATGCATTTTAATTAATGCCCTTTGTGCTGTTGGGAGTGTTACTTCGCTGACTGTTTTATCTGACGTTGGCTTGGATTTTCTGAGTGCTCTTGCATGAGTTCTCTTTATGACCTGCTTAGAAAAGCAGGCAAATGCTGGTGCCTGATTCTCAATGATCTCTGCTTCCCATTTGGAAGACCGAGATGGTTGCAGGTCCTGGCATATTAACTCGGCAGCTGTCTCCTCAGGGAGTTGAAAGTTCAACCTGACTGGCTGGTATGGTGGCAGGAGCAGCAGGTAGGGACAGCATGGTTTGCTCAGGAGATGGGGACCCACATGGAGAGATGACAAGAGCACTGGCTTTGCATTCTAAGAGACTGGGGCTTTGTCTTTTACTTGCTGGGGAGATCTCATGCAAAATGTATCACCTCTCCAGGCCTCAAGTTTACTTACACCTGTAAAATGGGAATATTAATACTCACAGCACTGTTTTGAGGATGACATGATTCTATTTAAAAACCCCTGGTGTGGAAGAGGTCCACTGAAAAGACAGTGTCACTTCCTCACTTCACCCTTTCATCCTTACATTCATAAAATATGCTGTTTCAATCTTTCTTGTTTTTTTTAAATTAAGATTTTGAGATAATTGCTGATTTAAAAGCAGTTGTAAGAAATAATGCAGGACAATCCCATGTGCCCTTCACCCCGTTTCCCCCAGTGGTAACATCTTCCAGCATGATACTTGATATCACACCCAGGACTGAGACTGATCGAATCCACCGATCTTATTCAGCTTTCACCAATTCCACATGCACTCACCTGCTCATTTGAGTGTGTGTGTTTAGTTCTATGAAATTTCATTTCATCTGTAGGTTTCATGTATCCACCAGCAACAGCAAAGTACATGATAGTTCCCTCACCACCAGGAACCCTCGTGTTGTCCTTTTATAACCACACCCACTTCCCTCCCATTGCTCCCAAGCCCTCATCCTAACCCCTGGCGATCACAAGTCTATTCTTATTTATATAGTTTTGTCATCTCAAGACCGTTACATAAATGGAATCATTTAATACATAACCTTTTAGGATTGGCTTTTTTCACACAGCAATACTCCCTGGAGAGTCATCAAAGTTGTTGTGTGTATACTTTGTTTCTTATTATACTGAGCCTATTCTATGGTATGGATGTATCCCAGTTTAATTGTTCCCCCCCGAAGGATACCTGGATTGTCTCCAGTTTTTAATTATTATAAATGAAGCTGTAATGAACATTTGAGTACAGGTTTTGTGTGAGCATAAGTTTTCATTTGTCTGGGATAAATGCCCATGTGTAACTGCTGGGTTATATGGTAGTTGCACTTTTAGTTTTACAGAAAACTGCCAAGCTGTTTTCCAGAGAGGTTGAGCCATTTTACGTTCCCACCAGAAATTACGAATGGTCCCTTTTCTCTCCATCCTTTCAAGCACTTAGTGTCATCATTATTTTTTATTTTAGCCATTTTAATAGGTGTATGGTAATACCCTATTATGTTTTTAAAGTTGCATTTCCCTAATGACTAATGTTGTCAAATACCTTTTCATGTGTTTATTTGCCATCTGTATATCCTCTTCAGTGAAATGTGTCTTTGCCCATTTCCTTATTGGACTGTTTGTATTTTTATTAAATTTTGAGGATTATTTATTTTAAGTGAGGTAAAATTGGTATATAACATTATATTAGATTCAGGTGTACAACCTAAGTCGATATTTGTATACACTACAAATGATCACCATGATAAATCTAGTTACCATCCATCACCATACAGTTGACCCCCTTCCCCATTTAGCACCCCTGCCAAACCCCTTCCCCTCTGGTAACCACTAATCGGCTCTCTGTATCTATGAGTTTGTTTTTGTTTTGTCTGTTCATTTGTTTTGTTTTTTAGGTTGCACATGTAAGTGAAATCATATGGTATTTGTCATCCTCTCTCTGACTTATTTCACTTAGCTTAATACCTTCTAAGTCCATCCATGTTGTCGCAGATGGCAAGATTTCCTTTTTGTTTTTAACGACTGAGTAGTATTCCATTTATATATATACCATATCTTCTTTATCCATTCATCTGTTGATGGGCACTTTGTATCCATATCTTGACTATTGCAAATAATGTTGCAATGAACATAGAGGCGCGTGTATCTTTTCGAATCAGTGTTTTCATATTCTTTGGGTAAATACCCAGAAGTGGGATAGCTGGATCATATGGTAGCTCTATTTTTAACTTTTTGAGAAAGCTCCATACTGTTTTCCATAGTGGCTGCACCAACATTCCCACCAACAGGGTATGAGGGTGAGATTCTTTATGTATTCGGGACTCCAGTTTTTTGCTGGATATGTGCTTTGCTATTTCAACTCTTTTTGAAGAATAAAACAGCAAAAAATTAAACAAAAAACATTGATTTCTTTTAGCTTTCTATCTGGTTGGGGGAAAGGAGAAGAGGGTGAGAAACGAGGGGAAAAGGTGGGAAGCATCTTATGGTTTATGAGGACACAAGCAATGGCTCCCATTTTTCACAGCACGTGCACATGAGCTGCAGTGAGGCAGATGCAAACCAGAATACGGGGGTGTGCAGGGTGCTCGGGAAGTGTCTGTGGGCCTTGATACAAGGCACACTCACAGGTGAGGTTCTGTTCACCCCCTAACCTGGCACAACCGAGTCTGGTGTGAGAGTACATACCGTGGAAACTGCCCCCCTCAGAGACCCTGCCAGGATCTGTTTCCCTTCAGGCTACATCCCAAAGTAGAGATAGAAGGATAAGGAAAATGCTGATTTGTTATTAAATCAGAACAGCACCTCCTCTTGAAGGAATCTGGAGGGTAACACTGGTGCAGCCTCAAACCCTTAAAGCCTCAGAAGATGAGGAACAAATTGTCTTGGTTCCAAACAATTGCTGGAGTAATTCAACATTCTTAAATCTACCTTCTCCAGAAAGATCTCTTAAATTAGAAACGTGAAAATGAACAGTTTTTCAGACCAGGCTGGGGTAATGCCCATGAATATATATTAAAATCACTCTGATTAATAAATGTCCGTGTGAGCCCAAGATTAAAGTAACACGCTGAGCTTATATAATATTTACTCATGCTCTGATGATATCTCCGAAAGCCCGGAAGACCCAGAACTGGGGCTGTCACTGCCTTAAATAGAATTATTATAGCTTAATTTTCCCCCTTACCTCAGATTGTACTGCACCACTATATCATGGTGCATTTAATTCTCTCAATATTCACTGTGTAATAAAGGACCAAAATTAAAGTCACAGGGGTAGCAAAAGTAACGTGCATCACACTGGACACTGACCAGACATTTTTATTTAACACAGAAAACTGCTGGTGTAGCAGTCCCACTACTGGGCATATACCCTGAGAAAACCATAATTCAAAAAGAGTCATGTACCAAAATGTTCATTGCAGCTCTATTTACAATAGCCAGGACATGGAAGCAACCTAAGTGTCCATCAACAGATGAATGGATAAGGAAGATGTGGCACATATATACAATGGAATATTACTCAGCCATAAAAAGAAACGAAATTGAGCTATTTGTAGTGAGGTGGATGGACCTAGAGTCTGTCATACAGAGTGAAGTGAGTCAGAAAGAGAAAGACAAATACCGTATGCTAACACATATATATGGAATTTAAGAAAAAAAATGTCATGAAGAACCTAGGGGTAAGACAGGAATAAAGACACAGGCCTACTACAGAATGGACTTGAGGATATGGGGAGGGGGAAGGGTAAGCTGTGACAAAGCGAGAGAGTGGCATGGACATATATACACTACCAAACGTAAAATAGCTAGCTAGTGGGAAGCAGCCGCATAGCACAGGGAGATCAGCTCGGTGCTCTGTGACCACCTAGAGGGGTGGGATAGGGAGGGTGGGAGGGAGGGAGACGCAGGAGGGAAGAGATATGGGAACATATGTATAACTGATTCACTTTGTTATAAAGCAGAAACTAACACACCATTGTAAAGCAATTATACTCCAATAAAGATGTAAAAAAAAAATTACATTTCAGTTATTTAGTTCCAGGTTTTTTGCACTGAGGTTTGATAAAGTGATCTCTACAATTTTTCGCTTGGGAAATTTAGTTAAATTTTCTTTGAGGCATATTATATGGTCCTTTCTCATAAATGTTATAAAAATAACAGAAAATAAAGTACTTTCCCTGACCTAATAAAAGAAAAAAAAAGAAAACTGCTGGTGTAAATGATATTGTAATAACTGTGCTCCAATTTAAAATGCAAGTCACTGAGAGGAACTCCTGGGAGCCATAAAATACCTTTCCCCTCCTCAAGGTTGTCCAAAGGGAAAAAAAGGAAAAGGCTTTCAACCAGGTTGTTATCTTTATGATGCAATTTAATCTGGGATGCCACAAATGTGTGGGGCAGGATTGTTAGGCAATAATATCATAAAGTATCAAGAAAGTGCTAAAGAAAACAGAAGAAACAGTTCTGCGGTTTTCTCACTTCCATGCGTAGATGTGAGAATATTATGTTAACCTGTCTGGTGGTGGCCACGGGACCGGGAGCTACTCTGAGCCCGCACTGCGGGGGGCCTGCTCAGGATGCAAGTGGAGAGACCAAACCTGTATTGGATTTGTCGAGTAGGTTAGACCCTTCATACATCATCTCGTTGAGCCCTTATAATAAATAACCTTTAAAGTTAGGAGATATTTTTCCCATGTTGCAGTTGAGGAAACACATGTCAGAGGGGTCAAGTAAATTGTTCAAGGTCATGCACTAGAAGGCGGATTTGATGCTAAGGCTGCCTTCAAGGTCAGTGCTCTTTCTGTGACCCCACGGTCATAGGGAAGGGAGCACGTCCTTTCTATGGTTCACCATTCTGCGTTCTTTCTCCTGTAGGTTGTGGCATCCAAGGGAAAGCAGGAAAAGAGATGAGAATCTCAGGAGCAACATCAAGTCAGAGCCGAGTGTGGCTGGGTAGCAGCCAGGGCCGGTTGGGGCCTGTGAGCAGGCAGAGGCACGGCCTCCTGGATTCTGCCTAAGCCAGGACAGAGATTTGGCTGAGAGCAGCTCTGTGCCCACTTCTGCTGCATGCACCCAGAAGACCAATGCTCTTCTTTCTGAGGGCATCTATTGAATCAATTATAAACAAAGCACAGAGAATAAAATCTGGAAAATGTAGTTTGGGAAGCTGAATTCCAACCAGAGCGAAAGTCGGGAAACATAGTCTGACACTGACAGTTTCTGAGCACTTGGAAAACGTGATTACTGTTCAGAGTTAGCAAGAGTTTGCTGAGAATAAGTCATTTCCCTATTCGGTAGCGTTTCCAGTTGGGCAGGCAAGTAACCACCATGAAGGCAGAACCTCATCCAGGCATTTGCCAAGGTCTCATAAGATCACCTTGGCAACAGGGTGGGAAATGCACACTGGGCCCTGCTGCAGGCAGGAGGAGTTGTCCAGGGCTGTGCACTTGCCCCCAAGGCTGAGTCCTGGTCAATCTGGAGAAGAGGGCTTGAACTCTGAGTCAGCCATCCCTGGCACCAGATGGGGTCTGGCTATCCAGGTACAGGCTGCTGAGAGTATTCTAGCAGGCGAGTTTCTGGAGGCCACCTATCTGAGGGTCCCTGTGCCCAGGTCCCACCCATGGCAGAGACTTTACTTCGTAGGTATCTGATGAGACACTTGGTCAAAGGGCTTCAGTGAGTTCCCTTCACCTAAAGTCCACATTCCTTACCTGGCATTTCAGACTCCAAAATCAAGCCCTGACCACTTCCCTCCTTTCTATGAGTTCACCCAGACTCTGCTCTCATCAAATCTGTCTTTGGGGCTTGCACATTCAGGAGCCTGCTGGTGCATCTCTGCAGCACCGGGCAGTAAGAAGAACACTGGCCTAGGGGCCCAAGGCCTGGGTTCAGGCCCCAGCTCCCCCACGTACTAACTTTGTAAGTGATAACCTCTCCAAGCCTCCGTTTCCCTGTCTATAAAGGTAGGGACAACACTACCTCCTGACCTTGAATACCTGCTGTGCCCCAGGCTTGCACTTCCACAGTCTCCTGTAATCATTAAAGCCCATGTGATGTTCTCTCGTGCGGGTCTCTCAAAGTCAACAGGTCTGAAGCTGAACTTGTCCCTCCCCAAGTCTGCTCCACTTCCAGACTCTCTCCTTCTCCGTGGGTGGCGCTCTCTCTCTCCCTCAGACCCAATCCACTATCAGGCCAGCTTCACCCTCTAATGACCTTTCCCATCCACCAACTTCTTTTCGTTGACATGTCACCCTCTCATCAAAAGTATTGCTTAAATTGCCTCTTAACTGGCTTCCCTCTGCCCACTCTTTAGTGCTAGGATGGCGGGGGCAGATACAAAGAGGAGGGAGGGAAAGGCAGATCTTCCCACAGCTCTTAGGATGAAAAGCAGACTCCTTAACAATGGCCGGCAAGGCCCTCACGGTCTGCTCCCCAACCCTTTCCTCACCTCCTGTAACACTCCCCTCTGTTCCTGCTTCCCGGTCATCCCTCAGCGGCTCTGTCCTCTTCCCACAAGGAGCCTTTGTACACGCACTTTCCTGGTCCAAGAGTGCTCTTTCCCTGGATCCCCTGACCCAGGCCAACCTCACTTTCAACCTAAAATGTGCCTCACTATTCTTCTCCAGCTCAGTCTTTACATTTTCAGAAACACTTGCCCTGGATTCCCTGCCTCTGTCAAGTTGCCTCACTGTTCACCCTGATAGCATCAGGAACTCCCCTCAGAGGCATTTGTCGCCCGAGTAATTTTACCTCTGTGGGATCTGATTAACGTCTGCTTCCTTGTTACAAACTGAATACTTGTGTCCCCTCCCAAATTCATATGTTGAGACCGTACTCCCTGATGTGATGGTATTAGGAGATGGGGCCTTTGGGAGGTAATTGGGATTAGTCAGGGTCATGAGGGTGGGGCCCTCATGAATAGGATTCGTGACCTTATAAGAGTCACGAGAGAGCTTGCTTCCTCTCTCTGCTCTCCTCCATGTGAGGACATGATGAGAAGTCAGAGACTGCAACTCTGAAGAGCGCTCTTGCCACAAACTAACCATGCTGGCACCCTGATCTCAGACTTCCAGCCTCCAGACTGTGAGAAATAAATTCCTCTTGCTTATAAGCCACCCAGTCTATGGCATTTTTGCTTATAGCAGCCTAAACTGACCAAGGCACTCCCCCAGGGGCACAGGGCTCACTTTTCTTGCCTCTGCTTCTGGCACAGTTTCCAGCACAGACAGGTGCTCAACAAGAAGTTTGTTGAGTGAATGGAGGCAACACGGCATGGTGGCTACAAGCACAGACTGCAGGGCAGACTGGCTCTACCCTGTGTGTGATGTCAGGCAAGTCACTCAACTTCTCAGAGCTTCAGCTTCCCCATGTGTAAAATAGGGAGAGTGACAACATCCACCTCATAGGGTTGTTAGGAAGATTCAATGACCTTTGTTTAAATGTAATGTACTCAGAACACTACCTGACAAATAGTAAGGATGGTCTGTGTTTGTTAAATATGTAAAATGAACAGGTGCTAAATAATCATTAAATGAAGAAGTATTAATGAAGCTGACAGAAAACCTGATTTTAAAAAAGGAATACAAGTGGCTTGTTGTTGAAATATAGGCCAATGGCCAAGTCATGCTGACTAGAAATAACAAACTGTCTACGTAACAGAAAGCAGGATTTAAATTTAATTCAACCCTCGTTAGTAAGTTTGTGACTACATGTTGGGAAAACAACTACTTACAACTGGGAATACATCCAACATCTTAAGAGAAATGCCGGCTCAAATTCTTAATCCAAAGAAAGCTTTAGGTATGACGGATGCTAGTGTTTAGTCATATGCTGGGCTGAGTCATTTCTGTCAAAAATCAGCAAACCAAGATAAAACTCCCCAATGAACTTTTAAAAACCACCCACGCCCACTACATGAATTCATCCATCAAGGCTTTGAGAATCTTCTTTGAGAGTTCCCCACACAGCTCACAGTGCGCCTATGACTAGAGGACAACACTATAAAATACAGAAAATCCACAGATATCACACATTCCTACCAGCCCTTATCATATTCCCCAACATTCTTTCAAGTAAAGGAGTATAAAAAAATAGCTGGCTCAACATTTCATCCTTTGAGCAGGTATGACTTTTTGTCAGGGTATTAACAACGAAAATCTTCAGACCTAAGTTTTCATCCAATGTATAATTGTTTCTTACTATAAAGGGGTGTGTTATCACAGGACTAAAGACAGTAAAAAGTTGTGATATATTATAGTGCCTCTGTCAGTTTTTAAGGTTTTGCTGTTGCTTCAGGAGAAAAAGGAAGGAAGGACAGTTGCAGTTTGAAGAAGGGGTGCTTGGCAAAGGGGAAAGCGCTCAAAACAACAAAGTAATTAGAGCTACTGCAGCGAACTAGGAATGAACTATTAATTTCTCCTCAAACGTACTACACAAATTGCTTCAGCTTGTTTAGTTCAATTTATATGAGTGTAATATCGAATTAAAATTGTGAGTTGTTTTAATGAAAATACACCAACAGAAGGGAGATTTCATTTTCTTTATGAAAAGAGAAAGTCAGCTGTGAGTCCAGATTTTCATCCAGCCTTAATTGTGAGCTGATTCTGATTGAGAGAAAAGGCCCTGTTTAAATATTTGTTCCCAGAGAAATGAGGGGTCGGGTGATGGCTTGATGCACAGCTCTGCTGGCTATGGGAGGCTACAGCCAGCCACTGGGGCTGTGGGTAGGGGGAGAGGAAGCCCAGCTGGGCCGAGAAGGGAAATTCTCACCACGCACCCCTCTCCATGACCTGGTTCTCCCTACCTGCAGCCTCATTTCTCTCCCATGTGCTGGAACGTGATTCTCTTCCACATCTGTGTTTTACCAGTGCTGCTTTCTCTGCCCATAATGCCCTCTACACTATGCTTGGCTAAGTCTTTCATGGTCTTCAAGCCTTGGGGGTCATCTCTTCCAAAAAGCTTTCCCCAACCGCCAGATGAGAGATGTCTCTCCTTTGCATCTAGTGCCACAATCACTTGCTACCATACGTCTCTCGTCACCTACATTGTGCATCCCTCTTGGGCAGGAGATGCAACTTAATCGATTCTATTTCCAGCAACAGTGCCTGGCATGAAGAAGATGCAGTAGGTATCTGTGGAACGTTGAAAGATGTCAACCCGCTGTGTAACACACAAAGACACAGACGGCAGAATCCATTCTGGACTTTCAAAAATGACCAGATACTTTCTATGCAAGAATGACTGAGAATAAAGGCAAGAAGATGCTCGAGGTCATATGTGAGACCTCTCTACCTATTAATAAAATTACAGAAATCATATGCAATATAAAAATGTATTGTATCCATATGATTCATTATTCATGCATTCTGTGGTTATCGTGAGCTTTAAGGATGAGGAATATTCTCTGACACCTCGCTGAGCCATGCTAGAGCCTGACCATGTGCTAAATGAGAGTCTGCAAGTACATGAAGTATCCAAAGTCCCCAATACAGTGTACAGATGTACCTGCCCGGGAAGCAGCACATTGCACAAAGCAGAGTACAGGCCCTGCCCTGAAAAACCTCAGAGCGAAGACAACAGGGGCATTTCTGATGAGTCAGGGTTGCTGAGAAAAGTCGCTTAGTGGCTGAGAGTCAAGCAAAGTAGATGCTATACACCCTGAAAAGAACACGATTCCACAAACTACTTTCAGACATATAGGGAATACATTCCTACTTTCTCCCAAATACAAATATTCTTTGTTTCCCCCACATACTTGCCTTAGGATAAAGTTTGTGAAGTGGAATTGCTAGACTATGGATATATACTTTTTTTTTCCTAAGAGATAAGGACATTTTATTTTTGACTTGTAAGAGATTGACAAGCTGTTTTCCACAGCCATTGAACTATTCACATTCCTTCCTGTAGTGTATGAGAAGTCCAATTACTCTACATCTTTGCCCATAGTTGGTATGACTGGTCTTTTTAATTTTAGCTGTTCTAATAGGGGTGCAGGGGTATCTCATTGTGATCTTATTCTGCATTTTCTGTATGCAGTTAAGCATCTTTCTGTGTGCTTATTTGCCATCTATATAACTTCTTTGGTGAAGAGTCTGTTCAAATAGTTCCTCCAATTTTTACTGCGTTATTTGGTTTTTTAAAAAATTACTGTATTGAGATGTTCTTATATATTCTGGATAAAAGTCCTTTAACAGATTTATGCTTTGCAAATCCTTTCTCCCAGGCTATGGCTTGTCTTTTATTCTCTTAGTGTCTTTTGAAGAGGAGAAGCTTTTAATTTTGATGAAATCTAATTTGTCTTTTTTTTTTTTTTCCTGTTTTGGATCACGCTTTTGGTAGTGTCTTATCTAAGAAATCTGTAACCTAAGGTCACAAAGATTTTCTCCTGTTTTCTTCTAGAAATTCATAGTTTTATGCTTTACATTAAAGTTTATGATCTATTTTGAGTTAGTTTTTGTATATGGTGCAAGCTTCGGGTTGAATGTTATTTTTTTTGGGGGGGGTAGGGGGAACATATGGATATTCAATTGTTCCATACCATTTTTTTGAAAAGAGTATCCTTTCTCTTCTGAATTGCCCTTTGCAACTTTGTCAAAACTCAGTTATCTATGTAAGGGGGGGGGTGTCAAATTTCGTGCTCACTATTCTGTTCCATTGATCTATTTAACTATTTTCACACCAATACCACACTGTAACAAGTACTGTAACTTTATAATTAGTCTTGAAATCAGATAGTGTCAATCTTCCAACTTTGTTCCATTTTTTTCAAAATTACTTTGGCTATCCTGGGTCATTTGCATTTCCATATGAATTTTAGAATTAGCTTATCAATTTTTACCAAAAAGCTTATTGGGGTTGAATTGAACCTATAAGTAAATTTGGAGAGAAATGAAATCTTAACACTGTTGAGTCTTCCAACCCACAAAACAAGGCATATCTCTCCATTTTAACTAGGTTGTATTAAATCTATCGCAACAATATTTTGTAGTTTTTAGCATATGGATCTTTGCACACTTTTGCCAGATTTATCCTTATTTCTTTTTTATGCTATTGTAAATGGTATTATTTTAAAATTTTAATTTATGATTCTTTGCTGCTTGTATATAGAAATGCAATGATTTTTATGTATTTGTCTCATATCTAGCAACAGTACGAAACTCACCTATGAGTTCTAGGAGCTTTTTTGTAGATTTCTATGTATTTTCTCCATAGATGATTATGTCATCAACATTTTTTTTCCTATTCCAGTCTAGATGACTTTTATTTCTTTTTCTTGCCTATTGTTTTGGCTAGAACCTCCAGTACAATGTTGAATAGAAGTGATAAGAATGGACATCCTTATTTTGTTCCTCATCTTCTGATTGGAGAGTTTAATACATTTACAGTTAGGGTAATTACTGATAAGGAGGGACTTACTTCTGTCATAGTGCTATTTGTTTTCTATATGCCTTATATATTTTTGTCCCTCATTTCCTGCATTACTATCTTTTAGTTGATTTTTTAGTAGTGAAACGTTTAAATTCCTTTCTCATTTTCTCTTGTGTATTCTATAGCTATTTTATTTCTGGTTACCATGGATTACATTTAACATCCAAAAGTTATAACACTCTAATTTGATTTGCTTCTCTTGCTGTTTTCAAGAATTATCTTTGTCTTTGGTTTTTGAAAGTTTGATTATAATGTGTCTTAGTGTGGATCTCTTTGAGTTCATCTTACTTGAAGTTGGTTGGGCTTCTTGGATGTTTGTATTTATATCTTTCATCAAATTTGGGAAGTTTCAGCCATTATTTCTTCAAATATTCTCTCTGCCCCTTTTTTTCTCTTTTCCTTCTTGGACTCTCACAACGTCCACCTTATGGTGTCCCATAGGTCACTTAGGCTCTGTTCACTTTTCTTTAATCTTTTTTCTTTCTGTTCCTCAGACTTGATAATTTCCATTGTCCTATCTTCACGTTTGCTAATTCTTTTTTTCTGCCTGCTCAAATATGCCTTTGAATCTCTCTAGTGAACTTTTCATTTCCATTCTTATATCTTTCATCTCCAGAATTCCTTTTTGGTTTCTTTTTAGGTTTTCTATCCCTTTATTGATATTTCCATTTCATTCATAGATGGTTTCTTGACTTTCTCCACATCTTCCTTTAGTTATCTGAGTATCTTTAAGACAGCTGTTTTAAAGTCTTTGTCTAGTAGATCGGCCATCAGGTCTTTTTCAAGGGTGATTTTTGTTTATTTATTTATTTTTCCTTTGAATGGGCCATACATTCCTGTTTCTTTATATGCCTTCTGATTTTTTTGGTTGAAAACAACATTTGACTCTAATGACATGGTAACTCTGGAAATCAGATGATTCTCCTTCCCCAGGGTTTGATATTTTTGGTTGTTGTTATTACTTATTGTTTTTTGACGGTTGTAGGCTGTCTTTGTGCTGAGGATCAGCCCAAAGTATAAAGTTAAAGTCTTCTCAGTCTTTTTTCAGACTTTCCCTAGGCATGTGTGGTCACTTTTTAATTTTTCCCATATATGCAGTTAATTTTGCATGTCCTAGTCTTTAATGTCTGGCTCCCAAAAGGGGAAAAAGAGAAAAAGGAGGGGAGGGGAAAGCGTGCTGATTTTTTAAATCCCCTGGAAGTTACTTCAGCCAGAGAGGCAGGGGCTTGCAACAATGAGAGGAGATGCAACAATGGCTGGCCACCTTCGTCTGCACATCAGTGATCAGAGGCAGTAACCAGAGATCAGAGCACAGATCCCCAATATTCGGAAGACAGAGGCCCTTTTCCCCACACTGGCTCCCACAAGCTGTGTGCAGGCTGTTCCAGGAACATGGGCACAGCTGCCTGCCATGTGGCTGGGGGTGGGGGAGGGGTAGCTCTTACTGGGCTAAGAGCTGAAGTTGGCTAAACTTAACTGCACTTTATCTGTCCATGTCTTCCCCTGGACGTAGTCCGTCTTCAACAGACTTCAGTATTCCAAAATGGTTACATCAGACAGATTCTGTTGGTGCAATTATTGTTTAGGTGGGGAGACAGATTCCTGTGGCTTCCTACTCTGCCATCTTCCCAGGAACCTTTGTGGGATGTTTTTTAAATCACAAATTAAACCTCTTTTGTTGGTATAAAGCTATTTAGGTTACTTGTTTCTTCTCATTTAAAAAAAATCTATTTTTGAATGAGCTTTGTTAGCGTGTCTTTTGAGGGATTTGTCTCTTCCAATTTTTAAAATGATCAAATTTGTAGGCATAAAGTTGTTTATAATATTCCCTTATATTTTCTATATAAGTTTTCAAAATCTATAGTTATGTCACCTCTCTCATTCCTGATAATAGTAATTTATGTCTTTCCTCTTTATTTTACTGTTAGTATGGCTAGAGGTTTATAACTTTTATTGATTTTCTCAAAGAAACAACAATTGGTTCAACTGATTTTCTGTAAAGTGTTTCTGTTTTCTCTTTAATTGATGTCTGCTCTGTTCTTCATTATTTCCTTTATTATGCTTATTTTGTTTTTCATTTGTTCCTCTATTCCTAATTTCTTAATATAGCTGAAGTCGTTGATTTAAAACCTTTCTTTTTTTTCTAATATAGTGTTTAGTTAGTGCTACAATTCCCCCTAAGTATTGCTTTAGTGACATACCCAAATTTTTGAATATATTCGACTTTAATTTTCATTCAGTTCAAAATATTTTCTCATTTCCATCTTGATTTCCTTTGTGACACATGGGTTTTTTAGAAGTGTGTTATTCCATTTTGATATTTGGGGAATTTTCCAGAAATCTTTCTATTATTGATTTCTCATGTAATTCCATTGTGGTCAGAGAACACATTTTGTAGGATTTCAAGCCTTATACATTTATTGAAGCTTCTTTTATGGCCCAGAATATAGTCTCTCTTGGTAAATGTTCTCTGTGCCCTTGAAAGGAAAGTGTATTCTGTTGATGTTTGGTTAGTGTTCTATGAAAGTCAACTAAGTTGAATTGGTTGATAGTCTTGTTCAAATCTTCTATATCCTTAATACTTTTCTGCATATTTATTCTATCAATTAGTGAGAAGAGACTTAAAATATCAGACTGTAATTGTGGATTTGTCTATTTCTCCTTGCTGTTCTATACGTTTTTATTCTTATGTATTTTGATATTCTATTATTACATTTTAAAAAGGTTTAGGATTATTATTTCCTCTCAAAGAACTGACCTCTTTATAATTATGAAATGACTTCCTTTATTCCTGTTAATATTCTTACCTCTGAAATCTCCTTTCTCTGACACTAGAGCTATTTCAGCTTTCTTTTAATTAGTGTTTGCATGGGAGAGTTGTCTATTCATTTACTTTGAACCTAATTGTGTCTTTATATTTGGTATGTTTCTTGTAGGCATCAAATAATTGTAGTTGGGTCCTGCTTATTTTATCCAATCTGACAATGCCTGCCTTTTAGCAGAAGTTGTTAGACTATTTATATTTAAAGTGATTATTGATATGATTAGGTTTAAGTCTATCATTTTGTTATTTGCTTTCTATTTGTCCCATTTATTCTTTGGTCCCTCATTCCCCTTCTTCTTCCTTCTTAGATTAACTGAGTATATTCTCATGCTATTTTATCTCCATTGAAAGCTTATGAGTTATAACTGCTTGCTTTTTTATTTTAGTGGTTGCATTAGGGTTTATAATATATATCTTTAACTTATCACAGTCTACCTTTAAGTGATATTATAAAACTTCATGTATAGCATAAAAACCTTACAATAGTATTCTTCTATTTTTCCCCTCCCAGTCTTTTTGATACTGCTGTCATATATTTTACTTCCACATATGTTATAAACCCCACAGTATATTGTTATTTTTGTTTAAATGGTCAATTATCTTTTAAAGAAATTTAAATAACAAAAAAACATATATAATTGCCCATGTGGTTATCAATGCTCTGTATTCCTTTGTGTAGATCCATTTTTCCATTTGGTATCATCTACCTTCTGCCTAGAGGACTTTGGTATTTCTTGTGGTGCAGGTTTGCTGGTGGTGAAATCATTCAGCTTTTGTAGATCTGCAAATGTCTTTACTTTGCCTTTGTTTTTGAAAGATATTTTTGCCAGATATAGAATCCTAGATTGACACGTTTTTTTCCTTCAGTACTTTAAAGATCTGTACCACTGAATTCCCTTTTGCTGAATTAAGAAACAAGAAATCTGCTATCTTCTTTATTTGTTCTTCTGTAGCTGCCTTTAAGATTTTCTCTTTATTATTGGTTCTGAGAAACCTTATTATCATATACCTTGGCGTTGTTTTCTTCCTGTTTCTTGTGCGTGGGGTTTGTTGAGCTACTTGATTAAATCAAATTTTCACCAAATTTGAAAACATTTCAGTGATTACTTCTTCAAATATTTTTTATGTTCTTTGTTTCTTTTCCTTCCAGGAGTTCAGTTACAAGTATATTAAGATGATTTAAATTATCTCATATCTCACCAATATTCTTTTCTTTATTTTTAAAAATTCTTTTTTCTCTTTATGTTTCATTTTGGATTGTTTCAGTTTGGATAGACTGTTATAGCTTCAAGTTCACTAACCTTTTCTTCTGCAGTGTCTAATCTGTTGTTAATCCTATCCAGTTTATTTTTCATCTCACCTACTGTAGTTTTCATGTCTAGATATTTGAGTCCTTTTAATATGTTCCATGTCTCTACTTAATTTTTGAACATATGTCACATAACTATTGTAATCTTTAAGGTACTAGTCTGCTAATTCTAACATCTGCATCAGTTCTGGTTCGACTTCCATTGATTGATTTTTCTCCTCATTATGGATGTGTATATAGACTTCAATTCTTCTTTTCTATGGAAAACCAAGTTGCCCTCCAAAAATGTTTTATCATTTCCCATCACTACCAATACATGAGTGTTTGTTTCCCTCCTTATCCTGCCAGCACTGAATTTTGACAATCTTTAATCTTTGCCTATCTCATTGGCTAGAACTATTTACTACCGCAATGGATATTTATTGAGCACCAGCTATAAGCCTAGTGACAGACGGTGGCAATTCTGTGGTGTTCAAGCAGTCACAGTAGCTGCCCTCATGGTGCTTATTACCTTGTGGTGTTTATGTTTTTATTTGCATTTTCATTGATTATTAGTGACGTTGAGCAGCTTTTCTCAAGTTTACTGTCCATTTATATTTCTTCTTTGGTATATGGCTTACTAATGCTCACTGACCAGTTTTAAGTTAACTGTTCGGATTTTTTATACCTATGTCGGAGCTATTTATTTACTAAAAATAAATACTTAACTTTTTGAGAAATTAAAAAATGTTTTGTAAACAAAGACATTTCTTTAAAATAAATTAATATTTGTAAGTAATTTCTTTGAAGAAATGATTTACATGTTACTCAAATATTTTTTTCTATGTTAAAAGTAAATAGAAATTGATTTTGGTTTAAAAACAGTAAACATTTTTGAGCAATGCAAAAATACAAAATACATATATGGATACCTAAGATATACATAAATACGTAATGAATAAAACTTTCATATGTATCTGACATCAACAAATAAATGACTTATATTCTTTAGAAATAATCATGCAGATTACAAATGCCACTTTACTCTCTTAATAATGAAATGGAAAGCCAAGGAGATGGAACATTTCCAGATTAAATATTTCCAGCTGATTAAATATTTCTGGCAAAGCCATGCCATCTGTATTAGAAATGCCCTATATACAAGTCTGTTAATTTGTAATTGTCTAAGATCTATTCTTTCAAAGGAGAACGTGTCAGAATCCCCATTACAGAACGTTTGTTTACCCACTGAAGAGTAGCAGGAGTTCTCAAAGGTACATGCTACCTATTCATCTGGCTGTGTGGGTAATGCTTCCTGGAGCCCCAGGAAGGACGCCCTGATTGAGACACAGGTTCTATAACGTGCCCAGTTGTCTTTTTAGCATTAACGGTCAATGTGAAGTGGACAGGGAGGTAGTGGATCCTGAGAAGCATTTCAACTCTATGGCCAGGGATATGACTTGTACACATGTCACACGGCTAAGGGGTGTTTGCCCTCTGAATATGATGGAGGAAATGTATGTCACCAGTTATGCTGTGAATGAATAAATTGAACAGTTTTAATAATGGGGATGGTGACAGCAGCCAGCAAAGCCCCAAGAGGCCCAACCCACCAGTTCTTCCATTGGACCTGGGCCCCGGGACTGACCTGTTTGGTGAAGGTGGTCTCTGGCCACCTCAAACAAGCGCAGGTGCATGTTGGTGATGGGGTTGAAGGAGCCACAGGCCAGGAGCACCACGGGGATTCGGCTCTTCATCTTGTCAGGCACATTCACGCTCGCTGCAGCAGCCACCCTGCCTTCATTGGGACAAAAACTCACGTCAGGGAGTTGGCACCAAGACAAGTGTCAAGATCAGCGTCTCTAAGCCACACACAGGCCATTACTTCTCACTTGTAAGATGACTGAGGAGGCAAGAATAACAATAACAACATTTACAGGAGGTTCACCATGGGCCAGGAACTGTGCCAAGCACCACACCAAGGTACAGCTCTTATGCTACCAAATGCTTTCAACTCAACCCTGAGTAGTTACTTATACAGCTCAGGGATCTTAGAAGCTGCAAGGCCAGGACTGGAACCCAGGCAGCCTGACCCAAAGACCATGTTTTGCCCATAACCTCTACATCCTCCCTGTGCTCTGATGGATCACCTTGGTCAAAAGACATATGTAAGATGCCCAAAATGTCATCTCTGATAGTCCAAATAAAGTCACAGGCCTCAGAGCAGAGCGGAACTTTTTAAAAACTTATTTTAAAATAATTTCAGACTTACAAAAAAAGTTGCAAAATTTGTACAAAGAATTCCTATATACCCTTTACACAGAGTCCCCAAATGTTAACATTTTACCACACTTGCTACATTCATTCTCCCTCTCCATATACACATACATACCTGTAAATACCTATAATTTTTTTCTGAAATGTTTGAGAATAAGTTGTAGACATAATACCTCTTTAAATACTTCAGTATGTGTTTTCTAAGAGCAAAGACATTTTCTTATATAACTGCAGAACAACGATTAAAATCAGAAAATTGACATTGCTACAGGACTATAATCTAATCTACAGGTCTTTTCTGATGTCACTCACTGTCTTTATCCGGGGCCCAAGCATTTTTTGAGAGGGTCAGGCCCAGACACTCTCCATACATAGTTCATTTATCTTCACAACAACCCTATAAGTGTAAGTAATATTATCCTCATCTTGCATATGAGGAAACTGAGGCTCAGAGAGGGACTATCATTTGCCCTAGGTCACACAGCCAGTAAGAGGTAGAACTAGGAGTCAAACCAAGGCCTAACTCCAGTGAAACTCTTCATGAACATTCCAGGAGGCAGTGCCTCAGTGGCAGGAGAGCCCCTATCAGCCAACCTGCCCTGGAGCCCAGGCTGTTTTCTGCTTTACTCTAACCTCACCCAGGTGCTGAAAGCTACAGGGTAAGGAGACAAGAGGGTGGGCCCAGAGGAGAGCTGGGTGGAGACTGAAAGGGCAGCGGCCAGCTGGGAGTGGACCTGCCTCCTGGTACTGGGAAGGCTTAAGCACCTCCTTGGGTACATAGAGAAGTTGTTCTGGCAGTGTTCTGAGCTATGGTGGTGTGAGGATAAAAAACTCTCAACATAGGTGGGCCGCGGTTTCTTCCCACTTCCTTTGAGGCAGCAGGGACAGCCCCTGCTGCATGAGAAGAAAGCAGCCTGGTGAGCGCTGCTGGCCCTGGAGGGCGGATCTTTAATGAGATAGTATTTGCAGAGTGTGCTGAGCTAGTCACAAGAGCAGCCTTGAAATGAGTGTATCCGAAGAGGCTGGCCATTTTCTACAACTGTTAGGAAGCCTTTCAAAATTCTACTTCGTTCTGACAAAACATTATTTTTTTTAGAGCCCTTACAACATGTAACTGCAGCATCTCAGGTAACCTGGGGTCTTGATCCATTTTCTCCAAAGTTCCCCAAAACTGTAAATTAGAACATTAGTTTGAATGGTGGCATCAATGCGATGCAGTGCGACGATGGGAAGGAGAACAAATGATATATAGGAAGTGTGTGTCTGTCTTTTCTTTCCTTGCGTGGTCACACTGAGCCACGCCGCTCTGACAGCGACTGACTCTGTCTGAGCCGCACCTCAGGCTGGAGGTCGCAGTGGGTCCACATTCCCAGGCTCAGGAACGAGGTCAGTGCACCTGCGTCGTCTGTTTATGCCAACGTGCTTCAACTAAACACCCTCCCAAGCCCAAACCCAGAGAAATACAATGATAGGGCTGAAATGGACTCCCTCCGGGGATTCAGCAGAGAATACACCAGGCTCCAATTTGAGTGCCTCTCGAAGGTCGGATGCATGCCATAAAAGTGACTCATCGGCCCTATCATGTCATAGTATCTGGCGAGATGAAGCAAGTGTGGGGGACTTTTGCTACTGGGAAAGCCTTCTCACCAATAAGCATTTAACAGAGGTCCACCGAGTGAACAGCAATTGCAGCTGAGGGATTTAACGAGTTGAGAAGGTGGCATACGGTCTTCTTGGAATTTATCATTAAACTGGAGGCAAGGCAAACAGATTCCACCTCCGGATCCCGCCCCCTCTCCAGTTTACCGCCTCCCACTTCACAGTCATCCCGATAGCATTTCATCCAGCTCCTCAAATACAACACACAGCTCCTTTCTGCTGGTGCAAATGCTCTTCCGACCACCTGAAACGAACGCCCTCCTCGCGCCTGCCTTCAAGCTGCTCTCCTTGGAGGCCAGTGCCTCCTCACACCCCCACCATGCTGACTGTACCTGTCACTTTATCACTTTCTTCTTTCACGGACCACAGACCTGTCACTGTCTTGTTTCTGCGTCTCTCTTCCCCAAGTAGAAGGTGAACTCCTCCAGGGAGGTTTCTTGTTCATCTAGGCCCCTCAACTCCTGCAGGGGGCCTGGCACACAGGTACTCAGGAATGTGGCACAAACGAGAGAATGAGGGACTCTCCCTGACCAAGCATCCTCCTTTTCAGATGGTGACCTCCTCTCTTTGTTTCTGTCCCAAGCAGTCAATGGATTGGGCCTTCCAGGGATATAAGCTGACCTTTCCAGCTTCCCAGGGGCACCTAAGGCCCCTCCCCAAGACCCCACTCCACCCAACTCAGACTGAAAGCAAGCAACATATTCCTGCCTTGTGTCATCTTCGATGCCAGGAGCCCATCAATAGGGATATACGAGCCTCCTGCACACTGACACCAAGGTCATTCCTCCACCCTGGAGGTCATCAGCTGTGGCTTTGCCAGGTGAAGGGACTTTGAAGGCGCGATTAAATTAAGGATCAGAAATGCAGAGGTTATCCTGGATTATCCGGGTGGGCCAATTTTAACATGATTAGGGTACTAATAAAAGGGAGCAGGAGGGTCACACAGAGGAAGACATAAGGGCCAAAGCAGCGATCAGAAGGCAGGAAGATGCTCTGCTGCTGGCTTTGAAGATGGAGGGAGGGCCAGGACCCAGCAGGGCGAGAGGAATCAGCAAGGAAACAGATTCTCCCCTAGAGCCTCCAGAAGGAGGGCAGCCCTTGATTTCAGACTCCTGACCTCCAGAATCATAAGAAAATAAAATTGTGTTGTTTTAAGCCAGTACTTTGTAGTGATTTGTCACAGCAGCCATAAGGAACTCACACACTCATCTATTTGGGGCAGGCGCTCCGAAGTGACCTTCAGCCTGGGGCAGGAAGGGCACAGGGGTTGAGCCGATAAGGAGGATATGGAAAGGTGTGTCGGGCACAGGGACCAGCATTGCAAAGGTTCAGAAACCACCACTTAAGGTGGGTGATGGACTAACAGCACATAGATGTGGCTGTGTACGCTGATGAGTGGGTGGCCCAAGACGGGGGGTGCAGAGGGTGCAAGGATCACGCGGTCCCCCAAGGGGGAGTCTAGATTTCATCCTATAGGCAATGAGGAACCTCTGAAGGATTGTAAGAGCTCTCAAGTGCTCCCAGGATGGTGCGTCGGGAAGCAAGCCCCAGGATGGCTACCCCCGGGACCCCTCTGCCTGGCAAAGGTCAGGCAGTCCCCAGCTTCCCAGAGGATGGCCTTTCCTGCTGCCCACATTTCTCCTCAGTCAGCGGGTAATGTGATGCTGGCCAGTGCCCCACGCGTACTAAATTCTAACTAAGTGTGTGCCCCTTGGCCCACTTGTCACATGCCGTTGCAGAGACACAGAGAGGAAAGGCGAGCCGGGAAGGTTAAGTGCCACCACTGCGGACGTAACGCGCTAATGCTCATCAACTGGGAGGCGGTTTACCTTTCCCTGTGGTGAGTGCCTCTAACGGGACCTGGCCCGGGAAAGTGGCCGAAAACATCTGTTTATTATAGACAAAAAGCAGATGGACTTGGGCAGAATGGAAATGGATTCTACAAACATCTTTCATTACACAGACCTCTTGACCGGACTCCTTGTCTTAAAGAAAACAAGAGGCACAGTTTGGATTCGTGGGGTTGACGAGAACATTTTTCAGGACCCGGGGAGATCATTTCCATCTACGCAAGGGTATCAACTTTTCCAGGGCAATCAACCTTCAAGTAAACTCCGGGCACTTTTTCTTTTCAACTTTGCCGGATTCACTCGCTGTTGCTTATGGGCACACAGCGCTGCTAAGAACAAAAGCAGAGCCAGCCTCCTCCGTCGTGTGAGGATCCTCTGCCAGCCACCCCTTGGAGGAAACAAACATGCCAATTAAGCGCTCGTCCTAATTATGAGAGTCGCAGGAAAGCAGGCAGCCTGGATCTTCAGTTTTGAGAACTTTCAAAAGATTTGGAGGAGCCCAAGGAATGGAACGAGCTCTCTTGCAATCCCACACTCAGGAGTTGGGACTGATTTCGACTGTCATAGGAGGGAGGAACTGAGTGACAGCTACTGGGTTTACTGAGTGACAGGCTAGGCACTGGGCAGAAAACCTTATACACATTGGCGCTGATTCTTTCAACACGCCTGGAAGGGAAGGGTTGGTGCTTGCGTTCTGGTAAAGAGTCTAATCAACTTCTCTGAGCCTCAGTCACATGGAAAATGGAGAAAATTACACATACCTTCTAGGGCCGTCTTGAGGGTTATCGGAGTTGACCCACTTAGCACAGTACCTGGCCCATAGGGGGTTCTCCAGAAACATTAGCTCCTTCCTCTTTCATTATACTGAAAACGGAATTCATTATCCCCACATCTGCTTCCATATACCTATTCACCTTGTTTGAAAAAGAGCCTACCATTTTGTAGTCACCCACTGATCAAAACCTGGCAGGCTTTAGGAACACGTCAGCATCCCCCGCCTGGCAGGCGGCTCAGTCAGACCAGCTTGAGTTGTCACCAGAGAAGAATGCTCCCAAAAAAGGCCACTCCCACATGCCACTGCTGTGGTTTCTGTCTAGCTCCAACCATAACAATCAACTCAAAGCATCACTTATCCCTGGAATCGAGTTAAGAGTTGATACTGAGAAACAGAGGAATGAATAGTTGAATGTCATTCAGGTAAGAAAAACATCTGAAAATGAAGAAGAAACATGCCCCAAATCGCAACCAACTTGCCAACTTTAAACAAAGAAGGTATAAGAGGAGGCAGAAGGTGAGAAGAGGTGCCTGGGGTCTGCGATGAGGAGTGCAAAGTAGCACATTAACATGCCAGCTATTGTGCTAGTGCCTTGGAGGTACAGGGGTAAATGAAATCTGGCCTCTTCCTCCCAATCTTTCAGGAAGAACGGATATCGAGGACACCAGCTAGGGTAGAGTCTGCTGGTGAGCTCCCAGCATCCACTCTCCTGGCTGGGCATGCTGCTACATTCCCAGTGAGGTCATGTGACTAAGGCCTGGCCAGTGATCTATATGAATAGAAGTGTTGGGTGGGACTTCCAGGAACTCTTTTTAAAAGGGAAAGGCATGCCTTTCTCCTCTTCTCCCCTCCTCCTGTCTAGAATGTGATGGCTGGGGTATGGCAGCTAGATTGGACACTGAGGATCAACTCTAGGTCTGGCAGAAAATAAGCCAAGAGAAAGTCAGGACCCTGAGGACCTGGACTGCCGACCTCCAGGTATTTTTTTTACTGGGCAGAGAAATAACCTCCTAAGCCACTACTATTTTCTATTTTCTGTTACATGCAGCTAAACCTAATTCAAACTGATATACTGATACCTAATGAATGTTTATTGAATTTGGATATAAAGGAATGAAAAGTGTATAAACTTTTAGAAGTTCCTATTGCCCCAGTTAAACCTATTTTATATCCAGAAACTCAAATAGATATTGTTTGAAAGGGAAAATACATCTAAGAAAAAAAAATTCTACCATCACTTAATTTTTTTTTTTGCGGTATGCGGGCCTCTCACTGTTGTGGCCTCTCCCGTTGCGGAGCACAGGCTCCGGACGCGCAGGCTCAGCGGCCATGGCTCACGGGCCCAGCCACTCCGCGGCATGTGGGATCTTCCCGGACCGGGGCACGAACCTGCGTCCCCTGCATCGGCAGGCGGACTCTCAACCACTGTGCCACCAGGGAAGCCCCATCACTTAATTTTTTCTATGAATTTTTCATGGGAGGAAAAATCCTTACTCAGGACTCTAGAAGGCTGAAATGTGCAGCAATGAATCTGCTTTTCTGTAGATCACAAAAGCCAGACTCTGTCCTATCGCCTTACCCCCAAGACGGATTCATTATGGTGTGCTGTCGCACTCTGCTTCGAGTGGGCATTTGCCATATGGCTTGGCAGTTTAATGGTTTTCTGATACTTGACAAAAATGAAGCACAATCATTTTGCAAGGAGTTTGCATTCCTAGATGGGTCTTTTCCAAATAACAGTTGTGCCTCAAAATTGAGTTACTCAATTTGCAATTTGTGGACACAATACTCAAACATTTACAAGTGAGCAAAACCTCAAACCACTTGGGCTGTTTCCAGGCTTCAGAGTTTGTGAAGTTTTTAGCAATGTTATGAGTGTGCAGCTGTTGACAAACTCAAGCCAACGTCTCTGAACCACCAGACCCGGCAGGCAGCAGTGATGTCCTACTTAGCAGGCATGTGGAGCCGACCACAAACCCTGGGGATAGAAAGAACATGAGGGAGAGAGATAAGCCTCATGCCAAAGTCCACAGACTAACACCCTATCTCTTCCTCTCCACTCCCTAACCCATGTGTAGAGATGACACCCAATCTATTGTTCTAGTCCTGATCTTGCTTATGGGCCCCTACAGGTCCATGGGTGGCCACGCACTGGCTTGATAACAAGCCAGATAGACGTGGATTCAAAACCAACAAGCACTTCCTAACGGCATGACCTTGAGTGTATCAGTCAGCAGAGGCCAGGTGAGGCTCATTAACAAACAACCCCCAAATCTCAGTAGCTTAAAACAATGAAGGTTTATTTCATGTTCCTATACATGCCCAGTCCATGCCTACTGGGGGCTCTGCTCTGCCTCATCTTTGTCCCTCAATCCAGGACTCAAGTCAATGGAGGAGTCACTACCTGGAATATAGTCAATCACTGTAGCAGAGAAAAAGGCTCTGGAAGGTCACTTGGCCTCAAATGGGCACATGTCACTTCCAACAACAGCACCCAAGTTCAACAAGTTAGAAAATGCAATCTGACTCTGTGTCCCAAAGTTAGAGAGCCAGAAATATTTGGTGAATAGCCCTACAGTTATCAGCTAATTAACCACTCCGAGCCTCAGTGACCCATAGGGAAAATGGAGATAATTACACCTACCTCCTCAGACTGTCATGAAGATAATTGCTGTTGACCACGTAGGGCACTCAGAATAGTGCCTGGCCCATAAGAGGCTCTCCAGAACCTCTAACTTTTCCGTGTGTCCAAAACAGAATTCATCACCTCCCATACCTGCTTCTGGCTGCCCGTACCCCTTATCTGTGTTTCCAGTCACCCACGATCAAAACCTGCCAGTTAGCTATGACACCTCCCCATCCTTCCTCATGTCCCCTCAATACAACTAGCCTCCGAGTGTGTCCAATGTTCTCTGCATAAGGTCACCTTCCATCACGACCGAGACCTGCCGTACTATAGGATGTCATTACTTTCTTGTATCAATTAGGGAAAATGCAAACAAGAGAAGGAAGCTCTGGTTATCTTGGTTCCCCTCCCCACCAAAGGCAAAGCAGTGAAGGAGCATGGAACGATCAGAAGGCCACCGGGCCATCACACAGAATAAAGGAAGAGCTGAACATGAGATCTCAGGGTGGACAGGGGCCAGGGCAGTGTCATGGTCCCAGCCTGGATGGGATCCTCAGGTACAGACATGGTCACTGGGGCTCACACCAGTGTACAATGCTGTTCCCAGAGAGGGGCAGTTGATGTGGACTGGACAGTCTCACCCCTGCCCCCAGTGTGGGCGTCCACACTTGGTAAGGTAAGAGACACTCTGGAATCACCTCCCCACCACCAATTTGGCCTCAATCCAATCTCTTCTCAATATGCTGAGCAGATTAACTAGTTCTAAAGTTTGGGTTCAATCACTCAGATGAATGTGACAAACTATTGAGTGTCTACTATGCACCAAGCACCGTATAAAACCTGGGCCTTTATGCCAAGCCCGTGATAAAGTCTTTGGTAATGTGTTCTCCATTGGCATTTATGTGCTAGGTCATGTCCTTCATCTGGCGTTGGAACTTTGGAGATTCTGGCCTCATTCTACCTCTCCTAATTGTCCCCCGACTGCCCTCTCGGTTCCCTACGTGTTCTCCATCTCCTCACCAAGCTGGGACCACCTGCCATGCTCTGATGTGTCTTCTGAGTCTTTCTGCTTCTGGGATCTCTGTTTATTGCCACTTCCTAGAGCTAGAATCTCTTCCGGACCAACCCTCCCACAGAGCTCCTCCTGGTAGCCCACCTGGAAGTCAGTGATCCGTCCTCTGACCTCTTCAAGGTGACACTCTGTCTATATGGTTGAGTCCCCATACTTTTCTAGCCTAGCAGGCTGCAAATCCCTAAGGGCAGGGATCCCAGGGGTTCTAATGCAGAGTGGAAGGCAAATAAGGAATATTCACCTCATTCATTGGGGGACAAGGTACAAGTGAAAAGTAGATCGAAATGAGAGCCAGGGAGCACCGGACACTTCAGGGCATGGTCTAGGCTGAAGCAGGAAGAAGCAACTGAGGAGGAAACGTCCCTCAAACCAGAATAGCAGAGCCCCAGCTTTGTCCACCCTCCCCCGTGCTTCCAACAACCAATTCTTCCTAGTCTCCAGTTTGCTTTATTTTACCCCAGGCAGACTTCTGTCCCTCCATCTGGGGTGTCAGCTCCCTTCCAGACTCGAATATTGTTCTCACCCCATGAATTGTGTCTGCTGCCTTGGCTGGGCCCCATCCAGGATCCTGATTCCTGATTGCCCCTCAAAGGCGTCATTTGACTCCTCTGTCCTCTCTGTGTCTCTGTCCATGCCTTGTCCAGGGTGCATGCCCAGGGTCCCGCTCCAGTCCAGCAGGGGGCGATGAGCCACAGTTAGTGTTGGGAAAGCAGTCCCACACCCTCTACAGCCCTAGGGGCTTCCCTATTTGTCAGCAAAATGCAGAACTGTTCATAATGATGGCAGGGGATGGCACCAGGGCCCTTCTAGTGCCCAAACCACAGAATTGGCAGCAATGTGGGCTCTTCCCCCTCCCTGGCCTTGACAGCCTGTCAGTTCTACCTCTGTAACATCTTTATGATCCAGCCCTCTCTCAAATTCCACAGTCGCTGCCTTGGATTGGGGCTCATTATTTCTCAGTTGGACCTGAGTGCACTCTTAACCTGGTCTCCTGTCTCCAGTCTCACTGATCCATCTTCGGCTCAGTTGCCCAAGGGATCTTGTAACAAGCTTAATCCCCTGCCGACCACCCACATTCTGGATAACGTTGAAACTCCTTAGCGTGGCATCCATAGGCCCTTATAACCTGGTCATGACCTGTTTCTCCAGCCTCATCACTTACCTTCCAACCCCTCCCTGTGTCTGCTCCATCAAACTGCTTTCTATTCTATCCCAAGTCCCCTTGCCTTGAACTTTAGGACCAGCCTTAAAATCAGATGTAAAAATTCTAACAAAGAAGGCAACTTTGTTTACCTTGCTTGTTCATTCATTCACTAAAAAAGAAAACAAGTTGCCACTGCTGTCAAGTTCCCCCAGGCATCAGGATGATGAGAGGGAGCTCCTGAAATACCTATAAAGATCATGAGCTGGCTGGGCCCTCCATGAAGGCAGGCCAGGCCAGTGGACGCCCAGTGAACCACAGCAGGGGAGATGCGGGCAAGCCTTACTGCTAAAAGATAGGTGTTCACTTGAGAATTTCACGGGGCACAACATAACCAGGTCCAGAGCAATCCTTTCCCATCTCATGTAATATAATTTCCTCCAGAAATTATAAGCCAAGCAGCCCATCTTCCCTTCTTTATTGAGTTATAAGCAGAATGAGATGGTCATGAGCAGAAAACTGCAAATCTGTGCAGTGATCTATGAAGTCAGATCAAACCTGAGCCAGGTCTGGGGCGGTAATTAATTAAAAATTTTAACCAAGTTCATCCAACGTATATTTAATGTTATGCGTAATCACTTTTGTGTTGGCCAGAGATGAGGCCTAAATGGTGGGCAGTTCACAGGAACGACTGCAGTCTCTATGAGTCTTTAACAGACAAAGCTTATCTTGTTTCTTCCCTCAGTTACTGCTTCAGAAGCCATTAGCAGGACAGGCAGCTCAGGCCCTGCCCACGTCCCCACCGAAGCTCGCGCACAGGCCAACATCTCTCATGCGTACAAGGACACTCAAACAGTGAAGCCCATGGGGCACTTCTTCTGGCCTTGAACTGAGGCTGCCTGTGCTTGCACCTGGAATGGAAAATGCTTGGCTTTTTGTTCCAAGCTTTATGACTTTGAACAAGCCCTCCAATTCTCTTTAAAATGAGGATATCCCAACATCCATCCACGGGGGTGCCATGAACATGAACAAAAGAGACACATAAGGACTACATCTCCTACATGGCTTTGAGAAGAGGAGGAAGCCTTCCATTACAAAGTTAGGAAGCAGGATTCATGTGTGCCAACCCTGTGTAAAGACAGCACTGTCCCTGACAGATTCAACCTGTTCCTGCTAGAGCAGGCCAAACGAGGCCACTGTTTATCTCAGGGCATGAGCTCCACATGCACAAAATCAAGGATTTAATGAAGCCAGTGTTCCAGCCGATTTGGGTCTGGGCTGGGAGAATCAAAGAGGCCCAACATATCTACCAGTAGGTCATACACAACACTCCAGCTGACCTGCACCAGGTTCCCTCCCACGAAGTCAGGAATTGGTGACTTTCTTTACTATGCATGAATTTAAAAGCCAGCAAAGACGTTAATTTGCTCCCATGATTGCTGAAGAACCAAATGTATTTATCTGGTAGCCATTGGCTGCTGGCATTTCTTACAGGACATTGTGATACGTGGTAATCCATGAGTGCGCACGCACGAGCACAGGGTTCCTGGGAGTTGGAGCAGAGAGGCTGCCCAGAGGCCCAGGCAAGGAGGATCCTGGCTCCAGGCGAACAGGCAGATCCCGGGGCCTCAAGGTCAATGGGTAGAGCTAGAGTCCAGTCAGGCCATAAGAATTACAGAGCACCTTATGCCCAGAGACTGGGGTAAAGCCAGACATAGACATCTGGAGGTATCAGCTCCAAAATTAAGACAGGGAAGCTTCATCCACCAGCCTCTGGCTCTTGTGAATTCTCCTGCATGTGCTGCCCTCGCTAGATCAACAAAATAATAACTTAAGTGTAAGAGAAAAGGTAGCCAAAATGAAATGACTTAAGCTCACTGTCTTCCATAAGCAGATGTTCCAGAGGGAGTGTGATGTGGCAGAGGTTCTGCTGGTCCTCTTCTCCTTGTTATCAAGCGCAGTTTTGTTCAGGGACAAGGGGCACAGATCCAGACAGGAACCACGGCACCACGTCCGCCATGGCAGTCTGTCCCCTTTGCTGTGATTGGTCAGGTGTGGGCATGTGACTCAGTCCCAGCTAATGATATTTAACAGGAGGAGCCTGGAGGCCTCTGGGAAAGACGTTCCTACCCGCTGAAAGAGCAGCGACAGGGAGGCCCTTTCTCTGCCCCTCCCCGCCCTGGACACTGTGGTCTAAGATGTGCCACCGGGGTTGCCACGGTCCCCTGTCACCACAAAGGGAAGCCCAAGAGAGCTGCAGAGGTGAAGGACCACCCAGAGATGTGGTCTCATCAAGTCACTGATTTAACCTAGTACTGCCTCTCTCTAGATTTTATTACTGAGCTGCTAAAATACCTTTACTGCTACAGCTACTGCTGGTCAGGTATTCGGTTACTTGTGGCTCGAAGCATCCAAACAGATATACCTCGGGAGGCCTTGGTTCTGGCTGTGCCTCACAGTGTGTGCAATTCTACAGGCCAAGTGTGACCCCAGCGTGAAAAGACAGGGACCTTCTGCGTGACATGGTCCCTAAAGTCAAAGCAGCCACTCCCTCTGGGTTGCAAGCTGGAGAGAGGCACTGCGCCTGTGCTTGAGGGCATCCTGCTGTGTGGGACCCAGGGAGGGGTGGTATGTCAGACCCCAATGTGGCCACTGTAGTGGGAATTTTCCAGGGACTATTTTGAACAAACATGATTTTTGGTTGACGCTGGGCCCTCAGAACCTAATCTCGGGGTAAACTGCCTCCTGAGCCTCTTAACAGACGCGTCTCAACTGCATTCACTGTCCCCATGTCCCCGCAGGGACCTCTCTGACGGCAGCTCTGTATCTGGTGGGACCGTCTTCGCATCTTCGATGGCTCGCCGGGAGGACATGCACCTCGCTCCCCCTCTCCACAGGCGGGGACAGCTGCGTCTTTCCTGCTTCGGTGCCAGCTGCCTGCCTGTCTGTGCCTTTGGCCCAACACAGCCTGGTGACTTGAGGAAGCCTCAACACATCCGCACCGTCATCTGTGCCTTTGCTCCTGCTGGCCCTTCTGCCTAGAATGCCCTTTCTACCCATTTGTACCTATTTAACTTTGCTCCCCTAGCACTCAGCATATATTAGGGCAACATAAAAGGTCTCCTTAACAAAAACAGAAACAAAGAACCCAATTAAAAAAGGACTTGAATATACATTTCTCCAAAGATATACAAATGGCCAACAAGCTCATGAAAAGATGCTCAACATCACTAATCATTAGGGAATGCAAATCTAAACCACAATAAGATTCTACCTCATACCCATCTGCGTGGCTACTATCAAAAATACAGAAAGCAACAAGTGTTGATTAGGATGTGGAGAAACTGGAACCCTTGTGCACTATTGGGAGGAATGTACAACGGTGCAGCTACTGTGGAAAACAGTATGGGGGTTCCTCAAAAAATTAAAAATATAATTTCTCTATGATTCATCCATTCCACTTCTGGGTATATACCCAAAAGTATTGGAGGCAAAGTCTCATAGGGATATTTGTACACCCACGTTCAGAGCAGTGATATTCACAGTAGCTAAAATGTGGAAGCAAACCAAGGGTTCATTGATGGATAAAGAGATAAGCAATATGTGGTATTTACATACACTGGACTATTATTTGGCCTTCAAAAAAGGAACTTCTAAAACATGCTTCAGTATGTGTGAAACTTGAGGACACTGCTAACTGAAACAAGCTTCAGAAAAAGACAAATGCTGTAGGATTCCATTTACATGAGGTACTTAGAGCAGTCAAACTTACAGCGATGGGGGATAGAATGGTGTTTGCCAGGGGCTGGATGGAGGAGGGAACGGGGAGTTGTGTACTTTCAGTTTTGCAAGATGTTACAGTTTGGGATATGGTTGTACAACAGTGTGACTGTACTTAACACTTTTGAACTGTATACTTAGAAATGGTTAAGATGATAAATTTTATATTACGTGTATTTTGCCCCAATTAAAACCTAAAAATAAAAGGTCTCCTTTGGTGAGCCTTCTCTGATGCCAGGGTCTGACTGTGCTGGTTGCTCATTAACCTCTGCCTTGCTTCCTTGTTTTCTGTTCTATCAGGATAGTTGTGAGACCTACCCAGGTGCCTAAACCAAGAGCATCACAGAGAAACAGAGCCAGAGCCCGTATCGAACTGCTCCTAAAGTCAGTCCTAACTAGGCACCTCAATTATGTGAGCCAGTAAATTCTTTTTTAACATCTTTATTGGAGTATAATTGCTTTACATTGTTGTGTTAGTTTCTGCTTTATAACAAAGTGAATCAGCTATATGTATACCTATATCCCCATATCCCCTCCCTCTTGCACCTCCCTCCCACCCTCCCTATCTCACCCCTCTAGGTGGTCACAGAGCACCGAGCTGATCTCCCTGTGCTATGCGGCTGCTTCCCACTAGCTATCTATTTTACATTTGGTAGTGTATATATGTCCATGCCACTCTCTCACTTCGTCCCAGCTTACCCTTACCCCTCCCCGTGTCCTCAAGTCATTCTCTACGTCTGTGTCTTTATTCCTGTCCTGCCCCTAGGTTCATCAGAACCATTTTCTTTCTTTTTTTTTTAGATTCCATACATATGTGTTAGCATACGGTATTTGTTTTTCTCTTTCTGACTTACTTCACTCTGTATGACAGACTCTAGGTCCATCCACCTCACTCCAAATAACTCAATTTCGTTTCTTTTTATGGCTGAGTAATATTCCATTATATATATGTGCCACATCCTCTTTATCCATTCATCTGTCGATGGACACTTAGGTTGCTTCCATGTCCTGGTTTTTGTAAACAGTGCTGCAATGAACATTGTCATACATGACTTTTTTTGAATTATGGTTTTCTCAGGGTACATGCCCAGTAGTGGGATTGCTGGGTCATATGGTAGTTCTATTTGTAGTTTTTTAAAGAACCTCCATACTGTTCTCCATAGTGGCTGTATCAATTTACATTCCCACCGACAGTGCAAGAGGGTTCCCTTTTCTCCACACCCTCTCCAGCATTTATTGTTTGTAGATTTTTTGATGATGGCCATTCTGACCGGTGTGAGGTGATACCTCATTGTAATTTTGATTTGCATTTCTCTAATGATTAGTGATGTTGAGCATCCTTTCATGTGTTTGTGTGAGCCAGTAAATTTTTAACCATTAAGCAGCTTTGAGTTGGTGTCCTGGGACTTGCAACCAAAATCAACCTAATTGCTAATAAACTTGATCTGAAATATTGCAGCACTAAGGATAAAGAAAAGATGCTAAGGATTTCTAGGGAATAAGAAAGTTCATAGACAAAGGAATGAAAATAAGACTGGCATCTGACCTCTCCTTTACAACATTAGATGCCAAAGATAATGAGCAGTGGCTGCATACTTCTGAGAGAAGATGACTTTGAATCTGGAATTCTCTATCCGGCTAGACTCTCATTTCAGTATAAAGACAGAGTAGGGCTTCCCTGGTGGCGCAGTGGTTGAGAGTCCGCCTGCCGATGCAGGGGACACGGGTTCGTGCCCCGGTCCGGGAAAATCCCACATGCCGCAGAGCGGCTGGGCCCGTGAGCCATGGCCGCTGAGCCTGCGCATCCGGAGCCTGTGCTCTGCAATGGGAGAGGCCACAGCGGTGAAAGGCCCGCGTACCACAAAAAAAAAAAAAAAAAAAAAAAAAAGACAGAGTAAATACATTTTTAGACATGAATGGACTCAAAGTTTACCTCTGAGGCACTCTTTCTTAAGAAGTTCATTGAGAGTGTGTTCCAGCAAAACGAGGAAGAAAAACTAATAAAGTAGAAAGAAAGGGATCCAACCTAGGAGGCTGGTGAAGCTAGGATGAGAGCTGTGCAGGCTGTAGAGCACGGCCCAGGGCAGAAGAGGAAAAGATGGGCCTCTAAGTAAAAGGTACATGCTGAGAGGCCAGGTACACTGAGGTTACAGTGAAAGCTTTCTCTCTCAACTGTAACCAGAAAAAAAATCCGAATAAAACAGAAAGCTACCTAATAATATAACATAAATTACAGTGTGACACAATTTTAAGCCCTGATGGAATATGAGAAAAGAAAACTCATTTGACTGGTATTTCCATTTGAGTGGTCCAGGGCTACTTGACCCTGGAGTGAACATTCATGTAGTCAAAATGACTTAAATGCTATTTAATGGTGTTCAACTTTTAGAGTCGATTTAATGAAAGGCACAGAAGGCTTAATTGTGAATACATTATAGAAAGATAATGTTAACACCCTTGGTAATGTAAGAATACAGCCACCAGAAGGGAAATGGTTAGGGAAAGAAAAATGGGACCAAGAAGAGAAGTTCCAGTATTTTCCTCTTACCTCGCAGAGAGTCTAGATACTGATTACAGTTTAGGAATAAGAAACAGAGATTTGATTGTGAATAATAGATAAGGGGAAAGTAGCGCTTTAAACAAGACAGGGCATAAACTTCTCTCCCATAAAATGAAGCTGGAAGGTAGGTGGTTCAGGGGTAGTGCAGCAGCCCTGATAGCACCAGTATCGCAGGATCCCTCTAGATTTCTCTGTCATTCTTAGAATATGCCTCATCTGGTCTCATGGTCACAGGATGGCTGCTACAGCTCTAGCCATCATACCTGTGTTCCAAGTAAGAAGAAGGGAGTGGGAGGAAGGGCAAAAGAGGCCAACCTGCTGAGTCATTCCCCTTATAGTTTTCCTGAAGCCCCATCCAACAGCTGCTTATATCACAGTGGCCAGAACACAGCGACATGACTGTCCCTATCACAAGGAAAACTGGGAAGTGTAGTTTTTTTAGATGGCACATTGCTGCTTTCAACAAACCTGGGTTTGTTTGTAAGAAAGAAGGGGAGATAGATATTGGGAAAGCAATTCATCATTTGTGTCTCAAGAAATAAAAGTATATTCTTTAAAGTAAAAAGGTAACCAATAAGATAATAAAAAATAACAGAACCATCAAAAATGAGAGGAAGAAGGAAGGGTAGGGTGCAGAGTATAAGCGAATTAAATCAATCCTTCTTAATGGGACTCTGTGGCTATCTTATCAGGGTACAATTTAGAGTTGTGCATTTAATCCCCCAAATAATTTAAAAAGACTAAAGAGGCTACCTTTGGGAGGTAGGCAAGGAGGTAGGGATGAAGCTGTAACTTTTTATTAAAAAGCCCTTCTGAAGTGGTTGCATTATTTTAATTACAAATGTATCAGTGTTTATTATATTGGGAAGCCAAGCATCCCTCTATTTCCTTTACCCTTGACAACCTGGTTCAGTGGTGGGCCTTTTAGTATGTTTTTTAGTTCCCCTCACTGGCTTAGAAAGTGACATAAACCAGCCCTATCCAGGGCTTTCTTTATTTCACTTCTTTCAATTGATTTCTTATTTTTTAAACTCTAGGCATTCAAGGTTCTTTATGAGCAGACAGACTGGCCGACACACCCCCTCTTGTGTTTCTGGTAGCGTAGGTCCGCCCAGGCCCCACCTGAAAGGCGGCAGCAGCAGCAGCCAGTGTCATCCCCCTGGGTCACTCCTGTCTGCTGGCGGACCTCTGTGCAGGGAACTGTGTTTGCTGCCTGCCTGGTCTGCACTCCCAAATCACTGTCCTAATATCTCTATAATGTATTAACGTGCGGTGGCCAAAGGGAGTTCTGCTGAAATAGGCAGTAGTTTGGGCCATTTTGGACTAAATCCTAGAAAGCACACGATAATGCTGAGCGATGCAGTTTAATTTATGAGTATGTAGGTCTGCTGTGAAATTGGGAAACGGAAGTACAAGACATTAGCATTCGCATGGCAAGGGCAGGGCCAGGTCCAAAACTATAATAGGCATTTATTTCACAGTGGCGAGCTTGAAGGAGCTGACACTCTTGTCAGTGAAATGTGTGCTCACGAACCTCATCCTTTTATTTTAATGCCACCAACCACCTGGGAGGTATGTGCTGCTCCTGGCCTTATGCCCTTATTATTGCCCAACGCCCCCCACTGTTTTCACAACAGTAAAACATTTGTATGTACATCCTCTGGGCAGGTTTAAAAGTTGAATTTCACGGCTGGGATGTAGTTTGATCTGCAGGAGGTAAGGTAGAACAGATGGCTTCTCAACTTCTTCCAGCAAGGGCATCCATACTATTATATGGCTAAGTATTTCCACATTAAAAAGGGAAGACAGACAAGTTTGTAATTTAACTCATAGCAGCTGTACATGCGGTTCATGCCATGTAGCCTCCAGCTGAAAGAACTTGTCAGCCAGAGATTTTCTGTCTGACCTGGACTTTCTAGCCCATTTTTCAATGCACAGAGAGAAATAACGTCTCTTTCTGTCTTCCTTATGAATGAAAATACATTCTTCCCAAGTTCAAAGGAAATATCAAGTGTGCCCCAGCAGTAAGTTAACGTATGCTGGGAAAGAGGTTGGAAAATCCCACAGTAGCAGGCCGAATGATGTCCCCAGACCTATCAGGTCTTAATCCCTGGAACCTGTCAATGTGACCTTATTTGACAAAAGGGTCTTTGCAGATGTGATTGAGTTAAGGCTCTTGATGTGAGGAGGTGATCCTGGATTACTCAGAAGGCCCTCAATGCAGTCACATGAATCCTTGGAAGGAGGAGACAAAGGGAGATTTGACACACACAGAGAAGGAAGGCCATGTGAAGACGGAATAAAGAGAAATCTGGAGGTGCTGCCTTGAAGACTGGAGCGATACAGCCACAAGCCAAGGAATGCCAGCAGTTACCAGAAGCTGGAAGAGGCAAGAAACAGACTCTCTCCCCATCACATATACTCCCAGAACCTCCAAAAGGCATGTGG
The DNA here is from genome assembly GCF_059928025.1 of Delphinapterus leucas. Lineage (NCBI taxonomy): Eukaryota > Metazoa > Chordata > Mammalia > Artiodactyla > Monodontidae > Delphinapterus > Delphinapterus leucas. The sequence goes on along the minus strand of NC_143132.1, from coordinate 129,692,519 downwards.
GCCTGCTGACACCTTGATTTTGGCTCAGTGACACTAATTTCAGGCTTGTGGCCTCCAGAACCCTGAGAGAATACATTTCTGTTGTTTTAAACCACGAAGTTTGTGATATTTTGTTACGGCAGCCCTAGGAAATTAACACACCCCTAGAGGTGCTGCAGGGGAAGGTTTCAGTTTGTACAAAACCATCCCAAGCACTCTATGGTTCCTTTGATGGTATTTGGCAGAATTCAACTTCCTGCCTCCAAGCAAGTGGAAAGTGAGAGGGTTGAATGTAGGGCAGCCAGGTCCATGAAGCACAAGGGTGAGAAAAGCAGGAAGCCGCACTCCCGGGTCCTTGGGAACAGCTCTGGGCAATTCCCCTCCTGAAGCAGGCGACTGAGTGCATGAAGAAAACATGTCTAGTTCTTAAAGCAAATATCTGAATAGGTAAGTGTGAAGGGGGTACCAAGGATTTAAGAAACGTCCCATAAATTAACCTCATAGCTCAGTTAGGGCTGTGTTGCGCGCGCGTGTGTGTGTGTGGCAGGGGAGCATATCTTCAAATAAACTCATTGTAGTTATTAATAAGCATGGCCAGATGTCTGCGAGCATATGTTACGAGGCTATTCTCTGCAGGTTTATTTGGAAGAGTGAAATATTAGAGACCCAAATGTCTACCAACAGGGGAATGGTTAAACCCCATATTATACCATTCAGCTATAAAAAAGCAACATGTTTCTATGCATATACTGACATGGGAGGTTACTAATTAGTAAATGTTGAGGGAAAAGAAGCATGTTACAGACAGTCTTATAGTATTATCTCATTTTGGTTGAATGAAGCCATCTATGTTGTCATATATAGGAATAATCCATAATATATACACCTATATATGTATATAGATCCATTGAATGGGAGCTCATCAAATGTTAAGTCATTACCTCTAAGGAAAGGGGAGGGTTGTTGGGGGGATGGACTTGGACTTCTTACTTTACATGAAAGTGCTTTTTCCGTTAAGTGTGTACTCTTTTTGTAGTTTTAAGGAGGAAAAACTGAACACGCAGTAAAGACAAGCTGTGAGAACCTTGTCTAGTAGATGCCAAGCACGGTGTGGCCTGAGGAAGGGCCGCAGAGACTGGCTGTGGCTTCTTGAGGTCGCCTGCAGGCCTGCCAGTGTCACAGGGCTGGAGGCAAAAATGCTGGCTTTTACACCAGGCTCCCTAGTGGGGCGATGTTTTTATTTATAAAAGAAAAACCGGCACAGTCAGGAGATCAAAGTCCCAGGCAAGTGTGTCTACTGTCTCTTCACAGAGTGAGGCAAAGCCACTATTCACCAGCTCCTCCATTTTGCATGAAAGCCAAGGGGAATCTGTCTTTGGAGCACTTCCAGAGTAATCCTACGTGAGGATGTTTCGAAAGGTTGTTTTGCCCCCTGGAAGGCTTGTTTCCTCGCTGGTGAGCGGAACAGTCTGAGCACAGCCCTCCTCCTGTTGGTGAGCTGCCCGGCAGGACAGGAGCCTATGCCTTGGAAAAGGACCCCCCAGTCTCCCTCCTTGGAGTACACCCCAAAGTGCACCCCAAACACGCTCCACCACACAGGAAGCCAGGGCTCTTGGACTGAAAGAGTCCCCCAGGTTACTTGCCCACTGGAAGTGTTCTTTTGGATTAATGTACAATCAGGCTTATCAACTGTGCACCCAAAAGGCGTTAATACAGCTGGGGGAAATATGCACTGACCTCCCACCGTTCAGTTCAGGGGCACTAGAGATGTGATGGGAGTGTGTCTCGGGACGTCAAAGCAAAGATGAGATTTCTGGAGGATGAAAAACCATGAAGCGCAATTCCCCTTTGGATAAAAGCAGGGGCGTGGGTCATTTCCATCTCAAACACGTGCCACGTGAGCGCAGGGCTTTGAAGGTAACAGATTTCTGCAAACACTTCTGCAGTGATGGCTCTCAGTGAAATTACTGCTTTTTGTGGAAGGAAAGGAACCATTCCTCTCTCCCCTATAAAATACGAAGTGTTTATTTTTCCAAGTATGTTCCTCCGAGATTTGCTGCAAATCATAAAAAGTCGTGACATTTTATGATTCCTTATTACAAATTTCAAAAAAGACTTTCATCTCCTTTAAAGGAATTGTTGCAAAAACAAAGACTGGGAGCTGGATCTGTACTTAAGCAGAGAGACAGCTGTATCTAGAAGGCTTATGCTTAATCAAAATATTGAACCCTGTTGGTTTTGTACTTCCATTCGCAGAATCTTAGCATCTGGTCCAAACCCCCTGTTTTATAGTTGAGAAAACTGAGGACCAGAGAGGTGAAGTTGCTGATTTAAGGTCACACAGTAAGGTAATAACAGAGCTAGAATCAGAACTTGGGCTGAGACTTGTATCACACTGCGATGCTGGCTTCTAAGCCAAGCTCTTTGGTTATGGAGATTTTAAAGTTTTATCCAAGGACTGCATCGTGACATATAATCCTCATCACTAGGCCTAACGAGGCCGGCAGTCTGGAACAAAAGCAGGGGATGCAGAAGACCCCTTCTGCGCAGGTAATAAATTCAGAGAAATACGAGGTTGGAAAGGACCTGGAGGGATTCTCTACTCCATTTCCTTTCCTGAAGGCAGAAGTCGCAGACATCATTCCAGGGGAGAAGGAGCTATTTTATTTCTAAAACCCTTCAGGGAAGATTTTTTCACTTTACTTACAAAAAGGAATATCTGGGGCTTCCCTGGTGGGGCAGTGGTTGAGAGTCCGCCTGCCGATGCAGGGGACACGGGTTCGTGCCCCGGTCCGGGAGGATCCCACATGCCGCGGAGCGGCTGGGCCCGTGAGCCATGGCCGCTGGGCCTGCGCGTCCGGAGCCTGTGCTCCGCAACGGGAGAGGCCACAACGGTGAGAGGCCCGCGTACCGCAAAAAAAAAAAAAGGAATATCTGATTTGCTTTCAACAATAGGATCCAAGAAATAAGCAGAAAGAACCAACACATAGTCTTTTACATAAAAATATAACATCTTCCTCACCCGATACCTCAGAAGTGATTATTTAAAATCACCTCCTAGTTTAATCCAATATGGACATTTCTACTGTAAAAGGAAAACATTTTGGAAAATAAGAAGTACAGAGTTGTTGTGACACCTTAACTATGATTTCTGTAAGAATCTGTAAGAATGTAGGAGACTCACTCGGGCCTGACTATATGAAGAACTTTGACAGACAGGATAATACAGAGAGAACTGCAGAGCATGAAACACTTGCAACATGAAAACTCCTGAGTTCGAAACTATACAGTGGCTCCCACAGTATGATTTTTCTCTCTAAGTTTCGTATGAAGTTCCCTTTTTTTGCAAAGCAGTTTTTGTAGTGGGCCTTAGCTGGAGAAAGTACATTTCTAAGTAATCTGAAGGGGAAAAAAGTTTGATTAAAAACTCCACCAATGATTCCACATATATTCACGCCAAATGAGTTGAAAGCCAGAGGTGATTCTGAGAGAAGGCAGTCTGCCTAACATCCGTGATATTAAGAGAGAGGAAGCTAATAACGTGTGGCACTTTATCTAAGACGATACCGCTGACCCACCGCCAACGGCTTTGAACTGCTTTTCCCTCAGATGATGAGATGCCGGGCTCCTGAGAATTCAGGGGTGCATCTCAAAGGCAGCTGCTGGAGTTAAGGCGGTCCAGGCCAGTGGCACAGTACAGGCCACTCACAGCACCTGTGAGGGGGGCTGGCAGGTCTGAGGACAGAGCAAACACTGGAGTCTTGGTCTCAGCGTCCTGGGCAAGGGTATGAAACAAGGACCTTCTTCAATTTTCCCCCCACCCCAACCATCCCCCTCCCGTGACCCGTCAGAGCTTCTGTAGCCATGACTCCTGTTCCAGCCGTTACTCCTCTGTTGTTCCAAAGCAAGGACTTCTCTGAATGCCCCCCTCTCCTCCCCCAGGCGTTCAGGAACCTCCCATCCACTGGTGGGATATCTGGCACCCACTGCTTGATCTGTGTCTGGCCCTCATCTTCCACCCAGCTTCAGGCCTGAGAGGGAGCGCAGGCTGGAGGTGATGCTGGGAGGACAGGTGCCTGGGGAAGACTTGCACTCTGGGGTCTGCCCTGAGCCAGCCAGCGCCCAGGCCAGGTGTGGGATCCGGGCTCCCAGAGGAGATTCAGCCGCATCTCAGCCTGGAGGCGGCTCATGGCTGGTGGAAGAGGCCCATGAGTCAACAGCTATAATCCAATTAAGTGCGGGTACCCACAAAATGCAAGGGGGCCCAGAAACGAGGCTAAGTGGCTCTGAGTGGATGAGCTGAGGAAAGCTGTAGAGTTAGCACTTGAGCTGGATCATGTCATTACTACTCATGGGGCACTGCTGCTAACTGCTTCCACATATTATTTGCAATTAGATGAGGAAACTGGGGCTCAGAGAAGTGAACTACTTTGTTCAAGGTTACAAAGGGAGGAAGAGTGAGCTGGGATCTGACCCCACACCGCGGGTTCTCCAGCTGTCTCCCAAGACCTGTGAACCAGATGACAACAGCGTGGACCTGTGAGCACACGCTTGGGGGTACTTCACAGCCTGGATTCCCAGGTCCCCAACAGCATAATGTTTAAGAGGAACTGCAAAACCCTCAAAACTAAATTCAGTTCACTTTAATTTTGGAAGCAAGAGCGAACAGATGCCCTGCAGCCCCTTTCCCTAGGAGAGGGATGGAGAACCAGTAAAGCACCATCCCTTCTCTCCGCTGAGAGAAACCGGGAATCACTGTAGAACCAAATGCAGCTCTGCTTCTCCAAGAGTGAATAGTGTTGGTTGTAACTCTAGAAGTCCATAAGCAAAGGCAAGAGAAGAAAACCCTGAGCTTAACCCTTAACCCTTAACCAAGGAGATGTACATCCACTCAAGAGAGGATTAAAACCATTCAAAGTACAAATTGGGTTTCACAACAAGCATCCTACCCCTATTTTATTGAAATAATGGAACTAAAGTGTTAAAGGAACAGATACAGGGAGAAAAAAATGCAAGCCGTTCCAGTTTAAGGAATCTCTGCTTCATAAATGTCCACCTCACTGGAGTTAGTCTGTCATTTCCAGTTTATAAAAATACTTATGCTTGGATTAAAAGGTTCCTAAAAGGTCATTCTGCAAATAAAACCAGACTCAAGAGATGGTTTTTAAAAATATTCTGATGCAGAAAACCTCACACCTCTCAATGTGTCATTGAATGATGCAAAAGGTAAGCGGTATTGTTAAAAACCCCATTAAAAGGTTTTTTTTTTTTAAAGAAAGAAAACCTGGTCTAATTAAAAAATAGTAGAACACTATAAAATGCTGACCTCTCCCTCTGCTCCTCTGCCTCCACTTCCTAAGGTGAGCTTCTGGCCTCTGTTTGGAACACCCCTACCCTTTACCACCTCCCAGAACTCAACTGGTCATGACTCACTGTTTCCCCTCATCCCACATCATTAGCCCTGGGGATGGCACTGTGGGGTGAAAAACCCCAGGCGTCGCTGCCCACCCGGCTGCCAAGCACCTCTCACAGGCTGGCCCTTCCTCCTCTGTGTCTGAGACCAACATGCTTGTTCCTAGCATTCCTGGCCTTCAACCTGATACACAGATGGTGTTTAATAAGTGCTCCCTGAATAAATGATGCAGGCACCTGGCCAGGAGCCTCTTGCTTCCTCCCTTTCCTTGGAGCTCTTCTCTCCACCTGGACTGCCCTCTCCCCTCAGTTTATCTGTACCACCTTCTCCAATGTCCCATAAACGAACAGCACCATCATCCAGGCAGCTGTGTGGGAGGGATTCTGGGCCCCTCTCTTTTCCTCCCACCACCCTCCTCTCAATCCGTCCGTCACCGAGTCCTGTACGCTCCACGTTCTAGATCCCTCTCTGATCTCCTTTCTTCTCCATCACCCCGTAATGCCTGGCCCCAGCCTTCCTTGCGTCCATGGGGCCACCACACGCTCCCCAGCTCCGCACTCCCCTGTCCAGCCCTTCCTTAATACACACTGAGCCCGTCCCTCCCCTCCATCCTCAGGATGGAGCCCAAGCTTGCTGACAAGGCAGGGAGGTGGTCCCTATGACGTGGCCCCGTCTCAGCTCCTAGCAGGCAGCTCTCAGCCCCACGCCAGCTGCCGCAGAAGCCCTCTTACCCTCGTTTCTGGCTGGTAAAGCAGGAACAAATGGCCAAAGCAGGGAATCATTCCCAGAAAGTCTAGGTGAACTTTAGCTTTAAAGTAAACCTATACAAGGGAGCGGTCTGACGCAGGGCCAAGGCTTTGTTTTGGGAGCAGGGCTTGGAGCTTTCACAAACCCCATCCAGCCCCCTTCCCCACGCCAGCTCCCTTTAGGGGGAGAGTGCACCTAAGGACGCACCAGAAGAACTTGAGGGGAAGGATCTGTCTTGATTCTTCTGATCTGCACCCCATCCCCACCTCCACCCAGCTTTTATAGTCCAGTTCTTTCACCAACACCCGGGGGGCGAGGGGAGGCGAGCCACTCTATTTTGAGTCTTTTCAAAGCATTCGATTCATTCCTCCAAAAAAGCCTACTCTTTCCTTTTATACTCATAATCCATCAGTTTATGTAACATTTAATAACATTATGTGATTCATTACAAGTACAATGGGCACCAACACATTTGGAAACAAACGCAACTGACTGGTAAGTGCCGCAAGCACACGGTGGGGCAGGAGAAGGCAGGCAGCGGGCTCGGCCAGGCCTGGGGGGTGGGGGACGGTGTGTTGGCGTGGCCTGCCTCCCCCACTGGATTATGCGCCCCAGACCAGAAGAGCCTGGCTCCACTCACTGTGTGGAGGATCTCTGTGTCTGACGCAGGGCTGGAACATAATCTGGGCTTAGGAAATGCTGGCTGAAGGGAGAAACGAGGCTCCCCACAGACCAGCCCTACCCCAACTCCAGAGCCTCCTCTAGCAAATCCAGGCAGCCCCTCCCCTCCCTACTTGGACTCACTGCCAGAGTCACGTAGTGGACAACACGTTCTAGCTCAGACCCAGGGAGGGACTGCATCTCAGAGCCGGATGCAGATACGAGGGACCAGAGATCCTGGCTAGTGCAGATGCATGGTCCACGGGTCAGGAAGAGGGAGACAAGCTAAGGGATGCGGTTGGGGCACGTGGTGCCTCCTACCTCCCTGCCTAGACTCCTCTCCTCTCTCGTCCCTGGGTCCCAGCAGCTGGGAGAGCACACAGCACCTACAGAGCCCTGAGACGGCACAGCCCCGGGCCGAGGATGGCTCCGGAACATCCCCACTCTAACGGGAGTGTCTTACAGGTGAGACCCTTTGGGCAGGAATCACACCTTCCTTCCTTCTTCCCCGTGGCTTGGGGCATGAGAGGTAACTGATGAGCGGGAAAGCGAGCCTCCAGCAAGTTAACCTGCAGATAAAAAGAAAACCAACTTCAAACCAGGGGGCTGATCTAAACGTAAACGTTGTACCACTACTGCCCATGAGCCTGGAACAGGCTGCGAATAAGCGCAGTGATGAGAAAGCCAACCACTGGCGGACGTGTCTACTCAGCGGCAGGCAGAGAGCGAGCTGGACTCTGGGTTACAGAGGAAGGGCATAAATAGAGATAAACTTGATTCTGGGCTCAGAAACTGTTCATTAATAAGACTGACCTCCTTTTCACGCTGAGAGCATTTGTGTGCCCTTCCATACTTCCAATAAAATCACAAAAATAAGATGCCAAGCTGTAAGCACGTTGCTGTACTGATTATGATACAGAGGCAGGGAGAACTGAAGACAGAAGCAAAACCATGATGTCTCTCAGGCCGATTTTGCTTTTGACTTGAAAACTGGGCAGGCCTATCTCATGATCCACCCGTTGGTTCATCACAAAAATGAACGTGGACACCAAAGATACAAATCTCCCAGCTGGCTGTAGAATGCATCATGGATTTATTTGATCAATGGGATCTCTATGTTTTAAAGACGAACTTAAAATTGTTTCAAACTCCTTCACTGCCATTAATAATCCCTTCATTTAGCAAACATCAATCAGCATCTACTATGTGTCAGGAAGTATGCCAGGAACCAGGGAGACAGAAGGGTAAGCCACATTCCTGCCTACAGGGCTCTCCTGACTGTGCTGGTAGGGGGCAGACAGGCTACCTGATGTTCACAACACATATTGGAACTGGCATAAATGGAAACAGAGGAAGCCTGAGGGCACCAAAGAGGGCTCCCAGCCCAGCCAGGCTGAGAGTGTGCAAAAGGGGTACAGAAGGGTTCCAAGAGGAAGTAGCAGTGTTTGAGGTTTTGAAGGATGAATAGGAATTAGGCAGGAGGCAATGAGTTGGGAAAAGAGTGTTTGCAAACCTGGGGAAGTGGGAGGCCATGGGGCATGTCAGGTTCAGGGATGCAAGAGGGTCAACAGAGTAGCTAAGGTTGGTGGAGGGGTATGGGGTGGTGACGGGAGGGGGGAGACGACAGCGTTCTCCAGGGCCTGTGTTCTATGTTGGCAAGATTGAACTTGATCATGATGGTGGTGGCTGGTGAGCCTCTGCATGGTTACACAGGGGATGATCAATCCAAAAGTGATCAGCTGAGGGTCTCCTGACCGGCAAAGCAGCCTCCAGGGACACCTTCCTTTATTCACCACTCCTGAGGCAACAGCAACTTACAAGCAGACAGATCTCCAACGAACAAGTCAGCCTGCTTTCCCTTCCATAATCCCTCTCTCTGAGGCCACAGCTACTTTCAATTGCGTTCTAACTTCGAGAAGCAATAAGCATATGATCGTTTCCGTTTACAAGTTTTTGATCGTCAGCCTGGCACCGTAGCTGTAAATTACCCATTTTCTATGATATTTTTACTTCTCTAGATGAAGAAGGACAAGAAGCGCTTTTAAATTACGAATGTGCCCGAGCCACAAAGGCAGGGAATAATTAAGCATCTTTTGCCAATAGAAATAATTAAGCATCTTTTGCCAATAGAAATATAAAAGCAAGGGTTTGAAAAATGAAATGCAAGCTCGTGGGCCGAGTCAGATGACACACGGGGCCCCAGACTCCCCCTCCACCCAGGCCCCAGGCTCTCTGGACATCGCTCTGGACATCTCACAGGTGCACCTGCTCACCATAATCAGTTTACCTAAAACCAGGAAGAGCTGGGCTGGCAGCAGAACTGCTGCTATGAGAGCTCTTAAAACGGCTCCCTGAAATACAGCTGCTTTAGGTAGCAGGTAGGCCCCTTGCACTTTTAGGCACTAACTCCTGCATTTTCTGCTTCTAGGAGGGATTTTTAAAGATGGGGTTGTCACTAACTCAGATGCATCCAAGCAACTGAAACATTTGGTCAAATCCTGATTGGAATGCCGCAGGGAAGCAGCCACACTCATTGGTGTTGCGAACCCCTCTCCCAAAGGAGAGCCAGCCAGAGAAATGTCTGGTGGTCTTCCTGTCCCGGTGAGGGCTGGAATGTGGGTGAGGAAGAGCCTTGGGAAAGGATGGGAAGCGAGGAATTCAGCTCACTAAGTGAAGTGGAGAGGACGCTAGCCTGCAGAGTCGCATGCCTATTGGCAGCTTAATGTCCCATTTAACTGGCATGTAACGTTAATTGACAGAGTAGTATGTAAATGAAAACACGACTGTGGCTTTGTGGCTTTAAAAGGTGCTGTTGGCAGTTTTGTTTTGAAAGCCCAGCTCTGATGAGCTACACAGTTTCATTATTGGGATGACTTACTCATCAAGAAACCACGCCAACCACCAAATTCCTAACATCTTCCACGTGGGACTGTGCTCAGTCCTGGGGACCAGGGTACAGAGGACCCAGTCCCTACTCTCGGGCGGGGGTCAGACATGGAATAAACGACAAGCAGCTTCTTAAATGTTCAAAACGCCATGTGTGGTCAAAGCAAAAGCTCGTATCATCAAAGCTGGGGAAGTTCTAAATGCTGCCCTCTTCACATTTTCAACCCTTGTGGATGACAATAATAAATCACAGTCATACTAAATCAATAATCAATAGGAACAGTGACAACGGCTAAAAGTTATTTAGTGTACTGTGTACCAGGCACTTTTTAGGTCTAACTCATATTTCGACAGCACCTATACCAAGCCTGTTATTACCCTGTCTTTTGCGTTATCTTTAATCTTTGCAAACACGATGCAGAGAGGTATATATTATCATCTTGTTTCTGATGGTCCTTTGAACTCGGGGCTCATCCAAAGATGAGGTACCAGGAAACGTGGAGCAAGGACGAGCTCCCGTCTGATCACAAAGGCTGGGTCACTTCACTCCCCACTGCCTTGAAGGCACAGAAACCAAGAGGGGCCCCAGACTCCCCCTGCACCCAGGCCCCAGGCTCTTTGGTATTCAAGATGGGCTCATTCATTTTTGCAGGAAACACTAGATGTAATAAGCATATTAACCATCTTTTAGACGTCAGTCACAAATCATTCCCTCAAGAGTAAATTGTCCTCCATCCTTGCGTATCTCAAGATCCTTGCACAAGTAAGGAGAGGTGAGAGCAGGTTAACGCGCACACTCTACCCTCAACAGCAATGGCAAGGGGGCCTCTCTTCAAAGTTCAGCAGAGTGTGTGTGTGTGTGTGTGTGTGTGTGTGTGTGTCGCAAGGGGTGTCATGGAGGGGTTTGATGGAGGGTGGGTCTATGGGCTGTCTCATGGGGAAGCATGCAGTGGATGTGGGGAGGTCAAGGGCAGGTGACAGGGGCCGGGCTGTGCTGCGTGTGGTGGAAACCACAATGTGGGGGACATCTCACGTGGGGTGTGCCGTGGGGTGTATCATGGGGGTGGGCCCCCTGGGTGTGCTCTGGAGGCTTTGCTGTTGGGGGCTGACACGGAGGGTGCTGCAGGTTTGCAGCTGGGATGTGCCAGCTAAAGAATGTCGCTCGCCACCTGGTTCTACGAGAATGAAGTCCTTAGCCACCATAGTGGCTGACCTTCAGCACACCCGGGGAGGAGTTCAGGGTGGAGATCAGGAATAAGGCACTCTGTGCTCCGGGAAAAGCTTGCAGAACAGGCCTTCAGAGAGTTAGATATCCGCAGGAGAAATTTTTATGAACCCCTGCTGGGCTACACCCCGCAGGCCTACAAGCACTGGGCTTGCTCAGCCTCAAGACCAAGGAAGAGCCCGGAGTCGGTGACAGAGGCATCAATGATTCAAAGGATGGGGGAGCTTACATGTCTGGAGCAGAGTCCTGGAGTGACACCGCACCTGCGGGCAGGACGCGGAGGCCGTCTTTGCTCCTGGGGGCCGGGGGAGGTTGCCAGTTATAGGGGGAGGTACTTCAGGTGGCTCATCAGTTACCAGGGAAACCAGCAGAGGGGCATGCCCCTCACCACCCCTTTGGATGGGAACAGTCACTAGCTGGGGCAGGGACTAGCAGGTAGGAAGGTCAGTCCTATGCATAGGGTGTAGGTGAAGCAGGCACTAGTCGAGCAGGGAATGTCTGGAGAGCAAGAGAACAGCCATCTTGAGTGGCCTGACCATACCACCCCAATTCTCGCATCTTTCCATACATAGAAAGGCACTAAAACCATTAACTAAGGTGCCGGATACTCGTGACTAGCAGCAACCTTCCCCTGAGATGTGTGCTTGATTACACCTACCTTTCACCAAGATCACATATATGCTGACCTCCTCCCTTACGTCTTTGGAACAGATCCTCAGAGCTCCTGAGAGGCTGTCCCCCGGGCTACGGTCCTCGGTAGGACACTGAGCAAACTCAACTCACAGCTCTTATGTTGTGCGTTTTGTTCTAAGCTGGCAGATGTCTTGCGGGGTTGTGCTGTGGAGGTAGGTTACCGGTCTGCTGTGGTGTATCACGGGGGTGTGCCGTGGGGGTACGTGGAGGGCGGGGAGGACCCTGCAGTCCAGAGAGGTGCCTCAGGTCCCCGTCACAGCCGTGGGGGACCCCGGACAGCCCGCGACTACCAGGCCTGAAAAGGCTGCTCTTGCCCACTGCACCTGCCTGATACCCGTGATGGGAAGCTCATGCCTCAGCACCCTCACTCTCCCCCAGGGAGACACGGGGGTGGCATGTTCTGGAATTCTGCCGGCTGGAGGGGCCTGGGAAGCCCCTCTCTTCCTCAGCCACTCACACCTGCCTTTCTGTGACAGGGTCCAGGTGGTCTTTGCGGGTCACATCTGACATCGCCTCTGCACAGCCCCTCCCAGGGGACACCCAGGACACAGCGTAGGTGAAGGGAGGCAGTGACCTTGGCTTTCTCCTCTTGCAGGGGGCCCAGCACAGGGAGCCACAGGCTTCTCTCCCAGAGCAGCAGCCTCTTTCGAGGGCCCCGCACGCCCACACCTGGCTCACCCCTCTGACCCTCCGGCTCATCTTCCGAGGGAGCTGCTGGAGTGGCAGATGCCGGAGAGCTCAGGCATGCGGGGAAAGCACTTGTTTGCTGTTTTGAATGTATATGTCAAATTTTCCTCAATCTTTAATAGGAAAGATTTTCAAACACCCTGCCAAGTTGAAAGAATTTAAAAATGAACACCTGGCTATCCCCCACCTAGACTCTACCATTCCTATTTTATTATGTTTGTTGTGTAATATACCTATCCCTCCATCCATTCGTCAATCCAGCTTATTTTTTGGATGCCTTTCATAGTAAGCTGCAGACAGCAATACCCTTCTCCCTGAACACTTTGGCAAGCATATCACTGACTGGAGTTCTGTATTGGTTTAGCATTCTTTTCCCCATTTTCTGAACATAGAGTGAAATGCACAAATCTTGAGGGAGCCCTTCAGCGAATTTTGACAAATGCACGCACCCATGCAACTCCAACCCCTATCAAGACACAGAACATCCTATTGCCCCAGAAAGTCCTCTCACGCCCCTTCCCGCTCAATCTCCCAGTCCCCCTCCCCCCAAGCAACCACTGTTCTAAATTACAGTGTATAGTCTCTGTGTCTGGCTTCCCAGGGGGTGTGTCCATCAGTAGTTCCTCCTTTTCATCGGCACGTAGTATTCCATTCTCTGGCTGTACCACAGTTTATCTAGATAATTTTCCCATTGGTGAATTCCTTTCTTAAAAGTAAAGATTATTGCCTCATCAAGGTTGTTCTGTAATGAAGTCACGCTTGCATTCTAACCTGTCCCTCTTGTGGGGAGAAGACCAGGTGTGGTCAGAGTTAGCATAGCCCTGCCTGACCCATGGGAGGGGACGAAGGGCAGAAATAGTGTATTCCGTCACCTTTGTGAAAAAAGAGTGAAAATCACAGTTCTAGAGTAGAGACACTCAAAGTGTGATGGGATGCAAGATGATTCTAGGCCAGAACTTTAATATGTTTTTTGTTACAAGTATGTCCTATAGCTGGCCTGTGAAACTAGTTTTCCTACATGAAAGGGATATATAGTTTGCTTTTTGGTGGGGTTTTTTTGGCTTCACCTCTCAGCATGTGGGATCTTAGTTCCCCGACCAGGGATCGAACCCGTGCCCCCTGCATTGGAAGCTCGGGGTCTTCACCACTGGACGGCCAGGGAAGTCCCTAGTTTGCTTTTAAAATAAGCTTATTTACATAAAAAGTTTAAAGAAATATTAAACAAATACACAGGGAGTAAAGATAGGGAAAAAAATCATGAGAATTGTATGCAGATGACTGTGGTGTTAGGAAACATTCCCTAGAGCAGCGGTCATCAACCCTGGATGAACATTCAAATCACCTGGAGCTTTAAAATCACCCATGCCTGGGTCCTACCTCCAGAGCCTCTCATATAATTGGCCGAGGTGTATCTGGGCGTCAGTAGGTTTCAAAAGCTCCCCAGGTGATTCTAATGTGCAGCTGGGATGACGAGAATGGTTTGGAAAGCCACGGTTCTCCAAGTGTGGCTCCTGGGCTGGCACATATCACACCACCTGGGCACTTCTTCGGCATGCAAATTCCTAGCCGCCACTCCAGAACTACTGAATCAGAAACTGGGGATGGGGCCCAGCAATCTGGGGCTTCACAAGCCCTCCGGGTGGGCCTGATGCAGCTCAAGTTTGAGAACCACTTCTCAGGGGGCATGGGCAACAAACCCTAAAGGCAGCCTTCATGGTACCAATTGGGCCAAGGTCAGCTGGTTCTGCCTGAGCCAGCCCCTGGGAAGCCCTTCTCCTGCCTGGGACAGAGAGGGTAGGTGGAGACCAGGTGGTGAGAATTACCAAGGTGATGACAACCTGGTGTCCACCGTGTCTCAACCTCAATTAATTCACAAACCAGTTAATCAGCCCTCAGAAAATCCACTGTTGACTACAATTTTATTTTCACCGTGATTTTTGATTATCACTGACCTCCTTCCACTCCATTACCCTTGTTAATGGAGAATTGACTATGCAGTTAAAATGAATGTTTCCTCTACTAACAGAGCTGTACCAGGTTCATCTCAGAGTCCCTCGCAGCCCAGAAAATGTGATGAGTCTATGGATATATCGATCTGATACAATTCATTTCACCCAGAGTATATGAAATTACCACTCAGAGGTCACCTATTATGTGTTCCTATGTCCAAAGGCTTATAGGGAAGAAATAGAGTGTTAGTGGAAGAATAACACGGTATTTAGAGAGCTAAACCAGTACTTGGCCGACTCTGGCCTCTTGGCTGGCAGTAACGTCTGTATTAAAAGATGCTCAACACAGTTCTACAGATTTGTCAAAGTCCTTGGAAATATTGAGAAGATAAGAACAAACACTCTGAGGGCTGCTTTTCTTCACTGGCTGGCTTTTTTTTTTTTTTTTTTTTTTGCGGTACGTGGGCCTCTCACTGCTGTGGCCTCTCCTGTTGCGGAGCACAGGCTCCGGACGCGCAGGCTCAGCGGCCATGGCTCACGGGCCCAGCCGCTCCATGGCATGTGGGATCTTCCCGGACCGGGGCACGAACCCACGTCCCCTGCATCGGCAGGCGGACGCTCAACCACTACGCCACCAGGGAAGCCCCGGCTGGCTATTTTGATAAGGAAAAATGCAAAGAAAGAGGAGGCTAACAGGAGCTCACGGAATCTGATTATCTCTTCCAATGCTAAGTCTGAAAAATGAACTCTCATGTACAGCTCAAAAGATTACAGAATTTGCCAAAGAAAATGTGCTGGGGGATCGGCAGCGACAAGTGGAATTTGTCTTAAGTGTACGTACCATGAGAAGATGTTGGACAAAACACCATGGTCCTTTTCTCTTAGCCTAACACAGCAAAGGCGGAATGCCACCACGAAAGACAAATCAGGCAGCCTTGGGAAGGACGGTCGAACACTGCAGGGACTCTCTCTGTGATCAGGCATCAAAAAAGACTAGGCCAGCTGTCTCATAGTTACCTGACTCTGGACTGACTACAAACAGCTCTAGGACAGCAACCACAACTGGGAGAGCCAGAATCTGGTCCCACTAAGTGACTCCCCCTAGGAGCCCGCCCCTCCAAGGGCTGCCCCACCCACGCCCTGCACCCCTCTGCCTCTGCTCCCAAGCTCCGCCCACCACTGCCAGCATTTATTTGTGGGTCTCCAGAGTGCAGAGCTGTGTCTAATTCAGACCAAGACAAAGTACATCCTGAGGCCTCAGCAAATGACTTAAAGAACAAACAAACAACTATTTATTATAAAAAATTACATCATACAGAAAAGTAGAGGAAATAGTGTAATGGACTGCAACACAGCCATCTCCAAATGCTCATTAACGTGTTTCCAAGTTTACTTCACCTTTTTTCTGCTGGAAGTATAAGTACGCACATTATAAACACCATGACATTTCACCTCTGAATACTCCGAAAATAAAGGACACTTTCTAAAGCAAGGCCACTTTCTTACTTATTCATAATACCATGATCACACTTGACAAAATTAACAACAATTAACAAAAATTCCTCAATATCATATAAGACAGGTCCAAATGTCAGTGTATATCTTTTGAGGAAATAAAATATCAATATAGTTTGGGCAACCCCAGGAGAGACAGAGCAGATGTGAATGCCCCTGCAAGGTCCCCAGGAGGCAAATGTGCTCACCTCTGTCCCACCTGGGGGCTCCATCATTCCCAGAGGTGCGAGAAGGTGGAGGGGCATTCCCTCAAGTGGGGTCCCCTTCTGGAGATTTGGGGGACCTCGCCCCGACAGTGCCACCACATCCAAACAGAGCGCTCCCAGGCCCCTCCAGTCAGCCGTCTCCCACTCGGTGACCAGTCTTGTCCAGGAGGCTGGATCTGATCAGACGAACCCACCTGTAGGCCCAGCTCTGCCAGCGACAAGCTTGCCTTGAGCAGGCCGCCTGAGCTCTGGGAGCCTCCGTGTGCTCCTCTGTAATGTGGGAGATAAGGCCTGCCTCAGAGGGCAGTCATGAAGATTGAAGGAGACAGTGACACAGGCTCTGTCGTGGAGCGCCTAGCACACGGCCTGGGCAGTAACGAGCTCACTGAAGTTCTGCTGCTGCCACTGGGGGTGGCAGTGATCCCCTTTAAGGCCGTAAGGGCAGCTGAAGGCATGAGACTGAGTGAGGGCCAGGCAGAGAGAGGCCCGCACCCTGCAGATCTCTAAGGTAGGGCTTGCCTGATGCAAGAGGTCCTAGGGCGGGCCCTTCCCAGCTCCCGTGTCCTCCATGCAGGACGGTGCTGCCAGATGGAAGTGCTGACGAGTAGGGGGAGGAAGGCCGTTGGACCATCAGAGCAGAAGCGTTCCCTGCACGGGGCCTCTGGCCGCCCACCTGGGCCATCTGGTGTCTCCTACTGGCCTGCCGCTAGCCCTGAACCTCACCTCAAGGCACCAACCCTGGTTCTTCAAAACCACCTGCCATCAGCTCCTCCTCCTTTACGCTGTGTTAATGACAACCACTGTCCGCCACCACCGCTGCCCACCATCAACACTGCTGTTTATTAAGCATCTGATACATTCCAGGAGTTTGCTGTGTAATTTTTGGACAATATCTCCCTGACTCCACACTCCAATCTTTCAAGAAAGACATGATTACCCTCCTTTACTCAGTGACTTAAAACAATATACATTTTATTATCTCACACTTCTGGAGGTCAAAAGTCCAAAAGAGGTCTCACTCGATTAAAACCAAGGTGTCGAAGGGCTGTATTCCCTTCTGGAGGCTCTAAGGGAGAATCCATTTCTTGCCTTTTCCAGCTTCCAGAGGCCGCCCTATTCCTTGGCTCGTGCCCCGTTCCATCTTCCCAGCCAGCGGTGGCCAGCCCGGTCTTTCTCACACTGTATCACTCGGACCGCCTCTCCAGCCTTCCTCTTTCATTTGTAAGGACTCTTGTGATTACATCGAGCCCATCTGGACGGTCCAAGATAATTTTAGAGTAAGCGGATTAGCAACCTTGATTTCGTCTGCAACCTTAACTCCCTCACGCCATGTGACCAAACCTATTCACAGGTTCCAGGGATTGGGACGTGGGCCATTATTCTGTCCACCAGAGAGAGACTGAAACTCAGAGAGGTAATGGGGCTTGCTCAAGGTCACACAGCTATTAAGTGGTACCAGACTCAGATGTCAGATTATGGGGACTCCAATCTAGCTCTGCTCCTGCTACTTCGCTTTGTGACCTTGGGCAAGTCACTCAACCCTTCTGGCCTCAGTTTCCTCACTTACAAAATGAAAAGGCTATCTAAGCACTCTAAAGTATCTCCTAGCAGCCAGTCTGTGACGGTCTGAGGATCTTGACCTTCTCCTAATAACACATGTGAGAAAGCCCAGGACCCCATGAAACTCACCTCATCTTGTCCACACTAACTGAGGCTCCAGTACTGACCATTAGAGGGAGCCAGCATCGACTTCCTTCTTTCCCCTACCTGGAATATTCCAAGCCTTTTGTCCTGGGAACCATGGAGATATGGACTTACGGACACCTGACTGCCTTACCCCCATGCCCCTCCCAGCACACCACACAAATCTTAAGTCAACTATTTTGTGTTTTCCTCCCAATCCCCAGCTTAGAGGAGAGTAAGGATTAAGGTTTCTTTACACAATGAAAAGAAAATGAGAGAGTGAGAAAATCAGACAGTAAACATACAGGGATGCGCAGGCTTTTTTGTTGAGAGTTCCCAAAGCAAGGCAGAAAAAAGCTCCTCTTCTTTTCCTTTTTATAATGCATTTTTTTAAAAAAAGCACTTTTTATTACAGAAATTTCAAACACATTCAAAAATAGAGAGATGAGCACAGAATTTGTTTTAACTCACTCCCAGGCCTACCACCTCCAATTCAGGTACTTCTCACGGTCTGAAATTTGAACTTTGAATCACCATCTGCAGTGGGCCACTCCATGTGTTGGTTCTGCGTCCCTCTGTTTTGGAAACTGCTCTGCTACCACTCCTTATGATTCTGGAAGGTCTGTCAATCAAGATGGCCAGAAAACTTTAACTATAGGACAAATCAGAGCCCCTTTTCAATACGAACACTGGACAAAAGAGTATCTTCTTCTGAAATCAGGAGCTGTAAACTCCACATGAGCCTGGAGCTGCCATTCTCCCTACCTCAGAGAGGGAAGCCAACACAGTGGTGTTCACAGTGGAACTGCTGAAAGATAGAGAAGGTGTACTTCCTGGTGCCATGATCTGAGCACCTGGATCCAGCTGTGCCTGATACCCCGAAACTTTTTTATTCTAATAGCCATATTCCTAGTTTTGCTTGACTTAGTTTGAGTGAGGTTTCCATTCCTTGTAACAGAATCTTGAACATCCCCAGAAAGCCTTCTTTAAAACAACTAGCATAACTGTCCATTTTTCCTGTGGGAGTTAGAGATTAGCCTCCTTAATTTAACAAAAACAATCTATATTCCTTAGGGAATACATTTCCTAGCAGAGTAAAAATATGTGATTTAAGGACACTTCCTCAAGCAGGAAAGGACAAGCTGTCAGAGAGTGGTCCTGGGTTGAACAGGGAGACTGCACAAAAACTGGGCTTTGGGCCCACGCCTCCTGGGGTACAGCCATGAAGCTAGGCAGGATAGGGTGGGACCAGGTTCCAGTTTCAGGGACTGAGGGAGGACCCACTTAGGCCTCAAGTGGTACCTGTCACTAAGAGATAAGGCCCCAAATGAAATTAGAGGAGGTGGATCACAGGCCTCCCAGAAACCTGTACTCAGTCACCTTTCCCTACTCTTCCTTCTTCCCCCTCCTCGCCACAGGCCTCCTCTGCACACTGTGGACACAGAGCTCCCTGTGCCAGGCAGTGTGCAAATGAGCTACAACGGACAGCCCATGACCCGTGGGAGCCCACAGTCCAGTGAGAGGAGGCAGGTAAGTGCACGATGGAAGGAGCTGCAAGGCATTATGAGAAGAGGATGCACATAACAGGCTGGGGCCCTTGAGGAAGATTTCCTAGTTTATTGTCTCGCATGAAGGATGGCATACGTATGTTATGCACTGCAGCAGCATCTGTCATAGAGAAAGACTGCAAACAGCCCGGGGCCCACCCACAGAGAACTGGTTAAGTAAACTGGGGTAAAGCCGCTCAGTGGAATACTGTGTATCTGTGAGGGAGGGAGATGGAGAGGAAGGGAGAGAGGGAAGGAGAGAATGCTTTATGTACTGCTATGGAAATCTCTCCCAGACATATTGTTAAGCAAAAAAAAAAAAGCAAAATGCAAAATGGTGAGTATAGAATACTGTGTTTTGTATAAGGGTGAAATATAAAAAAGACCTATAAACTCGCAAAGAATTATAAAGAAACAGAACAGTGGTTGTC
Organism: Delphinapterus leucas; assembly: GCF_059928025.1. Classification (NCBI taxonomy): domain Eukaryota; kingdom Metazoa; phylum Chordata; class Mammalia; order Artiodactyla; family Monodontidae; genus Delphinapterus; species Delphinapterus leucas. Next base: position 129,672,898 of record NC_143132.1, on the reverse strand, counting down.
TATGGGGAGGTAAGGGTATGGGATATGGGATGAGAAAGACCATTTTCACTGAATACATTTACATTTTTTTTAACTTTCCAATCATGTAAATATGTTACCTATTCCAAAAACATTTTAAATAAAAGGTAAAGCTTCTGTGGCATTTAGGGTAGTTCTCAAAGGGATAGTTAGACGTGTTTGGGGGCTGTGGCTTAGGTGCATTTCCAACACAGCTACAACGTGATGCTGACGTGCCTTCTGTTGAGAAGCAGGTCTATGTCCTGTCCCTCTGTAGCTGGGCAGGCAGGTAAATATGGCAGAAATGACACTCTGAGACATCTGAGGGTGTGCCATGAGCGGTGACGGAACTTCCACCTGGTCCTCTTGGGATGCTTGTTCTAAGAACCCAGTTGTCCTGCAGGGAGGAACCGAGGCCAGCAGCCCGGCCCGGCCCAGGTCCCAGCCACTAGGCCCTGAGTGAGGGGGGGGCACTGAGATGGCCAACTAACTGCCACTAGATGAGAGCCCCAGGGTGGGACCTGCTTCACTGAGTCCAGTCAACCCCCAGAACTGTAGAGACAAGAACCAAATAACTGTTTTCTTTCAATCCCTTAAGTTTTGAGGAGCAGTTCTTGGTTTGTGCCTCTGTCTTACACTTGATTTTCCAAGATGGAAGCTTTCTGACACACTTAGAACAGCTTACCTATAAGCCCAAGGGGGTAGCAGAAACCACCCTGGGGGCAACTATTTAGTTGGCCCTATGAAAGTAGGAATAGTCCAAACAAATGAAACATATCACTCTGGATGACCATGAGGACCATTCAGCAGGCTGCTGGGTACCAAGGTCTGGGCTCCAGAGAGGGGATGTGATGGAGCTGAGGATGCAGGAGGCGTCTAGGTAAAGGTGGTCATTAAAAACCAGGGCTGGGAATGAAATCATCCAGGTGGAGCGCACAAACAAGAGAAGGAGACCTCTGGGGATGCCCCACTGAAAATGCCAGCAGAGGAAGGAGCAGGTAGACGTCAAAGAATCATCATCAGGGAAGAAGGAGGAAAATGCAAGAAAGAAGAGTTCAAGAGCTGGGCGTGGTCAGAGGTGTCAAATGTTACCCCGAAGATACAGAGAAAGCTCTGGAAGATTTGGCAATGCAGAGGTCACTGGTGACCTCTCTACAGGAGAGTAGTCTTCCTGAAGTGGTGGGAAAAAAGGGAAAATCTCAATGCATTCCCATCAATATAAATCACTGCAACCAAACTTGATGAGACCAAACAGCAAATAATTTGGGGCTCCCTGCTTTATCCTCTGAGCAACATTAGAGGGGAAAAGGCAGACATGGAAAAATCAAAATGCATATAATAGAACGAAACAAGGGAGACAAACATTAACAAATTGAGTAGATACCGTCTGCACAACAAAGAGGCGACTGAAAAGCACAAGGTGAGGAAAAACTACCTCTTGAGTTGGTCCTTTTTTTTTTTTTTTTTTTTTTTTAGAGAGAGACTGTGAAAGATTCCTTTGTTTTGTTGACCATGCACAGTAATGGCAAGGCCAAGTAAAAAGGTGGGGGAGTCCATAGGCTTCATCTAGTCAGCCAGTACTGATGAACTGGAGTGGCTGCAGGGAACACTTTGTAGAGGAGGATGCAAGCTTGGGTATCAGGGAGTGATGTCTGCTGTGTGCACAGGACACAGGAATAGGGCACTAGCACCAAGCATCCGCCATTCCGGTCTTTATGGAACACACATTAAACCATGCCTTAAAGGGAAATGGCCTCATTTCTTTAAAATACTGGGATCTTGAATGAATGCCCTTCTCTGCAAATACTAAAATGCCCATAACTCAAAGCATATGAGATTTAGCCACTAAATCCTATTGAGCTTGCTACATGAACAATTTTAAATCTTCTCTTGGAGTAAGGCCTTCATTTGTAGTGACAAATATGCCAACAGACAATAATAATAAATACATGGAAATGTTTCTAGAATCTGTAATATGCCCCCAAATTTCTGCCATTATTCCTCCTCCATGCATAGCAAAAAACAGGCATATAAAATGGATTGGGACTCAAACTATAGAGTGAATTAAGTTGAAATGTCAGCACAACCATATTATACTCCTCAATTGTTAACAGATACTTTGATGAAGTGCTTACTAAATCTTTAATTGGAGATGGAGTGTTTCTATATAAAGGCAATGACTACAAAACATTTATCACAGTGTCTAAAGCCATAACTACAGACATTCTCTCCCATCCTCTGGTATCAGTGTCAGTACGGTGAATCCAGCATTAATATTAAAACACGGCACTGGAGACATAATTATGGGTTGATACAAATGAGGTTCAGTGTTTTCTCCCAATGAATTTTTCTTTTAAGGTCATCTTAATGTATTACACTTGAAAAATAACAGAAAAAAAATCAAGCTACAAGAGAGGGGGAAATATTGCCAAAATAAAGATAACTCTTATGATATACTCAGGCCGTCTTTTAAAGTGTTGGGTCTCAAAGTGCATGGCTGCAGAATACTAGAGTTCTGCCCCTTAAATCAAATATTGGTAGTCTAGCCCAACCCACAGGGAAAAGAGTGGTAATATTCTTCTTATCTAAGGTTTTCTTCCCATGAGTTTTCATAAACTTTGAGGTTGGCTACTCTTAAGGCAGTCTTCAACTGAGTATAAACAGGTCTGATTCAGCACAGAATTATGGATTTGGTTATTTTCAGTTTAGTGCACTGATCACGTTCATGGTGTTTAGGGAAGAACGGCACAGCAGACGCTGTCCGTGCTATGCCCTGAGCTCTCAGGACTCATTGTTTTAGAGCAAGCCAGCGTCTTCTGTGAGTCAGCACATGCATCCCTTTGCCCTGGTGCTTTACCTGGTGACTGGAAGCTGCAGGAAGTCGCAGAGAATTCGCTTCCCCTAAGGAGCCTTGCTCAACCAATGACGGATCGCAAGGGTGTGTATATACCCAGCCGCCGATCCCCAGGAGAGGCCAATTCTGGAATGGGTGCTCTACACACTGGCTGCCGGAAACTCCCAGCAGGTTTAAACTCCAGTGGTCCACGCTGGTGACCTGCTCGATGGTGTGCCTCTCTGGCTCATTTCCCTACTTCCTTATTCCCCTTCTTTTTTGGGGATTTCCTTCCAAATAAACCACACAGACTCAAATCCTTGTCTCAAATAAGGACACGTGCCATGATTTCCCAACGTATGGCCAGCTGACTATGAGAACTGCTGCTTTAGGACGTACCATTGGCCAAGCACTAGGCCCCTGCCAGCACTGGGCAGCAGAGGACGGAGGGGGACAGGGCCGACACTGGGAGAGCTGGCATCAAGAATGTAAAACCCAGGCCCTGAGGTATGGGAGTACCAAGGCCTAAGCAGGACAAGAAGCCAGAGTGATGTAGGGCTGCCCCGGGCAACTGCTGACTTAGGGAGTGAGTGTGTGTTTGGGGCCGGGGGGCAGAGTTTGCTGAAACTTTACCAATGAAGCCCCCAAAGGTTGCAAACCCAAACCCCCCATCCCTACCCCACCACTGGGGACTAGGTGGGGAACAGGGATGAGAGAGACTGGCAGAGGGGTATGAGGCTGCAGGGCAGGGAGGGGCAGTAGCCTCCTCCAACTTATAAGACCCTGAGAATCTAAGTCTACACAGCCAGAGGGAGCACATCTCCTGGCCACTCAGCCAGTGGACCCAGAGGATGTCCCTCGACCAGAGACACCGAGGCAGGGAGCGAAGCTTGGCCTCAGAAACTGTTGAGTAAAAGATTTAATCAGGATAAGGCCACGAATGCAGTGACCTTAAAATTGCAAACAGCACGAAGATCATTATTGAACTTGGCTCGTTTTAGAATTAAAAAAAGATTTTACAGGAGTTATAAAACAGTATAGAAAGTTTAAAATATGGAAGAAAGTTATCCATTGTTCCACTGTTCAAATGCAATTCTTGTCCCCTTGAGGCAACCCTCATAGACCATTTTCCTGAACACATCTTTCATGTAACAGTATTCTGTTCACTGAGCGGGTAATGACTTCTCTCATTACTAATCTTCCTATTTTTAAATATTCAACCAACCTGGTGTTCTGTAACTTGACTACCCTCCTATACTGGATATTCAAGTCACTTCTAAGTTTTCACCATTATAAATAATGACACATCTTCATACAGTGGCATTTTCCAATGTTCAGATTATTTTCTTAAGACAGAATTCCAGAAGCAAAAGGTAGCAATTCAGTGACATCTGAAACAGGAAGCCCCCCTACTTTCATCATCTACAGTCCTTGGATTAGTCATAAAATATAAACTGGGTGACAGAAACTGGCATCCTCTTTCTCACACACACAAAAATATTAAGACGAGGTTGACCAATAGCATCATAAAAGTTACACAGAAGTGGTGCTGGGAAAACTGGACAGTTACAGGTAAAAGAATGAAATTAGAACACTCCCTAACACCATACACAAAAATAAACTCAAAATAGATTAAAGACCTAAATGTAAGACCGGACACTATAAAGCTCTTAGAGGAAAACATAGGAAGAACACTCTTTCACATAAATCATAGCAAGATCTTTTTCGACCCACCTCCGAGAGTAATGGAAATAAAGACAAAAATAAACAAATGGGACCTAATGAAACTTAAAAACTTTTGCACAGCAAAGGAAGCTATAAGCAAGACGAAGAGACAACCCTTAGAATGGGAGAAAATATTTGCAAACGAATCAACAGACAAAGGATTAATCTCCAAAATATATAAACAGCTCATGCAGCTCAATATTAAAAAAAAAAAACCAATCCAAAAATGGGCAGAAGACCTAAATAAACATTTCTCCAAAGAAGACATACAGATGACCAAGAAGCACATGAAAAGCTGCTCAACATCACTAATTATTAGAGAAATGCAAATCAAAACTACAATGAGGTATCACCTCACACCAGTCAGAATGGCCATCATCAAAATATCTACAAACAACAAATGCTGGGGAGGGTGTGGAGAAAAGGGAATCCTCTTGGGCTGTTGGTGGGAATGTAAATTGATACAGCCACTATGGAGAACAGTATGGAGGTTCCTTAAAAAGCTAAAAATAGAGCTACCATATGACCCAGCAATCCCACTGCTGGGAATACACCCAGAGGAAACCATAACTCAAAAAGACACATGCACCCTAATGTTCTTTGCAGCACTATTTACAATAGCCAGGACATGGAAGCAACCTAAGTGTCCATCGACAGACAGATGAAGAAATGTGGTAATATATACAATGGAATATTACTCAACCATAAAAAGGAACGAAATTGGGTCATTTGTAGAGACGTGAATGGACCTAGAGAGTGTCATACAGAGTGAAGTCAGAAAGAGAAAAACAAATATCATATATTAACGCATATATGTGGAATCTAGAAAAATGGTACAGATGAACCGGTTTGCAAGGCAGAGATAGAGACACAGATATAGAGAATAAACGTATGGACACCAAGGAGGGAAAACGGGGAGGGGTGGTGGTGGGATGAATTGGGAGATTGGGATTGACATGTATACACTCATATGTATAAAACAGATAACTAATTAGAACCTGCTGTATTAAAAAAAATTAAATTAAATTTTAAAAAGTGTTACACAGAAGAAGGCCCGACGGGAGAATTAAAAAGCAAAGCAGTCTTTGATACTAAGTCTAGGGTTCATGCAATAAACACCAATTTCTGATCTTTAAAATGAACATTTGAAGGTCAATCATAACTTCAAGTTAGACTCCTACACACTAATTCGTGTAACAGGCATTCTGTTCTAATGATCAACTGCTCACAGAGAAACTTCTAGCCTTTTAAAGCCTGCTCTTTACCTGGCCTGGTGGGATTCCCTGACACTGACATTCATTCTCTCCCATATGCCACTTACTGGGCCCCAATTGAGCTTAGTTTCCATCACTTGTTTTCATCATTCTTCCCCCCGCCCCCCACAATTGCCCACCCTTTTTGGCGAGCAGACTGGCTGAGAGCAGAGCAGCTGGTGGCCGTGGTTAGGGGCAATTAGGTTGACCTTGTTGCTCAGCCTTGCTCCACACTCCTGTCTTCCCAGTGCGGTAACTAGGTGGGAAGGACCGGAATCAAGGCGCTAACCCTCACACATCTGCCTTGAATACGTGAACTCTGCAAGTCAAGAGAGTTCCCACACTCCTACCTGGGCTGTGTCCTGCCTTGACAGTTCATTTTTATAACAGGAAGCAAGGGAGGGGGTTGATGACAGGAAGGCGGAAGGCAGGAAGGAAGACTGGCTCTAATTTAAAACCATCTTAGGAGCTCTAAAAAGTTCCAGGCTGACTGATGGGCACATTTACTCCTTAGAACCCTTTTCATAAATACCTACCCCTTAACATGCACTTCCTAGAGGCAATAAATACCGTCACTGTGTGTCAGCCTTATGGAAGGCAGATTTCCAGAGCCACTTCTTTTCTCCATGGCTCAGAGCCACACGATTACAAGCCTATTAGACCTGTACCCTGAGAATACTGTGGTCAAGCCCAACCCCACCAAGACTGGCGCGGAGGCCTGCTCAATTTCTGCACAGCGATGCGACTTTCCTTCCTTTGCTTCAGGGCAGACGGCAGCTCACCTCTTGTAATAAGGTCTACCTCTGAGACAGGTGGGGATCGAAGATGTATTTTGTCATCAGCGCTGGCCAAATAAATAAAATAACTCTCTAATAATATTTAGTCATGGAGAGAGAATGCTTCCTGGGGCTGTTTGGATCATGTCTTATTTAAAACTGGACTTTGAGTGTGATTTTCTCTTTGTTCTCAGAGGAACTGACTGGGCTTGAAGGTAGGCGTGGTGTGCCTCTGGAGGACGCTGGGTCCTGACAAGGGACCACGCTGGGATGGCGGGGCTCTGAAGGGGTAGGTCGCTGCCAGCTATCCCGCCCTCCCTCAGCTGTGTGCAGACAGGTGTTCTCCACACACCCAGGCAAGAACAGTCAGCTTTGCCCTTCTTTCCCCTCAAATGACAGGTCTCTAGACACAATGTCATAACATCTATGCCAGAACCTCAGCCTGATGTGCCCAGAGATACCAAAGAAGGAGAAAAAATATAAGCTCTTGGTGGTCCCTGTTACTCTGAAGGGAAAGGGCCTCAATGCCCACCATGCCCAATCTACCCCAGGTGAGCTGGACACCTGTATGTTGCCGCCAGCCAGTATGAGAGATTCTGAGAGCTAGCACCCCCAGTGAGACAACATCCAAGGAGGACTCTGTACCTCGAAAGGGTCAAGGAAACTGGAGCGTTAGCATTATTTTCCCATTTTGAAGCCAAAGCTCAGTGATTTTTAAAGTACACATTCTCATAAGATTACTTTGGCCGCATAAAATATTGTTTGCCACAATTCATAGAAAAATACTATCCAACAGTCTTCAAAGGTACATAAATAATTCAGTATAAGCTTCTAACCAACATTTCCGGGCCCCCTCTATCTATATCAATACTGACAAAATCTCTATATCTACCCCACCTTTATGCGTTCTCCTGGCATGCCAGGCTTCTCATTCATGGCAGTTAATCTGGTTTATAACTTGACATTGTGTGTGTGGTCATGTGCTTAATTCTGTCTTTACCAATAATCTGTCTCATGATGTCTTTGGGCCGCAGGAGGGTGGAGACTGTGTCACTTTGTCTCAGCATTCTAATCCCCAGGACACTGCCTGAGAATGTACAGAAGGAAGAAAGGGAGAGAAGGAGGGAGGATAATGAACAAGACATGGTGCTGGGTACCAGGGGTGCTCAATCCAATAGCTGTGGAAGCGCTCACAGCCCACAGAGGAGGTAATGCCAGGGTAGCTGGAAAAGTCATGGTCAGCAGAGGTGCCCAGTGGGACCATGGGAATACAGGATTGTTTCGGAAAGGCTTCCCTGCAATAGGCTGTGCCCCTGCAGGTGCTGCAGGGGTTCCAGCTTTTGGGGCAGATGCGGCCAGAGACAGGGACAGCAGGAAGGTACGGGGATGCAGATCAGACCTTTACTGGGCAGGAGGCCAGACCCAGAGATGGCACTCCTGGGTAGAAAGGGCAGATAGCCCTGACTTCTAGAAGACGCTGCCACCTTCATCCAAGGCGTTTTCACCCCCCAAACCCATCACTGAGAACCTGTGATTTCCCCAGAGTTGATTTCCCCAGATTCACACTAGCCACAGAGCGCCTTTCTATTCCTAGTTCCAAGATTGGTGCTGTGGGTCTATGTGTACATGAGAGAGACAATGATGAGGGAGTCACAAGTCCACTGTGATTTAGCAGAGCCACATAGCTAAAACGGTGGGGCAGGAGCTGCCGTCCTGAGGCCTGCCCTGCAAAATGGGATCTGTCTGTCTTTACAAGGGAACTATGATAAATGAGGAAAGACAGACACTGGTCAGGATGAGCCACTTATTTAAAAGCTTCGACAGCCCAAAGTGGTTTAACATAGTTGCACGGAAGATTTATCTAGATGATAAAATACCTGAACTTGAAAGACACATAAATTATAATTTTGCAGTTTTTTTCCTTTTAAGGTTTCATGTAGTCAGGTGCTTTAAGTAATGCATGAAATGCACGTAAAGCTGTCTGCAGAGAACCTCTGCTTCCAGATGGGACAGAGCTCAGAATCAACGCCACCCATCTGTGTCTGTGGCCTTCCGTTCCCTCATCACAGTGGACAGCACTGGAGGATTCATCAATATAATAATAATAACAGCAGCTATTATTGACTGAGTACTTCCCAGACCTTGTGCTGTGCATTGAGGACGGCACACCACACACTTATATATGAGCATTACTGACTGCTCATAACGGCCCTACAAATGAGGGACAATGAGTCCCAGGTTACAGATGCAAAATTGTACTTCAGAGAGCTTCTGTCATGCATGTGAGGTCACACAGGCAGCTTCATCTGACTCCAAAGCTGCAGTGTTCATCACTAAGCTGCAACATACATGAAAATGCTTGGCCCTTAGCAAGGGCCTAAAAACATTAGTTCTCTCTCCCTATCTTCATACTCCCTTCTTTTTTTTTTTTTTTTGGGTACGCGGGCCTCTCACTGCTGTGGCCTCTCCCGTTGCGGAGCACAGGCTCCGGACGCGCAGGCTCAGCGGCCATGGCTCACGGGCCCAGCCGCTCGGCGGCATGTGGGATCTTCCCGGACCGGGGCACGAACCCATGTCCCCTGCATCGGCAGGTGGACTCTCAACCACTGCGCCACCAGGGGAGCCCCATACTCCCTTCTTTTAACAGCACACTTGCACATTGAGAAATTTGATCTGTGGGTTTAGGTTCCTTTGTTCATTCGTTCATTCATTCATTCTTTCTTTCATGCATTCATTATGGGCCCAGTATTCTGCTAGGTACAGGGCTTACAGAATTGGATTCCACAGCTCCTGGACCAGTCTCAGGCAATTACCATATCCAAAGGAGGGCAGGGGTCAGCATGGCGCAGGGGCAGCTCCTCACCAGGGACCCACACCCAGCTGTGGGTTAGGGACAACCCAAACAAGACAACACTGGATCTTTTTCAACCCTAGTTTTTCCCCCATGTTTTTGCTGTCTTTTCTTTGGCCTGAGTCTTCAGGCCTTCTGACAGCCTGGCAGCCCAAGAGGCCCTTTATCACCCAGAACACTGCTTTTTCCCACCAGGGCTGATGCTTTCCGGTAAAACCACTGCCAACAGATAACACAACTCCCCCACTAATCACCCTGCACAGTTCCTCAGAACCAACCTCTCACCCCCACCTCCTATCTTCTGCCTGCCTTGTTTCACCAATTTTTACCCAGAATAAGGAATAATAACAAAAGCAACAGCAGCAGTAACTTCTACATGTCAGGCACTGCTCTATGTATCTTAGGTACATTAACTCATGAAATCCCCATAATAACCCTCTTAGGTAGGCACTATTATTACTCCTATTTTAGTTCATTTAGGGGAAGAGGGAGGGAGATTACATTTCTTCAGGGCCAACTAGATGCCAAGCACTGTCTTAAGCTTGCACAATCAGATAATAAGTGACTTGCCCAGGGTCAGGCACAGAGCTGGGAAGTAACAAATAAGAACCTGAACCCAGGTCTGTGACTGCCTAACCCATCGCTCTCCTTTTGCTCTCCGCAGGTGGCATTGCCACAGTCTGCGAGGGGAAACAGAGTGGCTGCACAAAGCCTGCCCTCTCCCCCTCTTCCCCCAGCACCCTTCTGTTAACACCTGTCCTCTGCTTTTTTTTTTTTAATTTTTTTATTTTTTTACCCCTACTCACAAACAGTGCCAGACTCTTCTCTCAACTGTGTTCTCCACTCTCTGGGCCTCCTGGCCTGTTTTCATGGAGCAAATCCGCAGTTTCCACCAACAGTATAAACCGAGCCAGAGAAGGAATTGGCATCATCCAAGCCAATAAAATATACCAAGCAGTCACCAGCCAGGTGTTTTCTGAAGCTTCCAAACCTCTCCTAAATCCCTGGGGGTCCTCAGCAAGGGACCAGTAGGGTTGCTGACTCTTGGGAGTTTTCTGGCCAGTTTTGGGGGGTGATGCCACCAATAAAAATAAGGAAGTAACATGCTCAAGTGGAGGAGCGTGAGCCTTATGTTCTCAGGGGATTCACGGTGTCGGCACTCACAGGTGAGCCTTTCTGGGAAATGTATACCTGGCCCTGACGGAAGCAGGAGGCTTTCTCTGGCAAGGCCATTGGATCAGGCGCTCTCTCCTCTGGGCTCCAGAGCACCACGGCTGGGACTACCAGTGTACTTCACCTGGCCCACCCTGCATGACCTCCATGAGGGCAAGGCCAGTGTAAAGTGGGCACCAGTTAAATATTTTAAGAATGAATGACTAAAGCAGGCATCATTTTAGAGAACAAGCTGTTTGAGAGATTCTACTCAGACAAGGAGACAGGACTCCAGGAGAGGGGAAGTGAGTGCCCAGAGGCAGCACCCTGCGTTCAGGCCAGATTAAAACCTGATCCATCCACAGAAATCTTCACCTTCACTTCACTTACTGCACGCTTGAACACCACTAAGTCATTTACATGCAAAGTCTCAATCCTCAATGGGGAGGAACAGTCCCATTTTACAGAGGAGGAAGTTAGGAAACTTGCTTTGCTCCCTGCTTTCAGTGGGCAGGACCTTCCTTTTCTCAAACAAGCCACACTCTCTCCCAACAAGTGTGTTTACTCCATCGTTCTCCACCTTGGGACCCTGCCATTCATACTGAAGTGTGAGCTCCAGCATCCTTTATAGATGGGGACCACCGGCTAAATGCTCTCCCAGCACCCTGCACTTCCTATCTTCACAGATCTTTCAGTTTTAACTTTTACACTCACATGTGGAGATTACCTATTTGCTGTGGGTCTCTCTTACCAGACTGCGAGCTCCACGGGGGGTGGGCACTACGTTCGTTGGACCGCACTGTACCCCCCAGCACTGAGCCCAGTGTCGGGCACTCAACGGCATGCAGGATTTGGTGGATCCTTATTTGCATTTGTTGAGGGCTCGAGTGCTGAAGATGGGCTCGGGTCTGAGCCACAGGGGTGCTGCGGTTAGGTCGATAACGCTGTGGCGAGAATGGGTGGCGCCGGTTGTAGACAGGAGGAGTTCTGGGGTTCATCCGACCCAGACGGGTTACCGAGCTCCGCACTCCGCCGCCACCTGTCGCCCCGGTGCGTGCAGGCCAGGTCTCGGCGGGCGCCCACCAGGGCAAAGGCGGGCTGAACAGGCCCGGCCTTGGCTGCGCTTACCTGCGCGTCGCGCGGCTCCGCAGAGGCACTCGGCGAGCCTCTGGGGACTGTAGGGGACTGTAGGCCCGGCGGCGCCAAACCGGGGCTCTTCGCCCGCGCTTGGCCCCGCACCCAAGGCCAGGTGAGGACCGCTCCAGGCCTCCGCACGCACCGCCCTTTACGGTGGGGCAGCCAGTCACCTGCCCTTCCTACCCTCTAGGTGGGGAGAGGGCCTACGGCGAACTAGACTCTGCACCGCAAGGGCTCCCCCGAGGTGGGCGGAGTCAGAGAGAAACCGCGGCGCCCGACTTCCTCGCCGGGGGCGGGCCCTAAAGAGACCGCGTCCCACGCCCCGCCCCTTTGCGCCAAGCCCCGCCCACTCCCCCACCCCCGCCTCTGCTCCCACTCCCTGGCTTGTGTGAGCCTTTGCATTTTATTTTTCTATGTTTTGCGTTCCGCTTTATTTCTTATTTTTATTTTTACTTTTTTTTAAAGAGCAAATTTAAAAATATAAGTAATGCATGAGCACTTTTTAGAAAATAAAATTACCTACATGTTCTTATAATGGAAGCAACAGAGCCCTCTCCCTTGCGCCCCACCACGGAGTCCTTTATAACACTTACCCGTTGAGTTCAGCTAGTGGTTACCTGCTTGTCGCTAAAAAATAAGCTTACATAGAGGTTTCTTGAGTTATCTCTTGACTTTCTGCCATGTTCGATGAGGATTTACTCTCTTCCTGCTGCCTTGCCTTCCCTCTCCTGACAAGTTTACACCTCTGTTCTCAAGTCCTGCCCTGGTGAGCTCTGAGACCTCAAATCAGGAGTGGATGAAGGCTTTCTGGGGCCTGAAGTGTATACAATTGTGGGGGGAGGGGAGTAGGAGGGCTGTTTTAGAAAGCCCTACAGAATCAAGCCTTGCAAATGAAAATTTATTTAGAATGGGAAAAAGCAATCACAACAAAAGGCTGGGGCCTTAGAGATTCAGGTCCTTATCCTCTGAGATCTTCGCAGGTAATTTATTTCCTGAATTTGCTTCCCCAGTGTGGCCTGGCCTCCTCTGCCCACCCAGAACCCTCCATAGCTCCCAGTCCTTACAGGGGCGGTGAAGGTCAAGATGCATCAGTTTCTGCCAATAGGATTTCCTAATGGAGTGAACTGAAGTGTGCAAAAAAAAGAGATGTCAAGGGTGATGTCAAGGTTTTGTGACTGCTGCACACCTCATTCCCAGCTTTTCCTAGCATCCGTGGCAGGTTCTTAGTACGGAGTGTTTTGTAAAGCTGGCTCTGGGCCCCTGCCGGGTCACCAGGTTCTCACAGTGCTTCCATGACCTTGGCTGGACAGGCATACCGTCTCTACTTTTAGGAGGGCCCTTCCTTGTCCCCTCCCGAATCAGCACTGGGGACACACAGCTAGCACCCAATAAGTGTACAGGTGAAGGGGCTGGTCCACCTCTGCTTACTCAGACTCAAGAAGCGGTGTCCACACCCTCCCTGACACCCCTCCTCTCCTGAGAGTTCAGTCCTTCCCCTTCCTCCGCTCTGCCTCGTGTCTCTCCTGCTTCCTCTCCTTCCTCCCTCGTCCAGCTCCCAAGAATCAGAAGTGACTCCCTTACAGTGTGAAATGTGCCTCAACAAGGTGACCTTGGGCAAAGTCACTTTACCTCTCCAAAGCCTCAGGATCCTTCTGCGAAATTGGAGGCAACAACTTTTGGGGGAGGATTAAGTGGCTTCATAGGTATACGCATGAAGATGTTTTTTTTTCCCTTTTTTACAGCCCTTTTTTTTTAACAACTCAGGAATTTTAAACAGTGGTCAAATTTATTGCTCTTTTCTTATTATTGCTTCTGGATTTTGTATCATACTTAGAAAGGCCATTCTTACTCTGAGATTTTAAAAAATTCAAGGATAATGATCTTTGGATGGTCTCTTATTGATAACGCGGTTTGTCTCCTAGCAGGGTGGGAGGCTTGTGAGAAAGGTTAGGGACTTAAAATCTGTGTGTAGCATTGGTACCACAGGTTGGGTTCAAATCAAGGGCTAAATCATTCTGAGTCAGGGCTCTGACCCAGGAAAGGAGAGGCTGGACACAGAGAGCAAGATGGGGATGGGCAATGACTTCTCCATGCAAGGGATGCTTCTTTCCCTGGGGTAGTGAATATTAAGGCTTGGTTTAGGAGGAAGCCTAGCTTCCCAGGTGTGAAGTGGTGCCTCCTAGTGGTGGGAGGTAAGAACCTCACATAATAACCATAATAACTTCACTTATCCCAAATCAAAGAGGGGCAAAAGGCTGTGGTTGAGAAATCCATTCAGGGGAGACAACTAGCTCCTAATACTCTAGATAAGGGACTATCTACATGAAAGTCATGCCCTTTGCTTGAGGGCACACAGGGCTACTGGATCATGGGTATAACAGGGATAATTTTTTTTTTACCTTTTTTATATGGGTAAGTTTTATTTCTCCTGAATCCTATCTGCCATTAGAGTCAAGGAAGTGGCCAGGTAATGCTGCCTCGGGAAGGAGGAGGATTTTACATCTCAGTTTAGGTCCCTTTCAAGCAGAGTCTGAGACAAGGATTCAAGTGCAAGTGTTTTATTTGGGAGTCCAATAAAAGATGCATTACTAAGGCAGCTACTGTTACAAATAATTGGAGCTTGATCCTGCAGGAAAATTCTAGAAAGCAAAGAACATGTAAAGAACGTGGCTCAGAATTATCCAACCCAAGAAAGAGCTGAAGGAGGGAGGTCTCTAAAGGGAAAAACTGGAACTGACAGGTTAGCTCATTTTGAACATTTTACAAGTTAGTTCTAGGCATATAAATGTGATTACCAAATGAGATCAAGCTATAACTATTCTGCAGCTTCCTTCTGTCACCTAATGGTGTCCTGATGAAGTGCCTTCTGCATACTGTCTCAGGCCTACAAGTGTGACCTGAGGACATTCTGGAAGACTTGCTTTTGGACAGATCATGATGGGACTGCAGGCTGGGTCAGCCTCTGTGGTTGGATGAGACCATAACCTTCCCTTCTGAGCTCTCAGAAAGGTCAAGTTTTGGCTGGTGAAAGTAAAATGTGAAAAAAGGAGACGGGTGGACTTTTAAAACGATCAGAGAGGGCAACCTTTCCAATCCCTTTAAGGACTTCAAAAGGTGGATGTTTTCTCATAGGCAATGAACAGATAATGCCAATGTGAAGTCTTTCCTACTTGGCCGTTGAAGCAGGCCTCTGCGAGAAACCACCATTTGGTCAACCTGGCTCCACTGGCCAGAGTTACTACTGAGTTCAAGTGATCCTTTTGAAATATGAATCAGTCCACAGCGCTCCCCTGCTCAGAAGTCCTCAGCCACTTCCACCATAATTAGCATAAAACACCAAGTTCTCCCCAGTGGCCTCCAAGGCCCTCACAAGATCTGCTGTGACAAGCTCTCCCTGACGTTGTCTTCTGACAGTGACCACTCCTCACCCCCAGTCTCCTTGGCTTTGCTCCTGTCCCTTAAACACACTGGGCCTGTTTGCACCACAGAGCCACTGCACTGCTGTTCTCGCTGACCGAAATGGTATACTCCCCCAACTCCCAAGGTAATTTGCCCAATTCCTTAGCTTTCTAACAGGCCACCTACCTCAGACATAAACAACTAGCATTCCCATACCACCCTGTTCATAGCACTTACTATTTGTCATTGGAATCTTTATCTCTTTCTTGTCTCCCTCACTTAAGTGCAAGGTCCCCAAAGGGCTGAGTCTTTATATTTTTTGTTCCTTGATATATCCCCACATTTTTTTTTCCTTTGGCTGTACCATGTGGTATGCAGGATCTTAGTTACCCGACCAGGGATGGAACCCGTGCCCCCTGCAGTGGAAACAGCACGGAGTCCCAACCACTGAACTGTTAAGGAATACCCTATCCCCATGCTTGGAACGGTGCCTAGTACTTAGTAGGTAGTCAAGAAACATTTGTCAAATGAATGAATGCATTGAACCAATGAAAAATAGAAACAAAATCAGTAAACATACAGTTTGAAAATATTTTAGAATGCAGACTTTCAACTCATCCAGATCGGATTCCTCTCAAGTCGGGAAGAATTGTGGGTGCAGAGAGAGAAAAAATAAAATAAAGTGAAGTGGTTGAGATGCCTTATCGAATCTGATTCATAATTACAGATGAGTATTAATTAGACTGAGAACTTTGGCTCTTTTACATTTCACCCAATCCTGTGTTAAATATTTACGCAAAGGTTAGCTTGAAAGGCTACATGCTCATTTAAAAGGACTAAGAAGAAAAAAGTTTCCCCTGGTTATTTTAATAATTCAGAATGGTGCTCTGTGGCTTCTGCTGGCATCTGAGGGCCCAAGATCGTAACTGCTTACCTGGAAATAGAGGCCTTGATCAAATATTTAAGATCTCACTAATTTTTATTTTCTGCCAATTTTTTATGCCTGCTTCCCACTTTTTTTTTTTTTTTTTTTACCCATCTTGCAGCCACACAATTCACACAGAAATGTTTCAGGGATTATTAAATGCAGCTAAGCAATGAGCTTTTGCTAGAACATAAGGCCAAACTCGGGCCACTGTTCTAACAAAGTAATTTTTCCTTGAATGTACGGACTACGATTTTACAGAGTCCTCTGTCCTATGTTCTGAAGTTTTGTAAGGCAGATGCATGTCTGCTGCAGAAAGGAATTTAAGGTGCAAACAAAGACTCCCTGGAAAACAGGTTTTACAGTGGTGCAACGAAGCAGTCTTGGAATCAAGAACAGTTGAAACCATACAATTGGTAAGTGGGTCCTTGACAACATGGCAAGATGATACCAAATGGTGCCTGTTTGCTAATGAAAACATTGCACACTGGTGCCACTAGCAGTGGAGTGGTTTTGGTGAGCACCTACCTAGGCTTAATTGTCTAAGAAATGTTCCAGTTGCAGCACCTCAGCGCTGTAAATTAGCTTTCCTGATGGAGCTTTTATATTCTACCCTTGTTGCTAAAACTCTAATTCTGCTGTCCATCGGGGCCCATTTGGTACAAAGCAGGCCTTCTGAAAGAGGTCAAAGTCACAATTCATCGTTCACGTCGGAAAGCACTTTAGTAATGACCCATTGTTTTTTGATGAGGAGAGAGGACCCAAAGAGGTTAGGTGGTTTTTTCAAGATCACATGTAGCTGGTCAGAGATGGGGTCGGAGTATCAGTCAGAAATTTTTGTTGCTGTTGTTAAACAAGCAACAGAAACAGTCTCTGCTGAGTAGAAGGGAATTTATTGGTAGGATCGCGCCTTCAGAATTTATAGGAAGGTTGAAAATCCAGGCTTAGAAAGGGGCAGGAAGAAAGCCGTTCTGAAAACCTAGAAAGTGAAAACCCTAGGAATGATCTCTTAGCAGAAATGGTCTAGTGAGGATGTCATTGCAGGGATAGATGAGTAAATTTTAGCCACTTTTTCTCTATTTCACTCATGCAGGAGCCAAGGTTCTGGGAGGGACCTTCTCATTGGCCAAGATTAGGACACACTCCCCTGACATTCTGAGGTCGTGCTGGCAAACCCCTTCCACTTTGGTCACTGAGAGTAAGACACCTGAATTTACTTCTCCGCTAAGCTTCTCATGGTGGAGAGAGGCAAATCCCTCAAAGGACTCCCCAAAGATGGTGTTAGGATGAAGCCAGGGATGCAGGGAAGCCAGGATACAATGAAACATGGATTTAGTTTAAAGTGGGAGACTTCTGTGAAGCTAGGAACGGCCATGAGAAGCAAACAGGAGTTTGCGTGGGATTAGTAGGAAGGTTTTGCTTTCCAACCACAGGAGCTCCTCGCCCCTGTCCTCCTTCCTTCTTCTGTCTTAGAATGTGAATATGAGCCTGGAGGCCAAGCAGCCAGCTTGCATCTATGAGGTGACAAGCATGCCCTCCAAAGTCACTTGCTAAGACTATTTAGCCACTGGCCGAGTAGACGAATAGGAGTCTGATATGTAAAAATACACCATGGGGCTGCTATACCAGCTCTGAACTGCCTACCTGCAGACTTCTTCTTTTGTAAGAAAATTAAAAACCTATTTGGCCAGGCCACTATATCTGGGTATCAGAAACACACAGCTTTGCCCAATCTGATAATAAAAATTGGTCCTAGAACTCTGGTCTCTCCATTCCTTATGCGGCACCTTTCCTGTTCTACTTACAGAGACACAATTCCTGCATTCAAGAAGCTGATGGCCAAATTGAGATTAAAATAATCCTCTTGGGCTTCCCTGGTGGCGCAGTGGTTGAGAGTCCGCCTGCCGATGCAGGGCACACGGGTTCGTGTCCCGGTCCGGGAAGATCCCACATGCCGCGAAGCGGCTGGGCCCGTGAGCCATGGCCGCTGAGCGTGCGCATCCGGAGCCTGTGCTCCGCAACGGGAGAGGCCACGACAGTGAGAGGTCCGCGTACCGAAAAAAATTAATAATAATAATCCTCTTAAGCAAGTAGACAGCAAGACCTGTGATGTATAATATACTCTGAGCAGTGAGGAACAGATGACAATGGCAAAGACAGAGTTCAAAGGCCAGCCCTTCTGCCCATGTCCTCGTGCCACCCTCCTGCCCCCCAGGGCTCTGACTACTGCCATGCTTTTCTGTCTTTTCACCTTTGCCTCCTCTCTGCTCCTTTGTCTTAGCTTATAAGAGCCTCAGGTCTCTCCTGTCCTAAAAAGAATCCACCGTTTACCCAATGGCCTCTCTAACAAACAATCTGTCGCCTTCTCTTCTTATCCAAACTTCTCAAAAGAGTGGTCTGTCCACAACTTCTCTCCTCCCATTGAATCCTCAACCCAGAGCATCCAGCTTCTGTCCCTGCCTCAACACTAAAACCATTCTGCTGATTGCTAATTCCTGTGGGTAAACCTTTGTCCTCATTGGACTGGCCCTGTGTGCTGCCTTTGATAATGTTCACCACCGCCTTTGTAGAAACTTCTCCCTTGGCTCTGTGAGCTCACGTTCTCCTGGATCTCTTCTTACCTCTTGGATGGTGCATCCTGCCTTGCCAGGCCTACTGATCAAGGCATCAGATCATACCTTAGCTACAGGGAGGACACTCTGCCTCTCCCTAGAAACTGAATAGCGAGCAGAGAAACTAAGACAACTAAACATGGTGGCGTTCTTCCATTTTCACAGCAGTGCCCTGGTGGAATTGCTGAAGAGCTCATGCTATATGGGACCCTAGAGCCGCCAGGTTTCTTTCTGCCTCCTGCCTGGTTCTTTAGCTCTCCTGTGCCCTCCCTGCAAATTCTTTACATTATCCAGTGTCAATTTCTGTTGCTGGCAGCCAAAGAGGCCTGAGTGATACCCTGCTCTTGCTCTGATTTCTAAACACATGTGTGCAGAACAGGCCATGGGCCCTGGTTTGTACCTGTGTCCTCAGGAAGCTTGCTCTTTAAGGCTCAGATCAAATATTCCTCCTCCTCCATGCAGCCCTCCATGATCCGTGTCCTGGCAGTCAAACCATGTTGCTCTTTCCACTTTACTGCCTCAGCAAGGCCCTGACCTCCAGTGGTCCCCGAGAGCCTGGAGTGCTCTGCGGCCCTTTCACAGTCAACGCTAACACTCACATTCAGAGTAGTCTGTCCAGCGCCAGTGTGCCCAGCTGGTCTGTAGGGCCACAGGGCTAAGTCCTGGCCTTCCCCACTAACCTAGTGTCTCCTAAATGGTGACAGCTTTAGAAAGAGATGACAGGGCTCCTTATGGAGTGTCAACTCTCAACTTTGATCTGTCTTCTGAGAAGGAGCTGGCAAGAAACGCTGCGCGGTCTCAGACCAGAGAGCTCCTGGTGTGAGAGGAACCCGTCCTTTCTTTCCTCCCTTCCATGTTTCCTCTTCTGTGCCAGTGTGGTTTTCCACAAAGCAGACGCTGAGATGGAGTTAAAGGTGCAAAAGTTTTACAGGAGAATGACACCTGTGAAAGAGAAGAGGCAGGAGGTGGATTGGCAGGGGCATTCGGCAGACCACGATGCAGACCCAACAATCTTTGCCAGCTGGTGGAGCTCTGGAGCTCAGATCACCCACTAGAGGTGACCTGTGTTGGGTACAGACCCCTGAACCCCCACTTAGTCATTGGCTAGGGTTTGCCCTGAGAGTAACTCGACCTTGTCTTGAAAACTGGGGCCACCAGAGGGAGGCTGTCAGGAAGATACGCCCCTCCCACTAGGGAAGCCAATCTTTTCTGAAGGTGGATCTGGGCAATGGATCTCCGTGTCTGTCACACTTTCCACCAACCAGTCTTTGTCTATGGGAGCTCATGGACTGGTCTAGGTCCCCACTCAGTTCACGGCTCTGTGGCACAATGAGGCAGGGGTTAGGGCTGTGCCTGTAGCGAGAGAGAGGTTTTATTCCTATCTCAGACTCTGAAATAATAGCTCAAACTGAAATCCTCCCCACTGAGTTCTTGTACCTGAGGAACAAAAGCTCAGCTGTGAATCTTGGCTCTGCGTCCTTCCCTCCCCTGCTGGACCCTGCCCACACCTCCTCTGTCCACCGGTCAGGCTGCTAACGTCTGGAGCAGTGCCGTACTCAGAGGTCTCACTGGCTGAATGAATGAATGAATGAAAGAGTGAATGAATTATGACATGAGGAAGGAAAGAATGATGCTTCAGATAAAAGAATGCAAGAATGATGAAACAGCCAGAGAGAAGATCAAATTGAATAAAGATACTTCAGCAACAAAACTACCAACTGAGTCACTTAGGGGTGAGATGGTCACCTCCATCCCCCCAGGGATTCTTTGAAAAATCACTTGACTGCTTCATCCTGGGGCAGCAGTAGTGTCTTCTCTCTCTCCTGCCTGTTCCTCAGCAATGACAGCAATTCTTTTTCCTCTAAACCTACAGCTTTTGGATTAAGTCTCCATTCTTCCCTCCAAGACAGCTTTGCTAAAGGCACGGAGAATAGATTGCCAGTGAAGGCTGTGTGCTCTCGTATCTCAGACCAAAAGTGATCATTGATTGCACCACCCCGAGCCTTCCCTCCGTCCATCTTTATTGCTCCCTGTTTGCCCAGATGGCACCTGAGCCTCAAGCCTCCAGTTGCGGCTGCAGTCAGTGGACACTCAGTTCTCCTCGAGGGGAGAAGTGTGGGCAGAGTGCTGCCCGTCCACGTGGTCCCCTAAGACTTAGAGCCATGCGCTAATTGGCCTGTGTGTGCTTGGGCAGTTCCAGAGCCTGTAATTGGGACTGATTCTGACAGTCTGTCCCCATCAGGAGAATGTGCTGAAGAAATACACCCTAGGGGAGGAGATCATTTTCCCAAGATCATTTTTGAAAAGGACAAGTGGAACTTTACACTAATGCTTTGGGTAAGACTCCCCCTATTTTTAGCTTCCAAGAGGAGGAAGTATGAAACATATTAGTGACCCCCTACGCATTTGAAATTTTGCGTATATGGAGTTAGTCAGCTTTAGGCTAAGCTGTGCTGTGGTAACAAACACCCACATCTCAATGGCTTACAGAAACAACCATCTATTTCTTGCTCTGTCTACATGTCCATCATGGGTCAACTACAGCTCTGCTCCATGTTCACACATGGACATTCCTGGGGATGTTGCCTTGGGGCAGAGGGGAGAAAGACACAGAGAAACATATGCTTGCTCTTACTGCTTTGGTGCAGAAGTGACATGGCCTTTCCATTCATGTTTTATTAACCTGAGCAGGTCATATGCCACTTTCAAGTTCAACAGGCCCAGGATGTATATTCCTCCCACAGGTCGCAGGCCTGATGTGGGAAAGTAGACTCCTCCCCCCGGGGAAGGCTAATAGTTTGAATCATAACATACAGAACCACTTGCATTTACAGTGAGGACTCGAGTAAGGCAGCTCAGATGATCTGGTGAGATTTCAGGTGTGGGAAAGCCTGCACCTGCAGGTGGAGCAGAGGATGGGCCTCTCCAAGCAGCACGATTTAGTGGCTGAGGGCCTAACGTCTAGTTGGATCTCCACCTCTGCTTGTGTGACCTTGAGCAAATTGCCTGACCTTTCTGAACCTCTAAATGGGCATATTAACATCCCCCTATTAAGGCTGTTGTGAAGATTAAATCAGGTATCTGGCAGGTGCATAATACATGGGAGATTTTATTATGATAAAGTAGTTCGGGCTGGTCTTGGACAAGTTGGAAAACTCAGAAAAAATAGGAAGAAATAAATAACACTAAAGCATTTCTTGCTACTCAAAGACAGCCAGTGTTAAAATTTTGGCATATTTCCTTCAAAAGATGAAAGCAAGGTATTTTTAAAGCTGAAGCCGTTTCTTCGTTTGGGCAGAAGGGCAAGGAAGACATTTGTTTGGGAAGACACCTTGAAAGCAAGGTATTTTTAAAGCTGAAGCTGTTTCTGCGTTTGGGCAGAAGGGCAAGGAAGACATTTGTTTGGGAAGACACCTTAATGGGCTTTTTAGCTTCCCTCCCTTGTTCTCCCTGGCTAGTCTGGATGGGAAACATTGAAAGAAAAGTTTTCTGAATGCTCTGCATGTTAATCAGACAGAAGTCTTTTAGTCCTCTGTTGAAAGCAGAGAGGAAGGGGTTCCGTTTGGGGGACTCTGGAAAGAAAGGATGTGAAGTGTGGAAACCTATGAGGTTATCTGAGACAGAGATTCCCGTAGGGAGAAAGTGAGGGACCACCCAGAGAGAGAGAAAGACAACGAGGGATGGAAAGGAGAACAGGGGATGCAGGAAGACTCAGAGGGGGACACACAGAAAACCAGAGAGGAACAGGAATACACACACACTGGCAGAACGTGAAACCCAGTGACACCAGCATCAGCCTGCTCTGTCAGACAAGAAGCCAAGCTGATTTTGTTTGGTCGGGGCCCAGCACATCCAGTGAACTTCAGAGACTAAAGCCTTTTTTAGCTCTTAGCATCTTCCCGCCCTCTGCCGTACAGCATTCCACCCCCGAGCCCGCACCTGCCACTGCCCCAACCTCAAACTTTTGGAGTAAAGGTCTGTTTCACAAAACAACGTGATGCTGCTGGTGCCTTAGGGAACACAGATGATGTGTCCTTGTCCTGAGAGGGATGAAGGGGCTTAGGGAGAGGAGCAGGGTCCAGTGGAACCGCACTGGGACCCCTCGAGGGGATTGACAACGGAGCCAGAGGAGGGTTTGCAATAGCAGGTGAAGGGCAACCCCTAAAAAAATGAAACCTCCCCTTTCTCAGGAGATCCTTGACATCTCAAGGAGGAGGCTTTGGATCGCTGCCTTTTTGTGGGATTGAGTTATATTTGGATATTAAAAGAATCTGGTGATTCATATGTATTAAATATCAAATATTGTCAAATATAAAGATAGCTATATATTGAGATATAGATATTTCACATAGTTGAAATCGTACTGTCCACGTATTGTATATCCTGCTTTTTCTCCTAAGCATCATATTTCAAACAGTCTCCCACATCATTAAAAACTCTCCATAAACATCATTTTAAGGCATTCACTTTTTTCTATTTTAACATCTTTATTAGAGTATAATTGCTTTACAATGGTGTGTTAGTTTCTGCTTTATAACAAAGTGAATCAGTTAGACATATACATATGTTCCCATATCTCTTCCCTCTTGCGTCTCCCTCCCTCCCACCCTCCCTATCCCACCCCTCCAGGTGGTCACAAAGCACCCAGCTGATCTCCCTGTGCTATGTGGCTGCTTCCCACTAGCTATCTATTTTATGTTTGGTAGTGTATATATGTCCATGCCACTCTCTCACTTTGTCACAGACTACTCTTCCCCTTCCCCATATCCTCAAGTCCATTCTCTAGTAGGTCTGTGTCTTTATTCCTGTCTTACCCCTAGGTTCTTCATGACTTTTTTTCCCCTTAGATTCCATATATATGTGTTAGCATACAGTATTTGTTTTTCTCTTTCTGACTTACTTCACTCTGTATGACGGACTCTAGGTCCATCCACCTCACTCCAAATAACTCAATTTCGTTTCTTTTTATGGCTGAGTAATATTCCATGGTATATATGTGCCACATCTTCTTTATCCATTCATCTGTTGATGGACACTGAGGTTGCTTCCATCTCCTGGTTATTGTGAATAAAGCTGCAATGAACATTTTGGTACATGACTCTTTTTGAATTATGGTTTTCTCAGGGTATATGCCCAGTAGTGGGATTGCTGGGTCATATAGTAGTTCTATTTGTAGTTGTTTAAGGAACCTCCATACTGTTTTCCATAGTGGCTGTATCAATTCACATTCCCACCAACAGTGCAAGAGGGTTCCCTTTTCTCCACACCCTCTCCAGCATTTGTTGTTTCTAGATTTTTTGATGATGGCCATTCTGACCAGTGTGAGATGATATCTCATTGTAGTTTTGATTTGCATTTCTCTAATGATTAATGATGTTGAGCATTCTTTCATGTGTTTGTTGGCATTCACTTTTTAACAGCTATTGTGTTGCCCTCCCTTTTGCTCACCCTCCCTGGACCTCCTCCCAGCTCCTGCCACCCACCTGCTTTGTTTTGTGAATTCTTCTCGGCTGAGCTAGAGGAGGTGCCTCTGACAGGGTCCGTGGTGGGCTCAGTTATGGAAAACATGGCCTGAGTCACGAGATGAGTGATTGCCATGTCCCTCCCACCTGTTATGGGAGCTGTCACGAAGATGCTTCCTGAGCGCACACACAATTTTGTTATTTGCCATTGTGGTTACTGAAAAGATGAAATTAGAGCTTATGAGCACAACATGTAGGCAGCACCATAATTAGCCCTTTGGAAGGTGAAGGATCCACTTTAAAATAAAAGAAAATAGATTTACTCCCACAATGAAATGGCTGCAATTCTCCAGCTAATGCAGAGCCTGCAGTATTTCTGTAATTATGTCCCCTAAGTCTTCTATTCACAGTAATTTCTTCCTTTTTTTTTTTTTTTTTTTTCAGTACGCAGGCCTCTCACTGTTGTGGCCTCTCCCGTTGTGGAGCACAGGCTCCGGACGCGCAAGCTCAGCGGCCATGGCTCACGGGCCCAGCCGCTCCGTGGCATGTGGGATCTTCCCGGACCGGGGCACGAACCCGTGTCCCCTGCATCAGCAGGCGGACTCTCAACCACTGCACCACCAGAGAAGCCCACCTTTCTTTTTCTCTCTCTTCCCTCTTTTTTTTTCCTTCTAAATGAATTCCCTTTGGTACCAAGAAGACGAAATAATATTATTTGCAAACAGGAGGAAAAAGCACTTCCTGCACATGAAGAATGCATTTTATTTTGAAGGGTAAAAAATAAAAGGCCAAATAATTAAGTTCTTAACCTAGTAGAGCTGTGCTGTCTAAGACTTGGTCTTATTTCTTCATCTAAGGGCAGGTGTCCCGAACAAAGAAAGGTGGTTTCCTGGAGGTGACTGACAGCTGTGACAAATCACAGGCAGCATGAGGCAGCAAGGGTGCTGGGACCAGGCGACCTGGCCTCTGCCCCAGACCAGACCTTGAGACCCTCGCCTCAATTTCATCACCTGTAAGATGCCTAAAAACTCTGCCTTGCAGGCCTGTGGCGAGCATGTGAAAGCACCTAGCACAGTGCCTGAATCGCAGTTGGGACCCAACAATAGTACTGATTCCTTTTAGCCTGTTGCCGTTGAGTGAATGAACATTTAACACAGAGAGAGCCTGAGCCGGTGATGACTCATCACCTTTAGAAGACTTACTGCTCCGGGAGTCTAGAAGATGGCCCAAGTGAAAATCCTTTGATTTTCTCAAAGCAGCATTTTGAGGAGTTTTGCAGCGAGCAATCTTGCAAGACAGGTGCCGTTTTACACTTGAGAAGACGGAGGCTCAGCAACTTGCCCAAGGCCACACATATCTTGTAAGTGGCAGAACCAAGACATCGGTCCCATTCTATCTGACTCCAGAGCCTAGGCTCATTTCTCTGCAGCTTTGCTCAGATCCTGTCCTGGTTCTACTGGGTACTAATTTTTCATCTGCAAAATGGGCACGTTACTAGTGAAAGCGGTCAAGCATGGCCTTTGTTATCAGACAGACCTGAATTCAAGCTCCAGACCTCCCATCCCCCAGCTGTATGACTTTAGGAAAGAAACTTAACATTCCTGGGTTCCATCTGTAATATAAGAACCCTAACAGAACCTGGCTCATAATGCTGAGGACATAAATGAGGTAGTGTTTATAAAGCAAGTGTGTGCAGGGCCTGGCTTACACATCTTGTAAGCATCCAGCAAAATAATAGGTTTAATGATCTCTCCTCCTATGTTGTTGTAAAGGTTCAATGAGGTCACACACACACGAAAGACTTTATAACTTGGGAAGCCTAGATCCACACTGACCCCTGTTACAAATTTTATTTCACTAACTTCCATGCCCTTCCTGGTAATAATGGCCCTGATAACCCAGTATGAGAAAACTATGCCTACAACTCAGTGCTCTCAGCTTTGAACTATCCCTGGAACTGAGGGAACAGTTACCATACAAAATTGTTTGCAGGAGGCTCAGCAGCCAGTGTAGAGGCTTAAGCAACAATCCTCCTTCCTGATTAGTTTCGCTGCAGATCCTTGGCAAACAGAGTCCCCGGTCCCTCAGCACACGCAGCACTGAGACTTGTCAGGGGAAGGGGGAGGAGGGGGGAGTGGCTGATCTGTGATTAAAAATTCACTGCGGATCACCAGCCAACAAATCGTGCCCTTTGGGAAGACTAAAAAATTGCCCCATCCTGGGAATATGTCCCCTGATCTGGGGACAGAGAAATCAGTGACTTTGTTGGATCTGAGAGTCAGGTGGTATTGGGAGGTCAGACCAGGTAGGGCTGGAAGGGAGGTATGACAGACCTATGGGGGCCAGGATTCCTTCCTTCCCTCCTTCCTTCCTTCCTTCCCTCCCACAAATAATTCTTGAGTCCCAGTTGAGCCAGGTCATGGTCTAGGCTCTGAGCCAGAGAATGAATCTGACCCAGCTTTGGCCTCAAGGACACGGAAGTCCAGGACAATGACACTGATTGGTCAGCCATGAAAGAGGTAAGCATAGGTGCCATGGGACTCCAGAGCGAGCTCAGCCTTGGTGATGGGGTAGGGGGATTGGGGGTATCCAGGGTGTATTCTTCCAGAAGAAACGGCATCTGAACTGAGCTTTGAGGAGTGTTGGAGAGACTAAGGTGGAACTTAGAAGAGCCTGGCACTGGCCCAGGGGCACTTGGGGGACACAATTGATTCAGGGAGAGCAAGAATGGAGGTGAGGCTGGAGATGCAGGCTGGGCATGAAGCATCCTATAAGCCAGGCTGCAGTGAGAAGAGTGAATCAGACGGACCCGTGGTATGTTTGATGGCCTCAAATCCTAATTCTGCCATTTAGCAACTAGTATAGCTATGGGCCAATTTCTCATGCTCAGGGCAGTTTCTCATCTATGTAAATGGGAATTCTAACACCTACCTCATAGGGGTAGATCTCTAAGTCAGTGTCTGGCCCATCTGGACAGTCAGCAGATGGTACCTTATTCTTTTCCCCAAGTGTGGGGATTAGAGAGAATATGTGGCAGGAAACCAGACAGGCCAGGGTCTGGCAGGTAACCCTTTCCTCTCTGTTAGAGTCACCTATTACCAAGCCCCTTGAAACTCATACTGTAGCCAGAACCCTAGAACCCAGGGTCTGTTGGTGGGCTCCAGGTTCTAGCCTCTCTGTTGGGGTGTGAGGTTGCAGGGTAGCCCCTCTGTGTTCGTGCAGCCTGGGGGCAGTGACAGTCATCAGCCAATGGGTGTGTGTGCCACGTGGTTGAGGGTCTTGCCTTAGGTAGAATGGATGCTTACAGGCTGAGTGAATGTATGTGGGTTTTCTTTGTATCCTCTTACTAGAGCAGAAGATCTTTGAAGAGGCAAACGGGAGTGCACTACAGCATCCAGCAGGACCTGGCACAAAGCCCAGTACATGTTTGTTGAATGAATGCACAAGCTCTCTGCTTCACATCCTTTACTCTCCCTCCGCCCCCCAGTCATGCCTGCCCCACTCAGTACTGCAGGAAGCCCCAGGTCATGGGATCCAGGGAAGTTATCCTGGGAAGGAGGTTTCCCCTTGCCCTTCAATGCCCTACTTCCATCTGCACCCACAGAAGACGACAGGCTTGGCCAAGTGTGTAGGAGTTTGTTCCATCTTCTGGGAAGGGCCCCTTTCCATGCTCTGGGTAGCATCTTGTTATACCACTGAGACCCAGGACAGACAGGTGGTAGGGTGGGGCTTCCTAGAGCCATCAGAGGTCACATCATACAGCTATGGCTCCTAATGTCTGAAAACCATCTTTACTTTGATGCTTCCAACCAGTTCCACTTCCTCTTCAGGAAGACTGCCCTGGGCCTCTTTCCCACTTTTTTTTTTTTCTTTAATTTTTATTGGAGTATGGTTGCTTTACAATGTTGTGTTAACCTCCAGTGTACAACAAAATGAATCAGCCATACATATACATATATCCCCTCCCTTTTGGACTTCCCTCCCATTTAGGTTACCACAGTGCATTAGGTAGAGGTCCCTGTGCTATACAGTATGTTCCCATCAGTTGTCTGCTTTATACATAGTATCAATAATGTATGTGTGTCAATCCCAGTCTCCTAATTCCTCCCTCCTCACCCTTTTCCCCCTTGGTATCCATACATTTGTTCTCTACCTCTATGTCTCTATTTCTGCTTTGCAAATAAGATCATCTATACCTTTTTTCTAGATTCCACATATATGCATTATTATACGATATTTGCTTTTCTCTTTCTGACTTACTTCAGTCTGTGTGACACTCTCTAGGTCCATCCATGTTTCTACAAATGACACAATTTCATTCCATTTTATGGCTGAGTAATATTCCATTGTATATATGTACCACATCTTCTTTATCCACTCATCTGTTGATGGACACTTAGGTTGCTTCCATGTCCTGGCTATTGTAAATAGTGCTGCTATGAACATTGAGGTGCATGTGTTTTTTTAGAATTATGGTTTTCTCAGGGTGTATGCCCAGTAGTGGGATTGCTGGGTCCTATGGTAGTTCTATTTTTAGTTTTGTAAAGAACCTCCATACTGTTCTCCCTAGTGGCTGTATCAGTTTACATTTCCACCAACAGTGCAGGAGGGTTCCCTTTTCTCCACACCCTCTCCAGCATTTATTGCTTGTAGATTTTTTGATGGTGCCCATTCTGACCAGCATGAGGTGATACCTCATTGTAGTTTTGATTTGCATTTCTCTAATAATTAGTGATGTTGAGCATCCTTTCATGTGTTTGTTGGCCGTCTGTATGTCTTCTTTGGAGAAATGTCTATTTAGGTCTTCTGCCCATTTTTGGATTGGGTTGTTTATTTTTTTGATATTGAGCTGCATGAGCTGCTTGTATATTTTGGAGATTACTCCTCTGTTAGTTGCTTCGTTTGCAAATATTTTCTCCCATTCTGAGAGTTGTCTTTTCATCTTGTTTATGGTCTCCTTTGCTGTGCAAAAGCTTTTAAGTTTCATTAGGTCCCATTCATTTACTTTTGTTTTAATTTCCATTGCTCTAGGAGGTAGGTCAAAAAAGATGTTGCTGTGATTTATGTCATAGAGTGTTCTGCCTATGTTTTCCTCTAAGAGTTTTATAGTGTCTGGTCTTACATTTAGGTCTTTAATACATTTTGAGTTTATTTCTGTG
Organism: Delphinapterus leucas; assembly: GCF_059928025.1. Classification (NCBI taxonomy): domain Eukaryota; kingdom Metazoa; phylum Chordata; class Mammalia; order Artiodactyla; family Monodontidae; genus Delphinapterus; species Delphinapterus leucas. The sequence goes on along the minus strand of NC_143132.1, from coordinate 129,643,617 downwards.
TATGGTGTTAGGGAGCGTTCTAATTTCATTCCTTTACATGTAGCTGTCCAGTTTTCCCAGCACCACTTATTGAAGAGACTGTCTTTTCTCCATTGTATATCCTTGCCTCCTTTGACATAGATTAGGTGACCATAGGTGGGAGGGTTTATCTCTGGGCTTTCTATCTTGTTCCATTGATCTATATTTCTGTTTTTGTGCCAGTACCATACTGTCTTCTTTCCCACTTTTTACAGCATGGTTTCCGGACCACACTTACACTGGGATTTTGTGTGATCTAGAAGTCAGAACTGCAGACCAAAGCTATATCAGAGCATGTCCCTGCCCCAGACCTTGGCCCTCCATCATCCCACCTCAACCACCTAAGTCACCTGTGTGAGCACACCCTTCCTGCAAGGTGGTGGGGTGCCATGAGGCAATGCTTGCCGGCCCCATTATACACGTGGGCAAATGGCCTCTGAGAGGTTAAGTTAAGCCGCCAAGTTCCCACAGCCACCAGGAGACACAGCTGGCAGTCCTGCTTCTCCACGCCTCCTCTCTGCACCGTAATACAATACTCAGCTTTCTATTCCATTTGGATTGTGGGAGGAAAGGACTCTATAGTTATATTTTATTATTTCTTTAAGTTTGATCACAATGCTATGCACATTCTAGAGCCTGAATGAAGGAATTCATGGCAAGAAAGATCAAAAGACTTTGGTCATTAATGATACAGTCACATGTTGCATTTTTATTTCATGCGAGGCAGTAAACACAGTGATTTAGTGCATAGACTATGTCACCAGATGGCCTGTGTACTGAGCTTGGTTCCACTACTGGCTGTGTGACTTTCAGCAAATTGTTAACCTCTCTGTGCCTCAGTTTCCATATTTGTAATTTTTTGTAATTTTGAGATAATTACCTTATATGATTATTGTAATTTTGAGATAATATTTGTAATTTTGAGATAATTACCTTATATGATTATTGTAATTAAATAAGTTAAAAGGTACAAACACAACAGAGCCTGCATTTGAGTAAGTGCTCTATAAGTTTAAGTTGTTACTATAGCTAAAAATATTAGGGGCTCATTCTCTAGCCAGACTATTCTGGAAAAGGATAATAAAGGGAAAACAGTAGATGGGTCCTGTTCATTCAAGAGGCTTTGAGGTCTGGGCAATGGTTTTGAGGGTATTTTAACAACTCTGCTGATTAATGAAAAAAAGAATTGATCAGCAGGCCAAACTTTTCCAGTCTTGGCCCAGGTTCAGATTTGACTCTAACTGCAGCTTAAATCACAGGCTTTGGCTGCCTCAGGGAGCCCAGGTGGTCCTCAGAACCCTGGGCCATGCTGGTGCACAGGCCTTCACTGAAGTCAACAAAATAGAACAAGCTGAAGCAATGAGGATGGTAGAGAAAGTCAGGCAATATTTTTCCTCCCCTGAGATTAACAGAAGAGTAGAGTCCCTTAATGGAATATATGAATTTAACCATCCATTACTTTAGGACAACCACTAAAAAAACAAATAGATCTCACATGCCCAAGCAATGGAAATTCCATGGATAAAAGCAAGCTACAACAAGAAGGCAATCTTAACATCAAAGGCTGTGGATGGGTTTTTTAAATAAATGGATAATTTTATGAAACAATATGCTAGCTGTCACATCATATACCCAGCTTTCACAAAAGACTAAAAAGAAATATTTCTCCTATACTAGAATACTATTTCACGGCTGAGCAGAAGCAACCAGGCCTTCTCTTGCTGGAGGGCACTTGCACTTCAGCCAGTGTTCTGCTTCTGGTACAAAAATAGCCAAGATAATTGCAATGGATAAGAACAGTTTTGGGATAAGTTCTTCCCCTCCTCCTTTTAAATCTGTGGCATTCATGCCCTGCCAACCCCGATCAGTGTCTGAGCCCAGACACAGAGCTGGTCCTTCCCGGGAAAGAGCCCTGCAGGATGGTGTGCCCATTTCATCACAGAATTACACCCTTTGCTGTTTGTGATGCTGGTCAAATTCATAAATCCCAATCCATAAAAGCAAGGCAGAAATTCTCTAGGAGAGAGCAGGGATTTTCTTTCCACTACAGAGAAGTCCGGACGTATGCATTTGCTAATACTTTGCTTCCACAACGAACACGTCTCAGCCCGATTTCCAACTGGGTAGCTCCCTGGCCTTAATGGGCTGTAAGGGCGTTCATTTTTGTTAATTTTGCAGACGACACTTTCTTCCCTGGTTTAAGCGGCCTGCAGGCTGTAATTTGTTAGTCCTCATTAGAAGGGAAGAGGTGTAGTCCCGCACTTGGTGGCTTTCATAAATCACATTTTCAGGTGGCTTTAGCACGCTAGAACATTTGTGAGCACAGGGCCTGACAGGAATAATCCCAAGGATGTGGCTCTGTGTTGGGCAGCGGCACTCGAAGCGCTTCTATGATCCCATCTGTGATTCACCAAACATTCGTGACAAGGCACAGACAAAGGTGAATTAGTTCCAGACAAAAATGCATCAATGCTCTATTGAATAGTCAATGATTAAACACATAATGGAATCTGTGGTTAGCAAGGCATGCTGAAGATGTGCCATGTTTGCACAATTTTTAACAGGAAAGGAAGGCTGGCTTCTAGTTTTTGAAAAATGAAACAGTTCAGTGTTATTTAAGGTAAAATTGAGAACACACATCTTTCCTCAGAGGTGTGTGTGAGATTTGTGTTTATTATTCACATTTTCTTCCATTTTTCCCTTTAATTAGACCTCATGGCAGTTAACTGTTAAAACTCAACAGTCAGCGGTTCTGGAGGGGATGAGTGAGGGTGGGTATTCCAAAGTGGTATACCATCCAACAGTCTTTGCATTTGGGGTTTGTTTTGTCCTTTATTCAACTTATGAGTGAATATGGATGTGTGTGTTCTGAAACGCACAGGGCTTCAAGCAAAATAGTGAATTGTGTGGTTTGCCTTCCTACCCTGCTTCCTGGATATCAAATTCTCAAATGGATGAGAAGCACTGTCTAAGAGCTCTTCTCTTCCATCTAGGCTGCCTTCCACACTGCCTCAGGCCATCCTGGGACATGAGAGGCTATTCAGTGCTTTGGATCCTGAGCGCTGCCCTTGTAGCCCAAGCCGGATGATTAAGGACAAAACCAGACACAGGCACTTCCTTTAACACGGTCAGGAGTCAGTGCTGCCAGGTTCTCTAGGTTCTGCTGTGAACTATATGTCTTTGAACAAACCACCTCCCCTCTCTGGATTTACTCATCTGTAAAATGGGTGGGATGACTTAAAGAAATCTTTGGTTGCTCATATACACATTGAAATCAGATGCCAAATTTTGGATGAATGGATGGTTCACTGAACAGTCTTAACTAACTTGGGGTAGAAACATGAGATGATTTCATCTTTCTCTAATCATTGCCTTCAACTGGGTATGTTGACTCTTTTCTCTCTCTTGCAACATCGTGGGCAGATTCTGTCACTTTTCTGTCACTTTCCACTACCAGAAGTTGAGTTCAGTTTAAAGTTTCAATCTGAAACTCCATTTAGAGCTCCTCCCCTCTCCTCCCCCAGGGAAGACGTTACCCATGTGCTATGGTTTGAATACTCACGTCCCACCCCCCAGTTCATATGCTGAAGTCCTAACTCCCAAAAGTGATGGTATTAGGAGGTTGGGCTTTGGCAGGTGCTGACGTCATGAGGGTGAAGCTTTCATGGATGGAATTAGTTCCTTATAAAAGAGAACCCACGGAGCTCTCTCACCCCTTCCACCATGTGAGGATACAACAAGTCTGCAACCAGAAGAGAGCCCTCACACGACCAGCCCTGCGATCTCACACTTCTGGCCTCCAGAGCTGTGAAAAATAAACTCCTGTTGTGTATAAGCTACCCAGTCAGTGGTACTTTGTTGTAGCCACCTAGACAGACAAAGACACTGGGACTCCAGGACTTGGAGAGAGGAGGGAGGTATGGTTTGCTCCCCTGCCTGGAACATTAGAGTTGATTGTTGTGGAGTTTGCCATGTAGACACCTGCTCTTCTCCATCCTTGGATCTAGGGTCCAGGGCAAAGAGGAGAAAAAGAGGGAGCAGAAGTCTTCCCTCACCCCTGATAACTGGCCAGTGGAGGGAGGCAGGTGTTGCTGGCCTCGCTGAAGTTTGGTGCAGAGGCAGCTCTGTCTGGAGGCTGATGTGGAGGGTCCCCATATCAACGGTGATCATGGGCTTCGGGGGCAGGGCTCAGCTTCCCCATAGCTGAGGACTTTTCCAGAAAGGGAAAAACAGCATTTCCTTTATTTTATCCATAGTCCGTTTTTCTAATGCCGCTTTCCACGTGAGACATGGATCATGGTCGTGAGACATGGATCATGGTCTCACGTAGGCTACCTGGAGAGCCTAAAGCTTCTGTGTGCTCCTCTAACCTCAGCGCTCCTCTTGGGGGTCAAGGGGAGGAGAGGTCCTCTCCTGCACCAGCCACAGGTCTCCCGTTCACAGATGGTGGTGGTGGGCTATTGCCACCATAATCCTGACTTACTCTGCTGGTGTGGGCTGCTACAGCCAGCCTCCCGCCTTCAGAAATTTCTAGCAGAGAAGCAGGCTGTAACCTCTGTTTAAATATATACCTTAAACTACAGGGAACACATGTCGAGCTTTCTCCCAAATTCATCACCAACCATCCCTCCATCCAGCATCACACTAGAGGGGCCTGTGAGGACCATGCCTACCAAGCCACTCAGGGGTGCGTGAGGCCAGCTCTCCTGAGGGGCTCTCTTGCAGGCTCCTCGGTCAACTCTTGGAGCCTCATGTGCCTACCTTCTGCAATGGCATGTGACCCTCTTCTCTGCTGACCTCCATTCTCCTTGGGATACTCCTCCTTGGCAACTGGCCTCCAGAGTCAAGCTGGTGCTGGCCTAAGTCTGCCCTGCCCCCGATCCCTGCAACCTGCATAAGGATGTATCCCCCTTTTCTTAGGGCACACCAAGGAGCCCCTGCAGCCAAGGGGTCCCTGTATCTGCAGGGTGGGCTTGCCCAGCAGACTCTCCCCACTCATCAGACTCAGGCCTGTGATGTTATTAATAAAACTCAATTCAAAAAAAGCATAGATAGACTGGCAAAGGGCAGGGTGGCCGGGGGGCCGGAGGTAGCAGGCCTTGTTCTGCCATTTCCCCCAAGCCCTGGGGAGGGGGCATCTGGCTCTAATTGCTTTGGGCTCACTTTAGCATGTAGTGTACACGTGACTCTCTTCCCCCAGTGTGGGGCTTTGCAGACAATCCTGAATCCACTGGGAAAATCCACACTCAACGTTTTGTTAATACTATGTGTGTTTTCCTGATTGCATCAGATCCTCAACAGGGTCACATGACCCCCTCCCCAATATTAAGAGCTATTGAAATATAAGATGTCTAAGGGACTTCGCATTCTCAAAGTTTGTGCTTTTAGTTGTAACTGAGGTGTGCTTGTGTTTCAACATGAATTGGGAAGGTTGGTAAGACAAGGCCCTCCTTCCTGCACCTGTTTTGGCAGAGACCAAAGGCTGGTGAGGTTGGGTGATGTGCAGTTCTCTAAGGAAGTCCTAAAAGGAGGTCCCACGTGAAGGGGAGACCCATGCCTCTGAGGAGGGGTGGGGTCTCTGTAGTCAGGGAGACTGTGGCTAATGTGTCCCCTTGAGACAGGTGAGGCGGGACTGTGCCTCCATGAGGCTGGGTCCGACAGGCTGCAGTCTGAGAGATGCACCGTGGGGTGTCCTCATGGAAGGTACAGGAGACAGAGGAAGACACCCTGTGGCTGACTCCACATGGAAGATAAGACAGTAACATCTGGTGAAGTGAACTCTCAGTATTTCCAATCCCGCCCCTTGTTGACTCTCCCCAGAATGCTTGATGAAGCCTGACCCAGCGGCCCATTTCTGGTCTCAGCTCTCCCTCCAGGCTCGAGGGAAGGGCCTTTGTATCTGAGTAGCCGTCTCTCTTCTCATCACCTCATCACCATATACCTCCCTGGACACCCATGTAGGAGCCGCAGCCCTTCTTAGTTCAAGCTTCTTAGTCAGGGCAGGTTAGGCTATACTGTGGTAGCAAATAAATCCCCAAATCTCAGTGGCTTAGCACAGGAGTTCATTCCTCACTTAGATAATGTCTGATACGGGTCAGTGAAGGCTAGCCTCCACCTGGTGACTCAGGCCCCCGACTCCTGCCATTTGGGGATGCCACCATGTTAACGCATGTCCTGAGATCTCAGGAAGGGAGATCTCTTCCTGCATCAGCCTTGGATGCCCTGGGCTTTAATTTCCTTGTTGAATGCTGCATTTCTTCACAGGCACTCTAGACATTTGCCATGGGCAAAGGACATTTCTATCTGCACCGTAGATTATTGTAATGTACTTGCCCCATAACGTTACAATGAATTAGGGCCAGACTTGTCTGAGCCACACTAGATCCAGTAATGACACTGTGCATTTATATAGTCCTTTTATTTTCCAAGAGCTTTCAAATTTATCATCTCATTCATTCCTTCAATATCTTTCTGAAAAGTGAAAGCCCACTTCCTCCATGCACTGTCCAGGTGGAGAGGCCAAGTTCAACACCACTCGATGTCTCACTTGTGTCCCATAGGTGTGGCTGGACCACCCAATGGTCCAACGGCACAGTGAAATTAGGGCGTCACCAGAAGGATGGAATCCTTACGTCCCTCTTGACCCTCCCTCTCCTTTCTCTATCCCACCTCCTGTCCAGGTTGCCCCAAGATGTCTTCCTTCCCCTCCTGTCTGGAACCTTCTGTGCTCACTGCTACCACCCCTAGATCTTGCAGGGACCTGAGTCTCTACTTTAATAATGGAATAATAATTCAGTCAACTCCCACTGACTACTTGACGACTGGATCCTAAGTAGAGCACACAGAGTTCGAACTGGGGTGGATATAGCATTTCTTGAAATTCCCAGAAGTTTTTAAGGCTCTTGAAAATACGTTAGAACTGTCAAAATTAAGAAATTTTGCAATCTAAATTGTGAAACACAAATCACAGTTCTGTTTGGTATGAAACAATATAAAATTGTGATTTTTGAAACAGAAGAGGAAATAAAAGTAGAGGCTTGGAGTTAAACAGGATAGTTTGCATACACGCATTTATCCCTACTCCCTCTTGAGACACTAATACAATGGTAGAAAAAAGGAAAGAAAATGGTATAAATCTGCCAAGACGAAGAGATTGGGAGCAAAGAAGACAGTGGGGAAGAGAGAGCAACGGGGTTGGGAAGATGGGGTGCTGGTGGTGGTGATGCTGCAATGCATGGGGCTGCAGCAGGGATGCCTCTGAGAACCTGACGATTCCCACCCAGAGCCAGAAGGTTCAGGGACGGGGAGGCCCGCGTAGCTCCGAACACAAGGGTAAGACTCGAGACAGGCAGACAGGAGTCTGTGGGAGGAGTGGGTAGACCCCCAGACCTCCTCTTCTTTAGCTGGTGATGGCGGATGGGGGAGTCTTATCATCCACATGCAGAAGTCAGGAAAAATATTCCAGGATGGAGGAAAGAAAGAAAGAAAGAAAGAGAGAAAGAAGGAAAAAAAGGAAGGAAGGAAGGAAGGAAGGAAGGAAGAAAGAGAAAGGAAGAAAGAAAGAAAAATAAAGAAAAGAAAGAAAAAGAAAATTATGGATTCCATCTACAAGATCTAAATCTAACTAATAGGCATTCTATAAAGGGAGAGCAGAAAAGTCTGGTGGAGGAAATTATCAAAGACATCATAAAAGTACATTTCTCAGACTGAAGGACTTGAGTTTCGGAGACAAAAGTCCTGTCACATGCCCAGCACAGTGGGTGAAAAATGACTTGCACCAAGGCCAGAGTACCAGAGATGGAGCAAAGATCCTAAAAATGTTCAGAGAGAGAGAGAGGAAGGGAGGGAGGGAGGGAGAAAGAGGGAGAAAGAATCATACAAAAATAAGTGGGACTCAAAACGGCACCAGACTTCTTAACAGCAACCCAGGATGCTGGCAGATAAAGAGCAATTCTTCAAAATTCTTAGGGGAAATGTTTTCTAGTCTAGAATTCTCTGCATGGCCAAACTGTCAAGAATAAAACAATAACCTCTCGTGCACACAGTTTGTAGAAGGATGTGCTCCACAAAAAAGGAGTCCACAAAAACAGAACAAAACAAGACCCAAGGAATCTAGGAGATGGAGGAACCAGCACAGGGAGAGGTGAAGGGATTTGCCAGCTGATGACAAAGGATGACAGCTGTGCGGCAGCTCTAGACAACGACTCTTCAGACTGGAGCAAGAGGATGGAGGGGCCCAGGAGTGATGTCACCAGAGAAACAAAAAGTGGAATGTAGAGATTATCTCATATATTTAACTGTCATGAGAGTTGTTTTACAACTGAGTCCAAGTTTAGCATGAATTAGTGACTGATGCCCAGAAAACAAGCAAGCGAAAATGTAAGGCAATTTCAACTTCAGGAAAAATGAAAGCAAGTAGAAGAAAATAACTGTAGTTACAGTACACTATTCGGTTCAGTCGTGAGCCATATTTATATGGTTCTAGAAATATACACTCTACAGTAATCCTTCCGAAAATTGCGATGTGATGCAATTGGGCGGATGGGGAGGAAAGGTTGTGGGATGGCGGGGGAAAGGGAGGGATGGTGGGAGGGGGAGAGGGCTCCCTCCTTACCTTTTATAATAGAAGATGATGGACAATGCCTAAAACAGAGCAAGGACTGGCCCCGTAAGTGTCTTATTTAGCAAGATGAAGATACATACCAGAGAAAACATGCAGATGAGCTGGAATGTTTTTCCTCTGAGAAGCAAGACTGAGGTATAAATGATGTCGAGGAGGTCAGACTGGGGACAGATCCAGGTGTTGTGGTGCCTGAAACTTACACAATTTGGGGAACCTCTCAGACAAAGAATGACAAATACATAATTAGGGGCAAAGATTTAGGAGGGGTTTGTCAAAACGAGGGACTCTGGAGATCGAGCATCAATCACTTCAGGGTACAGTGACCTCTGAAGTCAGGAGATGATGTTTTGTCATCGTAAACTTTACAGCATTGTTTATTGCTTGATTCCACGCGTTGTATTATTTTATACGCATTAAAAAAAGAAAAGGAATGAACACATTGCTAAAACCCAACTAACGATGTCACTTGAGTTAAACCATTTCTACTTGGCTTTACCTGGTGCTATGGAGACCGAACCAATTTGTGCACATGGATACTTGCTCACCTCCTTGAATTGCTTTGTGCTCCCTCTTCCATTTGAAAAGTTTTAAAGTGAATTGTCTCATAAAGCTTTGTGCTTGTTTGGCCAAGAGCCCTAGTGCTAATATGTTAAAAAAAAAAAAATCTGTCCCCCTTCTCTCACCTGCCTCTGTGCCTAAGTTTCAGTCCTGCAAGGCACCTTGACAGAAGGACAGCTCCCTAAGCCTAGACAACCGTCGCAGCTGTTGGGCCAGTACCCCTGAGGAGCGGAAACCCTTGTTTCAGGGGAGAGCTCAATTGGCACCTTAGATGCCCCCTCTCAGTTGGCAGAGCTCAGCCCAGAACTCAGGGTAGGGGCAGGAAGGAGGCCTCAGATGGCTGCCCATTTTGGAGAGACAGAGCCTCTCCAGAGCATTCTTATTTTCTGCCCCAAAATCATCTAAAAAGAAGGCCATCATTCTGTCAAAATGGTATGGTTGTATTTGATTTTTCAAAATATTTCAGCTGCATTCAATAGCCATGCATTGAATGTCAACTGTATACAGGCACTGTGCAAGGCTCTGTGTGGGTGGGACCCTAAAGTGAGTATTGGAGGGACCCCCAAATGAGTAACACCCGGCCCTGCCCTTAAAGAATCCATGACCCTGGGCCCAGGCTTGCCCTGCTCAGCTCAGCCTAGAAGCTGTCCTGCAGCTTCCAGGGCTAATAGTTCCCCTTCTTTGCGTCACGCTCTGCTCTCAGAGCGGGGGATTCAGACACAGATAGAAAAGATGCAGCGTCTGGCCTCTGGGAGGTTTCTGTCTTGTCCCTCCTAAATGGTCCCTGCTTCTGAGAAAGCTATAGTCCATCTGTGAACATAAAGCACATCTGTTGAAATTTGGAGTTGGATGCGATGGAATTCAGAGAAGGCAAAGAAAGTGCTTATAATTGGATTTCTTGTAGATAGGGGTTTTGTCCTTTTTCTTTGACCAAGATTTATTAAATTTACAAACAAATGAAGAAAAAATATCAAGAGTACAGACGTTCACTTACTCTGAGCATTATCGATCAAATAAGCTTGAACTTCAGTCATAGCAATTTTCGCTCCTTCTGGGGTATTAGACTGGCTGTGTCCTGAGCCAGGGATGCCTGAATGACTTCTATTAAATCATTAAGAGCCAGCCCGGGCTTCCCGTTCGAGGAAGCCTCCCAGGACATCCAGGTTGAGCCAAGCCCTCTCACTGTGTTCCTAAACCTCACTCAATAAAAGTGTGGATCACGTGGCACAGAAACTGCCTCTTTCCCCACCAGAGTGTGATGAAATAAGGTCAGGGAACGCTTTGCTGAAGGCTGTGATGCCCGGTCCAGAGCCGGGCACATGGTACATGCTCAGAGGATGCGTATCACGGTGAACAGGACCCAGTCTGTGATCTGTGCTTGGGTACATCACTGACCTCCTTCAGGCTAGCTGGGTGACTGTGTGGGGTTAGGGAATAGGTGGGTGCATGACTGGGGGCCACAGTCTGAGAGAGAGAGAGAGAGAGAAAGAGAGAATGTTGGGTGGGAGTTGTTCATACCTCTCCAGTCCTTGTAAAGCTGATAGGCGAGTGGATGGGGAGGGAGAAGTGGGCTGTGAAGAATGGAAGGACATGCATTTTCATTCCAGTTCAGCTAATACCTGACCTGCGGCTTGGGTTCTGGGACTCAGCTGCCCACCTGTGAAAGAAGGGGCTGGAGTTTAGGTCTCAGAGATGCCTTGGAGCCTGAACACCATGTGATTAAGTCTAGGGGAAAGATCCTGATTGGGGTCTGGAATATTAGCTCTGCCACAAGGTTTCAAGGGTTTAAATCTCATTCCCTCTCCAGGCTATCAGTTTCCCACGTGTACTAATCTGGGTTGGGTTCTGAGGACTCATTGCCCTCTTGCATCAGTGCGCTTCCACGTGGGAGCCCCTAGGTCACATCCTTGGGCACTTGTTCTGGTGGTGGTCATATGTGCTTGAGTCGAGGATGCTCAGGGGTGGCTCTTTTCTGTCTCCCCAATCCCAATTTGAGTTTTCACTTTCTCTCTAGACAAAAGAAGAAAAGACAAAAAGACAGGGCAGTGTGATTAGAGCATACAGAGGAGTCGGAGGAAGGGGATGTGAGAGGAGGGCGATGCGGAGGAAAAGGAGGAAGGGGAGGGGGAAAGGGAGGAGGAGGAGAAAGCCCCAGTGGCCAGGGGAAGAGAGGCGTAGAGCAGAGTGTCTGGAATTTGCAGCATCATCTGATGAGGCATCCGAGGAGAGTCAGGGGCAATAACAAGCGTAAGGTTGTGGACCTCAGTCAGCTACCCTGGGAGCCACTTCGGGTCGACGTCACGGCAGTAGGTAGTGACTACTCTGGGATCCTGGCTGGAAGCAGGTCCCTGTCATTCTCCCTAGAATGGTTTTGTGTGCACCCACTTACCCCACCCCTACAGGGTCTCATCTCCCGCTGATATCATCATAATAGCGATCACTACCATAATTTCGGCATCAAGCCCTGCAATTACTTACCATCTCCCTAAGAGGTAATTATTATGATCTCCACTTTACAGATGGGGAACCAAAGTGCACAGAGACTAGGACAGCGCCCAGGAGCCTCTGCCTCTGCAGAACCCGATGCTTCCACCCCGCGAAGCTGCGCTGCAGTGACAGGGTCTGGGCTCTTCCCTCTTTGCACAACCCCTTCCTCCCACCAGACCCACCGCTTGTGTACGAAGGCACTCAGCCTATATCCACTGACATTTTGAGTTTGACCTGGACTTGATCCTGAAGTGACAAGCCTCCAGAAAGAATGGGCCTGGGTTGTGTCCCCGACGGGTCACACCCAGGGTCTGCTTCACTGCTTCCAGCAGAGGGGTGACCTTTGCGGGAGGAGCAACCTCTCATCTGACTGAATCTGCCTTGAGCTCCTGGGAATGTGTCAGCTTCAGGAGGGAGACATCTAGGGCTTTAGTGTCCAACCAGTACCATATTCCCAAGTGGTCCTCTTAAGTCAGTGTCCCTGCTGCCACCAGACACTTTCCCCCTTCCCACCCCGGGAGGGGACTCTAGTCACTGGCCATTTGGCCGAGGACAGGTCAGATTTCACACATGCTGACTCTCCATGGTTACATTCTCTGGTATCCAGAATGGAGTCTGTCAAAATGCTTGTTAAGACTATTTTTAAAAGTCCCATTTAACATTGCCAGAAATGCAGCCTATAAAGAAAGATGACAAATGATCACTTCCTCTTCCAATTCTGTCCCAGGCCTGAAGCTGCAAGACTTATGCAGAATCTATTCTTGGACATTCAAGACAGAAGTTTCTTTTATTACTATTATTCTTAAAAATGCCAATCAAAATGTAATGTTATTAACACTCTTTGGGAGTCCATGGATACTGTGTGAGCCAAGGAGGGAGATTATGATCAACAGAAGAATTGTCATTATGGAGATAAAGGCAGAGTGTTCTGGTAACATATATGTATCTGTGTAGAGGAACGTCAATCTCTTGCTGAATGCCACCTTGCAACAGTGTTTCTAGAGCAGCTCTGGCATGGGAGAGAAGCCCCACAGGCAGTGTAGTATGAAGACCCCAGACAATAACAGCAAACATTCTGCAGCACTAATACTGAGCCAGACACTGTTTTAAGTAGTGCTTTACATATTTATATCATTTAATCACACAATATTACCTCCGATTTACAGATAAGGAAACAAAGTCTCAGAGAGGTTAAGTAACTAGCCCAAGGTCACACAGCTAGTACATGATAGTGCTGGGATTCAAAACTCAGGCAGCCAGGCTTCAAAGTCTGGGCTCCCAACCCCTGCACTGACTGCCTCTCAGATGCTTAGATGATGCTGGCAGGGTCAGAGGAGGCTTCCTGGAGGTGGTAGATGGAGTCAGGTTTGGCACTTGAAAGGGGGCCTGCTGGGCCTCCTCTGACCAGTCCCCCATTGGGGTCCCCACTGAGCCATGTGCTGTCTCTTACTATTTTGCCGACCACTCTGAGTTAGTTCCTAGTCTCTGTGACGCGTCTCTCCCCTCACTAGGTCTGAGAGCAGAAACTCTGCCTTTGTCCTCTCTGGCCTGGTCCCGGGCCAGGAGCTTAATGAACTAGGGCTGAATGGAGTTGCTGATGAGAGGGGGGAAGGAGTGAGAGGGCATCTCAGGATGGGCAAAAGTGTGTCTGTGGGGATGAAAGGGGAGGTCTGCAGAGGGTCCTTGCGTCCGTGGTGCAGAGGGGGTCCTGGTCAAAAAGGCAAGATCGTGGAGGGTCTTGAAGGCAAGGTAGGAATAACATTCCACCAAACAGTTACTCTTGGACAAGTAGGCTGCAGACAGGGAAGAGTTTTGGAAATCTAAAGTGACCCTGGGGGACACTGCAGGTGTCTAAGCCAGGGACCATCAAATGCAGGACAAGAGCCCTGGGAAGATTTCTCATATCTGTAATGGGGGGGGTGGGTTGGAGGGGGCACTGGCAGGACAAATCAGCAGAATCAGAACAAACTCTAAATCAATTAAAAGCCAAAATGGATGGGAACTTGCCCTGTTGTGAAAGTCACCAGCTGACTGTGTCCTGCTGGACCCCATCAGCCCCATACCGTGTTTCTCATCACAGTCATCATTCCCAGCACACTGGCGGAGCCAGCAACCCTTCATCTTTTCTCCAAGGCTGAAGTTTCAGACATAGTTCCCTCTCGTGCAAGAAACCAAACTCTTTTATCCCACTCCATGATACTGGAGTGGGAAAAAAGAATTGCTCCCCCTCAGCAAAATTGATGCAAATGCCAACTCTGGTTTGAAAACAGCCCCTTCATTGGGAAGCTGAGTTTCTCTCTTATGAGCTCCTCTTGAGTTCCCAAGGGAAGCCAAATAGTCATTTATAAGAACAATACAATCATTTTTGAGATCTGACAGTGCCTACTTTCCAGCATGTTCAGCTATGAAGCAGGTGCTGATTCCCAGCGATCTGCTTGGCTAACAGACCCCCTCCTTTAAGTTCTGGGGTCTTTCAGCACTGGAAGCCCACCACACACCCGTAGCTAGTAACTAGAGTGGAACTAAGGGCTCCTTGTTGGCGTTACACACACTATTCCCTCCTCTTTTGGTCTTTGCTAGGGCATTCTCACCTAATACAGAAGAAGGTCCCCCTTTCCCCCGGCACAAGTAATAGTACCAATTATTTACAAAGCACTTGTTATGTGCTAGGAGCTTTCTGCTCATTAGCACATTTCACGCTCACAACAACTTCGTGGGGATGCTATTTTTATCTGTATTTGTGGATGAAGACAGTAAGACAGAGAGCTTAAGGAAGGTGGTGAGTGCAGATCCAGGACAGGAAACCAGGTAGGTCTCTGACCCCAGAGCCATTCCCTTCCCATTCTCCTGTCCAGCTCTCAGCAGCATTGCCCAGGTCTTGTCTGATACAGAAGACATAGTGGAGGTCACTGAGGTTTCTAGGGTAGCTGTGACAAGGTCCGGGATGGAACGAACAGCCTGCCAGTAAAACGAAATGATCCGTGCAATGGCTGATTAAAAGACCCTGTGCATGTCCTCATTGTCATGTCACCTTAGGCTTTTAAAGTACACGGCAGGATTGATGTAGAAACAAACATGGCTACCGTCCACACAGCCCGCAATACTTATGGGTGCTGGGCACGGATGCTGCCTAACCATTTGTTCGAAAGATCCTTTGATGTAGGTACTGAAAGCATTTCCATCTAACGGCTGAAGAGACAGAGGCAGAGTCCGGTGAAATAAGTAGCTCCAGGCCAAATCTATCAAGTAGTGGAACCAGGATGAGAAGCTAGGCAGTTTACTCCAGGGCCATCACTGGGGAAACGGTTCTCTTGCTCCCGTGCTTTCTTTCCCATGTTCTTTCTTCCTCTGCTTGGGCCTCGGCAGCTCCTCATACCCTTGGGCCTCGGCAGCTCCTCATACCCTTTGGTTCACGCCTCACCATCACCATCCATCTGTGCGGGGCCCCTCTCCAGAGCTATTTGTTTGTGTGATATCCACACCCATCTCCCCCTAACTCCCCATAAGCTCTTACTCTAACACGTTTCATGTAAAAATCTTAAAGATGCCTGTCACCTTGTAAAATATCTGAAGTTGTTTTATGCGTGCTTAGCTTTAATTGATTTAAAGAGTATTGTGCCTTAAAACCATTCTGGTTCTGACTTTTCCCATTCAAATCTATACTTTTAAGATCTATCCACGTTGATTTATGTGCTTCTAGAAGTCCACAACTCCTCACTGCTGCCTGGTATTTTATTCTCCAGCACATTTCACTTAATTATCTCTCTAGTGATGGCCCAAGTTTAATTTCTCGCTATCAGAAATAATAACACGATTGACAAACATCCTGGTTTGTACTGGTTCTCATGTTAGATCTGTGGAAAAATCTCCGGGTTGTACAAACAAGAGTGGAATTGCCAGTTCATAGGACATAAATACCCATAATTGTACTAAATTCTGTTAAATCTCTTTCCAAAACAGCTGTACCGACTTAAAACTCCCAGCAAGCAGGGCACAAGTGTTCCTATCTCCTCGCTCCTTCGCCTGGACCTGAATTCCCCACTTGTCTAATTTCTGCTAGTCTGGTGGCTGTGAAACACTGTTTCGTTTGCGATTGAATTTGCGATTGAATTTGCGATTGAGTCTTTGATTACTAGAGAGTGAGAACATCAACTTGTTATTCATTTTCTGTTCAATCCATCTATCTACATCCTTGATTCTTATCCTTGCTCCTTAAAAAATAATTGGATTTTCTGTCCTTTTTCTTGATGACTTGAAGTTCCTGGTAGAGTCTAGAGTAGATACTAATCCGTTATTGGCATTAGACATTGCAGTAGCTTCTTCCAGTCTGTCACTGATCTGTTAATTTTGTCTATGGTGCTCTTGTTAAACCCCATGACTACAAGTTTTGATATCTACCTATTTTTGTTTTTTTTAGCCTTACGGTTTGTGCTTTGGGGTATTTGATAATAGATATCCATCTATGTTTTCTTCTGTGAAGTTTATAGTTCGACTATCGACGCTTATGTGTTTATTCTACCCAGAATCTTTGGCATAAAGTGACAACGTGGCTTTCTTTTTTTCCTCATGACAAGCCAGTTTCCAAACACCACTGACTAAACAATCTTTCCTTCTCCCATTGTCTGTGGTACCACCTAGATCATCTGTAAAGTTCTGATATATACACGGCAGGAGCTTTCCCTTGGTGGAGAGTGCCCTTCCTGATGCTGACAGGCATTTTTGTGTCCCGTCCAGGGTGTTCAGGAGGGATCTGGACACTGATGGGTGCCATGCTTAGGAAGGGTTGCTCAAAGGATTGTTGACCTCCAGACTGTTGTGATGCACAGCAGGATGCTAATAAGCATCCCAGGATGGCCTTAGTCTCTGGCTCAAACCTGGCCTCAGAGGAGCAATCTCTACTACATGTATGAGTATGTGTAGAGCCGGACTTAGATCACAATGGTTTGAGTTTGAAGCCCAGTTGCATCTCCTGTAAGCTGGGGGAACTTGGCAAATCACTTAATTTCTCGGAACCTTAGTTTTATCACCTGTCAAGGGGTGGCTAAGAACACCTATTTCATAGGTAGTTCACAGAAGATGAACTGAGCTACCTTGCACATTTACTGGCACATGGCAAGTCTTAATAAATGACAGCCACCCAGTGGGACCAAGAGAAAAAGCTTCATAGAAAAGGTGATGCTTGAAAGATGAATAGATGTTTGCCGGGCAGCCATGCTGGCAGGGCTTCTGGCTGGGAGAGAGCGTTAGAACAAAGCCCCCGAGGTGTGAAATAGCCTGACATTTCAGGAAGCTATAAGTGGTTTGGTTTGGCTGGAGCATAATGTAGGGGAGAGGAGGGACGTGCTTGTCTGCAGCATACACATAGACAATTATAGCTGTTCTTCCGTGGTTCTCGAATTGCTTTGCATGTGTGTCTGGTCATCTGGAGAAGAGGACAATACCTCTTGTTTTCATTTTCTTTTACAGCATCATCCCACTTCTACTACCAATTTCTGTATTAGGGCTTAGGGAAGTGGAGCCACTGTGCCATAGAATAAGGGGTTTATGACAAGAAACAGACTTCCCACAATTGTGGGAGGAGCAGTGAAGAGATGGTCTATGTTATGGGCTGAACTTATGTCCTCTGCCCCAAATGCATATGTTGAAGCCCTACCCCAACTACCTCAAAATATGACTGAGTTTGGAGATAGGGTCTTTAAGGAGATAATTAAAATTAAATGAGGCCACTAGAGTGGGCCCTGATCCAATATGACTGGTGTCCTTATAAGAAGAGGAGACTAGGATACAGACATACACAAGGGAAGACCATATGAGGACAAAGAGAAAAGTCACCATCTACAAGCCAAGGAGAGAGGCCTCAGAAGAAACCAGACTGGTTGACATGTTGAACTTAGATTTCCAGTTTCTAGAAGTGTGAGATGATAAATTCCTGATAAATCATCCAGCGTGCGGTACTTGGTTACAGCAGCCCAAGCAAACTAATACACTCTGGAAGGGGAAGCTAAAGGATCATAAGTAGTCACTACGTGTCTTCCTATAGATCTGATGTGGATGGAAAGTTGGATCTCTCAGGGAAGATCTGAGAATCCAGGCAGGTCGGGGCTGCAGACATGGAAACGTGAAGGGGGAACCCATGGAGAAGCCTATGGGGAGCTGCTGCACAGCTGCCATCTCTGTGGTTACCAAGAATCTAGTGGTAAACCAGTGACCGCTCTTGGTGATTAGGACTACAAACTGGGAAGAAGAGCTAGGCTCAGAGTGATAGAAAACAGCAAGTTGGAATCCATCAGGCTCCTCTGTGTCTGTCTGTCACCTCCTCTGACCTCAGAAACCTTCAGAAAGAAACGGTTACTGCTTCATTTCTACTTTTCAGATCTCATTCAAGTTCTACTTTTAGCCAACTTGAACTTGGGACCCTAGAGAGGAGGAGATTCTGGGAAACATAGCTTCCAACTTGACCCAGTTGACCGAAGAATTAACCCTTTGAGATGCTCTGGAAATAAAAGAAAGGGAATCTGAGATCTAACAGGGTGTAGAAGCACCACAAAGTATAACCCTCAACATTTGCACATTAAAGGGTCTTCTTAGAAGTCTCACTGAAAAGAAACCCATTTAATTTTTTTTTTTTGCGGTACGCGGGCCTCTCACTGTTGTGGCCTCTCCCGTTGCGGAGCACAGGCTCCAGACGCGCAGGCTCAGCGGCCATGGCTCGCGGGCCCAGCCGCTCCGCAGCACGTGGGATCTTCACGGACCGGGGCACGAACCCATGTCCCCTGCATCAGCAGGCGGACTCTCAACCACTGCGCCACCAGGGAAGCCCAACCCATTTAATTTTGATCAAACATTTCCCAAACTTCTTTGGTCACTGAAACCTTCTTTCTCCTGGGCATAGCAACTATTGACAACCTGGTGGCCACATCCACTCTCCTGCTCAGTCCCCTTCCTGGCGTGCCCACCTTCCGGACAGCAGTTCCTTCCTCCTCTGCCTCCTCTTGCCAGTTCCTGCCCTGCCCTGGGGCCATAGCTTCTACCCTGAATGTTGAGCCTACCATGCTCTTTTCCCAGCTACCACCAGCATGCAGAAAGGGCCAGAGCTGAGCAGTACTAACCTCAAGCTGAAGGGCAGACCTGGGGGATGACGTGTGGGAAGGGACCCTAGAGGAACTTGGCTGGTGGGTTCCTGCTGCTCAAGATTCAACAGTCTAACAATCATTATTGGTGATAGACTCACTTTTGAGCAGATTTCTTGCTAATCCTCATAACAGCATCATGCTCACTCCCTTGCACAGCAAGATGCTCCCTTGAGTGGTGACGATGGCAATGGCTTGCAGTGGAGTCTGGAAGGGAATCATGCAAGGTCCAGGGAAGCCCCTGGGAATGTGGCACTCACGTGACTCTCAGCCATCATGTGGTCCAAGTGCATACAATAGGAAGCCCAGCTTCTTTAGCAAACGATAGGGATTATTACTCAGATAACATTGTAAACAATCAACCAGATGTTTCCAAATCTATTGCCTCAGAGTCCAGGCTATTACAATGTTTACACTTTGTCCTACCAGGTTCTGTGGATCTGAACAAATAGGTTCTTTAATACTGAAGGTGCTGGAAAAGCTGGTCCAGACACAAATCAGAGCAGAGGTAGGCTCTGCACTGTGAATTGATGCTCCTACGTTCTTCATCACTCCAAACATCCATTAAGGACTTTAAAGCTAAGTTTTACCTAAATCCAATCTTGGAATTGGAAAGATGGAAATAAAAAGACAGACATCCTTCTGACAAGATTGCAGCAATTGGTTAGCTTGACGGGGCTTTAAATAGCTGTTACTGGAATAGAGCTGAAGAGTCTAAAATGAGTGCATTCTGTTTCTCGCCTCTGCGTCCCCCGCTCCCAGGGGTCAGTGGCCAAAAGAGCTATAATTACACTTCAAGTGGTTCCAATGACACCGGAGGGAATTCTGAAGCCCTATGTCCTCAGAATTCCTGAGGGGCAAGATTCCCTGGAGTGGGCCCAGAGATAGAAATAGATGCATTTATTTTAAGCAGCTTATAATCTTGGCCTCCAAGGCCACCTCTTCTCTACGCTTCAAGTCTGGGTAAATTAGGGCTTGGAAGACAGTGGAATTTGGATGGTTTTCCACACTCTTGGGGAAAACTATTCTGTGAGCGAAATTCCCAGTCTCTCCCTGAGGAACCAGGGTCATCAGAAACACGTGTGTCCTCCCCTCCCGGGAGCCTGTGCAGCCCGCCACTGCCAGGGTCCCGTGATCCAGGGACAACTTCCCCGGGAGAACGCACGGCGCGCCTCAGGCTGGTGCAACGTCACGCCGGCCTCTGCCGCCGCACGCTCGCCCCTCACCCCTCCCTCCCCCCGGCCTGAGTGAGCCAGAGCCCCCGAATCAGCGGCTCCTTTAACCCCGTCCTGTCTGAGCGAAGAACAGACGCCCTCAGGGGACCTACACGCAGAGGCGGGGTCAAATCCAAAGCTGAACCCCGGGAGCTGTGCGAACAAAGAAGAGAAAGGGAAATCTCTCCCAGCAGCCTCAGGAGCAGTGGATTAAATCTCCACAATCAACTTGATGTACCCTGCATCTGTGGAATACATGAATAGACAACGAATCCTCCCAAATTGAGGAGGTGGACTTTGAGAGCAAGATATATTATTTTTTCCCCATTTCCTCTTTTTGTGACTGTGTATGCGTCTGTGTGACATTTTGTCTGTATAGCTTTGCTTTCACCATTTGTCCTAGGGTTCTGTCCGTCCGTTTTTTTTTTTGTTTTTACTTAAAAATTTGTTTTCTTAATAATTATTTTTTATTTTAATAACTTTCTTTTGTTTTCTTTTATTCTCTTTCTTTCTTTCTTTTTTTTCTCCCTTTTATTCTGAGCCATGTGGATGAAAGGCTCTTGGTGCTGCAGCCAGGAGTCAGTGCTGTGCCTCTGAGGTGGGAGAGCCAGCTTCAGGACACTGGTCCACAGGAGACCTCCCAGCTCAATGTAATATCAAACGTGGAAAACCTCCCAGAGATCTCCATCTCAACACCAAAACCCAGCTCCACTCAATGACCAGCAAGCTGGAGTGCTGGACACCCTATGACAAACAACTGGCAAGACAGGAACACAACCCCACCCATTAGCAGAGAGGCTGCCTAAAATCATAATAAAGCCACAGACACCCCAAAACACACCACCAGATGTGGGCCTGCCCACCAGGAAGACAAGATCCAGCTCCACCCACCAGAACACAGGCACTAGTCCCCTCCACCAGGAAGCCTACACAACCCACTAAACCAACTTTAGCCACTGGGGACAGACACCAAAAACAACGGGAACTACAAACCTGCAGCCTGCAAAAAGGAGACCCCAAACACAGTAAGATAAGCAAAATGAGAAGACAGAAAAATACACAGCAGATGAAGGAGCAAGATAAGAACCCACCAGACCTCACAAATGAAGAGGAAATGGGCAGTCTACCTAAAAAAGAATTCAGAATAATGGTAGTAAAGATGATCCAAAATCTTGGAAATAGAATAGAGAAAATGCAAGAAACATTTCACAAGGACCTAGAAGAACGAAAGAGGAAAGAAGCAACGATAAACAACACAATAAATGAAATTAAAAATACTCTAGATGGGATCAATAGCAGAATAACTGAGACAGAAGAACGGATAAGTGACTTGGAAGATAAAATAGTGGAAATAACTACTGCAGAGCAGAATAAAGAAAAAATAATGAAAAGAACTGAGGACAGTCTCAGAGACCTCTGGGACAACATTAAATGCACCAACATTCGAATTATATGGGTCCCAGAGGAAGAAGAGGAAAAAAAAGGGACTGAGAAAATATTTGAAGAGATTATAGTTGAAAACTTCCCTAATATGGGAAAAGAAATAGCTAATCAAGTCCAGGAAGCACAGAGGGTCCCATACAGGATAACTCCAAGGAAAAACAGGCCAAGACACATATTAATCAAACTATCAAAAATTAAATACAAAGAAAACATATTAAAAGCAGCAAGGGAGGGCTTCCCTGGTGGCGCAGTGGTTGAGAGTCCGCCTGC
Organism: Delphinapterus leucas; assembly: GCF_059928025.1. Classification (NCBI taxonomy): domain Eukaryota; kingdom Metazoa; phylum Chordata; class Mammalia; order Artiodactyla; family Monodontidae; genus Delphinapterus; species Delphinapterus leucas. Next base: position 129,621,874 of record NC_143132.1, on the reverse strand, counting down.
CGATGCAGGGGACATTGGTTCGTTCCCTGGTCCGGGAAGATCCCACATGCCGTGGAGCGGCTAGGCTCGTGAACCATGGCCGCTGAGCCTGCGTGTCCAGAGCCTGTGCTCTGCAACAGGAGAGGCCACAACAGTGAGAGGCCCGCATACAGAAAAAAAAAAAAAAAAAAAAAAGCAGCAAGGGAAAAACAACAAATAACACACAAGGGAATCCCCATAAGGTTAACAGCTGATCTTTCAGCAGAAACTCTGCAAGCCAGAAGGGACTGGCAGGACATATTTAAAGTGATGAAGGAGAAAAACCTACAACCAAGATTACTCTAATCAGCAAGGATCTCATTCAGATTTGATGGAGAAATTAAAACCTTTACAGACAAGCAAAAGCTGAGAGAGTTCAGCACCACCAAACCAGCTTTACAACAAATGCTAAAGGACCTTCTCTAGGCAAGAAACACAAGAGAAGGAAAAGACCTACAATAACAAACCCAAAACAATTAAGAAAATGGGAATAGGAATATACATATCGATAATTACCTTAAATGTAAATGGATTAAATGCTCCCACCAAAAGACACAGACTGGCTGAATGGATACAAAAACAATACCCATATATATGCTGTCTACAAGAGACCCACTTCAGAACTAGGGACACATACAGACTGAAAGTGAGGGGATGGAAAAAGATATTCCATGCAAATGGAAACCAAAAGAAAGCTGGAGTAGCAATTCTCATATCAGACAAAATAGACTTTAAAATAAAGACTATTAGAAGAGACAAAGAAGGACATTACATAATGATCAAGGGATCGATCCAAGAAGAAGATATAACAATTGTAAATATTTATGCACCCAACATAGGAGCACCTCAATACATAATGCAAATACTAACAGCCATAAAAGGGGAAATAGACAATAACACATTCATAGTAGGGGACTTTAACACCCCACTTTCACCAATGGAGAGATCATCCAAAATGAAAATAAATAAGGAAACACAACCTTTAAATGATACATTAAACAAGATGGACTTAATTGATATTTATAGGACATTCCATCCAAAAACAACAGAATACACATTTTTCTCAAGTGCTCATGGAACATTCTCCAGGATAGATCATATCTTGGGTCACAAATCAAGCCTTGGTAAATTTAAGAAAATTGAAATTGTATCAAGTATCTTTTCCAACCACAACGCTATGAGACTAGATATCAATTACAGGAAAAGATCTGTAAAATGTACAAACACATGGAGGCTAAACAATACACTACTTAATAACGAAGTGATCACTGAAGAAATCAAAGAGGAAGTAAAAAAATACCCAGAAACAAATGACAATGGAGACACGATGACCCAAAACCTATGGGATGCAGCAAAAGCAGTTCTAAGAGGGAAGTTTATAGCAATAGAATCCTACCTTAAGAAACAGGAAACATCTCGAATAAACAACCTAACCTTGCACCTAAAGCAATTAGAGAAAGAAGAACAAAAACCCCCAAAGTTAGCAGAAGGAAAGAAATCATAAAAATCAGATCAGAAATAAATGAAAAAGAAATGAAGGAAACGATAGCAAAGATCAATAAAACTAAAAGCTTGTTCTTTGAGAAGATAAACAAAATTGATAAACCATTAGCCAGACTCATCAAGAAAAAAAGGGAGAAGACTCAAATCAATAGAATTAGAAATGAAAAAGGAGAAGTAACAACTGACACTGCAGAAATACAAAAGATCATGAGAGATTACTACAAGTAACTCTATGCCAATAAAATGGACAACCTGGAAGAAATGGACAAATTCTTAGAAATACACAACCTGCCAAGACTGAATCAAGAAGAAATAGAAAATATGAACAGACCAATCACAAGCGCTGAAATTGAAACTGTGATTAAAAATCTTCCAACAAACAAAAGCCCAGGACCAGTTGGCTTCACAGGCGAATTCTATCAAACATTTAGAGAAGAGCTAGCACGTATCCTTCTCAAACTCTTCCTAAATATAGCAGAAGGAGGAACACTCCTAAACTCATTCTACGAGGCCACCATCACCCTGATACCAAAACCAGACAAAGATGTCACAAAGAAAGAAAACTACAGGCCAATATCACTGATGAACATAGATGCAAAAAATCCTCAACAAAATACTAGCAAACAGAATCCAACAGCACATTAAAAGGATCATACACCATGATCAAGTGGGGCTTATTCCAGGAATGCAAGGATTTTTCAATATATGCAAATCAATCAACATGATACACCATATTAACAAATTGAAGGGGAAAAACCATATGATCATCTCAATAGATGCAGCGAAAGCTTTCGAAAAAATTCAACACCCATTTATGATAAAAACCCTGCAGAAAGTAGGCATAGAGGGAACTTACCTCAACATAATAAAGGCCATATATGACAAACCCACAGCCAACATCGTCCTCAATCATGAAAAACTGAAACCACTTCCACTAAGATCAGGAATAAGACAAGGTTGCCCACTCACCACTCTTATTCAACATAGTTTTGGAAGTTTTAGCCACAGCAATCAGAGAAGAAAAGGAAATAAAAGGAATCCAAATCGGAAAAGAAGAAGTAAAGCTGTCACTGTTTGCAGATGACATGATACTATACATAGAGAATCCTAAAGATGCTACCAGAAAACTACTAGAGCTAATCAATGAATTTGGTAAAGTAGCAGGATACAAAATTAATGCACAGAAATCTCTGGCATTCCTATACACTAATGATGAAAAATCTGAAAGTGAATTTAAGAAAACACTACCACTTACCATTGCAACCAAAAGAATAAAATATCTAGGATTAAACCTACCTAAGGAGACAAAAGACCTGTATGCAGAAAATTATAAGACACTGATGAAAGAAATTAAAGATGATACAAGTAGATGGAGAGATATACCATGTTCTTGGATTGGAAGAATCAACATTGTGAAAATGACTCTACTACCCAAAGCAATCTACAGATTCAATGCAATCCCTATCAAACTACCACTGGCATTTTTCACAGAACTAGAACAAAAAATTTCACAATTTGTATGGAAACACAAAAGACTCCAAATAGCCAAAGCAATCTTGAGAACAAAACATGGAGCTGGAGGAATCAGGCTCCCTGACTTCAGACTATACTACAAAGCTACAGTAATCAAGACAGTATGGTACTGGCACAAAAACAGAACGATAGATCAATGGAACAGGATAGAAAGCCCAGAGATAAACCCACACACAAATGGTCAACTTATCTTTGATAAAGGAGGCAGGAATGTACAGTGGAGAAAGGACAGCCTCTTCAATAAGTAGTGCTGGGAAAACTGGACAGGTATATGTAAAAATATTAGATTAGAACACTCCCTAACACCATACACAAAAATAAACTCAAAATCGATTAAAGACCTAAATGTAAGGCCAGAAACTATCAAACTCTTAGAGGAAAACATAGCAGAACACTCTATGACATAAATCACAGCAAGATCCTTTTTGACCCACCTCCTAGAGAAATGGAAATAAAACCAAAAATAAACAAATGGGACCCAATGAAACTTCAAAGCGTTTGCACAGCAAAGGACGCCATAAACAAGACCAAAAGACAACCCTCAGAATGGGAGAAAATATTTGCAAATGAAGCAACTGACAAAGGATTAATCTCCAAAATTTACAAGCAGCTCATGCAGCTCAATAACAAAAAAACAAACAACCCAATCCAAAAATGGGCAGAAGACCTAAATAGACATTTTTCCAAAGAAGATATACAGATTGCCAATAAACACATGAAAGAATGCTCAACATCATTAATCATTAGAGAAATGCAAATCAAAACTACAATGAGATATCATCTCACACTGGTCAGAATGGCCATCATCAAAAAATCTAGAAACAACAAATGCTGGAGAGGGTGTGGAGAAAAGGGAACACTCTTGCACTGTTGGTGGGAATGTAAATTGACACAGCCACTATGAAGAACAGTATGGAGGTTCCTTAAAAAACTCCAAATAGAACTACCATATGACCCAGCAATCCCACTACTGGGCATATACCCTGAGAAAACCATAATTCAAAAAGAGTCATGTACCAAAATGTTCATTGCAGCTCTATTTACAATAGCCAAGGCATGGAAGCAACCTAAGTGTCCACTGACAGATGAATGGATAAAGAAGATGTGGCACATATATACAATGGAATATTACTCAGCCATAAAAAGAAACGAAATTGAGTTATTTGGAGTGAGGTGGATGGACCTAGAGTCTGTCATACAGAGTGAAGTAAGTCAGAAAGATAAAGACAATTACCGTTTCCTAACACATATATATGGAATCTAAGAAAAAAAAATGTCATGAAGAACCTAGGGGTAAGATAGGAATAAAGACAGACCTACTAGAGAATGGACTTGAGGATATGGGGAGAGGGAAGGGTAAGCTGTGACAAAGTGAGAGAGTGGCATGGACATATATACACTACCAAACGTAAAATAGATAGCTAGTGGGAAGCAGCCACATAGCACAGGGAGATCAGTTCAGTGGTTTGTGACCACCTAGAGGGGTGGGATAGGGAGGGTGGGAGGGAGGGAGACGCAAGAGGGAAGAGATATGGGAACATAGGTATATGTATAACTGATTCACTTTTTTATAAAGCAGAAACTAACACACCATTGTAAAGCAATTATACTCCAATAAAGATGTCAAAAATAAAAAAAAAGAAACACGTGTGTGTGCGCGTGTGTGTGTCAGTGTGTGTGGGTGTGTGTGTGTTGGGGGAAAGAGAGGATGACAAAATGATCACCTCGCTGAAGGTCACAGTCCCTCTTCCCTTGGCGGCCTGGCTTTCCTGCCATGAAGCTGGTTGGGAGATCCGTGATAGGCCCTCCGCGGACTCCAGGGAAAAGATGGGAAAGGAGGATGACACGTGAAAGGAGCTTTCTAGCATAGAGTACGCTGGCTGCGGCTAGTTCAGTCCTGAGCATAGATCCTGGCCAAGCAGATGTATTTTCCAAAGAACCAGCAGAGGGAGCTTAGAGAGGAAGCCAGCAGCCTCCAAAGACCTCAGACAGGAGCATCAGCCCTTCTGATTTCCATCTGTTTCTCTCTTGTTTTGACACCAAACACATAACAAAGGACCCCTCCTTGAAGTTGCAGGTGGATTTCTGTTCCTCTGCTGATCAGAGGCGGCATCCCACTTTGGGCACCGGCTTCCCAGGAGGGAGCTGGGCGGCCTGAAGGAGAGCAGCCCGCTCCCTTGCTCCACGCTAGCGAGTCCCGCCTAAGCGCGCGTGCGTGGAATCGTGAGGAGTGGGACCCGTTGTCCCCACAGTGGAGGGACATGGCTGCCATGACCAGACGCCAAGTGACAAGGTGGCCTCTTAGGAAGGTGGCCATTCCAGTAGATATGTTTTCCTGGACCAATTTGAACAGAGCCAGGAGGGGGAGGCTTAGCCCTGCGTGGGAAGGATGACAACTTAGATAACAGGATGGACTTTCTGGCCAACGAGGGTGGGTCAGAGCAGGGGCAAGTTGGGAAAACTTTATGAGAGAGGTTTATTTATTTTGTTATTACATGTTTTTCTTTTTTAGTTGAGATGTATTGTATTATTATATACACATCATAAAATGGATTGAATGCACTAATTTTTTTTTTTTTTTTTTTTACGGTATGCGGCCCTCTCACTGTTGTGGCCTCTCCCGTTGCGGAGCACAGGCTCCGGATGTGCAGGCTCAGCGGCCATGGCTCACGGGCCCAGCCGCTCCGCGGCATGTGGGATCTTCCCGGACCGGGGCACGAACCCGTGTCCCCTGCATCGGCAGGCGGACTCTCAACCACTGCGCCACCAGGGAAGCCCAAATGCACTAATCTTGAGGGCACAGTTTGATTTGTTACCCATGTAGACGCCCATGTGACACCATCCAGATGAGGATATTGAACACTTCGAGCACCCAAGAAGTTTCCTTTGTGCCCCTTCCCACTCAGTACCTACCCTCCCACGATAAGGAGTACTTTGACTTCTGTCACTATTGATAAATTTTGCCAGTTGCTGAATACATACAGTATATTTACTTTTGTGTCTGGATTTTTTAAAAACCCAATATGACTGACGTCTGTGTGGTTTGCCCATGTTGTGTTGGGCACAAGTAGTTGTTTTTTTTTAAATTTTTTTTTTACATCTTTATTGGAGTATAATTGCTTTACAAAGGTGTGTTAGTTTCTGCTTTATAACAAAGTGAATCAGTTATACATATACATATGTTCCCATATCTCTTCCCTCTTGTGTATCCCTCCCTCCCACCCTCCCCATCCCACCCCTCCAGGCGGTCACAAAGCACCGAGCTGATCTCCCTGGGGCACAAGTAGTTTATTCTTTCTTAATTCCGGGTGGTATTCCATTGCATGAATATACCGTGATTTGTTTACCCATTCTTCTAATGATGGACATTTTTGTGGTTATCATTTTTTGACATAAGCAAAGCTGCTATGAACATACATTCATGTGCAAGTCTTTGTGTGGACATATGCAATCATTCCTGTTGGGTATATATTGAGAAATGAAATTACTGATTATAGGGTGTGTTTATGTTTATCTCCAGTCAATACTGCCTAACGGTTCTGTAAAGTGTTGGACCAATTCACACTCTTGCCAGCAGTGAGGGCAGTTTTACTGGAGAGCTTTTAAACCAAGATTGTCACGGCCACGCCTCTAGCCTGACTCTCTACTGTTTTTCTGTTTCTCCTGCAATCTGCATTTAGGCCAACACCCTGCCCTGCTCATGACTAGAGCCGTAACTAGGGAGTTACTTGGACAGGATTTAGGGGTACAGTGAGTTCAAGGTCAGGGTCAGTCTTGGTCAGTGTTAGGAATCAGCCTGTGACCAAGGAGAGAGAAAGACCATCTTCTGATGTAGCCACTAGCCAGCCTTCAGGCTGACACTTGCCTTTTTGACACTCGGTGCTCTTCACTTGCTGTGATGTTGGCGGGATGCTGGTGGCTGTGAGTACCACTTACTGAGCCTCTAGCATGGACCACTGTCTCCTCTAGTCCTCATGCTAATCTGATGTGGAAGATAACATTATCCATGCCTAGAAACTGAGGAAACGAAAGCTCAGCGAGGTTGAACAGCCCACCCCAGGTATACAGCTTGTAGGTAGAAGGGCTGAGACTCACACCCTCATACAAAACCCTTGCTTTTCTTTCCTTTTGTAAAGTTACTTATTCTTTGCAAATACGCATTTGGCACACATTCAAAAGGATACAAGTAGGAAACACGAAAAAGAGTAAGCCATCCCTTTACCTCCTCTTCCACCCAGGTTTTGTCCCAGATCTGATCACCATCACCAGCTCCGTGTGCGTTCTTCTGGGGACTGTGCATTTACAAACACAGACAGATATTCTGAATAATATTCCCTCCCACACACTTTGCCGTGCATCTTGCTTTCTTAATTTAACAAAGCATGCTGGATTGCTTTTGATTTAGGTATCCATCATGCCTTTTTTTTCGCAGCTGTACTATAATCTACTTAACCATCCTCTTTTGATGTACGTGTAGGTTGTTTCCAATTATTTGCCACCACAATGTTGCACAAATATGCCTGCCTGTGTACCACCTTGCACACGTGTAAGTGTATCTGTATGATAAATATCTAGAAGTGGGATTGTTGCATCAAGGGTGTACGCATCTGCCCTCCATAATGCAAAACCAGTGGACTAACCCCAGAGAATTTAGGGGACATCTTGACACACCGTGTTTGCCAAATGTGTGAGTGAAAGAACCACTCCCCTTGGTCAGACATTGGATAGGTTGTTGTGGCAGCTGTCAGCTGCCAGGCACCAAGGCTGTTCCTTCACTTCTCCCTGATGGCTTTACCCTTGTGGGGTTGCTTCCCAGATTAGATAAGAAGATCCAAGGACAGGAACCTCTTTTTTCATCTTCATCCATTACATTTCAGCTGTGACAGTTTGAGGCTAGGATTTCTGAATGAGTGTGTGACTGTAAATTAATTATTGAATTATTACCACCTAAAACAGACCAATTCATTAGGTTCTCCAGAGAATGCAAAAATTCCTGGAACTTTTTCTACTCCCCACTCAACCTTCTTAAATTCTCCCAGAGTAAGAACAGGATTAGTTTCAAAGGTAGGGCTAGGAGTGAACATTGAGGGAGGAGCCAGATGTGGGTAGGCATGAATTGAGCCCCTACTAGTGGGATTTCAAGAGCTGTATCAGATGGACGGCAGAGATGCAAGGGGGATGGGGGCTCCTCAGGACCCTTCAAACCTCATCTGCAGGTGGCTCTCTATACATACGCCCAGCAGTCTCATCCTCCATCCTGAGCCCCTCCCCCAAACAGCAGGCTGCAGTGGGAAGAGATGTCTCCTTTTCCAGGACAAAAGGCTCCTGTCAACCACTGTCTTCATTTACGTTGTGTTGACTTATTAAAGTGAGATCCAAATGTTTCATTGCTCTCAATTACATTTATTAATGGAAGCTAAAACTTCTGAGGGTGAAGCTTATTGGAACATATGGTCAACCTTCCACTCTGAGAGCCCGGGGCTAAGGAGTACAGAGAGACAAGGGACTGGGATTTTAAAAACTATTTGGTTTTTCCTGATCTCCCCTTCCCCAAATAATTAAATAAAATAATCTCTCCTTCTTACCTTAATAGAAAGGATTAGACAATTTAAATCAAGAGAAAGCTAGGAGATATACTCAAATAATATTAAGAACGTCTACGGGTATAGACTGCAGAGTTATTTCTCAAACTTTGCCCTATTTCTCCATAGTTTTAATACTCGATTGGAGAAAGTTGGTGGATTTGGGGCTGCATAAAAGACTCCATCAATGCCTGCTTCACAGATGAGGAAACTGAGTCTCAGAAAGAGAAGCATCCTGCCCAAAGTGACCATGTGCAGAGAAAGAGAAATAGACAGTGGCTGATGGATTGGGGTCATCAGGAAAGCTTTTGGGAGGAGGTAGGTTTGGGTTTGGGTTTGAAGGATGGAGAGAATTTGGTTATGTGAAAAGAAGGGAGGAGGAACCAAGGTAGGGGACATGCATTGAGCAAATGTACAGAAACGAGACTAGCTAAGATGTGCTTTGTAGACAATGAACATGACAGTGTAGTTTGAAAGAAAAGTTCATGTAGGGTAGTGGGAAATTAAGTTACAAGTGGAGATTGGGACTTTGGGAGAGATGGCTGAGATTTTATCTTTGAGCAATCTTTTGGGGGTTAGTGCCTGTGAGAGTATTGGAACGGATGATCTGATAGTTCAGCAAGGCGTGGATTTCAAGCTGGTCCAGCAGACATTCACTTGGCACCCACCATGTGCCAGGCATTGCAATTGATGCTGAAGACACATAGAGGAAAATACCAAGCCCTGGCAGTGAGGAACCCACAGTTTGCTCTGGGGTGGGAACCGAGGAAGATAAATTAGGGATAGATGAAGGTCTCAGGTGTGAAGAGATGTGAGCTTTCATCAGGATCTTTGTGGCAGTTGTTGGGTGAAGAACAGATGAGGGGAGGATTTTGAACAAGGGAGCTAGAGGCCAAGGAATTGATGGGATTTTGATGATGAGGTGGGGAGAGAGTGACATGTATCACGTGCTTCATAATAACCCTGTGAGCAGGGTTTCTCAATCTCTGTGCTGTCGACAGTTTGGGCTGGATGATTCTCTGTTATGGAAGCTGTCTTGTGGGATGTCCTGTAGGATGTTTAGCAGCATCTGGCCTCTATCTGCTACATACCAATAGCACTCGCCACCAATCCTGACAATCAAAAATGTCTCCAGACACTCTCAAATGTCCCCTGGAGGCAAAATTGCTCCCAGCTGAGAACAATTGCCCTATGAGGTAGGTGAATTATAATCTCCACTTTATAAGTGAGGAAACGGAGTCTCAGGAAAGTTAAACGACTTCTCCAGGATCCTTCAGCTAGAAAGGGTAGAAAACAGGTTTTGAACCCAAGCAGTCTGGCTGCAGAGCCTGCATTCACTGCAGTGAGGTGGGATGACAGGGGGATAGAGGAGTGATTCCAGCTAGGAGGAATTTATTTTTTAATACAATAAAATGTTTAATGAGCAAATTCGGCCTTAGCAAATATGAAACTGGAGAAATCGTGCTGAGCCTGGTGCCTCCAGGAACTCATGCCCTATTAGCACTCTTGGAATGGGGCCAGATAGCTGGATGGGCTCAGCCCAGCACAGTACGAAATGGTAACTGGTCAACCGCAATTCTCCCAAGTCAAGAACTCTCTGAATATTAAAAAGTCAAAGAGAGAAACATTTATCTTTCCATAAAGCTGAGCTCCCAGGCTCCCAGGGATCTGTTACTGGTATGTTGCAGTGTTTCAGAAGTGATTACCCAGCCTGATTTGGATTAAAATGCTTTTTGTAGTTAAAATGTTGATAGGCTAAAAAAAACAAAACAAAACTTCTCAATCTGGAGATGACGTTTGCTTCTCCCCAAATCTAATTTGAGCCTCACACTGCCACTATAAAATCTATTGATCTGCCAGTTGGTCTCACCCTGGAATAATGTAAAGCAAATTTATAAACTCAAACACCTGGTGAATCAGTTAAAAACCACATTGCTTCTCAGAGCATCTACCCTGCCTCTTCCAGCCTACGCAAGCTGCTTTTAGCATTCAGTTATTTAGTTTAACAAATGTGATAGTGTGAATTTAATAGCATTAAGTTTGAGCTAGGGATATATAGATCAGATACAGTTTCTGCCCTCAGGGAGTTCACAGTCTGTTGATCAGTCTGGAGCAGGATGTGCATTTGTAGAAGGAGTGTAAGGCAGCCCAGGTAGCGGACACAGCAGGTGCAAAGACCTGCAAGCAGATAGAGCTTAGAGTTTTAGAGGAATTCATGTCGTTTAATTTGGCTGCAAGGTAGAGTATAGGTAATAACACAGTGTGAATTCCAGGCAAGGTGCATTCCACAGGGACCTTGTTCCTTTCCATTCTGTTCTTTGTTTCTATTTTGTGGTTCCCCAGTCTAGTTCCAACACTTTTCCACCTTGCTAGTGTCAAGTCCCCTCTCCACAAAGCCTTCCTAAGTACTGCCATGTTCCCTGAACCTTCTCTGACTCCTCACATCCCTCAGGGTCCATACCCTAGATCGAGGTACTTTGAGGGCAGGAGTTGTGTCTTTTGATTCTGTGGTTCCTCAGCAGACTTTTCAGAAAAGCCTGGTACTCAGGGAACATTTCACTCTATACTTCTTTGGGAAGTTTAGAACTTGAAGAGCTGGTGTTGTTCATTCTGGGCAAATTTGACTGAAATCCTACTTCTGGGGATTCTGGCACATCACCTGACATCACTCTGTCCTGGGTTTCCTCCCACTTCTTTGGTTGGTCCTTCTTGGTCTCCCATGAGACCCTCTCTGCTTCATTGTAGGCAGGCTTCCCCAAGTTTCTGGCCTTGGATCTGTGGCGTCTTCACTGTCAACCTGCTGCCCGGCCAAGCTCCCACCCCTTGATTTTAACTACCGTCCACTTGCTGACAACTCTCAGTCCAGCCAAGAACTCTGCCTGCATCCCAAACCTATCTCCACCAAGGACTGCTCCTGCCTCCAGGGCCTCCAAACTTACCATATGCCCAACAGAATTCATCATCTTTACCATCCCACCTCCCCAAGCTTGTTCCTTCTCCTTCTGTATTCAATAGTCTTATAAATGGCACCAATGTCAGCTCGAGATGCCAATCCAGGAATCTAGATAACATTCTAGAATTCCCCTCCCTTCCCTAAGCCTATCAGACAAGAGTCTCCCATCAAATTACTTCCGGAAACTGCACCTTCCTCTCCATCTCTTTTCCCTATTAGTTTAGAATTCATTCTCTTTTGCTGAGATACCTGCCCTTAATTGCTCTTTCTGTCTCCATGGGAGCCCCACTATCTTTCAAAAAACCAAGACTGATCTTTCTATTCTTCTATTTAACTGTTTCGGGCAAATTTTAAGGGTGATATTTAAAGTCCTTAGTGGAAAGCTCAAGGTACATCATAACATTACTTCTGCCACCTTTTCCAGAGAGTTACTGGATGGTAGAGACCACGGAATGCAGGGAGTCCACAGTGTTTGTGGAATGAATAAACATGTTTTGAGTCTCTTGGATGTGATGTGACTGTGTTCTTAGCCTGGGGTTGGGTAGCATAACCTCCTGCCCAGCTTCACCTCTGGGCCTTGTTGTTCAGATTAACAGGCTCAGAACTACAACCCCTCTGCTTGTTCTGACCCCTCATTATCTGTCCCAGAGAAGGTGAATTTCCTGTCCTGTCATTAGGTCATTGTCAAATGTCCTGCCTTATCACTTGAGATACATCAGGGATGAGTGTTCTTCCAAAGGGAGCTGCCTTCTTTTTATTAACAGGCTTGGCTGATTCCATAAAAAGAGGACTTAGAGCTTTACTCTATAGTATTTGTGAGAGAACCAGAACCCTAAGAGATTTTTATTTGGTAGGAATAAATCTGTCTAACATGGCACTGCATGCTTCATTATTTATTACTCTACTAGTAATAACAATATCTTATGTGTTATTGCTTCCGTGATACCAAAGTGCTTTCTCCTGCAGTATCTCGTTTTTACTTTTGATCATTGTGAGGTTGGAACGGAAGGTATTACTATCTGAGGAGCAGATCTGGGATTTGGACTAGAGTTCAGTGAACTCCCCATCCGGTGCGCATTAGACTGGGGCCACAGTGTTCTCTTAGGAAAAATGACCTGCCTTTTGAACTCTGCAATTTCCAAAGCACTCTCATGTTTGTTTTTTTCTAGCTTATTTTATTTAAGGAAAATCTTTCACTTTCTGCCTTTATCCCTTTGATTTCTATCTCGTCTTCAACACTGATAAGATAGTTGAATAAAATAGTGGCTAAGGGTCTTTGTCTGTTCTAGCATTTCCTGATGACTCACAGAGACACTACTGCTCTGGTATTAGTATTTTAGGACCTTGGACAGTGCCCAAACCACTGCTTGGGTTTCAAGTCCCTGTCTTCAAATTCATACCCGAATTTCAGTCATGGTAGATTAAAAATTTCTAAAGATCTGCTGTACAATGTTCCTATAGTGACCAATACTGTATTGTACACTTAAAAATTGATTAAGAAGGTAGATTTCATGTTATGTGCGGCTTTTTTCCACAGTAAAAAATTCTTATCTGAGCACTTAAAGATACCCTTGCCACGTTTGGGTACCAAAAAGCCATTGCAACCCAGAGAACCAGGAGAGACAACTAAGCTAGCTCCAGAAGACAAACCTGCACCTTCAGATGGTGAAAGCGAGTTCTCCTGGAGAGCTCACAAAACAAGGGACAGGTTGCATGGATTGTGGACATATCCGGTCCCACAGGACTTGAGTTCCTAGGGTTTTGAAATACAGGCATCACCAGGCAGTGATAAGGGAAACAGGGCTTGGTGCACAGAGCTAAGGAGGATACCAGAGTGACTGCTCAGTCTGGTGATTCACTTTCTCTGACCTCCAGCTCTGCTGACCGACCTTTTACTCTTCAGAACTCAGCTCTGATGTCATCTCCTCTGGGAGCTCTTTCATCCTTTATCCTAGAGTGAATCACTCCTGCCTAGGTGATCCCATAGCCCTTTGTACACTTTTTGGTTCTGTCTCTTAGAAAGAGGCAGTGCAGTGTAAGGTCAAAATCTTCGACTCTCCAATCATACTATAGGTTTGAATTCCAACTCTACTGCTCACTAGCTGTGTGAACTCGGGTGAGTTAGTTCACTTCTCTACTTTATTTATGAAACGGGGACAACAATGATGATGATACTACCTACCACACGGAGAGGTTGCAACAAACAACACGCAGAGTGCCCTGTGATTGCCATTGCTAAGATAAGTACAGTTTGGCCAGGACTAGCATCACCTACTTGAATCCCACTGCACTGAGCACATAATTGGTTTAATTGGTATTTGTTGAGTCCCAGACTTTACATAATAGGTGCTCAATAGGCACTTGTGGAATCGTTTATTGAATTGAAATTAGTCAACACTTATACGGGAAAAACAGCATGGAATCAGCCAACCAATCAATGAAAATTTTATGTGCTGACTAAGGGACTAGCCTGTGTGAAGATTTATTGGTCTCAGTATAGTATAAAACATAGTACTCTCTATAATGTAATATTGGTGTTTACTCTAATTATAATTAATAAATTTCAAACTCAACAGTCTAGCATAGAACAGGGTACTTAGTAGATATTTTTGCAAATGTCTAGTGAATCAAATTTCCTTCCTGGAGTTTAAATCAAAAGGATCAGTTTACAAAAAAACCTAGATCACTCATACCCTTTCAGGAAACTCTTTCCTAGGGCAAGTGGTGACAGCCCCTTCACATCATGTGCCATTCACCAAGCAGCCTAGAATGCACTCTTCAAAACTTAGTGTCGGGCTTCCTTGGTGGCGCAGTGGTTGAGAGTCCGCCTGCCGACGCAGGGGACACAGGTTCATGCCCCGGTCCGGGAAGATCCCACATGCATGGCCGCTGAGCCTGCGCGTCTGGAGCCTGTGCTCCGCAAGGGGAGAGGCCACAACAGTGAGAGGGCTGCGTACCATAAAAAAAAAAAAAAAAACAACTTAGTGTCTCCCTTTGAATTTTTTTTAACTTAAATAAGCACAGATTGACAGGAAAGCAGTCCAGAGAGGTCCTGCGTCCCCTTCACTCAATCTCTCCCAATAGCTACATTTTATGTCATAGTAGTATAATATAAAAACCAAGAAAAAGACATTGGTACAACGTGTGTGTGTGTGTGTGTGTGTGTGTGTAGTTCTTCCTTTGAACTGTAAGCTTATTTTACCAGAGAAAGGAGTGGGAAAGGCTTCATTGGAGATAGTCCAAAGGCCCCGTCATAGGCGTTGGGGTAAGGTGCCTCAGCCCATCACATCCACAGGAGGCCCCTGCAGGGGGAGTGTTAGGAAGCTTCCAGATCGTCCAGACAAGCAGATATGCAGGTGTAAAAGGAGGAAGGACATTTCAGACCTTGAGATTTACATGCTGGTTTTCCTAAACCCTCTCTCAGTTTGCTCTTCACCTTCGTTCAGAGATTACACGGAGATTGCACCAGGACATAATTCTTTAATGGATCCTCAATCCTAGGCTGGGCTTGGTGCCTTCTGCCAGGCTCATACACACAGCGTTTCAAGGGTCCGATCCACATTTACGAGAAGGAACCTAGGTAGAGCCAAGTGCAGCTGAGACACCCACAACTCACCCTGTTTATGAAGTTGCAAAGAACCCGCTCTCCGGGGTGTTGGCGATGGTATGTTATAGGGGTTTAGAACAACTCATAATGGACTTTTATTCAGCATGCTTAATTTTAAGTAGATCCCTAAATTGTAGGGCATCTAAATGCCAGTGTTCTCTGAATATTTCTGTACCTTCTTCGAAGAGGAAAACAGGACAAATGGCCAAGACAAAGGGAAAGCCCAGGCTGCCATCCCCAGCTGCTTCAAATGGCAAGGTTTGGAAATGATGGGAGGGAGTTTTTTTCTCTTATTAGCGGGGCTTCAAGAGAGATGTGGCAATTAAGAGCCAGGGAGAAACGGTAGGGAAACCTCATCCGGCAAAGAACGTCGCAGCTGGGGGTGAGCAGGACCCACAGAATGTCACAGAATACACGTTACTGTGAAAGAGCCAGCATGTGATAAGGGACTACTATGTACCAGCTTCATTTCAGGACTTTATTTCATCCTCATTGCAACCAAATTAGGCAGATACTTTCATTTCCTCTTCAGAGAGGACCAAAGTAAGGCTCAATACCGTGTGACCAGTAAGCAGTAGACCCAGAATGCAGTTTCTGTTGGCCTCGGGGACTCACTCCCCAAGCTTCCTTTATTGCAAAAAAGGATGAGAAGAAAAGCAACAACCTGTGTAAGAATCAAATGAAGTCATCACCATAAGCAGAGCCCAGTGCCAGGTATATAATGCGTGTTTGATCAATATGAACTTCCATCATTATTTTATTTAACAAGAACTTATTATGTGCTAGGTACTCTTACATGTCTCAAGTCATTCCATCATCGGGACAACCCTGTGAGGTGGGATCCTTATCATCCTACAGATGGGAGTGGAGGTACAGAGAGGTTAACTGAGTCACCCAAGGTCACACAGCTAGGCAAGTAGCAGAGATGGGGCTCACTGCTTCTGTTGTGGGTTTCCTGTTCTCTGGGATCACTGTGAGAGTTCGTGGTCTACACACACTGCTAGCTAGACCAGAGCTTCTGCCATCACCTTGAGGGCTCATTGCAATGCAGATTGCTGGGTCCCACCCTCGAGTTTCTGATTCACTGAACCTGTGGTGAGACCTGAGAGTGTCCATTTCTAACAAGTTCCCAGGTGATGCTGATACTGCTTGGCTGGGGACCACACTGTGAGAACCATGGGTACAGAACAAAGGGCGGGATCTTCCTCTCCTGTATCCAGCATGGGATGGGCTGTGATAGCCCCTCTCCTCCCCTCTGCCTGGTCACGTCTCTCCAGGTTTCACCTCCTCCTGGTGTTCATCCTGATAACCCATTTTCCCCCCTGCTCTTCTTTTCTTGACTCTCTAGAGACCCCATGGTTACTGACCCTCCATCTAGCCCAGGGCCAGCTTCAGGGGTGCACAGCCAGTGCAGTCAAACAGGGCCCTGCATTTAGAAGGGTCCCACGCTTGGGGTTTAATGCTCTGTGGTCGCTGTCTTGAAATTCATAAAAATCGACCTTTGAAGTTGTGTTCTGTAAGTGAAGCACATGGGTACAAGAGACATTGAAGCTTGGACCCAAGGCTGACCCTCAGCTCATTCATGGTCCCACCTCCTGCTGCCTCCTTGCTTCACAGGGACAGGCCTTCCGCCGCCTGCTCCTTTCCTCCTAGTGTCCCAGGCCCTGCCTGGCCTCCTCTTCCCACCCCTGCCCTGCTCAGGGTGGCGAACAGCTTGCATTGCTTGGAGGAGTCCCGTGATGTGCTGTCACCCTTTGCCCCCCAGATGGGCCTGGGTGCAGCCACAGGGAGGCTCAGATGGGTGAGTGCCCCACAGCATCTCAGGGTGGGTCAAGGGGAAGCTGCAGCGTCACAGCATATCCAGCGGGGACTTGCAAGTGTCCTCCATCCCCTTCAGTGTGGGTGCCAATCCATGTCTCCATGTGGAGGTGGAGGAAGTACAGGGAGTTTGGCTTGCCGGTGAAGGAGCTGCACGAGGGCCGGGACAGAGGAGGGTTACGGACCTCCTCCCACGAGGGCAGAGCTTGTGCAGACCGGCATTGATGAGCGAGGCAGGGAACTCCACCCTATTTTCTGTAAAAGTCACTCCACAAGAGTCAGAATTTACATGAGTGTTTGCAGCCTAGGAAGGGTCCACATCATGGCCACGTGTCAGTCACATGGCCACACGTCTCTGCAAGAGAGGGTGGGAGACACGGGCCAGCCACGTGCCCAGGGCAGCCATCTGCCAGACTCCACCAGGGACGCGCACGCCACGCGAGGTGAGCAGAGCTGTAGCACAGGAACACTGTTCAAGAGGAAGCAGGTAGCCTTTTGAGTAGAAAGTCTGGAAACTCCAAAAGCATGTCAGGTATTGTAACGAGGAGAAAGGGATATGTCGCTCTGGGGAGAACATGTTGTAGTTCTTGCTGCCCTTTGCACTTATAGGCTTTGTCACCCACGAGTTAGCTCATTTTAAAACAATGTAGCGGGAGGGGGTGGGAGGCACAAACTATTAAGACAAGCTCAGAGATGTACTGCACAACACGGGGAATAGAGCCAATATTTTGTAATAACTGTAAAGGGGAAGTAGCCTTTAAACATTGTATAAAAATTAAACAAAAAAATTAAACTTAAAAAATAAAAATAAGAAATGAAACAGTACAGTGATCACCTACAGGTGTGTCTGTGCATCTTACAAGTGCCAGGGACACTGGCAAACTGTGAGCTCTTCCCCACCTGCAGAGCTCCTGGTCCAGTGGGGCGACAGAGACCAAGGGCTGTGCCGCATTTCAGGTGCTCAGCTCGGTGTCTGCCTGGAGAGGTGGTGGGGAGGGAGACAGAGAATCTTCTGGCAGGGTAAAGAGGAGTCAGGACCTCGGAGAGGAGGGGAACTGAATCCTGAGAGATGAGAGTGTGGTATAGAAGCATCAAGTTTTTAAAATCATAGAGTTTGTGGTGAAAGAGGTCTCAGGTCAAAATCCTAGTTCTGTTACTTGTTAGTTGAGTAACCATGGACAAGTCACTCAACGTTTCTGTACCTCAGTTTCTTCATCTGTAGAATGGGTACAATAAACCATACTTGGCAGGAATATAACAACAGTTCTCAATATGTGGTATCACAGACGATCCCATATGGGGCAGAGCAGGAAAGGCACTCCAGGTTTGGGAAGAAGCAAGAGCACCAGTGGGCAGTACCGCAACAGCCAGTGCTTCAGGATCGCAGGAGAGCTGGGTGTGGAGGTGAGTGTAGGGCAGGGCTGGAAGGCAATGGATCTGGATGAAGGGTGCTTCTGAAGGACCCTGCAGGACAGAGGGCTCTTTGAGGGGTTTTAAACAAAGGAGTGGCAGAGTCACATGAAGCACTGCCACCTGTGTGTGCTGAAAGGCCCCTAAAAACATCCTTTTGGGGACCCTGTGTCCTGGCAACTGTGATTGTGTAGAGAGGCTGAAGTGAGGGAAAGCGTGACATCTTGTCCTCTCTGCTGCTGTTGACTTGGCATCCCCTGCTCTGGGTGGTACGTTGGTCGGCACATCCCTGGAAGGGCAAATGGTATCACAGCATTGATGCACATCCCAGGAAAAGCCTCTAATGGAACAATTCAGTTAGAAGTGAGCCAGGAGCTGGCACAGAGAGAGAAGTCAAGCCCAGTTCACTAATTGTACTAACTTCAAAACAAACAGAAGATACGGACTCAGCACAGAGCGTGGGGAAACGTCAACATGCATAAACAGGAAGGCATGGGAGCCATATGTTGGCCACGCTCCACCCACGCAGCTTCTCCAGAAGCCGACCGCTCATCCAGTGCCGTCTGCGGATGACTGGCAGGGAAGCACATATATGCACCAGAAATGAGCAGGCGTGTCACCTCTACAGCAACTGCCTTCACAGGGGCTCCACCTCTGCTGTCTGGGCCTCCTTGGGCGGTGGTGCACATGGCAGCCTCTTGGCCAGGTGGGAAGGCTGACCCATTTTGGGGGTACCTGTTGGCTTCTCTCTTGACAATCTTAGGGTCTGAAGAGTGCCAACCCTGGGATCAGGAGTTGTGGGTTCTGCCTTTCACTGGAAGGGGAACCTTGGACAGTTCAATTAATTTCTCTGACCCAATTTCCCTTAACTAAATGGAAAAAATAATGCCCACCTGACAAGTAAGTATGAATCACTCATTCTTTCAGCACTTACTCTTGTCCAGATTATTGGCTGGGCCCAGGAGATGGGGGATAAGTAAGACAGGCCCTCAAGGAATGCCCAGTCTAGCAGGAAAGGCAGCCACATAAGCAGGTGTTCATGCTTTTCACAGCAGCCAGCAGTGAAAGTCTATCTCGGCTTGCGAGGCTACAAAGGAAGCTTCCTAGAAAGTCTCCATTTCTGTGTGAAGCGGGACACACAGGTCATGTGCTGAGAGCAAAGGGCATGAGGAGATGGTAGGAGCTTAAAGAATAAGGGAAGGGTGTGGAATGACTGACGAGTTGAGTATGAGAAGCCATTGATCAGGTGTGGCTAAGAGGATCAATGGGACAATTGAAGGAAGCCGTGCATGTGAGAGCAGGTGGTAAACGTCTAAGGGCAATAGCGCCGTCAGTGTGTGCTGATAGCTGTATTGGCACTTAGTAACACTTTTCTTTTCTTCTATTTTAAAAAACTTAATTTAATTTTATTATTATTTTTTAATTTCATTGAAGTATAGTTGATTTACAATGACGTGTTAGTTTCAGGTGTACGGCACAGTGATTCAGTTATATCTATTCTTTTTCAGATTCTTCTCCATTATAGGTTATTACAAGACATTGAGCACAGCTCTCTGTGCTTACAGTAAGTCCTTGTTGGTTATCTATTTTATACACACACACACACACACACACACACAAATACTCTTCTATAGGGAACCTCCACTTGGTGTATTTGTTGACTAACTTCCCGCTCTGTGTTCCCTCATGCATCCCTGTGTATTCCCGCCCTGTCCTCTTGCTCATATGCTCCTGTTCCTTCCTTTCCATTCAGATAAACCTTATCCTTCAAGGCTCTGCTCCATGCCTTCCTCCCCCAGGAAGCCACCTGGGATGTCGCTGTTGCTGTATCTACTGTGTGAGTACCTTCCCTTCCACCTGGGGGTGCAAGAGCGCCGGCTGACAAGGCCTCACACTGGGCTGCTTTCCTAGTCCCTTGGGTCTCTCTTAGGTGGCTTCCTGACTCCGAGGGACGCTCATGGCCCCACTCTGAGAAGAACTGATGGGAGGGCCTGCCCTCAGAGAGCTGAGCCATGAGGTGGGAGAGAGACCATCTCAAAGGCCCTCATGTCTGAGCCATCAGGATGCTCCAGGTCCTGCAGGGCCAGGGACCACTCCCTATCTATCTCTGGATCCCAGATCCTGGCACATACAAGGAACCCTGCTTCCTCCTTTCTTCTTTTCCTTTCTTTCCCCTTTACTTCCCCGAGCCTTTGCAGGCACAGACCCTATGCAAGGACCAGAGGACGCAGAGTTGAAAAGATATTGTTCTCAAAATCCCACAGTCTTTGCTCCCCTAGTTCCTGGCGTATGGTAGCCACTCCCTAAATATTTGTCAATCTGAATTGAGGTTTCTGCCGAAGAGACACTTCTGACCTCCTGATGGGTGAATCCCACACACCTCTTCATTTCCGTCATCACTTGGTTCACAGAAACCGTCGAGCTTCTATTCTGCGCTCTGGGACCTCTGCCCTCAGAGCTAAGTGGCCAGGGGGAGATGGAGTGAGGACACCTGAACCCCCGAGGGTCAAGATGTGGGCAATTTTCCCAAAACACAGATGCTTCTAAAATGCCTGAGTTGCTCCACCATGACTACATTTTTTGCTCTCCGTGCTCTAATCTACAGGGTATGAGCCTATTGTTGAGTTGTGGGACTGGGGGCGGGGCTGACTGTCTTCTAGCTATTTGGCGAAAAAGAAAGCAGGAAGGTTTAAAGTGGGAAGACAGAGCAGCAGAGACTCCAACCCCAACCCAGCAGTATGCAGGGGTAAGGACCTGTTTTCCTGCAGGAAGGATAGACCCCAAACTCCCTTAAGGGCAGAGAGATTCAGGTGGTATGGGTATCTTGGTCAGTGAAAAGGCACTACCTGGTGCTTCCCGGGCACCGGCAGTGTGTGCTAGGAACGCCCTTACTGATCATTTTGCTGCCCTTCGATGGAGGCACCCATGTATTTGCAGGAAAGGGGAGATGGAGCTTGGAGAAGCGAGGGCTGGTGAGTGATGGAGCCTGGATTCAAGCCTGGGTCAGCCTCAATCTCTCTCTCATGTTCTTAAAAACCAGCAGCAAATGGGAAAGGACTTAAAGCACTGCTGGAATCCATGGGACTTACTTGGTCAGGTTGGCAAATCCATTAAAGAATCACATTTTGTTTATTACAGATTTGCCATCTGCCACCTAAGTGTCCAATGCTGAGCAGGGATGGGAGATGGGTAGCGCGGGGACCAGGACAGAAGGAGAAGAAGGCCCAGTCAGTAGACAGTCTGGGGCACCCACCACGGCCCCAGTTACATCAAGGAAGGCCTCTAGGGCACGCTGAGGAGTGAAGGCTCCATCCTGGGGACAGGAGGGCTGTTGCAGGGTTTACAGAAGGGCCAGGCAGGTAAACTGATAATTTTAGAAAGACGACTGGATGGGAGAGGTGATGAGTCTGGAGGCTTCCAGTTAGGACTATATTCTGTGGAAGGTTCTGTGCCAGGAGCTGTAGGGAAAGAGGCTGGGAATATCTTGGTCCTGCCCTTATGAGCTGGGGACCAGGTCTGGGCAAATCCCTAGTACATGTTCTAATGTTGTAGGTGAGATAGACCAGGGCAGGGGGCAGAAGAGACCTCCAGGATCAGAGGACAGAGAGGGTGTGCAAGCAGGGAGGCTTCCTGAAGGAGGGGGCATTCAAGCTGAGTTCTGAAGGAAGGAGATGGTTCTGATAGGTCAATACTGCTAAGCTGAAGTGGCCAGGATAAGGCACCCGGAAGGACAAGACCTGGGGCACAAGATACAGTTAAGACTGGCAAGGTTTTCTCTTTGGCCAGAGGAGGGCAGGAGATGAAGTTGGAGGGAGGCTGGGGGTCTGGGACCTGCCAAGGAGCCTGGGCCTTTGTGAGAACTGAGAGCCTCAGGAGGGCTCTGCACATCGGAGGATGGGCTGGCAGAAGTGGCCAGGGTGGGTGCACAGTAGGTCAGACAGTCTGACGGGGAAAGCGAGGTCACAGCACACAGTTCGGTGGAGCAAATTGGATACGGTTACACCACTGGCAACAGTGGCAGCTGCAGGTGCTGGTGAGGTAGGGGTGGGGACAAAGGGAAGAGGCTTGCCAGCACGTGATAGGGCTGCATGGGTGCTGGAACCACAGAGACTATGGCTGGCCGTGCCCCCGAAGCAGAGAGAGCAGGGGATAAACACGCCGGCTTCTCTCTTCCCCCTCTTCCTCATTGGCTGAGCCAGGTGGAAGCGAGCCGATCTTGGAGCTTGGGAAATAACAGCTTCAAGGGGTCGACCCCTCTGTCCTGCAAAGCAGAGTCGGGGAAGTAATGGACCTGGGGGAAACCAGTCACAGGACCAGCAAGACCAGCGTGGGCCTGTTTTGTGACCACCGCCCACCCCAGTCCAAGGCTGTTCATATGACAGGTCCTCCATGGTACGCTGGAGTGATGGCTATACTGACTCGTGCTCTGGTCCTTGGGTGTCATCTTTGGGGGTCCTGGAGTCTGGTGGTAACAGAGGACATGGGGCATGACCCCAGGGACAGGACGATCAATGAGGGCCCACTTGTGGGCTCCAGGCATTACCTCCCCACCACCTCCGGACTCCTCACTGCCCACACCCCTCACTCCCTTTTGCTCAGTTGGCATTTCCCTGCCTCTTCACAGTAATCACCATTGACAGCTATTAACTGGTGATGATAGGGCTGAAATCTGAAGGTGAGGGAGTGAGCAATTTCCTTATGTCTGTCTGTGCTGCCTCAGATACAGCAAGGCCAGGTGTCCATCTCTTGTCTGAGTGCAAAAGCTCAGCTAGCGTTCCCTCATCCCCCATTTCTCCTCCTTCCAAAGGGAACATTTTTGAGCTCTAGGTAAAGATCACCTCCTCCAGAAAGGCTTCCCTGACTTCTCTAGCCCACAGTGGCTTTTTCCGCTCAAGTCGGACATCAGGTGTGCTTGGCATCAACCCTTTAATGCCAGGGCTAGGATATCTTAGCGCAGAGGTTCCCAAACTTGGTGCGTGTCACATCTCCCGGAGGGCGTGTTGAACCATAGCCTGCTGGGCCCCAACCCAACGATTCTGATTCAATAGGTCTGACACGGGGCTGAAGAATTTGCATTTCTAACAAGTTCCCAGATACTGCTGATGCTTCTGGTCTAAAGTGATCATTACTGCTCATTGGGCCCATGCCATTTCCTTTATGACCCAGTAAGAGCCTATGGGGGGAAGGGACCCTTTTTACAAGGAGCATTGCCTAGTGCTCTTTTGGTAAAAGCAGGTGCTTAAGAAGTCATTGCTCATGTGTTACCCAAAAAAGATTTTTTTTTCCTTTTGAGTGGCAGCGGAAGGAAAGAGAGGAGAGTTTAAGATTATTGGCTGAATTTTATGATACTGTAAAATCTTGAAATTTACCCTATAAAATGGCTCTTTCTCCTGCTGTTAAATGAGTTAATATGTGAAGTGCAACATGTTAATCGCTATAGAAATGCTTATAATTATCATTGTTGTCGGTGGGGTAGGCATTGGAATTCTGCCGAACCCCTTGACTTGGGTGTATTAGGACACGTGTGGAGACAGCAAGGGCTGCCTAAGGCCTTGCACTATTTAAGATTTTCTCTCTTCCTGGGGTGAATTATGCCCAAATGTCAGCAGCACCTACCTTTCCAGGGGTGGATTATGGATGAGTTTTATTTCCTTCTCTACACTTGTCTGTGCTTCCCTAATTTTCTACTGCAAGCATGTATTATTATCATTATAAGCAGAAAAATGCTATTTACAAAACCCTGGGCATCGCTAATACAGCAGTACACAAGACACAGCTTCAGTGCATAGGGCTGAACGATCACTTCCCCACCAGCATGGACATCATTCTCTCTGGGGCTGGGGGGTACTAATTATTCATTCTTTCATTTATTCATTTGTTTATTTTCTTAAAATGTTGATTGGGTATTTAGCATGTGCTACCCCTGTTCTAGGATTCAAAGGCACAACGGCAGGGTCGCAAGAGGTTAAGGGCATGGCATTAGCACCCGCCACACTGGGGTCTATCTGTAGCTCTGCCACCCACTTGTTGGGTGACTGGACAATTTACTTCCCTTCCATGAAGCCCATGCCCAGCATGCAGCCGGCACTTGCTGAATGCTGGTTGTTGTTACCAGGGTCCTTGGTCCGAGAGCGGGCTGACCCGAGAGATCACGGTTTTGCGGTGACATCAGAGACACACGCTCGGATGGGTTTCTCTGCTCCCACAGCCTTAGGTTTGGAGGGGATTATCACCCTCATCTTTGAGATGGGGACTGTGAAGTCTGCAGGATGAAGGGACTGACTGTGAGTGCCACACAAACCTCCTAACTCCTGCCCTGATGGTACCTCTGTGTCACATCACTGGGCAGGGAGGGTGACACAGAATCACCAACCTTCTCAGCGGATGGCCTTGCTTTTCACTCTGCATCAAGGAGCTGAGTCAGTTTGGCTGCCTTTGCTGCAAATTCTTCAGCTCCAATGTCCACTAAACTAAGGGAAGCCTTTCTTTCCGTGGAGTGAAGGCCAGAGGAGGGATTCTAACTTAGAGCACGTGGCATCTCACACCTGCCACCACAGAAACGAGACCCCACGGCACTGCGTTAAGTGTGTTGAGCTGCAACAAGCCTCCTCAGGAGCTGACAGCTGCCACCTGCAAGTGAGTATTCTATCTAACGAGCACATGAAGCCTCAAACACTAATGAAAACATCCTTCAACATTAATAGTGAGATTAGACGAAATTGCACAGCGATGGCATGCTGAATGTAAAAGGGGGTGTCCTGGGAATGGGAGAGTCAACAGACTGTGGGAGGTTTGCTTGCTTCAGGCAGGATGTGCCATTTTGGAGAGCAGGGTGTCAACTCTCCAAGGGAGAGACCTGCTGGGTCAATCAAAGGCCTCTGGTGTCCTTCCCAGAGAGGAGCCAGCGTGGAGAGGGGGAAACCCAACCTCTCTGCAGGGGAGGTGAGCCCCGGTCTGTGATCCTAGTTCCAGCCCTGACCAGCTGTGTGGCCTTGGATGTCATTTAACATCTCTGAAACTCAGCATTCTCATCTGTGAAATAAGAGGAACAATGATGTCTTCGTAGAGATGTTGGGAACATAAAATTAGAGAATGTGTGGAGAAGTCACTCAAGACCTAGGGAGTGATGTATATATACATGTATGTGTATATATATACATACATATATATGGCACTTTTTTAATAAATAAAAATTTGGTAAAGCTCCATTTATGGAAGCTGTTCGGGGGTAAAGTCTTCCCCAAATGAAATTTTTCAGATAGGTGGAACTTCTGTGGCTTTTCTGGTTCCTTCTTTTATTGAGAGGGTTCTTTACAATCTATTCCATGCCTCTGTCTTCTTAGACACTGCCTGCTGCTTGTTGCTTTTTTGTTGTTTTATTTATCTTTTTGTTTCTCTTCACTATAAGGCTGTCCGTTGCTTTTTTTCTTGTATTTTTCATTATGGAAAATTTCAAACATATGCAAAAGTAGAGAACATAGTATAATGAGCTCCCATCTATCCATCATCTAGCTTCAATAGGTATCAGTTCATAGCGAGTCTTTTTTCCTTTATACTCTCTACGTCCTTCCCACCCCACTCCAGGTTATTTTAGAGTGAATTCCAACTATTGTATCATTTCATTGCTAAATATTTCAGGTTATATCTCTGTAAGATAAGGACTCTTCAAACAATCATAGACACAATACCATTATCACATCAAAAAAATCAGGAATAATTTCTTAACGTCAAATAACCAATCTGTGCTCAGATTTCCCTGAATGCTTCATACATATTTTTAATAGTTTATTTAAATCGTGATATAAATAAGGTACGTACATTGCGATGGTCCGATATAACTCCTAAGTCTCTTTTAATTTACAGTTTTCCTGATATTTTCTCCCTTGCGATTTATTTGTTAGAAAAGGCTGGTCTGGGTCATTCGTCCTGGAAAGTTTATCACACTGTGGATTCTGCTGATTGTACTCGTGTGGTACAGTTTAATGGTTCCTCTGTTGCCCGGATTTCTTGTAAATTGGTAGTTAAATCTAGAGGCTTGATATATTCAGGCTCAGCTTTTATGACCGCTTCACAGGTAGTGCTGTGTATTTCCATCAGGAGGCACACAGTGCCTGTCTGTTTCTCTTTGTGACAGCGATGCTCACCGCCGACACCGTCAACTCATTGGCAGTGGCGGAATGTCGACACCCCAATTCTGTGATGCCGTCTTGGTTTATTAGCTGGAGACGTCTATAAATGGATGCTACTCTTCGCCAACTCTGCAGTTACCCTGAAGGATAGTTCGTTTAGGAAATGCAAGTTCATGCTTGATTGTTTCCCCTTCTCCTCACCAGTTTTTAAGATAATTAGTTGTTCATTTGTGTCTTCCGGGGATGACTATGAACTCATGGATTGAAACCTATCTGACGTCTTTGAATCTATTCTAGTTATTATCATTATTGAAGTTCAAATTACCTCGCCTTGGCCAGCGGGAGCTTTTTTTTTTTTTTTTTGCGGTACGCGGGCCTCTCACTGTTGTGGCCTCTCCCGTTGCAGAGCAGAGGCTCCGGACGCGCAGGCTCAGCGGCCATGGCTCACGGGCGCAGCCACTCCGCGGCATGTGGGATCTTCCCGGACCGGGGCACGAACCCATGTCCCCTGCATCAGCAGGCGGACTCTCAACCACTGCGCCACCAGGGAAGCCCAGCAGGAGCCTTTTTGAGTGTGCTCCTGAATCCTTTTGGCCTGACCCTACAGGACTTTGTTAGTTTCCCTGCAAGACGTCCTAGACTCATCTTATGAAATCCCTGCCCCAGACCTTTAATCAAACATTTTTCCAAGGATTCTTAGTTTCATTTACTGGGAAATGGGCATGAGGGGTGCTCCATGTTGCTAGTTTAGTCCCTATTTCTGGGGCTTTTTAGTGGACAGAGAAAGGAAAAAAAAATGTCTATGTATGTATATGTATTTAAGATAAAATATACTGGGAGTCAATACTGCTGCTACCAATTCAGGTTTAGGACTATAGAATTTTACTTAACCTGTTGCTCTTATGTCTACATGGTTATTTTTCTATCATATTGCAAATATTTCTCAATGTCAGCAGATAATCACTCATCTGCTCTGCTGCACGACATATACACAATAGTCTGAGGATAACAATACAAATACCACCTTGAACATTATGATTTAAACATTAAATGTGAGCTTAGGAATTTTTTGCAGTTTTTTTTTTTTTTTGTCCTTAAGATATATTCCACTAGGGATGGATGCAAAGTCAAATTGCTGTGTTTTAAAACCGCATGGAATAATCCCTCTCTGTGTGGTTATGCTACCAACTGAGTAGAGTTAGATTCACTTATTTCATTTTGCTTTTGATTTTAAGGGATTACTCTTCTAAAATTCAATTTTATTTTGTACTTAGATAGAATATTTACATGGTTCCAAAATTAAATCTGTAACGCAAGGTATATTTAAAGAAAGCTAGCTCTCATTTACTTTTAATGTAAACAACTATGTTTCACACATTTATAAATCCTCCTTTTGTAGGTAATTGGTAGCATACTCTACATTTTCTCTACCTTGCCTTTTGCACTTAACATATGCTAGAGATTTCTCCATAGTAGTATATGGACTTATTCCTCCTTCCTTTTTATGTATGAAACCATTTCTTGTCAGTATCACTCTGCCTGTCTCTAGCAATCGACCTTCTACCTTAAAGTGATGAGTCTGTGCCTTGGAGTGCAGATCTCCCAGATTGTGTGTTAAGTAAGAGTTAATGTGTTCTGAGTAAGGGCCCATGGAGCTGGAGCTCTACCGTAAGGAATGGGTCTGGTCTTTCTGGTAGGTACGGTGGCCGCGGAGCCTTCAGCACATTTGTTGCTCAATAAAAAGTAGTTGAATTGTTTCAAAATGTTTTAGATACCTTTACAAGGAGCAGTCACGGTAACAATAAGTGGTTCTTACTGTGCTTTACTCTTCACATCAGACTTATAGCATTTGGTCCCTTTGGCTGGCAAAGACATTGGTATTTGAAAATCATTATTTTGTTACTAGAATTTCTTCTGGAAAACCTGTTGTTTCTGGGGACCATGCAGGCTTAAGGATAAAACACATCATTCGGCAAGACTCACTTTAATAAAAGATTGTTCTGTAAACCAGGAAGGGGCTCATTGTCTTTCTTCCTTAGCATTATTTGATTGATTGATTGATTGATTGATTGATTCATCTATTCATGTGTTCACTTCATTTATAAAAGCTTTTTGTGCATCTGCTACATCCAGCCACCATGTTGGAAGCTGGAACTGAGGGGGTTTCCCTTCGTCCTCTGAGCCCATGGACATCTTTCCTCATTTTCCTGAAACATTCCTATATGACTGGTCCAGTCTCAGGCCCAGATGTTGATTTCTCCTTTGATAAGGGCTTATTGAAACCCTGGAGGTGGGGAGGACTGCTAGTGTCTGCAAACACTTGTTCTGATGTAAGGAGGATATTGGATGCCTTCGGTCATGTGTCCTCAGTTCATCCCGCTGAAAGCATCTCTTTACATCTCATAGTTAAATCTTGAATGGACACAGGTCAAGTATATTCAGGTCTTCATAAAATACTTGGGCATTTTTTTAAATGAAACCTTTTATTGGTTAAGCATTAATAATGTAGCTGTTTGTGGCCTGGAAATAATTGGCCCTTTTCTAAGTATGAAACTCTTCTCTGTCTTCTCCCAGCTGACAGGGTCTTCAGTTCTGAGCCACAGCTTGCCTTGGCCTCCGCAGAACCTGCTCCTTTTTCAACAACATATGAACGGATTAGGCATGGTACTGCCATTAAAATGCTATAGTCTTCTGCCTAAAACAATCTGCTTTGAAAGGCTGTCACAAATTGCTGCACACACACCTCAGCCTGCATTTTTTTTTTTTAGTTTATTTGATTGAAGTATAGTTGATTTACAATGTTGTGTTAATTTCTACTGTACGGCAAAGTGATTCAGTTATACATATACATACATTCTTTTTCATATTCTTTTCTATTATCGTTTATCACAGGATATCGAATATAGTTCCCTGTGCTATGCAGTAGGACCTTGTTGTTTATCCATCCTATATATACTAGTTTGCGTCTGCTAATCCCAAACTCTCACTCCGTCCCTCCCCCACCCCCTTTCCCCTTTGGTAACATAAATTTGTTCTCTATGTCTGTGAGTCTGTTTCTGTTTTGTAGATAAGTTCATGTGCATCATATTTCAGATTCCACATATAAGCGATATCATACGATACTTGTCTTTCTCTGTCTTACTTCACTTAGTATGATAATCTCCAGGTCCATCCATGTTGCTGCAAGTGGCATTATGTCATTCTTTTTTATGGCTGAGTACTATTCCATTGTATATATGTACCGCATCTTCTTTATCCATTCCTCTGTTGATGGACATTTAGGTTGTCTCCGTGTCTTTCAGGCTGCGTTATTGAACTGCCTCTTGGGATTACTGTGAGAACAATGCCAAGGAGATAATGCAAAGACCAGCAGGGGGCAAGAGCGTTATGAGAGGGTAAAAGGCAGGACGCCTGAAAACTGGTACCCATACAGATGCCCCAGCACACACATTCACATGTATGCTCACACGCACACACACACACTCTCATGTGCACACACACGCTCTCTCATGTGTGCACACACATAAACGTTCTTTACCTGCCCACACTCACACACTTGTACACACACGCGCACACACATCTGGACACACTCACGCTCATATACGCACTCACATCCCTAATAATACATGTATACACAGACACTCACACACATTCACCCACTCACATCCATACTCTCACAAACTCATGCACACTCACCATAAACACTCATGAAACACACACTCATATACACACTTGCACACTCCCACCTAGGTTCGAATATACACATGCCCTTACATCATTCTTCATCATTATGGAAGTCTGCAATGGTCATCTGAGATGGAAGCTCTTCTGTTTTCCCACTGCTACTCTCTCCACTGTCTTCAGAAACCGGACATCTGGATGGAGAGTCACCTGTTGCCACTACCTAGGTCCTGAGCAGCCGACTGGGCAGCAGGCTCTCTAATGGCTCCAACCCAAGGGACCAGTTTTATAGCAAACTCTAGGCCCAGAACCAGTGTCTGAGAACCAAGGGGCAAGTATGATACTCTCGGCTCCCCTGCTGGGAAAAGTGAGGCAGGAAAAGGGTCTGGGAGTTGCCCAAGGTCATCCAGGAAGGTCACAGGTGACTAAGCAGAGCTCAGAAGCCAGTTCCCCTGAAACCTTGGCCCGTCAGGCTTTGAGTTGATGTGACTTTGCTCAACGCTCCTAGGACGAGATGCTTGTCTTTAGTTTCTAAACATTCTCTACCATTAATGAATCCTTTAATCAGACTCATTAGTTGTGGTTTGCATTATGTAAAATGACCCCTGGATTAAGGCCCCTCACCATGTTCAGAGGAAGTAGCTGTATATTTTGCATCTCATTTATCAACCTTTTATGAAGTAGCAATTACATGCATGCTTCAGGGGCCAGGCACGCTCTGAAATGGCTGCGAATGTAATTTTTCTGAGCACTATTTCATTGCTGCCTCTCTGAGTGATAGAAAAAGAAGCTGACGGTACAAGGGAGACTCTGCCTTTAGAGGAGAAATTAAAGAACGGCTTGCTTCACTCAGATCCTCTCCCTGGAAGACCAGAGTTACACTGATGTTTTCCTCTGGACAAAGGGGGTCTAAAAGTCAGACCTTCACATCCCACAGGGACCCCTCCCTCTGTCATGCCATGGGGAGCTGTGAGTGAACCATGGCCAAATCAGACCTGCCCTGACCGGCCATCCATCACTCAGTGCCTCTCTTTCAGTCTCTCCTTCTCATGGGTTTTGAAGGAGCTGGAGAGATAAGGTTTCTTTTCATCGACAATCACTTTGCATTTCACCCCTGGGGGTCTCCTGTGTCAAGCCCCCGCCAACTACCATTCTGTGAACTTTTTTGAGAACCCATTTCCCTTCCTTTCCTCTGACCAGTGGTCCTCCATGTGTGGTCCCTCAATGACCAGTAGCATCAGCATCCTCTGGGAATTTCTAGAAATGCAAATTCTCAGGCCCCAGTCCAAGACACATTGAATCAGAAAATGTTTAAAATCAATAACTAATGAGAACCTACTGTTCAGCACAGGGAACTCTATTCAGTGATCTGTGGTGACCTAAATGGGAAGGAAGTCTAAAAAGGAGAGGATATATGTATATGTATAACTGGTTCACTTTGCTGTACAGCAGAAACACAACATTGTAATGCAACTGTACTCCAATAAAAATTAAAAAAAGAAACTCTAGCAGGTAGGGGACAGGGATCTGGGTTTAACAAGCCCTCCAGGGGATTCTGTTGTTTGAAAACCATGTTCCAGAAAAGAGGGGAGAAAGAGACATATATGTCAGCCCAGTGAGCATTTTTTCAGAGCTGGTCTCGGCTCAGTGATGAGGGAGAAAACTGTTGTGAGCAGCCTTCCTGGGCAAGGGGGAAAAGAACTGACCAGCTGGATCACACTGGGGCCCCGGGAGGAGGCTGGAGGGGTAGGGAGGCAGGGATGGGTCCCCTGCCCTCTGCACTGTATGAGGGGCTCGCAGAGCGCAACTCCTGACCCAGTGGGTCTCCAACTTTGCCACATGATGGAATCACCTGGGGACCTTTAAAAACTACTGATGCCTGACTCCTACCTCCAGACGTTCTGATTTAATTGATAAGGTGTGTGACCTGAGGACTGGGAGTTTTATAAGCTCCCCAGGTGCTTCTGATGTGCAGCAAAGCTTGGGAGCCAGGGGTTTAACCTGGAAGTCCCGGTGCCCTGGTGGTGGGGTTTCAGATGGTGGGGAAGGCAGATGCGGGAGGCATTTAGCTGTCTTTCTCATGCCTCGTGCATTTGTACAAAGTTTAGGAGGTCACCTACTCTGCCTGTAAAAGCTCGTCTTGATCGTAGGGGTTGCCCAGGGCACCAGATGCACAGGGCACCCCAGAGAGAAGGTTCCAGACAAGTCATGACTTTCCCGAGGCAGAAAACACACTGTGCTCTCTGGTTCATTAGGTCATAAAAGTGCCACGCCCAGGCTGACCAGATCCCACTGGCAGCAACCTGTACTGCCCACACCCTGAGAGCAGGACCGCTACAGTCCCCAGGTGTCCCCAGTTACTTGCTGTTCCCCTGTCAGCCTTTCCCGGTGGCAGGACTCCTGAGAAGAATGAAGGCTCTGGGGTCCCACTGTGTTGGCGTGTGCCCTGCTGCTTCACTTCTCCCGCTCTGGACCTCTCATTGCGGACCTGAGGGTGATAATGCCCCCTCCTGTGTGTGGTGTGAAGATGAAGCTCAACTACATCACTATGGCACCTGGCCGGTTCCTCCACACCTGTGTGCTGTCCCCTTGCTCTCAGGCTGGGCTTACCCGAGAAGCTAATCCCCACCAAGCTGTGGGTGGAGAGGTTCTCACCTGAGCCCGCATTGAAAACACCTAGGGAGTTAAAACCTTCATGCCTGAGTCCCTGTCCGGAGGCGCTGATATAATTGGCCTGGTGTGGTCTGGGTTCTGGATTTTAAGAAACTCCTTAGGTGTTTCTGCTGTGCAGTCAGGGCGAGGCATCACTGTTTCACCAGAATAAATAATGGCTTCCCACGGTCATTATGTCTGATGTCTGAATGAGGACCCAGGGAGCCCTAGCCCAGAGGGGCATGTCAGGGCAGTTTGGGGCTCTGAGGCAGGCCGGAGAGACTGTTGTTTGGTAAGAGGGGGCCCCATGGCACCCCTATCCCGCCTCTTCTGCCTTCCCAGAAGGCCAGCCTTGGCCGAGGCACTGAGCCTGGTCTGATGCCCGACTCCGCACACTCTCACGTTCCTCAGCTGCTGCGGATCTATCTCCCGGCAGCCTCAGCAGCCAGCTTTTCCCGGGGACTGATCCTGGAGGGTGGGAGGTGCTCACACACCTATATCCACCAGTTTCCCTGGCCCTGCCAAGTCTCCCCTTCTCAGCCGCCCATCCTCACCGAGGCGCTACTTCCTCTGTTTCTCCATTTCAGGCTTAACGGTGATGCTTCATTTCTGGTTCTCAGAGAACTGAGGTTGTTTAGACCAGGTGGCCCAAAGCCACGGGTGACATGAAGAAGGACAGTGTTTTAGACACCTCCCAATAGTAGGATGACTTGGCTAGGTTGCACCATGGGATACCACATATACCTTGTGGGTTGTGGAGATCTAGGGCAGCTTAAAATGTGAACGAGCTGTTGTGAAGCAAGAAGAAGCTTGGAAAATATTCTCAGCACTGGGTGTTGGATGGGCCACAGGTGTCAAGCAAGCCCTTGTCCAAACCTGACTGAGAGAGAGAGAGAGAGAGAGAGAGCATTTCATCAAACTGGCTGCTTCTCCCACACTCACCATCCTCCCAGCATAACCACAGCTCAGCTCAAACCACCTGTGTCATGACCAGGGAGAGGGTGGAATATCATGGCGAGCTGGATACATGACCTTGCTTTAGAATGAAAGTTCTTGCCTGTCCCTTGGGTGAGGCTCAAATGTTAACATGTTTCAACCTTTGAAATTCCACCGAGGTCGTGTCCACAGGTCTTGGTGCCCACAAGCCAAACACCCCCATATGAGCTGGATGGTGTGTGCCAGATGACCGATTTGTCCTGCTGTGCTCAGAACCTGGTCTGGGCCTGGCACACAGCAGATATTTGAAGGAGGAACGCTCCAGCCGTGCAAGAACAGTAGCGAAATGGCAAGGCCATTGGCCAGACAGTTGTTATCGGGTTCCTGCCTTGTGCCGGGCACCAGGCTAAGACAGTGAACAAAAACAGACCATATCGACACCTTACAGCCCAGCGGGGAAAGTGGGCAGTAGGCGATCATCACACAGTGTAGTTCTTTGCGGTGGGTCAAGTCTGGTACGGGCAAGGGGTGTTAGGGAAGCTCCGAGGACGGGGCTTTTGAAATGAGTTATGAAGTGGGAATTAACTGGGTTGCGAGTGGGGTCCAAGTTTTTCCTGCAGTTTCTGTGAAGACTCTGAGGTGGGAAGAAGTACGGTTCATTTCCATTCCTTGTGGCTGGAACACAGGCAGCGGAAGAGAGAGTGGGGCGGGATGCCATCAGAAGGTGGGGAATGGTGTAGAAGGCTAGGGGTTAGGAGCTGGGACTTTAGCAGTTCTGTTGTGGAGGCCTTCTTGTGCAGGGCTGGACTGCTTGCTCTCACTACAGCCCCTGTCTCCTTGTAAAGAGGCCTGAGAGTTGATTTGTAAAATCACCTGCCCCCCGTTGATTCTTCTGTGCTCTCAAGTTTTAGAACTGTGGATTTAATAAACGTAAGGTTGCAAAGTTAACATAATTGAGTGAATTAATTCCTCTTAGACTCCATCCACAGGACAGTGGCGCACCATCTCCAGGCGGGTGGGGCTGTAGCCTCCTGGACTGAGCTGAGGGCAGTTCTCTACAGAGAGGGTTGGCCTGAGCCATTAGTAGTCCACACTCACCGCATGTGGGATGGGTGCATCCTCTCACCGCCTAAGCTGATTTCAGCCCCACATTATAGGGCCAGATGGAGTTGTCTTTTCTTTCATATTCCATACTCCTATTCCCTCAGAAAGGAGGGACCCCTTCCTTTGTGGGACCACAACCCTCACTCAAGGTGGTCCTGTCATCCCTCAGGAAGGGACCTTGGTGTTTTCTGAGAACTGCCCTGGGACAGGTCAGGATCTGGGTTTCTGTGAAGGAAGAATTCCAGTGCAGCAGGAAAGTAAATCATCCCAGGGAGACCTAGGGCTCCCAACACATGGTACACACTGAAGAGAGCCCAGTGCCTCCACCCAGGGCCAGGGAAACACCAGGATGGGGAGACAGGGCCTTGGGCTCTAGTATGGGCCCTCCGTTTTTTTTACCTAACATCTTTATTAGAGTATAATCGCTTTACAATGGTGTGTTAGTTTCTGCCGTATAACAAAGTGAATCAGCTATATGTATACATATATCCCCATATCCCCTCCCTCTTGTGTCTCCCTCCCACCCTCCCTATCCCACCCCTCTAGGTGGTCACAAAGTGCCAAGCTGATCTCCCTGTGCTATGCGGCTGCTTGCCACTAGCTATCTATTTTATGTTTGGTAGTGTATATATGTCAGTGCCACTCTCTCACTTCGTCCCAGCTTACCCTTCCCCCTCCCCGTGTCCTCAAGACCATTCTCCACGTCTGTGTCTTTATACCTGTCCTGCCCCTAGGTTCATCAGAGCCATTTTTTTTAGATTCCATACATATGTGTTAGCATACGGTATTTGTTTTTCTCTTTCTGACTTACTTCACTCTGTATGACAGACTCTAGGTCCATCCACCTCACTCCAAATAACTCAATTTCCTTTCCTTTTATGGCTGAGTAATATTCCATTGTATATATGTGCCACATCTTCTTTATCCATTCATCTGTCAATGGACACTTAGGTTGCTTCCATGTCCTTGACTCTTTTTGAATTATGGTTTTCTCAGGGTATATGCAGAGTAGTGGAATTGCTGGGTTGTATGGTAGTTCTGTTTTAGTTTTTTAATGGACCTCCATATTGTTCTCCATGGTGGCTGTATCAATTTACATTCCCACCAACAGTGCAAGAGGGTTCCCTTTTCTCCACACCCTCTCCAGCAGTTGTTGTTTGTAGATTTTTTGATGATGGCCATTCTGACTGGTATGAGGTGATACCTCTTGTAGCTTTGATTTGCATTTCTCTAATGATTAGTGATGCTGAGCATTCTTTCATGTGTTTGTTGGCAATCTGCATATCTTCTTTGGAGAAATGTCTATTTAGGTCTTCCAACCATTTTTGGATTGGGTTTTTGTTTTTTTGATATTGAGCTACATGAGCTGCTTATATACTTTGGAGATTAATCCTTTGTCAGTTACTTGAGTTGCAAATATTTTCTCCTATTCTGAGGGTTGTCTTTTCGTCTTGTTTATGGTTTCCTTTGCTGTGCAAAACTTTTAAGTTTCATTAGGTCCCATTTGTTTATTTTTGTTTTATTTCCATTTCTCTAGGAGGTGGATCAAAAAGGATCTTGCTGTGATTTACATCAGAGTGTTCTCCCTATGTTTTCCTCTAAGAGTTTTAAAGTGTCTGGCCTTACATTTAGGTCTTTAATCCATTTTGAGCTTATATTTGTGTATGGTGTTAGGAAGTGTTCTAATTTCATTCTTTTATATGTAGCTGTCCAGTTTTCCCAGCACCATTATTGAAGAGGCTGTCTTCTCTGCATTGTATATTCTGGCCTCCTTTATCAAAGGCAAGGTGCCCATATGTGTGTGGCTTTATCTCTGGGCTTTCTATCCTGTTCCATTGATTGATATTTCTGTTTTGTGCCAGTACCATACTCTCTTGATTACTGTAGCTTTGTAGTATAGTCTGAAGTCCGGGAACCTGATTCCTCCAGCTCCATTTTTCTTTCTCAAAATTGATTTGGCTATTCAGGGTCTTTTTTGTCTCCATACAAATTGTGAGATTTTTTTGCTCTAGTTCTGTGAAAAATGCCATTGGTAGTTTGATAAGGATTGCATTGAATCTGTAGATTGCTTTGGGTAGTATAGTCATTTTCATGTTGATTCTTCCAATCCAAGAACATGGTATATCTCTCCATCTGTCGGTATCCTCTTTAATTTCTTTCATCAGTGTCTTATAGTTTTCTGCATACAGGTCTTTTGTCTCCTTAGGTAGGTTTATCCCTAGGTATTTTATTCTTTATGTTGCAGTGGTAAATGGGAGTGTTTCCTTAATTTCTCTTTCAGATTTTTTATCATTAGTGTATAGGAATGCCAAAGATTTCTGTGCATTAATTTTGTATCCTGCTACTTTACCAAATTCATTGATTAGCTCTAGTAGTTTTCTGGTAGCATCTTTAGGATTCTCTATGTATAGTATCATGTCATCTGCAAACAGTGACAGTTTCACTTCTTCTTTTCTGATTTCGGTTTCTTTTTAGTCTCTGTTTGCTGTGGCTAAACCTCCAAAACTATGTTGAGTAATAGTGGTGAGAGTGGGCAACCTTGTCTTGTTCCTGATCTTAGAGGAAATGGTTTCAGTTTTTCACCATTGAGAACGATGTTGGCTGTGGGTTTGTCATATATGGCCTTTATTATGTTGAGGTAGGTTCCCTCTATGCCTGCTTCTGGAGAATTGTTATCATAAATATGTGTTGAATTTTGTCAAAAGCTTTTTCTGCATCTATTGAGATGATCATATGGTTTTTCTCCTTCATTTTTTTAATATGGTGAATCACATTGATTGATTTGTGTATGCTGAAGAATCCTTGCATTCCTGGGATAAACCCCACTTGATCATAGTATATGGTCCTTTTAATATGCTGTTGGATTCTGTTGGCTCGTATTTTGTTGAGAATTTTTGCATCTATGTTCATCAGTGATATTGGCCTGTAGTTTTCATTTTTGTGACATCTTTGTCTGGTTTTGGTATCAGGGTGATGGTGGCCTCATAGAATGAGTTTGGGGGTGTTCCTCCCTTTGTTATATTTTGGAAGAGTTTGAGCAGGATAGGTGTTAGCTCTTCTCTAAGTGTTTGCTAGAATTCGCCTATGAAGCCATCTGGTTCTGAGCTTTTGTTTGTTGGAAGATTTTTAATCACATTTTCAATTTCAGTGCTTGTGAGTGGTCTGTTTTTATTTTCTATTTCTTCCTGGTTCAGTCTCTGAAGGTTGTGCTTTTCTAAGATTTTGTTCATTCTTCCAGACTGTCCATTTTATTGGCATATGGTTGCTTGTAGTAATCTCTCATGATCCTTTGTATTTCTGCAGTGTCAGTTGTTATGTCTCCTTTTTCATTTATAATTCAGTTGATTTGAGTCTTCTGCCTTTTTTCCTGATAAGTCTGGCTAATGGTTTATCAATTTTATTTATCTTCTCAAAGAACCAGCTTTTAGTTTTATTGATCTTTGCTATCATTTCCTTCATTTCTTTTTCATTTATTTCTGATCTGATATTTATGATTTCTTTCCTTCTGCTAACTTTGAGTGTTTTTTGTTCTTCTTTCTCTCATTGCTTTAGGTATAAGTTTAGGTTGTTTATTTGAGATTTTTCTTGTTTCTTGAGGTAGGATTGTATTGTTATAAACTTCCCTCTTAGAACTGTTTTGCTGCATCCCATAGGTTTTGGGCCAATGTGTTTTCATTGTCATTTGTTTCTAGGTATTTTTTGATTTCCTCTTTGATTTTTTCTTTGATCTCTTGGTTATTAAATAGCGTATTGTTTAGCCCCCATGTATTTGTATTTTTTACAGTTTTTTTTCCTGTAATTGATATCTAGAGTCATAGAGTTGTGGTTGGAAAAGATGCTTGATGCTATTTCAATTTTCTTAAATTTACCAAGGCTTGATTTGTGACCCAAGATATGGTCTATCCTGGAGAATGTTCATGAGCACTTGAGAAGAAAGTGTATTCTGTTGTTTTTGGATAGAATGTCCTATAAATATCAATTAAGTCCATCTTGTGTAATGTGTCATTTAAAGGTTGTGTTTCCTTATTTATTTTCATTTTGGATGATCTGTCCATTGGTGAAAGTGGAGTGTTAAAGTTCCCTACTATGATTGTGTTATTGTCTATTTCCCCTTTTATGGCTATTAGCATTTACCTTATGTATTGAGGCGCTCCAATGTTAGGTGCATAAATATGTACAATTGTGATATCTTCTTCTTGGATTGATCCCTTGATCATTATTTAGTGTCCTTCTTTGTCTCTTGTATAGTCTTTATTTTAAAGTCTATTTTGTCTAATATGAGAATTGTTACTCCAGCTTTCTTCTGAATTTCATTTACATGGAATATCTTTTTCCATCCCCTCATTTTCAGTCTGTATTTGTCCCTAGGTCAGTAGTGGGTGTTTTGTAGACAGCATATATACGGGTCTTGTTTTTATGTTCATTTAACCAGTCTATTTCTTTTGGTTGAATCATTTAATCCATTTACATTTAAGGTAATTATCGATATGTATGTTCCTATTCCCATTTTCTTAATTGTTTTAGGTTTGTTATTGTAGGTCTTTTCCTTCTCATGTTTTTCCTGCCTAGAGAAGTTCCTGTA
Organism: Delphinapterus leucas; assembly: GCF_059928025.1. Lineage (NCBI taxonomy): Eukaryota > Metazoa > Chordata > Mammalia > Artiodactyla > Monodontidae > Delphinapterus > Delphinapterus leucas. The sequence continues at coordinate 129,582,366 of NC_143132.1, read as the reverse complement.
AAGCTGGTTTGGTGGTGCTGAATTCTCTTAGCTTTTGCTTGTCTGTAAAGGTTTTAATTTCTCTGTTGAATCTGAATGAGATCCTTGCTAGGTAGAGTAATCTTGGTTGTAGGTTTTCCCCTTTCATCACTTTAAATATGTCCTGCCACTCCCTTCTGGCTTGCAGAGTTTCTGCTGAAAGATCAGCTGTTAACCTTATGGGGATTCCCTTGTATGTTATTTGTTGCTTTTCTCTTGCTGCTTTTAATATTTTTTCTTTGTATTTAATTTTTGATAGTTTTGTTAATATGTGTCTTGGTGTGTTTCTCCTTCGATATATCTGTATGGGACTCTCTGAACTTCCTGGAGTTGGGTGACTATTTCCGTTCCCATGTTAGGGAAGTTTTCAACTATAATCTCTTCAAATATTTTTTCAGACCCTTTTTTTTAATCTTTTCCTTCTGGGACCCCTATAATTTGAATGTTGGTGCCTTTATTGTTGTCCCAGAAGTCTCTGAGACTGTCTGCAATTCTTTTCATTCTTTTTTCTTTATTCAGTTCTGCAGTAGTTGTTTCCACTAGTTTATCTTCCAGGTCACTTATCCATTCTTCTGCCTCAGTTATTCTGCTACTGATTACTTCTAGAGAACTTTTAATTTCATTTATTGTGTTGTTCATCATTGTATGTTTGCTCTTTAGTTGTCTATGTCCTTGTTAAATGTTTCTTGTATTTTCTCCATTCTAGTTCCAAGATTTGGATCATCTTTACCATCATTACTCTGAATTCTTTTTCAGGTAGGCTGCCTAGTTCCTCTTCATTTGTTAGGTCTGGTGGGTTTTTACCTTGCTCCTTCATCTGCTGTGTGTATTTCTCTGTCTTCTCATTTTGCTTAACTTACTGTGTTTAGGGTCTCCTTTTTGCAGGCTGCAGGTTCGCAGTTCCCATTGTTTTTGGTGTCTGCCCCCAGTGAGTGAGGTTGGTTCAGTGGCTTGTGTAGGTTTCCTGGTGGAGGGGACTGGTGCTTGTGTTCTGCTGGGTGGAGCTGGATCTTGTCTTTCTGGTGGGCAGGGCCTCATCCCGTGGTGTGTTTTGGGGTGTCTGTGAACTTAATACGAATTTAGGCAGGGTCTCTGCTAATAGGTGGGTTTGTATTCCTGTCTTGCTAGTTATTTATCATGGGGTGTCCAGCACTGGCGCTCACTGGCCATTGAGTGGAGCTGGGTCTTAGCCTTGAGACAGAGTTCTCTGGGGGAGCTCTTGCCAATTGCTATTACGTGGGGCCGGGAGGTCTCTTGTGGTCCAATGTCCTGGACTCGGCTCTCTCACCTCAGAGGCTCAGGTCTGACACCAGGCTGGAGCACCAAGACCCTGTCAGCCACACAACCAGGTACGTGGGGAGTTTCTTGCCTTTTGGGAAGTCTGAGGTCTTCTGCCAGCATTCAGTAGGTATTCTGTAGGAGTTGTTCCACATGCAGATGTATTTGTGGGAAGGAAGTTGATCTCCACGTCTTACTCCTCTGCCCTCTTGAAGCACTGCTTGCCGTCCTGGGAGCGTGGCTTTCCCTTTCCCATCGCACTGGTTCCAGAGTTCTGGGAGCTCTTATTAACCCCCTGGGTGATCCCTTCATCACGGGACTTGCCATGCTATCTCCTCTGTTGTTGCTGGTAGTTTTCATTTTCTGTGGCATTTTGGTTGGCTGGCTGTGCTTTCTTGAAGCGGTACACTTCTGGGCTCCACGGAAGAGCATCCCATGATTGCTTAGTGGTGCTGCCATGGCTGATGGAGAAGTTCACGTCTAATAATTATATCCTTGAGTGCATGGTCTTGAAGATCTCCTCCAGCTCAGGCCTACAGAGAATTCTCCATGAAAAGTTCCCAGACTTGGCCCAAACACTTTCTTCTTCCCTTTCTTTCAGCTCAGGAAGTTTTTTTGGTTTTGTTTTTTCTTTTGTATTCAGGCCCATGGGCAGGAATAAAATACTGTCTAGTGATAGTTATGTTTTTATTTGGATATATTATTGATAGATCATTTTCTTATCTAACCACTTGACTCCTTATATAGATGATAAGCTCCTTAAGGACAAGTTCTCTGGTTGCCCTGTGTTCCCTAGCCCTAGGGGAATTTCCTACCCTAATAATCTTTAATGTAAGCCTGTTGAAGAGGATGTGGAAAGGCCTCTGACTTGATTTAGTTTTATCTGACTGTGGTTAATTGTGAAGCACTTGGCTTCAATTGGTCCTGGCCTGCAAACTTGATTTATAATTTGGACAGTTAGGATGGACGCTGTCGGTACCCTGCCAAGCTCCCCTTCACCAGGCAGATACTAACCCTAACCCATCCCCCCAGCACTGCAAGTATTTGCTGCCCATGGATCACAGCTGCTGTTCTCTAGGGAATTGCCCTCAGCTGAAAGGGAACCACCCTGTCCAGGAGATCACACCAGGGACTGTCTACCAAAGACTGACGGACTCTGGTTTGGGGGTGCGGGTGTACAAAAGGCTGACCCCCTTGACTCAAGGAGGGACTGGCCTTGCTCCACGGGATCAGGCTGAAGCTGGGCTCCAGCTGGGACCACAGCTTGCTTGGCTCTTCTCCTGCCCTTTGTGTTTCCCTCACTCCCCTCCTGCTGAGAGCACAACCCAATAAAGACCCCATCTCGGGGCTCTGCTTCTAGGGCACATGAGCCAAGACCACAGTGATGTTTGCATTTTATTCTAATTTGATTCAATTTCATCCATCAGGGGAAAAAAATGATTTATTCAGTTAGCCTCCTGTGTTGCTAGTTCTGGGCCGGGGTCTGTGGAAGATTTAATGAAAAGGCCTTGTCGACCCACATATGGGCCTTTCAGCAGCATCTCATTTTAGACAACTTGTTCCATAGTATCTCTTCATTCTGGAGATGATCCAGGAAGTTCAATATTTCTGCGTCTTCCAAACTGAACCTCCCAGGGAGCCTCCTCTGTGTGAATCTCGCTCCCAAATTCTTAGGTTACCCTACTTACTTCCCCCAATATGGTCACTTTTTTGCATTTTCTGAGTTATAAATTAGGACTCATGGTAAAAATGGAGCAGAACATTTTGTATCTGGACTTTCCGGGAAAATCCAGGGTGTGCTGTCATGATGACTTCTGTTCCTTAGCATGGATAAGCCATTGATGAGTGGGCTTAGGTGGGCATCCCCTAAAGAAGTGATGGATGTCCAGTTCGAGGGGGAAGGACCATGGGGCTGATTTCTGGGGGAGCTGGGTCCTTTGTGTCCCACAATCTGCAGGATCTAAAACCGGATTGCCTGTACTGAAGTTACAAGCTAGAAGAAAAGTGGGTTTGGAGCATGACAGTAGTGACGGCATGGGAGCCACCCTCAAGGAGGCTGTGTTAGATATTCAATCAGGGCCAGTTACTTAACCATTTTGAGCTTTGGTTTCCTCATCTGTAAAAATGAGCATGATGATAGTACCTAACTCAGTGGATAGTTGGGAAGATGAAATGTGATAATGTATGCAAATTATTGTACAGGAAACACCTAGGAAATGTTATTATAAGGCACACCCAGATATGTTGAACTATCAATGCTGCCACTTGGTAAAGGCCACCCTGATGATTCTGGGAGCTTCGTTTGCCACCCACTTCTTATCATGGTCCATGTGAGGTTTGAACATGGAAATCTCAGATCTTGGGAAAACCTCAATACTATATATCAGACCATCACTACTGGCCTTTCCAAGGCTAGGCAAGTCTTAGATGGTATAAGTAGGAATGGATAGAGGTGGGGAGCACCCCCAACCCAACTCAAGACCATAGACCTAGGAGCAGTCAGGTTTAGAAGATGAAAAGGGCCAGGGAAGGAGAGAAGATTGGGGTAATCAGTGGGGTCACACAGATCTGGGCCCAGATCCCAGCTCCATCCCTCTCACTAGCTCTGTAAACTTTGACAACTCACATACATTTTCTGAGACACAGTTTTCTACTCTAAGATGGGGTAACATGGACCCTGCAGATAAGAATCTGTGCTGTTGTAAATAAGATGCCTGATGTATAGTAGGTCCTCAATAGTCAGCCACTGCTATATTTCTGAGTCAAACTTTCTAAACTTGGCCATATACCTCCCTGTCCAGGCCCACACACTGCTGACAAAGCCCTTGATTCTGAATGACAAGCCTTGAGATTCCTTCTATCCTGGGCTGGAGGATGAGGACCCAGCTTACAGAGAATGGGGCTTGTTTTGGTATCTCTGAAGCCAGTTCAGCCCAAGTGGCCCACTGCTCTGGGGTTCAAATTGCTGGCAGTCCTCGGATTCCCTGTGCATTCCCTAGTGGCCGGCCCAGGAGAGAAACGGCACAATGGAATGTGGGCAGACATTCAGCCCCGTTCTCCTGCCCTGAGGTCTGCAGCAGCTGCTCTCCAATTAAGCATCCTGGTTCAAACGAGGCCACTGACCTTCAGTGCACCTACATAAATATACTTCTCCAGGAATGCCGAGGACTTCACACAGGGCTCACGTGGCTTCCCTTGGGGCTTTTGAGTTACAGAGTCTTTCTATGATCCCACGGTGGCAGCACTGGGTTCTGGGGTATTGGCTATGCCCTCAGAGCTGGGAGGGCACACGGCGTTTCTCCATCAGTTGAACTATGGCGGGCTGTGGGGGAAGCTTCCTCATCAGGGAGTGGGTTGCCCTCTGGAGGATTGTCATGACATTGTCCTTTCCAACTTGCTTCTTCACACTTAATACCCTGAGGCCCTTTTCCCTGGTCTGAGTTGGCTTACACGAAGGGTCGGAAAATTATGGGCCATGGGCCAAATGTGGCCCACCACCTGGTTTTGTAAATAAAGTTTTATTAGAACACGGTGGTGCCCATTTGTTTACATATTGTCTATGGCTGCTTTCCTGCTATGACAGGAGAGCAGTCACAACAGATACCATATGGCTGTAAAACGGTCTAGCTCTTTACAGAGAAAGTTTGCCTACCTCTTCCCTATACCATCTAGGCAGAGATGTACCAGATGCCATGCTGGGACTTGGGTAGGGAGGCGATTGGTTCAGGGAGAGACTGAGCCAGAGCTTCCCTTCTGACAAGAAGCCCCTTCTCCTGGGAAACATCATAAACATCTGGCAGAGGCATCCCTGAAGCTGCAGAACTCAGGTTGTCCAAGGCATGTTCTGCAGACCCCTAGTCCTGTAAGATGCCCCCAGACAGAAGGTTTAGAGGTCAAAGATGTTTGAGGAACACATTCCTTAACCTCCTCTTTTTTCTTTTACAAATTTATTTATTTACTTTTGGCTGTGTTGGGTCTTTGTTGCTGCATGTGGGCTTTCTCTAGTGGTGAGCGGGGGCTACTCTTCATTGCGTTGTGCGTGCTTCTCATTGCAGTGGCTTCTTCTGTTGCGAAGCACAGGCCCTAGAGCGCATGGGCTTCAGTAGGTGTGGCACGGGGGCTCAGTGGTTGTGGCTCACGGCCTCTGGAGAGCAGACTCAGTAGCTGTGACTCACGGGCTTAGTTGCTCCGCGACATGTGGGATCTTCCCGGACCAGGGCTCAAACCCATGTCCCCTGCATTGGCAGGCGGATTCTTAACCACTGTGCCACCAGGGAAGTCCCTTAACCTCCTCTTGAAGAGGTACAATGTATTCTAGTATATGAAAGGCTCTGAGAGATCCTATGGGTGACAAATCCATTTACTCTGTTTCACAATGTTTCTCTAATGGAAACTGGTCACAGAATGTTTTTCTACATGTGTACCCCAATCATAGCCCATAGAATCTAGAAACAGATTTGGGAAATAATGGTCTAAGAGAAAAAGTCAGTTTCATGGATTTGAGAAATTATTTGTTAATTCCAACATCCTCTCACCTAGTTCTAGCAAAGGGTGGAAAAACTATTGGTGCAGCCTTTACTGGCACTAAACCACCTCTGTGGGTGTTTCAGAATCTGGGGTGCCCAGAGTTCTCTTTCCTTCTCTTGATGACTTTTGGGGCAGTGAGACATGTTGTACAGGAGTTAGAGAGGGACATACACACTGGCATTATGGTTGGTGAGGCTGGATGGCAGAGAGAGGTCATTTTGTATCCGAGATCATTTGGGACCTTCTTGCTCCTTATCTCCCCCGAACTGGGCCAACGTTGGCACCAGCCACAGGGGAGAAGCCTCATACTCCCAGCTGTGGAGAAGGATGGGCATCGGAAGGGCAGGCAGCCCCACCAGAGAGCCCAGAGCACAGCTTGAGCCACGCACATGCACAAACCCTTCTTGGCCATCTTTCCCAGCTCACAAGTTGACAGGAGTGACTAGGAATGGAGAAGGGATATACATGTCTATGTGGTACTTCTGGCCAGAGTTTGGGGTTGGACAATTCCTACTTTGGGCCAAGGATACGAGAGTCCCTCAAGGAGCTTACAGTCTAGTGGGAGAGGAAGACTCATAAGCCATCATAGCACTCCATCCTGATTGCCAGACCTTGATGTGTGATGCTCTCCTGGAGGCCTCTTTAAGATCCCGAGTCAGTGAAAGAAGAAGCCAGACACAGCCACAAGAGAGTGGGACTAAGGTAGGAAAGTGAAAGGAACATATGAAACACTTAAACAAGGGCTAGAGAAGGAATTTTGGTTCAGTTCACCACTGTGGACTGAGACCTTGTCTCTTAGGAGATTAGATGTAAGATACAGGTTTATGCAATGGAACACAAACAACAAATCCACAAAGCAGAATTAAACCCACTCAGAAAATGAACAAAACACCTAACAAGTAATTCTAAAAATCTGAATGAAGCAGAATCCTGTTTGTCTGGATCAGCATAGCAAGACTTTTTAAAAGGAAAATAATTAAGTGATACACAGGCTGTGGGAGCTTGGCCCTGTCCCACTCCGCTGATGGAAATGAACGACATTTCTGCAACATTTCTGTATGCCGCATGAGGATTCAAACTGTTGCTACCTTTTGACCAGATGGCGTCATTTCTAGAAATCTGTCTAAGGGAATGATCAGAAGTGGAGAAGAAAAAGCTTTATGAACAGAGATGTTCGTGAAATACAGTTTATAATATTAAAACACTGGAAGCCATCTAAACGTTCAGCAATGGGGGAAATAGATTGACCCCTCACACAATGGAATATTTTACAGAATGTAAAATGATGCTTACAAAGGTGTTAGTGACATGAAATTCTTTTGACATAGCATTAAATGAAAACTGCAAAACTGTTTGTAGAGAATTACCTTCACCATTTACGTATATGTATGATGTGATAGATAACAAATGTTAAAAATACATATTTATGCATGGTGGGATTATGAGTAATTTTTTTTTTTTTTGCGGTACGTGGGCCTCTCACTGTTGTGGCCTCTCCCGTTGCGGAGCACAGGCTCTGGACGAGGAGGCTTAGCGTTCATGGCTCACGGGCCCAGCCGCTCTGCGGCATGTGGGATCTTCCCGGACCGGGGCACGAACCCGTGTCCCCTGCATCAGCAGGCGGACCCTCAACCACTGCGCCACCAGGGAAGCCCGGGATTATGAGTAATTTTAAGGTTTTTTTCTTTTACGTAGTTTCCAAATTTTCTACATTGATCATACACCATGTTTTGCATGTTTGAGCAACTTTTTAGCATCCCAGAGAAGGGAAAGAACGTTGCCCTGGAGTAATTGGAAGATGTTTCCTGAAGGAGATGAGAGTTGAGAAAGGCTTTCTGTAAAATGCCCAGCACTACTGCACAAGATAGATCAGGTGGGTTTACTCTTCCCACTTGACATCTGGGGAGCCTGAGACCTGTGGGTACGTGCATAGCTCAAGGCCACTCCTGGCATTAGCAGTCAGGATGAGAACCCACCTCCCAATTCCAGCCACGTGGGTTTTCATTAGGCCCAGCTGCCTGGCAACAGGAGGAGCCTGTGGGCATCTGCTCGTTATCTCTCAGCCCTCGCCCTCTGATTGTTTATCTGGAGTGAATTGTTTATCTGGTGTGACTCTGCAGAAGTGAGCCTGGGACGCCTGCCCCTGGCTCGGCTGCCTTGTTCGTTTACATCTCTGAATCACGAGGGCACTGCTTGGAGCTGACAGCATTTGGGAGTGCACTCCTCAGGGTTCACGGATACTAAGTCACAGTGAACCAGAGCAGTGAGCACAGAACAGGTAACGTGCTCCTCCTGTCAGCAGTGTCTCAAGCTAGGGAGACGCTGCAGCCCTGGGGTGCCATCAAAAAGCAGCTATTGTTTGAGCAGCGCTTGATCAGAATGTGCATTCTGGGTTCTTTGCAGGTTTCCTGGGGGAAAGCAGCGGCAGAGCCTGGTACCAGGAAGCAGAATGTGGAGTGAAACAGCCCACAGAAAAATAGCGGGTGACTGGGTGTGAAGGACCGGAACTTCGGTGTCAGAAAGACTTGGGTTTGAGTCTTGCCACAGCCTCCTCCCAGATGAGATTCCTTGATTAGGTCACTGAATCTGAGCCTCAATTTTCCTCATCTGTCAGGTGGGCATGATGATACCAATCTCGCAGGGAGAATTAAACAATCGGACAACGATGCTCCATAAATGTGATACTATGACTAATGACAATGATGACTTTAAAATACACTTTACTACTTACCTTTAAATATGATTGGGTAATATTTTATTGAGCTCTAAACACATTGTAACCAAATGATGCAATATGGATCATGGAGGACCAGTTTGGAGCAATTGGAGCTGTTTGTCTGAGAGACTGTGAGAAGGTTGAGCCCGTTGTAATGCTGGGAGGAGGACAGCGTTGCTATGTGGAGGGCAGTTCAAGTCCAAGGGCAGACTCTGCTGCGGGCCCCACAGCTTGGTCAACATTGAGAGAACTGGGAAGTGATCCGAGTTCGGCTTGGGTTGAGTCCTTGCTGCAGGAGGGATACAGACCCCTTGGCCCCTTCACTCTGCCCCCGGGCCACACCACTCCATCCACAGGCCTCTGCTCACTTCATTCCCAGCCTGGTGAGGCTTCTCAAACTCTCTGAGTCCCGCTCTCCTTCCAGATTTGCTCCAATCTTCTTTTCCTGCTCCCACCCCTGCCTTTCCATCTGGGAGTCACCAAGTGTGTCAAAGTGGTTTTGTCCAGTCTCTGCCACTATCACTGTACCTTGTCTGAGGGGCTGTAAAGAGGAGTGGGAAAAGCAGTGGGACCAGACAGAACCTGACAGTCTCTGCCACGTATTGGTTCCATGGCCAAGGGCAGGTTCTACAACTGCTCTGAATATCAGTTGCATTATATGAAAATGTGAATCATAATTATAATTACCAACTTTTGAGCACTTATTATGTGCCAGGCGCTGTGCAGAGAGCTAGAAAGACATTAGTTTTTTAAGTCTCTGTGCATATGAAGTGGGCAGTAGCATGCTGGTAAGTGATTAACAGTTGGCTCTCTAAAAGCAAGCCTTATGATCCAGCAATCCCACTCCTAGGCATCTATTGGAGAAAATCCTAACTTGAAAAGATACATGCACCCTAATGTTCATAGCAGCATTATATACAATAACCAAGACATGGAAGCAACCTAAGTGTCCATCGACAGATGAATGGATAAAAATGTGGTATATATACACAATGCAGTGTTACTCAGCCATGAAAAGGGAATGAAATAATGCCATTTGCAGCAACATGGATGGACCTAGAGATTATCATACTAAGTAAAATAAGTCAGTCAGGGAAAGACAAATATTATATGATACCATTTATATGTGGAATCTAAACTATGATACAAATGAGCTCATTTACAAAACAGACACAAAAACAAACTTACAGTAACCAAAGGGGAAAGGGGAGGAGAGGGATAAATTAGGAGTTTGCAATTAGCATATACACATTACTATATAGAAAATAGATAACCAACAAGAACCTATTGTATAGCACAAGGAACTATACTCAATGTCTTGTAATAACCTATAATGGAAAAGAATCTGAAAAATAATAGATTTATATATATAATATATATGTAACTGAATCACTTTGCTGTACACCTGAAAGTAACAAAACATTGTAAATCAACTGTACTTCAATTTAAAAAAGACAAAAAAATGTGAAAAAATAAACTAAAAGCAATCCTTGATGTGCAGTTTGCCAATTACTGTGGTGTAAATTTTCTCACCGTGGTTAATTTCAACCTGCCAACTTGTAGTCACTGAACCAAGAGCTGGGAAGAAAGGTGCACAATCAGATCCCGTGAACTATGAGAGCCTGTTTCTAGCGTACCTTGGGAGGTAGGGAGGTGCCATCATCCTGGTTCTACGGGCAAGGAAACTGAGTCTCAGAGGCTCCAGTGACCTGCCTAAGTTCCCCAAGGTGATATAGGCAGAGCAGGAGCTCTAACTCAGGCTGTCTACCTCCATAGCCTGTGTTCTTTCTGCTTCACTCAACCGTAGCACTGTTACAGGATCAAGTATAGCGAGGGCACTTTTGACGCAGCATGGCACCCAGTGCACACAGTAGGTGTTCAGAACTGATGGCTGTGGTTGAAATCATTGTCAGTAAGCACATTTGAAAAATGCTGTCTCAGTTAAACAATGACCTCTGCAGCTGCCAGAGGACAGTTTGGTACTTCACACTATTTAACACAAAGTTTCATAAACACATTTAAGCTGGTCCATGTTTGTAAGAAAAGGAATGGTCAGAAATCGTTCTGGTCACTGTGGAAGTGGTAGAGGAGGAGAGAGCACGTGCTCCCTTGGTGGTCATCTGCAGAGACAGAAGCTTCCGGAGAATCTGTGTGATTACCCCTTGGTCATTTAAAGAAGGTCTCTCCCTAATCCAAGTACATGTGCATGCACACACATACACCCATACTCCCGGATGCTATGGAGTCAGGAGTGCTGATTGCATTATGAAGAGGAGTATTAATATGGGTATGCTTTGGGTATCACTGAGGGAAATACTAGGAAACCATGTGTTTCCTCATACGGAGGCATAGGTGGAGGGACACAGCTTCCTTTGGGGTTGGGCCTGGAGGTAGGATCCTCCCAAGGGCACAGCTTCATCGTGGAGATCAATCTTAGGACACATGGCTCTGAGTCTCAGAGCCCAAGCAATGGTAAGAACAACAAAACACACCAAATACTTATCCCGTGATTCATCTGCTTTAACCCTCCTGGCAGCATGGCGATGTAGGGGCTATGTTATCTCCCTACTTCATGGCTGAGCGGACTAAGGCTTAGGGAGGTTAAATAACTTTCTCCAGGTCAGGCACTTGGCTAAGGATTTAATAAGTACAACATCTCATCTGATTGACCCAGCCCTTCATGCAGCTGGTGCTACTGGTTTTCCATTTGATAGAAACGTGGGCTCAGAGATGTTAAGTAAATGACTCACAGTCACAGGGCTAATAGTGACAGAGTGAATGGGCACATGGATGCCCCTGACTGTGGAGTCTGTACCCATAATGACTACCCTGTGGGCTCCCTTGGAAAATCTGAGATGGTTGAGCCCACCCAAGTCCTGGCCTCCAGCCTGCCTTCAGGTAGCAGCTCTGGCCCTGCACCCCAGCATTCAGCCCATGTGTGACCTCTACAGGAGAAATGTGTTCTTATTCCTTGACGTTAGACCTGCAAATGTCTCCTCAATGCTTTCAGGTACTGCACGGGTTGCTTCTCTCTGTCTCTCCAAAGGAGGCCAAGTGGATAAGAACCATTCCTTCTTGGTTGGAAGTGTTGTTCCAGCCTGGCTAGAGGAAGGCTGTGCATTTCTTTGGTCTCTGGACGCTTTCACTCAGGAGACCTTGTTTTGTACTAGATCTGCAACGATCAACTCTGCTCCCCCAGCCCCTCTTGTTGGTCGGTGACCAGGGCTTTGGGGAGTGAGAAAAATGGGCAGTGCTTTGCCCAAGAGAAAGGTGGCCCTTCTGTTCTCATGGCCACTGCCCTGGTTCAAACCCAGCTATCTCTCCCCCAGGACTGGCTCCATAGCTTGCAGGACCCACTGCTAAATGAAAATGCAGGGCCCCTTGTTCAAGTGTTATTAAGAATTTTGAGACGGGGACAGCAGAGCAGTAAACCAAGCGTGGTCCTTTCTAAGTGCGGGGCCCTGTGTGATTGCACAGGCCACATGCCCACGAAGCCAGCCCTGCTCTCACCTGGGCTATGGCAACTGCCTCCTAACTGGTTTTCCTGCCCCGGCTCTCTTATCTCATCTTCAAACCATTCTCTGCAGCCAGTGACTTTCCTTGGCGGCAACTCCACGTCACTCTATGCACTGGTTCATAGCTGTACAGATTGAAAGCCAAGGTGAACACAGCAGGTACCCCAGAACTGTTCCCTCTAGACCCGTGTTTCTCATCCTCAGTGCTATTGACTCGTAGGGCCAAGTAACTGTTTGCCATGGGAGGTTGTCCAATGCACTGTAGGATATTTAGCAACATCTAAATATCTAGATATTTTGCCTCTACCTTCCAGATGCCAACAGCAGCCCCTTCCCTTCCCTTGCGTATCATGACAATCAAAAATGTCTCCAGACATCACTGAAGGTCTTGGGGTAAGGGAGAGGGAGCGAAATTATCCCCAGTGAGAACAACTGCTCTAGGCCCAGAGGTACCAAGGTGGGGCAGAGCCCACGGGATGCACGGGCAGTAGGTGAGGAAGGAGTCACACACCATTAGGTCCTAAAGGTCACCATTCAGGCTGTGTTTGGCTCTGGGGGGATTTTGAAGGGGCATGGTTGTCCCTCCTGACCTCTCTAACCTCTTCCATGATACCTAAACACACCCAGGTAAACATCAGATCCAAGTCACTAAAACTTTTAAAAACATCTGTTTCAGCTTTCAGCTTATGCCATTCTTTGCGTATTTTAAGGGATTTTAGCAATTTCCCAGATAAGGCCAATCACCTGTGTTATAGATGAGGAAACCAAGTCCCAGGGAGGCACAGTGATCTGCCCAACACAGTGGATTTCTGGTGCTTTTGCTGGCCTAGTTCCCATTCCCCTTTTGTAAGGTAGAATTGCTATGAATTAAACCTTCCTGCTTTGGGGGTTATCACATGACCCCAAACTGGCCCGTCAGAATTAGTCCTGGAATTTGTGCTGAAATTCTCAGGAGCGGGGCCCCTCTTATCTTCCAGGGCTGCTGGACTCATAGGATGGAAGCTTGGGGTTCTTGGGGGGTCATTTGGCAGGGAGTCTGAGTGAATGGCAGCATGGAGAAAGGCTTTGCTGTGGGATGGGAGCCTGGGGCCTGCAGGCCTGGGTTGAGCTCCTGAGTCTGGTTGGGTCTGCAGGCAGACGTACCATTGGATTTTGCCATTTTGTGAGCCCATGAAGTCCTTTTTGTACTTCAGGCAGTTTGAGTTGGGTTCCTGACACTTGTATCCAAATGGATGGTGACACCAAAGGCCCATGTCCAGCCTTCCCATGACTCCAAGTTCAGGGCTTATTTACAGCAAGATGCTGCTCATGAAGCCTTCTGCAAAAGCTTCTATGGTGCCGATTTTGTGATGATCCCAGGAATCAGCCCCTGCCCCTGGCAAGGGTCACAATGAGATAAAACTCTGGTGGCACACACCTACCACGGACGCTGTGAGGTTTCTATACTACTCGTTAATGCATTCTAAGGGAACATCTCTCCAGAGACACAGCAAGGAGTAGGCCTCATAAATCTTTTAAACTGACTTGAAAGAAAGGCTTTGATTTTTCCAAATCCAGAGTAGAAAGGGTAGCTTCTCTGTTTCAAAAATATTTATCTTTTAAGCGTCTTCAGGACCAGAGTTCATCAAGTGAATCTTTCTTTTAGCCATTAAGGTGAACTGTTAGAAGCAGTCAGAAAGGAGGTCTATCTCTCTTTCATTTTGCTACCCCATGGCTCCAGTTTCTTCAATGGGGTCCCTTTGCGGTGAACCCAGACTGCTCTGGCCAGCCGTCTGGGTTTTGCAAACTCTGGTCTGGTCCCAGAGCAGCTGCTATATAGTGGGGGAGACAAAGAGTAAATAGGAAATTGAAATATAGGGGGCTAAGTGTGCCATAGAGGGGAGCATGGGGCTGTGTGGGTGTGTGGTGGGGTGCCCAGTCCAGCCTGGGGATCAAGGAAGACTTCCTGGCAGAGGTGACAGCTTACTTGAGTCTTGGAAGATGATAGGGATTATGTAGCTGGAAAAGAGGAGGAGACATTCCAGGCAAAAGAAATGAATATGTGTCCGGTGGGAGTGGGGAAGGAGAGCTTTGTTTACTCAGCTCCTAACTGAAAATTCCCCATGTCCAACACCTTTGGAGCCCAGTGATGTCTATATCTTTGAAATGGACTCAGGCAAGCAGGGGTTATAGCCTCAGGCCCTGGCTGAGGTCAGAAATAGTAGGGCACAGTCTTAAAACAAATCTGATCGGGGTGAGTGTGCAGGCAAAATGGACAGGTGACAGCTGGCGCTGCTGGCGAGTGGCAGGTGATTCATTTGTTACCGCTGCCAGCCCACATTTGTCACTGTTTACTGTGAGCCAGGCCCTGGCTGGGCCCTGGGGACACAGAGACCCTGCCTTCGAGGAACTCACAGACCAGATGAGGGGACAGATGAGGCTGGTACTGTGTGATGGGGGCTCTGGAGTTGCCGACACCTTATGATGGTATCTCTGCCTCTGGTAGAGATAGCACAAGGGGTTTGGGAGCCCCAAAGAGAGCAGTCTCATCTTCCTGGAGAAGTCCCAGAAGGCTTCCTGGATGAAGTGGCATCTATGTGGAGTCCTGAAAGACAAATAGCAATCAGTCAAAGAAGATTATACAGAGGGAGACATACGAGGTGGAGGGTGAAATCCTGGAGGGGAGAGAAAAATCATGCCTTCAGGAAACTGAAAATGGCTCAGTGTAGCCACAGGGCAGGATTCTGGGGCAACAGGGGGTGGCAAGATGTGCCACTCAGGAGTAGCCTGGGACAGATCATGAAGGACAGTGTGAGGCAGAGGCAGAGAGAAGGATGAGAAATGTTACACAGGTGGAATCAGCAGGACGAGGCACGGGGAGGGGGCTGTGGGAGGGAGAGCAGAGCCAGAGCGCTGTGCTTGGTAACCAGGAGGGGGACCCAGGAGCAGCGAGTCTGGGGAAGAGCTGGTGAATTCTGTTTACCACGTTGAGCTGCAAAGCCTGTGGGCTATCCCACGTTGTGGCTGGAAATGTGGCCCTGAAACTCCGTGGGGAAGCTGGGGTGGAGGGACAGGTGTGTGAGTCGTGGGTGAGCAGTGAGATTGAAGCCGTGAGGTCAGCTATGTCCACAGCGGGTAGAGGACAGGGGAGGGGGTCTTGGAGGAGAGCACTGCTGGGCTGGAAGCAGATCCCTGGGCACTAGCGAGAGTCTAGGACTGGCCAAAAAGGACCAACCGGAGAGAAGGAGAGAGAGAAGAGGAACCAGGATCAGGGGGACAGAGGGCCAAGGAGGGAGTGGTCTCCAGTGTCCACAACTACAGAGAAAGGGGTCATGGAGCCCAAATGAGGTAGCACACTTCTGCTCTCCAGACAGGCTGGCACTAGAGGGTCTGAGTCAGGTAGAGGGGACCTGGGTCATAACATGGGGCTTGGTCATAGTGGGGAGCCTGGTTCTAAGCATGTGCAAAGATAGATGATCAGCTGATTTGAAGCTGGGTCACTGTATGACCTAGTGGGGGGATACGGAATATTTTTTGGGGGGTGGTCATTGCATTTTCACCCTTCCCATTGCTCTTCTCTCCCACATCATGGTATCCAGATGCAGTATCCAGGCTCTCTCTATACTTCATCCATTCACTGGATTCCGTACTTCATTCATTCATTGGATAATGCTTAGAGAGGCCTTAGAAGAGTGCCTGGCACATAGTAAGAGCTCGATAAATGTTAGCTCTCTTTTTTTTCATTTTGAGTTGCTGATGGTGACAGACCTCCCCAAGGTGACCCCCAGTATTCTCCTGCTTCTAACTAGTAGCATATGTCAAAGGTGATGGGTTACATTAGGTTGGTTAGGTTACATTATATAGCAAACGTGTTGGGTTATGCCTCCCCTGGTCACATTATGTTATGTGAGACTCCTTCTTAGCTGGTAGGGTGGTGGGGAGAGAGAGAGACAGAGAGAGACAGAGAGAGAGATAGAGAGAGAGAGAGACACGCTCTCCTGCTGGTCATGAGGATGGGAGCCTCTATGATGCTAGCTATCTAACCTGGCAGGGACATGCAAGCAGCCTCTAGGAGCTGAGGTCCTCAGTCCTACAATGGCAGGAAGTGAATTCTGCCTGACCACATGAGCTTAGCGGAGGACCATGGCTCCAGATGGGAACAGAGCCAGGCTGATGCCTCGATTGCAGGCTGTGAGACCCTGAACCGAGGATCCTTTGAAGCTGTGCCCAGGCTCCCGAGCTACAGACACCGTGAGGTAATGCATGTGTGTTGCTTCAAGTTGCTCAGGTTGTAGTACTTTGTTAATGCAGCAATAGAAAACTAACACATCCATATTCACCCGTGTAAAAAGCGATTATTAAGGGAACGCCAGCTGGCACAAGGTTAGGTACTGTGTCGGGGAGTAGACACATAAATAAAATAGTGCTTCTTTTCAAGGGCTCTCAGTGGGTTCCTGAAACAGTGGGTTCCCAAAGCAAGGGCTTGCCTGTCAGCAGAGGACGAGGGGGTGAGGGAGGACTTCTAGGCAAAGGAAAGAGCTTGTAGCAGGCCCCATAGGCCTGAAGGTGCTGGAGCATCCTGGTTGGTGAGAGCTTCAGTGGAGGAAAACTTGGTAGCTAGAGTAGGCTGAGTGGGCATCACGTCTCCTACGGCCTTGGCCGTCACACCAGGGAAGCTGCAGAAGTGCTCTGAGTAGAGAATGAACACGGGGAGTGGTTGCTGGGTGGAGGGTAGGCACACCGGTCTTTGCTGTTGGTGCAAGACCAGCACGGCACTGATGTGCTTCTCCTGGGATGTGAGCTGTCATCTTCTCGGTCTCCCTGGAGCCTGCAGGGCAGGAGGTGGCTCTGGTCAGCTCAAGGTTGGAATACTACCTGTCGGGTTCTCAGAGCACCTGTGGAAGGTCTTTCCTCCCAGAGCTGTGGCTACAGCCAAGATATTCTGGGGTTTCTTTCTCCATCACTGGAGAAAATGCTTTTGCCCTGTGGACACAAAGGAGGAAGGAGATAATTTAAAGCAACCTAGAGGAGGTGACAGCGGCCCCTCACTCCAGCAGCAGAGGCCATGAAACCTCGCTGTCTCTCTCCCATCAGCTGTCCAGGAATGCAGACATGAGACATGGGTTTCCAAGCAGGTACACAGTTTAGCTTCTGAACTCAACTTTTCTTCTCTACCCAGAGCCTCCCTGCTCAGAAGAAAGCCTGACACTGTGTCTTGTATGCACCACCTCTGATTTTTCCTACAAGGAAGCATTTTACTTCTTTTCAGGACAGGGATGGAGCAGGGGTGGTGCTTCATGCAGGGCGTTTTACTGGAAGGAGGTGAGTGTGGGCTCTGCACTGGGATCAGATGCCTTTCTCCCCGCTCTCCTAGCTGGCAGCTGTGCCTGGTGGTGTTTGGAGGATCAGCCACCCCTGGAATGCACTCAGGAAGCTCTGGGAGAACGGCATGGTCTTGCAGGCCCTGAGACAGACAGACATTGTTATATTCCTTTGGGAGGCGACTGGCATCGCCTCCCATCACAGCGTGAGCCTTGGGAATCATAGCCTTGGCGACAGCTGTGTTGCTGTAGATATCCAGAAAACTGAGTGCTTTCTGGTCCTCAATTTAAGAAGTCATTTGCTGGATAGTGCTAACTAAGAACAGTCATTATGCTTGAGAAAGCACCCTTCTGCCTCACTCCTTAGTTAAGTGGGTGAGAGAAACAAAAAAGACAGGAATAAAGACACAGACCTACTGGAGAACGGACTTGAGGATATGGGGAGGGGGAAGGGTGAGCTGTGACAGGGCGAGAGAGAGGCATGGACATATATACACTACCAGACGTAGGGTAGATAGCTAGTGGGAAGCAGCCGCGTAGCACAGGGAGATCAGCTCGGTGCTTTGTGACCGCCTGGAGGGGTGGGATAGGGAGGGTGGGAGGGAGGGAGACGCAAGAGGGAGGAGATATGGGAACATATGTATATGTATAACTGATTCACTTTGTTATACAGCAGAAACTAACACACCATTGTAAAGCAATTATACTCTAATAAAGATGTTAAAAAAAAAACCAAAAACAAAACAAAACACCAGGTTTGGGAAGCCTCGGGTTTTGAACGGAAATGCCTGAGAGGGAGGAGACCCCGACATGGTCTGGCTGCGATTTCTCTTACACGTGGCTGGGTGAGGGCAGTGAGTGTGCATGCACGTCCAGAGATCTGAACCCTGCATTACCTCCCGGCTGGAATCAAAAGGCAGGCAGGATGGGAATGGGGAAAGATGTAACTGTAAGCGCTGAATTATGTTCCCTCAAAATTCATGCTGAAGCCCTAACCTCAAGTGTGACTGTGTTTGGAGAGAGGGCCTTTGAAGGGGCAATTAAGGTTAAGTGGGTTCGTGAAAGTGGGGCCCTAATCCCACAGGACTGGTGTCCTAATAATAATAGGGAAAGACACCAGGGTGTGTGCACACGGAGGAAAGACCCTGTGAGGACGCGGGGAAGATGGTAACCTACGAGCCAAGGAGGGAGGCCTCAGGAGAAACCAAAGCGGCCAACACCTTGATCTTGGACTTCCAGCCTCCAGAATTGTGAGAATAGACATTTCTGCCCTTGAAGCACCCAGCCTGTGGTATTTTGTTATGGCAGCTGGAGCTGACTGATACAGGGGGCTCCATCCCCTGAGATCAGAGCAGGAAGAGGGGAAGGAGGGCAAAGTTTAGAGGGTCAGACAGGCCCCAGAGGCCAAGGCCAGTGAGGCGCCCTCACTCTCTCACTCCAGCCAGAGGATGGTGGTAAGGACTTAGGTACCAGGGGTGGAGCTTTGCTGTGATGGACACAGGTTTTTAGAGCTCTGCTTAGCTTGAGGCATCTCTCTCTCTCTCTCTCTCTCTCTCTCTCTCTCAGGCTTTCCCTCGGCTGCAGTAAGACCTCTTTTTGAAACTACCTTCTCTGGGCACTCTTCTTTGGTTTGGCTGGGTGGGTCAGAGGAGACCAGGGTCCCCTCTGCTTGGGAGTATGCACCTCTCTTTGCCTCCCTGTGGAAAGCCAGGGAGGCACCAACTCAAGGGTCATTCATGCAGGGGGCCCTGCAGTACCTGGTTTAGGGCAGTGGCCCCGGCTGGTGCGGAAGTAAGAAGGCCCTGCAGGTCAATACTGGGCTGTGGACCCAGGGAAAGGGGCTCTGAAGCTGCTGTGGTGGCTTTGTGTCAGATCAGCTTAGGCCAGCCTCTAACCCCAGCAAAAGGAATCCTCCTCCATGAAGCTGCCCACACAGGGCTTGGGGCCAAGCTAGAGGGATGGTGTGATTGGGCTGGAGTAGCCCACCTTCTTAATCCTCAGTGACCTTTGGAAGTGGTGGGCAGCTGGGGGAGGACCCAGGCAGGGGTCCTAGCCATGGCTATTTCCTTCTAACACAGAGCTGGACTCAGGGGTCTGGTGGGGGGTAGGGAGTGATTCAAACATTCCCTGGGGCTTCTAGGAAGCTTTTCATGTCCAGCGGTCTTTGCTCCATGGCTGAGGCACTAGTCAAGAAGATGCTGCCCATCTGCCTTAGCAGAGGGCCCCTGAAAGTGACCGGTTCCCTGGCAGGAAGATATTTATGACCTGAGGGCCTGACCTGGATCCACCAACGTTCCCAGATCCTCTGCCCCTCCTTCCCTGACCCCAGGCGTAGCCACTGAAGGCCTCCCTGAGTCTGGACCTCTGACTCCTGCCTGCGCCCCTGGTGGGTCGCCATCTCTGCTTTAGGGGAGGGGAGGAGCACACGATTAAACACCCTGGCCTGGCCCTGTGGTGGGGCCCGGGCCAAACCCCTGCTCATCTGATATGTGAGCCAACACAAACTGGTTTGAGAATAGCTTCTATCAGGTAGTGTCCTGACAAATACTGTGAATATGGACATTTTCTTCACTTTGTCTTGTCCTCAGTACGAGGATAATACAGTCTACCCAGGAGACGTAGCAGGGATTAAGCAAGCTGGAGTTGTGGACGGTCTGGAGTCAGACCCCGGGGCCGATTTAAGCACTCAAGGGGCAATTCTAGCGTAATTATTAGTAATACGACAGCATCCTCAGTGTCACATGCCTGTCCAGCCCTTCTCTGTTTACTCAGCTCCCTGGTCTTTGTAATCAACCTCTGCATCATTTCTCCCTGAATCCACTTACTGGACCCTCATCCCCATGGCATCACCCACACAGAGGGGACAGGTGGGTTGCAGAGGGTTCTAGCCACTGCCCTGTCCCCCATTCCACTGCCCACTTCTCTGTGTTCTCCCACTGCGTCTTGGAGGGGCTGAGATGATTCCGCCTGATATCCATCCCATCCCTTAAAGACTTGATAGTTTAGATATTTGGGTATGTTCCTTTCTGCAGAGAATGTGTGTAAAAGGATTCAGGGTTCTGTTTCCAATTGCATTGCACGGAAAGTTGTTAGGCAATAATCCGTGCTCTGATGAGCACAACATAACTAGCGTGAAGTCCGTCAGTGAGTTTCATGCTCCTGAAAAACAGGCTTTTGGTAAGGCAATGTAAGTTTTTCAAAAAATTAATAGATATGTATCTGTTGGTGAAGTGTCCTAATGTCTGTGCCTTACTTTATTATCTTAAAGTTATTTATATTTCAGGTGTACAGCATTTTAGTTTAGCATCTATACACTACAGAGTGATCACCAGCACAAGTCTAGTTACCATCCATCTCCAGACAGTTGACCCCCATTACTCGTTTTGCCTACCTGCAACCTCCTTTCCCTCTGGTAACAACTGATCTGCTTCCTATCTATGCGGTTTTTTTTGTTTGTTTTGTTTTATTTTGTTTGCTCTTCTCTACTTCCTCCTCCTTTTCTTTTAGATCCACATATGAGTGACATCATATGGTATTTATCTTTCTCTGTCTGGCTTATTTCACTTAGCATAATACCCTCAAGGTCCATCCATGTTGTCACAAATGGCAGGATTTCATTCTTTTCTTTTTTTTGGTTATATTCATTCATTTGTTTTGTTTTTAGATTTCACATGCAAGTGAAAACATACAGTATTTGTCTTTCTCTTTCTGGCTTATTTCACTAAGCATAATTCCCTCCATGTCCATCCATGTTTCTGCAAAGGGCAAATTTTCATTCTTTTTTATGGCTAAGTAGTATTCCATTGTGTATATTTACCACATCTTCTTTATCCATTCATCTATTGATGGGCACTTAGGTTGCTTCCATATCTTGGCTATTGTAAATAATGCTGCTATGAACATTGGGGTGCATGTATCTTTTCAAATTAGTGTTTTTGTTTTCTTTAGATATAGACCGAGGAATGGAACTGCTGGATCATATGGTAGTTCTATTTTTAATTTTTTGAGGGACCTCCATGCTGTTTTCCATAGTGGTTACACCAATTTACATTCCCACCAACAGTGTACAAGGGTTCCCTTTACTTCCTTGCCAACATTTGTTATTTGTTGTCTTTTTGATGATAGCTGTTCTGCCAGGTGTGAGGTGATATCTCATTGTAGTTTTGATTCACATTTCCCTGATGATTAGTGACTTTGGGCATCTTTTCATGTTCCTGTTGGTCATCTGGATTTCATCCTTGGAGAAATATCTATTCAGGTCTTCTGCCCATTAAAAAAAATTTTTTAGGTTGAATTGTACAAACTGTTTATGTATTTTGGGTTAACCCATGATCAGATATATCATTTGCAAATATTTTCTCCCATTCATAGGTTGTCTTAGCATTTTGTTGATGGTTTCCTTTGCTGTGCAAAGGCTTTTAGATATAATTATGTCCCATTTGTTTATTTTTGCTTTTGTTTCTCTTATCTGAGGAGACAGATCAAAAAAAATATTGCTACGATTTATGTCAAAGAGTGTACTGCTTATGTTTTCTTCTAGTTTTATGGTTTCTGGTTTTATGTTTAGGTCTTTAATCCATTTTGAGTTTATTTTTGCATATGGTATGAGAAAATGTTCTAATTTAATTCTTTTACATGTAGCTGTCCAATTCTCTGCACACAGCTTATTGAAGAGACTGTCTTTTCCCCATTGTATATTTTTGTCTCCTTTGTCATAGATTAATTGAGTGTGTGGGTTTATTTCTGGGATCTGTATTTTTGCTCCATGGATCTATGTGTCCGTTTTGGGCCAATACCATACTGTTTTGCTTACTGTAGATTTGTAGTATGTTCTGAAGTCAGGGAGTGTGACCTCCGGCTTTGTTCTGTTTTCCTCAGATTGATCTGGCTATTCATGGTCTTTGTGGTTCCATACAAACTTTAGAATCACTTATTCTAGTTCTGTGGAAAATGTCATGGGTATTTTGATAGGAATTGCATTAAATCTGTAGACTGCTTTGGGTAGTGCAGACATTTTAACAATATTAATTCTTCCAATCCATGAACGCAAGATATCTCTCCATTTCTTTGTATGCTCTTCAATTTCCTTCATCAAGGTTTTATAGTTTTCAGAATATAGGTCTTTCACTTCCCTGGTTAAGTTTATTCCTAGTTATTTTATTCTTTTGATGTGATTATAAATGAGATTGTTTTCTTGCTTTTTCTTTCTGATAGTTCATTATTAGTGTATAGGAAAGCACCAGATTTCTTTATATTAATTTTGTATTCAGCAACTTTACTAATTCATTATTAGTTCTAATAGTTTTTTGGTGGAGCCTATAAGGTTTTATATATATCATATCATCTGCAAATAGTGACAGTTTT
The DNA here is from genome assembly GCF_059928025.1 of Delphinapterus leucas. Classification (NCBI taxonomy): domain Eukaryota; kingdom Metazoa; phylum Chordata; class Mammalia; order Artiodactyla; family Monodontidae; genus Delphinapterus; species Delphinapterus leucas. The sequence continues at coordinate 129,559,648 of NC_143132.1, read as the reverse complement.
ACTTCTTCCCTTCCAATTTGAATGCTTTTATTTCTTTTCCTTGTCTATTGCTATGGCTAGGACTTCTAGTACTATGTTAAATAGAAGTGGCAAAAGTAAGCATCCTTGTCTTGTTCCTGATTTTAGAGGAAAGGCTTTCATTTATTCACCATTGAGTATGATGTTAGCTGTGGGTTTGTCATAAATTATCTTCGTTATACTGAGATATGTTCCCTCTATACCAACTTTGATGAGAGGTGTTATTTTTTTATCATGAATTGATGTTGAATTTTGTCAAATATTTTTCTGCATCTATTGAGATGATCATGTGATTTTTATCCTTCCTTTGTTAATGTAGTGTATCACATTGATTGATTTGTGAATATTGGACAATCTTTGCATCCCTGCAATAAAGCCCACTTGACTGTAGTGTATGATCCTTTTTATATATTGTTAATTTGGTTTGCTAATATTTTGTTGAGGATTTTTGCATCTATGCTTATTAGAGATATTGGCCTGTAATTTTCTTTTTTGTGTGTGGTGTCCTTGTCTGGCTTTGGTATCAATGATGGCTTCATAAGATATGCTTAGAAGGTTTCCCTTCTCTTCAATTCTTGGAAGAGTTTGAGAAGGATAGGTATTAAATCTCCTTTGAATGTTTTGTAGAATTCACCAGTGAAACCATCTGGTCCTGGGGTTTTGTTTGTTGGGAGCTTTTTTAAATTACTGTTTCAGTCTCTTTATTAGTCTGTTAAGGTTTTTATTTTTTATGATGCATTTTTGGATGATTGTATGTTTCTAGAAATTTATGTCTTCTCGGTTGTCCAAGTATTGATGTATAATTGGTTGTAGTAGTCTCTTATGATCCTTTGTATTTCTGTGGTATCAGTTGTAACTTCTCCTCTTTCATTTATGATTTTATTTATTTGAGCCCTCTCTCTTTTTTTCTTGGTTAGTTTATCTAATGGCTTGTCAATGTTGTTTATCTTTTCAAAGAACCAGCTTTTAGTTCCATTGATCTTTTTATTGTTTTACTATTTCATTTATTTACGTTCTGGTCTTTATTATTCCCTCCCTTCTGATAATTTTGGAGTTGTTCCTTTAGGTGTAAAGTTAGATCGTTTACTTGAAATTTTTCCTGTTTCTCGAAGTAGGAATGTATTGCTGTGAAATTCCCTCTCAGAACTGCTTTTGCTGAATCCCATAGATTTTGGTATGACATATTTCTGTTCTCATTTGTTTCTAGATATTTTTTTTATTTCACCCTTGATTCCTTTGATTACCCATTGGTTATTCAGTAGCATGTTGTTTAATCTCCATCTTTTTGTGTTTTTTTATCCCTTGGGGTTGATTTCTAGTTTTATACCATTGTGTTCAGAGAAGATGCTTAACATGATTTTAATCTTCTTGAAGTTACTGAGATGTGCTTTGTGACCTAACATGTGATCTATCCTTGGCAATGTTCCATATGCACTTGAGAAGAATGTGTATTCTGCTGCTTTTGGATGGAATGTTCTGTATATATCAGTTAAGTTCATTTGATGTAAGTGGTGTATTAAAGTCCCCTAATATTATTGTATTGCTTTCAATTTCTCCCTTTAAGTTCAATAATGTTTACTTTATATATCTTGGTGCTCTTATGTTGGGTGTATATACTTTTATAATTGTTATATCTTCTTCCTGGATTGACCCCTTTATCATTATGTACTGCCCTTCTTTGTCTTTTATTACAGTTTTTGTTTTAAAGTCTATTTTGTCTGATATGAGTATAGGCACTCCAGTTTTGTTTTTATTCCCATTTTCATATGCATGGAATATCTTTTTCTATCCCTTAACTTTCAGTCTATGTGTGTCTTTATTTCTGAAGTGAAGTTATTTCTTATTTCTCTTGTAGGCAGCACATAGCTAGGTCTTGTTTTTTAATTCATTCAGCCACTCTATGTCTTTTGATTGATGAATTTAGCCCATTTACATTTAAAGCAGTTATTGATAGGTATATAATTATTGCCATTTTGTTCATTATTTTCTGGTTCCTCTCTGTTCCTTTCTTCTTTTCTCTTTTCTTTTGTGTTTTGGTGGTTTTCTTTAGTGCTATGTTTAGATTTCCTTCTCATTTTCTTTTGAGTACTTACTCTAAGTTTTTTTCCTTGTGGTTACCCTAAGGTTCACATATAACATCCTGTGTAAATAGCAGTCTGTTTTAAGTTGAAAGCAACTTAAGTTTGAACATGTTCCAAAGTTTTATCTTTTTACTCCTCTCCATGTTTTATACTTTGATGACACATTTTACATCTTTTTATTTTATGTATCTCTTAACTAATTATTGTAATTTAGGTAGATTGTTCATCTCTGTTTTGTTTAGGTCTTTTTCTGAGGTTTTTGTCTTGTTTTTTTGATTGGAATATATTCCTGTGTCTCCTTATTTTAAGCCTAATTCTCTGTGCTTGTTTCTATGTATTAGTTAAGTCAGCTACCTCTCCCAGTCTTGAGGAAGTGGCCTATGTAGATGTCTTGTGGGGCTCAGAAACACAATCCACCAGGCACCAGAGCCAGGCATTCAGTTGGTGTCCCCTATGTGGGCTGCATGTACACTCTTGTTGTGGTGGGGACCACGGCTGCTGCTGCAATGTACTGCTGTGGTGTGCTGGTGGGCAGGGCTGGCCCCTGGACAGCTGCTGGCCCAGTCATGGCTGCTGCCAGCTGCTAGTGGGTGGAGTTATCACCCGTCAAGCTGTGAGTCCAAGTGGAGGCACAGGGGTGATCAGGGCTCTCAGCAGCGTGTGCCCACTGGTACTAACAGGTTAGAGGGAATTCCGGAACGGCACCTGCCAGCGCTTGCATTAGTATGGTAGCCTGAGATTGCAAAAATGGCTCCCACCAGTGTCTCAGGCTCCGGGAATTATCCTAACTTGTTCCTGCTCTCTGGCAGACACTTCAAGGTTAGCAAGTGGGTCCCCTTCTATAGTCTATGAGCCTTTCAATCTGAAGTTTTTTGCACTGTTTTTCAGGTTGAGTGAGTCTGTGCACAAGCCCTTTAAGAGTAGGTTTTTCATTCCCTCCCTGTAGTTCTATAATTTTTCTGGACATATTCCCCATTGGTTTTCAAAGCCAGCTGTTTTGAGGGCTCATCTCTCCTGTACAGGATATAAGAGCTGGGGTGCCTGATGTGGTGCTCACGTCTCTCACTCCTCAGGGAAAAAGGCCATAACTTTGTGTTCCTTCCTGACTGTGGATTGCTGCGAATGGGGTGTGGTCTTTCCCTTGGTGAGTCTGTATCTCTGTTTCTTCTACCTATATTAATGCTGTCCTTTTACCCTTTGTTGTGGAGACTATTCATCCAGCTTTCAGGTACCTTTCAAAGGGATTTATTCCATATGTAGCAGTGGGTTTGTTTTGTCCATGGGAGGAGGTGAGTTCAGGATCTTCTTATGCCACCATCGCAAACCTTCCCTGTATGCCTTATTTAAATAGTTTAGCTAAATAATTTAGCCAAACTATTGGAGAGAGTGGGTAAATGTGATGCAATTATGTGGCAAAAATATAACTTGATTATAGATGAAGGTTATATGGGTCTTCCTAATACAGTTTGTTTTATTTTCTTTAGATTAATATTTTCTAAGTAAAATGAGAAACAGAGAATGGTTAAAAGCCATCTGATGCTGTGCAAAGTAAAAGCAGGAATGTTAATTGTCAATAGACATCCTAAATCAGGTATACATATATTTTGAAACTGACATTTTTTTTTATTAGGCATTTCAGGTATTTTTGTTGAACCATCCGGCATCTTGAGTCATGTTCTCAGCATTCATAGCTTTAGTTCTGAGCAGTTTGCCCCAACCTATTTCTCACACCTGCTGTTTTCTACCTCCCCATACCCTTGGCTGTGACCTGGAAGTTCATTCTCCTCTTTCTACCATTTCCTTCCCTGGCTTTGAAGGTGGGTCCTTGGGAGAACAGATCTAGCTCTTGGAGCTGACCATGCTGTATCTGGTGGCCTTGGGTAAACACCCTCCTGGTGATGGAAATTCTCCTATTCCCTGGGGGGTTCCTGATGCTCAGACAGAATTTGTATAAATGAAACCAAATTTCCCTGTGCTTACCGGTTATTGCAAAACATAAAAGTGGTAAGTTTGATTTAGACCAAGCTTAGGGAGTACATCTGGGATGGACTGCCTTAAATTATAGGCCATGTGGCCTCTGTGAAAGCCTTGGGGGTCCTGGAGGGCACCTCAGGGCAGTATACAGACTTCTCTACAACAGCTGAAATAATGTACAAGGAGAGACCCAGGGACTGCCAGCTGGAGGACACAAGGCCTGTCTATTAATACACTGTGGTCCCAGAAAGCAAACATAAGTTCCCAACATACACTCTCAAAGAAGAAATCCCCAGTGTAGGTCTTTCCAGGTATACAGATTGATTTGTGACTGAGCTGCTTCCCACACAGGTAATGTCATGCAGCATGCTCCTGGGTGAGCAGCCGTAGGAGTTTCATTATTTAAAAACCATGGACAGTCACAAGCAACTCAGGGCAGAAGCTAGTGAGAAACGAGATGGTGAACCCAGACATCCTGCAGAACCTCCTCTCAAACAGTTCAGTTTTCATGCCCCAGCAGAGGTCCCCCTGTTCCCAGAAATCTATCCCTACCTTCCTGGCTGACTGGGAGCCATCCTCAGGGCTCTTTACCCCTCTTACTCCCTGTGGCCCTTCCCTGTGCTGTGTCTCACCCAGAGTGACCATTCTGTGGTTTTCCATCAGTTTAGTGAGCTGCCCTGGTTGTCCAAGACAGGACCTTCACTTTACCCAACTTCAGGGAGTTCCATTCACATGGAAAAAAATGTTGGGAGAAGAAAAGAGTGGCTAAAGTCCACATACAAAATGGTAGCCCTGGCCCTTGAGGTGTAACATCTCACTTCCTGAACGTTATGAACGATATTGAAATCTTCTATTCCACCATTGTAATTCTCTCATTGGTTGGCTGAAATGTCTTAGGATCTATCCGTCAGCAAAGTCTGAACTAATTAGACAAGCACAGCCTTCAAATGGACCCAGCACAAGGACAGCTCCCATTCAGAGGTCATGAAGCCTGGGCCTACAGTGCTCAGTTCTTTTATCCTGGTTGTGGCTGACTGGGGCCCTGCTGCTCTGAGCTGCTGCCCTCCCAGAGACAGGCAGCCTTGTTCAAGACTCACCTGATGTCACGCTGAAGACTGTCCATCCACATGGGTGGGTACTCACTTCCTCCACCAGAGGTTCTATGATGAGAATACACACAGGCTGGTGACTCTTTGGGAAGACAGTATAAATGGTGTCCAAGACTGGGATTTTTCTCTCAACAGCTACATTTTGGAGAAAACTATGAGCCCCTGCTTAGAAAGCAAGGCCTGGGTGAGAATTCTCTCCCTCCAGAATCTTTCATATTATAGAAGATTTATCTGACCCACCAAGACTTGTCTTAAACTCTCCTGCATCTGCCCCCAGGAGTGACCCCTGGGTCCTTCCTTGGAGAGAAAGGGCTGAGAATGGACCCCTGTTCCTCACTTGCCCTTAGAAAAGCTAACTGGGACATTTCCTTATTAGGTGCTGTGTTAGTTTCTGGGACTGCTGAAGTAAATTACCACAAAGCAGGTGGTTTAAAGCTACAAAAAAGGATCCCCTTAAGGTTCTGAAATCAAGCCACAAGGCCACACTTCCTCTGAGGGCTCTAGGGGAGAATCCTTCCTTGCCCTTCCTAACTTTTGGTGGCTCCAGATGTTCCTTGGCTTGTGCCACATGATTCCAATCTCTGCCTCCAAGGTCACATTGGCTTCTCCTCTGTGTCTTTTCCTTTTGTGTCTCTCTTATAAGAATGCATACTATTTTAACAAATATATATGGAATCTAAAAAACAAAATGATTCTGAACAACCTAGGGGCAGGACAGGAATAAAGATGCAGACGTAGAGAATGGACTTGAGGACATGGGGAGGGGGAAGGGTAAGCTGTGACAAAGCGAGAGAGTGGCATGGACATATATACACTACCAAACGTAAAATAGATAGCTAGTGGGAAGCAGCCGCATAGCACAGGGAGATCAGCTCGGTGCTTTGTGACCACCTAGAGGGGTGGGATAGGGCGGGTGGGAGGGAGACACAAGAGGGAGGAGTAATGGGGATATATATGTATATGTATAGCTGATTCACTTTGTTATACAGCAGAAACTAACACACCATTGTAAAGCAGTTATACCCCAATAAAGATGTTAAAAAAATAAAAAAAGAATGCATATGATTGAATTCAGGGTCCACCTAGATAATCCAGAATAATCCCCCCTCTAGAGACCCTTAACTTAATCACATCTTTGCCATATAAGTTAATAATAACAGGTTTCAGGGATCACAACACACATGTGTCTTTTTGGGGGGCCCACCATTCAGCCCACTACAGATGGTTAGCTACTGGAAGGGCCTGCATCCTATCCTGCCCTCCACGAGTGAGCATGGGCCTGGCAGAGGGGATTGCTCATCTGATGCTTACAGGATGGATGGATGAAATGCACACAGGGTGGCCATGAATCCTAAGAGGTGTCAGGGGCTGGAAGGAAGATGGTGTAAATTCTGCTCCCGTCCCTGTTCTTGACAGAGCCACCTTCTTTCCTGGTCACACGCTTTGAGACCAGACATGGCTTGAATCTCTCAGAGCCATGCTCAAGTAGGGCAGCTGTATTACCTCCCCAAAGTCATAAATATTTGGAGAGTAAAATCAGTTCCTGCAGCAGTGCTGGAGAGATGGTAAGTTAGATGTTTGATTTTGATTCTGGCTCAACCAAGAGGTCATGCGTGTGTGGGAATGGGATGGTTTTGCTTCTCTTCCCAGCAGGGTAATTGCTGTAGGAGCCAACTACCTGTGACCACCTGAGATGGATTAAAGACTTCCCAGGAGCTGGGGCTGGATCTCTGTCCATGGGCCTCCTGAGATGGTGACAGAGGGGAGCCAGCATGAGCTATTGGTCCTCTGGCTCCTGCCAGCAGTGGCTGTCTGGGGAGACATCCCCAGGAATGAGTAGATATAGCCAGGAAAGCTGGGGTGATAGTGGGTGTCCTTGTGGTACTCTGGGAGTAGATTCAGTCTGAGGAGAAGTGAGTAGAACCACAGGTAAGATGGACATGGCTTGAGAACCAAGGCCAGTCGGGAGAAGCTGACAGGCACAGGAACAATTCCTCTATGGCCCAGAAAAGAGAGTCTGACTCCCTCCGTTGGCCATGCTGGGTCTCTTCTCTGCACACAGGCCCTGAGCACGGTTGGGAATGCTAATTCAGGCTCCCCACATGTGGCCATTCTGAGCTGCTATTTGGAATCTATTGTGGGCTGCCCTGTTTGCTGGAGGACTTCCTGAGCCCCGAACAGGAAGCAGGACAAAGCCCCTCTACGTTAGTTTCCCTTTAGCCTATGTACAATCCTCTACCACCTGGAGGGGAAATTCAGAACAGGCCTCTCACATCTGCTTCTTCTACCTGTTTCTCTTTCCCTTTCTCTTCTTCACTAAGGATGGGATTTCTACTTCCGGTTCCTGTTTAAAGGGAGTTTCCCATATGCCATTTCTGCTCCCTCCCTTTCTCCCACAATAATGGCTGGCTGGAGGCTGAGAAACATGCTTTATGCAGGAAAAGGTGAAAAGCACATTAATTTAGTGTTTTCCGAATTGTATCTTATTTTATCTACGAGCATGGGTGACTATGTAGCACGCAAAGAATGGTGTCAACAATGTTTTCTTTCCTTGCGGAACTCACCATTAACAAAAGAAGAAAGAACCTAAATATTTTTTTAAAACACCAAACCTGTAAGAAAAACTAACAGCCAAAGCTAACCATTCTAATCAAGGAGGAGAGCAGAGCTCTGGAGGACCCTTCTCAGTTCTCTGGAGCATGGAATCTCCAGCATGGAATGGAGCTTGGAGATGAAGAATCCAAAAAGAAGAGTGGTTTCAGTGTCCTGGCTAAAGACCATATGTTTGCAATATTAAAGTAGCAAAACTGTTTATTGGGGTCTCCTTGATGTTCCATTGCCAAGGGGAATCATTTGCCTCCCTTGCATTAGAATCATTATTGCTACTGTTTACTGTATATCGTATAATGTGTACTATCTTGTCTTTCCTAGCAAAGATTCCAGTTCTGCCTGCATTTTCCTGTGGTTCAAAGTTTGAAGTCTCATTTAAGCTAATAAATGTCTGACCTTCCCAATGGAAATATATACAAAACTCTGACTTCCGAGTATTTTGATCGTTTCTGCTGGAGACATGGATTGGTTCATCATCCCAACCTTGAACTCTTAGATCCTTATGGCACACCAGATTAACCGGTGTGCAGTTTATTCAGCCAGTTACATATTCTTCACAGGCAAGGGTTTAGCTTTTAATCTGGTGCCAGATCCAGCTCATGCAGTTTTAAGATGATCCAGTGATTTTACTACATTAAAAGTTGCACACAATTTGAATAATAACCCAGAGCTCAAATGTTTCCAAAAGGAAAAGAAAAGTCATTTCACAAATCAATTTCCCAAATTGTTCAATTTTTTTTTTGTCATAAGCTTTCAATTTAACCACTGGAACTGGATCATTAAAAAAAATCTATTCTCAGATCATAACATCTGAGAGACCAAGCGTATTCCTTAAGAATAAATGTCAAACGGTCTCTTAATGTTTCCAATTATTTGCATTTATTTTAATAGGTTTTTCTGATCAAGAGCAATGCATGCACACTGTGGAAGAAATTTAACTATAAAAGAGCACAAACAGTGAAAATCCTTTTGAAAGTGCCAATAAGGCACCCACAGTGAGCATTTTGGTGTGTAGCCATCAGATATTTTTTCCTGTTAGGTTGAACTACATGAAATTGTCAATATTCAACCAATCATTTTTGATTTACAAAATGGCAGTTTCAATGGTTCTACCTCATACAGATATGTGCATACAAGCCTCCATATTTATTTCAAAAGTTGATTATATTTGCCTAATATCTCTGGAACAATTCTCCATGTTGAAATGTATCTTTTTTTTAATATATCAAGTATTTATTTCTCATTTATTGCAGACTACATTTTTGTTAATTACATGGATTAACACTAATGACACTTGATCAGTTTCTTGTTATTAGACATTGTTTCAAACACTCTCTATATTAAAAACAATAGGTGGATAAACATCTATATATTGACATATTTAGGCACAACCATAATACATCCTAAAGATAAATTCTGAGGAGTGAACTTCTGGCTCAAAGAATGTGTAAAAGTTTAAGACTTTTAATGAGCACTGCCAAATTGCTCTGCTAAAAAAGGAGAGTATGAGGGTGTCCAGTTCCCTGTTTGGGCTATCTTCGCCTTAATCTTGAGTTATATGATAGTTTGGAAAATGGTATCTAACTGTTTTAATTTGCATGTATTTGATTAACAGAGAAGTTTAACTTATTTTTCATTAGATCATCTCTTTTATTTTTTCACTGAAGTTGACTTACATTATATTATTTTCAGATATACAACATACCAATTTGATATTTTTATAGATTATGCACCATACAAAATCATTACAATATTATTGACTGTATTTCTTATGCTATCCATTATATCTTTTTGACTTATTTATTTTATAACTGATAGCTTATACCTCTTCATCCCCTTCACCTGTTGCATCCATTCTAATTTTTAATGGGTCGCTTATATTTCTTCTTTTATAAAATGCCTTCTTATATGTCTTGTTTTGCTTGATATTTAGAATTTACATATTTATCTTTGTATTGATTTGATGAAGTCCTTAATATATGAAGGATACACTCAATGGTATTATATTGCAAATTTGTCATTTACTTTTAAAGCTTTCAAATTTTGAAACCCACAAACCCCTTTTCTTATCATTTTCTTAGAAATGTCTTCAGTTTTTCAGGCCTCTGATAGCCAAATATTTTTACCATGGAAACCATGGAGATAACACAAGCTGTAGCTAGAAACCAAACATGGTTTTGTATCACATTCTTGCCACCTAATTACTGTGTGATCTCAGAAAGTAATTCAGCATCTCTGAGCTTCAGTTTCCTTATCTATGCTAGACAATTTCTAATATCCTTTCTGGTTCTAAACTTTGGTGAGTCTATGAACTGGCAAATATTAAAGTTTAACTTTGATGTGCATTTATATTTCAGAGGAGCATTTTTCCTCAATTTTAATAAAAATTGAAAAGGAATTTAATGGAGAGAAGAGCCTGCTAAAGCAAATGATTTATTCAAAAAAAAAGCTTTGTACTCAGCATAAAAATATAGTCAGTCTTAAAAGAATGCCCATTTGAAAGGTAGGTCTGGGAGCCTATCTTCTGAAGGTAGATAAATATATCCTTAATGAAAGTATTACATGGATTTTATTAAATGAGTCCCACCATTTATTTAATTAGTTTTTTTGTTATTGGATGCTTGTGTTATTCCCTCTCCTCACTTTTAACATTTGCTAGTGTAAATAAGACTGCAATAAACATTCTTATTCCCATCTGACTGTTTTCTAAGAACAGACTTTTAAAAGTAGATTTTCTGGGTTAAAAGAATTGAATGTTTTAAGTAATATCGATGGTGCAGACCAAAAAAGGGAGGGGTGGGTCTTGGAAAGAGATTAGACAGGGCTTTCCACATGCCTGGGTTTGAAACATGCCTCATCCAATAGCCTAACCTGTTTTTATCCTTTGGTGAATTGTGTTATATTGACCTTAAAGGGTTGATATAAAGATTAAATAAGATATATTATATAAAGTGTCTGCTGTCTTCTTGACCTCTGGAAAAAGCTCAGAGGACATTAGCTCCATTCACATTAAGGCTACTTAACAAAGACCACGGTGATGTTTAGTCCAGAGAAATGTAACCTTTAATGATGGGACGTCAGGTTTTGTGGAGGCCAGTAGGGACCTAATACCTTTTCCTCTTCCTTCGTATTTTCAACTTCTTTCCTCCCAATTCCCACATCCCAGAGTCTGTCTCTCTCTGCTCTAACTCTTGGGAGGCTAAGACTTTTTCCTAAATTCTCCACCTCTAACACGAGAAAAAGGAGCCAAGAAGCAGTTCAGTGTATGATTCACAGCACAGGGATGCCTGGGACCAAATCCCAACTCATCCACCTTGAAGCTTTGTGATCTCAGGCAGGTTAATTGACTGTTCTGAGCTCAGTTTCCCCTTTGTAAAGCAGAACAAGAAATAATAGTCCCTAGATGACCAGGAGAAGTTAACATAGGTAAAACACTTAGAACAATGCCTGGCACATAGTTGCCATTCAATAAATGTCACTTATTACCAGAAAGCAAGCTCTGGAAAGGCAGAGATTTTGACTGCCTTGTTCACTGCCAATCCCCTGGTGTCTACAACAGTGCCTGGCATACAGCAGACCATCAGTCATTTGTTGAACAAATGAACGGTACTCTGAACTCCTTCATTGCCAAAGCATGGCTGTAGATACTGTTTGTACCACTTTTGTTGTTGTTCATGATAGAGCCATTCTAGAGTTTGGTCCTGACTTCTTTCTCTGTGGGAGAAAATGCTAGTTTCTCAGGCATAAATATTTAATGTGACTTTAGCTGCAGAAACATGTTCCTTTAGTGCATTCAGAGTCCCTTCTGTGTCTGCATGATCAGGCAGGCACTTGCTCTATGCAACAAGTATTTATGTATCTGAATTACATAGCACAATAGCACGGGAGTGTCACCGTGGATCATCACATGGGAGAGTGTTGTCCAGCCATCAGACACCTGACACCAAGTAGAGAAAATACACACACACACACACACACACACACACACACACACACCACTGCCCTGGTCCCCTGCCCTCAGCTGGGGCTCCAGTCTAGTGGGAGGCGCTTCTTGCCATGAATCATGAATGGTACAGAGGATGAAGAGAACAGGAAGAGAGCAGCAGAGAGAACTTATAGGAGGAGGAGGATGCTGAGTGACATCTCAACAGACTCTATTGAGCACTTGCCATACACCAGGCAGGAGCTGGACTCAGGAAAAAGATATGAATAAGACACAGGGAAAATAAGGAGACTATAAACCACTCAAGAGCAGGGACTCTCTCTCTTTTTTATCATTGTATCCCAGGGTTGTCACACGGTCTAGCTCAGAGCAGTCAGTAAATGTGCCAATGGAAAATGAGTACTCAGCTGCCTCTGATTGCATGGGCTCAAGGTGTCTGAGTAGAAGGAGCAGTTGTCTTTAAGGGGATAGGGTTTGAGCATGCCCATGAGATGCCAGCAATACAAGGCTCTAGAAGAAATGTGACCTTGGATTACAATGAGTCATTTTTCTGCACCAAAAATAATTGGGATGGATGTCTCCTGAGAATGGAAGAATTTGAACTGGGGCTGTGTGGGAATCAGAAAAATGGTCCCTCAAAATATCCATGCCTTAATGACTGGAACCTGGGAATATTTTAGTTTATATCTGCAAAAGGAACTTTGCAGACGTGGTTTAGTTAAGGATCTTGATATGAGGAGATTATCCTGGATTATCTGGGTGGGATCAATGTAATCATAAGGGTGAGAAGAGGGAGGCAGTAAGATCAGAGACGGAAAAAGTGATGTGATGACAGGAGCAGAGAGAAAGAGATTGGAAGATGTTATGCTTCTGGCTTTAAAGACAGAAGAAGGGGCCACAAGCCAAGGGATACACGTGGCCACTAGAAACCAGAAAAAGCAAGGAAACTGATTCTCCCCTAGAGCCTCCGGGAGGAATGTAGCCCTAACAACACCTTGAATTTAGGAATTCTGACCTCCAGAACTGTAAGAGAAAAAATTGAATTGTTTAATCCACTAAGTTTGTGGTAATTTGTTATAACTGTAATAGACATAGGCAGAACACAGAGAAACATAGGCTCTGAAGCTCGAAGAAGGAGGGGAGGCTGGAGGTACAAGTTTGGGGGTTATCAGGGTATTGGGCAGAGGTGAGTGTTAAGGGGTGATTAGAAATGGGGAGCAGGAGAGTTGGGGGGAGAGATCAGTCCAACCAGACTACAGTGGTTCTGTCCCCGTGATCAGGGATTTGGGCTTCAATCCTAGGCCATTGGAAGGTTAGAAACAGCACCCCTCTGGATGCTGTGGGAAGAGTGGGGTGTGAGAGCAATGGCCAAGACCGGCAAGGAGGCTGCTGCAGAGACCCAAACCATGGGGGTGCAGAGAAGAAACCATTGGAGGGAGAAAAAAGAGGTGGTTTCCTTGCAGATTAAGAACCAAGATGGTGGAGTAGAAGGACGTGCTCTCACTCCCTCTTACAAGAACACCAGGATCACAGCTAGCTGCTGGACAATCATTGACAGGAAGACACTGGAACTCACCAAAAAAGATACCCCACATCCAAATACAAAGGAGAAGCCACAATGAGATGGTACGAGGGGCGCAATCACAGTAAAATCAAATCTGATAACTGCTGGGTGGGTGACTCACAGACTGGAGAACACTTATACCACAGAAGTTCATCCACTGGAGTGAAGGTTCTGAGCCCAACATCAGGTTCTCAATCTGGAGGTCTGGCAACGGGAGGAGGAATTCCTAGAGAATCAGACTTTGAAGGCTAGCGGGATTTGATCGCAGGACTTCGACAGGAGTCGGGGAAACAGAGACTCCACTCTTGGAGGGCACACACAAAGTAGTGTGTGCACTGGGACCCAGGGGAAGGAGCAGTGACCCCATAGGAGACTGAACCAGACCTACCTGCTAGTGTTGGAGGGTCTCCTGCAGAGACGGGGGGTGGCTGTGGCTCACTGTGGGGATGGGGACACTGGCAGCAGAAGTTCTGGGAAGTTCTCCTTGGCGTGAGCTCTCCCAGAGTCCACCATTGGCCCCACCAAGAAGCCCAGGTGGGCTCCAGTGTTGGGTTGCCTCAGGCCAAACAAGAACAGGGAGGGAACCCAGCCCAACCCATCAGCAGTCAAGCAGATTAAAGTTTTACTGAGCTCTGCCCACCAGAGCCACAGTCAGCTCTACCTACCACCAGTCCCTCCCATCAGGAAACTTGCACAAGCCTCTTATAGCCTCATCCACCAGAGGGTAGACAGCAGAAGCAAGAAGAACCACAATCCTTTAGCTTGTGGAACGAAAACCACATTCACAGAAAGATAGACAAGATGAAAAGGCAGAAGGCTATGAACTAGATGAAGGAACAAGATAAAACCCCAGAAAAACAACTAAGTGAAGTGGAGATAGGCAACCTTCCAGAAAAAGAATTCAGAATAATGATAGTGAAGATGATCCAGGACCTTGGAAAAAGAATGGAGGCAAAGATTGAGAAGATGCAAGAAATGTTTAACAAAGACCTAGAAGAATTAAGGAACAAACAAACAGAGATGAACAATACAATAACTGAAATGAAAATTACACTAGAAGGAATCAATAGCAGAATAACTGTGGCAGAAGAACGGATAAGTGACCTGGAAGATAGAATGGTGGAATTCACTCCTGTGGAACAGAATAAAGAAAAAAGAATGAAAAGAAATGAAGACAGCTTAAGAGACCTCTGGGAAAACATTAAACACAACAACATTCGTGTTATAGGTTTCCAGAAGGAGAAGAGAGAGAGAAAGGACCGAGAAAATATTTGAAGAGATTATAGTCGAAAACTTCCCTAACTTGGGAAAGGAAATAGCCACCCAAGTCCAGGAAGCACAGAGAGTTCCATACAGGATAAACCCAAAGAAAAGCATGCCGAGACACATAGTAATGAAACTGAGAAAAATTAAAGACAAAGAAAAATTATTGAAAGCAGCAAGGGAAAAATGACAAATAATATACAGGGGAACCCCCATAAGGTTAACAGCTGATTTCTCAGGAGAAACTTTACAAGCCAGAAGGGAGTGGCATGATATACTTAAAGTGATGAAAAGGAAGAATCTACAACCATGATTACTCTACCAGGCAGGATCTCATTCAGATTCGATGGAGAAATCAAAAGTTTTACAGACAAGCAAAAGCTAAGAGAATTCAGCACCACCAAACAGCTCTACAACAAATGCTAAAGGAACTTCTCTAAGTGGGAAACACAAGAGAAGAAAGGGACCTACAAAAACAAACTCCAAACAATTGAGAAAATGGTCATAGGAACATACATATCAATAATTACCTTAAACGTGAATGGATTAAATGCTCCTACCAAAAGACACAGGCCTGCTGTATGGATACAAAAACAAGACCCATCTATATGCTGTCTACAAGAAACCCACTTCAGAACTAGGGACACATACAGACTGAAAGTGAGGAGATGGAAAAAGATATTCCATGCAAATGGAAATCAGAAGAAAGCTGGAGTAGCAATACTCATATCAGATAAAATAGACTTTAAAATAAAGAATGTTACAAGGCACAAGGAAGGACACTCCATAATGATCAAGGTATCAATCCAAGAAGAAGATATAACAATTATAAATAAATATGCACCCAACATAGGAGCACCACAATACATAAGGCAACTGCTAATAGCCATAAAAGAGGAGATCGACAGTAACACAATAATAGTGGGGGACTTTCACACCTCACTTACACCAATGGACAGATCATCCAAAATGAAAATAAATAAGGAAACAGAAGCTTTAAATGACACAATAGACCAGATAGATTTGTTTGATATTTATAGGACATTCCATCCAAAAACAGCAGATCACACTTTCTTCTCAAGTGCACATGGAACATTCTCGAGGATAGATCACATCTTGGGTCACAAATCAAGCCACAGTAAATTTAAGAAAATTGAAATCATATCAAGTATCTTTTCTGACCACAACACTATGAGATTAGAAATGAATTACAGGGGAAAAAAAGCACAAAAACATGGAGGTTAAACAGTACATTACTAAATAACCAAGAGATCACTGAAGAAATCAAAGAGGAAATAAAAGAAATACCTAGAGGCAAATGACAATAAAAACACGGTGATCCAAAACCTATGGGATGCAACAAAAGCAGTTCTAAGAAGGAAGTTTATAGCTATACAAGCCTACCTCAAGAAACAAGAAAAATCTCAAACAAAAAATCTAACCTTACACCTAAAGGAACTAGAGAAAGAACAAACAAAACCCAAAGTTAGCAGAAGGAAAGAAATCATAAAGATCAGAGCAGAAATAAATGAAATAGAAACAAAGAAAATAATAGCAAAGATCAATAAAACTTAAAGCTGGCTCTTTGAGGAGATAAACAAAATTGATAAACCATTAGCCAGACTCATCAAGAAAAAGAGGGTGAGGACTCAAATCAATAAAATTAGAAATGAAAAAGAACTTACAACAGACACTGCAGAGATACAAAGCATCCTAAGAGACTACTACAAGCAACTCTATTCCAATAAAATGGACAACCTGGAAGAAATGGCCAAATTCTTAGAAAGGTATAACCGTCCAAGGCTGAACCAGGAAGAAATAGAAAATAAGAACAGACCAATCACAAGTAATGAAATTGAAACTGTGATTTAAAATCTTCCAACAAACAAAAGTCCAGGACCAGATGGCTTCACAGGTGAATTCTATCAAACATTTAGAGAAGAGCTAACACCCATCCTTCTCAAACTCTTCCAAAAAAATTGTGGAGGAAGGAACACTCCCAAACTCATTCTATGAGGCCATCATCACCCTGATACCTAAACCATAAAAAGATACTACAATAAAAGAAAATTACAGACCAATATCACTGATGAATATAGATGCAAAAATCCTCAACAAAATACTAGCAAACAGAATCCAACAACACATTGAAAGGATCATACACTGTGATCAAGTGGGATTTATCCCAAGGATGCAAGGATTCTTCAGTATATGCAAATCAATCAATGTGATAAACCATATTAACAAATTGAAGAATAAAAACCATATGATCATCTCAATAGATGCAGAAAAAGCTTTTCACAAAATTCAAAACCCATTTATGAAAAAACTCTCCAGAAAGTGGGCATAGAGGGAACCTACCTCAACATAATAGAGGCCATATACGACAAACCCACAGCAAACATCATTCTCAATGGTGAAAAACTGAAAGCATTTCCTCTAAGATCAGGAACAAGACAAGGATGTCCACTCTCACCACTATTATTCAACATAGTTTTGGAGTCCTAGCCATGGTGATCAGAGAAGAAAAATAAATAAAAAGAATACAAATTGGAAAAGAAGAAGTAAAACTGTCACTGTTTGCAGATGACATGATACTATACATAGAGAATCCTAAAGATGCCACCAGAAGACTACTAGAGCTAATCAATGAATCTGGTAAAGTTGCAGGATACAAAATTAATGCACAGAAATCTCTTGAATTCCTATGCACTAATGATGAAAAATCTGAAAGAGAAATTAAGGAAACACTCCCATTTACCACTGCAACATAAAGAATAAAATACCTAGGGATAAACCTACCTAAGGAGACAAAAGACCTGTATGCAGAAAACTATTAGACACTGATGAAAGAAATTAAAGATGATACAAACAGATGGAGAGATATACCATGTTCTTGGATTGGAAGAATCAACGTTGTGAAAATGACTATACTACCCAAAGCAATCTACAGATTCAGTGTGGAGAAAAGGGAACCCTCTTGCACTGTTGGTGGGAATGTAAATTGATACAGCCACTATGGAGAACAGTATGGAGTTTCTCCATAGAGAAACTAAAAAACTAAAAATAAAATTACCATATGATCCAGCAATCCCACTACTGGGCATATACCCAGAGAAAACCATAATTCAAAAAGACACATGCACCCCAAGGTTCATTGCAGCACTCTTTACAATAGCCAGTTCATGGAAACAACCTAAATGCCCATTGACAGACGAATGGGTAAAGAAAATGAGGTACATATATACAATGGAATATTACTCAGCCATAAAAAGGAACGAAACTGGGTCATTTGTAGAGATGTGGATGGATCTAGAGACTCTCATACAGAGTGAAGTAAGTCAGAAAGAGAGAAACAAATATCGTATATTAACACGTATATGTGGAACCTAGAAAAATGGTACAGATGAACCACTTTGCAGGGGAGAAATTGAGACACAGATGTATAGAACAAATGTATGGACACCAAGGTAGGGAAGCGGCAGGGGGGTGGGGATGGGGGTGGGATGAATTGGGAGATTGGGATTGATATGTATACACTGATGTGTATAAAATTGATGACTAATAAGGACCTGCTGTATAAAATAATAAATAAAATTAAATTTAAAAAATAAAATAAAGAAGTGGTTTCCTTTCTGATCCATCCTCCAGATGTATGAACACCCATTTTGAATAACCTCCCCATGAGCAATGTGATTAACAAGTCTTCCTAACTGATGCTGGTTAGTTGTCTCCACCAGTCAGGGGAGGATCAGACAGACCCAAGATCTGCTGGGTCTCCAGGACCTAAAGAGCAGCCAACATTGGGCTCTGCTCTGGATGCCTGTGTGGGACACTTGGGTTCCACCCTTCCAGAAAAGAGGGGTGAAGAAAGATGACATACACTGAAAACAACAACAACAACAAAACAGACAAACAAAAAACCTGTTAGAACTAATAAGAGACTTCAGTAAAATAGTAGGATACAAAATCAATATACAGAAACCTGTTGTGTTTCTATACACTAATAATGAGCTATCAGAAGGAGAAAATAAGAAAGTAATGCCATTTACAATTGCATCAAGCAGAATAAAATACCAAGGAATAAATTTAACAAAGGAGGGCTTCCCTCATGGTACAGTGGTTAAGAATCTGCCTGCCAATGCAGGGGACATGGGTTTGAGCCCTGATCCAGGAAGATCCCACATGCCACAGAGAAACTAAGCCCATGTGCCACAACTACTGAGCCTGCTCTCTAGAGCCGGCGAGCCACAACTACTGAGCCTGTGCACCTAGAGCCTGTGCTCCGCAACAAGAGAAGCCACCGCAATGAGAAGCCTGTGCACCACAATGAAGATTAGCCCCCGCTCACCGCAACTAAAGAAAGCCTGTGCACAGCAACAAAGACCCAGTGCAGCCAAAAATAAAATAAATAAATTTTATAAATAAATAAATAAATAAATTTAGCCAAGGAGATGAAAGACTTATAAACTAAAAACTATAAGATATTCATGAAAGAAACTGAAGAAGACACAAATAAATTGAAGATTTATTCCAATTGATGGATTGGAAAAATTAACATTGTTAAAATGTCCATACTACCCAAAACAATCTACAGATTCAATGCAATCCCTATCAAAATACCAGTGGCATTTTTCACAGAAATAGAACAAACAACCCTAAAATTTATATGGAACTACAAAAGACCTCCGAATAGACAAAGCAGTCTTGAGAAAAAAGAACAAAGCTGGAGGCATTAAGCTCTCTGATTTCAAATGATATTACAAAGCTATAGTAATTAAAACAGTATGGTATTGGCATAAAAACAGACACATAGATCAATGGAATAAACAGAGAGCTGGAAATAAACCCACATGTATATGGTCAATTAATTTATGACAAAGGAACCAAACATATACAATGGGGAAACGACAATAAATGGCTTTGGGAAAACTGGATAGCCACATGCAAAAAAAAATGACACGACCACTATTCTATACCATTCACAAAAATTAACTCAAAATAGTTTAAAGACTTGACCATAAGACCTGAAACCATAAAACTCTTAGAAGAAAACAAAGGCAGTAAACCTCTTTAACATCAGTCTTAGTGATGATTTTTTTGGATTTGGATACCAAAAGCAAAAACAACAAAGGCAAAAATAAACAAGTGTACTACATCAAAATAAAGAGCTTCTGCATAGCAAAGGAAACCATCAACGAAATGAAAAGGCAACCTATGAGAATGTGAGAAAATATTTGCAAACCATATTCTTGATAAGGGGTTAATTTCAAAAATAAAGAACTTACATAATTCAGTAGTAAAAAAAACCCAAACAATCTGATTTAAAAATGAACAGAGGACCTGAATAGACATTTTTCCAAAGAAGACATACAGATGGGCAACAAGTACATGAAAAGATGCTCAGCATCACTAATCATCAGGGAAATGCAAACCAAAACCATAATGAGCTATCACTTCACATTTAACTATTATCAAAAAGACAAGAAATTACAAGTGTTGGTGAGGATGTGGAAAAAAAGGAACACTTGTGCACTGTTAGTGGAAAGTAAACTGGTACAGCCACTATGGAAAACAGTATAGAGGTTCCTCAAAAAATTAAGAATAGAACTACCATATGAATCAGCAATTCCGCTTCTGGGGATTTATCTGAAGAAAATAAAAACACTAATTGGAAAAAATGTGTGTACCCACATGTTCATTGCAGCATTATTTATAATAGCCAAGCTACAGAAAAAACCTAGGTGTCCATCAATGGATGACTGGATAAAGAAGTTGTGTTATACACTGTTGTTCAGCCATAGAAAAGAATGAAATCTTGTCGTTTTGACAACATGGATGGACCTCCAGGGCACTACGCTAAGTGAAATGTCAGCCAGAGAAAGATGAATACCATATGACCTCACTTATATGTGGAATTTAAAAACAAAAAGAAAAAAAGACTAAAACAAACAAACTCCCCAACCCAAAACCAACCTCAAAGATGCAGAGAACAGATTGGTGTTTGCCAGAGGTGTGGTGTGGAAGGGGATGAAATGGCTGAAGGGAATTAAAAGGTACAAACTTACAGTTAAAAGATAAATAAGTCCTGGGGATGTAATGTACATCATACTGACTACAGTTAATAACATTATATTGCATATTTGAAATATATGCTCTCTCTCTCTCTCTCTCTCTATATATATATATATATATACACATACATATATATATGTATATATATACTTAGCCAAAGGCACATAAAATATTTTTTAATTTGAAAAGTAAATTATTTACAGTAGTACTTTGCTTGTGTCTTACCAACATGTAGCTGACAGTTGAAATTTCATGATATAGATATAATACATAGGGGTATATAAGAGCTACAAGAAAAATCCACGAACCCCCAAAAACTGTTCAAACGTGAAAACAGAGAAAAGTTTTAACATTGAAGAATTTGCTGTGGTGAACCCAAACAATATAATACAGAGTCTAGAAAAAAGGCTTAGGTGTTAAATAAATTGTGATTTTCTCTTGTTTAGAAAATGCCAGAGTACTGTAAAGGTCCTTAATGTGACTGGCACAGCCCATCATAGCTGCATATTTGAAATGAGAGTAGATCTTAAGAGTTATCACAAGAAAAAAAAATTGTGACTATGTAAGGTGACGGATGTTAACTAGACTTATTGTGTTGATATTTTTGCAACATATAAACATATCAAATCAGTAAGTTGTACATCTGAAACTAATATAATGTCATATGTCAATTACACCTCAATTAAAAAAAAAAAACCCCAAAACTCTACGATAGCATTGCACTTGAAATCTAAACTCTGAAAAAAGAGGGAAAGAAAGGAGGAAAGAAGGAAAGAAAGAAAGAAAGAAAGAAAGAAAGAGAAAGAAAGAAAGAGAGAGAGAGAGAGAAAGGAAGGAAGGAAGGAAGGGAGGGAGGGAGGGAGGGAGGGAGGGAGGGAGGGAAGGAGAAAGAAAGAGAGAGAGAGAGAGAAAGAGGGAAAGAAAGATGATGTAAGCACAAAATCAGAGATGCTTATAAAAGCCAGCAGGATTGGGGCTCAGATGGTCCTTCCTAGTCTTCCTGCTTGCAGGTAGATCCATGCAGGCAGGACCACACCAGTGCTCCTGGGCATCCCTGGTTTCCACATCTGTGACTTAACAAGACTTACCGCCCACCCAGGGCAGGCTGAGGAGCAGGCAGGGAAGAGAGGAGTGTTGGGTCACAGAGCAGTGAACAAAAATCCAGTGGCAGATGTGTATCAGCTAGCTTTCGTGTATAACAAACCACCCCAAACTCATTTATAAAACAAACGTTAATTCTCACTCACATAACTGAAGGTCAGCAGGGTGGTAGACTGGCTGATCTAGCGGGGCTCGGCCAGACTTGGCTCCAGACTGCAGATGGTCTGGGTCAGTGTCACGTGTCTCTCCTCCTTCTTGGATCAGTGGCCAGCCATGGCGTGTTTTTCTCACGGTGATGGCAAAAGCACACCGAGTCAATACCAATCACTCAAGCACATCGCCGGCTTCAAGTCTGCTAACATTCCTTTGACCAAAGCAAGCCACACAGCTCATCCTAGAGTAGAGGGTTGGGAAAGCACACTGTCCCATCATGAGGTCACGGTGACAGTAAGGTTTAAAATACTATGGCAGGGAAATGGAGAATTGGTGTTTGGATGTGCAGTGGGGTACCTGGCAGGGGATGGGGCTCTTCTGATTAGAGTTACCCAGTTAACCTGAGCTGGCTTACTTAGGGTCTTCCTGGAATTCACAAGCTGTAAATGGAGTGCTTCAAGGGAGCATCAGAGAGCCCACCACGGAGAGCGGGCCAGTCTGCTCGGGACTGGAGAAGGTAACCCACTCCACAGCACTGTGTATGGAGACCAGGGGGACAACACTGCTGCCTGCCATCCTACCATTAGTGCCTTATTCCTCTGAGCAACGTTTGGGTGACAGCAAGATGGAGATACAGGTGAGGGCCTGCTGAGGCAGAATAGCAAACTGGAGGTGATGAGCAGGAAGTGGCGTGGAGTGCTGTGCTACGGAAGGATGGAGGTGAGGCTGGGGCCCTATTGCCCTGTGAAGGCAGTAGTCTTGTTTATCAAATGGAGAAACTGAAGCCTGATTGATGCAGGACCAGGTCCTGGGCTCCCACTGCATGAAGAGCTGCAGTCCAGGGCTTCCTGACTCCTGGTTTAGAGATCATCCCACCTGGATGACGTCAGGGGAACTGTAGGTCCAACTTGGAGAACAGGCTGTCCAGAGCCTCTGTACCTCTCACTCCTCATCAGAGGTGTCTCAGTGTTTCCGGTGACAACAGCCCCCGGGTCAAAAACTCCAATGCCTAGGGGGGCCCAGCTGCCAGGGGTGGGTGAGACAAAACAGTGCGAGTGGGGAGCTCATACTCACCTGGGGAGGGTAGGTAATATAGGTCCAGTAGGCTACGCCATGTGGGAACGTGGGCTTGGCGTTGCTGGATCTTCTAGATCTTCATCACTATCTGGAAATCTGGATACTGAAGCAAAAAAAAAAAAAAAAAAAAAAATTAGTTGCTAACACTGCAGGCAGGAGAAAACATGTCTGTGGACTTCACTGGGTCCTCAGACCACCAGCATGTCACCTCCACAAAGATCTTTTGGACCACATTATGTGCCAAGCAGCTTGATAACTCCTATAAAATTAGGTTTTTCCCTCAAGCCAGCACCACCCTCTCTGGGGAGCTTTGGGGTGGTCCTGGCTGCTGTGCTTGCAGCCCTGGGAGCTGTTTCTGCTGGCTGCCTCTGATTTCACAGATCATATCAGGTTTTATTCGTTCAATCAATGTTTATTTAGCTGAGGTCAGCACAGGAGATACAATAGGAAACAGGACAGACACGATCTACGGTTTTAGGAGCTCAGAGTGTACTGGGAGGCATGCACAACGGACACCTAATCACATTAATAAATGCAAGATAACTCACGATACATGCCAAGAACGAAAGGCAGAGATAGGAGACAGGAATGCAGTGGGCGTCAGATTTAGCCTGAGAGAGTGGTCAGAGAAGGCCTGGGAGTCGCAGGGGATGGGCAGGGAGAGACTTCTGGGTGGAAGAGCCGTGCGCACAGGGCTACATGAGGCTGAGGATCCTGATGAAGTGAAGGACTGCACAGCAGCAGGCCGGGAGCCTGGGGAAGGAGCAGGAGAGAAAACGACGGACCTGGGGCCAGGGACCTTGGTGGGGCGAGACAGGACTTCAGCGGGGAGAGGCCTGATCTGATAAATGTGCCTCAAATGTCCCCCTAATGCTGACTGTGGAGGACACGAGTGAATAAATGGGAGATGGTGACCATAAGCCGGATGAGAGAGGCTGGAGAAAGGACAAGGGTGGGGCAGCGGAGAGAGATAAAAGCAGTCAGAAGATATATTTGGAGGTAGAGCCAACTGGACACGATGGTTACAGTATGTTTCCATTACGTACTGCTTGGGATAAGCCAAGAAATGCTGCTGCTGGAAGCAAAGTCCCTGGTGGAGAATGACATTTGCTCTTCCTTTCTTAAGTGCTGTGGATCACTCCCCTTTCCAGAGAGCAGCCTGCTGGCCCCGCTGCACCCACAAGCCTCGTCAAATGAGGGCTCAGTGTCTGCAGGCTAACATTTGCTTTCTGGATTTGGTTTTAACCAACCAAGTGTTTTCCAAATACCTGACACCTGCTCCCCTTAGGCTGAGTACTGGGTGTGAGGGACACACCAGAGATTTTCCACTCAGGAGATTTGCCTCCCAGGAGAGTAGAGATAGTAGTCAGTTCATTAATTGCCTGGCACCGTTTCTGAGTGCTTTGCACGTGGTTGATCAATTGAATCAGGTTAATTGTTATCCCCATTTTGCAGATGAGAAGACTGAAGTATATTTTCGGTCTAGGATGTCAACTGGCAGTTGAACCCAGGCAATCCATTGCAAAGTCCGTAAGTCCTTAAGAAAGCCCTACTCTACATGTGTGAGCAAACACAGATGTCTTCAGACGGAGGGTTGCCGTGTGTAGCTTCATTCTGTGTTGATGTGAAAGACTCGTGTAGTGACTCTGCCTGCATTACCCCCATCAGTGCAGCCAGCAATGCTATCAGAGGGGATTTGTCCTGGACATGCCCAGCTTGGTGCCTGCGTGGCCAGAGTCCTTCTTCAGCCAGCGGGGCTCTGCCTTACTCCTGGTGGAAGAAGCAATGTGGTGTTTTGCTTCCTGCTGCTGATTGGAACAGGGATCAGCCCTTGGTCCAGGAGGGATCTGTTTATAGGGTGCCAAGAGTCCAGAGGTGGCCAGAAATAATGGGCTGACCCAACAACGGGGATGGTAGTGAGCTGAGCCCATTAGCAGCTTCCCTGCAAAGCTTTGCCTGGAGGATGCAAATACAATTGGCCCATAAGTGATGAGAGGCCACAGAAGAGATGTGCAGCGTCTAGTGGGAAAGATGGACAAGATAGCAGGAATGGCAGCAGAGACACCATGGCCAGGCTTCCACACCTGAGTTTCCCTTCCCACACATTCCCTCTGAACAGCAATGCATTTTTCTGATAAAGAGGTTTCTTAGAAGGCTTAAATGCCTCCAGAAGCATTTTCCTGATAAGGAAACTATAGGGCAACTAGGCTGTCTGGCAGCTGATGGGGACTTGCCAGCTGCTCTCAATTTGCATTTCCAGGGAAGCTGGTGCAAATGAAACCCCAGACTCGCAGGCAGAAGAAACCCAACTCCCTGGTTACAGGCTCCTGTAACAGAAGCCTGTGTTTTGCTATTCCAATAGAGCAGGGATATTTGGGATACATGGCCCATGTCTTCAAGCTCCCCAAATGCCATCTTTCCAGGGGATCGCGTGCTTTGCTTCCTTTTTCAGATTCTTAAATTTATGAGATGCAACCTCCTGCAAGCCAGTCTAGGACAGTGTTTTCTGAAGTATGATCCATGGACATCTAGTCACCTGACATTCCCCCCCTCTCCATTCTTAATCTCCACCTCCCCCTCGGTGTTCAAGTTTAAACAAGTCTGGGAGGCCCTGCTGCTAGTTTGTTCTTAGACATTCACAGGGCACATAAACATGTCATATAGTTCTCAGAATTCCACAAGGAAACTTCTTCAACATTGCCTTTTCCCAAATTTAACGGACCACAAAAACCTTTCTTTTCATATAACAGCTAGTAATAACCCCTGGAACCAGGATTCTGTGGAATATACTTTGGAAATTTTTAAACTAGGAGATCTCAGGCATGTTCATTCAGCATCTAACAGACTACCTGTAGCTGAACTCTGCCTCAGGCTTTGTGCCAGACACCGGAGCCACAAAAACTTCAGGCTCAGGTTCCATTCTTAGGGAGTTTGACTGGGTGAGGGGGACAAGAAGGACACAGAGAGGGGCACCCAGGCCATCTTGAGGCAGTGAAGGATCCCTGGAGGAAGGGACACCTGAGATCAGTCTCTAAGAACAAGGGGTATCCCACCAGACAAAGACCCAAGGCCAGTAGGAGCCATGCTTGTCACAGAGTTTGTAATTAACACAAGTCATTTCAGAATGAACTAAGCACAATATTCAATTTAGTAAATGCGTAGCCATCACTTTCTAGTTAAAGGAGGAAAACTATGGATTTTGGTTCTCAGCTAAAGCACCTTTAATGATTAAGGTATAGACATTTTTCAGGCTCATTTCCTTTGTCATTGAGAAACTGGTGATTTGGAAGAGATATCTTGGACCCCTATGCAAAACCTACTGGCCTGTTTTTGACTTCACTGGAGCACGTGGACTTGATGCTGCCAAGGGCAAGTTTAGATAAGACTGAGCTGAGAACCTGGCACAAACCTGTGTGGCTGCCTTTGCAGAAAGTCAGCAGATGGAGGGAGAAGCTTATGCTTTCTGAACAGTCATTAATAAGCCACTTAGAAACCATATCAATCCACTCTGCAGAGAAACAATGCCTTTAGAATGTAATATTTACGATACCTACTATGCACCTAGCCTTGTGCTGGATGTTTTCATACCAGTTTTCTCATTTTGTCCTCCTATGATCCTGGAGGAAGGAAGATATTGTGTTCATTTTACTTAGGAAAAAGCTGTGGTTTCGGGAACTAAAGTGACCTGCCAAGTGTGTGGCTAGGACACTGAGGAATGTTTGAGGCTAGATCCAAGTGCCCATCACACTGTTTCATAGTGTCTCCTCAAGAGATGGGGAAATAAAGGTTGTCAAAGATATGCCTCTGACGCCTGCTTCCCCCAAGAGGTAGGCCAGGTGTACAATGCTCCTGCTTCTGGCCAACCATCCTGTGTCCTGGAAAGCCAGGGCTCAGACTCTGATTTCTCACCTACTCCTGTCTCCTATGACCAAGGAGAATTTGTCCTTTTCCCTCCTATGCTTTCTTGCATGGTGGGGGTAAACTTTCACCTTGACCTGTGAGGTGATTCTTTCAGCAAAAATCCCCCCTTACCATCAAAAACCCATCATCCCCAGCTGTGGTTAATTGGCTGTATATTAGCATTTAGTAGAGAACACAGAAAATATTAGGGTCCCTCCCTCAGCTCTCTTTTCTTTGGTCATTTCCTGGAGGTGAGTGGTATACCTTTATATTTAGCATACTATTAAGGATAATTATACCTCTAAATCAAAGGAGATTGTTCAAATTAGATGGGAAATGATTTAAGTGTGGTGGAGTCTGATTTTCTAGTAAGATGGGGCCCCGAAGAAGCTTATATGTACACCTGGGATTTTCATCAACTGGGAAGATGCAGGCACAGCGCTCACATGGGTGCGAGGTGTAGAGGATCTGAAGCTGGATTCTTTTTTTTTTTAAACATCTTTATTGGAGTATAATTGCTTTACAATGGTGGTGTGTTAGTTTCTTCTTTATAACAAAGTGAATCAGTTATACATACACATATGTTCCCATATCTCTTCCCTCTTGTGTGTCCCTCCCTCCCAACCACCCTATTCCACCCCTCTAGGTGGTCACAAAGCACCAAGCTGATATCCCTGTGCTATGCGGCTGCTTCCCACTAGCTATCTATTTTACGTTTGGTAGTGTATATATGTCCATGCCACTCTCTCACTTTGTCCCAGCTTACCCTTACCCTTCCTCATATCTTCAAGTCCATTCTCTAGTAGGTCTGGGCTTTATTCCCGTCTTGCCCCTAGGTTCTTCAAGACCTTTTTTTTTTTTTTTTTTTAGATTCCATATATATGTGTTAGCATACGGTATTTGTTTTTCTCTTTCTGACTTACTTCACTCTGTATGACAGATTCTAGGTCCATCCACCTCACTACAAATAACTCAATTTCGTTTCTTTTTATGGCTGAGTAATATTCCATTGTATATATGAGCCACATCTTCTTTAACCATTCACCTGTTGATGGACACTTAGGTTGCTTCCATGTCCTGGCTATTGTACATAGAGCTGCAATGAACATTGTGGTACATGACTATTTTTGAATTATGGTTTTCTCAGGGTATATGCCCAGTAGTGGGATTGCTGGGTCGTATGGTAGTTCTATTTTTAGTTTTTTAAGGAACCTCCATACTGTTCTCCATAGTGGCTGTATCAATTTACATTCCCACCAACAGTGCAAGAGGGTTCCCTTTTCTCCACACCCTCTCCAGCATTTATTGTTTGTAGATTTTTTGATGATGGCCATTCTGACCGGTGTGAGATGATATCTCATTGTAGTTTTGATTTGCATTTCTCTAATGATTAATGATGTTGAGCAGTCTTTCATGTTTTTGTTGGCCATCTGTATATCTTCTTTGGAGAAAGGTCTGTTTAGGTCTTCTGCCCATTTTTGGATTAGGTTGTTTGTTTTTTTGATGTTGAGCTGCATGAGCTGCTTGTATATTTTGGAGATTAATCATTATCTGTAGCTTCATTTGCAAATATTTTCTCCCATTCTGAGGGTTGTCTTTTGGCCTTGTTTATGGTTTCCCTTGTTGTGTAAAAGCTTTTAAGTTTCATTAGGTCCTATTTGTTTATTTTTGTTTTTATTTCCATTTCTCTAGGAGGTGGGTCAAAAAGGATCTTGCTGTGATTTATGCCACAGAGTGTTCTGCCTATGTTTTCCTCTAAGAGTTTGATACTATGTTTTCCTCTAAGAGTTTGATACCTTACATTTAGGTCTTTAATCTATTTTGAGTTTATTTTTGTGTATGGTGGTAGGGAGTGTTCTAATTCCATTCTTTTACATGTAGCTGTCCAGTTTCCCAGCACCACTTATTGAAGAGGTTGTCTTTTCTCCACTGTGTATTCTTGCCACCTTTATCAAAGATAAGGTGACCATATGTGCATGGGTTTATCTCTGGGCTTGCTATCCTGTTCCATTGATCTATATTTCTGTTTTTGTGCCAGTACCATACTGTCTTGATTACTGTAGCTTTGTAGTATAGTCTGAAGTCAGGGAGCCTGATTCCTCCAGCTCGTTTTTTCTTTCTCAAGATTGCTTTGGCTATTCGGGGTCTTTTGTGTTTCCATACAAATTGTGAAATTTTGTGTTCTAGCTCTGTGAAAAATGCCAGTGGTAGTTTGATAGGGATTGCATTGAATTTGTAGATTGCTTTGGGTAGTAGAGTCATTTTCACAATGTTGATTCTTCCAACCCAAGAACATGGTATATCTCTCCATCTATTTGTATCATCTTTAATTTCTTTCATCAGTGTCTTATAGTTTTCTGCATACAGGTCTTTTGTCTCCTTAGGTAGGTGTATTCCTAGGTAATTTATTCTTTTTGTTGCAATGGTAAATGGGAGTGTTATCTTAATT
Organism: Delphinapterus leucas; assembly: GCF_059928025.1. Classification (NCBI taxonomy): domain Eukaryota; kingdom Metazoa; phylum Chordata; class Mammalia; order Artiodactyla; family Monodontidae; genus Delphinapterus; species Delphinapterus leucas. The sequence continues at coordinate 129,530,331 of NC_143132.1, read as the reverse complement.
TCACTTTCAGACTTTTCATCATTAGCGTATAGGAATGCAAGAGATTTCTGTGCATTAATTTTGTATCCTGCTACCTTACCAAATTCATTGATTGGCGCTAGTAGTTTTCTGGTAGCATCTTTAGGATTCTCTATGTATAGTATCGTGTCATCAGCAAACAGTGACAGCTTTACTTCTTCTTTTCCAATTTGTATTCCTTTTATTTCTTTTTCTTCTCTGATTTCTGTGGCTGAAACTTCTAAAACTATGTTGAATAAGAGTGGTGAGAGTGGGCAACCTTGTCTTTTTCCTGATCTTAGTAGAAATGGTTTCAGTTTTTCACCATTGAGGACGATGTTGGCTGTGAGTTTGTCATATATGACCTTTATTATGTTGAGGAAAGTTGAAGCTGGATTCTCTTGCTGGGTCTCCCCTTGTGGTGAGCAGCCCAGAGCTGAAACATCCTGGCACTGTCCTTGGTGCTGATTTTTTCCCCCCCAGAGTGGTGAGGGAGGGCTCAGAAAACCATGTCATGGCTTAGCACCTTGGATAAGTTGGGTCCTTATTTCTCTTCTAAAGTCACAGCCTCCCTCTGGAAAAAGAAATTACATCAGTTCCTTCTGACCTCACTGCATTATTCCAGAACCCACCAGCATGGCTGAATGGCAGAAACAAGGAGACCCTTGCTGTGTCTGGGGCTCCATGGGACCTCTCCCTATCATAAACTACCTCTGTACTTCCAATACGAACCCACAAGCTCATGAAGCCTGTCTCAAGTTAGTAGGCACAGACTCTGGTATATGGTTTGCTGGTTTAATGTCTTTTGATTCTTTTTAGGTGCAGAATATTTGATTGAAAATCTTAAGTTGGTTCCCAAGATGTACAATAGATTAAAATCCCCTGCCTTTGTTGAAGTGGAGGAAGTGTCTGAAACTCCGGTCACATGGTCCTACCCACCAGGAAGGCCCTCAAAAGTCTCTGTGGATGCCCTATGGGTCCGGGGTGCAAGCCTGAAAACCACTACTTTAAGTTGATTCTTTTCCTGGCCATTCACTGCTTATTTAATTCCTTCTTATCGTTTGTAACTAAGTTCAGGTCACCTCCTACTGGGAGATTTCCCTGACCCCTGTGCTGAGTTAAGGGCTGTGCTCCCTGAGCTCCGTGGTCCGTTTTATCACTACACTGATCACTGCTCACAGAGCTGGGTAACTGTGTGTCTTCTTCACTGGACCCAGAGGTCCTTGAGGGCCAGGATCATGCACCCAGAACATGGTAGATGTACACTGCATACTAATAAGTTGATGGTAATTAGCCTCCCAGTCAAGGTAAAGCAGCTTTCCTGAGAAATAATTTCACAGCCCCTAATTCAACACCTCCAGAGATAGGAACTCACTCCAAACTGAGGTATCCCTTACCATATTAAGTCTACTGTGATGGTAAAAATCTTCTTTTTCATTTTGAGCCCAAAGAATCTCCCTGTAGCTTCTACTTTCTAGGGCTATATACAACAAGCCTCATCCCTCTTCTACAATTGGACCTTCAAGTACGTGAGGGGAGATACCACAGCCTTCAGTTCTGGGCTAAACTTAATCTATTCCTCATGGGACATTATGTTGAGTCCTTTTACCTGTTTGTTTGTTGTTTTCTTTTGCACACTGAAAGAGTTTGTCTCTGTCCCTCCTAAAGTCTGGAGTTGGATTTTGACGGTTGTATATGTATAAGCATCTTGCATCTACTGCTCTTAGCTCATTAAATTATTCTTTAGTTTTATCCCATTGCTCCAATTTTGCATCTCTCATAGGTTTTCTCCTCTATACTTTTAGGATCCTTTCTATCTCATATTGGAAAACTTTTAAAGTCAAAGGTAAGAAGATATCCTACCGCCCTTTAACTCTTCTTTTAGCAGAATGACTGTTGTGGTGAAGACAGTGTTTCTTTTATATTAGGTCACTTTGGGTTAGAATGAAAAAGCAGGATCCATGGGGTAGGGAGTTTTGTTCACTGCTGTATCCCCAGTACATGGAAGAATGTTTGGCATATCTTAGATGCTCATTAAATATTTGTTGAATAATTGAAACATGTAAGACTAGTGCCAGCATTTCCTGGACCTAGACACAGTGGAGATGATGCCAGAACCCATGTCAGAAGAATTAACTGACTCATTCGAGGGTCCTCATGTTTCAATATACAATGTAAGATTCGTTCCCATCCCTTGCTCATGTCTGCCGGTGAGGAGATGACTGGGACAGGGTTAGTTTATTTCCAGCAAATGGTACCTAACAACAGGAAAGCCAAATGGAGCCTGATGATAAGGAATAAAGAGTAGAAATGTTGATAAAAATACCACTGATCTTTCATATTCATTGGGGTCTTCTTAGGTGCTTAGCTCTTCACATACATTTTCTCACTTGAATCCTCAAATCATGCCTACTATTTTAGAAGGACAACATAATTCACAAGCCCACTGCCTATCCATGGCATAGCTCCCTTCAGAGCTTGCCAAGCTGTGAGTTTCCTGAGGGCAGGACCTAACACTGCCCTTGGCTGAGTTGTTGCTGTGTCTATGCACAAAGCCGAGCTTACGGAAGATCCACTTGGCTGAGACGAAGGAGATGGGTGAGAGTAACGGCAACTAGAGACAGGGAGCCCAGCGGAGAAGCTGTTCTTATTCCTGGCATTGGTGATGCTATGGTAACATGGCAACATGAGAAGAAAAAAATGTGTATGTGTGAACATACATATGTACACATATGTGTATATATGCACATACATATATATATTTAATAATACATGTAAATTGTGTCTTTTTAAAACTAGTTTTCAATAAATTGAAATTTAATCCTTTGAAAGCTAGGATTTTCTTTCAAGTCAGCATTTTTAGGTATAATTTAATACAGTGAAATCCACCCATTTTAAGTGTACAGCCCAATTTTGACAAATGTATACAGTCATAACCACCACTACTATCAATATATAGAACAACTCCATCACCCCAAAAAGATCCTGCGTGCCTTTGTGCATCCAGTTTCCTCCTCCCACCTCCAGCCTCTGGATATCACTGATCTTATATCTCTCCCTATAATTTTGTCTTTTTCAGAATGTCATATAAATTGGATAATACACTATGAGGCCGTTTGTGCCTGGCTTTTTCACAGCATAATGCTTTTCAGATGCATCTGTATTGTTGCATGTATCAGTAGTTTGTTCCTTTTTATTGCTGCCATTTCTATTTTCTGGAAGAATTTGTGTAATTGATATTATTTCTTCCTAAAACATCTGGTAGAATTCTCCAGTGAAGCCACCTGGGCCAGACAGTATATTTTATTTTATTTTTATTCCTTACTCCATTTTTTAATATCCAGTTTGAAATAATACATCCCTGAAACCTGTGTTCATTCTTTTTTTTTAACATCTTTATTGGAGTATAATTGCTTTACAATGTTATGTTAGTTTCTACTGTATAACAAAGTGAATCAGCTATACATATACATATATCTCCATATCCCCTCCCTCTTGTGCCTCCCTCCCACCCTCCCTATCCCACCCCTCTAGGTGGTCACAGAGCACAGAGCTGATCTCCCTGTGCTATGCGGCTGCTTCCCACTAGCTATCTATTTTACATTTGGTAGTGTATATATGTCCATGCCTCTCTCTCCCTTTGTCACAGCTTACCCTTCCCCCTCCCCGTGTCCTTAAGTCCATTCTCTACATCTGTGCCTTTATTCCTGTCCTGCCTCTAGGTTCTTCAGAACCATTTTTTTTTAGATTCCATACATATGTGTTAGCATACGGTATTTGTTTTTCTCTTTCTGACTTCCTTCACTCTGCATGACAGACTCTAGGTCCATCCACCTCACTACAAATAACTCAATTTCATTTCTTTTTATGGCTAAGTAATATCCCATTGTATATATGTGCCACGTCTTCTTTATCCATTCATCTGTTGATGGACACTTAGGTTGCTTCTATGTCCTGGATATTGTAAATAAAGCTGCAATGAAACTTGTGGTACATGACTATTTTTGAATTATGGTTTTCTCAGGATATATGCCCAGGAGTGGGATTGCTGGGTCATATGGTAGTTCTATTTTCAGTTTTTTAGGGAACCTGCATCCTGTTCTCCATAGTGGTTGTATCAGTTTACATTCCCTTTTCTCCACACCCTCTCCAGCATTTATTGTTCATAGATTTTTTGATGATGGCCATTCTGACTGGTATGAGGTGATACCTCATTGTGGTTTTGACTTGCATTTCTCTAATGATTAGTGATGTTGAGCATCCTTTCATGTGTTTGTTGGCAATCTGTATATCTTCTTTGGAGAAATGTCTATTTAGGTCTTCCACCCATTTTTGGATTGGGGTGTTTGTTTTTTTGATGTTGAGCTGCATGTGCTGCTTGTATATTTTGGAGATTAATCCTTTGTCAGTTGCTTCGTTTGCAAATATTTTCTCCCATTCTGAGGGTTGTCTTTTCATCTTGTTTATGGTTTCCTTTGCTGTGCAAAAGCTTTGAAGTTTCATTAGGTCCCATTTGTTTATTTTTGTTTTAATTTCCATTTCTCTAGGAGGTGGGTCAAAAAGGATCTTACTGTGACTTATGTCATAGAGTCAGAATGGTATATTTTAGAGAACAGAATGCACTGGATATTTGGATACTTTGACCTTGGGTGCATGGTCACTTTGCCCTTTCTTCCCTCACCGAGGAGGGACTGGGGTGTCCATATATCCTTGGGAGACCCCCCAGCTGCTGCTGGCTGGGCTGTAGATCAGAGTGTGCAGGGCGGGGGCAGGAGAAGAGAGAAGGATGAAGATCCATCAGTGACTGGGGGAAGAAACTGGTGGGAGGAGTGAAATGTCAGGGAAATGGCATTCAGGGATTCCAGAACATAGCACAGAAAACAGGAAAACAAAATGTCTCCAACCTCCTCATGGCCTGTTTATTGGGGAGAAAATCACATCATCAAGGTCACACTGTTGTTCGTTTTCTATCTTCATCCTCCCTAGAAAGAGAAAAAGCAAACTTTAGAAAGAGGCTGCTTCTCAGGAGATTTCCAACCTCATGTCCAGACCAAAGTGGTTTGGAAAAACTTTAGAGAAATATCTGATTGCTTTTAAGGGTTTGGTGAGGCAAAGTTTCCAGATGCTTTGAAGTGTTCCTGATGCTACATGAAACTTCTCAGTATTTAATCCCCCAGGCTCTTCCCAGTGGAAACAGTATTGATTTAATCAACCCTGGTCTCATGTCCTAAGGACAAATCTCCGTAGCTGCTTTCAGGTAAGTTTGCTGAGATTCAGATCCTTACAGATCCTTTCTCCAGCTAAAGCTTGAAAGGATATGGATTGAAAAGGGACACCCAATTTGAGTACTCACAACAACACATATGGCTGGTGTAAAGCATGGCTGTCACTGATGTTCTCATTATAATGTACCACTCCAGGAGACAGGGGCTTAAAAAATCTGAAGGTGGGCACTAGACATAGACAAAGATAACCACTAGGGAAAAGGGGTACAGAGGGGATTGGGGTGCCAGGACCAGATGTCCTTATACAGGGAGCTTGACCTAACCCTTTGTTCTTACCATCATCCCTCACTTTGGTGCCCCACATTATACCTCCTGCCTTTAGCCTCCCACCCATTCTACTTTCCCAGCTCCACAGTAGAGTTTTCTGGGTTTTTTGGGGGGGAGTCACCTTCAAATAACTGCTTACCCTCTCACCCTTCTAACAATTATTTATTGAGCAACTCCTATTTGTTTGATCCATGCTCAGTTAGGGGTCCTACATTTGTGCTCCAATAGCATCATTAATTGATACCTAAGGCATGATGTCTCCTAGCTGCACGTGCCTGGCTGAGGGGCGGGCTATTAATGATGAAAAAGCCATACACACTTCACACCCATTAGGTTGGTTATTATAAAACAAAACAAAATGCATGTTGGAGAGGATGTGGAGAAATTGGAACAACTTATGCACTGCTGGTGGGAATGTGTAATGGTACAGCTACTGTGGAGTATAGTACGGCAGTTCTACAAAACATTAAATGTAGAATTCGTTTATGACCCAGAAACTCCACTTATGGGTATAAACACAAAAGACCTGAAAGCGGGGACTCAAACCGATATTTGTACACCCATGTTTATAGCAGCATTTTCAAAGAGCCAAAAGGTGGAAACCAAGTGTCTATCAACAAATGAATAAACAAATGTGGCATATATGTACAATGGAATGTTATGCAGTCTTTGAAAGGAAGGAAATTCTGACGTGTGACACAACATAGATGGCCCTTGAAGACATTATGCTGAGTGGAAGCAGTCAGTCACAAAAGGACAAGTATCGTGTGATTCCACTTATATGTGGTGCTTTAGAGTAGTCACATTCATAGAGGCAGAAAGTAGAGTGGTGGTTGCCAGAGGCTGAGGGCAAGGGCAAATGGGAAGTTTTAGTTTAATGGGTACAGTGTCAGTTGGGAGATATGAAAGCCTTCTGGGGATGGATGGCGGTGATGGTTGCACAACAACGCAAATGTACTTAATGCCACTTCAAGATGGTCAAAATGTAAATTTCATGTTATATATACCTCCCCACAATAAAAAAACGAACCCAAGAAACTCAATCATCCTTCCTCCTCAACACAAGACAGGGTAAAGACAGAGTCGCCAAGCTGCTTCTAGATGCTTGTTGGGAGGACACATGGCATAAGAGCTGTATCAGTTCTTTGACTTCAGGTGCTGTCCAGATGTAAGGAAATAATAAAATTTCCTGGGGGACAGGGCTCCGTATTAGTTAGGATATTTGGGGTTGCAATTAATGAAAAAGCCAACATAAACTGGATTATAAAAGGAAGGGGATTTCCTGCATCACATAAGTAAAAACGTCCACTGGTAGGTGCAGTTCCTCAGGGCTCTGACTCAGTGTTTCTGTAGAATTTTCTTCCACTCTCATTCATTGTCGGCTTCTCCATCTTCTAGATTACGCTCTTGTAGCTAAATGAGAGCTTTCTGAGAAACAGTGTCCCCCATGAGCTGAGAGAAGCAGAGAAGACTGATGGAGAAACAGCACTCTTGGACTCCTGCTGGTTTTCCATTGCTGGTTATAGAATTTTCTGGTTTCCAGTTGCCTTCTGATCTTTGCGTGTTGTAAACTGACCCATACCCTTAAAATAAATTCTCATTTTCTGTTTAATACAGCCTCAGCGAGTTTCTGTTACTTGCAACCAAAGAGTCCTGATAGAACTCCTCCTTTAATTTACACCTTGCCTTTTTTTTAGCCCTCTCTACCTAGGCTTCCAAGTGAGTTATCTCCACGGCAGGAACCAGACTCTTGAGTCAGGCTACACTCAGAATTACTCACCAACTCTCCCCTAGCACCAGACCAGCTCATTATCCTGCACCCAAACTTGTGTGTTCTGCCGTATTTCCTAGGAGGCTTCCAGGTCCCTCATGTAAACGTGCCCCTGCTGAGCACAGCCCAACTGCCGTCCTGACTCCTTTAAAGGGAGCACAGTTTAGGATCAAGGAGTGACCCTTACTAACCATGTCTCCCCAAATTTACAGTAAATCCAGAGAGTACAGGGGCTGGGTCAGCCACCTCCTGTCCCCTCCCAGGGCCCAGCACGAAGTTCAGCTCACACCTGAACTCTGAGATGGATCGATTGATTGATGGTGAAGAGATGGCCTTACATTTCCAATTTCTCACCAGCAACTGTCCTCCTTTACAAAATAGATCTCTTGACATGATAAGAAGTTACATTAGTTTAAAGTAATTGCTTACACTGTCCAAATTGCTCTGCTTAATTGCTTCTAAAAGAGAATAGGACTCAAGAAGGGAAGAGCTGTAAACGCTGAGCCTGTTCTCCAACTGGATCCTCTTATAAGCAGATATGAGTGACTTCTAGTTTATAAGAAGCTGAATGATTATCTAGAGCCACACCTACTTTCCATTTGGTCCCAAGGGTAATGGAAAAAAGGAGATGTCTGCTCTGAACAAAAGACAAACTTTTGGTCGCTTAGTCTCTTGTCATTAAACCAAATTGTAGAACGCATTGGGGACCTCCTTCCCTCAGAAAACAAAACAAAACAAAAATCAGGCTCACCAGGCTTCCCTGGTGGTGCAGTGGTTAAGAATCCTCCTGCCACTGCAGGGGACACGGGTTCGATTCCTGGTGCAGGACGATCCCACATGTTGTGGAGGAACTAAGCCGGTGCACCACAACTACTGAGCCTGTGTTCTAGAGCCTGCGATCACAGCTACTGAAGCCTGCGCACCTAGAGCCCATGCTCCGCAACAAGAGCAGCCACCGCAATGAGAAGCCTGCGCACCGCAACAAAGAGTAGCCCCCGCTCGCCGCAACTAGAGAAAGCCTGCGTGCAGCAATGAAGACCCAACACAGCCAAAAAATAAATAAACAAATAAATAAAAATTTAAAAATCCCAGGAACACCCTGCTGTTGTTTTGTTGATTCTTTATATTCTCCAAGAGCTGGAATCTGGGGGAAAGTGGTCCTCATGAACATGATCTATCTATCTATCTATCTATCTATCTGTCTATCATCTATCTAGTTTTTAATGTTTAATCAGCTGAAGTGAATTAAGTACCTCCACTGAGCAGGTAAGGCATGGAGTTCTCTAGAAGGGGACAAGCATATGTATTAGGAAAAGAGTCTGATGAATTTTTGCGTGTTGAGTCCAAGAACTCTTGATCTCAAGATGTGATACAGAGGAGAGATGTCTAGGAGCACATGAGAAAATAATAATGAATTGGAAGGAGAGAGCTGAGGCAGAGAGAAGACCTCCCAGAAGTCAGCCTTTGTGGATTTTCAATGTCATTACCTTGGGAGGATATTAAAATAATAGGTGGTGCTGATGGGGGAAGAGATGGGAAGGGGAGTGATGGGGAAAATCATGTTTTTGAGAAGCATTAGGACAAGAAGAGCAATTTGCAGCCTTTTCTGCACAGTCTGAATAACACCTCCTATTTTCTGTGCAAAATGATAAAAGACAAGATTCAGGAAGGAAAAGGCCCAACCAGCCTAAACTTAAGCAAAGACTCTGGGCTGGTGATAAAAGATTCTGCAGCTGGAAATGGCTGAGGTGTCAGTCCAAGTCCTCTTCATCAAAGCCACCACACAGACGTTTGTTAGAAGAGGACAGATGACCATCTGCTGGTCATGGTCATGCTTTCCTACTCAGAGAAGAACTGGCCAGAACCAGTGTCCACTTCAGCTGATGAGGTAGCCGGAGTGTGTCTGCACTCACACACAGAAGCTCCAGGGGGGTTGTAACTTAGGGTGGGCCCAGCAACATGGGGGCTTGGAAGGGGGTAGATGCCATCAAGAGCCTCCTGAAACATGAATGACAGTGTTGTGGGCTATAGGATCTTATGGGTTGACTCAGATCTCTTCTATTTCAGAATCAGCTATCCACTCCCGAATAAGAAATATTTCCAGAGAAAGACAGGATTTCAATTTTGAATGTGAGCCTCCGTTTGTATAATCTGTAATATCAGGGTAAAAAGGTGCTTACCTCATGGAGCTGACATGAGGAATAAATAAATCAGTCTCAAGCCACAATGCTTGGCATGTGTAGGTACTAAATAAATTTTAGATTACTGTTGGTATTCATGTTAGTGTAAGTATCTAATAGTTTCTCCAAGATGCTACCTATTGGTCAGGAAAACAGAAACCACTCAAGATCTTTCAAATACAGGAATTTAACACAGGGAATTGGCCTTGCAAATAACAGAAGGGCTGAGAAGCCAAACCATGGGAAAGTGGGAAATCCCAGGGGTCAGCAACAACAGGAAACTGTTGTTAGTGAGGTCTTGTACAGTGAGAAATGAGACAATAAAGGAAGAGTCTGTGTCTCTGGAGCTGGGATCACAGGAAAAAAGCAGCCATTGCTGCTATCCCTTGCTGAGATACCACCAGAGGTGATGCAAGACATTCTTCCCAGCCTCCAGTCTTCTGCTAGTGTCTCCCATTAGCTGAACCTACCTGGGAGTAGGTTGGCAAGGGAGCCTGGGACATGCAATTCTGTACATGCCGGGCAGAGAAGGCAAAGCGAAGGGAATGGATATTAGAGCAAACAAGCCAACGACCAACATTCTTCATGAAGGCTGAAGAGTTGACCTGCTATAGTCCTCGGGAGTTGATCAAGATGGTCTTTAGTTTTTCCAGGCTTTTTGCCCCTGGGCTTGTCCTCTGCTGATTCTTTCATGCTGTCTTGCTCATTTAAGCCTGCTCTCAGAGGATTTCTTTCCTCTAGATGTCCATGGTTGGCGATAGTTTCTTTAAACAGCCTCTCGGGGAATTTACACTGTAACGCGGACCAAGACCGTGAAATAAGGGAAAATGTTCTTATGGTGACATTTCAGGCTTTAGGTGCATGAAGGTTTTTTGGTTTTGCTTTTGTTTGATTTTGTTTAACCCCAGGGCCTTCATTCCCAGAATCCTGAGAATTACAACACACAAGCTCTGTTTATATATACAGATTGTTTCATTTGTCATCACAGTCCTGTGATGTAGATGGACAGGAATTGAGTTCCCTAGTTCCCAAAGAAAGTTCAGAGAGTTGAAGAAACGTGTTCGATGTGATACAGCTTTAACTGGTGAGCAGGGATTCAAACCCAGGCTTTTCTGACTCCCAAGCCAGGAGTCTCTCCACTGTATCCAATGCCTTTCTCAAGGGAAAAACAATGGGTTCAAGGACAATGCCATTCATTGGAGTACTCCATTCATTCCGCTAGTGAAACACCTCCTTTATCACATGTAAAATATATATTGGGTGTGTTTCTGGAATATTTTTTTCTCCCCAATTTAATCTATTTATCTAATCCTGCATGAGTATCATGCTGCTTTAATTAATTTAGCTATAATATAATAATATGTTATAATATATGGCAAAGAAGGTCCCCTCTCTCTGCTTCTCTTTTTCCTCCGTTTTTTTCTTAACATTTTTCTTGGTGGTTCGTGCATATTTTCTTTTCTGGGATAAACTTGAAATCTACTCATCAAATTCCAAAAAGAAATCTATTGGACTTTTGATTGGACTATACTGAATAGAAAATTAATTTGAGGAGAACTGTCATCTTTGCAAGAGTGAATCTTTCTATGTAACAACTTGAGATATCTCTCCATTTACTCAATTCTATTTCGTGTCCTTTGGTAAAGTTTTATGGCTTTCTTCAAGCAGGTCTTGCACATTTCTTGTTAGATTTATTCCTAGATGTACTACAGGTTTGGTTGTGGACATGAATAAGGTATTTCCTCCCATGACATTTGGTAACTCGCTATTACTGGGGTACAGGAAGCTCCTGGTTGTTGTATGGTCTTGTATCCAATCACCTTCCCAAACTCACTTGGTTTTTATGGCTCTTCAGTGCACTAGCCTGAGTTTTCTAGGTAAGGAATGAGATTGTCTTCCCTACTATATTTAAGCTGTTCTCCCTTTTATGCATTTATTACCCCCCAAACACTCTATAATTTATCTCATTGCCTTTATAGCCTGTCTTGAATTATTGTAATGTCTGTATATTTCATTGCCTTTAGTAGATTGAGAGTAGAAATTGTCTTACTTATCTTTATGCCATCTCTCCCCCTTCCTCCAAGAGCTTCACATATTACTTGGCATAAAGTATATAGTATATGCTCAATAAATGTTTCTGTAAGAATTAGTCATGCCTTGTAGTATACTGAGTTATGTATATTAACTTCAGATTGGATCATGTGTTAAAATAACATTGTTTTAACCAACTCTATTCTAACCTGACTTCCTTGTATCTTGAGGCTTTCTCCCCAGTTCAGGCAACCAAGTTGGAATCACATTGTCCTGGGGAAGGAGGACCTCAGAGAACAACAGGAGATGTCAAATTCTTGGCTTTGGAATTCAAAATTCAGGCCCACACAAAAAGGCAAGCTTTGTGATTCCAAGAAGTTTCATTCCCCTTCCTATCCAGCCCAACACACACACACACACACACACACACACACACACACACACACACATCCTAAAACTAGATGAAGATTCTGAAGGGGAGGCCCTGTGAAGCTACCCCCAAGTCAGCAAAAGAACCTCGAGCCTGGAGCCCTATCTGAGCTGGGCCATCAGTGACCCCAGGGAAGCTATGGGGCTTTTTGTGAATGAACAGAGGACACTGCCCCAGCTGAGGAGCCCTGCTGGTTATCCTTTAAGATGCAGCCACAGAGATCACCCTTCAGTGTCGGTCAGCAGGTCAATGTTGGTGAACTAGCAGGAGTGATGCCCCCCCTGGGCCCTGAGGCTTTGCTAAGTCTCCATCCTACCCACCCCATGCCAACACTCTGCTCTCCATGGGCCAGAGAGGAGAGAGGAGCTTGACACCTAGGGGGGCGGCAATGACCTGGAAAGAAAAGCCCCCTTCCTCTGCACCCACCCAGCCCTTGGCAAACAGCCCTAGGAGGAACATGCTCCATGTTTTCCACCCGTTAGAAGCAGAGCAGAAATAATTATCTGTTTACAATTAATCTCTTGAGGGCAGAGACTGGCTGGGTCCATGAAGGTTGTCCACCTGCTAGGTGAAGGTGTGGAACAAAGCCTGCGGGCTGCTCCGGAGATGCAGGTAGAGTGATAGCATAGAGCGGCAGGACCAGAGGAGGCCCCTTCCTCCCCACCTTCTCAGACCGACCACCCGCCCCCCGCTCCCTCCTAGGAGGTACCAGTCGGGGGATGAGGCTCCCGGTTGTCTGCTGCAACGGGCTTCCTGGGAGCCTACTGCACTAATGGTTCTAGAACCTCAGTCTACCTAGCTCTTCTGCTGGTGGAGGAATGAGCCACAGGGACCTGGGCTTCGGATTCCAGGCAACGGAAATGCTTCAAGGCTGGATTTTGACGGTCCTGTGAGCCCCCTTCTGTGTGCTGTCACATCGGAATTCAGAACCGGGAGGGTGGGACGCAGCCCTGTGTAGTCTGGGGAAGTGAGATGGGCACCATTAGGGTGTTTCAAGCTGAACCACAGCCTGGCTACAGTAACTTTAGAAAACCGGAGAAGGTCTCAGTTGGGAGGGCTTCAGAGATGCTAAATCCAACTTGATCCTTGTACTGATGGGGCTCCAAGAGGGGTAGTGGCAGGCCTGTGTCCCACAGATGATCGATGTCACCTCCTCGTGCCACCCCCCCAGCCACTATAAGTCTTCCCACCCCTCTGATCCACAGCTCTGGGCAGCAGTTTGGGGAGGGGATGGACATTCCTGGGGAAGCTTGAGGTCAGACACAGGGCTTTCGGTGGACAGGAGAGCTGCGGGCATGGAAAAGGGGGCCCAGAATCAGGAAAATGGGAGGGGGAAGGGCAAGCCTCACCAACTTGATGGTGGTAAGAATGGCAGCCTGAGCCATGGGGTCAGAAACTGGGAGGGTGAGAGCAGGCTGGAGGTGGCGGAGGGGCAGCGAGGCCAAGAGGAGAGAACTAACGCTGCTGGCATTAGTGAGACAAGGTGTGCTCCTAGGGCAGTGTTGGCAGATGGCACAGTGCAGGCAGGGTGCCTCGGTGACCCATTCGGGGTGGCCCCGTCCCCCGTAAACCATGCCCCCCACCCTAGGAGACGATCTGACTAACAGGGGTGCACGAAGGTGGCCATGCCTGGAACCAGCTTGCGTGGGACCCTTCTTTCGACCATCTACATTTCCTGAGGGATTTCAAGTTTAACAGGTAAGGAAAATGGTCATCTGGAGGATGAAACTCTCACTGGGGCGTATCAGGTGTCAGCCAGGAGTGCAGGAAGTATTAATCCCCACACATCCAGCCCCTGCACATCCCTCAGATCACACCAGGCAAGCTGCCAGCTTCCCAATCCACTTGTGAATAGGGCACGCCCATCTCTCCATCCGTCAGAATGTCCTAATAATCAGAATATCTCATTTCCCAAACACACATTTTCTGTGTCGGGGGCCAGGTAGACATTACGTTTAAATGTAAATATTTTAAAATTGTTATTTATTCTATACCAATTCCCAATAGGAATCTGAGGCAGCTTACCCAAGCATAAGGGCAGTTAAGACAAAGATTTTTAAAAGAGCTTGCTGGAAGTACATCAGAGAAGGAAAGGACGAAATTGCATCCGGAAACCAGAATAAGAGACAGTGATCTCTAAATTTAGCTCAAACTAGAAAAAAGGGAAGCGCATCTGTTTATTTAACTTTCTGCACCTGAAAAAAGCAAGCAGCTCAGAAGTAAACATCTCTGGAAGTGTAGTGATGTGCCATATTGGAGGGGACAAAAGTACCTCAGAGGCACACAAAGGCCTAAGATCCAAGTGTGACATTGGACAAGATATTAGCTTCTTTGAGCATGAGGTTTCATATCTGGAAAATGAAGGCGATTATTGTAAGCAGGGTGCCTGGTTGGCACGTGCCCCATTCCTGCCTCATAATTCTAGGAGGAAATGTGTCATGAGGGCCTTACATTATATAAGAACCGGCGGGTAACAGAAGAGACAGTGCCATCTGGGCAATTCTGCCTCCTCTCTGGCCTCATGGCCCAACCATCCCTTGGAAGTACATTCCTCTCAAAGGAAAGAAAATCATCCCCCTGAGGCTTGGAAGTGGGAATGGAGAAGAGTTCTCTGCCCGGGGCCGCCGTTTCAGCTCCTGGTGCTACCGAGGTGGGGTAATTCTGTCTGCAACTGCAGCTTGGCTGGGAGCAGAAAGCTGGCAGCAGTGGAGGCTGCTGAAGGTGCCTCCGTTGCTTAGAAAGCCCAGGCACGACTGCACACCTCTTCATCTGGCCACGCTTCTCTGTCTGGACCATCCCACCACCTTCTGTGGGATCCTGCTAGACTCTGGCACCACTTCTGTGGGACCCATGTCCTCACGGGACCCTTCTCTCATTCCCTGTTTCATATTAGGCCTCCTGAGACAGAAACCGAGGTGGCAAAACGATTTCTGCCTGCTCACCTCTCATTAAAACTGCCTCCCTCCCGCCTCGGCAAGACTTTGCTTTCTGCTAGAGACACTGCGAAAAGGAACAGAGAAATAAATCCTCAGTAAGGTAACACCAGTATTCATAATAATGCAAGCAGCCAACTTCTACTGAATGATCACGTGTGCTAAGCATTGTACAGGGATTGTCTCATGTTATCCTTGGGGCAGCTCAATTCTATCTCCATTTCCCATAAAAAGAAATTGAGGCTCAGAGAAGTTCAGCAACTTGCCCAGGGTCACACAGCTGATGCATGGTGGGAAAGGAAATAAACTCATGAGCCTAACATATTAACCACTTCCTTTATCCATGTAGTGGTTACTCCAGGCTTTTTCTACTAGGGACATTTCATAGCAAAAGAGCTCTAATTTTTGTTCTGCAAAGAAATGTACTAACTGTAAAAGCAGCTATTAGTGGAAGAGGTGTTTTGAGTTGAGTACCTTCCTAGGGCCCCTAGATGGCATCGTGGATATTTAGTCTCTCTGTACCTCAGTTTCCTCACCTGTAAAATGGGTATAGTAATACATACATACTTCAGGGGTTGTTGGGAGGTTTAAATTAGTTACTGTGTGTAAAATGCTTAGAACGGCACCTGGGACAGGGTAGGTGCTACGTGAATATGATTATTATCACAGTCATTATTGTCTGGGCACTGGCGTCCATCTCCAGCATGTCTGGGGGAGCGTGTCTTACAGGGGGAGCAGGTAGGCTCCCAAGAGGAGAGCAGCAAGTGCTATCTGCATTCCCCTGTTCTGACTCCTCTGGGAAACCAGACCTTGGCTGCCAGAGAGGGGAGTCAAGGAGCCCTGGGTAAGCACGGGTGAGATAGCTCCTCCCCGCCAGGCCACTTCCGGTGTTTCCCAGCATCCTGGGATACAGGCCTCTTGTGGTGCTGATGCCGAGCCAGGCTGGGCATTATTTTTTGGTAGCAAGAGGAGGGGACGATTCTCTGGCATTCTTTGCATCTGACGGGGAAGGATTGAATGGCTCACAGAGCTGACTGTTGGGTTTCACCTCTTATGTACCCGGGTCCTGTCTCATCACATCCTTTGGTTCTTAGTTGGATGGTTTGGTGCCCTGTGGACAGGCTATGTGACAAGGAAACTTGGGGAAAGGAGAACTGCCATTGATGTAGTAACATGAACTCCCATCTTCACTGCTTGGGTCCCTACTGCCCTGAGCTGGGCTCCCACACAGATCTGGTCCTTCCGGGACATTCTTTCAGTGGCACCTGCATTTACGTACATCTACAATCCAGCTGTCAGCTTCTGGGGGCAGCCGACAGACCCCTGACTCCCACTCTGCACGCAGCCCTGGGCATCACAGGACACCGAGGACCCACAGGAGGCTGGGGCTGCAGTGGCCATTGGCATCCCTCCTCCTGGGGAAGCTGGGCCCTTCTCACAGATTCATAACATCCCAGGAAACTGAGAAAATGCAGGTTGATGCGGTAGACGCAGATTCAAGACCATCACAGTTTCCAGATACTCCCAATTAACCTAATTAGTGAGATCAATTTGGGTCAAGCTACCACAGTACCAGCTCTTTACCTATATTATTATTCAGTTCAGGAAATGCTTTCTGAGCACCTACGACATGCCCAACACTGGTAGGGCCTCGCCTATAGAGAAGAATCAAAGGAACACAGATCCTGTCTCCTGGGAGCTGAGACCCAGAGGAGTGAGAGCCAGTGGGGAGACACCCTGCCACCGAGTGAAGACAGAGACGTGAGGGACAGGAGGCAGAGTGCCACATGTAAGGCATGGCACAGTGACTAGTGCCAGCAGCTACTGTGCTGCTGTTATTATTATTATTGAAGTAGCTCAGATTAAGGAGTGATTAATTCTGTTGGCAGGTAGTCAGGTCAGGAAAGATCACTCGGAAGAGGTGAGATCTTTGCAGAGATTTGCAAGTGAAACATGTTCACTGGGCCCGTCCTAGGGGCGAGAAACATCACAGGCATTGAGATCCCAACAGGCCCAAAGGCCAGGGACGAGGCTCAGCGTGGGGTCAAGGAGCCGTGCAGCCCCATGCTAGCCTGACCGACTGCTACCTTGGACATCCCAGTCCTTCCCATCTCAGGCTTGTGGAATGCGAATATGGAAAGAGCTTCCTGCCCACTTCCCTAGGAGATGCTGACATCCACCCAATCCCGTGCGGGCTCCTGCACAGGTGGGCCGATGGGTCCCTAAGCAGGGACCTTTCTGTTCCATCCATGGCTCCGGCCAGCCAAGCCTGCAGCCCCCACTCAGCCAGCGTGGGGAGAGCTAATTGACAGACGAGGCACGGCGGGAGGCCTGGCATCCTCGCCCTTGGCTGTCCCCGACGCCGCGGCAGATGGCCTGCCTTCTCCAGCCCTTCAGAGACACCCCCTCGCAATTACCACTCCACAGCTGCCATGTGCAAAGGTTAGCTTGGGTGATTCAAATATGTGCCTGGAAGATTATGTAACCCGTAGGCAGGAGAAAGCCACCACACTTGGCGAGTTTAGCAAGATTAAATGTGTCAACAGTCGGCTTTGAATGTGAAATAATGCAAAGGTCTCCTTAGTCTCATTTGAATTAAAAAAAAAATCAAGATTGGTTTGTGTTCTGTCTAAAATGCTATACATCGAGAGCACGTTTAACTCATTCATTCATTCCACAAACGTAGATGGAGGGCTTACAGTGTTCCAGACAAACGTGACACAGCGAGAATCAAACATCGTGAATGGGGCTTCCCTGGTGGCGCAGTGGTTGAGAGTCCGCCTGCCGATGCAGGGGACACTGGTTCGTGCCCCGGTCAGGGAGGATCCCACGTGCCGCGGAGCGGTGGGCCCATGAGCCATGGCTGCTGAGCTTGCGCGTCCGGAGCCTGTGCTCCGCAACGGGAGAGGCCACAGCAGTGAGAGGCCCGCGTACCACAAAAAAAAAAACATCGTGAATGATTTCTGCCCTCAAGGAATTTATATACTAGCAGGTGAGGCAGACAATAAATAATAAACACAATAATTACATACATTACCTAGTATGACAGAAGCTGGAAAAATGTCATGGAATGACTTTAAAAAATAAAGCAAGGGAAAGGAGATTAACAGTTGGTGGGGGAGTGATGTCGCACAATGAATGAGACAGTCAGACAGGTTTTCCATCAGAAAGTGAACTTGACGTAGATTGTGTTATGTACCTTTCTACTCTCCTGGTTGACAGGTGTTTGGTAGGTAGGTCTAGGGGGAATGGCTGAAATTGCTCGAGGATGTCTTGAGGCCTCTTCCCCAATTCTTATGGGGAACCTTGTTGACAAGTGCTTGGAGAAGCACATTGTCACCACAGAAGGCAACCAGCTGTCCTGGGTTGTCTGGGGTGGAGGGGTTCCCAGGGCATGGGAGCTTCAGAGCTAAAACCTAGGAAAATGGGGGCAAATGGTCACCCTAGGCTATACCAGTGCCTCAGTCGCATCTTACTGATACTTCTAATCCAGCCCCAGTGAGCCCTCAGACCAGCCACACAGAGTAGACTGGCTGTCCAAGGCTCCAGCCTTGTCTTACCCATCTTTAAATCACTCTGTGTCTAGTTAAAAATGTTTCCTGTCTTAAGCCCAATCATTCTGTTTGATAGATAAGCTAGAACTCAGAGAGGCTGGGGATTTCATCGAGATCAAATGGCAGAAGAGCTTTCTCCTCCCTTCCTGTGATTCCTAGCCCACCTTGGGGCCCAGAGGAAGGCAAATGAACACCCATTTCCAATGTGCTTTTGAAAGTCTCTAGGGCAGTTTTACTTGCAGACATTGTAGAACTGAAAACATTTACCTCAAGTGAAGTTTGAATATTCTCCAAGGATTTCCATCGTCGAGGCTTCTCTGGGTGAAGAATTCATTGTCTGAATTCTCTGGGAAGTCAGAGCTCCTCCAAGACAGGGATTGCCACGTGCTCCTGGCACTGAGCAGAGGGCCTGGCCTCGGATGGGATGTCAGCTCACACCTTGTTGGTGTTGGTGTTAATATCCTTTCCATCACCCAGGCGATTCAAACTCAACCTGAGCAGAACCGAGCTCAGCAATCCTCACCTCCCCCACCTCCTAAACATGACCCTTCTCCCAGGTTCCCACTTCAGTGAACCATCCTGGCATCCTCTAATCACCCAAACCAACTGACGCTTCCCTCTCTCTCATGCCCACAGCCCATGAATCATTTAGCCTTACCTCTGTACCGCCTCCCAGAGCAGCCCCTGGTTCTCACCCCCATGGCCACTGCTCGAGTCCATCACCTGGCACCTGGATGACAGCAAAGCCTTCTCATCGGTCTCCCTAGTTCCTCCAGAAACCTTCTTCAACACTGACAAAGGGATCTCTTAAACATACTCACCTGATTGTCACTTTCCTCCTTAAAAGTCCTCCAAAGGTTTTCTATTATTGGCTGGATAAACTCCAGGCTCTCTAGCATGGCATACTGTGCCCTCCAGAATCTTGTCCGCTTAACCGCCTGGCCTCAGCCCAGTCCCATTTCCTACCACTCCTTTGCTCTGATTGGACTCGTTAACTTAACGTTCCTTAGGAGGCTCCGCCAGTGTTTTCACTTACCCCGCTCCCTCTGGAGGACCCACCTTTCCTTATTTCAAGACTCAGCTGACGTCACTCTGCAGGAGACTTCTCTTGACCCTTCTAGTTAGAACTAGCGTGCTAAGCTACCAATCGACCTCTGACACGCAACACCCTCTCTGGCTTTCTAAGCTTGTCCTTGTATCACAGGGGCTGGAAGTCTGGAAACTACATTACCCAGGTTCCCTTGCCAGCAGAGCTCCCGTTTCAGTTCTTCAAACGAGAGGCTGGTGCATGAGATTTGGAAGTCAAAAGAAGAAGACAAGTCATTATTTGCTTCTAGGAATGGCAGATCCATGCACAGGCAGGTAGTGGCTTTGGGTCGTTCTTTCACTTCCTCATTTCCTGAAAGTCAGCATCCGTTTTCCATTATCATTACTTCCCTGGATCTCCCATCAGTTTTATAAATATTAAATCTCTTGCAATAAATTTCTCCCTCTTGAAATATGGAGAGTGGTTTCTATTTCCCTAATGGATATGTATACTCCTTACTTTCTCAGGTGAAATTAATCTTTACATACCTGGCATCTGGTCCAGCATCTGGCACTTAGGATTCTAGATTCAGGGACATGAAATGTGGGGTTTTCCTTTGAGAAACAGGAGATTTTTATCTGTGAGTGGAGAAAGGGGCATAAGGATTCAGATATACAAGGGTATGCCTTATTTTTGTTTTGTTTTGGATTGAGGTACCAAAAAATTAAATGGAATTATTACAAATCTCGTGCCTAAGAAAGGAATTGAAAGCTTTAGCTAGAAAACGTTTTGCTAAGCGGCTGGGGAACCCCTGCTTGAAGACTGGGATGGGTTAAAGAAGTTTGCGTAGATTTGAGAGGGAAAATGAGAATGACCCCGGGAGAATGATTCCAGCATATTAAAGCAAATTCCAAGGTGAGATACTTATCACTAGTGGGAAAGGGGGCCTGGTACAGGTTTTGAAGAAATGTGTCAGATAATGTGTAGAGTTAGGGTTGGAAGGGAAGCCAAGGGGGACACGTAGGAAATCCGTGGCTGAGTCAGGTCCACGTTAGATGTTGGATTGGTCACCTGAGTGTGATGCCTGGATAGGGGCTGTTCACCGCCGTGTCCTAGCATCCAGGACGGTTCCTAGCACACAGAAGTTCCTCTATAAATATCTGTTGGATGAATGACTATTGAGAAGGTACATCCTGGTGGACTTTTGCTTCTCAGAGAGGAGGTGACAAAGATAGGCAGGATATGTTTGGGTAACGGATACCTTTACCTCTGACTCCGGCTTTTTCTCTTGCTGTGTGCAGCCAAACATGACAATTCAGGAGAAGGCCAGGACCACAAACATCTGGGCCTGAAAACAAAGAAATCAGAAAATAAAGGAAAACACCAGGACCCAGAAACAGTGCTAGTCTTACCCATGGTAGAGAGGGAACAGGGCAGACCAAAGAGGCAGGTTACACATTGTAAAACTTGGCCCCAAAGGAGTCAGGGAACCCCAGAAGGAGATGAGACCCCAGAGGCTATCCCACTGCCACAGGAAAGGGGAGGCGAGGTTTTGGAAAGGAACTTACGGCAGGAAGAGATGGCCTTCTCCAGAAGCCTTAACAGCAGCTTCGGTTCCTGGCATTCCTGCAGCTGAGTCAAAAGGCAAAAGGAGAAGGAAAAGCCCCAACAGACAGGTTTTACAAGGCCTGGAAGGGAGGCAGAAGCAGCAGGGAATACAGGGCAGGGCAGGAAATACCCAGGATGCAGAAGAGAGTCCCAGAGAGGAGTCGGGGTGTGAGAAGAGCAGAGCTACACACACTTGGCTTGGGCAGGCTCCTCCTCACAGGAGAGAAGGGGCAGGTGGGACTGATGGAGTGAAGTGGCCCCAGGGCTGCCAGGAACAGAAGGCTCAAAGGGGCAACAGGAATCTGGAGGTTTTACAAACATGGGCTGGATGCACCGGAGATGGCACCTCAAAGAAGACCTGGAAGCAGTGGCCTGCACCTCGGCACGTGCCAGTCTTCCTGGCACTTCTAGTGAGTCTGAGACACCGAATATTTTCTTTCTATGCCTCACGTTTGTTTCCTCTAACTCCTTTCCTGCAGATGCCACCCCAGCATCCCTGGCTGGCAGCAGACACATGGGTTCTGAGAACATCATGTTGCTTGGCTAAACTTGGCGGGTGCGGGGCTGGCACTGGGATA
Organism: Delphinapterus leucas; assembly: GCF_059928025.1. Taxonomy (NCBI): domain Eukaryota; kingdom Metazoa; phylum Chordata; class Mammalia; order Artiodactyla; family Monodontidae; genus Delphinapterus; species Delphinapterus leucas. The sequence continues at coordinate 129,508,670 of NC_143132.1, read as the reverse complement.
TTCCTGTGTGCCCTACTGACTTTCAAAATCTTTGAGAAGTGGGACATACAACGATTTCGGTTTGGATAAATCCCACCTCCTTGTCGTCGAGAGACACATCCATCCTGGACAGACGAGGCATAAAGCAGCTCCTGGGGTAGGGGGTGGGGGGTGGGGAGACACTCATACTCCAGCTGGGGGAGCTCCTCTGGCCAAGACTCAGGGAATTCAAATCTGGGAGGAAAGGCCTTTCATTTCTCGGGATTTTAATTTGCAAAAAAGATGGGAACTCCAGTTTTGAACTTTGATTTCTCTCCTAGAATTTAATAATGGAGAGGGCTCCACAGAGCTCAAGTTCAGGGTATTTTTAAATTGCTCCTTGGGGTATTTTTATGCTATCATGTGGTGTTTGTTATAGGGCTTCCTCTGCTGAGCTATATCGGACAGTGTGGCTTGACATTTGAGATGGGAAATATAATCGGGGTGAATTTTTGGCCTTGGTGCAATGGAGACTTGGAGTGATTTTATTTAATACCCTGTTCTGACCATTTTAGAGGCTTCTGGGGGCGACAGCTGAACTGCCCATCCCACAGGCCCTTGGTTAGTGAAGTGTGGCATGGCCAGAAGTTGTGAGGGCACAGCTCCTCTGCTGGCCTCCGCCCCTGCGAGGATAGATGTCCCCGGGCTGACCGTAGACTTGGCTGTGTAGCCCATTTGGATAAGTGGGCAAACTCTGAGTGGAGTTAGGGCAGAACCCCAATCCTGCCAGCTTCCTGTTTTCACAGAGAAGAGGCTTCCTCCTGTCATCTGCTAACTCAGTCAACAGTGGCACCACTAACATTCAGAAGGACACACGTTGACCAGGAAGCAGAGTGGGAAGGCTCAGAGTACTGCTCACAGACAGCAGACTAACCCCTCTCTGTGAATTTGAAAATGATGCCCATCTGGGCAGGAAGGGCTCAACAGGAACAGGGGTTAGTGAGTAGATGACACGTTTGTGCAAAGACAAATGTACCCCTTTTGCTTCAATAGGATGTTTGGTGAGCAGAGCTGGGGCTAGACTGCAGTTCTCACCTGCCCCGGCAGGGGGCGCATCTGTGCAGTGCACGACCTGCACAGTCATACACCGCTGCCCTGCATCCCTTTTCCTGTTCTTGCACTGGCCAACCTCCAGTCTCGAGGGCACTTGCATTTGAAAGTCTCCACTTGGGCAGGGGTCACTAGGTGAGGTCGGCCTCTGGAGGCCCAGCTCAGACCACTGCTCTGTTCAGATTCTCAGAGTCCATGGTCTTCAAGTCACAGAAGGGCAGTGAAGAAAAGCATTCTCTCCAGCCCAGTCTGTCTAGGGGACTCTTGTGCCTTGGGGGTTAGTGGGCACCTGTCTGACCCATGAGTGTAACCTCTGCAGGTCCCTTCCTAGCTAACATCTCTTGTATGTTCTCCGTCTGCCAGGGCCTAAAAGGGCACGAGGGGTGAGAGGAAGAATGGATCAAACTCCACTCTAATTTCTTACAATGATACTCATTAATAATTATATTTGTCCCTTATATAATAACATCATGAGGTCTTATGATGTTCAAAGTCTTTTTTAAAGGTAATTTTATATCGTGGCCTCTGTCAGGAATGAATAACGGGTAAACCCTCACTCGGATCCATGAGATGAATCACCCTGGCCTCTGCCTGAATCCCATCACCGCCTGGGCTGTGAAATCCTATTTGCATAATAGGGACACACACTGAGACTGCAGGACCCTCGTCAGGACAGAGCTCTATAAGGGAGATGTGCAGGTGGGCACAGATCAGGGAGATTAAAGCAGAATTTGAACCAGAATGTTACTCCAATGGTCAGGCCAAGCCCGCTCACGTGGGTCATGATCCCAGAGGGTTCTTTAAATAAGGGCTTTGTGAGGTGGACAGAAAAATGTATTGAACGTGACGGAGCCCGGCCCACACACACACAGAGGAGAAATAAATACTCTTGTCATATACATAAATTATAAGAGATACATGGTGAGCTCCAATCGTCATTTCTAAGTCTTGCAAGGAATTTTTGGAGAGCCGGCGTGCCAGCCTGGACTGGTCCTCCTCCAGCCCCTCCTATTCATGACTGTGAATCATGAATACTCCAGAGCTGCCTGCACTGGGACGGCCACTGTCTCCTTCCAGATGTTCAGTGCCAAGCTGTTGGGTTTTGTTTCTGCAAGCCCTCCACATCCATCATGAGCACCGCCTTTCAGGAGGCTTTGCAGTCCTCCCTCAAGCTTTGCGTGATTTGCCTTGAGTTTAATTCAGGAATGGCTGCTGAGGCTACAGCTTCTGCTCCTCTCTGCACGGGGTGCCCTTGTGCTAAGGTTTGCCAGGGACTGGGAGGTTTCCTGGGACGGGGACTTTCAGTGCTAAAATGGGGAAAGTTCGGGGCAATCGGAGACGTGTTGGTCACTCCACCTAATGCCCTGACGTTCTAGCGGCTGTGTGCTCTGCACCCTGATGAGAGTTCTCTGCTCACTCTAATGTCACCCTTTTTATCTTCTCGCCCTCCACACCGGCCAGCGGCTGAGGCCTGAGCAGGCAGCGTCACGGTGCGTGCCTGGGACTACTGAGTGTGAGTTATCATAGATCATGAAACTGAGCTTCTTCCTTTCTCTGTGTCCAGAGTCTATGGGGACAGAAAGCCTCACAGACACAGGTGTTCCCTAGGGTCTGCAGGGTCCTGCCTGAAAGGCTGGTTCACGTGTGCCCTGGCTCGCACTTCAGCATCCAGCCCCATCATGCTTCGAAGTTGTGCTGCGTTTCTCTGGGTTAAAATCACATCTCTGATGCTTCCATGCAAAACTGACACTTCTCTCTGTTTCAGATTTATTCCAGGCCAAACATTCTGAGGTTGGTCTGGGAGCTATGTCACTTTCCTCAGTTTCTCTTGTTTCCATGGTGCTTACATGGCCAACTACCAAATCCCTAGGATGTTTTGGTCATTTTTTTGGTTAGAAGTGTCTGGTCTGTTGCCACGGCACCTACAGCCATACAGAACCTTCCAGCAGTAACCATGTAACTCGACAAGGTGGCCAAAATGAAATTTATAGGATCTGCCAGGAGTCACACGGCAAATCCACGCATGTGGGTTTGGCTGGGGTGGGAAATGTGCTGATACCATCAACTCCAGGGCAGAGGTAATCTGTTTTCAATTCCAAACTCATTATGTCCTTATTTGCATTTAGTATCGCAAAGCCATTCATGAGAAACACATTTTTAAAGCACCATTACTATAAAATTTGTTAAACTGAGTGTAAACATTTTATCAGCAATATGTTCTGGAGTCTTTTTTCTTTCTTTCTTTTTCTTTTTTGTTTTTTAACTGAAACATTTCACAGCTGCCTGGCTCCTAGGCTGGGTCACAAGTTAATAATGTCTCTACCTTGGAATGAACTTGGGCTGTCGCTGGCTGTCTTGTGAATTCGGCAGCAGTGAGTTTTTCATTCCTTGTGGCTGCAGCAGGACGCAGTGTATCATCATTACGAAGCTTTCTTTTTCACTTTATCTTGTACCATCAAGTGTAGTCAGAGGATGAGGGCCTGTGCTCCTTGGAAGGAGATTTCAGGCACACAACCATTTGGTTGATTGATCTCGGCGGGTGGGGGGAGCCTGGTGCTCCTTACCCGAGGGAGTTTGCTTGACACAAATGTCATCCAGACAGCAGAGATGCTCTTGAAAAGGGAGACCTTAAAAAGGGTAGAAACAGATTCCTGTTCAGCAGACAATATCCTAGAGTTAAAACGGCTTTGACTCTCGACCTATTGTGATGTTACAACTTTTTTAGTTTAGGTTTATAAGCTTAGAATTCAAAATTGTGTTTGCCTCTTCCCAGGCACATTGTTTGCTAGTGGAGTCCAGAGCATCCCAGAGGAACGGGATCAACTTGTGCCCAGAACAGTTATTTCCACATCAGGGAAAATAGTCATCAGATACGTGCATCCGTCAGATCTGCCTGACTTTGAATCCGGGCTGCATGCCTCTGTGTGACCTTAGACAAGTACTGAGCGTCTCGACTTCCTTACCTCCAAAGTGGAGATAATAGGGCTCAGTCTAGAGGCTCATCGTGAAGGTGAAAAGGTAAAGCCATATAAAAATTTTAGTAGCACTTATTTACTAGTATTATTACTGTTGCAGCTGTTTCTAAAGCTGCCACCTTGGACGATGTGCACCACTCGTGGCCATGCTAGAGATCAGTGTGCACTGGGGTTTTAAGAGCAGGGGCTTGAAGACCATCTCAGATTCGTTATTGATGAAAACAGCCTCATCTATTCCGGAGTCTGTGCAACATCCACGGAGGAGTATTAGCTGTCCTTATGTTTGTATAGTCACTCTGAATGGACTTTTCTGAGCCCAGCTCCAGTTGGTGGGTAGGACAGAGCTGATTACCCTAAGTAGGCTTTAAGAGAAAAGGTCACTTTGGGGAAGAACATAGACGTTTATAGGCCATTTGGAAAGCAGTTGCAGCCAGAAAACAGCTAGCTTTACTCTTCGTAATCTGAAGACAGGCCCTTGGGGAATGTGTTCCTTATACTCGTGACCTTCGTGGGGTTTGGAAATGGAACACTGGTGTTTAGCTATCCTTGGGTTGGTGTGAAGGGGTGTGGGGCTCCAGAGGCTCTGGGCTTGATTGTAATTACCAGCTCTCCACGGAGACGGATCTCACTCCAGGGACCCATGTGGGTGGAGGCAAACAACTACAGTCTCAAGGTCATTACTTGGATCCTGTGTGGGCTCATTGGTGGGCTGAATCCCTTTCTAAAATATGCTGAGCTTCTGTTCTCATCGCAACCCCGGCTGCAGTGCCATCTGTCTGGTCGATGGGATGGTGGCAATGACATCCTCAGGCTTACCTATAATATGTGAGCTGTTGTGCAGACTCTCAGAGGGCATGATAAAGGGCGTGTTATTTTAGGAGAGGGGCCTAAAGAGGTCCTGAGGGACCATAGAGAGCCTCCTTGGAAGACAAGATTTCTGAAGGGTGGGTAGGAATTTTCTAAGTGAAGGGAAAGAAAGTGTCACAAAAAAGAACTAGTGTATGTACTTTTCAGGAGGTGGAGAAAGCACAGTGCATTTGGTAATTGAAGTTAATTGCCTGTAGTTGAAGGACGAGTGCTTGCAGGGGTTTGGAGTGTTGAAGAAGCAAGATACATACTAGAGAGGAAAGCCACGGTCAGGTAATGTATGGCCTGGTAGCACACAGGAAGAGGCTTGGAGTTTATTCTGAAGACAAGAGGGGAGCCATCGAATGAGTTTATGAAGAGGAACGGTCAGATTTATGAGAGAGAAAGTTCATTCTGTGGGATGGAGTGTGGCTGTAGGTGAGACACGAGGTTGGCCTTAACTGGGAAGTGACAGTAGCAATGGAGAGTGAAGCAGAGGTGTATTCATAGGCTGAGGAAGGTGAAGGAATCAAGAATAAGGCCTAGGTCTCTAGACTAAGCAATGGCTTAGAGAGGTTAGTGGTACAGGATTCTTATTTGACTTTTTTTTTTAGATCATAATTCCTCGGTATAATAGTCTATATTTTTATATTCTATTTATGCATTCTATTTTATATACATTCTTGAACATAACATAGTTATTTTAAAGTTATCAGTAACTTCAATATCTAGCTCACCTGTGGGCCTACTGATACTGACTATTTTTCTCTTGGATTTCACTGATTTGGTCTTGTTTCCTGACATGATTGGTAATTTTCTTTATCTAATTCTGGACATTGTGTTGAAAAAGTTTTAGAGACTTGCTGTTTTCTTCCTCAGAGAAGAATATGTATTTGTCATCATCTTCCTTCTTTTTTTTTTCAACCTTTAATGAGAAGAATATATATATATTGATATTGAGCTCAAGAAAATGTGTGTTTGGTGTGTCACTGGGTCAAGGATTGGGGATGAACATGATCCAGCCAGAGCACAAGATACATATAAACAAAGATATACATGGTCACAGAATGAAAACCCAGGGCCTGGTATAGCTGAGTCTCAGTTTTCTCATCACTTAGCATCATATTGAGGATCCTACCGCTGATGGGGAACAGACGCCCAGGCTCTGGACATGGCAGAGTTCCCTCCAACACATTTGTAGTTGGTGGTGCATCTTCCTCAGAAATTTCTCAACCTACTCACACTGTGGATTGGCCCTATGGACGCCTCAGCTGGATGCAGGGTATCAGCCAGCTCCAGAAGGGTCGCCCACTCCACCTTGGGTATCATATGTGCCACAAAGCTGGGGTTGAGCTCCTCAGGGTTGGTGTTGACCTTGGTGGCCTGGAGATGGGGAGAGAAGCCATGGGGCCCCGCCGTCCACACATGTGAGCTCAGCAGGTTATGGGGTAGCAGCTCCATGTTGCCACCACTTTCTCTCGCCAGGCTAGAACCAGAAAGAGAATAAAGCTTCTTGTAAGCAGGTAGGATATGGCAAGATCACCTTGACTGAGGGGAGGCTTTTCTGCTTCTGGTTTGCCCTTACTCCTAAGACATAACTTTTCTAGGATCTCACCTGAAGCCCTGAGTGTTTACCAGGGCCTCGCTCATGGCAGGCCCCGAACTTCAATTTTGGTTTGAAGGCCTTGCCAGCCCCATGAGGCTACAACAGTCCATATTTAGATTTTTACTGTCTTGGCAACTACTTTCCACTTGGTTTCACTGTGTCTCATACAACATGTAGCTTGGAAATCAAAAAGACTCAAGGGAAAATTCAGGTTCAATATTAGCTTTCTCTCTCTGTGGTTCTTCTTTTTCCAGGGTCTTGGGGTTCAAGTCTTGGTTTCCTTGTAGTTTGAACTGCAATTGCGTCTGTCCAGCCCAGTGAGGCTACTGGATACTTTAGAACATTGTTTCTGTTTTTTCCTGACTCTATGCTCCCAGCCAGGAATTGATAAATGATTCAAGGAGAAAAACCCTGTTGAATGCAAGGCTCACCACAAAGCATTTCCCTCAAGTCTTAGATACTTTGTTTACTCTCTGATGCCAACAAACAGCTGTTTTCGGATTGTTATCTTACAGTTTTTCTTATATATATATATATGTGTGTGTGTGTGTGTGTGTATATATATATATATATACACATATATATATATACATATATATATATTTATTTATTTTTGGCTGCGTTGGGTCTTCATTGCTGCGCACGGGCTTTCTCTAGTTGCAGCGAGCAGGGGGTTACTCTTCGTTGTGGTGCATGGGCTTCTCATTGTGGTGGCTTCTCTTGTTGTGGAGCATGGGCTCTAAGCACGCGGGCTTCAGTAGTGTGGCTCGTGGGCTCTAGAGCGCAGGCTCAGTAGTTGTGGCGCACAGGCTTAGTTGCTCCTCGGCATGTGGGATCTTCCCGGACCAGGGTTTGAACCCGTCCGTGTCCCCTGCATTGGCAGGCGGATTCTTATCCACTGCGCCACCAGGGAAGTCCTCTTACAGTTTTTCTTAGCCAGAGAATTAGTCTGATACAATCTACTTCATCTTAACTGGAAGTACAAGTCTGGACTTAAATTTAATATATTTCTTAAATGCATATAAACATAAAGCTACATTCAAATTCTTAGAGCAATAGGCTATACAAACAAAAATCAAAACAAATTAAGAAATTTAAACCAATTAAAAAATTTGGTTAACAAATTCAACCAATTTTTTAAATTGATTAAAAACCAGTAACATTAATTATTGTTAATTTAATATGATGAGTGATGGATTAAGATATATGACTACCTCTGCATGTCAAGTTTTTAATTGTGCCGTGTAATGATTCAATTCTCTTCTTCTCTTCTAATAAGTAATTAACTTAAACTCCACTTTATATCATGCGCTGTGCCATTATTTGGACTTCGCTTTGCATAAACATTATATTTATGCATAGATTCAAATATGTTATTTTCTCTTTGGCTCTGAGCACTTAGAATAGTGTTCTTTGGCACTAACACAACGATAGAAATGAACACAACGTGGGCACTGAAATGGCAGCCCTTGCATCTGGGTGGTCATCTTGATATTTCAGGATGTACTTATGTTAATGTTCTTACATGATCATTCAAATGAAAACACAAATTTGAAAAATTACCCTTGTTGAGGATTTGAAGACTCTATGAACATGACCGTGGACTCCAGTTCTTGAAACTAGTCAACGATGGGTCCCAATTTCTCCTACCTTGTTCTTCTCAGTCTTTGCACACTCACAAGTGAGAAATGCACCAGGCCCACCAGCCCTCCCTGAAATCTCCAGCATCCTTTCAAGCCCTCTGCACTCATGGAAACCTTCCCCATCCCCAGCCCTTGGCCAGCACCCATGGTTCCTCCCTCTTAGTAATAAGGAGCCAGTGGCTGAGGCACTGAGTTTCTCTTCCAAAGAAAACCTGGGAGACAGGAATCTCCAGTGAGACTGTTATAGCCTCAGTCTTACCTAGTAATAGGTGTGTATTTGTGTGTGTGTCTGAGAGAGAGAGAGTGTGTTATGGGCTGCCTTTTGTCCTTCAAAATTTGTATGTTGAAGCCCTAACCCCCAGCACCAAAGAATGTGACTGTATTTGGAGACAGGGTCTTTAGAGAGGTGGATAAGTTCAATGAGGTCATTGGGATGGGCCAGTTCACAATGTGATTGGTCTAATGACCTTATAGGAAGACACTGGGACACAGACACACAAAGGGAAGACCATGTGAAGACACTGGGAGAAGACAGTCATCTACAAGCCAAGAAGAGAGGCCTCAGAAGAAACAACCCTGCTGACACCTTGATCTTGGACTCTCAGCCCCTGGAACCATGAAAAAATTAATTTCTGTTGTTTAAGCCAGTTAGTCCGTGGCACTTTGTTATGGCAGCCCTAGAGAGAAAGAGTGGGGTGGGGGCAGGGGGAGAGGGGAGAGAACTAAAATGAAAGAGGAGACAGGCTCGGGGTCTGGTCAGCACACCAACATGACCCTGGTGGCTGATGTGTGCAGAGAGCAGAGGGCGAGTCTGAGGTGCCTCCCAGCCTGGCTGCTTCCCACTCAGTAAGGGTCCGTGCTTTCAGGCAAGACACTGCCTGGAGACTCAGGCTTTTATCCTGAGATCTGTTTCACCACAGCAGCTACAGGCAGTGGCAACCTCGCTTTTCCTTTGTCCATGGGCTGCTTTCTGAGCTGGCTGACCATGGGATTGAATAGATAGGAAGGCAAAGCCACAAACCTGTAACCGAGAGCAAGAAGGATACCAGGAGGCTGGAGAAAACAGAAGTGACCCAGATCTATGTGAAGTTTAAAAATCTTACACACACACACACACACACACACACACACCTATTAAAGCAAAGTTTCCACAGCTGGCAATCAGTGTGAGGTCATTGAAAAGACAGAGTCATAAACTTAGAGTCAATGAGACTTGAATTTAAATTCCAGCTCTGCCACTGACTTATGCATGACCCTGGACAAGACACTTAAACTCTCTGAACCTATGCCTTTGAATGTGTACAACGGAGATACTGACACCTCTCTAATGACATAATCTGAAAATTAAATGAGAAAAGTACGTGGCAAGAGACTTAGCCTAGTGCCTGGCACATAGTAGGAGCTCAGCTGATGTAGAAATAAAGCCTTTCCTTCCACGATCCCTAATGTAGAGTCCTTAATGTTTAGCAGCCCCTGTAAAGTGTAATTAAAAGGCACCTGAGGAAGGTGTGGAGCTCTGGGATTGTATACCAGCCGCTCCAGTGAGCCGAAGCAGAGGCCAGTGCACAGGGAAGCAGATGGGGGCTGAGGATGTGGGAATGCTTCATCATCAGAGCAGCTCCTAATGGCTTTGCAGCCCAGAGACTGAGACAAGGCCAAGTAGACCCTTTCCACTCCTGCAGAAACACCCCAGTGTAGGCTGGAAATGGAGGGAGATGAGGGGGCCAGGTGTGGGCACCTGAGCAGCTGAAGGAGAAAGGCCTGGCTGAGGCGCTAAGGTGGGCTCAAAGGGCAAGGGTCCTTTAGGGGAGGGGGTGTGATCTAGGGGAGCAGGCAGTGTTCTTCTGGTTTCTGAGAGCTGGCCACCAAGGGAAATGGTGCAACCAAAGGAGACAGAGGCAGAGACCAGGCAATGTTTCTCTGTCTTAATTATCATTTCTCACCAGGGAAGAGCACACATAAAAATTCACCCCAGGGAAAAACCTATGCAGGGAAAACCACCCAAGGCTTGGCTGCCACAGCAGTGCTTTCAGTGGAAGAAGAAGTGAATAGTCCCCGAGGTATGATAGGCCCTTATATACATTTACTATCTTCTTTAAATGCCTGTTTTACATGAGACGGGCTGAAAGAGTGTAGTCACCTCAACGAGGCCACAGGTGGCAGAATCTAAAGTGGGAAAAGCTCCAACGTACGAATGGGAATCCTTATACAGAAAATTTATTTGCTGTTTGTCTGAAATTTAAATTTAATTGGGTGTACTGTAGTTTTGTTTGCTAAAGCTGACAACCATACTAAAGTGACACAACCAATAAGTAGCAGAGCCAGGATTAATAAACAGCCTCCACTGCACTGTGAATTATAAATGTGCTGAGCTGGGTTTTTTTTTTTGGTACAGTACAGGAAATATTCTGGGTTTGCGTTTGTTTTTATTGAGGTAACATTGATTTATAACCTAATATAAGTTTCATATGTACAACATTATATTTCTGCTTCTGCATAAAAGCCTTTTTTTAGAGACATATCTTTGGTGACAACTTTTTCTGTTTTTTTTGACTGTTTAGGTTTTCTACTTTTTGAGTCAGGTTTGGTAATTCTTAAGAATTTTTCTTAAGAAAAATATTCTCTTAAGAAATCATTCACCTTTAGATTTTCTAAATAATTATAGTGCATTGTCTTAACATTTTAAAACCTTCTTATTTGCAATTTTATCTTTTTTTGGTCATTCCTGATGGATTTACTGCCTTTTCTGTTGTCAAGGGCATAACCTCTCCATTTTCTGAAACTTTTTCCCAAGAACAACCTTTTTATTTTATTATTTTTGATCACAGGGCTTTCTTTTTGTTTTCTATTTCAACAATTTCTGTTTTTAATTGTATTTCCTTCTATCTCGTTTCATTTTATTCTGGGTTCTTTTTATTTTCTTGAATTAGGTGTTTAATTCATTATTTAAAAATTTCCTTGTTTCCTAAAACATAACATTAAGGTTACACATTTTCTACTAAATATCACTATTTGGCTGATTCCCATAAGATTTTTTTCTGTTGTTTTTTTTTTTTTTTGCTGTACGCGGGCCTCTCACTGTTGTGGCCTCTCCCGTTGCGGAGCACAGGCTCCGGATGCGCAGGCTCAGCAGCCATGGCTCACGGGCCCAGCCGCTCCACGGCAT